>NC_141686.1:303899192-305217111 GCF_964263255.1 Lissotriton vulgaris | reverse complement strand
CCATGCCAGGTGCGCACCGTGTATTTCGTAGGCTGGTTGGGCTGCTTAATGCTTCAACTATATGTCTGTACCTCAAAAGCAAAGCAGCATGCACCTGTATCTGCAAAGGGACTGCGCTCCACTCCCCGATACCATGAAACACGATAAAGTTATAAACCCTGGGCGCTCCCCTATTACTTCTGGGCTGCCGGGTGGCTAGCAGTGCTCGAAGTGTGGTTCCCCTGATCCGGAAGCGCCCCGAAACATCACTCCTTCGCCTCGGCGCTGTCCTCACCTTCAGTGCTCTGGGTCGATCCGCGTGCCGGGTCGAGCAGAAGGGACGCGAGCAGCAGGAGCGCGCAGATCCAGAGGCCCCTCATCCTGCTCCGGTCCGGCTGCCTCAGTCGGGCTCCAGGGTCCCTGGTCGTGCTCTTTGATGCTTCACCACCTCTCAGAGGTGCAGCTTCCCCGGCGCTTCAGCCTCTCTTTGAGCACTCTTCAGCTGCCGTCCCGCTGTTCCAGCCCAGGACTCCGTCTGCTAGGACTGCTCCTGTACCAAGTTCTCGAAGTTTGCTGTGACAGATGGAAACCGGGGAAGCACAGACATAGTAATTCACACGCACGAACATACACTCAGACACAGGAAAAGAGACACACAGAAGCACACAGGAGACACTCGTAGAGACAAATAGAAACACACAAACAGAGAAGCATGCACAGACGCGTTAGAAGAACAACGAAATGACGGGACAAACGCAATAAAAAACGGGGCGGAAACAGGATACTGAATCCCACCCCTCCAGGACTCCCTGACCTGCCTCATGGTTGCCAAGGCGATATTTCAAGAAATATTGCCGTGATACCGTAAGGCAGGTCATGGAGTCCTCGAGAGGCGGTATCCAGAGCAGACAAATCTGCAAAACAGGAACTTTTTCCAATGGCAGGCCTCAGTTTCGAGAGGCCTGCCAATGGAAAAAAGGGGCGTGGCTTCATGCCGTATTGAAAACCCTCCTGACAATATCTCTTTGCCTGCTACAGCGCATGCGCTGCTAGCAGGCTTCGACCTAAAAACTAGCATTGATTGCTATTGAGGGTATCACAAAGCTGAACTCCCTCTGGAAGCACTTGTGATTTCTTTCTGCTACTGTGTTTTCTTCTGTCCTGAAAGCCCATCTGATCCCAGGAACACCACAGGAACCGGATATGCACAATGACTGCACTTTAAACAAACCCCTAACCCCCAAATTAAGAGCAACTCCTCGACTCACCTGGAAAGTACCCCTTAAAGTTTTGCATGTGCTCCGTGCTGGTAAACAGAGCATACCGGGGCGGCCATCTTGGAATGGGCAGAAGTGTGTGTAATAACTACAGGTGAAGTTTTCAGCATATATCTCTGCCGAGCCTGTCCATACTCATAGCAAGAAGGCGTGTCTAGAGCAGTCAGAGGGCCACCCACTCGCACGCATCAGTCATTAGCTATTGCTAGGTAGCGACTACTCCTACACACACCCCCACCGCCCATTCCTTGATGGCCACCGTTAAACATCCATATTCATTCTTCATTCACATTAGAGGTTTTTCTGCAGCGGCAACAATTCGGCGCTTCTGTATAGAACCTATGTGTAAGTCTTCGTTTTCTCCGTGTTTACGTCTCTCTTCTACTATGTTGCTTGGATCACAGTCCGTAGCCCAGAGCTTTCCAAACTGTGTGTCCCGACACAGTACTGTGTCACCTGCAAATGGTGGGTGTGTCGCAGGCATTTATCACATAATTGCTGCTAATTAAGAGGCATCCCTAGATACTCTGCTCTATGGTCTTTTAAAGACCTGTGAAGTGCTCGGGTGTGGCTGTGTGAGTGCCCAGGAAGCTGGGGTAAGGTGACAGAGGGTGACAGACAGAGGGAGACAGAAGGAGGAAGACGGGGGGGGGGAGACAGCTGGAGGGAGACAGACAAGAGGGAGACAGACAAGAGGGAGACAGACAGAGCAGAGAGAGGGAGACAGAGACAGAGAGAGGGAGACAGAGAGAGACAGCGAGAGGGAGACAGAGAGAGACAGAGAGAGGGAGACAGAGACAGAGGGAGAGGGTTGGAGAGAGAGGGGGAGGGAGAGGGAGAGAGAAAGAGAGGGAGGGAGACAGGGACAGACAGATAGAGGCAGAGACTGAGACAGAGAGAGACAGGGGCAGAGAGGGTGGGAGGGAGAGGGAGGGAGAGTGAAGAGGAGGGAGACAGAGAAAGAGAGAGAGAGAGGGTGGGGGGAGGGGGAGGGAGGGGGGGGAGAGGGAAGGAGAGGGAGGGAGACAGGGACAGACAGATCGAGGCAGAGACTGAGACAGAGAGGCAGAGAGGTTGGGAGAGGGAGGGGGAGGGAGGAGGGTGGGAGGGAGAGAGAGGGAGAGGGAGGGAGGTAGAGAGGGAGAGAGAGGGAGAGAGGGGGAGGGAGGGGGAGGGAGGGAGAGAGGGGTAGTGGGAGGGAGGGGGAGGGGGTGGGAGGGAGAGAGAGGGAAAGGGAGGGAGGAAGAGAGAGGGAGAGAGAGGGGAGAGGGAGGGAGAGAGACAGATAGAGGCAGAGACTGAGACAGAGAGAGACAGAGGCAGAGAGGGTGGGAGGGAGAGTGAAGAGGAGGGAGACAGAGAGAGAGAGAGAGAGAGGGGGGGGGAGGGGGAGGGAGAGGGAAGGAGAGAGAGGGAGGGAGAGAGAGGGAGAGAGAGAGAGGGAGGGAGAGAGAGGGAAGGGGGAGGGGGAGAGGGAGGGAGAGGGAGAGGGAGAGGGAGAGGGTGAGGGGAAGGAGAGGGAGGGAGAGGGAGGGAGAGGGAGGGGGAGAGGGAGAAGGAGGGAGAGGGAGGGAGAGAGAAGGAGAGGGAGGGAGACAGGGACAGACAGATCGAGGCAGAGACTGAGACAGAGGCAGAGAGGTTGGGAGAGGGAGAGGGAGGGGGAGGGGGAGGGAGGAGGGTGGGAGGGAGAGAGAGGGAGAGAGAGGGAGAGGGAGGGAGGTAGAGAGGGAGAGAGAGGGAGAGAGGGGGAGGGAGGGGGAGGGAGGGAGAGAGGGGTAGTGGGAGGGAAGGGGGAGGGGGTGGGAGGGAGAGAGAGGGAGAGGGAGGGAGGCAGAGAGAGGGAGAGAGAGGGAGAGGGAGGGAGAGAGACAGATAGAGGCAGAGACTGAGACAGGCAGAGACAGGCAGAGGCAGAGAGACAGAGACAGAAAGAGAGGGAGAGAAAGAGAGGGAGAGAAAGAGAGGGTGACAGACGGAGGGAGCGGGAGGAGACAGAGAGAGGGAGATAGAGGGAGGGAGGCAGGGGGGAGACCGAGGGAGGGAGCCAGGGGGGAGACCGAGGGAGGGAGCCAGGGGGGAGACCAAGGGAGGGAGCCAGGGGGGAGACCAAGGGAGGGAGCCAGGGGGGAGACAGAGGGAGGGAGCCAGGGGGGAGACAGAGGGAGGGAGTCAGGGGGGAGACAGAGGGAGGGAGTCAGGGGGGAGACCGAGGGAGGGAGTCAGGGGGGAGACCGAGGGAGGGAGTCAGGGGGGAGACCGAGGGAGGGAGTCAGGGGGGAGACCGAGGGAGGGAGTCAGGGGGGAGTCAGGGGGGAGACCGAGGGAGGGAGTCAGGGGGGAGTCAGGGGGGAGACCGAGGGAGGGAGTCAGGGGGGAGTCAGGGGGGAGACCGAGGGAGGGAGTCAGGGGGGAGACCGAGGGAGGGAGTCAGGGGGGAGACCGAGGGAGGGAGTCAGGGGGGAGACCGAGGGAGGGAGAGATAGAGAGATATATAGAGAGAGAGGGAGACAGAGGGGGAGACAGGGTCAGACAGACGGGGACAGGCAGAGACAGGGACAGACAGAGGCAGAGACTGAGACAGGCAGAGAGACAGACAGAAAGAGAGAGGGGGAGAAAAAGAGGGTGACAGAGGGAGGGAGCAGGAGGAGAGAGAGAGAGGGAGACAGAGGGAAACAGAGAGAGGGGGGAGGCAGAGTGAGACAGAGAGAGAGGGGAGGCAGAGTGAGACAGAGGGAGGAGGCAGAGGGAGACAGAGGGAGGGAGGCAGAGTGAGACAGAGGGAGGGAGAGGGAGGGGGAGGGGGATGGAGGGAGAGGGAGGGAGATGGAGAGGGGGAGAGGGAGAGAAAGGGAGAGGGAGAGGGAGGGAGAGGGAGAGGGAGGGAGAGGGAGAGGGAGGGGGAGAGGGAGGGAGAGGGAGAGAGAGGGGGAGGGAGAGGGAGAGAGGGGGGAGGGAGAGGGAGAGGGAGAGGGAGGGAGAGGGAGGGAGAGGGAGGGAGAGGGAAGGAGACAGGGACAGACAGATAGAGGCAGAGACTGAGACAGAGAGGCAGAGAGGGGGAGACCGAGGGAGGGAGTCAGGGGGAGACCAAGGGAGGGAGTCAGGGGGAGACCGAGGGAGGGAGTCAGGGGGAGACCGAGGGAGGGAGTCAGGGGGAGACCGAGGGAGGGAGTCAGGGGGGAGACCGAGGGAGGGAGTCAGGGGGGAGTCAGGGGGGAGACCGAGGGAAGGAGTCAGGGGGGAGACCGAGGGAGGGAGTCAGGGGGGAGACCGAGGGAGGGAGAGATAGAGAGATATATAGAGAGAGAGGGAGACAGAGGGGGAGACAGGGTCAGACAGACAGAGGCAGAGACAGGGACAGACAGAGGCAGAGACAGGGACAGGCAGAGACAGGGACAGACAGAGGCAGAGACTGAGACAGACAGAGGCAGAGACTGAGAAAGACAGAGGCAGAGGCAGAGACAGAGACAGGCAGAGAGAGGGAGAGAAAGAGACAGAGAGAGGGAGAGAAAGAGAGACAGAGAGAGGGAGAGAAAGAGACAGAGAGAGGGAGAGAAAGAGAGACAGAGAGAGGGGGGAGGCAGAGTGAGACAGAGGGAGGGAGACAGAGGGAGGGAGTCAGGGGGGAGACAGAGAGAGGGAGTCAGGGTGAGACAGAGAGAGGGAGACAGAGGGAGGGAGTCAGGGGGGAGACAGAGAGAGGGAGTCAGGGGGAGACAGAGAGAGGGAGACAGAGGGAGGGAGACAGGGGGTGACAGAGAGAGGGAGACAGAGAGAGGGAGAGGGAGACAGGGAGAGGGAGTCCGGGGGGAGACAGGGAGAGGGAGTCAGGGGGGAGACAGGGAGAGGGAGTCAGGGGGAGAGAGGGAGTCAGGGGGAGACAGAGAGAGGGAGTCAGGGGGGAGACAGAGAGAGGGAGTCAGGGGGAGACAGAGAGAGGGAGTCAGGGGGAGACAGAGAGAGGGAGTCAGGGGGAGACAGAGAGAGGGAGACAGAGGGAGGGAGACAGAGGGAGGGAGTCAGGGGGGAGACAGAGAGAGGGAGTCAGGGGGAGACAGAGAGGGAGACAGAGGGAGGGAGTCAGGGGGGAGACAGGGGAGACAGAGAGAGGGAGTCAGGGGGAGACAGGGAGAGGGAGTCAGGGGGGAGACAGAGAGAGGGAGTCAGGGGGAGACAGAGAGAGGGAGTCAGGGGAGACAGAGAGAGGGAGTCAGGGGGAGACAGAGAGAGGGAGTCAGGGGGAGACAGAGGGAGGGAGTCAGGGGGAGACAGAGGGAGGGAGTCAGGAGGGAGACAGAGGGAGGGAGTCAAGGGGGAGACAGAGGGAGGGAGTCAGGGGGAGACAGAGGGAGGGAGTCAGGGGGAGACAGAGGGAGGGAGACAGAGGGAGGGAGTCAAGGGGAGATAGAGAGAGGGAGTCAAGGGGAGACAGAGGGAGGGAGTCAAGGGGAGACAGAGGGAGGGAGTCAAGGGGAGACAGAGGGAGGGAGTCAGGGGGAGACAGATAGAGGGAGTCTGGGGGAGACAGATAGAGGGAGTCAGGGGGAGAGAGAGAAAGTCAGGGGGAGAGAGAGAAAGTCAGGGGGAGAGAGAGAAAGTCAGGGGGAGACAGAGAGAGGGAGTCAGGGGGAGACAGAGAGAGGGAGTCAGGGGGAGACAGAGAGAGGGAGTCAGGGGGAGACAGAGAGAGGGAGTCAGGGGGAGACAGAGAGAGGGAGTCAGGGGGAGACAGAGAGAGGGAGTCAGGGGGAGACAGAGAGAGGGAGTCAGGGGGAGACAGAGAGAGGGAGAGATAGAGAGATATCGAGAGAGAGGGAGCTAGAGGGGGAGACCTGGACAGACAGAGGCAGAGACATGGACAGACGGAGGCAGGGACAGACAGACAGAGGCAGAGACAGACAGAGGCAGAGACAGACAGAGGCAGAGACAGACAGAGGCAGAGGCAGAGACAGACAGAGGCAGAGACAGGGACAGACAGAGGCAGAGGCAGAGACAGACAGAGGCAGAGACAGGGACAGACAGAGGCAGAGACAGGGACAGACAGAGGCAGAGACAGGGACAGAAAGACAGAGGCAGAGACAGGGACAGACCGAGGCAGAGACAGGGACAGAAAGAGGCAGAGACAGGGACAGAAAGAGACAGAGGCAGGGACAGACAGACAGAGACAGGGACAGACAGACAGAGACAGGGACAGACAGAGGCAGGGACAGACAGAGGCAGGGACAGACAGAGACAGGGACAGACAGAGACAGGGACAGACAGAGACAGGGACAGACAGAGACAGGGACAGACAGAGACAGGGACAGAGACAGGGACAGACAGAGACAGGGACAGACAGAGACAGGGACAGACAGAGACAGGGACAGACAGAGACAGGGACAGACAGAGACAGGGACAGACAGAGGCAGGGACAGACAGAGGCAGAGACAGGGACAGACAGAGGCAGAGACAGGGACAGACAGAGGGAGAGCGAGGGAGGGAGAGGGAGGGAGACAGGGACAGACAGATAGAGGCAGAAACTGAGACAGGCAGAGACAGAGAGGCAGTGAGACAGAGACAGACAGAGAGAGAGAGAGGGAGGGAGAGACAGGGAGGGAGAGGGAGGGGGAGGCGGAGGGGGAGGCGGAAGGGGAGAGGGAGAGGGAGAGGGAGAGGGAGGGAGGGAGAGGGAGGGAGAGGGAGGGAGAGGGAGGGAGAGGGAGGGGGAGGGAGGGAGAGGGAGGGGGAGAGGGAGAAGGAGGGAGAGAGAAGGAGAGGGAGGGAGACAGGGACAGACAGATCGAGGCAGAGACTGAGACAGAGAGGCAGAGAGGGTGGGAGAGGGTGGGAGAAGGAGGGAGGGAGAGGGAGGGAGGGGGAGGGAGGGGGTGGGAGGGAGAGAGAGGGAGAGGGAGGGAGAGGGAGACAGAGACAGGCAGAGGCAGAGAGACAGAGACATAAAGAGAGGGAGAGAAAGAGAGGGAGAGAAAAAGAGGGAGAGAAAGAGAGGGAGAGAAAGAGAGGGAGAGAAAGAGGGTGACAGACGGAGGGAGCGGGAGGAGACAGAGAGAGGGAGATAGAGGTAGGGAGTCAGAGTGAGACCGAGGGAGGGAGGCAGAGTGAGACCGAGGGAGGGAGTCAGGGGGGAGACCGAGGGAGGGAGTCAGGGGGGAGACCGAGGGAGGGAGTCAGGGGGGAGACCGAGGGAGGGAGTCAGGGGGGAGACCGAGGGAGGGAGTCAGGGGGAGACAGGGGGAGGGAGAGATAGAGAGATATATAGAGAGAGAGGGAGACAGAGGGGGAGACAGGGTCAGACATAGAGAGTGAGACAGAGAGGGGGAGGCAGAGTGAGACAGAGAGAGGGGAGGCAGAGTGAGACAGAGAGAGGGGAGGCAGAGTGAGACAGAGGGAGGGAGGCAGAGTGAGACAGAGAGAGGGAGAGGGAGGGGGAGGGGGAGGGAGAGGGAGGGAGGGAGGGAGGGAGGGAGAGGGAGAGGGAGAGGGAGACAGGGACAGACAGATAGAGGCAGAGACTGAGACAGAGAGGCAGAGGGAGGGAGTCAGGGGGGAGACCGAGGAAGGGAGTCAGGGGGGAGACAGAGGGAGGGAGTCAGGGGGGAAACCGAGGGAGGGAGTCAGGGGGGAGACAGAGGGAGGGAGTCAGGGGGGAAACCGAGGGAGGGAGTCAGGGGGAAACCGAGGGAGGGAGTCAGGGGGAAACCGAGGGGGAAGTCAGGGGGAAACCGAGGGAGGGAGTCGGGGGAAACCGAGGGAGGGAGTCAGGGGGAAACCGAGGGAGGGGGTCAGGGTGAAACCGAGGGAGGGGGTCAGGGGGAAACCGAAGGAGGGGGTCAGGGGGAAACCGAAGGAGGGGGTCAGGGGGAAACCGAAGGAGGGGGTCAGGGGGAGACAGAGGGAGAGAGAGATAGAGAGATATATAGAGAGAGAGGGAGACAGAGGGGGAGACAGGGTCAGACAGAGAGAGAGAGACAGAGGGAGGGAGTCAGGGGGGAGACAGAGAGAGGGAGTCAGGGGGGAGACAGAGAGAGAGAGTCAGGGGGGAGACAGAGAGAGGGAGTCAGGGGGGAGACAGAGAGAGGGAGTCAGGGGGGAGACAGAGAGAGGGAGTCAGAGGGGAGACAGAGAGAGGGAGTCAGGGGGGAGACAGAGAGAGGGAGTCAGGGGGAGACAGAGAGAGGGAGTCAGGGGGAGACAGAGAGAGGGAGTCAGGGGGAGACAGAGAGAGGGAGTCAGGGGGAGACAGAGAGAGGGAGTCAGGGGGAGACAGAGGGAGGGAAACAGAGGGAGGGAGTCAGGGGGAGACAGAGGGAGGGCATCAGGGGGGAGACAGAGGGAGGGAGTCAGGGGGAGACAGAGGGAGGGAGTCAGGGGGAGACAGAGGGAGGGAGTCAGGGGGAGACAGAGGGAGGGAGGCAGGGGGAGACAGAGAGAGGGAGTCAGGGGGAGACAGAGAGAGGGAGACAGAGGGAGGGAGTCAGGGGGGAGACAGAGGGAGGGCGTCAGGGGGGAGACAGAGGGAGGGAGTCAGGGGGAGACAGAGGGAGGGAGTCAGGGGGAGACAGAGGGAGGGAGTCAGGGAGAGACAGAGGGAGGGAGTCAGGGAGAGACAGAGGGAGGGAGTCAGGGGGAGACAGAGGGAGGGAGTCAGGGGGAGACAGAGGGAGGGAGTCAGGGGGGGACAGAGGGAGGGAGTCAGGGGGGGACAGAGGGAGGGAGTCAGGGGGAGACAAAGAGAGGGAGTCAAGGGGAGACAAAGAGAGGGAGTCAAGGGGAGACAGAGAGAGGGAGTCAGGGGGAAACCGAGGGAGGGGGTCAGGAGGAAACCGAGGGAGGGGGTCAGGGGGAAACGGAAGGAGGGGGTCAGGGGGAAACGGAAGGAGGGGGTCAGGGGGAAACCGAAGGAGGGGGTCAGGGGGAAACCGAAGGAGGGGGTCAGGGGGAGACAGAGGGAGAGAGAGATAGAGAGATATATAGAGAGAGAGGTAGACAGAGGGGGAGACAGGGTCAGACAGAGAGAGAGAGACAGAGGGAGGGAGTCAGGGGGGAGACAGAGAGAGGGAGTCAGGGGGGAGACAGAGAGAGGGAGTCAGGGGGGAGACAGAGAGAGGGAGTCAGGGGGGAGACAGAGAGAGGGAGTCAGGGGGGAGACAGAGAGAGGGAGTCAGGGGGGGACAGAGATAGGGAGACAGAGGGAGGGAGTCAGGGGGAGACAGAGAGAGGGAGTCAGGGGGAGACAGGGAGAGGGAGTCAGGGGGAGACAGAGAGAGGGAGTCAGGGGGAGAAAGAGAGAGGGAGTCAGGGGGGAAACCGAGGGAGGGAGTCAGGGGGGAGACAGAGGGAGGGAGTCAGGGGGGAAACCGAGGGAGGGAGTCAGGGGGAAACCGAGGGAGGGAGTCAGGGGGAAACCGAGGGGGAAGTCAGGGGGAAACCGAGGGAGGGAGTCGGGGGAAACCGAGGGAGGGAGTCAGGGGGAAACCGAGGGAGGGGGTCAGGGTGAAACCGAGGGAGGGGGTCAGGGGGAAACCGAAGGAGGGGGTCAGGGGGAAACCGAAGGAGGGGGTCAGGGGGAAACCGAAGGAGGGGGTCAGGGGGAGACAGAGGGAGAGAGAGATAGAGAGATATATAGAGAGAGAGGGAGACAGAGGGGGAGACAGGGTCAGACAGAGAGAGAGAGACAGAGGGAGGGAGTCAGGGGGGAGACAGAGAGAGGGAGTCAGGGGGGAGACAGAGAGAGGGAGTCAGGGGGGAGACAGAGAGAGGGAGTCAGGGGGGAGACAGAGAGAGGGAGTCAGAGGGGAGACAGAGAGAGGGAGTCAGGGGGGAGACAGAGAGAGGGAGTCAGGGGGAGACAGAGAGAGGGAGTCAGGGGGAGACAGAGAGAGGGAGTCAGGGGGAGACAGAGAGAGGGAGTCAGGGGGAGACAGAGAGAGGGAGTCAGGGGGAGACAGAGAGAGGGAGTCAGGGGGAGACAGAGGGAGGGAAACAGAGGGAGGGAGTCAGGGGGAGACAGAGGGAGGGCATCAGGGGGGAGACAGAGGGAGGGAGTCAGGGGGAGACAGAGGGAGGGAGTCAGGGGGAGACAGAGGGAGGGAGTCAGGGGGAGACAGAGGGAGGGAGTCAGGGGGAGACAGAGAGAGGGAGTCAGGGGGAGACAGAGAGAGGGAGACAGAGGGAGGGAGTCAGGGGGGAGACAGAGGGAGGGCGTCAGGGGGGAGACAGAGGGAGGGAGTCAGGGGGAGACAGAGGGAGGGAGTCAGGGGGAGACAGAGGGAGGGAGTCAGGGAGAGACAGAGGGAGGGAGTCAGGGAGAGACAGAGGGAGGGAGTCAGGGGGAGACAGAGGGAGGGAGTCAGGGGGAGACAGAGGGAGGGAGTCAGGGGGAGACAGAGGGAGGGAGTCAGGGGGGGACAGAGGGAGGGAGTCAGGGGGAGACAAAGAGAGGGAGTCAAGGGGAGACAAAGAGAGGGAGTCAAGGGGAGACAGAGAGAGGGAGTCAGGGGGAAACCGAGGGAGGGGGTCAGGAGGAAACCGAGGGAGGGGGTCAGGGGGAAACGGAAGGAGGGGGTCAGGGGGAAACGGAAGGAGGGGGTCAGGGGGAAACGTAAGGAGGGGGTCAGGGGGAAACCGAAGGAGGGGGTCAGGGGGAGACAGAGGGAGAGAGAGATAGAGAGATATATAGAGAGAGAGGTAGACAGAGGGGGAGACAGGGTCAGACAGAGAGAGAGAGACAGAGGGAGGGAGTCAGGGGGGAGACAGAGAGAGGGAGTCAGGGGGGAGACAGAGAGAGGGAGTCAGGGGGGAGACAGAGAGAGGGAGTCAGGGGGGAGACAGAGAGAGGGAGTCAGGGGGGAGACAGAGAGAGGGAGTCAGGGGGGGACAGAGATAGGGAGACAGAGGGAGGGAGTCAGGGGGAGACAGAGAGAGGGAGTCAGGGGGAGACAGGGAGAGGGAGTCAGGGGGAGACAGAGAGAGGGAGTCAGGGGGAGAAAGAGAGAGGGAGTCAGGGGGAGACAGAGGGAGGGAGTCAAGGGGGAAACAGAGGGAGGGAGTCAGGGGGGAGACAGAGGGAGGGAGTCAGGGGGGAGACAGAGGGAGGGAGTCAGGGGGGAGACAGAGGGAGGGAGTCAGGGGGAGACAGAGGGAGGGAGTCAGGGGGAGACAGAGGGAGGGAGTCAGGGGGAGACAGAGGGAGGGAGTCAGGGGGAGAAATAGGGAGGGAGTCAGGGGGAGACAGAGGGAGGGAGTCAGGGGGAGACAGAGGGAGGGAGTCAGGGGGAGACAGAGGGAGGGAGTCAGGGGGAGACAAAGAGAGGGAGTCAAGGGGAGACAAAGAGAGGGAGTCAAGGGGAGACAGAGAGAGGGAGTCAGGGGGAGACAGAGGGAGTCAGGGGGAGATAGACGAAGTCAGGGGGAGACAGAGAAAGGGAGTCAGGGGGAGACAGAGAGAGGGAGTCAGGGGGAGACAGAGAGAGGGAGTCAGGGGGAGACAGAGAGAGGGAGTCAGGGGGAGACAGAGAGAGGGAGTCAGGGGGAGACAGAGGGAGGGAGAGATAGAGAGATAGAGAGATATCGAGAGAGAGGGAGCTAGAGGGGGAGACCGGGACAGACAGAGGCAGAGACATGGACAGACAGAGGCAGAGACAGGGACAGGCAGAGACAGGGACAGACAGAGGCAGAGACAGGGACAGGCAGAGACAGGGACAGACAGAGGCAGAGACAGGGACAGGCAGAGACAGGGACAGACAGAGGCAGAGACAGGGACAGGCAGAGACAGGGACAGACAGAGGCAGAGACAGGGACAGGGACAGACAGACAGAGGCAGAGACAGGGACAGACAGAGGCAGAGACAGGGACAGGGACAGACAGACAGAGGCAGAGACAGAAACAGACAGACAGAGGCAGAGACAGGGACAGACAGGCAGAGGCAGGGACAGACAGACAGACAGAGGCAGAGACCGGGACAGACAGAGGCAGGGACAGACAGAGACAGGGACAGACAGAGACAGGGACAGACCGACAGAGGCAGAGACAGGGACAGACAGGCAGAGGCAGGGACAGACAGACAGAGACAGGGACAGACAGAGGCAGGGACAGACAGAGGCAGGGACAGACAGAGGCAGGGACAGACAGAGGCAGGGACAGACAGAGGCAGGGACAGACAGAGGCAGGGACAGACAGAGGCAGGGACAGACAGAGGCAGGGACAGACAGAGGCAGGGACAGACAGAGGCAGGGACAGACAGAGACAGGGACAGACAGAGACAGGGACAGACAGAGACAGGGACAGACATAGACAGAGACAGACAGAGGCAGAGACAGGGACAGACAGAGGCAGAGACAGGGACAGACAGAGACAGGGACAGACAGAGACAGGGACAGGGACAGACCGACAGAGGCAGAGACAGGGACAGACAGGCAGAGGCAGGGACAGACAGGCAGAGACAGGGACAGACAGAGGCAGGGACAGACAGAGGCAGGGACAGACAGAGGCAGGGACAGACAGAGGCAGGGACAGACAGAGACAGAGACAGGGACAGACAGAGACATGGACAGACAGAGGCAAAGACAGAGACATACAGAGGCAGAGACAGACAGAGGCAGAGACAGACAGAGGCAGAGACAGGGACAGACAGAGACAGGGACAGACAGAGACAGGGACAGACAGAGACAGGGACAGACAGAGACAGGGACAGACAGAGACAGGGACAGACAGAGACAGGGACAGACAGAGGCAGAGACAGGGACAGACAGAGGCAGAGACAGGGACAGACAGAGGCAGAGACAGGGACAGACAGAGACAGGGACAGACAGAGGCAGAGACATACAGAGGCAGAGACAGGGACAGACAGAGGCAGAGACAGGCAGAGACAGTGACAGTCAGAGGCAGAGGCAGGGACAGACAGAGGCAGGGACAGACAGAGACAGGGACAGACAGAGGCAGAGACAGACAGAGACAAAGGCAGACAGAGACAGAGGCAGACAGAGGCAGACAGAGGCAGAGACAGACAGAGGCAGAGACAGACAGAGGCAGAGACAGACAGAAGCAGAGACAGGGACAGGGACAGAAAGACAGGGACAGACAGAGGCAGAGACAGGGACAGACAGAGGCAGAGACAGGCAGAGGCAGAGACAGGGACAGACAGAGGCAGAGACAGGGACAGACAGAGGCAGAGACAGGGACAGACAGAGGCATAGACAGACAGAGGCAGAGACAGAGACAGGGACAGACAGAGGTAGAGACAGGGACAGACAGAGGCAGAGACAGGGACAGACAGAGGCAGAGACAGGGACAGACAGACAGAGGCAGAGACAGGGACAGACAGAGGCAGGGACAGACAGAGACAGGGACAGCCAGAGGCAGAGACAGGGACAGACAGAGGCAGAGACAGGGACAGACAGAGGCAGGGACAGGCAGAGGCAGAGACAGACAGAGGCAGAGACAGGGACAGACAGAGGCAGAGACAGGGACAGAGAGGCAGAGACAGGGGCAGAGAGGCAGAGACAGGGACAGAGAGGCAGAGACAGGGACAGAGAGGCAGAGACAGGGACAGACAGAGGGAGAGCGAGGGAGAGAGAGGGAGGGAGAGGGAGGGAGAGGGAGGGAGACAGGGACAGACAGATAGAGGCAGAGACTGAGACAGGCAGAGAGAGAGGCACAGAGACAGAAAGAGAGGGAGAGAAAGAGAGGGTGACAGAGGGAGGGAGCGGGAGGAGACAGAGAGAGAGGGAGACAGAGAGAGGGAGATAGAGGTAGGGAGGCAGAGTGTGACAGAGGGAGGGAGTCAGAGGGAGACAGAGGGAGGGAGAGATAGAGAGATATATATAGAGAGAGAGGGAGACAAGGACAGACAGACAGGGACAGATAGCGGCAGAGACAGGGACAGACAGACAGGGACAGATAGAGGCAGAGACAGGGATAGACAGACAGGGACAAACAGCGGCAGAGACAGGGACAGACAGGGAGGGAGAGGGAGGGAGAGAGAGAGAGAGGGAGAGAGAGGGAGAGGGAGGGAGAGGGAGGGAGAGGGAGGGAGAGGGAGGGAGGGAGGGAGAGGGAGGGAGGGAGGGAGAGGGAGGGAGGGGGAGGGAGGGGGAGGGAGGGAGGGGGAGGGAGAGGGAGAGGGAGGGAGAGGGAAGGGGAGAGAGGGGGGAGAGAGGGGGGAGAGAGGGGGGAGAGGGAGGGAGAGGGAGGGAGAGGGAGGGAGAGGGAGGGAGAGGGGGGAGAGGGAAGGAGACAGGGACAGACTGAGACAGGCAGAGACAGAGAGGCAGAGACAGAGACTTGCAGAAACAGAGAGGCAGAGACTGAGACAGGCAGAAACAGAGAGGCAGAGACTGAGACAGGCAGAGACAGAGAGGCAGAGACACAGACAGGCAGAGGCAGAGACACAGAGAGAGTCAGAGAGACAGGCAGAGAAAGAGAGGGTGACAGAGGGAGGGAGTCAGGGGGAGACAGAGGGAGACAGATAGAGAGATATAGAGAGAGAGAGGGAGACAGAGGCGGAGACAGGGACAGACAGACATGGACAGACAGAGGCAGAGACAGGGACAGAGACAGACAGACAGGGACAGACAGAGGCAGAGACAGGGACAGAGACAGACAGACAGGGACAGACAGAGGCAGACAGAGGCAGAGACAGGGACAGAGACAGGGACAGAGACAGACAGAGGCAGACAGAGACAGAGACAGACAGACAGGGACAGACAGAGGCAGAGACAGACAGACTGGGACAGGGACAGAAAGACAGGGACAGACAGAGGCAGAGACAGGGACAAATGAGGGAAATTGAATTTTATATGGCCAAGTATGTCCCCTATCGTGTACCCCAACGTTCAATGTATGTGCATGACATCCATGCATTTTCCCTCCATGGCAGAAAATGAAGACGCATTTGCATTTGCGTCCAACGTTAACATGTCATCTACCAAGTCCTCCATGAAAGCAACAATAATTTGGTTCTTAGGCCTATGTTGCCAACGTCTTTACATGATGCACGTTTAAAGATGCACACGTTTTTCTGGCTCAGCCGAGCCAGGCCCTGAATTCAGGTTCCGAACCTCTTCTGTCTCTGAAAGCTGCAGTTTAGGTATGCATCCCTGACCTCTACCTTACTTCCTGCCCAGGCAAGCGGTGCCCGGCTCGGCCTGGCCTGCCTGCCAAGACGGTATTTTGCCTACAGTTATCTGCTCAGCCTCCGCAAAAACACATTCCAGTCTAGTGCAATAGGTAAACATATTCCCGGCTGCAGAGCAAAGGGCCCGGCCTTCCTGTCTCCTTACAAGTAATTTACTGCACCCGTTGCCATAGTAGGCCCATGGCCCCTCGCATTGCACGAAGACACGTATGCACCCACTAGCATTCAATGATGAATGGCCTCTGCCCGAGAGACCTTTTGCTTCAGACAACACATCCTCCAAACACAAGATATCAGATATGCTATAGGTACAGGTCGTTCTGACATCCCAGACACCAGACTCCTCTACTAGTGCTAAAGTCAAGTTCCCCAGCTCTCCCCAGTTTCACGTCAATACCACGTCATGTTCAGTTGCGCGCGCATATGTGGTAAAGGTTTCTGCCGACCCAGCAGATTTCCTCTATGCATCCACCCACCTATGACACTTCTGTGATGCCTCCAGCACACACCTCCGTGTACGCCCTATAACACGCCTTCTTTTACGCCCATATGTTCTTATCTTTCTCTTTTCACTTGTCACGCCTACTGTATTCAATGCAACTGTTCAGTTTTACTATATATATTGTGTGATGTTAATAAAATGTTGAATATCCCTTCCTGAACCCTAGTGGTGATGGAACCCGATGTCCAGTGACTCGAGCCACTTAATTAAAGCCTGTATGACTCAGATACCACGGACTCTGCCTCCCATTTATTGAGCTATCCTTATTATCATTTAATGTATAGAAAAATAGTCCCGGTAATTTTATTTACCACACAGGGACAGAAAGACAGGGACAGACAGAGGCAGAGACAGGGACAGACAGAGGTAGAGACAGGGACAGACAGAGGGAGAGACAGGGAGAGCGAGGGAGAGCAAGGGAGAGCAAGGGAGAGGGAGGGAGAGGGAGGGAGAGGGAGGGAGAGGGAGACAGGGACAGACAGATAGAGGCAGAGACTGAGACAGACAGAGACAGAGAGGCCGAGAGACAGAGACAGAAAGAGAGGGAGAGAAAGAGAGGGTGACAGAGGGAGGGAGCTGGAGGAGACCGAGAGAGAGGGAGACAGAGGGAGACAGAGAGAGGGAGATCGAGGTAGGGAGGCAGAGTGACACAGAGGGAGGGAGTCAGGGGGAGACAGAGGGAGGGAGAGATAGAGAGATATAGAGAGAGAGGGAGACAGAGGGGGAGACAGGGACAGACAGAGACAGGGACAGAGACAGGGACAGACAGGGACAGACAGAGACAGGGACAGACAGAGACAGGGACAGACAGAGACAGGGACAGAGACAGGGACAGACAGGGACAGACAGAGACAGGGACAGACAGAGACAGGGACAGACAGAGACAGGGACAGACAGAGACAGGGACAGAGACAGGGACAGAGACAGGGACAGACAGAGACAGGGACAGACAGAGACAGGGACAGACAAAGACAGGGACAGAGACAGGGACAGACAGAGACAGGGACAGACAGAGGCAGAGACAGGGACAGGGACAGACAGAGGCAGAGACAGGGACAGACAGACAGAGGCAGAGACAGGGACAGGCAGAGAGACAGAGAGGGAGAGGGAGGGAGGGAGGGAGGGAGAGGGAGAGGGAAAGGGAGAGGGAAAGGGGGAGGGAAAGGGAGAGGGAGAGGGAGAGGGACAGACAGATAGAGGCAGAGACAGAGAGGCAGAGACAGGCAGAAACAGAGAGGCAAAGACTGAGACAGGCAGAGACAGAGACACAGAGACAGAGGCAGAGACACAGACAGGCAGAGGCTGAGACACAGAGAGAGGCAGAGAGACAGAGACAGGCAGAGACAGAGAGGGTGAGAAAGAGAGGGAGCAGGAGGAGACAGAGAGAGAGGTAGACAGAGGGAGGGAGCGGGAGGAGACAGAGAGAGAGGTAGACAGAGGGAGGGAGTCAGGGGGAGACAGAGGGAGGGAGTGATAGAGAGATATCGAGACAGGGACAGACAGAGGCAGAGACCGGGACAGACAGAGGCAGAGACAGGGACAGACAGAGGCAGAGACAGGGACAGACAGAGGCAGAGACAGGGACAGACAGAGGCAGGGACAGGGACAGACAGAGGCAGGGACAGACAGAGGCAGACCGACAGGGACAGAGAGAGGCAGAGACAGGGACAGACAGAGGCAGAGACAGGGACAGACAGAGGCAGAGACAGGGACAGACAGAGGCAGGGACAGGGACAGACAGAGGCAGGGACAGACAGAGGCAGACCGACAGGGACAGAGAGAGGCAGAGACAGGGACAGACAGACAACGACAGACAGAGGCAGAGACAGGGACAGACAGACAACGACAGACAGAGGCAGAGACAGGGACAGACAGAGGCAGGGACAGACAGAGGCAGACCGACAGGGACAGAGAGAGGCAGAGACAGGGACAGAGACAGACCGACAGGGACAGAGAGAGGCAGAGACAGGGACAGAGACAGACCGACAGGGACAGAGAGAGGCAGGGACAGGGACAGGGACAGAGGCAGAGACAGGGACAGACAGAGGCAGGGACAGACAGAGGCAGACCGACAGGGACAGAGAGAGGCAGAGACAGGGACAGAGACAGACCGACAGGGACAGAGAGAGGCAGAGACAGGGGCAGAGACAGACCGACAGGGACAGACAGAGGCAGAGACAGGGACAGGGACAGACAGAGGCAGAGACAGGGACAGAGAGAGGCAGAGACAGGGACAGACAGACAGGGACAGAGAGAGGCAGAGACAGGGACAGACAGACAACGACAGAGAGAGGCAGAGACAGGGACAGACAGACAACGACAGACAGAGGCAGAGACAGGGACAGACAGACAACGACAGAGAGAGGCAGAGACAGGGACAGACAGAGGCAGAGACAGGGACAGACAGACAGGGACAGAGAGAGGCAGAGACAGGGACAGACAGACAGGGACAGAGAGAGGCAGAGACAGGGACAGACAGAGGCAGGGACAGACAGAGGCAGACCGACAGGAACAGAGAGAGGCAGAGACAGGGACAAAGACAGACCGACAGGGACAGAGAGAGGCAGAGACAGGGACAGAGACAGACCGACAGGGACAGAGAGAGGCAGAGACAGGGACAGGGACAGACAGAGGCAGAGACAGGGACAGACAGAGGCAGAGACAGGGACAGGCAGACAGGGACAGAGAGAGGCAGAGACAGGGACAGACAGACAACGACAGACAGAGGCAGAGACAGGGACAGACAGAGGCAGGGACAGACAGAGGCAGACCGACAGGGACAGAGAGAGGCAGAGACAGGGACAGAGACAGACCGACAGGGACAGAGAGAGGCAGAGACAGGGACAGAGACAGACCGACAGGGACAGAGAGAGGCAGGGACAGGGACAGGGACAGAGGCAGAGACAGGGACAGACAGAGGCAGGGACAGACAGAGGCAGACCGACAGGGACAGAGAGAGGCAGAGACAGGGACAGAGACAGACCAACAGGGACAGAGAGAGGCAGAGACAGGGACAGAGACAGACCGACAGGGACAGAGAGAGGCAGGGACAGGGACAGGGACAGAGGCAGAGACAGGGACAGACAGAGGCAGGGACAGACAGAGGCAGACCGACAGGGACAGAGAGAGGCAGAGACAGGGACAGAGACAGACCGACAGGGACAGGGAGAGGCAGAGACAGGGGCAGAGACAGACCGACAGGGACAGACAGAGGCAGAGACAGGGACAGGGACAGACAGAGGCAGAGACAGGGACAGAGAGAGGCAGAGACAGGGACAGACAGACAGGGACAGAGAGAGGCAGAGACAGGGACAGACAGACAACGACAGAGAGAGGCAGAGACAGGGACAGACAGACAACGACAGAGAGAGGCAGAGACAGGGACAGACAGACAACGACAGAGAGAGGCAGAGACAGGGACAGACAGAGGCAGAGACAGGGACAGACAGACAGGGACAGAGAGAGGCAGAGACAGGGACAGACAGACAGGGACAGAGAGAGGCAGAGACAGGGACAGACAGAGGCAGGGACAGACAGAGGCAGACCGACAGGAACAGAGAGAGGCAGAGACAGGGACAAAGACAGACCGACAGGGACAGAGAGAGGCAGAGACAGGGACAGAGACAGACCGACAGGGACAGAGAGAGGCAGAGACAGGGACAGGGACAGACAGAGGCAGAGACAGGGACAGACAGAGGCAGAGACAGGGACAGGCAGACAGGGACAGAGAGAGGCAGAGACAGGGACAGACAGACAACGACAGACAGAGGCAGAGACAGGGACAGACAGAGGCAGGGACAGACAGAGGCAGACCGACAGGGACAGAGAGAGGCAGAGACAGGGACAGAGACAGACCGACAGGGACAGAGAGAGGCAGAGACAGGGACAGAGACAGACCGACAGGGACAGAGAGAGGCAGGGACAGGGACAGGGACAGAGGCAGAGACAGGGACAGACAGAGGCAGGGACAGACAGAGGCAGACCGACAGGGACAGAGAGAGGCAGAGACAGGGACAGAGACAGACCGACAGGGACAGAGAGAGGCAGAGACAGGGGCAGAGACAGACCGACAGGGACAGACAGAGGCAGAGACAGGGACAGGGACAGACAGAGGCAGAGACAGGGACAGAGAGAGGCAGAGACAGGGACAGACAGACAGGGACAGAGAGAGGCAGAGACAGGGACAGACAGACAACGACAGAGAGAGGCAGAGACAGGGACAGACAGACAACGACAGAGAGAGGCAGAGACAGGGACAGACAGACAACGACAGAGAGAGGCAGAGACAGGGACAGACAGAGGCAGAGACAGGGACAGACAGACAGGGACAGAGAGAGGCAGAGACAGGGACAGACAGACAGGGACAGAGAGAGGCAGAGACAGGGACAGACAGAGGCAGGGACAGACAGAGGCAGACCGACAGGAACAGAGAGAGGCAGAGACAGGGACAAAGACAGACCGACAGGGACAGAGAGAGGCAGAGACAGGGACAGAGACAGACCGACAGGGACAGAGAGAGGCAGAGACAGGGACAGGGACAGACAGAGGCAGAGACAGGGACAGACAGAGGCAGAGACAGGGACAGGCAGACAGGGACAGAGAGAGGCAGAGACAGGGACAGACAGACAACGACAGAGAGAGGCAGAGACAGGGACAGACAGACAACGACAGAGAGAGGCAGAGACAGGGACAGACAGACAACGACAGAGAGAGGCAGAGACAGGGACAGACAGAGGCAGAGACAGGGACAGACAGAGGCAGGGACAGACAGAGGCAGAGACAGGGACAGACAGAGGCAGAGACAGGGACAGACAGACAGGGACAGAAAGAGGCAGAGACAGGGACAGACAGACAACGACAGAGAGAGGCAGGGACAGACAGACAACGACAGAGAGGCAGAGACAGGGACAGACAGACAACGACAGAGAGAGGCAGAGACAGGGACAGACAGACAACAACAGACAGAGGCAGAGACAGGGACAGACAGACAACAACAGACAGAGACAGAGACAGGGACAGACAGACAACGACAGACAGAGGCAGAGACAGGGACAGACAGAGGCAGAGACAGGGACAGACAGAGGCAGAGACAGGGACAGACAGACAACGACAGACAGAGGCAGAGACAGGGACAGACAGACAACGACAGACAGAGGCAGAGACAGGGACAGACAGACAATGACAGACAGAGGCAGAGACAGGGACAGACAGACAGAGGCAGAGACAGGGACAGCCAGACAACGACAGACAGAGGCAGAGACAGGGACAGACAAACAACGACAGACAGAGGCAGAGACAGGGACAGACAGACAACGACAGACAGAGCTAGAGACAGGGACAGACAGACAACGACAGACAGAGGCAGAGACAGGGACCGACAGAGGCAGGGACAGACAGAGGCAGACCGACAGGGACAGAGAGAGGCAGAGACAGGGAGAGAGACAGACCGACAGGGACAGAGAGAGGCAGAGACAGGGTCAGAGACAGACCAACAGGGACAGAGAGAGGCAGAGACAGGGACAGGGACAGACAGACAGGGACAGAGAGAGGCAGAGACAGGGACAGACAGACAACGACAGAGAGAGGCAGAGACAGGGACAGACAGACAACAACAGAGAGAGGCAGAGACAGGGACAGACAGACAACGACAGAGAGAGGCAGAGACAGGGACAGACAGACAACGACAGAGAGGCAGAGACAGGGACAGACAGACAGCGACAGAGAGAGGCAGAGACAGGGACAGACAGACAACGACAGACAGAGGCAGAGACAGGGACAGACAGACAACAACAGACAGAGACAGAGACAGGGACAGACAGACAGAGGCAGAGACAGGGACAGACAGAGGCAGAGACAGGGACAGACAGAGGCAGAGACAGGGACAGACAGACAACGACAGACAGAGGCAGAGACAGGGACAGACAGACAACGACAGACAGAGGCAGAGACAGGGACAGACAGACAAAGGCAGAGACAGGGACAGACAGACAACGACAGACAGAGGCAGAGACAGGGACAGACAGAGGCAGAGACAGGGACAGACAGAGGCAGAGACAGAGGCAGAGACAGGGACAGACAGGGAGAGACAGGGGGAGACAGGGGGAGACAGGGGGAGACAGGGGGAGACAGGGGGAGACAGGGGGAGAGGGAGGGAGAGGGAGGGAGAGGGAGGGAGAGGGAGGGAGATGGACAGACAGATAGAGGCAGAGACTGAGACAGGCAAAGACAGAGACACAGAGACAGGCAGAGAGAGAGAGGCAGAGACAGGCAGAGACAGAGAGGCAGAGACAGAGAGGCAGAGACAGGCAGAGACAGAGACACAGAGAGAGGCAGAGACAGAGACACAGAGAGAGGCAGAGACACAGAGAGAGGCAGAGACACAGAGAGAGGCAGAGACACAGAGAGAGGCAGAGACACAGAGAGAGGCAGAGATACAGAGAGAGGCAGAGACACAGAGAGAGGCAGAGACAGAGAGAGAGGCAGAGACAGAGAGAGAGGCAGAGACAGAGAGGCAGAGACACAGACAGGCAGAGGCAGAGACACAGAGAGAGGCAGAGACACAGAGAGAGGCAGAGACACAGATAGAGGCAGAGACACAGAGAGAGGCAGAGACACAGAGAGAGGCAGAGACACAGAGAGAGGCAGAGACAGAGAGGCAGAGACAGAGAGGCAGAGACAGAGAGGCAGAGACACAGACAGGCAGAGGCAGAGACACAGAGAGAGGCAGAGACACAGAGAGAGGCAGAGACACAGAGAGAGGCAGAGACACAGATAGAGGCAGAGACACAGAGAGAGGCAGAGACACAGAGAGAGGCAGAGACACAGAGAGAGGCAGAGACACAGAGAGAGGCAGAGACACAGAGAGAGGCAGAGACAGGGACAGACAGACAACGACAGAGAGAGGCAGAGACAGGGACAGACAGACAACGACAGAGAGAGGCAGAGACAGGGACAGACAGACAACGACAGAGAGAGGCAGAGACAGGGACAGACAGACAACGACAGAGAGGCAGAGACAGGGACAGACAGACAGCGACAGAGAGAGGCAGAGACAGGGACAGAGACAACGACAGACAGAGGCAGAGACAGGGACAGACAGACAGACAACAACAGACAGAGACAGAGACAGGGACAGACAGACAACGACAGACAGAGGCAGAGACAGGGACAGACAGAGGCAGAGACAGGGACAGACAGAGGCAGAGACAGGGACAGACAGAGGCAGAGACAGGGACAGACAGACAACGACAGACAGAGGCAGAGACAGGGACAGACAGAGGCAGAGACAGGGACAGACAGACAAAGGCAGAGACAGGGACAGACAGACAACGACAGACAGAGGCAGAGACAGGGACAGACAGAGGCAGAGACAGGGACAGACAGAGGCAGAGACAGGGACAGACAGGGAGAGACAGGGGGAGACAGGGGGAGACAGGGGGAGAGGGAGGGAGAGGGAGGGAGAGGGAGGGAGAGGGAGGGAGATGGACAGACAGATAGAGGCAGAGACTGAGACAGGCAAAGACAGAGACACAGAGACAGGCAGAGAGAGAGAGGCAGAGACAGGCAGAGACAGAGAGGCAGAGACAGGCAGAGACAGAGAGGCAGAGACAGGCAGAGACAGAGACACAGAGACAGGCAGAGACAGAGACACAGAGAGAGGCAGAGACACAGAGAGAGGCAGAGACACAGAGAGAGGCAGAGACACAGAGAGAGGCAGAGACACAGAGAGAGGCAGAGACACAGAGAGAGGCAGAGATACAGAGAGAGGCAGAGACAGAGAGAGAGGCAGAGACAGAGAGGCAGAGACACAGACAGGCAGAGGCAGAGACACAGAGAGAGGCAGAGACACAGAGAGAGGCAGAGACACAGATAGAGGCAGAGACACAGAGAGAGGCAGAGACACAGAGAGAGGCAGAGACAGAGAGGCAGAGACAGAGAGGCAGAGACAGAGAGGCAGAGACACAGAGGCAGAGACACAGAGGCAGAGACACAGAGGCAGAGACACAGAGGCAGAGACACAGACAGGCAGAGGCAGAGACACAGAGAGAGGCAGAGACACAGAGAGAGGCAGAGACACAGAGAGAGGCAGAGACACAGAGAGAGGCAGAGACACAGAGAGAGGCAGAGACACAGAGAGAGGCAGAGACACAGAGAGAGGCAGAGACACAGAGAGAGGCAGAGACACAGAACGTCAGCTAGGAGGTGAGCGTGGTAAGGCCTCTGAGTCCATGGAGCCGAAGTGGGAAGGGAAACCCAAAGCGCGTAATGCGCGCGCTGCCACCCTCCGGGGACAGGAGATGTGCAGTGCGCGTGCACATCTCCTGTCCGGAGGGGCTGTCTTAAAAGCAGGCAGGGGGGCAACTTAAAAGCCTCCTTTTCAATGGATAGCCAGCGTTTACCCTAAACGCTGACGTTACCCAATGAAAAGGAGGGGCGGGGCTTAGAGTCCCTTACTTGTTTACAAGATCTCTCCGAGAGGCGTGGCGGCACCCACTCCTCTCCGAGATCTAAAAAATTGTCACTACAGTACTGTGAGGGTTTCGCTCCTGCGACAGCGGATCTTCACGCCATTTCCAACATGGCAGCTGCCATGTTCCAGACCATACGCAGGGTGAACAGTCCAGTAGCCCAGCAGGGAATCAACGGACCACCAACTAGAGAGCAGGGGACCGAGCAAGCGAGGTCAAGGAGATGCCGAGAATCGACCAGAGGAGGTACGCGGAGGAGAAAGAAGGAGACAAGGAAGAGCGTACCGAAGATTCGACCCTGAGCAGGAGGGGAAGCAGCTGAGGAGAGACCCCTCCGGGAGCAACGAGATGGAGTCCAGCTCTCAGGAGAAGAGGAGGCTGGGACTCCCAACCCCGCGGCCCAGGATGTGTGTGGTTCCAGGCAAGTGCCCCGAGCACGACTTATTTGTCTTACAGGCTTGTGGGCGGGGTTATGGGTCACTCTACCCCGAAACACTGAAATCTCCCTGGCACCTAGGCTCGACACGTTAGGAAGCACAGGTGACAGGAGCACTTTTTCCCCCAAACTGGCACCAGACCAAAGTGATTCACTGTGTCATTCTTTCTTTTGTTTTTTTGTATGTTCCTTTTCCGGTATTTCAGCCTGAGGAGAGAAAACAAGGCTGGGATGGTACCCTAACAAGAAGAAAATCGCTTCCTCTGAATGTGGACTTATTTGTTTTGTTTTACTCCAACATTGTTCAAGTCTGTGAAAAAACATAAGTACCCATGAACTATTGGGATAAATGAAGAAGTGAGTCTTAATAAAAGAGACCAAACCCTACCCATATTGCCTCCAGTGTGCCTGCTAACAAGAGGGCGGGGCACCCAGGATAGCCTCTAGATCACAAGTACCTGTGACACCTGCCCAGACTGTTCGTACCAGTCACACATTAATAAGGTAAGTACAAGACAAACATATTCAGATTGTAAGTACCAGTCCCACATATCAGGATTGTGATAAGCAGCCCTAAGTATCACAGAGAAGAAGTCAGACACTGTTATGGCCCCTTTCTTGAATATGTTACATCTATATCTCACTGACTGAATAACCATATCAGGACCTTGTTCTGTACAGGTGCCAGCCACATGCTGGGTCTGTGAGAGATAACAGACACAGGAAGAGAGCAGGTACCAACCGCAGGCAGGGCCTGTGACGGAGAACAGACAGACACAGGAAGAGCGCAAGCACCAACCACAGGCAGGGTCTGTGACCGAGAACAGACACAGGAAGAGAGCACATACCAACCCCAGGCAGGGTCTGTGACAGAATCGACACAGGAAGAGTGCAGGCACCAACCCCAGGCAGTATCTGTGACAGAGAACAGACACAGGAAGAGTGCAGGCACCAACTCCAGGCAGGGTCTGTGGCAGAAACAGACACACACAGGAAGAGAGCAGGTACCAACCCTAGGCATGGTCTGTGACAGAAACAGACATACACAGGAAGAGAGCAGGTACCAAACCCAGGCACGGTCTGTGACAGATAACAGACAGACACAGGAAGAGAGCAGGTACCAACCCCAGGCACGGTCTGTGACAGAGAACAGACAGACACAAGAAGAGTGCAGGCACGAACCCCAGGCAGGGTCTGTGACAGAGAACAGACTGACACAAGAAGAATGCAGGCACCAACCAGAGTCAGGGTCTGTGGCAGAAACAGACACACACAGGAAGAGAGCAGGTACCAACCCAAGGCACGGTCTGTGACAGAGAACAGGCAGACCGAGGAAGAGTGCAGGCACCAACCCCAGACAGGGTCAGTGACAGAGAGCAGACACTGGAAGAGTGCAGGCACCAACCACAGGCAGGGTCTGTGACAGAACAGACACAGGAAGAGTGCCGGCACCAACCACAGGCAGGGTCTGTGACAGAGAACAGACACACGAAGAAAGCAGGTACCAACCCCAGGCAGAGTCTGCGACAGAGAAGAGACACAGGAGGAGTGCAGTCACCAACCCCAGGCAGGGTCTGTGACAGAGAACATACAGACACAGGAAGAGTGTAGGCACCAACCCCAGGCAGGGTCTGTGACTGAGAACAGACACAGGAAGAGAGCAGGTACCAACCCCAGGCAGCGTCTGTGACATAAAAGAGACAGACAAAGGAAGAGTGCAGGCACCAACCCCAGGCAGGGTCTGTGACAGAGAACGGGCAGACAAAGGAAGAGTGCAGGCACCAACCTCAGGCAGGGTCTGTGACAGAGAACAGACAGACACAGGAAGAGTGCAGGCACCAACCCCAGGCAGGGTCTTTGACAGAGAACAGACAGACACAAGAAGAATGCAGGCACCAACCAGAGTCAGGGTCTGTGGCAGAAACAGACACACACAGGAAGAGAGCAGGTACCAACCCAAGGCACGGTCTGTGACAGAGAACAGGCAGACCGAGGAAGAGTGCAGGCACCAACCCCAGACAGGGTCAGTGACAGAGAGCAGACACTGGAAGAGTGCAGGCACCAACCACAGGCAGGGTCTGTGACAGAACAGACACAGGAAGAGTGCCGGCACCAACCACAGGCAGGGTCTGTGACAGAGAACAGACACACGAAGAAAGCAGGTACCAACCCCAGGCAGAGTCTGCGACAGAGAAGAGACACAGGAGGAGTGCAGTCACCAACCCCAGGCAGGGTCTGTGACAGAGAACATACAGACACAGGAAGAGTGTAGGCACCAACCCCAGGCAGGGTCTGTGACTGAGAACAGACACAGGAAGAGAGCAGGTACCAACCCCAGGCAGCGCCTGTGACATAAAAGAGACAGACAAAGGAAGAGTGCAGGCACCAACCCCAGGCAGGGTCTGTGACAGAGAACGGGCAGACAAAGGAAGAGTGCAGGCACCAACCTCAGGCAGGGTCTGTGACAGAGAACAGACAGACACAGGAAGAGTGCAGGCACCAACCCCAGGCAGGGTCTTTGACAGAGAACAGACAGACACAGGAAGAGTGCAGGCACCAACCCCAGGCAGGGTCTTTGACAGAGAACAGACGGACACAGGAAGAGAGCAGGTACCAACCCCAGGCAGGGTCTGCGACAGAGAAGAGACACAGGAGGAGTGCAGGCACCAACCCCAGGCAGGGTCTGTGACAGAGAACATACAGACACAGGAAGAGTGCAGGCACCTACCCCAGGCAGGGTCTGCGACAGAGAGGAGACACAGGAGGAGTGCAGGCACCAACCCCAGGCAGGGTCTGTGACTGAGAACACACACAGGAAGAGAGCAGGTACCAACCCCAGGCAGCGTCTGTGACATAAAAGAGACAGACAAAGGAAGAGTGCAGGCACCAACCCCAGGCAGGGTCTGTGACAGAGAACAGACAGACAAAGGAAGAGTGCAGGCACCAATCTCAGACAGGGTCTGTGACAGAGAACAGACAGACACAGGAAGAGTGTAGGCACCAACCCCAGGCACTGTCTGTGACAGTGCCACAGTGCAAGTGCTCCCTGAGATAAACTTCTGTTTTGATTAGTGACTCCCATGATTGACTTATTTGATTTACTGTCAGACCCTAGTATTGTGCACTGTGTGTGCCTAGGGCTTGTAAATCAAATGCTGCTGGTGGACTTGCAGCACCGATTGTGCAACCCACCAAAGCAGCCCGTAAGGTGTAACTCGGCCCTGCCATTGTAGAACTTGTGCGCAGTCTGGGACTGCTGTTTTGACTCCGCGAGAGTGCAACTGCTCACCAGTCATTGAACCTTTCCTTTTCTATATATCAGTCACCCCTATAGCAGGCCTACAGGCAGGGTGCGTTGTATGTAAAAGGTAGGACATGCCCTGGCATGTGTGGTCCTGATAGTGAATTACAACCTATTTCGTTTTTCACTATTGAAAGGCTACCTTTCCCCATAGGCCAAAATGGGCGGTTTGATTATTACATCTTATAATCCTAACTGACCCAGGAGATGAGGTAGAGATTAGAGTTTAGTATGCCTTGAAATCGTCGAAAACATCAGACTTTTCTTGGATGCCAGACAATCAGCCCATACTGGTCCTTCTTGACCTGTTGGCAGCCTTCGACACCATTTCGCACGGCGTCCTTCTTGATTGCCTATGCGTATCAGGTGTCGAGAGCACAACACTGAACTGGCTCAAGAGCTATCTGACGGACCGTTACTCTAAGGTTCAAATAGGAGACTTCTCCTTGAAAAGCCAGCCAATCAACAAAGGTGTCCCACAAGGTTCTATCTTGAGCGCTACGCTTTTTAACCTGAACATGCCACCACTAGCCAAACTTATTAAAGGTTTTGGTTTACAGACAGTGTCTTACACGTATGACATACAGCTATTAATCACCTTGGGACCGGACGTTCCAGAGACCAAAAAGCGTTTCAAACACTGCATGTCAGCAATAAACGATTGGATGACGAATAACCACCTCCTCCTCAATGGCAACCAAACAGAGATTTTGCTCTGTTCGGGGACGCATCAAAACTATGGAACAACGACTGGTGGCCCTCCAGCCTGGGGCCCTGCCCTCCATCCAAGACAGCTGTGCGCAATCTTGGTGTAATTCTAGACTCTAAACTCTCCATGTTAGACCACATCTACAATCTGCTACGGTCCCCGGTAGCTTGTCTCCTTTCTGGTAAAGAATTGGCTTGGTAGTTTAGTCTGCCCTGTTCCCATGATGCACTGGGCCAGCGACAGACTGATTTGCATATAGCCAGGTTCTGAGCTGGGATGGGGCAGTGAGATAAATAACGGTGATGGATCAAGCCCTGATCTTTGGACTGGGTAAGAGTGGTCTGCTCAATTCAGACACTCTGTTCATCACCACCCCCTTTTGTAAATCGATTTTGGCCACTATAGGTGTGGCAGGGTATACTCAGACATGAGTCCCTTTCTCACTGCTCCATCAGGATTCAAGCAAGCCGGGCCGAAGAGGCTGAAATGCCAGAAACCGGTCCCCGGTAGCTTGTCTCCTTTCTGGTAAAGAATTGGCTTGGTAGTTTAGTCTGCCCTGTTCCCATGATGCACTGGGCCAGGGACAGACTGATTTGCATATAGCCAGGTTCTGAGCTGGGATGGGGCAGTGAGATAAATAACGGTGATGGATCAAGCCCTGATCTTTGGACTGGGTAAGAGTGGTCTGCTCAATTCAGACACTCTGTTCATCACCACCCCCTTTTGTAAATCGACGGACTCATGCACAGTCTCAGGAAAATATTTAAGTGGATCCCTCTTTCCTCCTGCATGTCCTTAGTACAGGGACTAATTATTAGTCACCCGAACTATGGTAACTCACTCCTTGCCTCTACTAATGTAGAGCTACTGGCCAAACTCCAGGTCAAGCAGAACACAGTGGCCAGACTGCTCCTAAATGTGCCCCGCATTCTCCCTCTGCGCCTAGTTTAAGGACCCTCCACTGGCTTCCAGTCAAAAAGAGGATTCATTTTAAACTCTGCTGTCTGGTGCATAAGACTTAATAACAAAAAACAACATTACCTAGCCAAAAAGCTTACAATACACCAACAGGTAAGAACCCTTAGGTCCACTAGCAAGTACTACCTAACAGTGCCCAAGGTTCATACCATTAGGAATGGTGGCAGATCCTTTTCCCGGATAGCCCCCGAAACCTGGAACAAACTGCCTCTACCCCTCTGCCTGGAAACTGACCACAAAAAAGTTTGTAGACTCCTCAAAACCTGGCTATTCTAGCACAGTCCCTTCTGTCCGGCTGTCTTGGCGATCAGTCTGTCCAGAGTATTAGCTAGCGCTATGAGACCTACGGGTGATATATGCGCTCAATAAATACCAAAATAAATACATCATCTAGCAGAATATTTGTCCATGGGCTTGAACGGAGCTTGCCTCCTGTCCGAAGTCTCAGGGATACAAAAGGCTTCATCCCTTCTGTTGGCTTGCTTCTGGAACGTGCTGTTTCAGTCGCTACAAAAGGAATCTGCAAAACGAACGCCAGCAAACGTCGCCACCATCTGCATAGAAGTCGTGAGCGCTGCTCCGACTGGTACATGTAGCCCAAAGCTTGCTGCTGTGTCGTATAGACTCCAAAACTGACATCATCACGCAGCCGATCCTCCACGAAGGTGGCCTTGAACTCATCAATATTGTGACATCATAAGGAAACGTGGTGTCGGTGCCATCGTAACGTCACCTCCTCTCCGGTCAGGAACCAAAGCCTCCCCTGCCTGAGCAAGCATCCAGAACACAGACTCAACATCACCCTCGAAACAAGGAACCGACGCTGCAACGCACCAACAACTGTAGTGTAGTTCCTATATTCCCAATAGGCTCTGCGCACTGGAATAATATATTCAGCAGTGTAGACGTAGGACTGAGGTCAACTAGGTCTCTACTGACTATATTAGACTTAAGTTTCTCCAGCTAGCTCAGAGGTCACTAGAAACTTTCTCGAACAAACGAGGAGGAGTTTAACCTCCCTGGATAGACTAGAAGGGATTAGCTTCTGACAACCATATAACATGACAACTTTGCTCTCCCAGAATAAGAGTGTATCTCTAGAGTAGTGTGAAAACAATAGACAGCTATTTCACTCAGTCAATTGTGCGTACTTAGTTTCACCAGAGTGCAGAGAAAAGAGAGACGGGCGTTTTCAATAAAAAGGCATAATTTATTGAGCGGTCTTCCTTCTCATGCAAGAGAAATGAATTGCCACAATTGCAATACTTAAAGTAAAGTAAAGTGTGTACAGTAAAATGAGTATTATGAAATAATACTGTAAAAGCATTGATATGGTTTCTTAGCCATAAGATACTTAAAATGGATAAAATCTATAAATACACTGGCTAACGTACTCAACTGGTGCTTCTAACTAAGCCTACCCCGGTGTACCTGACCTAAGCCTAATACGTGGGAAGGAGTAAGGAAGTAGCAGTTTAAGTTAAGTTTGTTTTGCCAAGGATCTGAATCAAGAATTCTCTTTAAGGGTTTAGTCAGCTCCGTACCTTGGTATTAGAAAGCAGGAGGTCTGGTATCTCTTTGTCAGGACTCGATATCCCAGCAACCCGCAAGGGTAGGCTGGGAACGCCGGAGCTGGATTTTCTCGGCTGGAGAAAAAGACAGCATCTTTCTCAGCGCGTCAAAGAGGAGGGGCAGGGTCCGTGGGCTATCGCATCAGCTGGGCTCTCGGGCAAGTTGATACTGCTCTGCTCCAAAACCACCACCGTGTGTTTGCTTAAGGCAACATTGGTATATTTATACCTGAAAGGTGCCGGGTTTGACGTAAGGGTGGACATAAGACGTCGATAAAGATGTCACCAAGAACTGGCCGTTATTACAGTGCTCGCAGGAGTTCTATTACTAATCAAAACAAAAGCAAACGGGGATTTCCCAGGTTGCTGGAGGTTTGATGCGTTTAGAGAACTCGTTGTGCTTTCTAGAAGTCCGGGGAAGTAGCCTTGCTTAATATGACTGCACGGGCTACTGCTAGATATGGATATAATTCTCATGCCGTTGTAGGGATATTATGGATTATACCTGTGTAAAGGCATATAATAGGAATATCGATATAGGTTTCTAGATAAAAACACAATACAACATTGCATCTCCCCGACGCCATGAACTGTCTTTGTTTTTCTTTCCAAGGTACTGTTCTGTGGGGGTCTGTTTTGACTCTGGGCCCGACGCTACGCACCTCGCAGTCGGCGCCATACTGTGGGAACACTTGGACCTCGACGTCTTGATATCTAATGCTATGCTATGGGCACTTATAATGCGCACAGATGCTCCAGCAAAGGAGCGTCCCGGCGCACGACAAGTTTGAACACAGCACCGCCAAATGCAGAAAGGTGAAAAAGGGGCACAGTTACAGGACAACATTAAAATAAGAGAGTTTTAATGGCCTTACGGAACAGCAAGAGATCCTCCAACAGACGGATCTCTACAGGAAGAGAGTTCCAAATCGCCGCCGCTCTCACTCGAAAAGATCGGCCCCCAGCTCGACTAAGCTTAAACCGGGGGACCACAGCGAGAGCTTGGCCAAAGGATCTAAGAGAGCGGGTCGGAGTATAGAGAGACAAGAGGTTAGTAAGGATCTGGGGAGCAGAACCTTTTTAAGATTTTAAAGGCTAGACATAAGACCTTAAAATGAATTCTCATCTTGACCGGCAGCCAGTGCAAGGAGCGTAGAGTGTTAGAGACGGAGCAAAACCTGGGCAGGCCAACTATCGCTCTGGCTGCAGCGTTTTGAACACGCTGCAGGCGAGTGATTTCTGCCTGGTTGGCCCCCAACAGAAGAGAGCTGGCGTAATCAAGCCGGGAGATCACCGTCGCCTGAATCACCAACTGCCTGGTCGAGGCATCAAAAAATTTGAGGACCGGTCTTAAGCCCCGAAGAACACCAGAACAGCAGGCCGCAGTTCTCTTTGTATGGCCAGCAAAGCTGAGGGTGGGGTCCAGCCAAACTCCCAGGTTTCTTAATTCCGTGACCGGAGTCGGGGATGACCCAAGTTCCGGAGGCCACCACCTCCTAATGTTGGAGTTATCCGTTGCTAAAGACTGCTTTAAGTGAAGAACCTATTTTTGAATTGCTTCTACCATCGTGAAGTATTAATTGTGATTATAGTATTGTGGATTTTTGTCGTTTGTGGTCTTGTGATAAGTCTATATAAAGAATACTTATTTTTATACAACCCGTTGTGGTGTCCATCTGTAGTGTTTTCACTGTATTACTATATGTGTTCACAAATGCTTAACACACTGCCTCTGAGATAAGCCGGTCTCCTCGTGCCAAGCTACCAAGGGGTGAACAGGGGTTGTCCAGTAGTGTAATCCCCTTTCCCTGACTTAGACGCAAGGGTCCCTATTTGGACAAAGGTGTATAACATTGACAACAAGAGACCCTGAGTTCTAAAAAGTCTGTGAAAGAGAAGAGGCACAGGAAGACTGAAGGCACCAACCCCAGTAAGGGGATGTGACAGAGAAGAGACAGACACAAGAAGAGTGTAGGTACCAACCCCAGGCAGGGGATGTGACAGAGAAGAGACAGACACAAGAAGAGTGCAGGTACCAACCCCAGGCAGGGGATGTGACAGAGAAGAGACAGACACAAGAAGAGTGCAGGTACCAACCCCAGGCAGAGACTGTGACAGAGAACAGACACAGGAAGACTGCAGGTACCAACCCCAGGCAGGGGATGTGACAGAGAAGAGACAGACACAAGAAGAGTGCAGGTACCAACCCCAGGCAGGGGATGTGACAGAGAAGAGACAGACACAAGAAGAGTGCAGGTACCAACCCCAGGCAGGGGATGTGACAGAGAAGAGACAGACACAAGAAGAGTGCAGGTACCAACCCCAGGCAGAGACTGTGACAGAGAACAGACACAGGAAGAGTGCAGGTACCAATCCCAGGCAGGGTCTTTGACAGAGAACAGACAGACACAGGAAGAGTGCAGGTACCAACCCCAGGCAGGGGATGTGACAGAGAAGAGACAGACACAAGAAGAGTGCAGGTACCAACCCCAGGCAGAGACTGTGACAGAGAACAGACACAGGAAGAGTGCAGGTACCAATCCCAAGCAGGGTCTGTGACAGAGAACAGACACATGAAGAGTGCAGGTACCAACCCGAGGAAGGGTCTGTGACAAGAACAGACACAGGAAGAGAGCAGGCACCAACCCTAGGCATGATCTGTGACAGAGGACAGACATAGGAAGAGTGCCGGCACCAGCCACAGGCAGGGTTTGTGACAGAGAACAGACACAAGAAGAGTGCAGGTACCAACCCCAGGAAGGGTCTGTGACAAGAACAGACACAGGAAGAGAGCAGGCACCAACCCTAGGCATGGTCTGTAACAGAGAACAGACACAGGAAGAGTACAGTCAGCAATCCCAGGTAGAGTCTGTAACAGAGAACAGACACAGGAAGAGAGCAGGCACCAACCCTAGGCATGGTCTGTGACAGAGAACAGACACAGGAAGAGAGCAGGCACCAACCCTAGGCATGGTCTGTGACAGAACAGACACAGGAAGAGTACAGTCAGCAATCCCAGGTAGAGTCTGTGACAGAGAACAGACACAGAAAGAGAGCAGGCACCAACCCTAGGCATGGTCTGTGACAGAGAACAGACACAGAAGAGTACAGTCAGCAATCCCAGGCAGGGTCTGCAACAGAAAACAGACAACCAAAATGAGAGAGCGTGCATCAAACGTGTACATGGTCTGTAACAGAGAATAGTCACAGAGGGGAGCAGGTACCGGCCTCATACAGGGTCTGTGACAGAGAATAGACATATTGAGAGCATGTATCAGTCTCCTACAGGATCTTCGACAGAGAACAGTCACAGCAAGACGGCGGGTGCCAGCCTCATACAGGGTTTGTGACTGAGAACATACAGTCACAGGAAGACCGCAGGTGCCAGCCTCATACAGGGTCTGTGAGAGAACAGACAATAACAGGAAGACGGCAGGTGCCGGCCTCATACAGGGTGTGTGACTGAGAGCAGACAGTCACAGAAAGACAGTGGGTGCCAGCCTCGTACTGGGTCTGTAAAAGAGAACAGTCAAAGGAAGACGGCAAGTACCAGCCTCATACAGGGTCTGTGACTGAGAACAGACAGCAGGCACCATGGAGAGTAGAAGACAAGAAATAGGCAGCCAGAGAGAAAGAGCATAGATGTCACACTATTTCATGGTCTATGACAGGAGAGTCTGCAACAGAGCAGGTTCCAGCCCTTTACAAGGTCTGACGCAGGAATCAGACACCAGCCTCTTACAGGGTCTGAAGCAGGAATCAGACACCAGCCTCTTACAGGGTCTGAAGCAGGAATCAGATACCAGCCTTACAGGGTCTGAAGCAGGAATCAGATACCAGCCTTACAGGGTCTGAAACAGGAATCAGACACCAGCCTTACAGGATCTGCAACAGAGTACGAGGTTGAGCTCCACCCTGGGAGGTTCTGCTTTTAACCGGATTGGATCCCCCTCAAATGACCAGCCCACGACACTACTAAATGCTTGTGGCGGGCGAGTATAGGAGTGGGGTAGATGTTGCCGCAAACTCAACGAGGAGAGCCCCTACTGACAGTACCATCTGACTCTGTGTAATAGGTCATATCTAGACTCCATCTGCATGTATGTGCAGGATGCATGTTTGGCACAGATGTGTACAGTGCTGCATTGCCATTAACAGGGCCTCACGGTGCCATCAGGCTCCTCAGGTACCTTCAGGCTAGGTCTATATGATGCAGTGCTTGTGGGCATGTGAGGGGAGGCTCCCATGTGCTGTGATCGGGGCCTCGTCGTGTGTGTAAAAGGATTTCTGTTGTAGGGTGTATCCAAGTCTTGGTTGTAGTCAGTGCATACAGTCCCCCTTCTCTTTGTCTCACCCCGGCCCTCTCCCAGCTCCTCAAACTCCTGTCCTCCATTAGAAGGATTCACAGCCTTGTGCCACTGACTGTCTTGAATATCTGTCCTGAATGGAGGAGGGATAGTTTGTGGTTCACCCACAACTTCAAAGGCCGCCTTCAAAGGTTTGGGGTGTACCATGAATCTGATTGGACAGTTGGATTGGATCTAATAATCCTAGGACCGGATATAAAATGAACACAGCAGAACATCCGGTGCTGCTGCTGACATCAAGGAGCTCTGCACAGCACTGAAGAGGAAGCTGAGGCCAGAGACCGGGATCCTGGGGCCCTTCCTTCTACAGGAGGAGCTAGACCCCGGGACCGAGGAAGAAACACTACTGCTGCTGAAGGACCCCAGAGGGAATAGACCCTAGGACAGAGGAAGAAACACTGCTTCTGCTGAAGGACCCCAGAGGCGCTAGACCCCAGGACCGAGGAAGAAACACTACTGCTGTTGAAGGACCCCAGAGGGAATAGACCCTAGGACAGAGGAAGAAACACTGCTGCTGAAGGACCCCGGAGGGGATAGACCCCAGGACCGAGGAAGAAACACTGCTGCTGAAGGACCCCGGAGGGGATAGACCCCGGGACCGAGGAAGAAACACTGCTGCTGCTGAAGGACCCCAGAGGGAATAGACCCTAGGACAGAGGAAGAAACACTGCTTCTGCTGAAGGACCCCAGAGGCGCTAGACCCCAGGACCGAGGAAGAAACACTACTGCTGCTGAAGGACCCCAGAGGGAATAGACCCTAGGACAGAGGAAGAAACACTGCTGCTGCTGAAGGACCCCAGAGGTGCTAGACCCCAGGACCGAGGAAGAAACACTGCTGCTGCTGAAGGACCCCAGAGGCGCTAGACCCCGGGACCGAGGAAGAAACACTGCTGCTGATGAAGGACCCCGGAGGGGATAGACCCCAGGACCGAGGAAGAAACACTGCTGCTGCTGAAGGACCCCAGAGGGGATAGACCCCAGGACCGAGGAAGAAACACTACTGCTGCTGAAGGACCCCAGAGGGAATAGACCCTAGGACAGAGGAAGAAACACTGCTGCTGCTGAAGGACCCCAGAGGCGCTAGACCCCAGGACCGAGGAAGAAACACTACTGCTGCTGAAGGACCCCAGAGGGAATAGACCCCAGGACAGAGGAAGAAACACTGCTGCTGCTGAAGGACCCCAGAGGCGCTAGACCCCAGGACCGAGGAAGAAACACTACTGCTGCTGAAGGACCCCAGAGGGAATAGACCCTAGGACAGAGGAAGAAACACTGCTGCTGCTGAAGGACCCCAGACGGGATAGACCCCGGGACCGAGGAAGAAACACTACTGCTGCTGAAGGACCCCGGAGGGGATAGACCCCGGGACCGAGGAAGAAACACTGCTGCTGAAGGACCCCGGAGGGGATAGACCCCGGGACCGAGGAAGAAACACTGCTGCTGCTGAAGGACCCCAGAGGCGCTAGACCCCAGGACCGAGGAAGAAACACTGCTGCTGCTGAAGGACCCCAGAGGGGATAGACCCCAGGACCGAGGAAGAAACACTGCTGCTGAAGGACCCCAGAGGCGCTAGACCCCAGGACCGAGGAAGAAACACTGCTGCTGATGAAGGACCCCGGAGGGGATAGACCCCGGGACCGAGGAAGAAACACTGCTGCTGCTGAAGGACCCAGGAGGGGATAGACCCCGGGACCGAGGAAGAAACACTGCTGCTGAAGGACCCCGGAGGGGATAGACCCCGGGACCGAGGAAGAAACACTGCTGCTGCTGAAGGACCCCAGAGGCGCTAGACCCCAGGACCGAGAAAGAAACACTGCTGCTGCTGAAGGACCCCAGAGGGGATAGACCCCAGGACCGAGGAAGAAACACTGCTGCTGCTGAAGGACCCCAGAGGCGCTAGACCCAAGGCCCGAGGAAGACACACTGCTGCTGCTGAAGGATCCCAGAGGGGATAGACCCCGGGATAGAGGAAGAAACACTGCTGCTGCTGAAGGACCCAGGAGGGGATAGACCCCGGGACTGAGGAAGAAACACTGCTGCTGCTGAAGGACCCCGGAGGGGATAGACCCCAGGACCGAGGAAGAAACACTGCTGCTGCTGAAGGACCCCAGAGGGGATAGACCCCAGGACCGAGGAAGAAACACTGCTGCTGAAGGACCCCAGAGGCGCTAGACCCCAGGACCGAGGAAGAAACACTGCTGCTGATGAAGGACCCCGGAGGGGATAGACCCCGGGACCGAGGAAGAAACACTGCTGCTGCTGAAGGACCCAGGAGGGGATAGACCCCGGGACTGAGGAAGAAACACTGCTGCTGAAGGACCCCGGAGGGGATAGACCCCGGGACTGAGGAAGAAACACTGCTGCTGCTGAAGGACCCCTAAAGGGATAGACCCCAGGACCGAGGAAGAAACACTGCTGCTGCTGAAGGACCCCAGAGGGGATAGACCCCAGGACTGAGGAAGAAACACTGCTGCTGCTGAAGGACCCCAGAGGGGATAGACCCCAGGACTGAGGAAGAAACACTGCTGCTGCTGAAGGACCCCAGAGGGGATAGACCCCAGGACTGAGGAAGAAACACTGCTGCTGCTGCTGAAGGACCCAGGAGGGGATAGACCCCAGGACTGAGGAAGAAACACTGCTGCTGCTGAAGGACCCCAGAGGTCCAAGACCCCAGGACCGAGGAAGAAACACTGCTGCTGAAGGACCCTGGAGGGGATAGACCCCAGGACCGAGGAAGAAACACTGCTGCTGCTGACGGACCCCACAGGCGTTAGACCCCAGGACCGAGGAAGAAACACTGCTGCTGCTGAAGGACCCCGGAGGTGCAAGACCCCGGGACCGAGGAGGAAACGCTGCTGCTGCTGCTGAAGGACCCCGGAGGGGATAGACCCCAGGACTGAGGAAGAAACGCTGCTGCTGCTGCTGAAGGACCCCGGAGGTGCTAGACCCCAGGACCGAGGAAGAAACACTGCTGCTGAAGGACCCCGGAGGGGATAGACCCCAGGACTGAGGAAGAAACACTGCTGCTACTGAAGGACCCCGGAGGCGCTAGACCACAGGACCGAGGAAGAAACACTGCTGCTGCTGAAGGACACGGAGGGGATAGACCCCAGGACCGAGAAAGAAACACTGCTGCTGCTGCTGCTGCTGCTGCTGCTGAAGGACCCTGGAGGGGATAGACCCCGGGACTGAGGAAGAAACACTGCTGCTGCTGAAGGACCCCGGAGTGGATAGACCCCAGGACTGAGGAAGAAACTCTGCTGCTGCTGCTGCTGCTGCTGAAGGGCCCCGGAGGTGCTAGACCCCAGGACCGAGGAAGAAACACTGCTGCTGCTGCTGCTGCTGCTGAAGGACCCCGAAGGGGATAGACCCCGGGACTGAGGAAGAAACACTGCTGCTGCTGAAGGACCCCGGAGGTGCTAGACCCCAGGACCGAGGAAGAAACACTGCTACTCAAGGACCCCAGAGGCGCTAGACCCCAGGACTGAGGAAGAAACGCTGCTGCTGCTGAAGGACCCCGGAGGGGATAGACCCCAGGACCGAGGAAGAAACACTGCTGCTGCTGGAGGACCCCGGAGGGGATAGACCCCGGGACCGAGGAAGAAACGCTGCTGCTGCTGAAGGACCCCGGAGGGGATAGACCCCGGGACCGAGGAAGAAACACTGCTGCTGCTGAAGGACCCAGGAGGGGATAGACCCCGGGACCGAGGAAGAAACGCTGCTGCTGCTGAAGGACCCCGGAGGGGATAGACCCCAGGACTGAGGAAGAAACACTGCTGCTGAAGGACCCCGGAGGGGATAGACCCCAGGACTGAGGAAGAAACACTGCTGCTGCTGAAGGACCCCAGAGGCGCTAGACCACAGGACCGAGGAAGAAACACTGCTGCTGCTGAAGGACACGGAGGGGATAGACCCCAGGACCGAGAAAGAAACACTGCTACTGCTGCTGCTGCTGAAGGACCCCGGAGGGGATAGACCCCGGGACTGAGGAAGAAACACTGCTGCTGCTGAAGGACCCCGGAGTGGATAGACCCCAGGACTGAGGAAGAAACTCTGCTGCTGCTGAAGGACCCCAGAGGCGCTAGACCCCGGGACTGAGGAAGAAACACTGCTGCTGCTGAAGGACCCCGGAGGTGGACGGCCTGCGAGGAGAGGACTCGTCCGAATCACCCCGAGCCCGGGGTCAGTGTTCAGCAACTTAAAGGAAGGAGGTCGGAGACTCCTAAACGGCCAAGATCAGGCCCTGTAATCACTGCCCAGCATGACATGCATTCATGCATTCATCCTGCGAGGGGTCCCAGATCAAGTGTGCCTTGAAGCTGTAACTCCAGCACACCTGGCCTGCATTCGCCGCACTTCTCTGTGTCTGATGATCGTGTGAAACTGGTGTGTCTAACACGATGACCTGCACTGCCAGAGTCATGTGCGCCAATGCCATTGTGAGCCCATGTGACACCCCGCATTACTGCACCTCTGCCTCTCCACCTCTTCTACTGTCTACCATGACCTGAGACCGTGTGCCACACCCTGCATTACTGCACATCTTCCGTGTACCCTGACCATGTGACAGCGTGATTACTGCAGCTCTTCGTGTGCACCTGTTCTGCTGTGCACCATGAACATGTGACAGCGTGTGCCACACCCTGCATTACTGCACTGCTTCATCTACACCTCTTCTGCTGTGCACCATGACCATGAGACTGTTTGTACCACATCCTGCATTACTGCACCTCTTCTGCCATGTTCCATAACCATGTATACAGCGAATCATATTATTGATCGCCCCCGGTGTGCCTTAACAGGGGATGTATCAGAAGCCCTTCTGTATACACAACTCAGCTTACCATAACCATGTGCCACACCTTGCATTACTGCACCCCTCCTGCTGTGCACCATAACTACATGAGCTCCTAAAATCACCCTACCATGCCACACCAAGGGGCATATTTACAAGCAACATTCAGAGGGCGGTGTTAAGCCAAAATTGCCAACGCCGCGCCTCAACAGTTTCGAAACGCAGGGATGCGCCATATTTGCAAGTATGCGGCGCACTCCTGCATTTTCCCTAGTGATGGCACTAAATGTAGCTGCCTAGCGCCCCAAGGGTCCCTGCGTTGCAGGGAATGATTGTTCATTTGCACATAAACAATCACTAATGGCGATTTGTAATTTCTATGTGTGCTTAAGAATGCAGCACATATAAAAGTTGGAAAACTTCATTTTTTAATGATTGTTTATGTGCAGGAAGGGACTCCTTTCTGCACATGAACAATCACTAATGGCGATTTGTAATTTCTATGTGTGCTTAAGAATGCAGCACATATAAAAGTTGGAAAACTTCATTTTTTAATGATTGTTCATGTGCAGAAAGGAGTCCCTCCCTGCACATAAACAATCACTAATGGCGAATTCCCTCGGTCTGTGATGCAGAATGCAGCAAACATGGAAACAGCAAAAACGAGGAGAAATTAATCATTTCTCCTCGTTGCACCTGTTTAAGACCAGGTTTTCCCTGGTCTTATTTTTGGTGCTGCCCCATGATTACACCACCCTTGTAAATAAGGGGCAGCGTCAAAAAGCATTGGGTTTTGTGGTGGAACGCCCACAGCAACACCCATAGCCCCTCCCTTTGCTGCGAACTGCTGCGGTAAGGGGCATATTTACAAGGTGATGTTAAGCCACGTTAAGTGGCTTAAAGCCACCTTGTAAATATGGAGCAGGGCATTGCGCCACAGGATCGTCATTAAAAGTGATGTTCCTGTGGTGCAATGCCCTTGTACATATGCCCCCAAGTCTTCTAACACCGACAAATGTGAAAGCCCAGGCGCTACACACTGCTTTAACCATTAAACCCTTTCAGTATATCTTGGTATCCTAAAACACCCACATACATAGGACTTCTGATTATCTGCAGCTGCTTATGTGGTGCAAGGTGAAAACCTCGGGGCTCTGACAGACGCCCAGTGCGATCCTCTGCAGTTTCTTACATGGGTCACACTTTGAAACTCACTTACAACTAACAAACTTACCTAATGCGCATGGGCAGCCTTCTCCAGGGACCCGCGGAGACCCACAGAGTGAACTGTGATCCCTGAATGATCACAGAGGTCCCTTCAGGGACCCCCGGACACCCACAGAGTCAACAGTGATCCCTGAATGATCACAGGAGGTCCCTTCAGGGACCCCCGGAGACCCACAGAGTCAATCAATCAATCAGAGCATTTATATAGCGCACTACTCACCCAGAGGGTCTCAAGGCGCTAGGGGAGGGGGGTCCGCTACTGCTCGAACAGCCAGGTCTTGAGTTGCTTCCTGAAGTCGAGGTGGTCCTGGGTCAGGCGGAGGTGGGTCGGGAGGGAGTTCCATGTCTTGGCGGCGAGGGAGGAGAAGGACCGTCCCCCTCTGGTGGCTCTTTGGATGCGGGGGACGGCGGCGAGGGCGTGGCCGGTCGATCGAAGCTGGCGTTTGGGAGCGTAGAAGTTGAGGCGGCTGTTGAGGTATCCTGGGCCTTGGTTGTGTAGGGCTTTGTGTGCGTGGGTGAGGAGACGGAAGGTGATTCTCTTGTTGACCGGGAGCCAGTGCAGGTCTCTCAGGTGTCCGGAGATGTGGCTGTGACGGGGGATGTCCAGGATGAGTCGTGCTGAGGTGTTCTGGATCCGCTGGATGATCACAGAGGTACCTTCTCCAGGGACCCGCGGAGACCCACAGAGTGAACGGTGATCCCTGAATGATCACAGATGTCCCTTCAGGGACCCGCGGAGACCCACAGAGTGAACGGTGATCCCTGAATGATCACAGATGTCCCTTCAGGGACCCGCGGAGACCCACAGAGTGAACTGTGATTCCTGAATGATCAAAGATGTCTCTTCAGGGACCCGCGGAGACCCACAGAGTGAACTGTGATTCCTGAATGATCAAAGATGTCCCTTCAGGGACCCGCGGAGTCCCACAGAGTAAACGGTGATTCCTGAATGATCACAGAGGTCCCTTCAGGGACCCGCGGAGTTCCACAGAGTGAACGGTGATCCATGAGTGATGACAGAGGTCCCTTGCCCTCTTCTAGGAGGTGCGACTAACCTGTGATCCCTAAAAGTGGATTTAAATGCTGTGTATTGCTCTGAAATCCAACTCCCATACCTTGTGCGATTGGACAACTATTTATGGGGGACCCGCAGGGTGTCTTTGATCCCGGAACACCCAGATATTGCATCTTTTGGGAGACTCCAGCAATATATTCACTTTTGAATCTTGAACACCCACACACATTCTTGTGCTCTTGGACAACCATTTCACTTTGCTGAGAAATCCTTTGAGATGCTGTTGAAGGGTTTGAATGGGAAGAGTATTCCTTAATCATCAATAACCTTCTGAAACCCATCTCTGTGGAAGGCAGCTCTAGGAAAGCGAGTCGTTATGCATCTGGTGACTTCTTGCTCGTCTTCTTCAGTTTCACTCTTCCCTCCAGCTTGTGTCCTCTCTGGTCTACGTTTCTCAACCTCTCAGCCGTGTTGCCATTTTACCCTTTCCTCCTGTTTTACTTAAACTCCTAGACTGTTTTTGCTTCTTTGAAGTCTGTTGTCTGCTTGCCTGTCTGAAAATGCCCTGGCCATCATAAAGCGTCTGCTCAGAGTTCGTGGCTTAGCTCGTTTCTGTGGCCAGGGGTAGGGGCAACATGCATGCCCTTCATAGTGGCAACCGTCAGCTCTTGACTGTGTTTGGATTTGTGGGGATAGAAAAGGCCTTTTAACCTGTTTGCCCCAGTGATGTCATTGCCTTCTGGTCTTGCCGGTGTGACATGTCTGACCAGTCTTCTGGGTTCTTCGTTGCATCCAGCGGATTTGGACACTATGTGGTCATAGTCGAATGAACCTAGTGTGCGCGCCTCGGCTGGCTGTAGGGACGGGGCGCCATCTTGAATCTCCACTGTAAGTATGATAGAGGTCAGGGTTAGCCTGCCAGATGTACAGTGTTTATTGCAGATGTTCATGAATCTTATGGGAGTCCCTTTGTGGGATGACTTGGGACCCTCTATCCTTAGAAGTGCAGCTGCGGCCTTTGTATTCCTTCGGGTATCTCCTCTAGCAGGTCATGGGTGATGTAGTTAGTAGGAGACAGCCGCCTCTTGAGACGGGAAGGGTAAGTCCTTGACCATGACCTGCCCTTCTCTTCACCTGGGGTGTTACTCACCAAAGACTGACACATGCACAGCTGAAAGACTTCTCTCCCCTTTCTTCTCCATTGTGGGATTCTCTCAATAAAATACTCCTGTCACCACCCAGCTTTCCTGTTGAGACTTGGAAGGAGAGTGTGACTTGAGTGTCTGTAGATTGACACACAAGGTGTAAGAACACCCTCGAGCCAGGCACAGCACTGTGCTGAGGGAATAGATACACCAGCATCTAATGTGGATTGAGATCTTGAGTCACTGCTCCAGGGCTTCCTACTGAGATCTGAGAGGTTCTCTACAGTCAGGTGTGCTGAGGGAATACATAAACCAGCATCTAATGGGACTGAGCTCCTGAGTCACTGCTCCAGGGCTTCCTACTGAGATCTGAAGAGGTTCTCTCCAGTCAGGTGTGCTGAGGGAATACATAAACCAGCATCTAATGTGAACTGAGATCTTGAGTCACTGCTCCAGGGCTTCCTACTGAGATCTGAGAGGTTCTCTACAGTCAGGTGTGCTGAGGGAATACATAAACCAGCTTCTAATGTGGACTGAGCCTCAAAGTCACTGCTCCAGGGCTTCCTGCTGAGCTCTGAGGGGTTCTCTCCAGTCAGGTGTGCTGAGGGAATACATAAACCAGCTTCTAATGTGGACTGAGCCTCAGAGTCACTGCTCCAGGGCTTCCTGCTGAGCTCTGAGGGGTTCTCTCCAGTCAGGTGTGCTGAGGGAATACATAAACCAGCATCTAATGTGGACTGAGATCCTGAGTCACTGCTCCAGGGCTTCCTACTGAGATCTGAAGAGGTTCTCTCCAGGCCAGGTGTGCTGAGGGAATACATGTATGTAAATGTATAGGCATTTATATAGCGCACTACTTACCCGTAAGGTCCCAAGGCGCTTCGACCGCTGCGAAACCCTTCCTGGCTTCCCTGAGAGATGGTCCCTTAATGGGTATCTCCAGGGTGAGACCAGGCATCCCCGGCGGTCTGGTGGGGCCGTTAGTGAAGATGAGGCAAGCTAATGCCCAGAGTTGCCGAGTGTGATCGCTGATCAGAGTGGGCACCGAGGCGAGAGAATTATCGAGTCTGCTGACCCTGGTCCAGAAACCTGCCGCACCGGGAATCGAACCCTGGTCCCGGGCCGTCCTCTGCTCTCGGGTCTGCCGCCTCTAACCAGTGAGCCACACTACTTCACTTTACATAAACCAGCATCTAATGTGGACTGAGATCCGGAGTCACTGCTCCAGGGCTTCCTACTGAGATCTGAAGGGTTTGTCTCCAGGCCAGGTGTGCTGAGGGAATAGATACACCAGCATCTAATGTGGACTGAGCTCCTGAGTCACTGCTCCGGGGCTTCCTGCTGAGTTCTGAGGGGTTCTCTCCAGGTCCGGTGAGGGGCACCCCTTGAAATGCATGGAGCTCTGTTGAAAGGGTTCATGGTCGGCTTTGTTTGAAGGGGACAGTGGGACTGCAAGTGGTCGTGGCGAGCCCCTGCCTGCTTTATGTCCGCTGCAGCCCCCATCTGGGTCTTGAGGTGACTCACTCACCCAGGCCCCAGGACGTAAACGTGCCAGCGTGGGCTTAGTGACCCGGAAGTGATGTGGGTGACTGTTGACCTGCCTTTTCTTCTCGTACTAAAGAAAGCCACAGTTTGGCAAAATGAAACTGAGCGGACAGGCCTCTTCCTGCAGAGCCTTGGACCAGGGCTGGATCACTCGATCACCGATACTGGCTTTCTTATTTTCCCAAAATATTTTTGTATTAGTAACACTGCATTTGTGTAGCACATGATGTTGATATAGATTAAAGTGTGTTTCCTGACACAAAGCACTGTCTGAGCAGTTGATTTATTGAGCCGTGTTTGGTTAGATTCTGGTAGGAGTCTCTCTCCCTCCTCCACCTCCCTGGTAAGCCTTGGAGTCTCTCTCCCTCCTCCGCCTCCCTGGTAAGCCTTGGAGTCTCTCTCCCTCCTCCACCTCCCTGGTAAGCCTTGGAGTCTCTCTCCCTCCTCCACCTCCCTGGTATGCCTTGGAGTCTCTCTCCCTCCTCCACCTCCCTGGTAAGCCTTGGAGTCTCTCTCCCTCCTCCACCTCCCTGGTAAGCCTTGGAGTCTCTCTCCCTCCCCTCCACCTCCCTGGTTAGCCTTGGAGTCTCTCTCCCTCCTCCACCTCCCTGGTAAGCCTTGGAGTCTCTCTCTCTCCCCTCCACCTCCCTGGTTAGCCTTGGAGTCTCTCTCCCTCCTCCCCCTCCCTGGGTAAGCCTTGGAGTCTCCCTCCTCCACCTCCCTGGTAAGCCTTGGAGTCTCTCCCTCCTCGGCCTCCCTGGGTAAGCCTTGGAGTCTCTCTCCCTTGGAGTCTCTCTCCCTCCTCCACCTCCTTGGTATGCCTTGGAGTCGCTCTCCCTCCTCCACCTCCCTGGGTTAGCCTTGGAGTCTTTCTCCCCCCTCCACCTCCCTAGTATGCCTTGGAGTCTCTCTCCCTCCTCCACCTCCCTGGTTAGCCTTGGAGTCTCTCTCCCTCCTCCACCTCCCTGGTAAGCCTTGGAGTCTCTCTCCCTCCTCCACCTCCCTGGGTTAGCCTTGGAGTCTCTCTCCCTCCTCCACCTCCCTGGTATGCCTTGGAGTCTCTCTCTCTCCCCTCCACCTCCCTGGTTAGCCTTGGAGTCTCTCTCCCTCCTCCCCCTCCCTGGGTAAGACTTGGAGTCTCCCTCCTCCACCTCCCTGGTAAGCCTTGGAGTCTCTCCCTCCTCGGCCTCCCTGGGTAAGCCTTGGAGTCTCTCTCCCTTGGAGTCTCTCTCCCTCCTCCACCTCCTTGGTATGCCTTGGAGTCGCTCTCCCTCCTCCACCTCCCTGGGTTAGCCTTGGAGTCTTTCTCCCCCCTCCACCTCCCTAGTATGCCTTGGAGTCTCTCTCCCTCCTCCACCTCCCTGGTTAGCCTTGGAGTCTCTCTCCCTCCTCCACCTCCCTGGTAAGCCTTGGAGTCTCTCTCCCTCCTCCACCTCCCTGGGTTAGCCTTGGAGTCTCTCTCCCTCCTCCACCTCCCTGGTATGCCTTGGAGTCTCTCTCCCTCCTGCACCTCCCTGGTATGCCTTGGAGTCTCTCTGCCTCCTCCACCTCCCTGGTAAGCCTTGGAGTCTCTCTCCCTCCTCCGCCTCCCTGGTAAGCCTTGGAGTCTCCCTCCTCCACCTCCCTGGTATGCCTTGGAGTCTCTCTCCCTCCTCCACCTCCATGGTATGCCTTGGAGTCTCTCTCCCTCCTCCACCTCCCTGGTAAGCCTTGGAGTCTCTCTCCCTCCTCCACCTCCCTGGTTAGCCTTGGAGTCTCTCTCCCTCCTCCACCTCCCTGGTAAGCCTTGGAGTCGCTCTCCCTCCTCCACCTCCCTGGTAAGCCTTGGAGTCTCTCTCTCTCCCCTCCACCTCCCTGGTTAGCCTTGGAGTCTCTCTCCCTCCTCCCCCTCCCTGGGTAAGCCTTGGAGTCTCCCTCCTCCACCTCCCTGGTAAGCCTTGGAGTCTCTCCCTCCTCGGCCTCCCTGGGTAAGCCTTGGAGTCTCTCTCCCTTGGAGTCTCTCTCCCTCCTCCACCTCCTTGGTATGCCTTGAAGTCGCTCTCCCTCCTCCACCTCCCTGGGTTAGCCTTGGAGTCTTTCTCCCCCCTCCACCTCCCTAGTATGCCTTGGAGTCTCTCTCCCTCCTCCACCTCCCTGGTTAGCCTTGGAGTCTCTCTCCCTCCTCCACCTCCCTGGTAAGCCTTGGAGTCTCTCTCCCTCCTCCACCTCCCTGGGTTAGCCTTGGAGTCTCTCTCCCTCCTCCACCTCCCTGGTATGCCTTGGAGTCTCTCTCCCTCCTGCACCTCCCTGGTATGCCTTGGAGTCTCTCTCCCTCCTCCACCTCCCTGGTAAGCCTTGGAGTCTCTCTCCCTCCTCCGCCTCCCTGGTAAGCCTTGGAGTCTCCCTCCTCCACCTCCCTGGTATGCCTTGGAGTCTCTCTCCCTCCTCCACCTCCATGGTATGCCTTGGAGTCTCTCTCCCTCCTCCACCTCCCTGGTAAGCCTTGGAGTCTCTCTCCCTCCTCCACCTCCCTGGTTAGCCTTGGAGTCTCCCTCCTCTGCCTCCCTGGGTAAGCATTGGAGTTTCTCTCCCTTGGAGTCTCTCTCCCTCCTCCACCTCCCTGGTAAGCCTTGGAGTCTCTCTCCCTCCACCTCCCTGGTAAGTCTTGGAGTCTCCCTCCTCCACCTCCCTGGTAAGCCTTGGAGTCCCTCTCCCTCCTCCACCTCCCTGGTAAGCCTTGGAGTCTCTCTCCCTCCTCCACCTCCCTGGTATGCCTGGGAGTCTCTCTCCCTCCTCCACCTCCCTGGTAAGCCTTGGAGTTTCTCTCCCTCCTCCACCTCCCTGGTAAGCCTTGGAGTCTCTCTCCCTCCTCCACATCCCTGGTAAGCCTTGGAGTCTCTCCCTCCTCCACCTCCCTGGTTAGCCTTGGAGTCTCTCTCCCTCCTCCACCTCCCTGGTTAGCCTTGGAGTGTCTCTCCCTCCTCCACCTCACTGGTAAGCCTTGGAGTCTCTCTCCCTCCTCCACCTCCCTGGTTAGCCTTGGAGTCTCTCCCTCCTCCCCCTCCCTGGGTAAGCCTTGGAGTCTCTCTCCCTCCTCCACCTCCCTGGTAAGCCTTGGAGTCTCCCTCCTCCGCCTCCCTGGGTAAGCCTTGGAGTCTCTCTCCCTCCTCCACCTCCCTGGCAAGCCTTGGAATCTCTCTCCCTCCTCCACCTCCCTGGGTAAGCCTTGGAGTCTCTCTCCCTCCTCCACCTCCCTGGTAGGCCTCCTTGGCTGCTTGCCCTGCGACCCTGCGAGGCAAGTGCCAAAGGGGGGCACTAATGTTAGCTCTTCCAAGTCCTAATAGGTCAGCCCCAGGACACATGAGGCAAACAGACCCGAACCCCCTCAACTGAGGTCCATTGAACCTGTGTGTCCCGCGGCTCCAATGGAGCCTGACAGCTTGCTTTTAATCACTTAAAAATACTCCTTCCTTCACTCTGGCTTCTGGCTTCGCCTTGGCCATCTCCTCTCATCACTTTTTCCTCATTCTTATTGTGATCTATTCCTATTCTTCCTTCTCCAATTCGTACACAACAAATCAACCCCTTTTCGACTAAGTTAAAGATGCTTGGTACTTCTATACTTCATCTCTCTTCTCTGTATTCATGCAATGCCATGTTTTCTCCTCACGTTTTGCACGTCTGATGAGTGTTTCCTTTTTATATTGCTTTTTTTCTGCACGTCTGATGAGTGTTTCCTTTTTATATTGCTTTTTTTCTTTGTATTTTTTCCCCAATTTCTTAATATGGTTTCAAAATCGTGCTACTCATCAAAAAAGCGCTTCAACACCCCTTCAGGGGTAGCAAGCGCTATCTAAATGCAAACCTTTTTAGGTCGAGTTTACTCGAACCTATTGTTGTCAACCCAAAAGCTGATTTTTTCGATCCGGATTCACAACAGTTCACGTGAAATCACGTGACCACAAGCTCCTTCGTGCACGAGCTTGCATTTCCCCACAGGCTTCCCCCTGCCAGCAGCAATCGAAGGCTTCCGCTGCCCCGCCCCCCCCCCCTCCGTCACTTATTCACGGCTGCAGGCCGTGACTTCAAAGGGTTCCGCTGCCCCGCCCCCTGCTTCACGGCCATCTGTTCCCCAGCACCTCCCCTCTCTTTTCTCTTGGCTTGCTTTTGTGCTTGCTCTGATAGTACCAGAATGTTTGCATTTAATCAACATAAACCTGCCCGTCTATCACGGTGCCATGCTCAGTAGGATGAGAGACAGTCTCTGCGTAGTTAAATAGGTCTTGTGTGATCTGTCTTCCACGCGCCCTGCCAAGCGGCGTGAGCGACATTCTATTGGTTACAGCCCAGCTGTTTTGTATAGCTCTGGCGGTGCTGCTGACGTCATCCTGTCTAATGTCTCTCGAGCGATAGTGCTAAACTTATTTTTCTAATATCCCTTATGAAGCCAGCTGCAGTAATCGGGTTTCAGTGTAAACTGCATGACATTTGCATGCTGTGACTGCATGCTGTGACGGGAATTCTGGTAAAGTGTGGCCATTTGTGTTGTTGCTGGGGCTACCAGCATCTCGGTACATGCCATGTTTGGTGACATCAGCTCTTTATTTACATATTTTTCAATCGTGTGATTCTGAAAGGAAAGTGTTTATTAATATGTTCCTAAACAGTTTCAATTACAATTTAAATATAGAGTGCACTGTAAATGCTGACAGACGTCTTTGCTGTAACGCCATCAGAGGCACACACACACCACCAGCCATCAGTGCATGCTTTCACCAGGCACACACACATCAACAGCCATCAGTGCATGCTTTCACCAGGCACACACACATCACCAGCCATCAGTGCACGCTTTCACCAGGCATACACACACACCACCAGCCATCAGTGCACACATTTACCAGGCATACACACCACCGACGTCAGTGCACGGTTTCACCAGGCACACACACACACCACCAGCCATCAGTGCACGCTTTCACCAGGCACACACACCACCAGCCGTCAGTGCACGCTTTCAACAGGCACACACCATCAGCTGTCAGTGCACGCTTTCACCAGAGACACACACTACCAGCCATCAGTGCACGCTTCCACCAGGCACACACACCACCAGCCGGCCAGGTACACACACACCACCAGCCATCATTGCATGCTTTCAACAGGCACACACACACACCACCAGCCATCAGTGCACGCTTTCACCAGGCATACACACCCCCGGCCATCAGTGCACACTTTCACCGGGCACAGACACCATCAGTCGTCAGTGCACGCTTCCACCAGGCACACACCACCAGCCGTCAGTACACGCTTTCACCAGGCACACACACACACCACCAGCCATCAGTGCACGCTTTCACCAGGCATACACACCACCATGCAACATACACTCCAAATACCACTCAGTGCCACATAATTACACGCCACATAATTACACTGCACTCAATGCAACATAAACTCCAAATACCACTCAGAGCCACATAATTACACGCCACATAATTACACTGCACTCAATGCCACATACACTCCAAATACCACTCAGTGCCACATAATTACACTGCAATCAATGCAAAATACATTCCAAATACCGCTCAGTGCCACATAATTACACGCCACTGTTAGACGGACCGGGAGGGTCGGCCGAGGATAAGGGGAGAGGTCTCCGGGGAGAGCCGTCTCCAGCGATCGTACAGACAAGTAACTTCCCCCCCACAGACGGACACCACACAAGGGTAAAGTTCAACGAGACTTTATAGGCAATTCTTTAAGGTTACGATGGAATGGTACAAGGAGGTCTGGACTCAGGGGTCCCCTCGGTTCTGGTCTCTGGCTTGGGAAAAGGGTAGCGGGACAGTCTTGTTACCAAAAGATGAAAGTAGCTCTCAATCCTCGAGCTCGGCGTTCTAGATGATCGGGCCGCGGCGGAGCCAGCAGGTCCCGAGATGGACGAAGGAAACGACGGTCCGCGGCGGAGCCAGCAGGTCCCGGTGAAGATGGTGAATGCAAACGGTCCGCGGCCACGCCAGCAGGTCCCGACGACGATGAAGGATATGAAGGTTACGAAGGTTGCGGCAGCGCCAACAGGCAAGACGATGGTGCACGAGACAGAGCTATGGCAGCGCCAGTAGTCCGTCAAGGATGAGTTCTTCTCTGCGTCTCTCGACTCCAAGATACAACTGCCTTCCTGCTCTGGAGCTGCCCCAGTTATAGGGCTGGTGCCCTTTGATGTCCGGACCCTCGCACTTGGAGGTCGGGAGGTCCGGGATGAGGGAGTCCAGACACCCAGCAGGGGGGTGGAGCCAGCGCCCGGGGAGGCGATGGGCGAGCGGCACCTGGCGGGGGAGAGCCATCGACACCTCTTTCCCCCAGTGACTTGCCAAGTAGCCCGCTCACCTCCTGGGCGGATGGTGGTGCCGGGATGTCTGAGACCTGGCCAGGCGCAGGGTTGGGGTCGATCGGGGGCCAGGCGGCCTCGTGGTGGAGTGTCCAAGATGGCGCCCAGGATGGGCGCGCAGGCCGGCAGTGGATCAGGCCCACGAGGTCGACATGTTCGAGGGTAGGGGTCCCGGAGGGGACGGTGGACGTGTAATGGTGGTGGGTGGTACCTGCGTGACCGGGCTCGGGCCTGGTCGGGCCGGGGGAGAGTGGCCCTTCATGTGGCCTGTCCAACATGCGTCCCCCCCAGCTGAAGGCGGGGAGAGTTACCCATCCTCTTGGGGACTCTCCTCGTCGAGGCGGAAGAACCGGGACAGGCCATCCGCGTTGGCGTGATCTGGCCCAGGCCGATGTTCAACTGTGAAGTCCATCCCTTGGAGGGAGATGGACCAACGTAGTAACTTCGGGGTTTCTCCCCGCATCTGCATCAGCCACTGCAGGGGTCGGTGGTCGGTCTGCACCCGAAAGTGTGTGCCAAAGAGGTAGGGCCGGAGTTTCTTGAGGGCCCATACCACGGCGAAGGCCTCCCTCTCAATGGTGCTCCAGCGTTGTTCTCGTGGTAGGAGTCGCCTGCTGATGAAGGCCACTGGCTGATCAAGGCCTTCGGTGTTCACTTGAGACAGGACTGCCCCGATGCCATGGTCGGAGGCATCCGTCTGGACGACGAACTCCCGGCTGTAGTCGGGGGCCTGGAGCACGGGGGCGGAACACATGGCGGCTTTCAATTGTTCGAATGCTGTTTGACACTCCGGGGTCCAGTTGACTGCCTTGGGTTGATTTTTTGACGTGAGTTCCGTGAGGGGACCAACTATAGTACCATAGTCTTTCACGAACCTTCGGTAGTAGCCCGTGAGGCCCAGGAAGGCTCGTACCTCGGTCTGGGTGATGGGGGGCTGCCAGGACTGGATGGCGGCAATTTTGAGCTGCAGAGGGGCCACCAGGCCGCTTCCCACCTGGTGTCCGAGGTAGGTTACAGACCCTTGACCAATTTGACATTTGCTGGCCTTGATCGTGAGGCCAGCTCGCTGAAGGGCTTGTAGCACGGCTCGGAGGTGGCGGAGGTGCTCGGTCCAATGGTGGCTGTAGACAGCGATGTCATCTAGGTAGGCGGCGCTGAACCCTTCGAGCCCCGCCAGGACTTGATTGACGAGCCGCTGAAAGGTTGCTGGGGCATTCTTCATGCCAAAGGGCATGACCTTGAAATGGTAATGGCCATCGGGGGTGGAAAAGGCAGAACGTTCTTGGGCCCGGGGTGTGAGGCCGATTTGCCAGTAGCCCGCCGTCAGGTCGAAAATACTGAGGTAGCGAGCAGCTCCCATGCGGTCGATTAGTTCATCTGCCCGGGGGATAGGATGTGCGTCTGTTCGGGTGACCGCATTCAAGCCCCGGTAGTCGACGCAGAACCGGAGTTCTGGTGTGGTGCCGGGAGCGGCTGCTTTGGGGACCAGTACTACAGGGCTGGCCCAGGGGCTGTCTGAGGGCTCGATGACCCCGAGCGTGAGCATTCTTGCCACCTCTTCCTGGATGCAGGCCCGTACCCGATCTGGCACGCGGTAGGCCCGGTGGCGGATAGGGGGGCTGTCCCCTGTGTCCACATCGTGCACACACCAGGAAGTGACACCTGGGGCGAGGGAGAACAGGCTGGCGAACTGTGACAGGAGGACTCGACACTCCTGGTGTTGCTCTCGGGTGAGGGCCTCCGAGAGTCGGACCCCATCCACGGAGCCGTCTTTCTCCTGAGTCCGTAGGAGGTCAGGGAGGGGCTCGGAGTCCTCTTCGGCCCCATTGTCTGTGGCCATCAGGAGGCTGAGTTCTGAACGCACAAAGTGGGGTTTCAGTCTGTTAGCGTGGAGGACCCGGAGGGGGTTCCGGGGAGATTCCATGTCGATGAGATAGGTGGCAGGACCCTTACGCTCGACTACCTTGAAGGGCCCTGTCCACTTGTCTTGCAGGGCGCAGGGTTCGGTGGGGGACATCACCCATACTTGTTGCCCAGGTTCAAATTCGATGTAGGAGGCATTCCGGTCATACCACTTTTTCATGTCCTCTTGACTGGCCTCTAGGTTGGCTTTTGCCAGCTCTCTGAACCGCCGGGTCTGGTTGCGGAGGGTTAGGAGGTATCGGAAAACATCTGGTGGGTTCTTTAGAGGGGGCATCTCCCAGCCTTCCTTGACTAGGCTGAGCGGCCCCCGCACTGGGTGTCCATATAGTAGTTCAAACGGGCTGAAGCCCAGGGACTTCTGGGGAACCTCTCGATAGGCGAAGAGGAGGCACGGCAGCAGCACGTCCCACTGGCGACGGAGGGGCTCTTCCAACCCCCCGATCATCCCTTTGAGTGTGCGGTTGAACCGCTCAACGAGTCCGTTTCCTTGAGGGTGATAGGGGGTCGTGAATCGGTAGGTAACCCCGCACTGTTGCCAGAGGGACTTCATATATTTAGAAATAAAGTTCGTGCCTCTGTCGCTGACGACTTCTCGGGGGAAGCCCACACGGGAGAAGATCCCCAACAGAGCCCGGCCGACTACCGGGGCTGTCACAGTTCGCAGGGGAACAGCCTCGGGGTAGCGGGTGGCGTGGTCCACTAGCACCAGGATGAATCGATGGCCTTGTTTGGTGCGCGGGTCCAGGGGTCCCACGATGTCTATCCCGACCCTCTCGAACGGGGTGGTGACCACGGGAAAAGGTTGCAGGGGGGCTTTTAGTTTGCGGCCGCTCTTTCCACTGGCTTGGCACGTGGGGCAAGATCGGCAATGCTGGTGTACATCGTTCCTCATTTTGGGCCAGAAGAAGTGGGTCACCAGACGACTATAGGTTTTATCTTGACCCAGGTGTCCCGCCAGGGGGACATCGTGGGCTAGGTTTAGCAGAAAGTCTCTAAAACGGAGGGGCACCACCAGTACTCGGCTAGCCCCCAGCTCCGCGATTCTTTGCTCACTGTACAGCAGTTCATTGTCCCAGTAGACCCAGTGCGTTCCGGAGGTATCCCCTGCACTTTGGGCGAGCGCTTGTTGGCGGAGTCCCTCGAGGGAGGGACAGGTCTTCTGTTCTTGGCGAAATTGTTCTTGCGTGGGCCCCCCCTCTTGAGGCCACTGGTCGATGTTAGCGAGGTCTGGAGGTTGAGCTGGTTCTGGGGGGACGTCACGGTCGGTGGCTTCGGCTGGGGCGACCGGAGGCGGTGGCGCCGGCCATTCGGGTTCCTCTGGGCGGGGGTTGGCACGGGCGGCCATGGACCGGGTGGTGACGCACGCCCAGTCCGGGACGCCTAACATCCCCAGGTGTTCTCTTCGTTCTACGGCTGCCCACGGAGAGCTTTCACGGTCATTCCCCAGGAGGCAGTCTACGGGGGCATCGTCTCGGACCGTTACCTTTAACATGCCGGAGACCCCTCCCCATTCGAAGGGGACGCAGGCCATCCGACACAGACTTTCCGAGTTATCGGCTGAACGGACAGGGCAGAGAATGTTCGGTAGATATTGTTCTGGGGTCACCAGGTGACAGCGGACGGCTGTTACACTGGCCCCAGTGTCACGAAGGGCTTCGGCCCGGCGTCCATTGATGCTCACCCATTGGCTGTACTTCTGGGTGTTAGCGGGTAGGGGGACCCGCGGAACCATGTCTCTCCCCCCTAAGCAGGCTAGAGCCATGGCGGCTGGCTCCCATTCTTGGTGTTCCTGTTCATATTCCTCCTGTTCTTCTGAGATCTGTTCCTCCCCCAGAGCAGCAGCGGCTACTTGGCGGGGTCTTGGGCTCTGGTACTGGGGGCAGTTTGGGTCGTTTGCATAGTGTCCGATTCGTTGGCATCGATGGCACGTAACATTGGCTCGATATCCCGGTCGCGCCGGGGTGCTGCCCCGGTTGGCCGGGGGGGTGGTGCTGACCGCGGGGGCGACCGGAGCGTTGTCTCTTCCGCGTCCTTGGCCTCCTCCTCCTCCTCGGGGACGGTGCTGACCATTGTTGTTCCGGTTCTGTTCGTAGGACCCATTCCGGCCCACTCTGGTGATTTCCCACCGGTCAGCTTCGGCTGCGAGCTGCCGGGGATCCGTTAGCTTGCTGTCGAGGAGGTGCTGGCGGAGTTCAATGAAGCAATTGTTCGACAGATGCTCCCAGACCATAAGGTTGAACAGTTGTTCGTAGGTTGTGACCTTGCTTCCTTTGATCCAGCCTTCGAAGGCTCGGCTAAAGTAGTTTACATAGTCCACCCAAGTTGTACCCGGGATGCGGGTGCAGTCTCGGAACCTCTGACGGTACATCTCGGGTGTGAGGCCATAGCGGGTGAGGAGTGCAGCTTTCATATGGTCATAGGAGGTCATCTGGTGGTCCGGGAGTTGCAGCAGGGCGTCGCGGCCCTCATTGAGGAATCTCCCCCATAGACCGGCTCCCCAATCGCTTCTATCGATCCGGTGTGCAGTCATAGCGATTTCATAGGCCTTAAACCATTGCTGGATGTCGTCCTCTCGGAAGTACTCTCGGACGACATCCTTGGGGATGTGTACCTTTTTCTCTGTTGCCCCTGGGGTGTGGGGTTGCTCGGACACCCCTACTTCTTTATTCTGCTTGCGTAGGTCGATCTCTGCTAATTTTCGCTCATGCTCATATGCCAGTTTCTTTTCCTCGAGCTCCCTTTGTCTCTGTTTCTCCTCTCTTTCTTCTCGGAGACGCAGGTGCTCTAAGTTGATTTTTTGTTTGGCCAATTTAAGTTCAATGTCCATTTTGAGCCGGGCCATTTCCAGCTCGTGTAGTCGGGTTTTCTCTCGTTCCTGGATCTCGTCTTGCGAGAGACCCTTTCTTTGCTCCTCGGGGGCCGTGGTGGTTTTTGCTGCGATGCTTTGATCCGAGGTTCCGGCGGCCCCGGTTTCAGCCCAAGATTCTAGGGCCTGCTTAAAATCGTCTTTGGTACTTAGTCCGGTGGTAGCGATACCTAGTTCGATGCAGAACTGTTTTAGTTCACGATGGTTGTACTCGTCCAATTTCTCCATCTGGAATTTCTCCGTTGATCCGCATTCTTTAGTTGACATCGTGATTCGCCGTGGGGTGAGCTACTCTCTGTACGGTTATGCGGTGATTCGGATCGCGCCGCTGGCCACCAATGTTAGACGGACCGGGAGGGTCGGCCGAGGATAAGGGGAGAGGTCTCCGGGGAGAGCCGTCTCCAGCGATCGTACAGACAAGTAACTTCCCCCCCACAGACGGACACCACACAAGGGTAAAGTTCAACGAGACTTTATAGGCAATTCTTTAAGGTTACGATGGAATGGTACAAGGAGGTCTGGACTCAGGGGTCCCCTCGGTTCTGGTCTCTGGCTTGGGAAAAGGGTAGCGGGACAGTCTTGTTACCAAAAGATGAAAGTAGCTCTCAATCCTCGAGCTCGGCGTTCTAGATGATCGGGCCGCGGCGGAGCCAGCAGGTCCCGAGATGGACGAAGGAAACGACGGTCCGCGGCGGAGCCAGCAGGTCCCGGTGAAGATGGTGAATGCAAACGGTCCGCGGCCACGCCAGCAGGTCCCGACGACGATGAAGGATATGAAGGTTACGAAGGTTGCGGCAGCGCCAACAGGCAAGACGATGGTGCACGAGACAGAGCTATGGCAGCGCCAGTAGTCCGTCAAGGATGAGTTCTTCTCTGCGTCTCTCGACTCCAAGATACAACTGCCTTCCTGCTCTGGAGCTGCCCCAGTTATAGGGCTGGTGCCCTTTGATGTCCGGACCCTCGCACTTGGAGGTCGGGAGGTCCGGGATGAGGGAGTCCAGACACCCAGCAGGGGGGTGGAGCCAGCGCCCGGGGAGGCGATGGGCGAGCGGCACCTGGCGGGGGAGAGCCATCGACACCTCTTTCCCCCAGTGACTTGCCAAGTAGCCCGCTCACCTCCTGGGCGGATGGTGGTGCCGGGATGTCTGAGACCTGGCCAGGCCCAGGGTTGGGGTCGATCGGGGGCCAGGCGGCCTCGTGGTGGAGTGTCCAAGATGGCGCCCAGGATGGGCGCGCAGGCCGGCAGTGGATCAGGCCCACGAGGTCGACATGTTCGAGGGTAGGGGTCCCGGAGGGGACGGTGGACGTGTAATGGTGGTGGGTGGTACCTGCGTGACCGGGCTCGGGCCTGGTCGGGCCGGGGGAGAGTGGCCCTTCATGTGGCCTGTCCAACAGCCACATAATTACAATGCAGTCAATGCAACATACACTCCAAATACCACTCAGTGCCACATAGTTATATGCAGAAAGGTATAGGTGCCTTCAAGGGGATTTGTTTAACAAAATATAATTAAACGTGATTCAACTAACTCTTTAGGACAAGTCAATGGTCCTTTCAAGAATAAGGACCATTGACCTGTCCTAAAGAGTTAGTTGAATCACGTTTAATTATATTTTGTTAAACAAATCCCCTTGAAGGTACCTATATCTTTCTACTTACTCACCCAAGCCCTCAAGGATATTTTAGGTTGCTCACTGTTCCTTAATCACATAGTTATATGCAACATACACTCCAAATACCACTCAGTGCCACATAATTACACACCACATAATTACACTGCACTCAATGCAACATACACTCCAAATACCACTCAGTGCCACATAATTACACGGCACACAATTACACTCAACTGAATACAATATACACTCCCCATATTACCACTCAGTGCCATATAATTACATGCCTCATACTTACACTCTACTCAATGCAACATAAATACACTTTATCTATCTGTCTATCTATCACCCTTCTATCTGTCTATCTCTCTATCACCCTCACTCTATCTATCTATCTATCGCCCTCACTCTATCTATCGCCCTCACTCTAGCGGGGTGTGGCTCACTGGTTAGAGGCGGCAGACCCGGAGGCTGAGAACGGCCCGGGACCAGGGTTCGATTCCCGACGCGGCAGGGTCGAGGACCAGGGTCAGCGGACTGATAATTCTCGCCTCGGTGCCCACTTTGGGCAGTGATCACACTCGGTAACTCTGGGCATTAAGCTTGCCTCATCGCTACAACGGCCCCCCACAGACGCCGGGGATGCCTGGCTTCACCTTGGAGATACCCAGCATGGGACCATCTCACAGGGAAAGCCAGGACGGGTTCCCCAGCGGTCATTCGCGCCAGGATACTCCGGTAGTAATTGAGCGCGCTACAAAACACCTTACATTTACATTTACTTACATTTACCTATCGCCCTCCCTCTATCTATCTATCGCATCACCACAGCATCACTCAGCACCACCAGAGCATCACTCAGGGGTACCACAACATCACTATGCGCTACCACAGCATCACTGAACGCCACAGCATCACTTGTCGCCACCACATCACTCCGCGCCACCACAGCATCAATCTTTGCAACCATTCAACAACTGGTTCAAATAGGTTCTCTCAATGTTTCAAGCTTCATTACAAATGTCACAAAAATATGTTAATAGTTCACTTCTGTTCTTGGGTTTTCATCACAATAAAATACAATGAACATAATCTTCACAAAAGTTATTTACAAAAGCTATTGCCATTATAAATTACAATAACTTTTAAGTATTAATTATTAAAAAAATAAAAGCCATTTTTGTTTGTAATATCAATACATCTAAGTCACGTAAATACAACACATATTGCATTACAAATGCTATAGGTGTCCCATTTGCAAAAGTTAAAAACTATTGGCATTGTAAATGACAAAGCTTTTAGTTTGTACAAGCTTTATTCGAGATAAATTCTCATAAAAGCACAGCATAAAATTGAACATGACAGAATAAAAACATATCATTTGACAAATACAAATTCGTGTAAACGTTTGTGCAAGCTCATACAATACCTATATAAAAAATTTACATATATGCCACAATGAATTTGGATTTTATAAAAAAAAACTAAAAACATGATTAACTGGACCCTCTCAGAAATCGCCGCCTGGTTGCCCAGGCCCACCCCAAATATTTGGCTACCCCAATAACTATCGACTCCTGAGTTGAAGTGCACAAAATTCTCAGTGCCACAGCACTATCTCGTGTCCCGAGGTTCTTACATACAGGTGTAAGCCATACCTTTCTAGGTGAAGAATAGGCTTTGCAGGCAAATAGAAAGTGGCCTAGGCTTTCCTCAGCTGTTTCGCATACTGGGCATAACGTATTGGTCGACCTCTGCCAACCTGCAGTTAGTTTTTTTAGGGGAATAGAACCAGATCTAACTTGAAAGACTAACTTCCTATCCATTGGGACCGTAATAGTATCCCAATAATTTTCTAAAATAGGATAGATTTTAGTCTCCAGGAAGCGACCGGCCATAGAGTCAGACCTAACACCTCTCAACAAATTACTGCCCACCCAGTCCCAATATTGTAATTTGAGGGCTTCCTTACTAGGGAAGACCTCCCCAAGTGGATTGGTCCAAAGGTTGGAGAACCCAAGGTTAAATAACATGGACCTTAAGTTTTTTAGCCACTTTATCTTGTGGAAGTTATCTTCCTTGATTATCGAAAGGAAATCCTCAGCATATTGCCTAATCTCAGGGGTTGTCCATAGACGTCTCCAGTAGAGGACAGGGCGCAATCGCGCTCTATCACTAATGGGACGTCTACCCAGCTCCAGAAACAATGGCAATAGGGGGGTACTCTGTGGGAGGCCTGTAATCCCTCTGAGAAACTTGTTCTCAGATATCTGTAAAGTCGAGAGATTGTCCCAGGCCCATAACTCTGCACCGTATAAGGTCGCGCCTAAGACCTTGGCGTCATAAACCATAAGAACAGGTTTGATCGGTTTCGTCTTAGATTTTCGATGTTCCCCCCGCAATGCTCCTGATAGTTGTTGATGTTTTAGGGCTGTTTTTTCCAAGTGATGTGACCAACCAGGGCCCTCTGCTATCTGTACCCCTAAATATACAAACTCTTTGACAGTCTCTAGCTTGCTATTATTCAGGGTTACCTTAGGATAAGTTTTACGGCGTGGGGAGAAGGCCATTAGTTTCATCTTCCCCACATTTACTTCTAGGCCGTGCTCTTTGCAGAAAGCGTTGAACATATTTAATGCACGTTGTAGCCCCACAGGGGTTTTTGACATAATCAGGGTGTCGTCAGCGAACATCAGGATCGGGACCCTGACGTCCGCCAACGATGGGGCATCTACGCTAGCTTCCAACATTCGCTCAACAATCCCATTAATAAATAATGAGAATAGTAAGGGTGCCATGGCACAGCCTTGTCGGACCCCCCTTTCCACCGGGAAGTCCAGAGTTGACTCGCCATTCCCACCCCACTGTACTCTTGCAAAGTTAGATTCATGCAGACGCATGATCAAGGTGAGCAGTTCAGCAGGGATCCCCAGTTTTTGCAGGACCAGCCATAACTTGAACCTGGGGACCAAGTCAAACGCCGCCCGTAGGTCGACAAATGCGACGTACAGGCAGCCCCTACCAAGTAAGACCGTCTTCCACCGCAGTATAGTAAAGCGGAAGACCTGGTCAATGGTGCTGGTCGCTCGCCTGAATCCTGCCTGGAATGGCGAGAGAGCGTTATTGTCCTCCACCCAGTCCATAAGTTGATTTGTAACCATTCTCCCCATTACTTTTTGCACGGTTGCAATCAAACTTATGGGCCTGTAGTTGGCGGGGAGTGAACGATCTCCCTTTTTATAAATGGGGATAATAATTGCTCCTTTCCATAACTAAGCTATTCAATTCACTATTTTCCAAACCAACACATAAATAAAAAATGTGTCATTTACAATACCAATAGCTCAAACTTTCTTAATGCGAGACCTATTGCATTGCAAATGCTTGTTCCCTCTTCTATCCCTCCACTATCCTTCTGAGTCCAAATAACTGACTAACCTACCCACCACTCAAACTACTTTTCATATTTCACTATACTAATTCAACACTAATCCTTTATGGGATGCGGAGTAGCGTGCTACTGCTAAAAAAGCGCTTTGACGCCTCGTGAGAGGTAGTAAGCGCTATACAAATGCAATTGAATACAATACAATTTATGTGGGACCCGCAGGATGCTAAACACCCAGACACACTGCATCTTCTATGAGCCTCCAGTAGTGTATTCACTGGTGAATCCTGAACACCCACACACACACCTTGTGCTCCTCTTCTGCAGCTTCCTATATGGGGTGCGCTGCAAGACTTGTCACCTCTGAACACGTGCACACAGAGCCCCCGCTCTCAGGCTGCCCCCCTGATGGGGCTCACAGAGGGACTTGTGATCCCTGAATTTCCACAGACAAACCCTGTGACCTTCACTTGTCGTTCCAGAACGAACACACACACACCCACACACACACACACACACACACACACACACACGCACACACACACACACGCACACACACACACACACACGCACACACGCACACACACACCCCTTGTGCTCCTCTGCAGGTTCCTCGACGGGGCTCATAGCGGGACTTTGGAATCCATGAATGCCCACAGACGTACCTTGTGCTCCTCTGCAGCCTCCTCTACAGGACTTGCTGAGTGAGTTTTAGGCTCCTTGGACTCCCGGCACACCAAACAGAACAGCCTCAGTTTCTCTTGATGTTGCTCACACAGATTCTCCCCCGGGGGCTTCACAGGGGACAAACAAAGCAGTTTTAACATTTCCACCATGTTCCCCAGCTGCTTGTTGGGCCGGAGGTTTTTCCCGGATATATCCCTGCACTATGGACAGGGGAGGTTTCCATCTCTCCCCTTCCAGCTCGCGGTGATGCAGGAGCGGCAGAAGTTGTGGCCACAATCGATAGTCACCGGATCAGTGAAATATTCCAGACAGATGCAACAAGTGGCCTCTTCCTGGAGGTTCCCGAGCTGAGCTGCCGCCGCCATGATTCAGAAACGCAGGAAGTGAAGGTAAGTTTGGTTTCTCTCTTTATGGAGTGGGCGTGTCTGTTCGTCTGTCCCTCCCGTTGTGCAGTGGGTGTGTCGGTGCGTCTGTCCCTCCCTGTGCGCAGTGGGTGTGTCTGTGCGTCTGTCCCTCCCTGTGTGCATTGGGTGTGTCTGTGCGTCTGTCCCTCCCTGTGTGCAGTGGGTGTGTCTATGCGTCTGTCCCTCTCTCTGTGCAGTGGGTGTGTCTGTGCGTCTGCCTCTCTCTGTGTGCAGTGGGTGTGTCTGTGCGTCTGTCCCTCCCAGTATGCAGTGGGTGTGTCTGTGCGCTGCCCCCCCTGTGTGCAGTTGGTGTGTCTGTGCGTCTAAGCCTCCCTGTGTGTAGTGGGTGTGTCTGTGCGTCTGTCCCTTTCTGTGTGCTTTGGGTGTGTCTGTGCGTCTGTCCCTCCCTGTGTGCAGTGTGTATGTCGGTGCGTCTGTCCCTCCCTGTGCGCAGTGGGTGTGTCTGTGCGTCTGCCTCTCTCTGTGTGCAGTGGGTGTGTCTGTGCGTCTGTCCCTCCCAGTATGCAGTGGGTGTGTCTGTGCGCTGCCCCCCCTGTGTGCAGTTGGTGTGTCTGTGCGTCTAAGCCTCCCTGTGTGTAGTGGGTGTGTCTGTGCGTCTGTCCCTCTCTGTGTGCTTTGGGTGTGTCTGTGCGTCTGTCCCTCCCTGTGTGCAGTGTGTATGTCGGTGCGTCTGTCCCTCCCTGTGCGCAGTGGGTGTGTCTGTGCGTCTGTCCCTCTCTGTGTGCAGTGGGTGTGTCTGTGCGTCTGTCCCTCCCAGTATGCAGTGGGTGTGTCTGTGCGCTGCCCCCCCTGTGTGCAGTTGGTGTGTCTGTGCGTCTAAGCCTCCCTGTGTGTAGTGGGTGTGTCTGTGCGTCTGTCCCTCTCTGTGTGCAGTGGGTGTGTCTGTGCGTCTGTCCCTCCCAGTGTGCAGTGGGTGTGTCTGTGCGTCTGTTCCTCCCTGTGTGCAGTGGGTGTGTCGTGCGTCTGTCCCTCCCTGTGTGCATTGGGTGTGTCTGTGCGTCTGTCCCTCCCTGTGTGCAGTGGGTGTGTCTGTGCGTCTGTCCCTCCCTGTGTGCAGTGGGTGTGTCGGTGCGTCTGTCCCTCCCTGTGCGCAGTGGGTGTGTCTGTGCGCCTGTCCCTCCCTGTGTGCAGTGGGTGTGTCTGTGCTTCTGTCCCTCCCTGTGTGCAGTGGGTGTGTCGGTGCGTCTGTCCCTCACTGTGCGCATTGGGTGTGTCTGTGCGTCTGTCCCTCCCTGTGTGCAGTGGGTGTGTCTGTGCGTCTGTTCCTCCCTGTGTGCAGTGGGTGTGTCTGTGCGTCTGTCCCTCCCTGTGTGCATTGGGTGTGTCTGTCCCTCCCTGTGTGCAGTGGGTGTGTCTGTGCGCCTGTCCCTCCCTGTGTGCAGTAGGTGTGTCTGTGCGTCTGCCTCTCTCTGTGTGCAGTGGGTGTGCCTGTGCGTCTGTCCCTCTCTGTGTGCATTGGGTGTGTCTGTGCGTCTGTCCCTCCCTGTGTGCAGTGGGTGTGTCTGTGCGCCTGCCTCTCCCAGTGTGCATTGGGTGTGTCTGTGCGTCTGTCCCTCCCTGTGTGCAGTAGGTGTGTCTGTGCGTCTGCCTCTTTCTGTGTGCAGTGGGTGTGTCTGTGCGTCTGTCCCTCCCAGTGTGCAGTGGGTGTGTCTGTGCGTCTGTTCCTCCCTGTGTGCAGTGGGTGTGTCTGTGCGTCTGTCCCTCCCTGTGTGCAGTGGGTGTGTCTGTGCGTCTGTCCCTCCCTGTGTGCAGTGGGTGTGTCTGTGCGTCTGTTCCTCCCTGTGTGCAGTGGGTGTGTCTGTGCGTCTGTCCCTCCCTGTGTGCATTGGGTGTGTCTGTCCCTCCCTGTGTGCAGTGGGTGTGTCTGTGCGCCTGTCCCTCCCTGTGTGCAGTAGGTGTGTCTGTGCGTCTGCCTCTCTCTGTGTGCAGTGGGTGTGCCTGTGCGTCTGTCCATCTCTGTGTGCATTGGGTGTGTCTGTGAGTCTGTCCCTCCCTGTGTGCAGTGGGTGTGTCTGAACGCCTGCCTCTCCCAGTGTGCATTGGGTGTGTCTGTGCGTCTGTCCCTCCCTGTGTGCAGTAGGTGTGTCTGTGCGTCTGCCTCTTTCTGTGTGCAGTGGGTGTGTCTGTGCGTCTGTCCCTCCCAGTGTGCAGTGGGTGTGTCTGTGCGTCTGTTCCTCCCTGTGTGCAGTGGGTGTGTGTGTGCGTCTGTCCCTCCCTGTGTGCAGTGGGTGTGTCTGTGCGTCTGTCCCTCCCTGTGTGCAGTGGGTGTGTCTGTGCGTCTGTTCCTCTCTGTGTACAGTGAGTGTGTCTGTCCCTCTCTGGCGGCGCTGGGACTTCCGGGTGCATGTTACAGGCACAGAGCAGAGAACTGACTATTCTGCTGCCTGTGATTTACCTCTGCGGTTGACACCATTTACATGTCATGTGGTTCTATTTCCAGAATCTGTAGGTGCAGAAACATGAAGCGTGTAGATGAGTTTCTGTAAAATCCTCTGTGTTATTTTTGCCAATTCCGCAAGTTCGCTTTTTAAAATCTTTCAGGAATCTCATAATCGTTTCTAAAATACTTTCTAAAGTGCTTTCTTCCGGTATTTGTATTTTAATGTTTGTTTCAAAGGCTGAAAACTAAGAACTTTTGAACGTTTCTCAATGTTTTTATTGGCCTTATCATAGCATTGCTGGTCAGGCCAGTATACTAGTAGTTTTGTGAGTAACTGAAGAATATATGTCAGTGTCTGTTCTGTATGTAAAGGACACTTACAATACTATTGCCGGCGCTGTATCTGTTCTGAGAGCCAGGGAAGCTTGCACTCCTGATGGCCTGATGTACCTGTTCAGTGAGTGAGGGAAGCTTACACTCCTGATGGCCTGATGTACCTGTTCAGTGAGTGAGGGAAGCTTGCACTCCAGATGGCCTGATGTACCTGTTCAATGAGTGAGGGAAGCTTGCACTGCTGATGGCCTGATGTACCTGTTCAGTGAGTGAGGGAAGCTTGCACTGCTGATGCCCTGATGTACCTGTTCAGTGAGTGAGGGAAGCTTGCACTGCTGATGCCCTGATGTACCTGTTCAGTGAGTGAGGGAAGCTTGCACTCCTGATGGCCTGATGTACCTGTTCAGTGAGTGAGGAAAGCTTGCACTGCTGATGCCCTGATGTCCCTGTTCAGTGAGTGAGGGAATCTTGCACTCCTGATGGCCTGATGTACCTGTTCAGTGAGTGAGGGAAGCTTGCACTCCTGATGGCCTGATGTACCTGTTCAATGAGTGAGGGAAGCTTGCACTGCAGATGGCCTGATGTACCTGTTCAGTGAGTGAGGGAAGCTTGCACTGCTGATGGCCCGATTTACCTGTTCAGTGAGTGAGGGAAGCTTGCACTGCTGATGCCCCGATGTACCTGTTCAGTGAGTGAGGAAAGCTTGCACTGCTGATGGCCTGATGTACCTGTTCAGTGAGCGAGGGAAGCTTGCACTGCTGATGCCCCGATGTACCTGTTCTGTGAGTGAGGGAAGCTTGCACTGCTGATGGCCTGATGTACCTGTTCTGTGAGTGAGGGAAGCTTGCACTGCTGATGCCCCGATGTACCTGTTCTGTGAGAAGGAGCTTGCACTGCTGATGCCCTGATGACCTTTTCAGTGAGTGAGGGAAGCTTGCACTGCTGATGCCCCGATGTACCTGTTCAGTGAGTGAGGGAAGCTTGCACTGCTGATGCCCTGATGTACCTGTTCAGTGAGTGAGGGAAGCTTGCACTGCTGATGCCCTGATGTACCTGTTCAGTAAGTGAGGGAAGCTTGCATTCTTGATGCCCTGATGTACCTGTTCAGTGAGTGAGGTAAGCTTGCACTGCTGATGCCCCGATGTACCTGTTCTGTGAGAAGGAGCTTGCACTGCTGATGCCTCGATTTACCTGTTCAGTGAGTGAGGGAAGCTTGCACTGCTGATGCCCTGATGTACCTGTTCAGTGAGTGAGGGAATCTTGCACTGCTGATGGCCTGATGTACCTGTTCAGTGAGTGAGGGAAGCTTGCCCTGCTGATGCCCTGATGTACCTGTTCTGTGAGTGAGGGAAGCTTGCACTGCTGATGGCCAGATGTACCTGTTCTGTGAGTGAGGGAAGCTTGCACTGCTGATGCCCCCATGTACCTGTCCAGTAAGTGAGGGAAGCTTGCTCTTATGATGCCCTGATGTACCTGTTCAGTAAGTGAGGGAAGCTTGCACTGCTGATGCCCTGATGTACCTGTTCAGTGAGTGAGGGAAGCTTGCACTGCTGATTCCCAGATGTACCTCTTCAATGAGTGAGAGAATCTTGCACTGCTGATGCCCCGATGTACCTGTTCTGTGAGAAGGAGCTTGCACTGCTGATGCCCAGATGTACCTGTTCAATGAGTGAGGGAAGCTTGCACTGCTCATTCCCAGATGTACCTCTTCAATGAGTGAGGGACGCTTGCACTGCTGATGGCCTGATGTACCTGTTCAGTGAGTGAGAGAAGCTTGCACTGCTGATGCCCGATGTACATGTTCAGTGAGTGATGGAAGCTTGCACTGCTGATGGCCTGATGTACCTGTTCAGTGAGTGAGGGAAGCTTGCACTGCTGATGGCCTGATGTACCTGTTCAGTGAGTGAGGGAAGGTTGCACTGCTGATGCTCTGATGTACCTGTTCAGTGAGGAAGGGAATCTTGCACTGCTGATGGCCTGATGTACCTGTTCAGTGAGGAAGGGAAGCTTGCACTGCTGATGCCCCGATGTACCTGTTCTGTGAGTGAGGTAAGCTCGCACTGCTGATGCCCCGATGTACCTGTTCAGTGAGTGAGGGAAGCTTGCACTGCTGATGCCCCGATGTAACTGTTCTGTGAGTGAGGGAAGCTTGCACTGCTGATTGCCAGATGTACCTGTTCTGTGAGTGAGGGAAGCTTGCACTGCTGATGCCCCAATGTACCTGTTCAGTAAGTGAGGGAAGCTTGCTCTTATGATGCCCTGATGTACCTGTTCAGTAAGTGAGGGAAGCTTGCACTGCTGATGCCCTGATGTACCTGTTCAGTGAGTGGGGGAAGTTTGCACTCTTGATGCCCTGATGTACCTGTTCTGCATATGAGGAACATTTGCAGTGTTGTAACCCTGATTTACCTATTCCATGAGTAAGATAAGCTTGCACAGCTGATGCTCTGATGTATCTGCATTGAGAGCGGAAATCTTGTACTACTGCTATCATGATGCAATTGTTCTGTGAGAGGGAAGCTTGTACTACATGGTAGATATTTGGCCCCCCAATTAGACGCGGACCTGGAGCTGGGTGTAACTACCTCTCTATTCTTCGTTCCCCGATCCCAACTACCTCCTGTTTCCCCGGTCCCTCCCTATCCTGTTCCGCCTGCCCTGTATGCAGACAGGGTCAGGCAAACAACACTACACCTCCCTCCTTTATACAATAATGCTTACTGTCTCTTAGAGTTCTTCAATGAGTCGAGTGGGTCGCTTGACTACTCTCTTTGGGCGACAGCTTCGTGTTTGATCTGGAGTAGGCCTGTCTCGTCCGTCCTCTAGCCTCACTGGCATGGGACGTGCTCCATCGCTGTCTTCTCGATGGTTCGACGAATATGTGCTGGACCCGCTGTCTTGAGAACAAACGTTGGCCGACGAGTGGTATCTCTTGAAATGAGAGATGTTCCGGGTTATCCTTTTTCTTTCTGATTCGGCGGTGATCATAGTCCCCTTTTGGCTAGATACTCGCATGTGAGGATGTGTGGCGTGGTCCTGTACGCTGGCAGCACTTCGTTTAGTGCCTGCTGAATGTCACGGTGAGCAAGTTCCGCTTGCTGAACTGTCTTTTTAAGGGTTCCCATAAATCGCTCAACCATGCCGTTGGCTTGGGGCCATAGGGGAGTGATTTTCCGATGGTTGAAATTGAGGTGCTTCGCAAATTCAGCGAACTCTTGATTGTTGAATGGTGGTCCGTTGTCTGTCTTTACTCCTACAGGTATTCCCCAGGCTGCGAACGCCTCATCAATGACGGGAATAACAGCTGGTGCTTTCGTGGAGGACACTTGCTGCGCTATAGTGAAGCAGGAGTATTCGTCCATGATGGCAAGGATGCATTTGCCTGATTTCAGTGGCCCGAAGAAGTCAATAGCCACCTGCTGCCACACCCCGTTGGGTAGTTCAGACATCTGCAAAGGAGCCGGTGGTTCCTCCCGCCTAACGAGCTGACATGAGGCACAGTCTTTGAGTGTGGCTTCCACCATGTGGTCGAGGGACGGGAACCATACACGTTCTCGAAGTGCTTTCTTGGTGGCCACGACTCCTCGGTGCCATTCGTGAGCGAGATTGATAATCCCTTGACGAAGCCGTTGGGGAATGACTATCTTCCCTCCACTTAACAGTAGACCGTCCATGCTGACGGAGAGTTCTGCCTGAACATGCTTAAATATTTCAAAAAGACAAAGGTCCTTAGTAGACATTTAGGAATGTATAAAGAATAAGATATAGACCGTATTAGGTTACTAAATGGTTCCTTCAGTATGTCTAATTTGACCTATGTCTATTATTAGAAATGTTTTCTATTTTGAATTAAGTATACCAGAGTACGCCCCGTTTATACCGCTCGCGGATATTTTGCATATTACATGGTTAGACCGCTCTCGGGCTCTTGCCCAGATAAACTGTTATTCAAAATGTTTTTATGACACCCTTTCACAATAAGCATTGTTATACCTTGTCACAACTTTCCACTGCCATTACCTTTCCGCCACAAATGTTAATTCTATTAAATTGATCGTCTGAATTTGAATACTGTGTGCCAGCAATATACACGCGTTGACCCCTTTTAAATTTCTAAAATGGTGTAAGTGTTCCTATTGGTCACTTCCGTCTCCCTTTTTTTGTCTCCCTGTTTTTCCCTTAACTGTACATACCAGGCAAAAGTTATGTTCTAGTCCTGATGATGATCCCGTAAAATTCTGAGCAAGGGATCGAAACCTCGACTTTCTATAATAATGTCACATTTGACCATTGTGCCTAACCCTTGTGATTACTATTTTGGCTATACTTGTTGAAACCCTTGTGTATACTGAAATGCAAGTGGCCAATTTGCTCATTCTTTGCCTGTATTTCTTCAGTTATTGTTTGTCCTAAATTGTTTGACTTGTCCTTCCACTTCTGCACACCTTACCCTCAATGTACGGTACAGGACCGTGCCCTACTTGATATGTTGTTGTTCTTGTACCCTTTACTTTATCTCTAGAATATCATAAAAATAAAAATCCATGTCCGGCTGGACATTGGAACCATATAGTAACCTAATACGGTCTATATCTTATTCTTTATACATTCCTAAATGTCGACTAAGGACCTTTGTCTTTTTGAAATATAATTGATACCCGTGGTCCACAGCCAATTTTTGGGTTCCCTTGTTTATATAGAATGAACATGCTTGAATGCCACCAGTTCCTGGGCATCCGCGGGCGCATCGTGGCGGCTGGTGTCAAGGTGTCTCCAGGAGTTAGCACGTATTTGACCCATGATGGCCTGGATGGTAGGATCTTCGGCTGAGGCTGTTTGAATGGCTTCTAGGGGCACATCTGGAGGGCATACCCTGTTGATGATGAAATGAATGTACTCCTCCGCCACCGAGCCTCGTTCACACCAGTGAGATTGCGGATGCCTTGACATGTAGTCTGCTGGGTTTTCGGCCTTCCCAGGCTTATGGATGATAGTGTAGATGTAGACGTGTAGTCGGAGACCCCATCTCTCTATCAGTGGAGGCATCTTTGCTCGCGGGTTGCCAAAAATGGTGATGAGCGCTTGGTGGTCCGTGATGAGCGTGAAGTTCTTGCCGTATACGAACAGGTGGAAATGTTCACAAGCCCAGACAACCGCAAGGCTTTCTTTCTCTGGCTGAGAGTACGCCTTCCCTGTGTTGTAAGACTACGGCTGGCGTAGGCGACCATGTGACGTTGATCTGCGTCGCTGTCATACTGAGCCAGAGTGGCGCCTAACCCCACGGGGCTGGCGTCCACTGTGATCTCGGTTTTCTGTTTGGTGTCAAAATAGGCAAGGTTGATCGCGGTGCTCACAGCGTCCTTGATTGTGTTGAAAGCATGTTCGCATGCTGTGAGAAGTTGGCCTGATATATGATGTTTCCAATTCTGGAACCACCTTGTATCAGTCCAAACAATCCCTTATGGTGTCTGGTTGTAAGTCAACCTTATAGACAAGCTATCCTATTGGTAGCATGGACTAAGCAGCCTTAAAGGCTAAACTCAAGAGGTCGTGTTAAGCGAGCTGTTTTACCAATCACAATCCTGTAATATCAAATGACAGGACACCACACAAGTATACATTATAAAAATATATGTGTTTATTACTAAAATAATCCTCAGTACTCTTTATGAGCAAAGGGGCACAAGCTTTTAAACAAAAGCACAGTATAACATATGAAAGTTGCACAATTATGGATGAGGGCGGGTGGCCACTCAAAGCATATATTAAGAAAGTGGTATAAGAGATACCAATCGAACAGTGGTTAGGCCTAGGGAATGGCTGGGAGCAGTCGGGACTAGCAATGCTGAAGTCGGGAATAGCCCGCAGGATTCGGGTGCAGCGCTTAAAGTACACGCATGCACCAATGCAAAGTCAATGGTGCATAAAAGTTATAAAGTTACTGTTTAAGGAGACTTCCGCTTAACCTAGTCGAAATTCAAGACACATACACTAGAGGTGTGTACCAGTGTGGGAACACTGGCGTTGTTGAGTTACCTCACCCACAGGAAGCGGGTGCATAGGGTCGAAGTTGAGTCGGGTTTCGTCACGCAGGTTGTTGGTGCTTGAAGCTGAAGATGCTGCAGGCGATGTGAAGAAGTGTCCGGTGTGATCCAAGGGTGGATCAGAGTTGTAGAGTACCTGAAAGCAGAGGGGACAGAGTCTGGGTCACTCAGCAGTGACCAGGGTGGAACCAGGACGGAACCAGGCAATGTCGGGCGCAATCAGGTGGTTGTCGAGGAGCTTCTCTTCGCTGCCACGTGGGCTCTAGGGCATCTGCGACGTCCAGGAGCGGGTCACGAGCTGTCCCACGAAGGCTCTCACCGTCGGTGCTGTCGGCTTCAAGATCGGAGCAAACAACACTTGGCAAGAGCAATCCATGCAGGACTGGAAGATTGCTTCTCACTCGGACCAGGAGGGTCAGAGCGGGTGCCCCTTTTCAGAGGAGCGGGTGCAAGTCTGGAGCAACCAGAATCACCAGTCGTATTTCAAGTTTCGTCGGCACAGGGGCCACAAGCCAGCTGGCAAGTGACCGGGCCAACGCGTTGAGCCAAAGGAAGAAGAAGGGCCCCACGCAGCACTCGTCGAGTGTAGAGGGGTGAGCTTCGGTGAAAAAGTGGCTCAGGGCTGGGGCTTCTCAAACCCCGGTGTACAGCTTCGAGGGTCACTCTTGGGCTGCACGGTCAGCTTCTCGTGGTCTTTTCAAGATGGCGTGCCCCACGCTTCCAGTCGCCTCCACGGGTCTCAGCTCTGCAGGGACTGTGGATCGGGCTGTTAGAAGGCAGGCAAGCTTGGTCTCGTCGATCTCTGTCGCTCGAATTCCGGCAGGAACTGCAACAAAGCAGATGTCGAGGTGCTGGATGTTGCCTGTTTGCACAGGGTGGTCACTCCTTGACAGAGTTTTGTTTCAAATGTTTCATCAGGATAATCTGAGTGTGTTGGCACTGCTCCCATTCTTATACCAATCTAGGGGGCTGGATTACCTGCTAGGTACCCTCCTATGGGTGGGACCCAGGAAGGGGGTGGATACACCCCTTTCCCTTTGATCCAGGCCGTGCTGGGACTGGGGCTGGTGTGCCCCAGAACCAGTTTGGCCGGATTATGCAAGGGGAAGCCTTGTGCTCCCCAGGCAGTGTCTGGCTTCTTTCAAACCTCCCTGCTACAATCCACTATCTCCTGTCTGGGGTGGTGTGACACCTCCCTGTGACAGGAAAGCCTTTGTCCAGGCCTCCTGTGCTGAGTTTCGGTCGGCAGCTAGAGGTCAGACTTGTGTCTGTGGCAGAAGCATCCATTTTGTGGATCTGAGGCTCTTTTAAAATCACCGCGTTTTAGCAAAGTAACATGTCGTCTCCCTCTAGAGGGGTGGAATGCTACCCCCGTCGCCAGGACTGGCGAGGGGGTAGTATTCCAAATCGTATGACACCTTACACGACATGTTTTGATAAAGCCAAACCAAAGTTAACATATAACCGCGAGGATTATAATGCACTTAATAGTATATGGTATGGCATTATCCCAGAACAGCTTAGGGAATTGGTCACAACAGCTGCAGACAGGCTCAGCCCATGCTAGAGCACCATCTCACCTAAAACCAAGCACTCTGCCTCCAGGATTGTTAAGGCCTGCCATAGGAGTGGCTTATAGGTTTATATGTGTCCAGATAGGTTTAGATGTAGGCATACTATATCTAAGCAAGGGGTGATTGCACCGCCTTGCTCCAGCTGAGTGATCAGCCAGTTGTGTCAATTTTGGATAGCCAGCCAGGGGTGGCAAAAGATATGCTGCAGCCCCTGGTAGGCCTTGGATGCACCTATGCCCTGGGCACCTATAGTGCTCTGTACAGGGGCTGATAAGGTGACCCAAGCCAATTTAGTTATGCACCTAGGGTACATGGAATCCATTTTACAGAGAGAACAGATAGCCTGGGGCCCTGATTAGCAGGGAACCAGGCCAACTAAGTCGAAAACCAGCTAAACACAAGGCAAAAAAAATCTGGGGTAACCATAGTCAGGTAGCCACCTTCCTACACATGCGGATAACCACAGAAATTGTTGACCTTGACGAGTGAGTTCCCGGAGTGGATAGCTGATGGTAGCATAGTCTTTAATGTAGCGGGCACAGTAACTTGCCATTCCCAGAAAGGAGCGGAGGCCACTGATGTCTTGTGGTTGTGGGGTGTCTGCGAGGGCAGACACTTTTTCAAGATCTGGTTTCATGCCATCTTTGAGAGAAAATGTGCCCGTAGAATTTGAGCGTGGACTTGTGGAATTCACACTTGTCCAGATTAAATGTGAGGTTGGTATTAAGTAGGGCGTGGCACACGCGGTCTAGGGCCTTGTCGTGTTCCACCCGGTTCTCTCCAAACACTAGGATATCGTCCCTGTAGTTAAAGGTATTTGGGATGCCCTGGATGACTCTCCGAATGGCCTCTTGAAAGATCTCTGCTGCGGAGGAGATTCCGAAGTTAAGGCGTTTATATCGGAACAGGCCTTAATGTGTGGTGAAGGTGGGGATATACCGGGATTGTTCTTGGGAGTTCCAATTGGTGGTATCTCTTATTGAGGTCCAGCTTTGAGAACACGGTGGCTCCATTAAGGCGGGCGATCAAATCACTGATATGAGGTCCAGGATGTCTCTCCCTCTCGATGGCGGTGTTCGGGGCACGCAGGTCCACACAGAGGCGCACTTTGTTATTTTGACCTTTCTTAGGTACGACTACCACTGGAGACACCCATGGGGTGGGACCTGTAGATCTTTCAATGATGTCCGTCCGTAGTAAGTCTTGGAGCTCCTCGTCTACTGCCTGTTGTAGATGAAATGGTACCTTCCAATGGTGTTGTGCTACTGGGGGCACCCGCTCATTAATGTGCAGTTTGACTTTAAATTGGTTGAGTTTCCCGAGACCCTTGAATAAGTTGGGGAGTTTGTTGACAATGTCCCGGGAATCATCCACATTGTATAATAGTTTGACATGTTTGAGGCGTTCCGCCGTCGGCAAACTGAGGAGGCAGTCTGCTGCATCGGGACCTTCAATTACATGGATGTGGGCTTGGATCTGTCAGTTTTTGTAAGGTAGAGTCGTGTGGAATTGTCCTAGGCAGGGCAGGGGTTTCCTGGACATCCACGTGTAGACTCGAACAGCGGCTGGTTCCAGTTTTGGCTGAGGCTTCATGCTGTTATATTCCATGGCGCAGATGTAATTTAGAGATGCTCCTGAGTCTAGGACAAATTTTGCCGGATGGCTTCCTATATGAATGTTCAGCCTTGGATATTTCTTTAGTCTGTCGGGGTCTGACACCATGAGGACATACTCGTCACTATCTTGTGACACAGGCGTGGGAGATGACGATTCTCGAGACGTTGACCTCCGAGATTGTCGTGATACAGTTGAGTGAGTGCTGTACCTCGACGAGCTGGAAGAGCGACTTTCCCTCTCCTTTACCGCTCTGGCGTGGTGTCGGGTTTCTGAGTTTGACTTGGCTGACCTTGTTTCTGACCGGCGTGTTTGGCAGGTTGCTTCAAAGTGATTTTCTCTCCCACAATGATGGCATCGTTGTCCTATAGCAGTACATTGTCCCGAGTGCGGGTAGTCTTGACCGCATCTGTAACATTTTGAGGCGGGCCTCCTCGTATGATGACTTCGGGTTCCTTGGCGCGATGGGGTTGCTCGGGTATTCTGCGTCGGTCTGTCCAACTTGCGACGGTCTGAGTAGCGTTTCGAGTCTACGTGTGACTGCATCCGAAAGGCTAGCTCCTTTTTCTCTGACTTGCTGGCTTCCATTCTCTTAGCGTGGTCTTCAGCCTGATCATTGATGCGCATGAGTTCTTCGATCTCTTCAAATGTGTAGTGTTTCTTCAGTAATCTGTGACGCAGTGATTCCGATTGGCATCCCTCGATGATATGTGAAAAACACAAAAGGGGTGCTAATGTCATAAGTGGCCTCTACTGTCTAACATGTACTTAAAACAAGAAGGTGTAGACTGTGAAAATGAGTGAGGAGATCAAACGTGAACCCATCAGCCCACCCATTGGCGGAACTTCATCATTTGGGTTTAAGAAGCTCCACCTTCCCCTCGACTCAGAAGGGATTCGAGGTACCGACGGACAGAGCGGGCCTCATTGTCCTGAGCGAGCGCCAGGCGAGGTGAGGCCATCTCCCAGCTCAATTGCGGGAGCAGTTGGTTTCAAGAATACCGTGACTTATTCTCCTACTCATAGTAGGTTAATTCCTTGGGCATGGTATGTACTTTGAATCTTACTATCACAGTTGCAGTAGTGTCTAACTAGGTCCTGAAGAAAGCCTCCCGAGGCTGAAACATGTTGACCGATTTTTCCATCTATAAATGGTAATATATGTTTACATCCATTTACACTCTGCTTTTAATCTTGGCACCATGGTGACCGTCTGAATAAAGATTTATTAGGCACCATGCTAGTCAATTTTATTTCACCACTCTTTCTATAGCACATTTGCTTTCAACACTGCAACTTTTGTTCACCTCCCACAGCCCTCCAGACATTACTTTCCATCATTGGTGATCTAAATACTAGTGGTTGTACTCACATTTTCATCAAGGTGAGACACCTAGTAGACACTAGGTTGGAGCTTCTTAAACCCAAATGATGAAGTTCCGCCAATGGGTGGGCTGATGGGTTCACGTTTGATCTCCTCACTCATTTTCACAGTCTACACCTTCTTATTTTAAGTACATGTTAGACAGTAGAGGCCACTTATGACCTTAGCACCCCTTTTGTGTTTTTCATTAGTCTTATAGGGGTAGGGTGTTATCAGGTCTTTAATCTCATATCCCCCTTCAGACCCTGTCCACCTTTTTGTTTAATCCCTCGATGATACGCAGTCGTAGAGCGTCTTCTGTGTTGAATGCGTCGAACTCGCAATAGCGTACTAGGCGCCGAATGCGAGCAATGAGGTCACACATTGGTTCGTCTTTTTCTTAGGAGGCAAGGTTGAATGTGTACCGTTCGTAGTCCAGGTTTCGTTTGTGTAGGAACTTCCGATCTAGAGCTCCTTTCACCTCCTCATATGACACGGTCGTGGCAGCGGGTTGTGGTAAATAAAGATTTACCTATGCGGAATTTCTATGCGGTAAAGTTCAATAAAATAGCTCAATCAAAATGAGAGGCAGAGTCCGTGGCATCTGAGTTTATAAGGGTTTTATTCCATAAAATGGAATTGGTTCGAACCAGGTATCATGTTCCATCACCACGAGGGTTCAGGAAGGGATAGACAATGCTTTATTAACAGAGTACAATATATATAGTAAATGCATACAATGGTGATGGATACAGAAGGCGTAACAGCTGAAAAGAAACGAGATAAGAACACATGTGCGTAACAGAAGGCGCGCACGAGGGCGTACACGAAGGTGTGTGCTAGAAACGTCACATAAAAGTGTCACAGGTGGGTGGATCCATAGAAGAATCCTGCAGTGTCAGCAGAAATATTGGGCTGGATGCGCGCGCAGGCAACATGACGTGTGATTGACGTGGAACTGGAGGGTGAAAGGGACTTGACATTTGCACTATACGGGGAGACAGAAGTCTGGCGTGTCAGAACAACCTAAACCCAAATCATATCTGATATCTTGTGTTTGAGGAACTGTATTATCTAGAGGGAAAGGTCTCTCGGGCAGAGGCTATTCTATACTGACTGCTAGTGCGTGCATATGTGACTACGTGTCTACGTGTAATGCAAGGGGGCCATGGGCCTACCATGGTAACGGGAGCAATGAATTACTTGCACGGAGACAGAAAGGCCGGGCCCTTTGCTCTACAGCTGGGGAGGTGTTTACCTAAATCTCTAGGCAGGAATGTATTTTCGAGGAGCGGAGCAGATAACTTGAAGGCAAAAAACAATCTTGGCAGGCAAGCAGGCCGAGCCGGGCACCGCTCGCCGCGCAGGGAGTAAGGCAAGGGTCATGGATGCAGATCCAGGCTGCAGCTTTCAGAGGCAGAAGGCAGAAAGGGCTCGATGGCAGAAATCAGGGCCTAGCTCGCCAGAGCCAGGAAAACGTGAAAGTGCACCATGTAAAGACGGTGGCACGGTATACTTAGAAACTGAATAATCGATCCATTCATGGTGGATCTGAAAGAGGACTTGTTAACGTTGGACGCAAATGTATTTGCGTCTTCATAGCTGGTTGTGGAGGGAACATACATGTACTTGAAGCACGTACATGGAGCCGTTGGGGTCTACGTTAGGGGACACAATTGACCATAAAATTCATATTACCTCATTCCCTCCTTGTCCCCTACGGACCCTTCATGATATATCAATCTTCATTAATCCATCAATTTGTTCATATAACATCATTTGCTCTTCCTTTTTCAGGCGGGATTTAGAACGTGAACTTGGATGGGGAATACATGTTGTGGCGCACAAGCCGCAAATCGCTGGCCCACATTGCAGACATAGACAACAACTGAATACTATGAGAAGGGCTATTCCTAGGAAGGATAGGACTTTCCATCCCCAGGCTGATAACACACTCCAGAGCCAACCGGACCAAGTCCAGGTGCCTGGATTCTGGTGTATCTAACTTGCAATCTTGTGGAGACGGGTTATGGCTCTATACACTGATGGTGCGTTTTCTGGAATGAAAACACAGCAACTCGATCCGATGACTCTACAAGCTCCGCCCCTATCGGCCAGGATGACGTCAAGAACAAGACGATTTTGAAGAACAACAAGTCTCATAGCAGACTGTTCCTCTGTTAAGTTGCCTAGGGCGGAAGTAGTTTCATTCACTACTGCTTCAAGGGTTCTGGTTAGTTTACGTATCAGTTTACTATTAAAGACAGTACCTAAATAAGGAAAGAAGCCTTTATTAAAGTCTGTGTATTGCTCCCATGCCGTTTCAGTATAGTCGACAATCGGGAGATCTCTCTTGGATCTATTGTGTACTAGATGGGAGTCCCTATGATAATCAGGAGGGGCTAGAAAAACAGGTGGCAGAAGGAATGCAATGTAACAAGTACCATCCCAATCTAGAGGTAAGCGTATATATGCTGTATGACCACAAATGAAATAGGAATGACGGGAAGCTTTGAATGTAGACTTGCCTTTATCACTGAATTCGATCACGGTAGTACATTTACTATGACCTAGGTGTACTGAACCATTCTTTCTGACACATAATTCACCTTTGACTGGTAATACTGACATAACGGGTAAGTCTGGTTTTGTATCGGACTGGACATTCAGAATCATGAGGTTAAGTGTAAAATTACCTAATCCATATACTTCGTTTTATAGATCGGTCCCTGTCCTTTGGGGAAGACCCTCCTTGTCAGGGTAACATACTTTATGCATAACTGTGTTCAGATTTCCCCATACCCAGTTGCCCTGGTAAACTATGGAATCAGAATTTAAAGAATTCATTAAACTAAACCATGCACCACAGGAACCATTGTGTGTGAACGGGTACGGAAAGAGGGGCAGAACTCCCTTGTATTTCTGATAGGGAGGGAGTCGGCCACATATCCAACAATTTGTAGCATTGCTGGTCTGATGGGAATGATGTAACATACTGATAAAGGTATTGTTGCGCAGCGCAAGTCGGTAAGATAACTCGTGCGGGGGTAATTCACTGAAAGTGTGCTCGACAGTGTCATTTGAAGAAGAATGTGCACGTGTGAAAATAGGAAAGTATATGTGTAACAATATACTTGCAGCAATAATCATAAGACTCAGAAAAAACATAATCAATAATGTCACAATACAGTGACTACGGAGAGATTTACAATATTCACGTTTCTTGAGCTGTTTCTGTCTATCTCTCTCTCTATTGGGGTCTAACTGATACATGTCAGAAACTTGTCTAACCGATTCACCTAGGGGAGGACTTAAACAATTAAACTGTCTGACTTGCTAGACCTCAACTTCATGCGAAATTCTTGAGAAGGAGTTTTCTCTACCAGGGGGAGTTTAGTATCAGTCTCTGGAAGGGGGCCGGGCTGGGAGTCTGGTTTTGGCGGAAGTCCATAGTGTCTTTTTAACTCGAGTGGAGCCAGCCCTTGCGGCCCTCCACCTTCACTGCGGTCCTTGTGGTTAGTAAAACAAGCTTCGGCTCCTGCCAGCGGGGCTCCAGCGGACTCCTCCTGTCGAAATTCCGGATGTATACCAGATCTCCAGGGACGATCTCGTGTGGCTTCACCTCGGTGTTGTCGGGAAAGGCTGCAGCTACCTGTGAACGACATGATTGTAGTGCAGACATCAAGGAGGCAAGGTAATCTGTCAGCATATTACAGTCAACATCGGTAATTTTACGAGGCAGAGGCGCCCCCCACATATTCGGTGGCCTGCCAAAGACCACCTCGTACGGGGATAGCCCTGTTCTAGAGTGTGCGATCATTCTCATGTAAAAAAGAGCAACTGGTAAGGCTACTATCCAGTCTACGCATTTGTCCCTACATATTTTAGCGAGACGTGTTTTCAGGGTCTGATTGTGACGTTCCACGAGACCTGCTGCCTCGGGATGTCGGACACAGTGGAACTTCCACTGATAACCTAGCAGGAGTGATACCTGCTTCATGAGCTCGGACGAGAATGGCTGACCATTATCTGAGTACACGATACGGGGCAAACCATACCGCGGGAAGAATTCACGTACCAGCTGCTTGGCAGTGGTCGGAGCAGCGTAATCTGGGACTGGATATGCTTCTGTCCATCGGGAGAGTGCGCATACAACTACGAGGACATACTTGAATCCTCGACAACGTTCCATCTGGATATAATCCATCTGGAGGACTTCAAAAGGGTGATCGGGAGGATGAAATCCACCTTGCTCCACGGGAATGCCTTTACCTGGGTTGAACTGACAACAGATCATGCAAGTACGCACTTTCTGTTTTGCTGCTGCTCGTAAATGTTTATTGAACCAAAGGTTTTGAATACTGTCTAACATGGCTTTTTCTCCTAAATGTGCAGGACTATGTACTGTGTTAATGATAACTTGAACCATAGAGTCGGGGAGAAACCATGTGGCTTTTCCCTTCGTCATCCATCCCTGTTCTGTCTGGATCCCTCCTAGTTCAGTCCATTTCTTGATTTCGTCTGGTGTAGCATGTGTCTGTATGTCAATTACATCTAGGGCGGGATCCTTAACAGTCATGCAATGTGTCGGTGTCGGAACTATTATCTTTGTCAAGTCAGTTGTGTGAGTATGAGTCTGAGCTGTATGCTTGGCTGTTCGGTCTGCCAGGTCGTTACCCTGGGAAATGATATCTGTGACTTTCGTATGTGCTTTGCATTTCATGATGGCTATGGCTGTAGGCAAATGTATTGCGTCTAACAGAGCTTGAATGAGGGGTCCGTGCTGGATTTTGGCACCGTGAGAAGTTAAAAAACCTCTTTCTTGCCAGAGAACTCCGAAGTCGTGTACAACTCCGAAGGCATAACGGGAATCTGTGTATATGTTAACTTTCTTATTTTTGGCTCGAATACAGGCTTGAGTCAGAGCGATGAGCTCTGCTGCTTGGGCTGACAGGGTGTCAATACGATTTGTTTCTATGACCTCAGTTTCAGTCGTTACTGCATATGCGGCTGAAGTAATCAGGGTTCCCAAGGACTACATGCTCCGAAGATAACCCACTTACACTCAAGAACTGTTGGCACGGAAACTGTAAAAGGCAAAGAACAAGTTTATTAAGACCCCATGGGGTGGTGGTACACTCAAACAGCACCCTTCGGTAATGCAAGAGGTATCACACCGAACACCGGTGTGACCCCGATTTATATACAGTTTTGGGGTAATAAAAGATAGGCGGCACAAGTTAGAACACATTTTAAAGACATATATGGTCATGTTTTGGAACACCGCCAGCTCATTGGAGGGGGCACAACTCCGCTGGTCAGTTTGGCGCACATTCCTGAAGGCTTACTGGTCAGTTGGGACTGCGCATGTGCAAGCTTGACCAGTACTAAAAATAGCCTGTTGCTGGGCAGACTGAAGTGGTCAGTGAAACGGACAATGGACTAAAGGGCACGCCGGCCACGAGGCCGCTTATGATCTAAGATGGCCGCTGCAGTATTCAAAATGGCGTTCTCGTATTCAGCCAAGTTAAAGAGGACAACGTGTAGTTTCAGCTAATCGCTAACTCGGCCATGCCAATTACGACAGACGACCCTTTTAGCGTTTAGCTGAATCTACCTCATAGTGAACATAATCAGGATGTTCGTCCTCGATGTCAATTAACATTATTTGAGTTACCTCTTTATGAAGCATCACTTTGTCATGGGCAAGAGCTCGTCGTGATGGTATGCAAACTGATAGGCACATAGAACATAAGGCTGGGCCACATTGAATACATAGGCATATAAAAAACATTGCTCCCACGATTATACATAGAATTGTCAACAGTTTCCAGCCCCAGGTAGCAAGCATGGACCAGAACCATCCTGAAAGTGTCCAAGTTCCATTGTCCGGATGTATCTCAGCTGCGATCTTGTGGAGCTTAGATATTGCATCATAAACGGATGGAGAATTGTCTGGAATGTATACACAACAGCTGCTTCCGATAATTCTACATGCCCCCCCACGATCAGCCAAAACTACGTCCAACACCATCCTGTTTTGGAGCGTAACAATTCTAGAAATCTGTAGTTCCTCAGTGATGTTTCCCAGGGCAATGGCAGTGTCATTCGCTACAGCCTCAACAACACGTGTCAGTGGTCTTATTTTCCGGCTGTTCAGTGCAGCCCCCACAAAGGAGAATAGTCCCAAATTAAAGTCCACATACTGTTGCAAAGCAGTGTCGGTCTGGTCGATGTCATCCAGAACAACAGTTCGCTTAACCCTATTCAAGACGAAATCGTGGTATAACGTGTAATCATTGTGATACATTGGTGGGGCAATGAATACAGGAGGTAACACAAACGATACATAGCACGTGCCCAACCACCCCAATGGAAGCTGATGGTAACCCTTCGTTCCACAAATAAAATACGTATTCCGTGATGCAACAAATGAGATGCCATTCGGGCTATCAAAAGTGAGAGTAGTATTACATTCGCTTTTCCCCACTGCAATCGAACCCTTATTTCTAATACATAAATCGGCTTTTGTGGCAATGACATTAATGACATGTGCGCTGGATACATTAATATTCCTCTGGTTGCTGTACACACGTGGGGCAGACACGTTATCGGGCCTGTACTCTTCCCATTCAAATCGAGTACCCTCAGCCCGTGGAAACCCATCCTTGTCATGGGAACATACTTTATTCAAACGGAAAAGCACTCCCCCTTTTGTTGGCCATCTCAAAGTAAAGAGGAGGGTGTACCAGGCGTTGCATGATCCATTATGTGAAAACGGGAGTGGAATAAGTGGGGTGCCCCCTCTCTTTTGGTGTCCTGGCAACATCCCACACACCCAACAATTTGAGGTATTGGTCATGTTATGTGTGTGGTGAAGAATCTGAATGAAGCTGTTATTTAGATACGTTTGCCTATGTCGTTCTTCATGAAAGGGTAAAGTAAAATGAAAATGTTCAGACGGAGCCGGGGTAGTCGGCAGCAAATGTTCACGTACAGGCACCACAAGTTCGACTACCCAGGCTATAACAGCTATCACCACAATAGTCAGGACAAAAAGAAAGGCACCCAATACTTTTTTATCTTGTGATGTCGTTGATGCCATAGTTCAGAAATGTTCGTGCAAAATCTCAAATAGCACAAATTGTTCACAAAGTCTCAGATACACGTGCGTGTATACCTAAAAAAAAAGGGAAAAAATGCGGTGCTGAACTCCGAGGTAGCCGTTGTTTTCTTCTCCGGGCCAAGACGGGTGTCGCTACACTGGCAGAACTGATCCCCCCCCCTTGGAATTCCCGGTTTCCGTTTCACAAACCTGGAGCGGTAACCAACTAGTCATAAAAACAAAAATCTTCTTATCGAGGGCGCAAGTTGTAGCGCTCTCGTCCGGCAACAGCGTGGTCCGGGAAGGCTCCCTCTACTTCGGCCGACGTCACAGCTGGGCTCTTTTCTTTCTGCAAGATCTCTTTGTAGTCGGTCAGCACAGCAGGAGTCACCAGATCCGGAGAGACACGGCGGCAGTGTGTCGAATGCACCCACCGCTTTCTGTTGGTCACTCGTACACCGGTTCGGGTTGCAATGAGGACCTGTTCGGGGCCCTTCCACCTGGGCTCCAGACTGCTTGCTCTCTCAAACGACCGAATCATCACGTGGTCACCAGGGCGGAGATCATGGCCCTCTCCAGTAGAGTTGTCAGGGAGCGCTTCTCGAACCTGTTGATGAATAGAGAGTAAATCATTTGTTAATCGTGCCAAATAGTCGTTCATCATAACACAAGGCACATCATGTATTAGTCGTGGCTTAGGCACCCCCCAGATATTCATGGGGCGCCCAAACACCACCTCATAGGGCGTAAGGCCAGTTCGTCAATGGGGTACTGATCTAAGAGAGAGTAGTGCTAGCGGCAAAGCGTCTGGCCACTTCAACGATGTAGACGCCACAATTTTGGCCAGTTTAAGCTTCAACGTAGCATTGTACCGCTCGACCAGACCTGCTGACTGAGGGTGGAATACAGCGTGGAACTTCTGCTGAATCCCTAACCCCTTCAGTACATATTCCACAATCTTTCCAACAAAATGAGGCCCATTATCACTCCACAGAAATTTACAAACTCCAAAGCGAGGAAAGAATTCCTTAAGCAACACCTTAGCTGTTGTCAAAGCCGTATTGTCTTTCGTGGGGAAGGCCTCAACCCATTTGCTAAAAGCACATACCACCACTAGGACGTACTTCAGGTTGTTGCAGCGCTCGAGTTGGATGTAATCCATTTGGAGTACCTCAAATGGTGCAGAAGGTGGAACGAACCCTCCTTTCGGAGTATGGGTCCCCTTTCTGGGATTGTGCTGTAAACAAACCAGGCAGGTCTGCACTACTCTCTTCGCAGTGTTAGCAATCTCAGGATGTTCCCAAACTCGTGTTAAAAGCCGAGTGATTGCAAGAGCTCCGACATGCGCCAGTCCATGTGTCATCTGGACCATCGCCTGCAAGTAGGCCGCAGGCAATTTCCACTTCTCCATGTCTTTGCTTCTCCAACAACCCTCGTCATCTAGTACCCCATCTGCTGCCCATGCCGCAAGTTCAGATTCAGTAGCTGACTTTTGAATATCCAATATTTCTGCTCTAGCATCACTCCATCGCTCAGCCTGCGATTGTATCACGTACATGGGGAGCTAGTTCGGGACATAGCCGTTTGTCTTGCTATGCTGTCTGCAAAGGCATTTCCTTGGCCCACTTTATCCGTGATCTTTTTGTGGGCACTGCACTTCACTATCGCTACTTTCTTTGGGCCAAGCAGCGCATTTAGGAGATCACGCACTAGCTCTCCGTGCATAATGTGCTCTCCATGTGATGTCAAAAGCCCACGTTCTCTCCAGAGTAGCCCGAAGTCATGTGCCACTCCGAAGGCGTACCGGCTGTCCGTGTATATGTTCACACATAGACCAGTACTCAATTCGCAGGCTCTTGTTAAGGCTATCAGCTCTGCTGCCTGAGCCGATTTTTGTGGTATCCTAGCTGTTTCTACCACTGTCTTAAGTGTCGTGATCGCATAGGCTGCGGAAGTCGTACCATCTGGCAGCCTTACACACGATCCATCAACCCACAGTTCCCCATCCACATCTGGAAGTGGGACATCCTGTAAATCGACACGACCCTTTGTCTGTTCCTCGGTCAGGAAAACACAATCATGATGTTTTTCTTCCTGACCCTCCTCGGCCGGATAGGGCAATAAAGTGGCAGGGTTCAAAGTAGCGCATCTTTTCAGTGTAATATGTGGCGCCAAAAGTGTCAGCTCATATCCTGTTAGCCGTGCACTCGTAAGGTATTGGGTCTTTGTTTGGTTTAGCAGGGCATCTACTGCGTGAGGAACTAACACCAACAGTTTGTGGGATAACACTATTCCCTCACTCTGTCGTATGGCCACTGCTGTTGCTGCTACCGCTCGAAAACACCCAGGCAACCCTCGTGCTACAGGATCCAGAATGGCAGAGAAGTATGCACATGGTCTCTGCTTATCCCCGTGTAATTGCACTAACACTGACAACCCGCACCCATCATTCTCGTGCACGTACAATGTGAAAAGTTTCGTGTAGTCTGGTGTGCCTAACACGGGTGCGGAACAAAGGGCCTGCCTCAACTGTTCAAAAGCCTTCTGACATTCATCTGTCCACTCAAGGGGCATTGGTGTAGCTTTGGACAGTAGCGCTAGCAAAGGTTTTATGATATATGAAAACCCCATGATCCATTGTCTACAGAAAGACGTCAACCCTATGAAGGCACGTACATCTCTCTGCGTGCGGGGGACTGGTGTGTCTAAAATTGCTTGAATTCGATCAGATGTTAATGCACGCCCCTCCTTAGACAACAGATGACCGAGGTAGGTCACCTGAGGTCTACAGTATTGAAGCTTTCTCTTCGAAACCTTATGATTGTTCTGTGCCAAAAAGGAAAGCAACGCAAGTGTACTTTGTTCACATTGTGCATAAGAGTCAGCAGCAAGCAGAAGGTCATCCACGTACTGGATGAGAGCAACGCCAGACTGCAATTTAAAAGAATCCAGCTGCCTTTTCAAAGCCTGGCTGTAGATGCTAGGGCTTTCAGTATAACCTTGAGGAACACGACAAAATCTATACGATTTATTATTTAGCGTAAAGCCAAACAGGTATCTGCTATCAGGATGAACAGGGATGGAAAAAAACGCATTCTTTAAATCAATGACGCTAAACGTGGTGGCAGTTGGTGGAACCAAGGTAAGCAAGGTCGTAATATCGGACACCACCGGGTATTGGGGAATGACAATTTTGTTGATCTCTCGCAGATCAATAATAAAGCGATAGACTTTGCCGTCAGTGTCTCTCTTAAGGATCGGAAGAATAGGACTGTTGCAAACATTATAAGGGACCTCCTCCACAATCCCTGCAGAAATCAAATCCTGAACAATATGTGTCAATGCAATTTCACCTTCTCTCGAGATCTTACTGTGGCACTCGTGGTAGAGGAGCCCCCTCCTTAACAGTAATGTGTATTGGTGGAATACGCATCTCTCCCACATCCGTATCTGAGGTTGCCCATAACGTATGTGGTAGAGAGGCCAAAGCTGGAACATCTAAGATGGCGTAAAACCTATCGGGGTCAGGATAATTGTCATTCAGGATAACCCGCACTCCCTCAGGGGCGCAACGTATCGTTGCTCGAAAATATTTAAGCAAATCAATACCCAAGATATTATCTGGTGTATGGGGCGATAACAAGAATTGACCAAAACTGAAATATTTGTCAAGACATAGTGCAAGGGGCTTTGACAATGGGCTGGGGGAGGGTGTGCCATCAAACCCTACACATGTAATCATTTCGCCAGACAGGGGAGCCCTCGGAACCAAGTTTTTCGACAAAGCACTACGTGTAGCCCCTGTGTCGACAAGAAATTGATCAGTAGAACCCAGAATACCCGCTGTTACATATGGACCCTGCTGATCTACCGGCACTTCAACTGATTCCTTACCCCATCCTACGCAGTCCTACGCATGCACATAATCCTGGTGTTCCACATTCTCTCCCTCCGAAATCTGATATTGATTCCGCCTATCAAACGTATTTCGTTCATCCTGGCCACGGCCCCTCTCCTCAACCCTTCCACGATCACTTCCGCTACCTCTCGCTCCCGTATAACCTCCTCTCGACCTTCCACCTCCTCGACCACGCTGACTACGCTGCTCACGAAGTACCGGACAATCTTCGGCCCAATGCCCAAACAGAAAGACGTCAACCCTATGAAGGCACGTACATCTCTCTGCGTGCGGGGGACTGGTGTGTCTAAAATTGCTTGAATTCGATCAGATGTTAATGCACGCCCCTCCTTAGACAACAGATGACCGAGGTAGGTCACCTGAGGTCTACAGTATTGAAGCTTTCTCTTCGAAACCTTATGATTGTTCTGTGCCAAAAAGGAAAGCAACGCAAGTGTACTTTGTTCACATTGTGCATAAGAGTCAGCAGCAAGCAGAAGGTCATCCACGTACTGGATGAGAGCAACGCCAGACTGCAATTTAAAAGAATCCAGCTGCCTTTTCAAAGCCTGGCTGTAGATGCTAGGGCTTTCAGTATAACCTTGAGGAACACGACAAAATCTATACGATTTATTATTTAGCGTAAAGCCAAACAGGTATCTGCTATCAGGATGAACAGGGATGGAAAAAAACGCATTCTTTAAATCAATGACGCTAAACGTGGTGGCAGTTGGTGGAACCAAGGTAAGCAAGGTCGTAATATCGGACACCACCGGGTATTGGGGAATGACAATTTTGTTGATCTCTCGCAGATCAATAATAAAGCGATAGACTTTGCCGTCAGTGTCTCTCTTAAGGATCGGAAGAATAGGACTGTTGCAAACATTATAAGGGACCTCCTCCACAATCCCTGCAGAAATCAAATCCTGAACAATATGTGTCAATGCAATTTCACCTTCTCTCGAGATCTTATTGTGGCACTCGTGGTAGAGGAGCCCCCTCCTTAACAGTAATGTGTATTGGTGGAATACGCATCTCTCCCACATCCGTATCTGAGGTTGCCCATAACGTATGTGGTAGAGAGGCCAAAGCTGGAACATCTAAGATGGCGTAAAACCTATCGGGGTCAGGATAATTGTCATTCAGGATAACCCGCACTCCCTCAGGGGCGCAACGTATCGTTGCTCGAAAATATTTAAGCAAATCAATACCCAAGATATTATCTGGTGTATGGGGCGATAACAAGAATTGACCAAAACTGAAATATTTGTCAAGACATAGTGCAAGGGGCTTTGACAATGGGCTGGGGGAGGGTGTGCCATCAAACCCTACACATGTAATCATTTCGCCAGACAGGGGAGCCCTCGGAACCAAGTTTTTCGACAAAGCACTACGTGTAGCCCCTGTGTCGACAAGAAATTGATCAGTAGAACCCAGAATACCCGCTGTTACATATGGACCCTGCTGATCTACCGGCACTTCAACTGATTCCTTACCCCATCCTACGCAGTCCTACGCATGCACATAATCCTGGTGTTCCACATTCTCTCCCTCCGAAATCTGATATTGATTCCGCCTATCAAACGTATTTCGTTCATCCTGGCCACGGCCCCTCTCCTCAACCCTTCCACGATCACTTCCGCTACCTCTCGCTCCCGTATAACCTCCTCTCGACCTTCCACCTCCTCGACCACGCTGACTACGCTGCTCACGAAGTACCGGACAATCTTCGGCCCAATGCCCAAACTCCTTACAATAAGTGCACTGATCCTCCGCAATGTCCGTACGACCATACGACGTATTTCCTCCACCCCGTCTACCTCTATCATTCCCTCTACCCTGTGTTCCCCGAACCTGCGCCAACATCACCTTCGTTTTCAATTCCTTCGCCTTTTTCTCAATACTTTCTTTAGCCTCCAATTCCTGCCGCTCATAATACTGAGCCATAGTTAACAAGGACGCAGGGGTCGCCGTGGCCCAGGAACTTTCACTCGACTTCAATCGTTTTGCAATCTGCGGTAGGAGATTAGCCACATACTTATCTACAAACAGATGCCGACCCGTATCATCTGTTAAAGATTGACCACTGTAATCATGGAACGCCTCCTCAAAACGTGTAAAGAAATCTGAGACCGTTTCATCGGGTTTCTGCTTGCACGACGTTAGCATGGTCCAATCAATCTTTTTAGAGGGAACAAGCGTCTTTAATTTAATCAAGATAGCCGCCGGAAGATCTAGAATTAACTGACAAGGCTTACATGCCGGTTCCCTATCTAAATCGGCAGCATTTATTTCTTTCCATGTGCCCCCCAATATTGTTTCATCATTATTTTTACGAATTTGCCTCCACATATCAGGTGGTAAAATTAGCCCAAAGAACAAATCTATATCCACAAGAGTCATCACACAAGACGAAATAGCCCCTTCCACCCCTTCATAAAATGCCGCCGGATTTTTCCGAAGATCAGGTAGAGAATTTTTCAATGCCATAACATCTGCTCTATTCCAAGGCGTGTATACCCAGTTATATACAAAATACCCTTTCGCATCTTTTGACAATTTATCATCATCTGTACCTTCCCCTTTTGGTGGAACATACAAGGGCGCGGCTTCACGCATAGGCATAACATGCAACGCAGAACTCTTATCTGAACCACGGAGAGAACACTCCTTAATCTGCCCGTTATTCTCCAATTCGGACTCCTTTTGCCTCCTTTTCCGCTCCTCCCGCAATCTCGTCATTTCGTCTCGTAGCCGGATCAGCTGCGTAAATAGGTCGTCAACATCTGCAAGATCAAATACACCTTTAACCAAATTCTCACGATACACTGACAACGATTTAGGTTCTAACGTGTCTGAAAGTTCACGATACGCGGCAACAACTTCATCTGCCAAACTAGATAAAAAATACATTAATTCAAGATCCGACCACCCCCTTTTCTCCGCAAGCAACTGATCCTGAGAGACACACTTCTTATTCACTTTACGAGCCCAACTACGTAAATGTGCGGACCTCTCCGCAGTAAACCTGAGAGCAGATACCCCCTTCTGTTCCGACTTATCCTGTCCATCGTCCTCCGAATCTGCGGCTGGTGCCGTCGGTGAAACGTACGGAGGCGGTGACCGATCTAACAATGAAAAATCATCAATGTCATTATTAAGGACAGGATAAAGCGGTCGGCGAATAGGAAATTGACCAGTCGTTTGCAATTTAAGTTCCCGTACCTCCCTCTCTTTCTTCTCCTGAGCCTCCTTTTCCTCAAGCTGTAAAGCCTTATCCCGAGCAGCCTTGCGCTGCTCTTTGTCCGCCAAGGCAACTTCACGCTTCATTCGCTCGCGCACCGCTTTCTCCCACATTCGCACACAGTCAAACATGTTTTGTCTAGACCTGCGTTGGAACAAACATTGCTCCACAAACTGTACTTTTCGTAAATCAAACGACCCATGTAGAGGCCATTGCAATTCAGGATCGGCCTTTGTATACTTATGCCATAATTTACTATACATAATAGGGGGAAGGCCTAGTTTGATGTACATCTCACGATTTGGTGTTCCCTCTGGGGGAGCCGGCTGTGCTTCCGCTAACCTAATTGTGGTACCCTCTCCAAGACAGCACATCCCTCGGAGTGTGCTGAAAACAGGCATGTTCAAAAAGTATCACGAAAGCGTGACACCGTACAAAATGGCACTTACAGTACTTCACACAACTGTGCCGCTCAGAGGAAAAAAACAAAGTTAGAGAAACATCTCTACATGCCTGCCTATGTGAAGTGCACTACACATATAAGTTCAAAGATCACAAAGTCACAATGTTAGCTAACTCAAATCAAAACGTAGATCGTAGGACTTCGGCAAGCGTCCGAGGACTACCTTACCGATCACAAATCATAGAACTTCAGTAAGCGTCCAAAGACTACCTTACCGAACACAAATCTTACCCAAATTCTCAAATGTCCAGATTCCAACAGCCAAGGTCTTGTAAGCCAAATCAGCCAAATGGCACTTTCTCAGCAACGCAGACACTCGAAAACTCAGTCGGAGACCGGCGCCACCTGGAAGGTCAGATCGGAAGGAAAGGAAGAAACACCATGGCAGCCAAGACTCGGGTCACTCGTGGCAGCGCGCGTCCATGGCGAGTTTCCAAGCCTTCGTCACGACCTCTCCTTCGGGCATCCGAGTCGCCGATGAGTCCCTTCGTGGTCGCCAATTTGAAGTAATCAGGGTTCCCAAGGACTACATGCTCCGAAGATAACCCACTTACACTCAAGAACTGTTGGCACGGAAACTGTAAAAGGCAAAGAACAAGTTTATTAAGACCCCATGGGGTGGTGGTACACTCAAACAGCACCCTTCGGTAATGCAAGAGGTATCACACCGAACACCGGTGTGACCCCGATTTATATACAGTTTTGGGGTAATAAAAGATAGGCGGCACAAGTTAGAACACATTTTAAAGACATATATGGTCATGTTTTGGAACACCGCCAGCTCATTGGAGGGGGCACAACTCCCCTGGTCAGTTTGGCGCACATTCCTGAAGGCTTACTGGTCAGTTGGGACTGCGCATGTGCAAGCTTGACCAGTACTAAAAATAGCCTGTTGCTGGGCAGACTGAAGTGGTCAGTGAAACGGACAATGGACTAAAGGGCACGCCGGCCACGAGGCCGCTTATGATCTAAGATGGCCGCTGCAGTATTCAAAATGGCGTTCTCGTATTCAGCCAAGTTAAAGAGGACAACGTGTAGTTTCAGCTAATCGCTAACGCGGCCATGCCAATTACGACACAGCCACTAACTCTCCTGTATTTGTTCTCATGCATGAACCATCCACATAAAGTGTCAGGTCTGGATCTGGTAATGCGGTGTCTGTCAAGTCTTGTCTGGGTTTCGTCGTAATGGTAATGACTTTAACACAATCATGTGCCAAAGGGTCTGTCTCACTTAGTGGCAAAAGTGTAGCTGGATTCAATGTATTGCAACGTCTGATTTCTATGTGTGGCTGAAACAATGTCAATTCATAACCTGTCAGTCGTGCTATGGTCAAGTGCTGAGTCTGTGTACGGTTTAAAAGAACTTCCACGGAATGTGGAACTTGTACTGTCAGTTGATGTCCTAACACTATGGAATTGCTTTGTCTAATTGCTAGAGCTGTTGCTGCTACTGATTTTAAGCACGCAGGCAGAGCCTGGGCTACTGGATCTAATGTACTGGAAAAATAAGCACACGGTTTATGTGAACCTGCTTGATCCTGTGTGAGTACTGACAATGCAGTACCTTCGCGTTCTGTGACAAAAAGTGTAAAAGGCTTGCTGTAACATGGTGTTGCTAAAACTGGTGCTTGACATAAGGCTTTCTTTAAGTCGTCAAAAGCTTGTGTATGTTCCTGAGTCCAAGGGAGGACAGTCGATGTCGCTGCCTCCTGAGTTGTCAACTGTATGAGTGGCTTTGCTAGAAATGCATACTGAGGGATCCATTGTCTACAGTAAGAAGTGAGGCCTATAAAGGCCCGTACCTCCTTTTGCGTCTTGGGTTGTGACATGTTTACAATTAACTGGATGCGGTCAGGTGTTAGCTGTCTCCCCCTCTTGGACAGCAAGTGCCCAAGGTACACCACTTGCTGAACACAGAATTGCAGCTTCGAAGGAGACACCTTGTGTCCCTTGTCAGCCAGGAAATACAAGACTGTCAGTGATGCTTGTTCACATTCGGGTTCACTTCGGGCGGTGATCAATAGATCATCGACATACTGAAGTAGGGCAGTGTTGTCAGGCATGTGAATACTGTCAAGTTGTCTTTTCAATGCTTGGCTATAGATGCGGGGGCTTTCTGTGAATCCTTGAGGTGCACGTGCAAATTTGAAGCTTCGGCCATTTAAACAGAATCCGAAAAGATATTGGCTTTCCGGATCAATGGGGACGCTAAAGAAGGCGTTCTTGAGATCAATTACAGTAAAGAACGTTGCTTCGGAATCAATAGCTGTCAATAAAGAAGAGATGTCTGGAACCACAGGGTACTGTGGTACAATGCATTTATTTAATTCTCGTAAATCGATCACTAATCGATAAACTGGAGGTGCATTCGGATCAGTACGTTTAAGAATCGGAATTATAGGGGAATTACATAGATTTGAGTCGGTTTCTACAACCACTCCTTGTGCAATGAGTTCGTCAATGATTTTCAGTAAAGCCACTACAGCATCTGGGGGTAACTTGTATTGTCGGATTCCTGGTAGTACCACTCCTTGTTTGAGTGTAACTCGATATGGTGTAATGTGCATACAACCTACATCAGTGGGGCCTTGTGCCCATAAGTGTGCAGGAACATTCTGTAATCTGGGATCAATATCTCTCAACACATAGTGACCCTTAAAGTCACGCAGAAACAATCTTACTCCTTCCGGAGAACAACAAATTACAGCTCCTAGAGCTTTCAGCGTCTTGATACCTATCAAGTTTTCTGGACAAGATTTTGTGAGCAACAAATCTGTAGTACGGGACAACGGACCAACTGCAAGGGGAACTGGTTTTGAAACTTCATTAACAATAGGCTTTCCTGAAAATCCAAGGGAAACATTCTGTGAGCCTGAGAGGGGTGCCCCTGGAACCTCGTTGTGACTGATTGTCGTTCTGCTTGCCCCTGTGTCAATCAAAAACTTTCTATCTTTCCCTAATACCTGACTATGTACGTAAGGACCCTCTTGATCTACAGGAACCTCAATAAGAGGCAAGCCAACCTCCCTCTCTAGGCTGTTTCATGTGTATCGCTGATAATCGGGATAATCAGTTTGTGCATATTGGTACATCTGCTGCGTTGCGTGTTGCGTTGCGGCAATCGGTTGTGGCTGTGGTACCGCTACGGTCTGTACTGTCTGTTGTGGAGCATGCATAGGCTGTACATTCTGTGGAACGTGTTGTTGGGCCTGGTCCTGTCTAGGAGGACGCGGTCTCTCTTTAGTTTTACCTGTGGATATATTATGTTTCAAAACTGCACAATCATTTACATAGTGACCTGGCTGTTTACAATAGTTGCATGTCCCCTTAACAGGAGCTGCTGAATTATTGGACTGTGTCATGCCCTTTTTCTGACCGTCAGCTGGAACTGACTGAGCAACGAGCATTTTCATTTTTGTGTCTTTCATACGTCTTTGTTCGTGATCATGTTCTTCTCTAATTCTGTTCTGGTGGTACTGTAACATTTGTAACATTTGGGAAGGCGTGTTTGCTTGCCATGTGCTCTCGACCTTCAGTACACGATTCTTAACTTGGGGTAGGGAATTCTCGACTAATTTTGATACAAAAAGGTGTGGGTATGATTCGCTACTTGCTTTCAGGCCACTATTAATAATAAAACATTTCTCAAATCGGGAATAAAAGTCACTACTGTCTTCATCGGGTTTCTGTTTGCAGGCTGAGATTGCATCCCAGTCCTCCTTTTTAGTTGCTAACAAACGTGGCAAAACCTGTACTAACAATCCTGGTAATGCTTTAGTTTTATCCCCAAGACCTAAACCTGGGGTTCGAGTCGTGTCTTCGTTTTCTAATGCAGCCCAATCAATCTTTGTGTCTCCCACCTCCCATTCTTTTTCTTTGAGTTTCTCGTGAATACCGGCAGGCAATAACACTTTCAATATTTTCATAATGTCGGGATAGGTGTAATCTCCCATGAGTAACATGTCTTTTATTTCACGGTGGAAACCTGCAGGGTCTTTATTATGACTCAGCACTATTTTCTTCATTTCCAATAATTCCATTTTAGTTATAGGCGTGTATACATACACACGTGTAAGGGTATCATCAGCATTCTTGACAGGATGTACTTCTCGTAAAGGATTCTGTCTGTCTATGTAAAACATTTTCCTTTCTGGGGGTGGAGCTGAAACAAACTGTGGATTCATCTCGCCCCATCTCGCCCCATCTCGCTTCTCCCGTTTCCAGCCAAAGTCATCGAGAAGACCGTCAACAAGCAGATGGCCGCCTTCCTCGAGACGACCGGATCCCTCCACCCCTCACAGTCCGGCTTCCGAGCCAAACACAGCACCGAGACCGCCCTCATCGCCGCCACCGATGACATCCGAGCCCTGATGGACAACGGAGAAACAGTGGCCCTCATCCTCCTAGACCTCTCCGCGGCATTCGACACGGTCTGCCACCGCACCCTAATACAGCGCCTCAGCAACATCGGAATCCAGGACAAGGCGCTGGAATGGATCAGCTCCTTCCTCGACGGAAGAACACAGCGAGTCCGCCTACCACCGCACAAGTCAGAGGCCTCCGAAGTCATCTGCGGCGTCCCCCAAGGTTCATCCCTGAGCCCCACCCTCTTCAACGTCTACATGAGCCCCCTCGCGGCCATCGTACGCAAACACCACCTCAGCATCATCTCCTACGCCGACGACACCCAGCTGATCCTCTCCCTGACCAACGACCCCGCCACCGCCAGAGCCAACCTACACGAAGGGATGAGAGAGGTTGCCGAGTGGATGACGACCAGCCGCCTGAAACTGAACTCGGACAAGACGGAGGTCCTCATCCTGGGCTCCTCACCCTCCGCCTGGGACGACTCCTGGTGGCCTCCCGCCCTGGGCACCGCACCCAAACCGACAGACCATGCACGAAACCTGGGTTTCATCCTGGACTCCTCCCTCTCCATGACCAGGCAAGTCAACAGCGTCTCCTCGGCGTGCTTCAACATCCTACGCATGCTACGGAAGATCTTCTGGTGGATCCCCACAGAGACCAGGAAGACCGTCACCCAGGCCCTCGTCACCAGCCGACTGGACTACGGCAACGCCCTCTACGCCGGGACCACCGCCAAGCTCCAGAAGAGGCTCCAGCGGATCCAAAACGCCTCAGCCAGACTCATCCTCGACATCCCACGATCCAGCCACATCTCCGGACATCTGAGAGACCTCCACTGGCTCCCCATCAACAAGAGAATCACCTTCCGCCTCCTCACCCACGCACACAAAGCCCTACACGACCAAGGCCCGAGCTACCTCAACAGCCGAGTCAACTTCTACGCTCCCAAACGCCACCTCCGATCAGCCAACCACGCCCTCGCCGCCGTCCCCCGCATCCGAAGAGCGACTACAGGAGGAAGGTCCTTCTCCTACCTGGCCGCCAAGACCTGGAACTCCCTCCCGCCCGACCTGCGCCTGACCCAAGACCACCTCTCCTTCAGGAAGAAGCTGAAGACCTGGCTGTTCGAGCAGTAGCGGCACCCCCCCCCCAAGCGCCTTGAGACCCTACGGGTATGTAGCGCGCTTTACAAGTGTCACTGATTGATTGATTGATTGATTGATTCAGGAAAGCACTATATCTGTGTCGATGTTCTAAAATCACTTTAATTAAATCGGTACCTAGGCCTCTCCATTTATTCATGAGTAACTCTATTAGTACATCATGTAGGGGACCTGGATCAGAATGTTGGCTCTTATACAACGTAAGGAGGTGTTGTATCATGTACATACCAGCTAGTCGCTGTTCGTCTGGGGAAAGATTCAAAAAGGTTTGCGCTACTGCGTCATCATTATATTTATCGGAATTGTCAGCCCATTGTACTGCTGACCTGGCTAATTCTTGTTCATCCATGGAATTGAGTACATGGTACCCCATTCGTTCTTGAAGTACTTTATCGGTAGCCTGAAATAGATGTTCAGGACTCCTCGGGTTTGACATAGCAGAGTGAAAAAGTCTCTTGCTTTCTGGGCGTAACGTCTTATTAAAGGGTCTACCCTTTCCTACATATGCTATTATTCCTGTATGTTCTGGCTCATCCTCCTGTGAGGATTCATTCTTGTCAGCATCTGCTTCACTTTCAGCTTTCTGTCTTTCATGAAATACTGTTATTTCCTTACGGATTTTTCTGTACATGGCCTCTATACTTTTCTGTCTATCGTGTTTTCCGTCTGCAATATTCTGACCCCATGTAGTTAATACCTCCATCTCGTCTTTATTTACACCAGGCTGGTCTCGTTCTCTTATGAAACAGTTTATGAGGAATCTTAATATTAAACCTTGAGTGTCTACTTTCTGGTGTGCCATGGCCTCGTCAATACATTCCTGATCCTCCCCAGTCTGAACAAAATGATATATCCTGTCTAGATAATCTGCCATTCCTGGAAATAGAACTAAAAAGTTTGCAGCACGTCTTATACGTATTGAGGCTAATATCATGCAACCGTCTTGGCCTGGTATTGGATCATATCTACAGTCTGTAAGATATTCTTTAAGCTTTTCAGTTGTGGCTGGTTTCGGAGTACGTTGCATTGCTAGTTCTCTGACAGTTAATCGCTGTACTGGTGGCGGGGTACGGTAACCTCCTGTAGCACCTCCTGTAGTGGAGGCTTGAGCATGAACAGGCTGTAGGGTCGGTACCTGCTGTAACTGGGTTGGGGCCTGAACCGCGCCAGGCCCAAAAGGATTACCGGGGGGAATAACAGGTAAGGGTGCAGGAAGCAGACCGGGAGGGGTATGCTGTTGCGGACCTGGGGGCTGGTGATCAGCGGGTGGGTTAACGTCGGCAGGTGGTACACGGGCAGGTACATTGGTATATGCGGGAGCTACATCGTCTAAATAGGAAGAAAGGAAAATCTCTGCTGCGGTCTTGTGACGTAATTTAGTCGGAACCAATGGAGGGGGCAGATTTCTCGGTGTTTCCGGGTCGCCTTGGGCAGGCCCTCGGCCAGGACTGGATACAATCCTGTCATAATAGCATTACTACGTCTATCGTGTTGTTCTATTCTAACTCGTTCTCCTTCTTCTAGTAGTTCTTTTTCTTTGGCTTTTTCAGAATCCTCTCTACTTTTCTCTGCTTTTCTGAGTGCTTTCTCGGTCCGTCTATGTGATTCTTTACGCCATAATTCAATGGCATCTTTCTGTGACTGTCTGGCTTTCTTTTTCCATAATGCTTCTTCTACTCTCATGATGCACTCGGCATCCCATGTCCCTGTAACGGGCCATCTCTGATTCTCTGCTAAATCTTTAGTGTAATCCACCCACAAGTCGAGATATAATACGGCATCTAGGCCGTGCTTGTGGTACATAAAATATCCGGGAGTGTCCCTGGGTGGGATGGGAACAGCTTCCTCGAGTATCCCTTTCCTAGTTCCTATCTGTCTTAATTTGGAGAATAGCGGCATTTCGAACCTTGATACTTGATACTTGATACTTACTCGGACTTGGACACAACTGGTACAATAAACACAATAATGAAGATCAAACAATCACTCATACCACGACATTAAAACACACATTAAAACATTTACTAGATAACTTGATAACTAGATACTGGATATACTGCTAAACAGTACAGATACACTGCTAAAACAGTGCAGACCGGGTCTGCGTACCCAAACCCGTCTTGACCGGACACAAATTAATGCACCCGTCTTGATGCATCCCCAGCAACGGTACTCACCGGGAAGCACGGAACGGAAGGCCTCGGAAACTTGACACTGGACTGGACCGGACTGGACTCGACTCGAATCGTGACGTAGGTACTTCGGAACTGGTGGGCCTCTGAATACCTCGGACCTTGCTCTCTCGGCTGGGCTCTGGTCGGGATCCTCCGCACTCCTCACCGCCTCGTCTGGGTGTCGATCGCAGTCTCAGTCACCTCCGTTGGCCTGAGGGAGATACAGGAAATCCTGCGGGTACGCGTAAATGTCCGTCACGGCTGTGGCAGGGGGCTAGGCCTGCAACGCACCGCCGGCGTGTAAGGTGGGGGAGGGGTCCCTGTTCGGGCGCCAAATTATGTGGTAAATAAAGATTTACCTATGCGGAATTTCTATGCGGTAAAGTTCAATAAAATAGCTCAATCAAAATGAGAGGCAGAGTCCGTGGCATCTGAGTTTATAAGGGTTTTATTCCATAAAATGGAATTGGTTCGAACCAGGTATCATGTTCCATCACCACGAGGGTTCAGGAAGGGATATGTGGTAAATATTTGATTTACCGTCTTAATTTCTATGCAGGTAAGTACTTAATCAATAATAACTCAATCGGAAAGAAAAAGGCAGAGTCCGTGGTGTTAGAGTTCTTAGGGGTTTTATTCCTTAAAAAGGAATGGTTCTAGAACTGGATATCATGTTCCTGCAACCACAGGGGTTCAGGAAGGGATAGAGCAATATTTTATTGACAATACATAGCTTATATACTTAAATCGCATCATAGAAACCAATATAGTAGGCGTAACAGCTGAGAGAAGACAAGATAACAGCATCCACGTGGTAGTGATACGTAATTAGAAGGCGTGAACTAGGCGTGAACTAGAGGTGTGTGCTAGAAACGTCACAGATAGGTGTCACAAGTGGGTGGCACAAAGCAGAAATCTTGTAATGTCAGCAGAAATCTGAGGCTGGGATGCGCGCGCAGCTGCATGACGTGTGATTGACGTGGAAACTGGAGGGTGCAGGGGACTTGACATTTACACTGGCGGAAAGAGACAGAAGTCTGGCATGTCAGATCAACTCGTACTTCTATCATATCTGATATCTGATGTTTGGGAACCATATTATCTAAACGGAAAAGGTCTCTGGGGCAGGAGCTATTCTATACTAACTGTGAGTGCGTGTATAAGCGCCTAAGTGTCTGCACGAGAAGCGTGGGGGCATGGGCCTTCCATGGGAGCATGGTAACAGAGGCTATGAATTACTTGCACGGAGACAGTGAGGCCGGGCCCTTTTGCTCTGCAGCTGGGGGGATGTTTACTTAAACTAGTAGGCAGGAATGCATTTTCGAGGAGCGGAACAGATAATTCGAAGGTTGAATTCAGTCTTGGCAGGCAGCAGGCTGAGCTAAGCGCGGTGGGCCGCGCTGGAAGTAAGGCAGAGGTCACGGGTACAGAGACAGCCTGGGCTGAGGCTTTCAGAGTCAGAAGCCAGGAGAAAATCTCGATGGCAGAATTCAGGGCCTACTTCGCCAGAGCTGAAAAACGTGTAAAGTACACCACAAAAAGACGTTGGCATGGCATACTTAGAAACGGACTATTCAACCCATTCAGGGTGGGTCTGAAAGAGGACATGTTAACGTTGGACGCAAATGTATTTGCGTCTTCATAGCTGGCACAGGAGGGAAGTTACATGCACTTTAAGCTGGTACATGGAGACGGTGGGGTACACGATAGGGAACATAACTTGACCAAAAATTTATATTTCCTCATTCCCTCCTTGTTCCCTACGGACCCTTCATGATATATCGATCCTCATGAATCGATCAGTCTGTTCTTGTAACATCATTTGCTCGTCTTTCTTCCTTTGGCGGGTTGAAAGAAAACTGGAATGTTTAATGCATGAGGTGGCACACAGTCCACAAATCGCTGGCCCACACTGTAGGCACAGGCAGCAACTGAATACTATGACGAGGCCAATACCTAGGAAGGATAGGATCTTCCATCCCCAAGTGGTTAACGTTGTCCAGAACCAACCGGACCAAGTCCAGGTGCCTGGATTCTGATGTATCAAACTGGCAATCTTATGAAGACGTGTAATAGCTTTGTATACGGTTGGCGCGTTTTCTGGAATGAAAACACAGCAACTTGACCCGATGACCTTACAGGCTCCACCTCTATCTGCCAAGATGACGTCAATAACAAGACGATTTTGAAGGACAACAATCCGCATAGCAGACTGCTCCTCTGTTAAGTTACCTAAGGCGGAGGCAGTTTCATTCACTACTGCTTCAAGTGTTCTAGTTAATCTGCGTATTAGTTTACTATTTTGGACGGGGCCTGTGAAGAAAAAGAATCCTTTATTGAAATCTGTGTATTGCTCCCATGCCGTTTCTGTGTAGTCGACAATCGGGAGATCTCTTCGGAGTCTATTCTTTACTAGATTTGTATTTCTGTGATAATCAGGAGGGGCTAGAAAAACAGGTGGCAGAAGGAATGCAATGTAACAGGTACCATCCCAATCTGGAGGTAAACGTATGTATGCGGTATGACCACAAACAAAGTAGGAATGACGGGTAGCTCTAAAGGAAGATTTGCCTTGATCACTGAATTCGACCACAGTAGTACATTTACTATGACCTAAGTGTACTGAACCTTTCTTACTGACACATAAATCACCAGTGACTGGTAATACTGACATAGCGGGGAGAACTGGTGCAGCTTCGGATTCGACAGTAAGAATCATAAGGTTAATTGTATAATTACCTAATCCATATACTTCATTTTCTAGATCAGTTCCTATTCTAGTGGGGAGTCCCTTCTTGTCAGGGTAACAGACATTAAGCAGAACTAAGTTCAAGTTTCCCCAAACCCAGCTCCCTTTGAAAACAGCAATATCGGGATCTAAGGAATTAATTATTCTAAACCATGCACCACAGGAGCCATTGTGAGTGAACGGGTACGGAAAAAGGGGCAGAACTCCCTTGTATTTCTGGTAGGGAGGGAGTCGGCCACATATCCAGCAGTTTGTAGCATTGTTAGTCTGATGGGAATGATGTAACATACTAATGAATGTGTTGTTGCGCAGCGCAAGTCTGTAAGAAAGTTCATGGGGAGGTAATTCACTAAAAGAATGTTCAGCAGAAACATTGTAAGCAGATTGTTCACGCTTGAAAATAGGGTAGTAGATAGGAAGTAATATACTAGCAACAATAATCAGAAGACTCAGAAAAAACATAATCAATAATGTCACTATACAGTGACTACGGAGTGATTTGCAATATGTACGTTTCTTGAGTTGTCTCTCTCTCTCTCTATCTCGATCTAGGGGATACATGTCAGAAACTATTTAACCGATTCACCTAGGGGAGGACTTAAACAATTAAACTGTCTGACTTGCTAGATCGGAGTTTCAGTTTATACTCCTCTTGGGGAGTTTTCTCTCGTTCGGGAACTTTAAAGTCACTTGGCTCAATACAGTCTTTGGAGGGGGTGGACGAGTCTGGGTCTGGTTTCAGTTCGTTGCACTTTTTAATATGACTCGTATGTATCCAACCCTTTCTGCCTTCCACCTTTACTGCTGTCCTCGTAGTAAGAAGGACGGTCTTCGGCTCTTTCCAGCGGGGCTCCAGCGGACTTTTCCTGTCGAAGTTCCTAATCAGGACCAAATCTCCTGGACGGACATCATGCGGCTTTACATCAGTGTTGTCAGGGAAGGCTGCGGCAACCTGTGAACGACATGATTGGAGTGCAGACATCAAGGAGGCAAGGTAATCTGTCAGCATATTACAATCGACATCGGTAATTTTCTTAGGAATGGGCGTCCCCCACATATTCGGTGGTCTGCCAAAAACCACTTCATACGGGGATAGTCCTGATCTCGAGTGGGCGACCATCCTCATATAGAACAATGCAACTGGCAGGGCGACTATCCAGTCGACCCCTTTCTCTTTACAAACTTTGGCAAGGCGGGTCTTTAGTGTCTGATTATGCCTCTCTACAAGGCCAGCGGCTTCGGGATGTCGGACACAATGGAATTTCCACTGATATCCTAGCAGCAAGGAAACTTGTTTCATTAATTCGGATGAGAATGGCTGTCTGTTATCTGAGTACACGACAAGAGGCAAGCCGTATCGTGGGAAGAATTCTCGAACCAGCTGTCTGGCAGTGGTCGGAGCAGTGTAATCTGGGACTGGATATGCTTCGGTCCAACGGGAAAGTGCACAAACAATTACGAGGACATATTTGAATCCTCGACAACGGTCCATCTGGATATAATCCATCTGGAGGACTTCAAAAGGGTGATCGGGAGGATGGAATCCACCTTGCTCTACAGGGACGCTTTTACCTGGATTGAACTGACAACAGATCATGCAAGTACGCACTTTCTGTTTTGCTGCTGCTCGTAAGTGTTTGTTGTACCAGAGATTCTGTAAACTGTCTAACATCGCTTTCTCTCCTAGATGTGCTGGACTATGTGCTGTATTGATTATGACTTGAACCATAGAGTCAGGGAGAAACCATGTAGATTTTCCCTTCGTCATCCAACCTTGATCTGTCTGGATCCCTCCTAGTTCAGTCCATTTCTTTATTTCATCTGTAGTAGCATGTGTCTGAATATCGATTACATCTAGTGCGGGATCCCTGACTGTCATACAATGTGTCGGTACTATTGTCTTTGTCACGTCAGTTGTCTGGGTGTGAGTCAGTGCTGTATGTTTTGCTATCTGGTCTGCCAGGTCGTTACCCTGGGAAACAGAATCTGTAACTTTAGTATGTGCTTTACACTTCATGACGGATATGCCTGAGGGCAGATGTATTGCTTCTAGCAGTGCTTGAATGAGGGGACCGTGCTGAATCTTGGCACCATGAGAGGTCAAGAAACCTCTTTCTTGCCATAACATGCCGAAGTCGTGTACGACTCCGAACGCATAACGGGAATCAGTGTATATGTTAACATTTCTGTTCTTGGCTAGTATACAGGCTCGGGTCAGGGCAATAAGCTCTGCTGCTTGAGCGGACAGTGTATCAATACGATATGTTTCTTTAACTTCAGTTTCAGTGGTCACTGCATACGCGGCCACTAATTCTCCTGTACTTGTTCTCATACATGAACCATCCACGTAAAGTGTCAGGTCTGGATTTGTCAGTGGAACATCTGTTAAGTCTCGTCGAGGCTTTGTTACTGCATTAATGATTTCTATACAATCATGCGGGGCTGGATCTGTCATAATTGAAGGTAACAATGTTGCGGGGTTCAGAATGCTACAGCGTCTGATTTCTATGTGTGGCTGGAAGAGCGTCAATTCAGAACCTGTCAGTCGTGCTATAGTCAAGTGTTGAGTCTGGGTTCTGTTTAAAAGAACCTCTACAGAATGTGGAACTTGTACTGTTAACTGATGTCCTAAAACAATTGAGTCGCTCTGTCTAATTGCTAAAGCTGTTGCTGCAACTGACTTTAAGCACGCAGGGAGTGCTTGGGCTACTGAATCCAATGTACTTGAAAAATAAGCGCAAGGCTTATGTGAACCTGCTTGATCTTGGGTGAGGACAGACAACGCTGTGCCATCACGTTCTGTAACAAAAAGTGTAAAAGGTTTGCTGTAACATGGTGTCGCTAAAACTGGTGCTTGGCATAAAGCTTTCTTTAATTCTTCAAAGGCTTGTGTGTGTTCCTGAGTCCAAGGAAGGACAGTCGAAGTCGCTGCCTCCTGTGTTGTTAACTGAATGAGTGGTTTGGCTAGAAATGCATACTGGGGAATCCATTGTCTGCAGTACGAGGTGAGGCCTATAAAGGCCCGCACTTCCTTTTGTGTCTGGGGTTGTGGCATATTTACAATTAACTGAATGCGATCGGGAGTGAGCTGTCTCCCCACTTTGGACAGCAAATGACCCAAGTACACAACTTGCTGAACACAGAATTGTAGCTTCGAAGGAGACACCTTGTGTCCCTTGTCGGCCAGAAAATGTAACACTGTCAGTGATGCTTGTTCACATTCGGGCTCACTTCGTGCGGTGATCAGCAGATCATCGACGTATTGCAGTAAAGCGGTGTTAACTGGCATTATGATACAATCAAGTTGTCTTTTCAGTGCTTGGCTATAGATGCTGGGGCTTTCTGTGAATCCTTGAGGTGCGCGGGAAAATTTGAAACTTCGTCCATTTAAACTGAATCCGAAGAGGTATTGGCTCTCTGGATCAATCGGTACACTAAAGAAGGCGTTCTTGAGGTCAATTACAGTAAAGAACGTTGCTTCAGAATCAATAGCAGTCCATAAGGATGAGATGTCGGAGACCACAGGGTACTGTGGAACAATGCATTTATTCAGTTCTCTTAAATCAATCACCAGCCGATATACTGGCGGTGCATTGGGATCAGTACGTTTAAGAATCGGAATGATGGGTGAATTACAGATATTGGAGTCGGTCTCTACGACCACTCCTTGGGCAATGAGCTCTTCAATGATTTCCAGTAAAGCCACTACAGCATCGGGTGGTAACTTGTATTGTCTGATTCTGGGTAGAACCACACCTGGTTTGAGTGTAACACGGTACGGTGTGATATGCATACAGCCTACATCAGTTGGGCCTTGTGCCCACAAGTGATCTGGTACATTTTTCAATCTGACATCAAACTCTCGTAATACATAATGACCCTTGAAATCCCGCAGAAAGAGTCTAACTCCCTCCGGGGAACAACATATCACTGCTCCTAGAGCCTTCAATGTTTTGATACCTAACAGATTTTCTGGACATGATTTCGTCAGTAACAGGTCTGTAACTCGTGATAATGGACCCACAGCCAGAGGGACTGGTTCTGATACCTCATTTACAATGGGCTGTCCTGAAAAACCAAGGGAAACATTCTGTGAGCCTGAGAGGGGTGCCCCTGGGACTTCGTCATGGCTGATTGTTGTGCGGCTTGCCCCTGTGTCAATTAAAAACTTTCTGTCTTTTCCCAATACTTGACTGTGTACATAAGGACCCTCTTGATCTACAGGAATTTCAATAAGAGGCAAGCCAACCTCCCTCTCTAGGCTGTTTCATGTGTATCGCTGGTAATCGGGGTAAGCAGATTGGGCATACTGGTACATCTGTTGTGAAACTTGCTGAGTAGCGGCAATGGGCTGTGGCTGTGATACCGCTACCGTCTGTGCTGCATGAGATGAAGCATGCATAGGCTGTGTATTCTGTGAAGTCTGTTGCTGGGCCTGATCTTGTCTTGGTGGATGCGGTCTTTCCTTAGTTTTACCTGTTGCTATGTTATGTTTCAGAACAGGACATTCATGTACGTAGTGGCCTGGCTGCTTGCAATAGTTGCATGTCCCTTTAACGGGAGCTGCGGCGTGACCTGTCTGGGTCGTACCCTTTCTCTGGCTGTCGGCTGGAACTGATTGGGCCACTAACATTTTCATTTTCGTGTCTTTCATACGTTTCTGTTCATGATCCTGTTCTTCTCTGATTCTGTTCTGATGGTATTGTAACATCTGTAACATCTGTGATGGCGTATTTGCTTGCCATGTACTCTCAACCTTGTATACACGGTTTTTAACTGCTAACAGGGAATTCTCCACTAACTTTGATACAAAAAGATGCGGGTACGACTCGCTACTTTGTTTAAGACCACTATTAATAATAAAACATTTCTCGAATCTCGAATAGAAGTCACTAGTATCTTCATCTGGTTTCTGTTTACAGGCCGAAATTGCGTCCCAATCTTCCTTTCTAGTTGTCAGTAATCTTGGCAGAACCTGTACTATCAAACCTGGTAATGCTTTCGTTTTCTCCCCAAGGCCTAGCCCTGGGACACGTTTTTCCTCCTCGTCTTCTATTTCTGCCCATACAATCTTTTTCTCTCCCACCTCCCATTCTTTTTCCTTGAGTTTCTCGTAGATGCCCGTGGGCAGCAGTACCTTTAACATTTTCATGATATCTTCATATGTGTAATCCCCCATCAGTAACATGTCTTTAAGTTCTCTGTGAAAACCTGCAGGGTCTTTATCATGACACGGTACTAGTTTCTTCATTTCTAACAGTTCTAACGTGGTCAGAGGCGTGTGTACATACACACGTTTCAAGTTATGATCGGCACCCATAACTGGATGTTCTTCTCGTAAGGGGTTCTGACTTTCAATGCCATGCAGACGCTCCATATGATACATTTTTCTTTCTGGGGGCGGAGCGGGTACATATTCGGAGCTTACGAAAGTGTTATATCTATGTCGTTGTTCTAGAATTATTTGTATTAACTTGGTACTTAGACCTCTCCATCTATCCATGAGTAGTGCTTCTAACGTAACGTGTAAGGGACCTGGATCAGAATGTTGGTTTCTGTATAACGTGAGGAGGTGCTGAATCATGCTAATTTCTGCTCGTCTGGGGAAAGGTTCAGAAATGTCTGTGCTACTGTGTCATCATTGTATATGTTCGGATTGTCAGCCCATAATACTGCTGACCGGGCTAGTTCTTGTTCATCCATAGAATTGAGTACGTGGTACCCTATTCGGTCTCGAAGCCTTTTATCAGTCTCTTGGAACTGATGTTCAGGAGAATTCGGTTTGGTTATGCCAGAGAGAAAAACTCTCTTGCTTTCTGGACGAATGCCTTTCCTAAGGTAAGTTCCCTTACCTACATACGCTATCGTATCTGTGATCTTTTCTGGTTCTTCGGGTTCTTCCTCCTCCTCGGAGGAAGCTTTTTCTTTCTCTTTTTCGTGTATTTCTATCACTGCTTTTCTTATTCTCTTGTACATACTGGCTATGCAACCCCCTTTATCATGTTTTCCTTCGGATATATTTTGACCCCACTTGTTGAGTCCATCTAATTCCTCCTGTTCTGTCTCAGGCCTGTCTCGTTCTCTTATTAGGCAATTTATAAAAAAGCGTAGTATATATGCTTGAGTGTCAACTTTCTGATGCGCCATGGCATCCTTAATACTGTCTGGGTCTTCCCCAGTCTGGACAAAATGATATATTCTATCTAGGCGCTCTTTCATTCCTGCGAATAATATTAGGTAATCTGTAGCTTGTCGCAAGCGTAGTGATGCCATCATCATTCTATCGTCTTTGCCGGGTACTGGATCATATCTGCAAACTGCAAGCGGTTCTTTGAGTATGTCGAGACGGGGTGATTTGAACGTGAAAGGATTCTGCATATCCCTAAGGTGTAATCTGTGTGTTGGTGGCGGGGTCCGAAAACCCCCTGTCGCACCTCCTGAGGCGGAAGCTTGGACATTATCTCTCTGTGGAGTCTGTATGGGTACTTGAACTTGTCTTTTAGTAGGATCAGGTAGAAGCGCTTTCGGTATATCAATTTTAGGTGCGGGAAGTGGTGGAGGTGGAGGAACGACAGGCTGTCGGACGGGAAAACCTGATTGCAGTAACGGCGGGATATGGTCTGGAGGCGGGTTGCCACCCCCGTCACCGTCAGTAGGCGGGACGCGGACAGGCAGATTGGTGTAAGCGGGTGCTACATCCTCTAGATAGGAATTCAGGAATATGTCTTTAGTGGTCCTGTGAGTTACTTTAGTTGGAACCAATGGTGGCGGCAGATTTTTCGGTATTTCTGAAGTGGCCTCAGGCGAACCCTCGGCCACCAGATACATGCCATTTACGAGGTTGTTTCGTGCGCGGTCTATTTGTTCTGATTTTACTCGGATCCCTTCAGTAACTAATTCATTTTCTTGGGCTTTATCTGATTCTTTAAGTCTGTCTTCTCTACGAAGTGCTTTTTCAGCACGCTTATGGGATTCCTTACGCCAAAACTCTATGGCGTCTTTCTGAGATTGTCTGGCTTTCTTTTTCCATAGTGCTTCCTCTACCTTCATGATGCACTCGGCATCCCATGTTCCGGTAACAGGCCATCTATGTCTTTCGTCTAGATGCTTAGTATAATCGGCCCATAAATCTAGATACAATATGGCATCTAAGCCATGCTTGTGGTACATAAAATTTCCAGGAGTCTCCCTAGGGGGGATAGGAATTTCTTCCTCTAGTATCCCTTTCCTAGTTCCTATCTGCTTTAACTTGTTGAAAAACGGCATCTTGTTTACTTAATACTGAATGCTCAATCCTTGCTACTTAATACTGAATACAGCTAGTTACACAAGAACACAATAATGCACATTAAAAACAGTCACACTCATACCACGACATTAATCACATGAAAGACATTTGAGACATATATAACTACCCCCTATACCGGATGTACTGCTAAACAGCACAGATACACTGTCAGAGACAATGCAAAAACTTGAATAACTGATGTACTGCTAAACAGCACAGATACACTGTCTAAAACAGTGCAGACCGAATTTGTGTACCCAAACCCGTCTTGATACGTCCCAGCAATGGTACTCACCGGGAAGCACGGAAACAGAAGGCCTCGGAAAACTCGACTGGACTGGACCGGACTCGACTCGACTCGACACGTGGATACTTCGGAAACTGGTGGGCCTCTTGACACCTCGGACCTTTCTTCTTTCGGCTAGGCTCTGGTCGGGATCCTCCGCACTCCTCACCGCCTCGTCTGGGTGCTGATTGCAGTCTTCGTCACCTCCGTGGGCCAGAGGGAGATACAGGAAATCCTGCCGGTACGCGTAGTTTCCGTCTAACTGATGGCAGGGGACAGAGTTTGCAATGCACCAACCGGCGCGTGGGGTGGGGGAGGGGTCCCTATTCGGGCGCCAAAATATTGTGGTAAATATTTGATTTACCGTCTTAATTTCTATGCAGGTAAGTACTTAATCAATAATAACTCAATCGGAAAGAAAAAGGCAGAGTCGGTGGTGTTAGAGTTCTTAGGGGTTTTATTCCTTAAAAAGGAATGGTTCTAGAACTGGATATCATGTTCCTGCAACCACAGGGGTTCAGGAAGGGATAGAGCAATATTTTATTGACAATACATAGCTTATATACTTAAATCGCATCATAGAAACCAATATAGTAGGCGTAACAGCTGAGAGAAGACAAGATAACAGCATCCACGTGGTAGTGATACGTAATTAGAAGGCGTGAACTAGGCGTGAACTAGAGGTGTGTGCTAGAAACGTCACAGATAGGTGTCACAAGTGGGTGGCACAAAGCAGAAATCTTGTAATGTCAGCAGAAATCTGAGGCTGGGATGCGCGCGCAGCTGCATGACGTGTGATTGACGTGGAAACTGGAGGGTGCAGGGGACTTGACATTTACACTGGCGGAAAGAGACAGAAGTCTGGCATGTCAGATCAACTCGTACTTCTATCATATCTGATATCTGATGTTTGGGAACCATATTATCTAAACGGAAAAGGTCTCTGGGGCAGGAGCTATTCTATACTGACTGTGAGTGCGTGTATAAGCGCCTAAGTGTCTGCACGAGAAGCGTGGGGGCATGGGCCTTCCATGGGAGCATGGTAACAGAGGCTATGAATTACTTGCACGGAGACAGTGAGGCCGGGCCCTTTTGCTCTGCAGCTGGGGGGATGTTTACTTAAACTAGTAGGCAGGAATGCATTTTCGAGGAGCGGAACAGATAATTCGAAGGTTGAATTCAGTCTTGGCAGGCAGCAGGCTGAGCTAAGCGCGGTGGGCCGCGCTGGAAGTAAGGCAGAGGTCACGGGTACAGAGACAGCCTGGGCTGAGGCTTTCAGAGTCAGAAGCCAGGAGAAAAGCTCGATGGCAGAATTCAGGGCCTACTTCGCCAGAGCTGAAAAACGTGTAAAGTACACCACAAAAAGACGTTGGCATGGCATACTTAGAAACGGACTATTCAACCCATTCAGGGTGGGTCTGAAAGAGGACATGTTAACGTTGGACGCAAATGTATTTGCGTCTTCATAGCTGGCACAGGAGGGAAGTTACATGCACTTTAAGCTGGTACATGGAGACGGTGGGGTACACGATAGGGAACATAACTTGACCAAAAATTTATATTTCCTCAGATAGACAATGCTTTATTAACAGAGTACAATATATATATAGTAAATGCATACAATGGTGATGGATACAGAAGGCGTAACAGCTGAAAAGAAACGAGATAAGAACACATGTGCGTAACAGAAGGCGTGCACGAGGGCGTACACGAAGGTGTGTGCTAGAAACGTCACATAAAAGTGTCACAGGTGGGTGGATCCATAGAAGAATCCTGCAGTGTCAGCAGAAATATTGGGCTGGATGCTCGCGCAGGCAACATGACGTGTGATTGACGTGGAACTGGAGGGTGAAAGGGACTTGACATTTGCACTATACGGGGAGACAGAAGTCTGGCGTGTCAGAACAACCTAAACCCAAATCATATCTGATATCTTGTGTTTGAGGAACTGTATTATCTAGAGGGAAAGGTCTCTCGGGCAGAGGCTATTCTATACTGACTGCTAGTGCGTGCATATGTGACTACGTGTCTACGTGTAATGCAAGGGGGCCATGGGCCTACCATGGTAACGGGAGCAATGAATTACTTGCACGGAGACAGAAAGGCCGGGCCCTTTGCTCTGCAGCTGGGGAGGTGTTTACCTAAATCTCTAGACAGGAATGTACCTGTTCTAAGAGAGGGAAGCGTTTACTGCTGGCGCCCTGATGTGCATGATCCTTAAGTGAGGGAAGCTTGTACTGATTGTGAGAAGTTGGCCTGGTATATGATGCTCACTAGATCTAGTGATCACCCTGTACCATGCCAAGCAACCCTTATGATGATCGGTTGTAAGTCAACCTTATAGACCAGTTATCCTAGTGGTAACGTGGACAAAGCAGTCTTAGGCTAAACTCTGAAAGGCATGTGAAGCCAGCTGTATTACCATACACAACCCCCTTGAATACCAAATGAAAGGACACCACACAGATATATATTGAAAATATATATATATTTATTAACTACAAATATCCCCTGAACTCTTTATGAGCACAGAAGCACAAGCGTTAAACAAAACACAGTTTAAAATACACAAAAGTTGCACAATATGTATGAGCCCTAGGGGCCACCTAAACCATATACTAAGAAAGTGGTATAAGAGATACCAATCGAAAAGGAAACAGGCCTAGGGCCTTGGGAATCGCTGGAGCTGATCGGGACTAGCAGTGACTAAGTCGGGAAAGGCCCGCGGGACTCGGGTGCAGTGTTTAAAGTGCACGCACTCACCAATGTTAAGTCTATGGTGCGTAAAAGTTGTAAAGTTAGTTAGTTCGGAACCTTCTGAGTGAACTAGAAAGCTGAAACTTGAGACACAGGCCCTAGAGGTGTGTACCAGTGTGGGAACACCGGCGTTGCTGAGTTACCTCACCCACAGGAAGTGGGTGCATAGGGTCGAAGTAGTGTCGGGTTTCGTCATGCTGGTCGATGGTGCTTGGAGCTGGAGATGCTGCAGGCGGCTCGATGTGAAGAGTTCCGGTGGATCCAAGGGTGGATCTGAAGATGTGAAGACCTGAAAGCAGAGGGGACAATGTTCAAAGTCACTAGCCAGTGACTACCGTGGAACCAGATTGGAACCAGGCGATGTTGGGTGCAGACAGGCGTTGATGTGTAGCTTCTCTCTGCAGCCACGTGGACACCAGGGGTCGAGGACGTCCAAGAGTCGGTCACGAGCTGTCCCACACAGGCTTCTCGCTGTTGGCAGTGTCGGCAACTTGATTGGAGCAAACAGGCCTTGGCTAATGCAAGCCACGCAGGAGTCGAAAAAGGCTTATCACTCGGACCAGCGAGGTCAGAGCGGGTGCTCCCTTTTACAGGAGCGAGGGCAAGTCTGGAGCAACCAGACCCGCAGTGTAGTTCGTTGCTGACCACGTGGCTAGTGGCCGGGATGGCGCGTCGAGTGGCACGATGCAAAAGGGCCCCACGCAGATCGTGGAGATGCTGGGGAGCTGATCTTCGGTGCAAGGGCTGCTCGGTGGTGGGGGTTCTCAGTCCCCAAAGCACAATGTCGAGGATTCCTCTGATGCTGCGCAGTCAGCTTTTCAAGTGTCTTCCAAGAGGTCCGATCCCATGTCTCTCGGTGCCTCCACGGGTCCCTTCTTTGCAGGGACTGTGGATCGGGCGGTGAGAAGTCTGGGAGTCTGGGTCTTGTCAGGCTCTGGGCTCCGGCTCCGGGCTCCGGCTCCGGCGGGAGGTGGCGGCAAAGCAGACGTTGAGTTGCTGGTTGGTGCCTGTGTTCACAGGGTGGCCACTCCTAGGCCACAAGGGAGATTCTCTTCAGTCTTCTGTGCAGCAGAATGTCGAAGTCCAGTCGTCTTCTTCGTTTAAAGTTGATTCAGGATGATCTGAGGTGCTCTGGCACTGCTCCCACTCTTATTCCCAATCTGAATGGTGGATCACCTGCTAGGTCCCTCCTCTGGGTGGGACCAGGAAGGGGGGCGGTTACACCCCCTTTCCTTTGTCCAGCTCCTCGCCAGGCCTGGGTCTGGAAAGTCCCAGGACCGATTTGGACTGGCTTATGCACGGGGACACCTTGTGTGCCCCGGGCATGTCTCAATCTATTCAGCCCTGTCCTACCCAATACACAAAATCCTGTCTGAGGTGGTGCTCGCACCTCCCAAGGCAGGAAACCCTTTGTCCAAGCCTCCCTCGCTGGAAGGACTCCCAGCAGCAGGAGGTCAGACTAGTGTTTGTGGTGGCAGCATCCATTTTGTGATGCTGAGGCTCTGGTTAACTTTAACCGGGGTTAAGGCTACGCACATGTCGTGTCCCTCTAGAAGGGTGGAATGCTATCCCCGTCGACAGAACTGTCGAGGGGATAGTATTCCAAATCGTATGACACCTTACTCGACATGTTTTGATAAAGCCAAACCAAAGTTAGCATATAACCGCGAGGATTATAATGCACTTAAGAGTATATGGTATGGCAATATCCCGGAACAGCTAAGGGAGTGGTTCCCGACAGCTGTAGACAGGCTCAGCTCATGCTAGAGCACCATCTCACATATTTCCAAGCACTCTGCCTCCAGGATTGATGAGGCCTTCCATAGGAGTGGCTGATAGGAACATATGTGTCCAGTTTAGGTTAGGTATAGGGATACTACACCTAAGCAAGAGGTGATTACACCGACTTGCCCCAGCTGAGTGATCAGCTAGTTGTGTCAAATATGGAGGCCAGGCCAGGGGTGGCACAATACATGCTGCAGCCCCTGGTAGGCCTTGGAAACACCTATGCCCTGGGTACCTAGGGTACACTGTTACAGGGGCCAATAAGGTGAACCAGTTCCAATTCGTAATGCACCTAGAGTGCATTGGCAGTAATTTAGAGAGAGAACAGCTATCTGTGGGTCTGATTAGCAGGCCCACAGCCACATTAAGTCATAAACCAGTGAAGCAAAAAGCAAACATTTGAGGTGACCATAGGATAGCAGACCCTACTCTCCTACACAACCCCCCCCCAAATGCAGGGACATTAGACTAACCTTGACCAGTTGTGTCTTCATGTTCTAAGTGGAAGTACCTGGAGAGAACATCCGCGTTGCCATGGTCAGTCCCTGGGCGGTGCTCCACTGTAAAGTCCATCCCCTGTAGGGAAATGGACCACCTGAGTAGTTTGGGGTTTTCACACTTCATCTGATTAAGCCATAAGAGGGGCTTATGGTCGGTCTGAATCTTGAAGTGAGTGCCAAACAAGTATGGTCTCAACTTCTTCAGGGCCCACACCACAGCAAAGGCCTCCCTCTCAATAGCTGACCACCGTTTTTCTCTGGGGGTCAGCCTTCTGCTAATAAAAGCAATGGACTGGTCTTGACCATCTACATTAAGCTGTGAAAGCACTGCTCCCACTCCCAACTCAGAAGCATCTGTTTGGACAATGAACTCTCTTGAGAATTCAGGACTCTTCAGGATAGGTGCAGAGCACATGGCCTTCTTCAGGTCATCAAATGCCTTTTGACAGTTTTCTGTCCACTGAACCTTTCTGGGCATCTTCTTGGATGTCAGATCATTAAGAGGAGTCACAATGGATCCATAGTTCTTAACAAACTTCCTGTAGGACCCAGTCAGGCCCAAGAAAGCTCTGACCTGAGTCTGGGTAGTTGGAGGGGACCAGTCCTTGATGGTCTGGATCTTACTCTCCAGTGGTTGAACTTGGCCTCCACCTACAAGGTGGCCCAGGTATACAACCGTACTCTGCCCTATCTGGCACTTTGTTGCCTTGATAGTGAGGCCTGCCTTCTGTAGAGCCTCAAGCACTTCCTTCAGGTGGACCAGGTGATCCTCCCAGGTGGAGCTGAAGACAGCAATATCATCCAGATATGCTGCGCAGAAGTCATCCAACCCAGTAAGGACTTGATTCACCAACCTTTGGAAGGTGGCAGGTGCATTTTTCAAACCAAAGGGCATTACCACAAACTGATAATGCCCACCTGGGGTAGAAAATGCAGTTTTGGCTTTAGACTCCTCAGCTAACCTGATTTGCCAGTAGCCAGCTGTCAAGTCAAATGTGCTCAAATATTTGGCAGAAGCCAACTTGTCAATGAGCTCATCTGCCCTTAGAATAGGGTGTGCATATGTTCTGGTGACAGCATTGAGTCCTCTGTAATCCACACAGAACCTCATCTCTCTCTTGCCATCTTTGGTGTGAGGTTTGGGGACCAGAACCACTGGGCTAGCCCAGGGGCTCTCTGAAGGCTCAATGACACCTAATTCCAGCATCTTTTGCACCTCTGTCTTTATACAGTCCCTGACGTCGTCAGGTTGCCTCTAAATCTTGCTTTTTACAGGAAGACTGTCACCAGTGTCCACCACATGGGTACACCAGTTAGTCTGACTGGGTGTCAAGGAAAACATATGCCTATATGCCTGCAAAACTTGTCTACAGTCATGTTGCTGATGTTCAGTGAGGCTGCCATCTAAGGCCACACCATCAACTGAGCCATCCTCAGGGTTCTGAGTGAGCAGGTCTGGGAGAGGGTCACTCTCTTCCTCCTGTCCCTCATCTGTAGCCATGAGCAAGCCCATGTCTTCCCTGTTGACATATGCCTTCAGTCTGTTGACATGGAGCACCCTGTGGGGGCTCCTGGGAGTTCCTAGGTCCACCAAGTAGGTAACCTCTCCCTTCTTCTCCAGAAATGTATGGGGTCCAGACCATTTGTCTTGGAGTGCTGCTGGGGCCACTGGCTCCAACACCCATACTTTCTGTCCTGGCTGATACTCAATAAAGACAGCCTTTTGGACATGCCAAGCTTTTTGTAATTCTTGGCTAGCCTCAAGGTTTTTGGATGCCTTTTCCATATACTCAGCCATCCTGGAGCGGAGACCAAGTACATAGTCCACTATGTCTTGTTTAGGCTTTTTGAGAGGTAACTCCCATCCTTCCCTCACCAGACATAGGGGTCCTCTTACAGGGTGCCCGAACAACAATTCAAAGGGGCTGAAGCCAACCCCCTTTTGAGGGACCTCTCTGTAAGCAAACAAAAGGCAGGGTAGAAGGATGTCCCATCTTCGCCTGAGCTTTTCAGGTAATCCTTTGATCATACCCTTTAGGGTCTTGTTGAACCTTTCAACAAGCCCATTACACTGTGGATGATAAGGAGTGGTGAACTTGTAGTTGACACCACATTCCTTCCACATAGCTGTCAAGTATCCTGACATGAAGTTGGCACCTCTATCAGATACTACCTCCTTAGGAAACCCCACTGTGGAGAAAACTCCAAGTAAGGCCCTGGCCACAACAGGAGCTGTTGTGGTCCTAAGTGGAATTGCCTCTGGGTACCTGGTGGCATGGTCCACCACCACCAGTATGAATCTGTGCCCAGATGCTGTAGGGGGATCCATTGGAATAACAATATCAATCCCCACTCTTTCAAAGGGAACCCCCACCACAGGTAGTGGTATCAGGGGGGCCTTTGTGGTGCTACCTGCTTTACCACTGGCTTGGCAGGTTACACAGGAGCGACAAAACTCCTTGGTGTCGTCAGACATGTGAGGCCAGTGAAAGTGAGGGACAAGCCTGTCCCAAGTCTTATTCTGGCCTAGGTGTCCTGCTAAAGGAATATCATGGGCCAAGGTGAGAAGAAAACCCCTAAATTGTAGAGGTATAACCAACCTCCTGGTTGCACCAGGCTTGGGGTCTCTAGCCTCTGTATAAAGGAGTCCATCATCCCAATAAACTTTATGGGCACCTTGTGCAATCCCAGCAGCCTCAGCAGCAGCCTGCTGTCTGAGGGGTTCAAGAGAAGGACAGGTTAACTGAGCCTGCCCCAAGTCTGCCCTAGAAGGTCCCCCTGTCCCCAGAAACTCAACCTGGTCAGGTTTAAGTTCTTCAGAGACAGTTCCTTCAGGGGTCTCAAGACCAGCCTCCTGTGAAGCCTGATCCTCACTTGTAGGCAGTTGGGAAGGCACAGCCTTTACCCTCCTGTTCTTCTTCTTGGAAGGTGCTTGGTCCATTGTTCCAGGATCCAAGACCTGAGGTTCAGAGAGGCACTTTTTGGCCTGTGATCTGGTCACAGCAAGGACATGTGATGATATCCCTAACATCTCTGCATGAGTCCTGTACTCAACTTCTGACCATAGAGAGCTCTCCAGGTCATTGCCCAACAAACATTCAACTGGGAGATCAGCACTAACCACAACTCTTCTTAGGCCAGTTACCCCTCCCCAGGAAAAGTTAACAATTGCCACACTATGGGTAGTGGTGACATTGCTGGCATTGGTCACCAGGTAATTATCACCTGGCATATATTGTCCAGGATCCACAAAGTTAGGTGTCACCATAGTGACACTGGCACATGTGTCCCTGTATGCTTGAGCCACTTTGTTATTAATCAAAGGCGTCTGTCTGTATTTGCCCAGATTACTGGGGCTGATGTCAGGGGTCAAATCTATGTCCCCCTCGCAAACCAGAACAGCCTGTGTAAGGGTTCTGACTAGGTCAGAATCTCCTTCAGTTCCCAAGGTGATACCCACTATTCCCTTGGTTTGTGGACCAACACTGTCAGCTGTACTTGTGGGTGCAGGTGCCTTAGGGGCTGCAGTGTTGGGGGCTCCACCCTTTTTACACTCACTTGTCCAGTGAGAGGTGTTTTTACAAGTACTACACCAGGGTTTTCTTTGACCTTCTTTCTTCTTCTTCTTAGAAGTTTGGGACCCACCCTCTGTATTAGTTTGGGGCTCTGTTGAAGACTTCTGGTCTTTAGCTTTCTGCTCCCCACCCTTCTGGTCCGTTTTCTTCTAGTCACCACCCTGGTTCTGGTTCTGGTTCTTTTGCTTAATTCTGGTTCTAACCCATTTATCTGCCCTCTTTCCCAATTCTTGGGGAGAGGTCAAATCTGAGTCAACCAAATTTTGATGCAACTGCTGGTTCTGACAATTATTTAAAATTTGTTCTCTCATCAGCAAATTGTACAATCCTTCATAGTCTGTTAACTTGCTTCCCAGCAACCATCCCTCCAGAGCCTTAGTGGCACACTCAACAAATTCAGACCAGTCCTGAGTCTGTGTCTTCTGGGTGTCTCTGAACATTAACCTGTACTGTTCAGTGGTTAAGCCTAACCCATCAATCAGAGCACTCTTCAGGACCAGGTAGTTTCTAGAATCCCCATCACTAACTGTGAGGAGTCTGTCTCGGCCTCTACCTTCAAAGGAGAGCCACAAGATTGCTGCCCACTGCTCCTGAGGGATCTGCTGTACTTTGCAGGCTCTCTCAAGTGCAGTCATCTATTTGTGGATATCATCCCCAGCTTTGTAGGGGGGCACAATCTTACTCAGGTTTCGGTTACCAAAAGACCTGTCTTTATCCTTGTGGATAATGCTGCCACCAGTGGGTTCTATCATCCCACTCTCTCTAGGCTGTCTTGCTCTAGCAAGTTTCTCTTGGGCCAGGGCAACATCTAATTCTTGTCTCTGGATCCTAAGTTCAGCCTCTCTCATTTTGGCCTCATGTTCCCTTCTCCGAGGGCTAGTCATTTCCCTTCTGGAGTGACCACGAGAACCTCTAGAAGCCTGGGAGGTATTGGAGTCACCTGAGTGATTCCTCCTCCTCCTATGCCCCTGGTTAAGTCCACTTGGGTGTCTGGGCAAGGTCATCCTTGCTTCAGTCCCAAATACACTTACGTTAGCCTGGTTAAGCCTACTGACTAGCACCTGGCTATTTCTGCCATCATCAGAATCACTGCTCCCCCCTTCTGTCTCCTCTTCTTCTTCCTCCTCCTCATCTACCTGAGGAGCTCCTGTGACTTGGTCACCCTCATCTACCTGGACTAAGGGGACAGGGGCATCATCATTGTCATCTTCAGTGGGAGAGCCTCCTTCAGCATTCCCTGTGGGGTCTGCTTTAGAGGTCTTCAGAGTCTCAGACTGGTCTAAGATCTCTCTAAGGTGGTCTTTAGTAGGGGAAGGCCCTGTCTTCAGACCTCTTAAGGCACAAAGCTGCCTTAGTTCCTTAAAGGAAAAGATAGCAAATTTGGATGGTGCCCTTAGAGGGTCACTCTCAACAGGAGTAAGTCCACTGGACCCCTCTGCTCCAGACATTGCTCTAGTGTGGGTGGATATGTTGCAATCTACCTACACTGGTGTTTACCTACTAAACCTATCTAGTAGTTGTAGTCAGGGTGTGCTATTCCCTATCCTCTACAACAACTAAGTTCAGTATACTAGTCTTGTTTTATATGTACCTAGCGGTACCTGTATGATCTTTCAAATGATAATCTCAAAGATTGTAATGGTAAAACAACAGCAATCATAGACAATCATCAATCATAGACATTTGTAGAGCGCTCTACTTACCCGGAGGGTCTCAAGGCGCATGGGGGGGGGGGGTGCTGCTACTACCCGAACAGCCAGGTCTTGAGCTTCTTCCTGAAGGCGAGGTGGTCTTGGGTCAGGCGCAGGTCGGTCGGGAGGGAGTTCCAGGTCTTGGCGGCCAGGTAGGAGAAGGACCTTCCTCCTGTTGTCGCTCTTCGGATGCGGGGGACGGCGGCGAGGGCGTGACTGGCTGATGGGAGGTGTCGTTTGGGAGCGTAGAAGTTGATGCGGTTGTTGAGGTAGCTCGGGCCTTGATCGTGAAGGGCTTTGTGTGCGTGGGTGAGGAGACGGAAGGTGATTCTCTTGTTGACTGGGAGCCAGTGCAAGTCTCTTAGGTGTCCGGAGATGTGGCTGTGTCGTGGGACGTCGAGGATGAGTCTGGCTGAGGCGTTCTGGATCCGTTGGAGTCTCTTCTGGAGCTTGGCGGTGGTTCCGGCGTAGAGGGCGTTGCCGTAGTCCAGTCGGCTGGTGACGAGTGCCTGGGTGACAGTCTTCCTGGTCTCGGTGGGGATCCACCGGAAGATCTTCCGTAGCATGCGCAGGATGTTGAAGCATGACGAGGAGACGGCGTTGACTTGCCTGGTCATGGAGAGGGAGGAGTCCAGGATGAAGCCCAGGTTGCGTGCGTGGTCTGTCGGTTTGGGTGCGGTTCCCAGGGCGGGGGGCCACCAGGAGTCGTCCCAGGCGGAGGGCGAGGATCCCAGGATGAGGACTTCCGTCTTGTCCGAGTTCAGCTTCAGGCGGCTTGTCGACATCCACTCGGCTACCTCTTTCATTCCTTCGTGAAGGTTGGCTCTGGCGGCGGCGGGGTCGTTGGTCAGGGAGAGGATCAGCTGGGTATCGTCGGCGTAGGAGATGATGTTCAGGTTGTGTTGGCGTGCGATGGCCGCGAGGGGGCTCATGTAGGCGTTGAAGAGGGTTGGGCTCAGCGAGGATCCTTGGGGTACACCGCAGATGACTTCGGTGGCCTTTGATTTGTACGGTGGTAGGCGGACTCTCTGGGTCCTTCCGTCGAGGAAGGAGATGATCCATTCCAGTGCCTTCTTCTGGATTCCGACGTTGTAGAGGCGCTGCACTAGGGTGCGGTGGCAGACGGTGTCGAAGGCCGCAGAGAGGTCTAGGAGGATGAGGGCCGCTGTTTCTCCGTTGTCCATCAGGGTTCGGATGTCATCGGTGGCAGCGATGAGGGCGGTCTCGGTGCTGTGGTTGGCTCGGAAGCCAGACTGTGAGGGGTCGAGGGATCCATTCGTCTCGAGGAAGGCGGCCAGTTGCTTGTTGACGGTCTTCTCGATGACTTTGGCCGGGAACGGGAGCAGCGAGATGGGGCGGTAATTCTTGAGTTCGGTGGGGTCCGCTGTAAATGTAAATGTAGTTGAGCTTATATAGCGCACAGCTACCCGCAGTGGGTGTCCCGGCGCTTGCTTAGGGAACCCGTCCTGATATTCCCCTGTGTGATAGCCCCAGCGGGTATCCACAAGGTGAAAGTCAGGCATCCCGCCGCGAGGGGCCGTTGTGGAGATTAAGCAAGCTATTGCCCAGAGTCGCAGAGTGTGAACCCGTGAGTCGAGAAGGCACCGGAGCGAGAATTATCGAGTCCGTGGAATTTTTAGCCCAAGACCCGCCGAGGCCGGGAATTGAACCCTGGTCCAGGACCGATCTCAGCTTCCGGGTCTGCCGCCTCTAACCCCTGAGCCACACTTCTCGCCACGCTGTTGGTTTCTTGAGTAGAGCGCTGAGTTCGGCGTGCTTCCAGCTCTCAGGGAAGGTGGCGGTGGTGAAGGAGGTGTTGATGATGTCCCGTAGGTGGGGTGCGATGACAGCGTCGGCCTTGTTGAAGACGTGGTGAGTGCAGGGGTCGGTCGGAGATCCGGAGTGGATGGAGTTCATCATGCGGACGGTGTCCTCGGTGCTGATCGGAGTCCAGGCGCGGAGGGTGGTGGTGGGGGGCGTTGGTTCGGTCGTGTCGGACGTGGCGTTCGTCGGTTCGGTGTTGAAGCTGTTGTGTATGTCCGCGATCTTGTTGTGGAAGTAGGAGGCGAGGGAGTTGCAGAGTTCTTGCGATGGGGTGATGTCGTTGTTTCCGGCGTTGGGGTTGGAGAGCTCTTTCACGATGTTGAAGAGTTCCTTGCTGTTGTGTGCGTTGTTGTCCAGCCGGTCCTTGAATGCAGTTTTCTTGGTGGCGCGGATCAGTTGGTGGTGCTTCCGGGTGGCAAGCTTGAGGGTGGTTATGTTGTCCGGTGTTGGCTCCCTTCTCCAGGCTTTCTCGAGGGCTCGGCAGTTCTTCTTGGAGCTCTTGAGTTCGTCGGTGAACCATGGGGCCTTCTTGCTGCCGGGTCTGCTGGGCGGGGTCCTCAGTGGGGCGAGTTTGTCCGCGCAGTTGCTGATCCACTTCGTGAGGTTGTCGGCGGCCTGGCTGGGGTTCGCTGAGCTGGCGGGAGGGTGCTGGCTCAGGGAAGCGGCGAGCTGGTCGGCTGTGATCTTGCTCCAGCTTCTGCAGGCAACCTGTTGCTGGTGGTGGTGGATCGTCGTTCTTCTGAAGGTGAAGTGGACGCAGCTGTGGTCCGTCCAGTGGAGTCCAGTGGCGTGGCTGAAGGCGATGTCTTTGCTGGATGAGAAGACGGCGTCGAGTGTGTGTCCGGCGAGGTGGGTGGGGGTGGACACCAGCTGCTTGAGTCCGAGGTTGGCGAGGTTGTCGAGCAGAGTGGTGGTGTTGCGGTCGTTGTTGTTCTCCAGGTGGAAGTTGATGTCCCCCAGGAGGATGTAGTCAGCGGAGGGGAGGGCATGCGGGCTGACGAAGTCGGCGATGTCCTCGCTGAATTGTGTGCGTGGTCCCGGGGGTCGGTAGATCAGGGTGCCTCTGAGGGTGGTCTTCGGGTCGGTGGGGATCTGGAAGTGTAGGTGTTCGGTGGTGGTCAGGATGTCGTCGGTGTTGGTCGTGATGCGGATGGTGTCCCTGTGGATGATGGCGATGCCTCCTCCAATCTGGTTGGCGGTGCGGTCCCTCCGGGTGATCTTGTAGCCCTCTGGGATGGCGATGGCGATGTCGGGCGCTGAAGAGGCGTTCATCCAAGTTTCCGTGAGGAAGGCAACGTCAGGAGCTGTGGTGTCGAGGAGGTTCCAGAGTTCGATGGCGTGTCTTTGGACGGAGCGGGTGTTGAGCAGGATGCACTTGAGGTGGTTGCTGCTGTTGGTCGGCTTGGCGGGTGCTGGTGCGAGGCAGGTCCGGATGCAGGTGAACTTGCAGGCGGTGCAGCAGAAGGGTCCGTGGGAGCGTCTCGGGGTGGCACGGTAGCATCCCGGGACTAGTCCGTCGTTGAGTGCGTTGAGGGTGGCGGCGTCGTATGTCCGGCGGGTGGGCTGGGATCTGCGGGGGCCAGGGGTCCTGGCACTGGGCGCTGTCCAGGCGCGGACGGGCGCAGACGGGCTTACCTTTGGCGCACCTTCCGCGCTCAGTCGGTGCTCCTGCTGCGCGTGTCCGCTGCGCGGTCGCTGAGGGGGCGTCATAAGAAGGGATCCGGGAGGGCGGGTCAGCAGGGAGGCGGGGAGCGCGTGGTCCAATCGTCAGGCGGGGGGGCGGGGTCGCGGCAAAACCGGCGCGAAAAACCAGGCGGGCGGCCCTGCGGCGGCTGGGGCTCCGGACTGGATCGGCGTCAGCAGGCAGCAGGCAGTCAGCAGGTACGAGGCAGGCAGCAGGCGGGGAGCGTGGGGGCAACCAGGCCGAGGGCACAGTGGTCGCTACTGATCCGGGGTCCCCTTAAGAAGGGATCCGGGAGGGAGGGTCAGCAGGGAGGCGGGGAGCACGTGGTCCAATCGTCAGGCGGGGGGGCGGGGGCGCGGCAACCGGCGCGAAAAACCAGGCGGGCGGCCCTGCGGCGGCTGGGGCTCCGGACTGGATCGGCATCAGCAGGCAGCAGGCAGTCAGCAGGTACGAGGCAGGCAGCAGGCGGGGAGCGTGGGGGCAACCAGGCCGAGGGCACAGTGGTCGCAAGCTCAGATCCAAATCCGCTGCTCACCAATGTGAGAAGTTGGCCTGGTATATGATGCTCACTAGTTCTAGTGATCACCCTGTACCATGCCAAGCAACCCTTATGATGATCGGATGTAAGTCAACCTTATAGACCAGTTATCCTAGTGGTAACGTGGACAAAGCAGTCTTAGGCTAAACTCTGAAAGGCATGTGAAGCCAGCTGTATTACCATACACAACCCCCTTGAATACCAAATGAAAGGACACCACACAGATATATATTGAAAATATATATATATTTATTAACTACAAATATCCCCTGAACTCTTTATGAGCACAGAAGCACAAGCGTTAAACAAAACACAGTTTAAAATACACAAAAGTTGCACAATATGGATGAGCCCTAGGGGCCACCTAAACCATATACTAAGAAAGTGGTATAAGAGATACCAATCGAAAAGGAAACAGGCCTAGGGCCTTAGGAATCGCTGGAGCTGATCGTGACTAGCAGTGACTAAGTCGGGAAAGGCCCGCGGGACTCGGGTGCAGTGTTTAAAGTGCACGCACTCACCAATGTTAAGTCTATGGTGCGTAAAAGTTGTAAAGTTAGTTAGTTCGGAACCTTCCGAGTAACCTAGAAAGCTGAAACTTGAGACACAGGCCCTAGAGGTGTGTACCAGTGTGGGAACACCGGCGTTGCTGAGTTACCTCACCCACAGGAAGCGGGTGCATAGGGTCGAAGTAGTGTCGGGTTTCGTCACGCTGGTCGATGGTGCTTGGAGCTGGAGATGCTACAGGCGGCTCGATGTGAAGAGTTCCGGTGGATCCAAGGGTGGATCTGAAGATGTGAAGACCTGAAAGCAGAGGGGACAATGTTCAAAGTCACTAGCCAGTGACTACCGTGGAACCAGATTGGAACCAGGCGATGTCGGGTGCAGACTGGCGTTGAGGTGTAGCTTCTCTCTGCAGCCACGTGGACACCATGGGTCGAGGACGTCCAGGAGTTGGTCATGAGCTGTCCCACACAGGCTTCTCGCTGTTGGCGGTGTCGGCAACTTGATTGGAGCAAACAGGCCTTGGCTAATGCAAGCCACGCAGGAGTCGAAAAAGGTTTATCACTTGGACCAGCAAGGTCAGAGCGGGTGCTCCCTTTTACAGGAGCGAGGGTAAGTCTGGAGCAACCAGACCCGCAGTGTAGTTTGTCGGTTTCGTCGCCAAGATGGCCGCTGACCACGTGGCTAGTGGCCGGGATGGCGCGTCGAGTGGCACGATGCAAAAGGGCCCCACGCAGATCGTGGAGATGCTGGGGGGCTGATCTTCGGTGCAAGGGCTGCTCGGTGATGGGGGTTCTCAGTCCCCAAAGCACAACATCGAGGATGACTCTGATGCTGCGCAGTGAGCCTTTCCGGTGTCCCACTCTCTCGGTGCCTCCACGGGTCCCTTCTTTGCAGGGACTGTGGATCGGGCGGTGAGAAGTCTGGGAGTCTGGGTCTTGTCAGGCTCTGGGCTCCCTCGGGAGGCGGCAGACGGCGGCAAAGCAGACGTCGAGTTGCTGGTTGGTGCCTGTGTTCACAGGGTGGCCACTCCTAGGCCACAAGGGAGATTCTCTTCAGTCTTCTGTGCAGCAGAATGTCGAATTCCAGTCGGCTTCTTCGTTTAAAGTTGATTCAGGATGATCTGAGGTGCTCTGGCACTGCTCCCACTCTTATTCCCAATCTGAGGGGTGGATCACCTGCTAGGACCCTCCTCTGGGTGGGACCAGGAAGGGGGGCGGTTGCAACCCCTTTCCTTTGTCCAGCTCCTCGCCAGGCCTGGGTCTGGAAAGTCCCAGGACCGGTTTGGACTGGCTTATGCACGGGGACACCTTGTGTGCCCCGGGCATGTCTCAATCTATTCAGCCCTGTCCTACCCAATACACAAAATCCTGTCTGGGGTGGTGCTCGCACCTCCCAAGGCAGGAAACCCTTTGTCCAAGCCTCCCTCGCTGGAAGGACTCCCAGCAGCAGGAGGTCAGACTTGTGTCTGTGGTGGCAGCATCCATTTTGTGATGCTGAGGCTCTGGTTAACTTTAACTGGGGTTAAGGCTACGCACATGTCGTGTCCCTCTAGAAGGGTGGAATGCTATCCCCATCGACAGAACTGTCGAGGGGATAGTATTCCAAATCGTATGACACCTTACTCGACATGTTTTGATAAAGCCAAACCAAAGTTAGCATATAACCGCAAGGATTATAATGCACTTAAGAGTATATGGTATGGCAATATCCCGGAACAGCTAAGGGAGTGGTTCCCGACAGCTGTAGACAGGCTCAGCTCATGCTAGAGCACCATCTCACATATTTCCAAGCACTCTGCCTCCAGGATTGATGAGGCCTTCCATAGGAGTGGCTGATAGGAACATATGTGTCCAGTTTAGGTTAGGTATAGGGATACTACACCTAAGCAAGAGGTGATTACACCGACTTGCCCCAGCTGAGTGATCAGCGTGTTGTGTTAAATATGGAGGCCTGGCCAGGGGTGGCGCAATACATGCTGCAGCCCCTGGTAGGCCTTGGAAACACCTATGCCCTGGGTACCTAGGGTACACTGTTACAGGGGCCAATAAGGTGAACCAGTTCCAATTCGTAATGCACCTAGAGTGCATTGGCAGTAATTTAGAGAGAGAACAGCAGGCTGTGGGTCTGATTAGCAGGCCCACAGCCACATTAAGTCATAAACCAGTGAAGCAAAAAGCAAAAAATTGGGGTGACCATAGGATAGCAGACCCTACTCTCCTACACTGATGATGCTGTGATATACCTGTTCTGTGAGTGAGGGAAGCTTGCACTGCTGATGACTGCATTTACCTATTCTATTACGCAGGGAAGCCTTCACTGCTGATGCCCCAAATTACCTGCTCTTTGACGGGCAGACTTAGACACTGATCCCCTGATGTACCAATTCTGTAAGTGAAGGAAGCCTGCACTGCTGATGCTCTAATCTACCTCCTCTGTGAGTCATGAAAGCTTGCTCTGTTGATGCCATGATGACCTGTTCCATAAGGGGCAAGCTCATACTGCGGATTTCCTGATATATCTATACTGTGAGTGAAGGAAGCTTGCTCTGCTGATGGCCTGGTGTACCTGTTCCTTGAGTGAGGGAACCTTGCACTGCTGATGTACTTGTTCTGTGTCCAAAGGAAGGTTTCACTGCTGATGGCCCGATGTACCTGTTCTGTGAATGCAGGAAGCTTGCACTGTGGAGGCCCTGATGAACCTATATTGTGAGGTAAGCTTGCACTGCCGATGTTCCGAAGTTCTTGAACTAAAATGGAGAAGTCAAATCTTGAACTCTCCATAAAAGTGCCCCTCTGGGATCAGCTTGTACAATAAATGCTAGGAACACCTAGGATTGCGTGTGCCAATGAGTGGGAGTTATTATTAAAACAACATTAGTATTTATATGGATTGAAGAGAGTGACCCTAAGTTAAAAAGATGCTGTTACACACATGTACATAGAACAGCTGTCTTAGTACTCACGTGCGAGGGTATGCTGTTGTCGCAGGTTACTTGTGTACTCTCCTGAGGGAGTCTTCCGGTCATAGAGGGAGGCAGAGAGGTATCCAAGGAACCTAGCCTCACAGGGAGGATGAGAGGTACCCTATGACCCTAGCCTCACAGGGAGGATGAGAGGTACCCTATGACCCTAGCCTCAGAGGGAGGCAGGGATGTACCCTATAACCCTAGCCTCAGAGGGAGGCAGAGCGGTATCCAAGGAACCTAGCCTCAGAGGGAGGCAGAGAGGTACCCTATGACCCTAGGCTCACAGGGAGGAAGAGAGGTACCCTATGACCCTAGCCTCACAGGGAGGAAGAGAGGTGCCCTATGACCCTAGCCTCAGCGGGAGGCAGGGATGTACCCTATAACCCTAGCCTCAGAGGGAGGCAGGGAGGTATCCAAAGAACCTAGCCTCAGAGGGAGGCAGAGAGGTACCCTATGACCCTAGCCTCAGAGGGAGGCAGAGAGGTACCGAAGGAACCTAGCCTCACAGGGAGGAAGAGAGGTACCCTATAACCCTAGCCTCAGCGGGAGGCAGGGAGGTATCCAAGGAACCTAGCCTCACAGGGAGGAAGAGAGGTACCCTTTGACCCTAGCCTCAGAGGGAGGTAGAGAGGTATCCAAGGAACCTAGCCTCACAGGGAGGAAGAGAGGTACCCTTTGACCCTAGCCTCAGAGGGAGGTAGAGAGGTATCCAAGGAACCTAGCCTCACAGGGAGGAAGAGAGGTACCCTTTGACCCTAGCCTCAGAGGGAAGCAGAGAGGTATCCAAGGAACCTAGCCTCACAGGGAGGAAGAGAGGTACCCTTTGACCCTAGCCTCAGAGGGAGGCAGGGAGGTACCCTATAACCCTAGCCTCAGAGGGAGGTAGAGAGGTGCCCTATGGCACTAGCCTCTGAGGGTGCCAGGGGGTAATTTTAGGGTTCCAGGCGGGTATGGGTGTTGGGGTGCTAGGGGGTTATTTTAGGGTTCAGTATGGGTTTTGGGGTGACAGGGGGATAATTTTAGGGTTCAGGGTGGGTATGGGTTTTGGGGTACCAGGGGGGTAATTTTAGGGTTCAGGGTGAGTATGGGTTTTAAGGGACCAGGGGGGTAATTTTAGGGTTCAGGGTCGCTATGAGTTTTTTCAGGGAAGGGGTAATTTTAGGGTTCAGGGTGGGTATGGGTTTTGGGGTGCCAGAGGGATAATTTTAGGGTTCATGGTGGGTATGGGTTTTGGGGTAGCAGGGGGTAATTTTAGGGTTCCGGGTGGGTAGGGATTTTGGGGTGCCAGGGGGTAATTTTAGGGTTTCAGGCGGGTATGTGTGTTGGTTTGTGTTAGGGGGTAATTTTAGGGTTCAGTGTGGGTATAGGTTTTGGGGTGCCAGGGGGATAATTTTATGGTTCAGGGTTGGTATGGGTGTTGGGATACCAGGGAAGTAATTTTAGGGTTCAGGGCGGATATGGGTTTTAAGGGGCCAGTGGGGTATTTTTATGGTTCAGGGAGGGTATTGAAGGACCGGGTTTTTAGAACCCAGCGGCGTCAGGGAGAACGCCTGAAACCTTCGAGTTCCCCTGTCTTGGCAAACAGAGACACGGGATACTTCTTGATGATGTCAAAGACCAAAGTTTATTGGTTGCAACCAGGGACAGAGATCTACGAAGTACACACGGGTAGTTCGTCAGAGACTGCACACTTTCGATAAACGGAGCTCGGTCTTTTATGCCAAAAATCATGCCTCAGGCAGCATTACAATTTACATTTGGTGCATATAAACTGACCAATGACAATGTAGCATTTCAAATTTAGCAAATGACGACAGTCAAAGACAATACCATTTTCCGTTGTCCAGCCCACCAGAAGCGATCACGCACATGCTCGGTTTCCTGTTCGATCAGGCCGGACAAACCCATCGTAAACCCTTCAACCCAGATCGATGATCATGTCGTAAAGGAAAGGCAGAAACAGATGGAAAGGAGATAGAGAGGTGGGAACGGTGTACCATAAACTCGGGCACGTCCTGCCCTTTGATCTTTATCAGACCAGCTGCTGAACAAGGAACTGGCTCAGCGGGATCCGCCCCAGGCAAGGAGTCAGTTCGGCCAGGTCAACCAGAAGTCAGCTAAGGCGTACGTGTGCCAAGGATTTTCTCGGCCGCAGTCATCGGGCCTATGTTAGGGCAACCACACAAAATGGCTGCCGCATACAAAATGGAACCCGGAGGTTCAAACTAAATCCTTGAATATAGAGTGTTCTCCTATATCGATTCATACGAAAACACTCAGACACGCTACACTCGCCATTTGCGGTCTGTTGACGCCAAAATCGTCCATTTCCGACGATCTTTATAAATCGGGTTCGGAACTATCGAACCTAATTCGGGACCACGGAACAACAGACCCTCCTTTTGCCCTATCATAGGCAATAAACCCAAACCCATTTTAATCCGAATCTGGATCTATATTCATCAGGTCATCGATATGCTGCTGTAGCATCATCCTATTACTAAGCATCTCTCTCTGGACAGGTCTCCGTACACACAAAGTAGCACAAAGGCCACAAATAGCAGGAGCACACTGTACACAGAGACAGAACATGAACAGGATTGCTAAGACCATCCCAATAACCATCAAAATCTTCCAACCCCAAGTGGATATCAATCCCCATAACCATCCCATCAAAGACCAATCCCCTTTGTCCACATGGACAGAATTGTAGATTTTGTGCAATTTGGAAATGGCCTGGAAGACTGATGGAGCGTTGTCTGGAATGAAAACACAGCAGCTTGATTGAATCAATCTACAAACTCCACCTTGATCTGCTAGAATAACATCTAGGGCAACTCTATTCTGAAGTGTCATAAGTCTATCCGACTGGAGCTCAGCAGTCACGTTACCAAGGGCACCGGCAGTTTCAACTATGGTGGACTCAACCACTCTCGTTAGCTGACGAATATTCCTACTGTTAGCCATAGGTCCCCAAAATGGTAGAAAACCCTTAAAGAAATCTCCCAATTCTTGTCCTGCAGTGTCTTCTTGACTAAAGACACCTCTAGCAACTCTCGTCTTGTGGTAATCTGCCGCAGCTCTAAAAGTGGGAGGTAACAGAAAGGAAGCAAAACATGTGCCCGAGAAGTCGGGGGGCAACCATGTGTACGCTTTGTCATAGCAAACAAAGTAGGTACCCTTAGCAGCTAAGAACGCTGGGGAAGACTGAGACGCAAACACGTAAGTCTCAGCGCAAACACTCTTCCCTAACTGAGCCTTTGGATTCTTACCGTTGCCCTGCAGACAATAGTAGCCCTTATGGGGCACTATCCAGATCGGTGGAGGACTTTTCGCTCGCTGGTTAACACTCAGACTAACTCCATATCCAGTGACGTTCCAACCACTGTATGGTTGCCTCTCATCTTTTGGAATAGTCTCAACTGCATTAGTCCCATTAATCATGTCGACTATGCCTTTAGCTAAAGCACTATTCTTCGGATTGTCTTTCGGTGAACGTAGGGGGTAGACACTATGGGCATAGATAAACATGGTTCTGTAAGCTCGAATCGAACCATTTAAACTAAAGGGCAAAACTAAATAAGGAATACCTTTATCGGTTGTATGAGGCATCAAACCACAAATCCAGCAGTTCGTTGTATTGATCACTAACTGGTGCTGGTGCAAAAGTTGAATGAAGGAATTATTAGAAAATTCCAAACGTCTGACTACCTCATGTTCGGGCAAAGGATGGAAAGAATGAGAAGAAATAGTAGGTGAAGGTGTAGGTTGCACAGTGGAATTAGACGTCATTTTAAAAACAAATGCTACATAACCAGCTATGAATATCACGAAACTCAATAGCAAAAACAAACATGGTATCAAAAAGCATTTCTTCAACATTATTTTGCATATTCTTTTTCTAAAAGTCAATGTCTGTACAGGTCTCTCCAACTCAAAGAAATCCATCCTAAACTAAATGTGCTGCCCGCGGTGGTTGGTTGATTCTGCTTGAGAGTGCCTCTGCTGAACCCAGGAAGGCTGCCTCGGGCCAACAGAACCCTCGACCTAGTGTCTCAGGCTTGCACTCCCAAGACTGGTAGCAACCGCGACCCTAGCAGCGAGAACCGGATGGCAGTTCAAGAAAAACAAAAATGAGTAGATCCTTGGTGGAGAGTTAACCTGCAAACAATAAAAAAATCACTTTATTAATATTTTATTTGTCCATAATTCTCAATCTCAGATTGTAGCGATCTTTTCCGGATAGTTCTTGATCAGTGAACAAGAGGTGAGGCTCTGTAGTGTCCAATCGCTCTGCAGGAGGTACTGATGCTTGTAAAATTTGATCGCTCTCTTTCTCTGAGCTAGTTCCAGTCAGCCGAGCATCGCTGAACGGTACAAATCGTGGCACTACTTCTGTCTCAGAGTCCGCAAGACCCTCTTGGACCCACTTGTCGTAAGGCAAAGGCAAAGGTGCCTTTTTTGGTGTGCGAGCCGTGGATCCAGTTTAGTTTCCCTCGCACTCGGACCGCAGATCTCGTGGACAAAAGCACTTGGTAGGACCCAGTCCAGCGGGGCTGCTCGTTCTTCGTCCGCTGAAAATTCCGAACAAAGACCCAAGAGCCAGGTTCGATAGAGTGCCCTGGATCCTCTGTAGCTTGTGGAAGACTGTCATGTACCTGTTGGCGTAAAACACTCATTTTAGTTGTCAGTTCACGCAAATAATCAAGCAAAACAGGATACTCGAGGTCACTGAACCTCGTCGATCTTGGTACGGCCCAAATATTCGCTGGGCGACCAAACACAAACTCATACGGACTCAAACCCATTCGTGAATGCACAGTCATTCGGGTGGACAAAAGTGCTAATGGCAGGGCATCTGGCCATTGCAAACCAGTGCTTTCTTGAATTTTGGCCAATTTCATCTTAAGGGTGCCATTATAGCACTCGACTAAACCAGCTGATTGGGGGTGGTTTGCAGCGTGGAACTTCTGCCTAATCCCGAGGCCCTCACACACTCTCTTCATAACTTGACCCACAAATTCACTTCCGTTTTCACTCCAAATAATTCTCGGCATTCCAAACCTCGGGAAAAATTCCTTTATCAAAACTTTCGCTGTGGACAAAGCAGTATTGTCCTTAATGGGGTAAGCTTCTACCCATCTAGAAAAGGAGCAAACAACCACTAACACATATTTCAAGTTGTTGCATCTCTCCATATGGATTAAATCTAGCTGCTAAGCCTCGAACGGATACGTAGGAGGAGCAAAATGACCAGCTGGTGTTGGGGTTCCCTTACCAGGATTATGCATCAAACACACCATACAGTTCTTAACTAAATTATCTGCGCATCTGGGGATTCCTACATTCTGCCAAACCGGAGCCAACAACTTGCAAATCCCTTTCACACTAATGTGTGCCATTCCATGAGCCATTGTAACAACTGGAAGCACATACGCGTTAGGCAACAACCATCTCTGATGTTCAGACAAGTCAGTCCAACAACCATTCGAATCCAATTTACCCTTACTCTCTCTCCATTCATCCAACTCTTTCTCTGTGGCCTCACTCTGAATAGTTTTCACGCTCTCAATGGTGTCTTCACACATACTCTTTTCTGGAACCCATCTCGCCGGACCTGCAACATACATTCGACTCATCATGTTCCTAGCAGTTTCTTTCGCTACTTCATCCGCAAACGCATTACCACGACCAGCGTCATCCGTAACCTTTTTATGGGCATTGCATTTCACAATCGCTACTTGCAAAGGTAACGTAAGAGATTCAAGGAGTTCATTCACCAGTTGTCAATGTTGGATCTTCGTCCCATGCGATGTCAAAAACCCACGTTCACGCCACAATCGTCCAAAACTATGAGCCACACCAAACGCATACTGACTATCCGTATACACATTCACTCGTTTCCCTTTCGCCAACACACATGCTCTCGTAAGTGCAATCAATTCAGCTGCTTGTGCAGAGTTATGCTGCAGTCGTATCACCATTTGGTAATTTAAAAGACGAACCATCAACCCACAAAGCATCATCACAGTCAGGAAGAGGAGTATCTCTCAAGTCTATTCTCCCTTTCGTCTCTTCTTCGGTTCTTAGAAAACAATCATGTTGCTCTTCACTATCATCATCTGTCTCAAGCGAAATCAGCAACAACGTAGCCGGGTTCAAGGTATTACACCTCTCGATGTGCACATGGCTCGCTAACAACGTAAGCTCATACCCTGACAACCGAGCACTAGTTAAGTGCTTTGTCTTTGTACAATTTAACAAGGTATCCACTGCATGTGGAACCATGACCACTAACGTGTTGTCCATAACCAAACCCGCAGATTGTCGAATCGAAACAGCCGCTGCCGCTGTAGCTCTCAAGCAACTCGGCAACGCTCTGGCTACAGGATCTAAAGTCGACAAAAAGTACGCACATGGGCGTTGCTTCTCGCCAAACTGCTGAGTCAAAACCGATAATGCACATCCCTCTCTCTCGTGGACATACAATGTGAAAGGCTTACTGTAGTCGGGAGTACCCAACACAGGAGCCGAACACAACGCATCAAAGTACCACAACTAAACAATTTTCTAAGACTGCTAAAACCAGGCATCTCGCACACTAGTCTAGCTTCAAACAACAAGGGGAATCTGAAAACGATAGTCTCGTGAATACATGAATCCCTTGGCTTTGGAGCCTGCAGGTACCAAATCAAAGTTATCCACTAAAGGATACAAACAAACTAAGGACTAGGAGACGCTCCGTTTATACTTAACTGAGATGTCGATGGCGTCACCAGAAGACCCGTCAATCGTCTCGCTCTACAAACGTCTAAGGCTCCAAAACAGGGTGACAGTCACGGCAGCAGTCCTTCGTAGCCGTCGGAAAGCGGTAAACCTCGCAGCAAAGACTTTTGGACCACGACGACATACAGGGGTCGATGAAGTGGCTGGCCTTCCTCCAGAATTTTCTCACGAACCTCTGGCTTGGACCGGTACCGCTGAAGTCGCCCCACGTTGGGCGCCAACGGAAGGACCGGGTTTTTAGAACCCAGCGGCGTCAGGGAGAACGCCTGAAACCTTCGAGTTCCCCTGTCTTGGCAAACAGAGACACAGGATACTTCTTGATGACGTCAAAGACCAAAGTTTATTGGTTGCAACCAGGGACAGAGATCTACGAAGTACACACGGGCAGTTCGTCAGAGACTGCACACTTTCGATAAACGGATCTCGGTCTTTTATGCCGAAAATCATGCCTCAGGCAGCATTACAATTTACATTTGGTGCATATAAACTGACCAATGACAATGTAGCATTTCAAAAGTAGCAAATGACGACAGTCAAAGACAATCCCATTTTCTGTTGTCCAGCCCACCAGAAGCGATCACGCACGGTTTCCTGTTCGATCAGGCCGGACAAACCCATCGTAAACCCTTCAACCCAGATCGATGATTATGTCGTAAAGGAAAGGCAGAAACAGATGGAAAGGAGATAGAGAGGTGGGAACGGTGTACCATAAACTCGGGCACGTCCTGCCCTTTGATCATTATCAGACCAGCTGCTGAACAAGGAACTGGCTCAGCGGGATCCGCCCCAGGCAAGGAGTCAGTTCCGCCAGGTCAACCAGAAGTCAGCTAAGGCGTACGTGTCCCAAGGATTTTCTCGGCCGCAGTCATCGGGCCTATGTTAGGGCAACCACACAAAATGGCTGCCGCATACAAAATTAACTAAATCCTTGAATATAGAGTGTTCTCCTATATCGATTCATACGAAAACACTCAGACACGCTACACTCGCCATTTGCGGTCTGTTGACGCCAAAATCGTCCATTTCCGACGATCTTTATAAATCGGGTTCGGAACTATCGAACCTAATTCGGGACCACGGAATCACAGTATGAGTTTTGGGGGGGCATGGTTAATTTTGGGTTTCAGGGTGGGTATGGGTTTTGGGGTGCCAGGGGGATAATTTTAGGGTTCATGGTGGGTATGGGTTTTGGGGTAGCAGGGGGGTAATTTTAGGGTTCAGGGTGGGTATGGGTTTTGGGGTGCAAGGGGGGGCATTTTAGGGTTCAGCACAGGTATGGGTTTTGGGGTGCCAGGGGGACAATTTTAGGGGCCAGGGCAGGTGTGGGTTATGGGTTTTGGGGTGCCAGGGGGCTAATGTTAGGTATCAGGAAATGTATGAGTTTTAGGGGGCCTGGGCGGTCATTTTAGGGTTCATGTGTGGTCTAATTGTTGTCCAGTTTCAAAGGCAGAATTCACCACTTTTTTCTCAGCTTGGCCTGACCATTACCTGATCCATCTGCCATTTTAGCCCCACCCCTATTGATTAACATTAGCAATGCCCCTTCATTTGCCAGATTAGCCCCCCCCCTCCCCCGGGAAAATTTCTGTGAAAGCCCATTGGCAGGCGTGACTGACTGTGAAAGGCCCTAACGGACAGTAATAAATACTAATTTGTATTTTCCACAGTCACCAAACTCAGCAATTATAACACTTCTGTGTGGGAAGAGCCGAGCAGGAAGCTCTTTTCAAATCAATGAGTGAAGTACTAGGAATGAACGCTGCCTGCGGCCTTAGCTAGAGACACAGTCTCCCGACTGTTCCCTTTGATTCTCCATATCCTAGTCTCTCTGTTTTGGACCTCTCCCTTGCTTTCACCCGGTTGGTGCCCATAAGACCACATCATCGGGTCATCTGTTTTCTGTGTTCTATCTTTCCTTAAAGTTATACAGAAATGTATAGCTGGCTTTTTGAGATGCACATTTGCACTAAAAACTATAAGACACAAGACCACTTTACACATAAATGCAATATTACAACCTAGAAGTGCAGGGTTTTACTGCACAGAAACTCTGGCATGCGTCCCTAACAGCAGCAAGTGCAGTGCACATCTACTTCAAGGCACTAGTATATTTCCCAGAACATAGTTCAAACACTGCAGATAATACAGGCATGGCAGCAGCCGCCCATCCCATATTAGAAGTATCCAGGAAGGGTCAATGTACATCAGCCCTGCCCACACACCTGAAATCTACTTGAGGGACACCTCTCTAGCGCCTTGAGGGATGCATTATTCACCGGTGCTGTGCAGTGCCACCAACATGCCTCCTGTTAAGCGCTACATCTGCCTCTCCCAGGAGGATAGTGGATACCCAGCGCGAACAGCAGGATAGCGCCATCAACAGGAGGCAGTGATCACGTGCAAATCCCGATGACGGTGGCAGGAAACTGGAATTCGGAAAGTTCCAGATTTTGGGACAGCTGCCTGGGCTGGCTGTTACAACTTGTGGAGATTAAGAGGGCAAGTTAACCAAAATCGTTTCTCTCGCGTCATGGGGTGGAGTCTGCGATGCATACGGAGCCCTCCCCCTCCCTATGACGACTTTGGGGAGGGTGAGATGGGGAGGCAATTATGATTGACATGAAGCCACGCCCGAGCTGATGCTCATGCCACGTGGCTGCTGCAAAAGTGACGCTACTGCTCATCGTCTTGGGGAAGAAAATCAAGGCCCTAGATAGTGGCAGGCCCGGGGGTACTGGCTTAAGCCCTTGCACCGCCACTATGACACATGGACGCAAGCATGTCAGTGAAAGTGCATGCCTAATCCTAACATTATGATGGCAGCCAGCCTTGTGAGTACTCTGCAGTCACTGGCAATATGACATCGGCACGTCGCGTGTCTGCAAGGTAAGTTTTCCTGTTTTATATGGCATCCACATGAATATTTAAATAATCACAATACATAGTGTGAATGTGTGATTGTTGAACTTGGCCCTTTTTGCAGTGTCATCCCTGAACTTTTTGCCTTCCTCCTGTATTATGTCTGACCTGTTTTTGTTGGTTTTATGACTCTGGGCACTTTACCACTGCTGATCAGTGCTAAAGTGCATATTGTCTTCCTATTATAAATTGATGTATGGATTAGTGACTCCATGATTGGATTATTTGGTGTACTTGTCAGACCCTAGTACAGTGCACTGAGTGTGCCCAGGGCTTGTGAACCAAATGCTGCTAGTGGGCTTGCAGCACTAATTGTGCCACCCACAGAAGCAGCCTGAAAAAGTGTGTCTAAGGACTGGAATTGTAGAGCCTGGGTGAAGTCTGGTACTGCCATGCTGACTGGGCAAGTGCACCCACTTTCCAGCCCCTCAACCTTCCTTTTTCTTCATATCAGACACCCCTATGGTAGGCCCAAGGGCAGGGTGCATTGTAAGTATAAGGTAGGACAAGCCCTGATTTATGTGGTATATCCCAATAGTGAATTACAGCCATTTTCGTTTTTCACTGTTACAAGGCTACCTGTTCTCCATAGGCCAGAATGGGCAGTTAGATTAATACATTTTATAATCCTAATTGACTCAGAGAACATCGTAGAAGTTTGAGTTCAGTATGCCTGAACTCAGAGTGATAAAATACATCTTTTAGTGAAGTTGGTTTTAACATTCTGTGTTTGAAAATACCACTTTTAGAAAGTAGGTATTTTCTTGCCTAACTATCCAGGACTGCCTCTGCTAGGTTGTGTAGTTGTTGTCTGGAGTTTGAGTGACAGGGCTGGGGGATTCCAGGAGACAGGGTGGGCCCGCCCAGTGGTGAATAGAGAGATCTGCACCTTGATGGGAGGGAGGAGTTGCACCTGGGACCTGAATTGGACAGTGCCTGCCCCCCACAGTGCTGGCTCCACCGCCTGTGGTGCGTCTGATGTCTCTGCCCTGCACTGCGAAAGGAGAGAAGGAATCATGTCAACAGAGTGCTCCAGGGTTTGCCATTCCCCCACAATGCTGGCTCCAGCTCCTGTGGGGCGTCGCACTTCTGAACAAGGGTGTCCCTGCTGGAGTTGTCGCACTGCACTGCATCGAGAGAAGTGTCTCGCAGCGAAGAGGAAACGAGTCACCGTCGCTGCTGCCAGCCGTCGCACTTCTGAACAAGGGTGTCGCCACTAGAGTTGTCGCACTGCACCGCATCGAGAGAAGAGTCTTGAAACAATGAAGAAGCATGTCGCCGTCGCAGTTGCCTGCCGTTGCACTTCTGAACAAAGGTGTGGCTGCTGGAACTGTTGCATTGCACCGCATCGAGGAAAGCGCCTCGCATCCCCGAGAAGCGCGCCGCCGTCGGAGCTGCTGCAGTCGCATTTCTGAACAAGGATGTTGCCGCTGTATTTGTCGCATTGTGCGGAAGCTTCACGCAATCGTGGGAGAAGAGTGTCGCAGCTGAAGCGGTTGCAGTCGTCCTTTTGAACAAGGGTGTCACCGCTGCAGTCCACACATCGAACCAAGAACTTCTTGCATCCCCGGAGAAGCGTGCCGCATCTGGAAGATCTTCACGTCTTTATTTCTGTGCACCTGAACTTTGCTGCATTCCCATCGCTTCGACATTGCTTGTCGTGGAAGCGCATCACATCGTAACGTACATTGACGCAAAGTGTTGCATCTTAAGAAATGAACTGAACTAAGCTAAAACTACCATCTTAAAGTAACAGTATTGTGTATTTTTGTCATTTATGGTCTTGTGGTAAATCTATATCAAGTATACTTATTTTTGATATAAAAACCTTGTGTGGTGTCCATCTGTAGTGTTATCACTGGGTTACTGTATGTGGTCACAAATGCTTTACACACTGCCTCTGAGATAAGCCTGTCTGCTCGTGCCAAGCTACCAAGGTGGTGAGCAGGGGTTATTTAGGAGTGTAATCTCCTTATCCTGACTAGAGGCAAGGGTCCCTATTTGTCACAAGTACCTACCTGTGCCAACCAGAGACCCCCAAATCTAACATTGGTGGTCAGAGGTGAGGATTCTGGGCTTGCATTTGTGATTAATGTAAAGTGATTGGTGAACACTACTAGTGAGTGCAGACCAAACGCAACTACATACTGTTTTTTCTGTTTTATGGTATCCTCCTGAAGGTATTTCTGATACCATGGCCCTGGTTAGTTGTTGCAAAATGGAACCCGACTTCTGGCATATGTTTGTCTACACAATGAAGGAGCTACGTGTGTTTTGCAAGGAAAGGGGGCTGCCTGTGAAGAGAAGATCTAGGGAGGATCTAGAGACATCCCTATTTCAATATGAGTTACCCCACTGGAAGGCAACACTACCAGTTGAGTCTGAGAATGAGGAATTCTCTAAAAGTGAGGGAGAAACAGAAAAAGTTAGCTGGCTTCTTGCTCATGAGCAGAGGCTGAAAGAGATTGATGAAGAGCTGAGAAAGCTGGATGAGGCCAAAAGTGCTTTAGCCTAAGAAGAAGAAATTTGGGCAGCTCAGGAAGTGAGCTTTGCTGAGTTGGAGTCCAGCTCAGATGGTGGCAGCAAAATTGAATTTTCTAGTGCTGAGGGAGCAGTACATAGACCCAGAGATGTGGCACCTGACTTGAAGGAGGGGGTTAACATACACCAGGAGGCTCAAGGACATGAGGTAGCTCCAAAGGTGCGCAGTGTCCCTGAGGAGAATGGGGTAACTGGCACAGGGGTTCATGGTCCTAGTGGTGGGAGGGACACTCTACTGGCTCTAGATGAGAGGTGCAGGGAGAGGGGTTCCCCCAAGGTTGAAGTCCTGGTATGTGAGTGTGAAGACCACCCAGAAGAGTGTGGGTTGAATGACAGAGACAATTAGATACTGTCTTGCCAATCTCAGGAGAGTGGTGTAGAGTACATGTGCGAGGCACTGGATGGTGAGGTGAAGGATAGTTTGGTTAACCCCTGTGGCGGGCTGTGTGATCCAATTGTGGGAAAGCATAGTGTAAGTCCCTGTTTTTAGGAGTGTAATCCCCTTATCCTGACTAGAGGCAAGGGTCCCTATTTGTCACAAGTACCTACCTGTGCCAAGGAGAGACCCCCAAATCTAACAGTGATTATTATTTTAGTAATGTGGATGGCACATAAAGCTGGAAAAATTAGGGGGGCGCAGCCCCTCAGCCCAAAGGGAGAAGCCGCCCCTGCTGAGAACCCTACCAATAATCACATCTTTTGTAGGATCAAGTCCAAAAAACAAACAACAATAGAAAGAGATTCCCGCCAACTTCACCGCAATCGTCACGGAAGACAGCCCTTTGTCAATGCAATGGAATACGTTTGTTTGTTCGTTCGTTAATCTTTATTTCGGCAATTTTGCCATAAAAGATAAAACATAACATTTGTGCAAACAAAAGTCAAAGATCGGTGTCACATCAAATAGCGGAGTATTACACTGGTACAAGAAGAAGGGATACCCCAATACACAACAATCTATACTATTAAAACATACGTGAGAAGCAAAACTACTTAATTATTTAAGAACAGTCTGTCATATACAATTAAAAATAAGAACAATTTTACAATACAGCTAAAATTTACTTAAAATAACCTGGTATATAGAAATGTATGCATTATCTAATGCATGGTCCAGACCGAAAATACAATACCATGGGAGTTAAAACGCGATCTCTTGTGCCATACTGCTTCAAGAAATTTGGCCATTGCAAAAACAGTTACGCTTGAGAGGTCAGTATTGAGAATTCTAAAGGCCTCAGAGCATTTGGCAAACCCTAGATTTTTACAGAGTGGAATTATCCAATACCTTCTAGCCGCAGTGTAGGCAGGACAAAAGAAAACTAAGTGCAATTCATCTTCAAGGCTGCAGTTGCAGCCAGGGCAGTTTTCCAGGGAGTCCTGCCTCCATTTACTGGAAAAAGCTCTTAGCGGAAGAGTGCCATACCGCCATTGCAGATACAATTTCCTAGCCAGATTCGGGAAAATATCATCAAGAACTATCTCAAACTTGTAGAATTCCTTGACCCTTAGAAAAGTGTTAGCTAGGGAGTCTGGGCGTGTACCCTGTGTGTGGGATGCAAGGTTACATGCATGGAAAGTTGCAACCAGATGTTTGCGGGACAGTCCCTGGCAAGCCACTTCAGGGTCGCTCCAAAGAGTCGGGAGACCTAGCCGGACAAACTCGGTTTTTAAGTATTTAAACCATGGAATGTTCTCCATAGCAGGAAGAGCAAGTATTTCCTGCAATTCCTGCCTATAGTTGGCTAACTCAAAAGTGGACCATAATCTTCTCCAGAAAGTCAAGGGCTTTACACCCAATACTTCATCCAGAGGTTTCAGACCCAGAACCATCCTAAGGGGCAAGAGGGGGGTGCTAGCCGGTAGCTTTAAGAGTTGTCTGATTAATTTATTTTCGACTATGACTAGCTCTTTCTGCACGCATGACCCCAGAGTTCACTGCCATAGAGAATCGCACCTCTGGCCTGGAGTCTGTAGATCTCCAGTGGGGGGCCTATTGGTCTAGCAGATGATTTATTAGAGTTGACCAACCTGATTATTCCCCCTGCTATTTGAGCTAGTCTAAGCTGGGACTTAACTTGATGGTCGCCCCATTCCAACTTATCATTCAAGGTCACACCCAAATACTCAAACGTATAAACTCTTTCTAGCCTGTTCGGGCCTATAGAGGGATTGGGGCGTGTTTTTTTGGGAGGATTGAAAATCATATACTTGGTCTTGAGCGCATTTATTTTGAGACCATGCTCTCCACAAAATGCCTCGAAGCCCTCCAGAATCCGCTGGATCCCCATTGGGGATTTCGATAGCAGCAGGGTGTCGTCGGCAAACATAATTGTGGGCACCCTGCTGCCGCCAAGCCTCAGTGCATCTTGTTGGGAACCTTATTTAGATAATCGATTACCCCGTTGACAAAGAGGCAAAACAGGGTCGGTGCTAAGACACATCCCTGCCTTACCCCTCTGCCACTGGGAAATCTTTTTGAGAGGCTACCCAACCTCCCGCACCTAACCTGTGCAAAGTTGTGTGTGTGTAGAAGAGTAATGATGTCTAAAAGAGTGGGTGGGATACCCAGATTGGCAAGTACCGTCCATAGTTTGCTCCGCGGAACCAGATCAAAGGCTGAGCGGAGGTCAACAAAGACGGTGTATAACGCACCACCCTCCGCCCGCACCGTCTTCCAAAAGATGAGGGCAAAGCGAAAAATTTGGTCCATAGTTGACACCTTGCTCCTAAATCCCGCCTGGAACGTACTTAAGATTGAGTGATCCGCCATCCATTCCTGGAGGCGGTCAAGTATCAGCCTCGTGAAGATTTTTTGTGAAACATCGATGAGGCTGATTGGCCTGTAGTTGGCTGGGAGCAGAGGAGAGCCCTTTATGAAAATAGGAACAATCTCTGCTCCCAGCTAAGTACCAGGGACCGCCATTCCCCCCAGGATTGCATTATACACTTCCAGAAGATAGGGGGCCCAAACTCTAGGTTGGTGCTTGAATAAATCTCCCCGGATTTTATCTAGCCCGGGGGCTTTCCCCGATGGCAACTTTGATATTACATTGAGAACCTCCCGCAATGAAAATTGCATTGGCTCAGCTCCCTCCATCGTTTTAGATTTCGGGCTTGGCCAGCCAGAGAGTGGGAGGTAGTCAATCAATAGGCCGTGTTGGGGCTTGGGGGAACCAGGGATGGTCTCCTCATATAGGCTGCGGAAGTGGTCCTCCAACACCGTAGCCGCTATGTTGGCCTCCACAGCTGGAGTCGGTTCGGCAGACTCTGTTCTCACTATCTGCCAGAATTTACGTACATCTCTAGTCTGAAGAGAGGCCAACATGTTTTCCCAGTTGGAGTAGTCCCATTCCACCTTTGCATGGTGGATTACTTGCTTCAGTTCTGCCCTCCTAATCTTAATTAGCCCTGTGTCCCTGGGGTGCTTCAATGCAGCGAGGAGGTCAGCCTTTGCCTTCCTGCAAGTTGGATTGAACCATGAGGAGGCTCTTTGCCCCCTGCGGGGCCCTTTCCGCACAATTGGATTTAAAAGTTCCACAAGAGTGGCCACCAATTCCACATGGAGGGTGCCCAGCTTAGGAAACAATACTGCTTGAGAGGGTTGAAGAAAGGGCCTTGACACATTCGAATATGGGGAAAATTTGTGTATAAAGGTCGGCAATGTGGGCAGGATTGTCCAAGAGCTTGGCCAACCTCACTCTGCGCCTGTCATTTGTTAGGATTAGTTTTGGGTCTGTGGAAGCCTCTGCCAACTGGACACCCGTAGGTCCACCGGGCGAGACCATTGAAAGAATCAGCGCGTTTTGATCACTGTCAGTTCTTTGCACTACCGCAAAGTCAGAAACCTTGTTCCAGTCGGATGTCTGAACAAGGATATAGTCCCGTTGAGACTCCTGTCCTGTTTTATTAACCCCTTCGCTGCTAGGCCTTTTCCTCTCCTGTGCTAAGGCTTTTTTTTGGCGTTTTGGGGTAGTGCGCGCTTAGGCCCTTGTAACTTTTTGACCACATAAGGTATCCACGCCAAATTTGCGTCCTTTTCTTCCAACATCATGTGGATTCTAAAGGCGCCCAGGGTTTGTGGATTCCCTTGGAGGGGTCCCAGAAATTAACCAAAATATAGTGAAATCTTTGTTTTTTCAGAGAATTGGGAAAAACGGGCTGCAAATGAAAGCCTCTGGGTTTTTCCCTGAAAATGTTTTCAAAAAAGGGTTTGTGGGGCTGAAATCTCCATTTTCTCAGCTTTTAGGGAATGACAGTCTTTTGTCAGAGAACCGACATTTTTCACACAGTTTTGGCATTTTTCTGGGACATAGCCTATTTTTGCTACTTTTAGAGCTTTCCACCTCCTTCCAGTTAATGGTAGAAATGAGTTTGAAAGCAATAATGGATCCTGGAACGCTGTACATTTTCGAGAAGTAGACAAAATTCTGAATTCAGAAAGGGGTAATTTGTCTAAATCTATGAAGGTTTCTTTATAGAAACTAACAGTTAAATATTGGAATAATTGAACATTTGTTGAAAAAAACAGCCTTTTGTCTCAACGTTTTCACCTATAACTTTTTCTAATTTTGACAGCTCTTGGAAAGCAATATATCGTTACATCCGTTAGACCTTCCTGGTTGTGGGGATATATAGGACTTGTAGTTTCACCAAGAACCCGACGAACCCAGATCCAAATACTGAGCAGCAACTCGCTATGGTATTTTTTCATTTACTGGGTATAGAGCACTTTGTCTTGGAAAATGTATACATGGAAAAATCTGTATGAAAGACACCTATGTATTTCTGAATTGGGTACAAATTATAGAGTTCAGAAACAGTATATAATTGCTAATTTTCAAAATTGGGAATACTCATACTAGCATGAGAATTATTGGTCATTTTTCAAAAATATATTTTTTTTACACAATGTCTTTCATTGAAAGGGAGAAATGCATGAAAGCTCAATTGGTAATAACAGTTGATTTACAAATCTGAAATACCCCAAGTCTCCCGATAAAAACGGTACCTCACTTGTGTGGGTCGGCCTTGTGCCTGCGACAGGAAACGGCGCAAAATGCATCGTGGTCACACCTACATTTTGCAGTTACAAATTGACCCTTTTTTGGCAAAGTGCCTACCTGTAGTTTTTGCACCCTAGCTCGGCCGGCACCTAGGGAAACCTAGCAAACCTATACATTTTTGAAAAGTAGACACCCAGGGAAATTTAGGATGGGGTGACTCGACTGCCTACCACCAGGTTTTGTTACCCAGAATCCCTTGCAAAGCTAAGAATTTGACAAAAAAAAAACATTTTCCTCACATTTCTGTGGTGGAAAGTTCTGGAATCTACGTGGATCAACAAATTTCTACCCACCCAGTGTTTCCCCTGGTCTCCCGAAAAAAAAGGTACCTCATTTGCGTGGGTAGGCATAGTGGCTGCGACACGAAACAGCGCAAAACGCCACGTGGTCGCACCTCAATTTCCCAGTGAAATCTTACGCTCTTTGGACAAAGAGACTACCTTTTGTTTTTGAGCCCTAGCTCTGCCAGCACCTAGGGAAACCTAGCAAACCTATACATTTTTGAAAAGTAGACTACCAGGGGAATTCAGGATGGGGTGTCTCGACTGCCTACCACCAGGTTTTGTTACCCAGAATCCCTTGCAAAGCTAAGAATTTGACAAAAAAAACACATTTTCCTCACATTTCTGTGGTGGAAAGTTCTGGAATCTACGTGGATCAACAAATTTCTACCCACCCAGTGTTCCCCCAGGTCTCCCAGAAATAATGGTACCTCATTTGCGTGGGTAGGCATAGTGGCTGCGACACGAAACAGCGCAAAACACCACGTGGTCGCACCTCAATTTCCCAGTGAAATCTTGCCCTCTTTGGACAAAGAGACTACCTTTTGTTTTTGAGCCCTAGCTCTGCCAGCGCCTAGGAAAACCTAGCAAACCTATACATTTTTTAAAGGTAGACACCCAGGGAAATTCAGGATGGGGTGACTCGACTGCCTACCACCAGGTTTTGTTACCCAGAATTCCTTGCAAAGCTAAGAATTTGACAAAAAAACCACATTTTCCTCACATTTCTGTGGTGGAAAGTTCTGGAATCTGCGTGGATCAACAAATTTCCACCCACCCAGCGTTCCCCCAGGTCTCCCAAAATAAATGGTACCTCACTTGCGTGGCTAGGCATAGTGGCTGCGACATGAAACAGCGCAAAACGCCACGTGGTCGCACCTCAATTTCCCAGTGAAATCTTGCGCTCTTTGGACAAAGAGACTACCTTTTGTTTTTGAGCCCTAGCTCTGCCAGCACCTAGGGAAACCTAGCAAACCTATACATTTTTGAAAAGTAGACACCCAGGGGAATTCAGAATGGGGTGTCTCGACTGCCTACCACCAGGTTTTGTTACCCAGAATTCCTTGCAAAGCTAAGAATTTGACAAAAAAAACACATTTTCCTCACATTTCTGTGGTGGAAAGTTCTGGAATCTACGTGGATCAACAAATTTCCACCCACCCAGCGTTCCCCAGGTCTCCCGAAATAAATGGTACCTCACTTGCGTGGCTAGGCATAGCGGCTGCGACATGAAACAGCGCAAAACGCCACGTGGTCGCACCTCAATTTCCCAGTGAAATCTTGCGCTCTTTGGACAAAGAGACTACCTTTTGTTTTTGAGCCCTAGCTCTGCCAGCACCTAGGGAAACCTAGCAAACCTATACATTTTTGAAAAGTAGACACCTAGGGGAATTCAGGATGGGGTGCCTCGACTGCCTACCACCAGGTTTTGTTACCCAGAATTCCTTGCAAAGCTAAGAATTTGACAAAAAAAACATATTTTCCTCACATTTCTGTGGTGGAAAGTTCTGGAATCTACGTGGATCAACAAATTTCTACCCACCCAGTGTTTCCCCAGGTCTCCCGAAAAAAATGGTACCTCATTTGCGTGGGTAGGCATAGTGGCTGCGACACGAAACAGCGCAAAACGCCACGTGGTCGCACCTCAATTTCCCAGTGAAATGCTCCAGAAAAGAGAGTGCAATGGGAGGACACACAGGCCCAAGGGATGGAAACCAGGAGCAAGACAGGACGCAAGTAAGTTTGGTAGGGAATCTTTTATCACGCCAACTTACCAAACCTGAGGAGAAAGTCCTACAGAAAGGGCAGGGCTTTGTCCCAACTCCCAAAGTAGACAATTTCGAACTTAATTGCGAAATTCAAAAATTCTTCAGAAAGATCAGACTGAGATCGTTCTTTGATGGCAGACCAATTGAGATGCCCTCTGACTCAGGTCTCCACAACCCATCCACCTTCACGCCACACAGCGGGATGGTTCCAAATGAAATCCTGACGTTTGAGCAGGCAGTACTTAAGGACATTGGAACATTAAGACCTACCCAGAAGCATCAGAACCTGTCCAAAACAGAAATGCAGCTACTGAACTCCCTGGCCAATGATGGAACCATCACCATCAAACAGGCAGATAAGGGCGGGGCTACAGTGATAATGGATACCACAGATTACGAGACAGAGTGTCTAAGATAACTAGGAGATAGACGTTACTACACTCCTATTCCTTCCAATCCAACTGAACGACTCAAAACAACAATCACTGGAATTGTTGAGTCCGCAGAATGCCAGGAATGGATCTCGAAGAAAGAGGCTGAGTTCCTTGTGAAAAAAGACACAAGAGTGCCCTACTTCTACACTCTGCCTAAAATTCACCATGGTAATGTTCTCTTTTGTCTCCATAGGCAAGAGTTGTCCAATACAGGTAGTACAACCTTTTAAACTGACACTTATCTAGGTCATGTTTTTTGGATAGATGTTAACTAATAGGTCCTGAAGAATCGCAGCCAAAAGGCACAGCGAGAAACATGTTGACCTTACGATCAAATCTGTAGTCCTAGATCGACACATGGAATCCTAATTCCCAGCGATCATAGGCTACCCACTGTTTTTAATTGTGACAGGGGACAACCAGAATAAATTGATCTCAGGTACCCTATGTCACATTTTAACTCACGTACCTACACTATCCGCTCCTTCCTGGCCCCTCACCCGCACTTCACCCGAGGCAGTTGGTAAAAAGATCTCCGTTAAAGAGCCCCTCTTTGAGGTGAGCCCGTAGGGCATTGCACCGCCTGCCCGACGAGGAGCAACCGCCAATGATGAAGCATGACACTCGCAAGGGTGTGTGAGGCCATTAAATACCAACATATTGGATTCCCAGGGTAGCCATCCATTGAGCACTACCTTCTCTCCCTTTGTGACCGTATTTCTACCCCTTATAACTCTCTCTTTCTCGATAGGAACAGCCGAGTCTGTCTTTGCCGTACATACAAAACATTCACACCGCCAGCCGCGGACCCATCACATTACAACACTCACACCAGCAGACAGCGCCATTCAAGGGCCCATCACTTTCACACGCCCACATTTCTGACTCTGCATGTCAGATCTCGAACCCCCCCTTCCCCCTCTGTACCCACCTCCGAGGCACAGAATCTGTAAATACACGAAGTCCCGAGGCAGCCGGCGGTAGAACTACACTTCCCGGCATGCCGAAATACGCGGCGCACAGGAGACGCAGAGTCAGGTGCTCACCCGGAAACAAAACAGCCTCGGAGACCAGCGGCGGCGCCAATTATTCAGCTGAACACGGAGTCTTCGTTTCAAGCATCATACGGTAGCGGTAAGCTGGTTTGGGAGCTTCGCGTCCCTCATTGTTGTGGGGAGAAGCTTGTTTTGTATTGAACACGCAAGCAGCGTGTTGGAAAGGACTTCTCAGAACTTTTGCGATATTGTCCAGATAAAAGACACGCAGGCAGCGTGTGCATTGAACTTCACGATCGATCTCTCTCGGCTGAGAGAGAAAGGACCCAAGGCTCGGGGAGAACTTTATTTTGTTGAAGTGCGATGTAAGGTTGCAAGACGGATTGCTACCTTACGCATGGCCAGAGTTGCAGGCAGTAGCAACAAGTGCAAAAGAGACACTGATACACGGTGACAATGTACAAAGTAAACAGCGTTAAGGAGTGATTAACATTGATTGCTGATTTTTCTGTTTGTTTCCACAACCCTGTTTTGCTTTATTTTTACATGCAGGAGAACCGAGAGAGGGGTACCATAAGTAAGGGGTCCTGTGCTGTTAGGTGAGCAGTTCTGAGACGGTATGCATGAATGTGTGTGAATGAGCTTTGTGGTCTTTAATCACATTAGGGTTTCATACTGGTTCCCTTTGTCTTTTCTACAGCGAAACAGAATCCCTGGTATTACCTCAAGTCTCCTCTCCTCGCATTTAATCCCTAACGTATTCCCCCCTCAGGTAGGAAGGAAAGGTTACGCAACTGATTTGTATCCATAGAAGAGGGGCGTTAGAGTCAGTGGGTATGGGGGGGAATTCCTTCTAATGGTTTGTTCATTTGTCGTTTCAGATCTCCCTCCCCGCTGTTCCCTTCCTTTCCTTCCCTGGGGGAATTGCCTTTATGGTCTGTGCATACTTCAGACGTTGGGGTGGTTCTTCGAGGGAAGGTAGAGGTCTTGCAACACAGCTCCGAAGAGATAGAGGCGGAGCCTGACAGAATAATCGGCCCAAGCAGTTTCTCTCTTCTCGGCTGTGTTGGAAGACGCCATGACAACGTTAGATGATGTTATGGCTGCACTGGCGCAGGTTCAAGCCGAACTTGCAGCATCCAATAGAGAGGTGGCGGCTGCCAGAGCTGAAAACGCCCAATTAAAAGCTAGACTGGACAGAACCCCATCACCTCAGGCTATGGGAGGGGGGAGTCAAGTTCCATCAACCACTGTTACAGTGGAAATGCCAGCTCAAATTCCCTTAGCCCCACCGGAACGCTTTTATCGGGACAACAGCAAAGTACAAGTATTCATTACACAGGTGTTGTTACACTTTATGTGCAAACCGAAGATGTTTGCCACAAATCAAGCTAGAGTCGCGTTTTTGATCTCGCATTTAGGGGGTGAGGCCGCCCAATGGGCAGTCCCTATTGTACGGAGGGATGACCCGTTACTAAACGCATGGGACGACTTTCGTGAGGCTTTTGAGAAAACCTTTGACAGGAGGGCTGAGACTTTTTCGGCTGATAGGGACCGGCTTAAGTTAAAACAAGGCGGTTCGGATCTGGTGACATATCTGAACAACTTCCGCCGTTTGGTGGCCGAAACGGAGTGGCCTGAAAACAAACAATCTGCCCTTTTTTATCAAGGCCTGAATGACGACCTGAAAGATGTCTTGGCTCAAATTGACCCTCAGCCTCGAACCTGCTCCGCGCTCATTGAACTTACGTTACGCCTGGATCCCAGGCTGAAAGAGCGAAAAGGAGATCATAGACTAAAGAAAAGACAGTGTTACCTTACGAACATTCGGGGCACGGAGACAAAACGGCCTCGACACCAGAAGCGATGGATATAGGAGCAGTTCGTGCATCATTAACACTTAGTGAGAAGAACTATCGTCGGAAACAGGGTCTTTGCCTATACTGTGGGAAAAAAGGACATTTCCTGAGAGAATGTCCAGTGAAACCCAACCTGGCAGAGGCAGAGGCGGACCAGTAGCAGCAGTAACTACTACCACGGAGCAGGAAAACTACAAAGCTTGAAGGTGAGCGGAGGGGAACCGTCAAGCAGAATAACCATCCCTTCTATCACCCCAGAAACAAACTCAGAACAAACACATCTGTTTCTGCACATGTCTATCGTGATTGCATCTAAGAAAAGAAACATCAGAGCCATGGTCAACTCAGGTGCTACTGGGTGTTTTATGGATTTTTCGGCAGCAGAGCGCCTCGGGGTGTTGTTGATTGCAAAAGAACATCCAGAAACGGTTTATGCCGTAGATGGCAAAGAGCTGAAAGCGGGACCCATACGGTATCACACTCCGAACTATGTATTGTCCTATGAAGGAATGCATCATGAGGAAATATCCTTTAATATCATAGAGGCGCCTCGATACGGCATCATCTTGGGTCTTCCGTGGTTGAAGAAGCATGAACCACAAATCCAATGGAACTCCGGCGAGGTGTTCTTTCACTCCGCATTCTGTAAAGAACATTGTAGTCAAGAAAGGCTCAACCCCAGAGGGGCATTGGCTTTGTTGCTACATGTTGCTACTGCAGCAGAAAAAGAAGTATCTCTTCCTTCTTGTTATAAGGCATATGAGGAGGTGTTCAGCGACGTGAAGGCTGAAAAGCTCCCTCCCCATCGTTCATATGACTGCCGGATTGACCTTATTCCCGGTTCTGTGGTGCCCAATGGCAGGATATACGCCCTTACCCTACCAGAAAATGAGGTTCTACGAGCCTATCTGGATAAATATTTGGCCCTTGGATTCATCAGGCCTTCTAGGTCCCCAGCTGCTTCGCCACTGTTTTTTATTCCAAAAGCGAATGGCGAGAAAAGATGCTGTATCGACTACAGAGCCTTGAATGCCATCACGGTTAAAAATCAATACCCGTTACCCTTGATACCGGTCCTGTTGGAACAAGTGCGATCAGCCATTGTGTACACAAAGTTAGACTTGAGAGGGGCATATCATCTCGTCCGAATTCGACATGGGGACGAGTGGAAAACAGAATTTAAAAGGCGGTATGGACTCTATGAGTACCTCGTAATGCCCTTTGGATTATGTAATGCCCCAGCGGCATTTAAATTCTTCTTAGATGAAGTATTACAAGACTACCTGGACCGTCATGTTGTTGTATACATTGATGACATCCTGATTTATTCAGATTCCATGGAAGAACACGAAGAACATGTAAAGCAGGTGTTGAGAGCCCTGCTGTCTCACCATTTATACTGTAAAATCACGAAATGTGAGTTCCATGTGTCCACCGTGGAATTTCTAGGGGTGATGCTCACCCCCTCGGGACAAGTGATGGCAGAGGGAAAAGTCAAGGCTATCACGGACTGGCCATGACCCTGTACCGTCAAGGATATTCAGTGTCTGCTTGGGTTCGCTAATTTCTATAGGAGATTCATCCGAACCTTTTCTAAACTGGTGACCCCATTGACCCGCCTTACAAGGAAGGATGTTCCCTTTGTTTGGGACCAGGAGGCACAGCAGTCGTTTGAACAGTTAAAAGTCTCCTTTGCCTCTGCACCGATTTTGATTCATGCCAACCCTGATTTACCATTTATTGTCGAGACGGACGCCTCGGAATACGCAATTGGCGCAGTACTTTCCCAATGGAAAGAAAACACTGGAGTATTGCACCCTATCGCTTTTATGTCTCGGAAATTGAGTGTGGTGGAATGTAATTATACCATCGCCGAAAAAGAACTGTTGGCCATTAGGGATGCCTTCTTGGAGTGGAGACATTGGTTGCTGGGTGCAAGGCAGATGGTTACAGTATATACAGATCATCGGAATCTGCAGTTCATGCGGGACGCAAGACATCTCACACCACGTCAACTGCGTTGGATGTTGTTTTTTGAGGAATATAGGTTTATTGTTACTTTTCGACCTGGTTCAAGCAACAAGAAAGCGGATGCATTAACTCGCCAAGAACATCCCAATATGCATACCTTCACCTCTGATCGAGCGATCATCACTCCTGCTCAAGTGGTTGGTGCGACTCAAACTCAGGCCTTTCTCACAGGAGTGAGTAAAGGAGTACAGACGTGTGTATGGAGGACATGGATTCGCCATCACCCTGAATGGAGACTGAAACATGGAGTGCCCATGAGAGGAAATCAAGTATTAGTTCCAACGAAACCTCTGAGAAAACTAGCATACTCATGGTGTCATGACACCCCTGTGCGGGACACATGGGATACGTAAAGACATTGGAGAAGGTGATGAGACAGTTTTGGTGGCCTTCGGTGCGTCCTGATGTTCGAAAATGGGTGGGCGAGTGTATGACGTGTACACAAATGAAATCGGACAGACAACAGCCGCAGGGTTTACTACAGCCGCTGCCCACGCCAGAACAGCCTTGGGAGCGGTTTTCAGTGGACTTCATAGTCGGTCTCCCCAAGGATCAGGGAAACACAGCCATCATCGTGGTCGTGGACTACCTTACGAAGATGGGTCACTTCGTGGCATGTAAGCAGGTCCCTACAGCTGGTCAGTTGGCTCACCTTCTTTTGGTTCACGTTGTAAGGCTACACGGTCTCCCTCGAGATATAGTGTCCGACAGAGGGGCCCAATTTACGACCCGTTTCTGGAAGACCTGGTGTGCAGAACTGCAAATTGCGTCCTCTCTGCCCACCAGTTTTCATCCGCAAACTGATGGGCAGACAGAGAGGTTAAACCAAACACTTAAACAGTATTTGCGTTGTTATGTACGGGACAACTCGTATGCTTGGGTCGATTGGTTGTGGGTAGCGGAGATCGCCTACAACAACACTCTGCATTCATCCACGCAACATACACCTTTCTTTTGCACTTATGGGCATCACCCCAGGTTCACTCCCTAGCTGCTACCCAGCACGTGCAGTAAACTACCGGACGTGAAGGAAAGATTATTGCACTTACGCAAGGTCTTACTTGCCGCTCGCAAGAACCTGGTTCAGGCCAAGACTAAATACAAAAAGCAAGCCGATAAACACCGTAGGCCGAGCCCTGTGTATAAATTTGGTGATTTGGTATGGTTGTCCACGAAACACATCCGGTTTAGAAAGCATAGCGTGTTCAATCCTAAATTCATAGGACCCTACAAGGTTGTGAAACACGTCAATCCCGTGGCGGTACAATTGCACCTGCCAGCACATCTCCGGATTCATCCGGTGTTCCATGTCTCCCTGTTGAAGCCATCTCTATGCCCCCGTCGTCGGGTGCCCATGCCTATTTGGGTGCAGCAGGACAGGGAGTATGAAGTACAGAGGATTCTGGACTCCAGGAGGGTGAGAGGGCGCTTGCACTACTTGTTATCCTGGAAGGGTTACGGTCCGGAGGAAAACTCTTGGGAGCCTGCTGAGGCGGTTCATGCCCCTAGGCTGGTGGCAAGGTTCCATGAAGCTTACCCGGACAAGCCTGTGTAGGTTCAGGACCTTTTGGAAGGGGGATGTACTGTCAGATCTCAAACCCCCCCTTCCCCCTCTGTACCCACCTCCGAGGCACAGAATCTGTAAATACACGAAGTCCTGAGGCAGCCGGCGGTAGAACTACACTTCCCGGCATGCCGAAATACGCGGCGCACAGGAGACGCAGAGTCAGGTGCTCACCCGGAAACAAAACAGCCTCAGAGACCAGCGGCGGCGCCGATTAATCAGCTGCACACGGAGTCTTCGTTTCAAGCATCATACGGTAGCGGTAAGCTGGTTTGGGAGCTTCGCGTCCCTCATTGTTGTGGGGGAGAAGCTTGTTTTGTATTGAACACGCAAGCAGCGTGTTGGAAAGGACTTCTCAGAACTTTTGCGATATTGTCCAGATAAAAGACACGCAGGTAGCTTGTGTATTGAACTTCACGATCTCTCTCTCTCGGCTGAGAGAGAAAGGACTCAAGGCTCGGGGAGAACTTTATTTTGTTGAAGTGCGATGTAAGGTTGCAAGACGGATTGCTACCTTACGCATGGCCAGAGTTGCAGGCAGTAGCAACAAGTGCATAAGAGACACTGAGACACGGTGACAATGTACAAAGTAAACAGCGTTAAGGAGTGATTAACATTTATTGCTGATTTTTCTGTTTGTTTCCACAACCCTGTTTTGCTTTATTTTTACATGCAGGAGAACCGAGAGAGGGGTTGAGAGCCCTGCTGTCTCACCATTTATACTGTAAAATCACGAAATGTGAGTTCCATGTGTCCACCGTGGAATTTCTAGGGGTGATGCTCACCCCCTCGGGACAAGTGATGGCAGAGGGAAAAGTCAAGGCTATCACGGACTGGCCATGACCCTGTACCGTCAAGGATATTCAGTGTCTGCTTGGGTTCGCTAATTTCTATAGGAGATTCATCCGAACCTTTTCTAAACTGGTGACCCCATTGACCCGCCTTACAAGGAAGGATGTTCCCTTTGTTTGGGACCAGGAGGCACAGCAGTCGTTTGAAGAGTTAAAAGTCTCCTTTGCCTCTGCACCGATTTTGATTCATGCCAACCCTGATTTACCATTTATTGTCGAGACGGACGCCTCGGAATACGCAATTGGCGCAGTACTTTCCCAATGGAAAGAAAACACTGGAGTATTGCACCCTATCGCTTTTATGTCTCGGAAATTGAGTGTGGTGGAATGTAATTATACCATCGCCGAAAAAGAACTGTTGGCCATTAGGGATGCCTTCTTGGAGTGGAGACATTGGTTGCTGGGTGCAAGGCAGATGGTTACAGTATATACAGATCATCGGAATCTGCAGTTCATGCGGGACGCAAGACATCTCACACCACGTCAACTGCGTTGGATGTTGTTTTTTGAGGAATATAGGTTTATTGTTACTTTTCGACCTGGTTCAAGCAACAAGAAAGCGGATGCATTAACTCGCCAAGAACATCCCAATATGCATACCTTCACCTCTGATCGAGCGATCATCACTCCTGCTCAAGTGGTTGGTGCGACTCAAACTCAGGCCTTTCTCACAGGAGTGAGTAAAGGAGTACAGACGTGTGTATGGAGGACATGGATTCGCCATCACCCTGAATGGAGACTGAAACATGGAGTGCCCATGAGAGGAAATCAAGTATTAGTTCCAACGAAACCTCTGAGAAAACTAGCATACTCATGGTGTCATGACACCCCTGTGCGGGACACATGGGATACGTAAAGACATTGGAGAAGGTGATGAGACAGTTTTGGTGGCCTTCGGTGCGTCCTGATGTTCGAAAATGGGTGGGCGAGTGTATGACGTGTACACAAATGAAATCGGACAGACAACAGCCGCAGGGTTTACTACAGCCGCTGCCCACGCCAGAACAGCCTTGGGAGCGGTTTTCAGTGGACTTCATAGTCGGTCTCCCCAAGGATCAGGGAAACACAGCCATCATCGTGGTCGTGGACTACCTTACGAAGATGGGTCACTTCGTGGCATGTAAGCAGGTCCCTACAGCTGGTCAGTTGGCTCACCTTCTTTTGGTTCACGTTGTAAGGCTACACGGTCTCCCTCGAGATATAGTGTCCGACAGAGGGGCCCAATTTACGACCCGTTTCTGGAAGACCTGGTGTGCAGAACTGCAAATTGCGTCCTCTCTGCCCACCAGTTTTCATCCGCAAACTGATGGGCAGACAGAGAGGTTAAACCAAACACTTAAACAGTATTTGCGTTGTTATGTACGGGACAACTCGTATGCTTGGGTCGATTGGTTGTGGGTAGCGGAGATCGCCTACAACAACACTCTGCATTCATCCACGCAACATACACCTTTCTTTTGCACTTATGGGCATCACCCCAGGTTCACTCCCTAGCTGCTACCCAGCACGTGCAGTAAACTACCGGACGTGAAGGAAAGATTATTGCACTTACGCAAGGTCTTACTTGCCGCTCGCAAGAACCTGGTTCAGGCCAAGACTAAATACAAAAAGCAAGCCGATAAACACCGTAGGCCGAGCCCTGTGTATAAATTTGGTGATTTGGTCTGGTTGTCCACGAAACACATCCGGTTTAGAAAGCATAGCGTGTTCAATCCTAAATTCATAGGACCCTACAAGGTTGTGAAACACGTCAATCCCGTGGCGGTACAATTGCACCTGCCAGCACATCTCCGGATTCATCCGGTGTTCCATGTCTCCCTGTTGAAGCCATCTCTATGCCCCCGTCGTCGGGTGCCCATGCCTATTTGGGTGCAGCAGGACAGGGAGTATGAAGTACAGAGGATTCTGGACTCCAGGAGGGTGAGAGGGCGCTTGCACTACTTGTTATCCTGGAAGGGTTACGGTCCGGAGGAAAACTCTTGGGAGCCTGCTGAGGCGGTTCATGCCCCTAGGCTGGTGGCAAGGTTCCATGAAGCTTACCCGGACAAGCCTGTGTAGGTTCAGGACCTTTTGGAAGGGGGATGTACTGTCAGATCTCAAACCCCCCCTTCCCCCTCTGTACCCACCTCCGAGGCACAGAATCTGTAAATACACGAAGTCCTGAGGCAGCCGGCGGTAGAACTACACTTCCCGGCATGCCGAAATACGCGGCGCACAGGAGACGCAGAGTCAGGTGCTCACCCGGAAACAAAACAGCCTCAGAGACCAGCGGCGGCGCCGATTAATCAGCTGCACACGGAGTCTTCGTTTCAAGCATCATACGGTAGCGGTAAGCTGGTTTGGGAGCTTCGCGTCCCTCATTGTTGTGGGGGAGAAGCTTGTTTTGTATTGAACACGCAAGCAGCGTGTTGGAAAGGACTTCTCAGAACTTTTGCGATATTGTCCAGATAAAAGACACGCAGGTAGCTTGTGTATTGAACTTCACGATCTCTCTCTCTCGGCTGAGAGAGAAAGGACTCAAGGCTCGGGGAGAACTTTATTTTGTTGAAGTGCGATGTAAGGTTGCAAGACGGATTGCTACCTTACGCATGGCCAGAGTTGCAGGCAGTAGCAACAAGTGCATAAGAGACACTGAGACACGGTGACAATGTACAAAGTAAACAGCGTTAAGGAGTGATTAACATTTATTGCTGATTTTTCTGTTTGTTTCCACAACCCTGTTTTGCTTTATTTTTACATGCAGGAGAACCGAGAGAGGGGTACCATAAGTAAGGGGTCCTGTGCTGTTAGGTGAGCAGTTCTGAGACGGTATGCATGAATGTGTGTGAATGAGCTTTGTGGTCTTTAATCACATTAGGGTTTCATACTGGTTCCCTTTGTCTTTTCTACAGCGAAACAGAATCCCTGGTATTACCTCAAGTCTCCTCTCCTCACATTTAATCCCTAACATATTCCCCCCTCAGGTAGGAAGGAAAGGTTACGCAACTGATTTGTATCCATAGAAGAGGGGCGTTAGAGTCAGTGGGTATGGGGGGGAATTCCTTCTAATGGTTTGTTCATTTGTCGTTTCAGATCTCCCTCCCCGCTGTTCCCTTCCTTTCCTTCCCTGGGGGAATTGCCTTTATGGTCTGTGCATACTTCAGACGTTGGGGTGGTTTTTCGAGGGAAGGTAGAGGTCTTGCAACACAGCTCCGAAGAGATAGAGGCGGAGCCTGACACTGCAACTACACAAAATTATGGACTGTGTGGAGTGTAACTCAACTAGCAGTGTGTGTAGTGACCAACAGAAAGTAACCACTCACACACCGCCAGCCGAGCGCCAGTCCAACCACACCACCATCCAAGCACCAGACCATGCACACCGCCAGCCAAACACCACTCAGCGCACACCGACAGCCAAGTACCACTCTACACACACCACCAGCCAAGCACCACTCCACGCACACCGCAAGCCAAGCACCACTCCACACACACCACCAGCCAAGCACCACTCCATGCACAGACAGCCAAGTACCACTCCACGCACACCACCAGCCAAGCGCCACTCCACACACACCACCAGCCAAGCGCCACTCCACGCACACCATCCAGCCAAGCGCCAATCCACACACACCGCCAGCCAAGCACCACTCCGTGCACGGACAGCCAAGAACCACTCCACGCACACTATCCAGAAAAGCTCCACTCCACGCACACCGCAAGCCAAGCACCACTCCACATACACCGCCAGCCAAGCACCACTCCATGAACAGACAGCCAAGTACCACTCCATGCACACCACCAGCCAAGCGCCACTCCACACACACCACCAGCCAAGCGCCACTCCACACACACCGCCAGCCAAGCACCACTCCGTGCACAGACAGCCAAGTACCTCTCCACGCACACCATCCAGCCAAGCGCCACTCCACACACACCGCCAGCCAAGCTCCAGCCCAGGCACACCACCATCCAAGCACCAATCCCAACACACCACCAGGCATGCACAAGACCACACACACCGCCAACCAAACAACAGACCACGCACACCGCCAGCCAAGCACCAAGTCCACAGACACCGCCAGCCAAGCACCAGTCCACAGACACCGCCAGCCAAGCGCCAAACCATGCACACCGTCAGACAATGGACACTACACGCAAACCAACATCATACTTTAGTTTTTTTAAAACACAAATAAAGAACAGAAACAAATTGCAAATTGATACAAATCTACTAACACAACAACTAAATCTAAATACACTACACAAATGCCAACTTTGAAACGGAACAATCAGAATAGAGACCAACCTGTTCACTTTACCACTCATGGATGCTCCCAAAACTTCTTTTGTGTGTGATATTGAAATTTGACTTGTGTGTCTGTTTTTAACTTGTTGCACTCACCGCCTGAGCACTATTCCTTGCCACGAACCCCCGATGACAGCTGATTAATACGCTGCCACCGGCGAGTGTTTGTTCGCCCCCCTGCCGCCATTACCAGGACACAGGCCACGCCCACCTGGATAGGCCACGCCCCCTTCCTCGCCACTCGGTATTTAGAGCGCGCTGAATGCAAGCGCTGCCTACTGCTATTGTGGAACCTCCTGAGGCTTGAGCCGGGAGTAGCGCGAAATCGCGTTTTTTAAAATTGAAATTTGACTTGTGTGTCTGTTTTTAACTTGTTGCCCTCACCGCCTGAGCACTATTCCTTGCCACGAACCCCCGATGACAGCTGATTAATACGCTGCCACCGGCGAGTGTTTGTTCGACCCCCTGCCGCCATTACCAGGACACAGGCCACGCCCACCTGGATAGGCCACGCCCCCTTCCTCTACTCCTGCCTCCAATAAAGTATGTGTCTATACAGGAAGCGCACCGGACGAGCGCAGCGGGCGCGACGAATGCGCGCCGAAGGCGCGCATAAGGCAAGCTCGTCTGCGCTCGTCCGGGCCAGGGGCCACGTCCCCTACATCTCAGTCTAAACAGACCATAGCCTACAGCGCAGACGCTCTTCATGGCATGAGGTCCTTGGAACAGGATTGTGAAAGGCATTGCCTTGATCCAATGTCCTTTCCAGCCACTTGTCCAAAATGTAACGTCCCTTTTAACATAGGTCAGACCAAAACCCTGAAGCATGAATACTGTATGCTCCTATTAAACTACAGATCCCTGCCAAAACATAAGGTGGAAATCTCCTTCCTACTGAAAGAGCGTATGCCGGACGCAGTGTTTCTCACCGAAACATGGTTGGCGTCAGACTCCGACCCTTATGTTGTAACATCCCTCCCCTCTGGCTTTCAAATCATCCGACAAGACCGTCCGGAGGGTAGGGGGGGAGGGCTAGCAATTATATTTAAAGAACAATATCGTTGTAGACTCATCTCGGAAAACATCCCAGATTGTGAAAGCGTAGCTTTCTCGCTGGAGCTTTCTCTCAACCACTGTTTCTCGGGCACATTGATATATCGCCCACCTGGCCCCCCTAAACAATTTCATAATCTCCTACCAGCAATAGTGGCGCCACGCATTAGCACTGCCGCCAACTACACTGTGTTAGGCGATCTTAATTTTCATTTTGATTCACCGCTGGATCCCACGGCTACTGCACTAGCCGATGACCTGGCCGCGCTACAACTTATCCAACGAGTAAAAACATCAACTCATGTGAAAGGACACCTTTTAGATCCAGTGTTAAGTAACTGTGTGGATTTCGTGGTTGGGCCTCCACTCCCCCTCCCATGGACTGACCACTTTTTGGTGCCCTTCACCAGTGGCGGTGCGTCCATTGGGGGCGTTGGGGCGTTGCCCCACTAGCCATGGACGACCGCCGCTGGTGCCAGCAACATATTTAAAAGTTCCTTTTAAACAATATTTTTGTGTAAAATAAATCAGAGCGCACAGCGCTACAGGGCCGGGACGAGCCCGACAGAATCGGGCATTGCGTATGGAAGTGGGCTGTGGGGGGGCGGGGCTGCGGCAGAGAGTGAGTGACAGCGCACACAGGCAGGCAGCCAGAGCGTAAGCAGCTGCAGCGGGGTCGGGGTGACTACGCATGTGACAGCCAGGAGTACTCATAATTGAGACTGGCCTGAGCATGCGTAGTACCTATTAAACCTCGGCCCCCCACCCTGTAGCACTGAGAGACAATGGCAGGGACCCGGGGCCCCGGTCTCAATATGGGCAGATTTTCTCCTGCTCGTAGTCCAATCCTGGCGCAGTGGCGCTGTTAAGCCTGCGCCAGGATTGGCTGAGTAGACAGCAGGGTCAGGATCATGGTGCCGCGCCTGGGTGTTTGCTGCTAGTTCAGTAATGGCCAATCACATATGGCTATATCAAGCCAAGTTGAGGTGATTGGACATTTCTGAAAGCTGCAGTGACATGACCGCGCTAGATTCTAGAAAGGTTCTAGAAGTTGAACTTATTAATTAAGTCCAGACTAGTCAGTCCACTGAGACCAGTACTGAGAGACCAGTCGATCCAAGCGCGTGACGGTGACTGACTCCTGACTCGTCGTATCGTATGGCAAATTAATGTAAGTGTAACGTTATTATTATTATAGTACTACTGTTGTATGTTAATGCAGTTTAGTCTTTTTTTACACCCTCTCTCCTGTCCGACCTGTCGCACTGCAGTGCAGGCCCATTTATAGATAGTGTGGGCCTCAGCTCAGCCCATCTGAAAGGACACGCACACGAAGGAAACAATTGGCTAATAAACGAACATACCTCCCTGGGCATCAGTAATGAGTTCAAATGTGGGAGCAACGGGAATTAAGTAGAACATAAAGTTGGGCTTGTCCACCGGCACCACACAGTGACTAATATATAACTCAGTAAGACTTTTAGGGAGTATTCAATAACGCAGAGGGACAAGAGGGTGTCAGGGAGCACACAACAACATGGTGAGAAACCGAAGTGCGGAAGGGAACAGGATAGAATGGAATAGAGAAAGAAAGTGACCAGGGGGAAGACGACCTAGAAACACATGGGGAGTGCTGCATGTCGAAGAAAAAAGTAGCTAGGTGCCTCTACCATGTGCCTCGTTTAAAATGTAAATTTCAAGAAAATGAGGGCCTGATTGAAAAGTTAGCAGTGGAATCACGAATGTGTATTTTCGGTGAGATCTGGATGCAAGAACCCGGCTTCCCTGTGATAGGTTTCACGGCCCCCGCCCTCACTGCCACTCCGCTGTTTCAGATATGGAGATTTACAATGACCTTTGGGCTCCGACATCCTGCAATTTGCCCGCTCTTTGATAGAAAAGTGCATTCAGGCTGGCAACTTAATTCCCTTCAGAACGGTGTGATGAGGCTGCAGCAGTCACGGGTTCCATTCCCTCACAGGGACACAAAAGGACGGAATAAAACGTACTTTTTATTCCTGGATGTGGCATTCGCCACAGTTCTCTGAGCCGGCTGTATAATCCGGGCTCGGTTTTTACTCTGTCGTCCTTCAGCCGTGGACTAAAGCCGGGCTTTGAAGCTATAGTCATAACAAGATAAGACGCATTCTTTCATTCTTTGAGTTCCCTGGGGATAAAACGCGTTATCCCTCGCTCACTTCAGGTGTTGGAAAAGGATCACTTTAGGCTGACCAGGATAACGCACACAATATTCACTGAAATACAGACAGTGTATGTTAAATCTAGGTAAAATACATATTGCGGATTCCCGGAAAACCTGATTGGGGCTAGTAGTTGGTGGGCCAAGTAAGCCAGCCCTACTTCGAGCGGTCTTCTCTGCGCCTTGTCGTCTGTCCAAACACCATTCTACTACTTTCAGGTTCTGGTATGAACCGGCATCTACACCTGTTGATCTGAAGTTTCGATGAGGGCTGGGCTGGTCCTAAAGTTGTAATCAATGCCATGTGGTCACACATTTATTCACACATTTTCTCTGACCAAACCGTAACGCAATGTTCCCGTGCGGACTGGCTACTAGCACGACGCTACACAATACAATAGACATGTTGGGCGATCGAACAAGAGATAATTCTGTCATTGGTTTTGTAATCCACAACCAGCTATCAGTGGCCGTCGCAGCACTTGTCCCATGCAATGTTGTGGGGCAGTCCAGACTGGAAGGGGCCTCTGGGGTGGGGTGTTTTGTTTCCATTGCAGCGGCACACTTGGGGCTCCCGGAAAAGAAAACGTCAAGACACAGCGTTGCTTGTATGTAGGAGTCTGGTTTGATAGCGCTTAATAGCCTATATCCGGGTCACACGTGTCACCTGCTGAATCCAGACTCCACTCTCAAGCATCACTGTGATGCCATGCAGAATGCCTCCTGTGCGTTCAGGCCAACCTCAGCAGCCTTATTTGCTCTTGGCTGTGCCACTGCCCAGGGCCTATGGTTGTTGATGCCACTAATGTAAAGCTATTGCACGTGCTTCATAATGAATGTTGTTTGCAGACTCCGCTTTAGATAGTCACTTGTATGTTACTATTGAGCCAGCTCTGTATTTCACCGGAAAGACATGTCATTCAGTTAATAATGGATACAGGTGTACAGTGTGTTATATTAACCCAGGTCTTCGTATGATGTCATTTGAGTGTATAGGTTTTTCGTGTGTGTAGTTATCCACTTTCACTCGCAACTTACTTTAATTTAAGCACTTAATTGTTTTTTAGTTTTTGTTTTGTTATGTTATGGATCTTTTGTTTTGCCCCAAAACATTTATTCCTGGCAAACTGGAGATATCCAATAATGAGCCGTCCTCAAAGTCATGCTGTTCTCATGGCATATCATCTGTTAGAATAGTCAAGTGCATAGTTCATCTCATGCAGTCTTACCTACAATCTCTGGGGCTCATTTGTTCTTGGGATGGGTTCTCTTTCAAATGGTCCTGTGCACTGTGTATGAGAGGTAAGCTTGCGAGACATCCTGTGCTTATTGTGTGAAAGGAGCTTGCACTACTATTGCCTTTCATGCACATGTTCTGTGTGGCAGTGAGGCTAATGCCAAAGCACTACCCATTTGTGCGTGAGAGGCAAGAAAGCACTACTGGTGCCCAGGTGTTCTTCGTTCATTCTGCAACGTGAGTGTCTGTAGATAGGTAATGGACCAGGAAGTAACGTAATAACTGGCCCTTAAAAAGATAGTAGGAACGTTTTTGCTGTCTACAGTAATCTTCAGAAGTAGTAAGGTAGGAACACAGTTGCACACTCACTTCCTTCCATCAACAAGCACATACACTCACACCCACCAATTCACAATCAGACACGTGCACGCTTACTCACACCCATCCATTTACAAACACACACGTGCACGCTTACTCACACCCATCCATTCACAAACACTCAGGTGCACGCATGCTCAATCACACCCTTTCATAAATACATATCAGCACACATACTGCCACCCACCCATTCACAAGCACATACATGAACACACTTGCACTTACACATACACAGCACACGCCTGGAAATACACATCCATTCAGACATACACACATGACCCAAACATTCAATAAGGCACTAACCAGGGCATGATGACATTACCAACTGGTGGTGGGAGGCAACAGCACGTCAGCCCATCGGGAGCTCAAAGGAAGGCAGGAAACAGAAGATCCCACTGCTTACCAACCATCATTGGATGACCTTCTCAAGGGTTAGCCATTGAGAGGAGGCCCTTCATTAACTCTCCCTAGGCTGAATCTGTCAGTGATGCTTCCCCTCGTCATGAGATGAGGAATGGATTATCAAAGGGCTTTGCTGGTCTGATGATGTCACTGTCCTCATGGTTGTATATGATTTGATATGCTCAAGTAAACAAGATGCGTAGAGCTTTGCCTCTACGTCTATTAGTACTATGAGCCTATAGATTGTTGGCATTGTCGGAAATCCGCTTTTAAAAATTGTTTGAAAAATGCTACCTTTCCATGATTCTGGGATGCGATTCATGTGATATAGCTCATTAAAGAATTGTGTGAAATATGGGCCCAGTAGATTATGTTTAGTTTAAACAGAGTGTTGGGGATTCCATTTGAGCCTGCTGCGCCTTCTAATTTTAATTTATTTATGATTTTTGTCAACTGTTTTATATCCACCACTGGCAACAGATTTTTCTTACAGTGAGTTGTGTTAACGTTATCCCTTTTGTCTTCATCGCGACCTGCCTGTCTTACTAAAGCTAGACCTGTGCTGCTCACTTTGGATTCTCCATCTACCCTGTCCCACTTCTCTTTCGTCTCTGGTTCTGCATACATTGTATTGTAAGGGGTGCTTGTAGAGCGCACTGACACCATGGGTTTCCTGGCGCTGGTTGGAAGTAGAGGGGACAGAAAGACTAACCAGATTGGGGAAAAAGCCAGGTTTTTAAAGACTTACGAAAAAGGGTCAAAGAGTTAGAGGTTTTAAGAGAAAGGGGGAAAGAGTTCCAGAGCTTGGGGGCCAGGTATGCAAATCTCCGGCCTCCAGATCTGCAGAGCTTGTAAGAGGGGACAGTCAAGAAATGGAGATGAGAGGATCTCAAGTTACGGGATGGGGAGTAGGGTCTGATGAGGGATTTCACGAAGGCGGGACAGGGCCCAGCTAATGACTTGAAGATAAGGCAGCCGGTCTTGAAGGCTGCCTTGAGATGATAGGGAGCCAGTGGAGTTTGGCAAGGAGGGGCCTGGCGGATTGTCACTTCGGAATCCCTAAGGCCAGTCTCGCCGCCTGATTTTGGACCACTTGCAGTCTGGCCATCGATGTTTTAGGCAGACCATGATAGATCGCGTTGGAAAAATCTAGGCGGGAGAGGACAAGGGCCATAATAACCTGCAGGAGGGCATCAGGTGTAAGGAGGAATGCCACTTTCCTGATCCTGCGCAGCTGGTAGATACAGGACGAGACCACAGTCCCCACCTGCGGCCCTAGGGATAGAGCGGAGTCAATAGTGACCCCCAGGCTCTTCACCGAAGCCACGGGAGTGGGAGAGGGGCCCAGTTCCGCCGGCCAGAATTGAGGCCCCCAGAAGGTGGCGCTCCTACCGGGAAGGAGGAGCTCCGTCTTACCGGGGTTCAACTTTAGCTGGTTGTGGCCCATCCACTGGAGAATGTGGGACATAACTGCCTGAAAGTTAGGGATAGCAGAGGGGGAATTGAGAGAAAAGATGAGTTGCAGGTCGTCCGCGTAATTAAACACGGTAACGTCCCACTGCCTCAAGGAAAAAAGAAGGGGGCGAAGATAAAGATTGAAAAGAAGAGGGGACAAAGAAGAACCCTGGGGGACCCCGCAGAGCGAGTGCTCCCTAGGAGCCCTGAAGGTGCCCAGGCTAAGGGTCTGAGACCTGCCAGTCAGGAAGGATCTGACCCAGGCCAACGCCAGGCCCTGGATGCCAGCCTGCTCGACACGGTGGAGAAGGATGTTATGATCCACCGTGTCGAAGGCGGCTGACAGATCTAATAATACCAGGGCCTGGGGGGCACCCTTGTCGACACCGTCTCTCAGGGCGTCCAGCACGGCCAAGATCACTGTCTCCGTAGAGTGGCCGGGTCTGAAGCCTGCCTGGTTGGCCTCGAGAAAGTTGGAACTCCCGATAAACTGTGAGAGACAGGTGGTGACGTGGGCTTCCAGTATTTTGAAAAGAAAGGTAAGAGAGAGATAGGGCGGTAGTTCGCCGGGACGGCGGGGTCAGCCCCCGGCTTCTTCAAAAGGGGCACCAACACGGCCTCCTTGAAGGAGCCCGGCACCGTACCGGAGGAAAGAGAAGAGTTTAGCAGGGGGAGAATGCAGTCAGGTAGAGAGTGACAGATGTCCTGGAGTATGGAGGGGGGGCAGCAGTCATCTGGGGATCCCGACTTGATGCGGGTAGCAAGAGTGGCCAGGGAAGTGGAGTCTAGAAGAGGAAGTTGTGTGAATGAGGAGGAGTTGTGAGGGGGGGAAACAGATCCAGCGCCAGGAGACGTGACGGGGATGGTGTCCTTAATCAATACAATTTTTTCGATGAAAAAAGTGCTGAAGGTATTACATGCTTCCTGTGTGGGGGCCTGAGTAGGGAGCGTCCTAGGGTCGGAGGTAAATTCGTTAAGGACTTTGAAAATTTCCTTAGACTGGCAGGGGGCAGATAAGATTTTACCTGAGGCATAAGTTTTTTTTGCAGCAAGAATGGCGAGTTTGTACCTATTGCGGGCAGCCACATAGGCATCTCTGCTTTGAGGGCAGTAGTCTCTCCTCCACTTACGCTCAAGCTGGCGAAGTTCCAAATGGAGGGTTTTAAGGTGGGGGGTAAACCATTTGTGGGAATTGCTGTGCCGAGATTGGGGGAACTTAGTGGGGGGAGCAAAAATGTCACTGGCTGTGGTGAGCCAGTCTGCCACAAGCCCATGGAGCTCATCGGTACCAATGTCATTAGGTGACAGGGGATAGGTTTGGGACAGATGGGCCAACAGTTTGGGGGGATCGACAGCCTTCCACTTGCGAGCAGTGCCACCCTCCCGTGGGGGGACCTTGATCTGACCAACCGCCGAGAATGTGGTGTCGATCAGACAGTGGTCCGACCACACACAAGGTGTTATTAGTGGGCGAGAGGACTTGACTCCATGGGTCCAAATATGATCGAAGATGTGGCCACCCTTATGGGTGGCAGACCTGACTAGTTGGATAAAATTCAGGCTCGAGAGACCCTCGAACAGTTCAGAAGCATGTGGGCCAGCGTCCTCGTGCTGAAACCAGTAATTGAAGTCGCCAATGATGACGATACGGGGGGAGCAGGTAGCAATGTTGGTCAGCTGATCGATAAAGGATGAGGGGAAAGACGGCATGGAGTGGGGGGGACGATAAAGTAGCACAAGAGTGACTGCACCTACCTCGGTCCCAAGGCTAAGGACCAGGGTGTCCACTTCTGGTAGGGTCATGGCCGCGGAGGCAATAATCTTAAGATCCTTGCGTATTACCGCCGCCACCCTTCCCCCGGTGCGACCCCCTGATCGGTTGGTGTTCAGCAGAAAGTAGTCTGGGGGTAGCGCAGCCAAGATGTCTGGGAGTGAATCGTCGGTAAGCCAAGTCTCTGATAACAATAAGACATCGGGACTTTCAGACATGAGTAAATGCAGGATGTCAACTTGGTGCTTGACCATTGAGCGGGTGTTTAGGTATAGGACCCGAATCGGCGACTCGGTAGGAGCCGGAGCGATAAATGGTGGCGTCGGCGCAAGATGAGGGAGTGGAATGCCTGCAATGCCGAGTGATGTAATACGAGTCCAGGTGTCGGGGGAGAGAGGGCTGGCCGAGGCATGTAAGCACTTAAGGGCGGAGGACGAATAAAATATAGGAGTGGCAGCATTACTGGCCCCGGGGCCCGTCCGGTCGCGGACGGGCGCAGACGGGCTGGACTTAGGCGCGACTTCGGCGCGCTGACGGCGTGCCCGCTGCGCCCGTCCGCAGCGCTCCCTGTGAAGGGGCGCCATTTTATGGGCTGAGGTCGTGAGTGGCCGAGCGCTGCACCGCTCGCCTGCTCAGCGTCCTCACCCAATATGGCGGCCAAACAGCACGACCCGGCGGGAATTAATCTCCTGCGAGGGCGGCTGTCCAGGATGAAGGTAGCGGTAACCTGCACAACAAAAGAAGGTTAGTTGTATGCCAGCGAACATGTGTTTCCCATGTGGCTGCTTTAATCCCTGCTTTTTGTTGTCTCGTCTGCCCGAATGACAATCCATTTATTAACTGTCAACATTTTTGGCTGTCCGGTTGTTTGCTTGATATGAGAAGTGTGTCCCACAAGTCCGCTTGGTGTCTTGTTTTTACTTTCATACAGTTTTCGTTACATTGAGTTCTTCGTTTAAGTAGTCTGCTCTTCTATGGTCTTATCCCTTGTTTTAGCTGCTTTATGATATGCAGTGGGACGAGATTGTACTGGTCAGCAGTGCACATTCACGTTGGCACAAAGTGTGAGAAGCTAACACTGGTCAGCATTACAAGAAGCTAGCTTTAGTTGGACATATGAGTAGCAGGCACTTGTGAGTAGTGTGGAAGCCACCACCAATAGACAGTGTGAGAAACAGCCACAGATGAGCAATGTGAGAAAAGTCCACCGATGGGCTGAATAAGCAGCAGGGAATTTTAGGCAAATTGCATAGGTAAGAGTGTTTACTGGTGGGAAATGTGAGTAGTTGGCAGTTTACAAAAATAACACTGGTGAGCAAAGTGAGGACAAACGTTAGACAGCAATTTAAGTTTAGGGCACACATGAACAGGTGCCAAACAGGTGTTAGCATAAGGGGTGCAATTTCTCTCTCTTCGCAATGTTTTCGCCCACCGTCTAAAGCATTTGAATTTTCCAGCACTCTTACCTGTGGCTTGTAGATAGATTTGGGCAGCCGCTATTCGAATTTGTCAGCCAGTATTTTCATTGGCATAGCCTACAGGTCGCGCCTTTGGGACCTTATAAATGTTTAGCCATGCAACACTTGTTGTTGCACCAAGGATATTGTTAATGTTTTTCCTAGAGAGAGATCAGAGTTTTGTGTAATGAAAGTTTTGACTCATGGAAAGGTAGCGGATAAGGTTAATGCGCCTGCTGCAAAGAACATGTACCTGATGCAGATCACAAAATGCTGTAAATAGGTCAGTGAGTCACTGCATTTCTCAGTTAAATCATTTTGTCACTTGCAGTTCGTAAGTAAAAATCCTAACATACAACAGTGAACTATTGAAAACTGCAAGGTTAAAATTGTTCTGTTATGTCCCCCCCCCCCCAGTATTTGTTTGATTACCCTAATGTCTCAAAAATAATTTGTTATATTTTTATTTCCAGCACCTGGTAAAGCCTGACAACCTGAGCCTTTACCCAATTTTTTGGGCAATTTTTGGAGAAAGAACAAGAGGCCCAACCTCCTTGCTGCTCTTTCATCCCGGCTACGACCCAGCAACCAACTGTGTTCAAGGTAAGGAAACTGATGATACTTTTTTGTAGCTTGGAGATAGGGCTATGTTTGTGGTCACTCACTCTACATGGTGGTTGGGGTGGGTGCACATTATGAACATTGTACCCTGACTGGATGGAATTTAGTAATACTGAGCCTGCCCTTAGCCCTGTGCTTTGGGCAATAACGGTTGTTAAAGGCACTATCTATCCTTGCCTCGTTAAAGGCCCTCAAACTGTGTCTGTTTCAGTGCCACTATGGCACACAGAGGAACCAGGCAGTCAGGCTGTATCTGTTGTCCAAAGGGAAGCGTTATGTAGGGGAGTAGGGTCTGCTTTCCTATGGTCAACCCATTTCTTTGCTTTTTGCTTTACTGGTTTATGACTTAGAAAGGCTGTGGGCCTGCTAATCAGACCCACAGCACAGCTGTTCTCTCTCTAAATTCACACAATGTACTTTAGGTGCATTACCAATTGGGTATTGGGTCACTCTTGTGAGTCCCTGTATAGTGTACCATAGGTACCTAGGGCATAGGTGCACCCAAGGCCTACCAGGGGCTGGAGCATGTATTATGCCACCCCTGGCTGGCCATTCAAATGAGCTATTGGAGCTATATCACTTGCTGTCATGCACAAGATATATGTATTTGTACTGAAATTTGATATTATTGCACCAAATCGTTTACATTGTACTTTGACTATTGACAGGCTTCTTTCATATTGGTATGGACAGCATCGGCAAGATGAATACGGTACAACAGTTAATTACACGGTCATTCCATGCACGCCCACTAGAAGATAAACTACAGATAAAGAGGTTAGGACCTCATCGGCCTGACCTTCAACTCCAACAAGTTACCAAGGACAGAGGGAAATGTTACAATCGTACATTCTCAAAAACCTGGTACACAAAAGCTGATTGGCTTACAGGGTGCCCTTCAAAAAACAGACTGTTCTGCTTCCCCTGCTTGCTGTTTAATGGTGACTTTCCTTGGACAAAAGAAGGCGTGTTGGACTTGAAGCATCTGTCTGAAAAAATAAAGAACAAAAGATGCGCATGTGCCGCTACTTGTTTATCTTAGTTATTTTCTCCAAAACATATGACCTAAAACACCATGTTTTGTGTAGATTACCACTTTTTATTTATTTTTAACTTGAATTACCTTGTCATATTTCTTTTTTTTTGGTTTCTGAGTTAACCAAGTTCACATTTTTTTAAGACCTTATGTACACACAAAAATCACATTTATATTTACATAGACAAAAACATTGATTACAAAATACAATTCACACTATGTTAGACCAATGCATTCATTCATCAAGCACACCACCACAAACAACAAAAACATGATACTTTTGAATAAACACTGGAATAAAATTCTTCACAGTTAAGCCACTTCCAACTAATATTCTCAAAAGAAACAAGTTAAGTAGTTCTTAGAATCCTTTTTGTTTTTTGGCTTAAAACAAGGTCTACGCGTTTCAAACTCGTGTAGTTATGGAGTTATCATCAGGACCATTGCAACATGGTGCACCCATCCAGGAAGCTCCCGAAGTCGGGCTGATTTTGGCCCATGGGGTCTCACTGGGCTTTTCAGTGATCACCAGCGCCGGATCTCCCCCAGTGATAAGTGCAAGCGTGACATTGTCTCACCATGTCTTCCACCATGGAGTCAAAGCTGGGAACCATACCTTGTTCTGTAATCTGGACTTTGTCTTTGCCATCCTTTGGTGTCCGACGTGTGCCAGCTGGAGAATCTGGCATTGCAGTCTCTTTGGGATTATAATGACATTATAATGACATGTCCCCGCAGAACAACTCCTTGTTCTCCCACACTTAGTTAATGGCGTACCTGCCAGATGTGTTGCTGTGCGTGGCTGTCTTTGGTCCGGAGTGCCTGAGCCCCATTCAGGAAGTGGGCCCATCCATTGCTCTGCAGGGTGGGTTTTACCCTGGTCAGCGTCTCGTTTTCGTCCGTCACTTGGCTGATCTCCTCAAGAGTCATTGCAGGGAGGCATGCCTCCCGCAAGATCATTTTCACAAATGCTTCGGAGTATGCTACATCCATCGGTGGACTTCGTGGGACCAGGGACTCAGGGTGTCTGGAGAGGTAGTCCGCTGGGTTGTGAGCCCCCGGATGGAAGACAACTTTGAAATTGTGCGCCTGTAGCTATAGGGCCCATCTCTCTATTCTCGGAGGCGCCAGTCTTGATGACCCTGCAAAGAGCTGGAGCAGTGGTTGTGGTCAGTTACCACTTGAGATTCTTGTCCGTACAAGTACAGGTGAAAATGCTGTCATGCCCATTTTATTACCAGCGCCTCCCTTTCGATTTGGGCGTACCTTGTCTCAATGTCTGATAGTGCCCTGCTGGCATAGGCCACTGGCCTCCAGGTGTTTTGAGAATGTCCCTGAAGAAGGACCGCTCCAAGACCTACTGGGCTAGCATCGATGACTAACTCAGTGCAGCTTCACAGGTGAAAATAGGCCATCACAGTCTTATCCATTAGCGCTGCCTTGATGTTGTTGAATACAGTGTTGGCTGCCACGGTCCAGTCCCACTTGTGGTCACTGCGGGTGAGGGTGCGAAGTGGTTCTGACAAGGAGGCTACATTCTGAATGAATCTGCCACAGTATGTAGCCATGCCAAGAAAACTGCAGACCGCAGTGGGGGTCTTTGGAGTGCTGGCTGCTCGTATGGCCACGGCCTTCTTGGTGTCTTCCTGTAGACCTTCCCTGGTGAAGAGGTACCCAAAGAAGTCAACCTACTCCTGGTAGAATGAACATTTTGCTTTGTGAAGGGTCAGCCCGCAGTCTTCGAGTCGTCGCAGGGTGGCCCAGAGGTGAGTTTGATGTTCTTCCAGGGTGTTCGAGAACACCAGAATGTCGTCGCTCAGACTGATGACACCCTGCAGACCAGACAGTGCTTCCCTGATGGAATTCTGGAAGACTTCGGCTGCCGACGACACACCGAAACTCATTCTCTTGTACCTCCTGAGGTCAACATGAGTTGAGAATGTGATGATGTACCTGCTCTCAGATTCTAGCTCCAATTGGTGGTATCCTGCGTTTAGGTCCAGTTTAGAAAGCCATTTGGCTCTGTTCAAATCTGCCACGATGTCGCCCATGGCGGTCCCTTTTGACCGCCAGGTTCGGGAGCCTCATGCCTCCGGGCTGCTTTGGCTTGGGAGCCACAACCATCGGGGACACCCACGGGGTTGAGCCGGACACCTTCTAGATGACATTGATGTCTTCCAGCTTCTTCAACTCTTCTTCCACTTGCGGGTGGAGATAGAACGGCACTCTCCGGTGCCTCAGGGCAGTAGGACTTACCATGGTGGTGATGTGGAGCTTGAACCGTTTCCCCTTTAACTTGCCGAGTCCAGTGAACAGTGCCGGGAACTCCCTCAGGAGGGAACTCCCTCAGGATGTCTTCGGGGTGGGAGTTGTGGACGTGGTTTGCAAAGAAGACCAGACTTAGGTCTTCCGCCTTGTGGCAGCTGAGGAGCGTGCCTTTTCTCCCTTCCGTGACGTGGAACCGAGCCACTGTGACATGCTTTCTGCTGGAGATTTTGGCCTCGAAGACTCCTCAGAGTGGGAGTGGGTGCGTCCCTCCGTATGTGTAAATTCGGGCCTTGGTGGGTGCGTGCGGGCCGTGGCGACAGACAGTCATACTGCTCCGAGTCCATAACGTTTACCGATGTGCTCGTGTTGATGAGCGCCCGGACAGCAGTTCCTTCAAACAGGATGGAACACATCGGTGGTGGCCTCCGATGGTTGTCAGACCTGCTGACAAAGGACACGACAAACACTTCGTCGTCATCATCTTCCAGGGCAAGGCAGCTTTCCCGTGGTGGGTCGTCTTCTTGTGACTGCGGGTCTTTGAGTGAAACTTGGCGCAGGCGTTGCGACATACCCCGTGGCCTTGGAGGGGCCTGTCGGGACCGGCTGCTTCGACACACCCTGGCACAGTGGTTCACACTCCTGCAGCGGGAGCACATTTTCCCCTACGCTCCACAAACTGCCGGTGCCGGATGGTTCTCTCTGCAGTTGCCGCATTGCCCTCCGGTTGTCACCCTCGGTGCCTGGTGAGCCATAGTGGGGCGCCGTTGGATCGCCTCAACCCTTTCTTCTTTGACAGGTCCATATCTTGGTGCGTGTCTTTGAATTGAATTGAATTGAAAAAGCTTTTCTAGAGCGCATGGCTACCAGAAGGCCTCCCAGCGCTGGAGACAGAATCATCACCTAACTAAGAGCAGGAGTACTCGAAACAGAGAGGTTTTCAGGCGCTTCTGGAAGGACATACAGTTGTCTTCCAGACGAATGTTAATGGGAAGCCAGTTCCAACATTTTGCGGCAATTTATGTGAACTGGCGACCCCCACTCCGAGCTTTGTTTATCCTGGGGACAACTGCCAGATGCTTATTTTCCAAACACAAGGATCTGTTAGGAAGATAAGGGGAAATGATGGATCACAGCATCGGTGGGCCCGTAGCTGAGAGGGATCTATGGACCATGCACAAGGCCTTAAACTGTATACGTTCAGCCACTGGGAGCCAGCGGAGAGAGGCAATGAGCCTCCCGCAGATTCCCGGCTGTGGACCTGCATAAGGAGGTGTGCCACACAGTTATAAACAGTTTGTAGTCTTTTGATAGTCAAGAACGCAGCACCTAGGTACAGCACATTAGCATAATCAAGTCTAGAAAGAATCAGGGCTTGAACCATCAGTCTCCTTGCCCTAAACGGTAGCAGAGGGATTATTTTCCTGAGCATCATCAGGATACCGTAGCAGGTGCCTGCCACCCTTCTTGCTTGCTCTTTAAAGTTGAGGCTCTGGTCTAGCCAGACACCAAGACTTTTTATCTGATCTTTAGGGGGAGGCATATCCCCTAGGCAGTTAGGCCAGAAAACACTGGCATCCAGGATGGTAGTTTTTACTCCGTTGAGTTTTAAAAAGAATTCCTCCATCCATGTGGAAACCTTGATCAGGCAGTTAGCCAGATTGGACCCTGCTTTGTCAGATTGATTAAGGGATACAATCAGCTGAGTGTCATCCGCATAGGTGACAATCTGAATGCCGAAGGGCTTAACCACTTCGGTGAGGGGAGATGCAGCGCAGAGTGTTCAGGGCGTGTGGGGGCTTGGAGGACTACCAGCCCCAGAAGCCATTGGGGGAAGCCTTTGACAGCCTCAGCCATCCCTTTCCGCCCGCACAAGCTGAAGAAGACCTTGTGCCTCCCGCTTTGCGGGAGACGCAGCGCAGAGTGTTTAGGACGTGTGGGGGCTTGGAGGACTACCGGCCCCAGAAGCCATTGGGGGAAGCCAGTGACAGCCTCAGCCCTCCCTTTCCGCCCATAGCGTACTATAAGCAGAACGTCATCTCCGTCCCGCGGGACGTGCGCCGGGCTAAGCCCGGGCAAAAGGCGCACCGTCTGTGGCCGTCAGGGGCCAGAAGAGTCCGGGCCGGGCCACCCCTCTTCAGCGTGAATCACATCATGGGTAAGCGGAAACTACATTCCTCATAAGACCAGGGGGGGTCAAAGCCAAAGTCCCTAGGAAATCAGCATCTATCATTTCCTATTTAACCTCGGCTGTAGGTGTTTTGACTACAGAAATTGCCATTGCAGAGAAGGAACTTGGGCTGGATCCGACCGTTGCTCAAGTAGCTGGCTCCTCCCCCCTGGACATCACCTTGAAAAACCCGGTCCCCCTGGAGCCCCTTGTAATTATTAACAGCACTTCCTTGTGTTCAGAAGTCACCACATGTTGTTTCTGAGGAGAGGGTTTTGATACCTGTAAGTGACACTCCCACTATAGCTCCCAGTCAGGCTCCAGTTGCTAAAGGGCAGTTTATCAAACAGAGCATTGTGACAAAGAGAGTAACAAAGAAATCGAATAAGCGGGATAAAGCCTCAATAAGAACCTCTCTGAAACAAGGGTCTGTTACAACTAATTTCATCGAGACAACTGTACGAGACATGGGGGAAGAAGTTTTGACTTCTCGGTTGGAGATGGCTCTAACCGGTATCGCCACAGACGTTATTGATACTTTGAACATTTGTGTCGCCGGTTTATTAGAAAAATTTGAACGTTTCAATTTGTTTTTAAATGTGCCTAATTGTGTACCTGGTTTGGTTCAGACATCACGGCGGAAGGAGAAGTGACTATGGTCTTGAGCACCCAAATGGTCGAGAACCCCACGTTTGGATCCACCATAATAAGCGGTCGTTACGATCATAATGGGGATAGGGAATCACAGAGGAGCCCAGTAAGGTATTCTGAGGTACAACATAATTTTGCTCTACCTAGGAGCAGGGGGAAACCCACGGATCAATAGCCTAGGAGCAAAATTGTCATCTAACCTACTATTAATCTCCCCCTGAAGCAGCCCCGCTGGTGGAAGTTCTTGTAAGGGTTCCTCCATTGGTGGAGGGAGAGGTAGAATCAACAGAAGCTCAATTATCAGTAACTAAAAAATTGTGTGACCTTAATTGTTCTGGCGACACTGAAATTTCCTCCAGTATTATAATGGCCAGGCGGATTGGCTGGTTAGGTAGTTCCCAAAAGGTAGTAAAAGGGGGCTGTGTTATTGTCAATTGTAATAATTCTTATGTTGTTCCCCGTCTGTTGTGGGATGCCTCAGATCTGAAGAGGGAGGAAGGAAGCATTATGGTCAAATGCAGATATAAGACCTTGTCCAGAACAGATGTGTAGGAGTTTAGTTCGGATCCCCTATAACTCCCCTAATAGGGAGCATCATTCTGACTGGGGTAGTCCTAGAGTCCCTTTTTCACCTAAAGCACCTTGTAGTCAGGTAACCAAGAGAAAGGAGACAATAGTCCTATCTAACAGGTTTCCCCCTTTGTCTCGGTTAGATGAGAACGACTGACTAAGGCCCACAGTCACTATCCCTCGACTCCCTACCCTTGAGTATGGTACCATTGCAGTGGGTGCTAAATTCAGGCTAATGAGTTGGAACTTTGCCGGGCTACGGTCTAAAAGGGTTGACCAGAAAGGGTTAAAGCTTATTAAGGATTGTGATATTATAGCCATGCAAGAGACCTGGGACAAGGATACCAATTTTGGGGTTGATGGCTTTAAATCTTACTTTCAGCCCGCCAGCCCGCCCAACCCCAGCGGGTAGAGTTAAGGGAGGGTTGATGTTCCTTTTTTCTGTAAGATTAAAGGGTTCAGTAATGATCTTAGACTCAGCTTCCCCTAATTGTCTAATAGCCGAGCTCACTACCACGAATTATCCCAAAACACTGATAATTAATTTTTATAATTCTGGGGAAAGTGAGTACAGCAACGAGCATCTCTGCTACCTGACACGGTTTTTAGAAACATATAAAGCGCAGCAAACCACTTATGTTTATACTATTTTTATGGGTGACTTTAATACTCATTTGTGTGATTTTAATTGTCGAATTAATGAAATTCATGGCACCTCTTATTCGTCACCACCTCACTTTGAACATACCCCTAAGGGGGAGGCTCTTGAAGAACTTCTTTCATTTGCTGACCTTTATGAGCCAGGTTTTTTTACATCAGTGAGAGGGTTGTAACGTTTAAAGCAGGGGAAAGCGAGACGATTATCGATTATATATGTATATCCCCTGCACTTTTAGAGCATGTAATTTTTTTATAATGCCATAGGTTCTCCTTTCAGTGATCATAATCTGGTTATCCTAGAGCTAGATAAAGGCTTTTGCCGTATGGATGTTACAGCCAATAAGAAGGGGCCTAGCACTGTGATAACCAAAGATCAAGGGAGGAGACTAAAATGGGCAAAAGTAGTCCCTGATGACTTTCTTGATAGCCTAAGTGTGAAGGTTAAAGATGATATCATAAAATGTGTTGATTGTTCTACCCCGGCGGGGGAAATTATCTTAGCCTTTGAAGCTATATGTAGACAGGCTGCTACAGATCTACCCTACCTCTAGGCCGAAACCAAAACAAGAAAAGAGATGGTTTGACTCTAAATGCTCTAGGGCCCATCAAAACTTAGTAAAATCACTGAAAGTTAAACCCAGGGATAAGGCTTATAGCCAGCCTCAGAAAAGAATATAAATTAATTATACAGACCCGTAAAAATGAAATTAAAACAGAGGCATGGGACCCTCTAACATCTGAAGAAGTCTTAAAGGACAGCTCAAAGTTTTGGGCTATTGTTAATAGCCTGCTGCTTTCGGGTGAGGAGAATGGTTTACTGGAAATTAACATCCCAGAAGATGAGTGGCAAACTCACTTTGAAGGTATTTATGCGAGTAACAAGGTATTTGAACCTTTTACGGCTTCCCCCAGTAGTTCCCGTTTGCCTGTACTAGTTTTTATTGAGGAAGATGTGGAGAGGGCAATAAACAAATGTGCAAGTAATAAGGCTCCTGGCCCCATGGCGTCCCTGACAAACTTTATAAGGGCAATGTTAAACTTTGGGCTAAAATTTTAACTAATGTTTTTAACTCTAGTGTTTCCCAGGGGTTTCCTGTTTCATGGTCCCACTCTATTATCATCCCTGTTTTCAAAAAAGGGCAGAGAGGGGATCCTAGGTGCTATAAGCCTATTTCATTAATAGATTCTTCTGTTAAAATCTTGGGCAAAGTGATCTTGACTAAGGTGTCAGAGTGGGTGACAAAAAATGGGATTCTGTCCAATCTCCAATATGGATTCAGATCTGGTAAAAGCACCCTGGACCAGTGCCTTAATCTGTATCTGTTAATAAATAAGTATACTGTTACTTCCAAGGGATCTATTTATTTGGCCTTTGATCTGGTGAACCGATCGAGGCTGTGGACCATTTTGCTTGATTTAGGGATTGACCTCTGTTTGGTATATTTTGTTTGCGTCCGTTAGGGTGACCCAGGAGGGCAATTGCACAAGACACTTTAAATCTGGCAGAAGGGTTCGACAAGGGTGCATTCCGGCCCCTTTACTTTTTACACTTTATATAAATGCTATAGATAAAACCCTGGACATTGCTAGTTTGGACGTTCCGCGTGTAGGGAACAGTACCATCCCGGTTCTCCTATACGCGGATGATGCCGTCCTACTAGCCCGCACCCCGTTAGGTCTACAGAGATTACTGAACTCCTTTGGGGAGTTTATGAACTCTTTGGATCTGGTAGCTAACATCGCTAAATCGCATGTTCTGACCATGGGATTACGTAAGAACAAAGTCAGGACCTATTACTGTAAAGGGGCTGAGGTTACAAGGGTGAAGGTTTTTACATATTTGGGGGTCCTGTTTGATGATAGATGTTCCTGGGCCCCCCAGCTTTTAGCAAAAAAGAATGCCGTAGGAAGATTTTCAGCCCTACTAGGTTTTGCCTGGCGACTAGGAGGAAAGCCCTACGAGGCGCAGCAATATGGGGGTATAAGCAAGCTGAAGAGATTCAGAAGGCTGAAAATAAATTTCTTCGCTCACTTTTATCCATCTCCCAATCGACTCCAACTTTTGCCATCCATCAGGAGTTGGGGATGGGGTATGTTTCCGACTTGATGAGCATGGCTCCCCTAATCTGTTGGATAAAAACAGGGCTGAACCCAGAACTTACATTAAATTGCCAGATTTTAAAAGATTGCGTCAACTTAGATAGAGTTAATGATATACAGTGGCTTTCGTATATTAAGGCAATGTTTATAAAACTTGGGCGCCCAGAAATTTTTGAAAAACCGGAAGGAATTGTTAAAGGTGATATTAGATGGGTTAAAGAACATTTCCTGAGTTTAAGGGCCCTGGAACGGGAGGGTAAGGAAATAAAAAAAACTCTGGTTAGGGCCCATTTTCTATTAATTACATAACCATCGATTGAGCCCTACCTAAGGTAAGTAACAAAGCCCTTTCATCGCTGGTTACTGATTAGATTCCGTTTCAATCTGATTCACCCCTCTTTGGGGAATTTTCAAGGCTGGAGTAAACCAGAGGATGCAGCTCAATCCAGAACACTATGCACTTTACATTATTTTGTGATTTCTATTCTGATATCAGAAAGAAGTTCATAATTCCACTTCTAAAAGGCAAGGGGTTTCTGCAGGTAAACCTGCTCTATTGTACCTACAATTATTGGACAACCCCTGGAACATATTTAATACCGCAAACTTTTTTGTAGCTGCTGTTCGGATGAGAAAACTAAGATGCCCAGCATTGATTGAAACATGAATTTCATTGGATTTTATAAAGAGTATGAAATTGTTTCAACTGATATTGTTCCTTGCTTTTTAACATTTTTGTATCACCCCAATGTATTTTCTGATATGTGATTCTTTTGTGAACTTTTATGATTTTAATTAATCGAATAAAGTGGTTTTGACTGATTGACACTTCGGTGAGGAAAGACATGTATACATTAAAGAGCGTGGGGTTCAGGGAAGAGCCCTGAGGCACCCCGCATCTCAAAGGCATACTCTCAGATATAGAATTCTCCTCAAATACTTGAAATAATCTAAAAAGGACTAAACCCACTTAAGTGCGGTCCTGGACACTCCAGCCTCTTTGAGGCTCACAATCAGTAATTGGTGGTTAACTGTGTCGAATGCCGCACTAAGGTCGAGCACGACGACTGCCACAGAACCACAAGCATCTAAAATGTTTCTGGTTTCCTCCACAACAACCAACAGGGCGGTCTTGGTGCCCTGTTGGGGTCAGAAACCTGTTTGTGAGAGGTGAAGACAATTGTTCTTCTCCAGAAATGTGGAGAGAACACCGTTGCCAATTTTGGAAATCCCTGGCAGAAGCGTGATTGGCCGGAAATTGGCGTATACTTCTGGGTCCAGACTCGGTTTTTTAAGAAGGGCTTTAACCATAGCCTGCTTCCAAAGGAGGGGGACAGAACCAGAGGGGAGCGAGATGTTAATGAGGTCCAGTATGGTTGTGGCAACAGTATCGATGACCTGGCCCAGGATAGTAGGGGAGCGACATCTCTAGGGGACCCTGATCTAAGTTGTATGAGAAAACCTTTGAGGGATTTTTAAATCCAGAGGTGGGATTAACTCCAGGAAAGGCCTGGGGGTGAGGGCCTGCTCCTCCAGAGGGGAAGGGCACTGCCATACTGGAATAGGGGGAAAAGTTGAATAAATCTCTTCAATTTTATTGAAAAAATATTGTGTAGTGCAGCCTCCATTTCGCCAGACCGGACGTCCGATAGTTCATGAGACCTGGCTAGGATGAGGATCTCGTCCAGTGAGATCCCTGGTTATCGAAGGATCAACTTGTGCAACAGTCAAGCGGCACCCCTGGATGACTTGGCCACGGATCTCTTCCCTTTGGTCCAGGAAGGCGTAGGTGCTAGTTAGCCAGCGCTGCGGCGCATAGAACATGTCCACAAACTCTGTGCCTGACTGCGACACTTGTCTAAACTTCAACCGCTCGAAGTCGGGATTAAGTTGAGAGTCAAAATGCATGTTGAGCGCGGCGACCGCCACCTCATAGTCGTCGTTGATGCCCGTGTTGGGTAGAGTTTCTGAAAGATCGTAGATCTCTGCGCCTCCATAATAGATGAGCAGTGACCTTTTCACTGTACCATCAGTCTCTCTAGTGCCCTTGAAATAGTGGTTCAGCAGTCCGATCCACGCCTTCCACCGTGTAGCCGCTGTGGCAGGTCTGCTGTTTCACTGAAGGGTGTTAGTGGGGAGACAACTGTGGGGCTGTGTCCTTGAGGTGGTTCGTTGGCACCCCTGTTTGGATTGTACACTTCGGCCTGCTGACCGGCAGTGAATGCTGGGGCCTGGTTGCTCATGGCGCCAGTGCGTTCGTGCACGGGTGCGGTGGCGCGGTCCTGGCGCTAGGGTCCTATGAGCAAACCTGAGCGCCGGTGCATGGCCACGTTGAAATGACTGGTTCTCCTGGGGAGGTGGCTCTGTGCCCCTGCGTGCTCTGTGGCGGATGGTACTTCGCTTGCCAACGTGGGGAGGACACAGGTATGGCTTGGTCTTCGTGGCTGGTGTTGGGCCCAGCTGATCCCCCTCCCAAGCATGTAGATAGACTTGCAGGGCTGTTATGGCTGCCTGGGGCCTGCTGGCTTGACAGTGCTCCTGGGCCTCTCCAGTGTCATTGGGCCACTGTACTGCTTTGGAGCTGGCAGATGGGGGCAGATGGAGAAGGCAACGGCCACGGGGAGACCCCCCGCTCTTCCCAGTGCCGGAGGCCTTCAGTACCACTACGCGCCACGGCGGGGGGTACTTTGCTGGGCCTATCACTCACTGGTGATGTCTTCTTTAGCTGTACGCACCGCTGGGTTGAGCAAGCTCCCACTGCTCTGGGGATGTGTGCGGGCGGGTGCAGGGCGCGTCAGCAGGAGTCGAGGGGCTGAGCGCCGTGTGGGGCCAGCAGCGGCAGCAGTGTAGCACGTTGGGGGGTAGGCCTGGGCTGAAAACGGTGGCACACGTGGGCGCTGGCAGGATCCTCGCTGAGACAATGACGGCGCATCGCGGGCGGGCTATGCGTGCTCCCTGCTGGGTGAAGTCTTGGAGGCGGTGCATGCGTTGGTTGCGACCGGCCTCGTCACCAATGTAGCGCGGCGGGCCTGGGGAGTAAAGCCCACTGCAGTGCAGTGAATAAAGGTACGCCACACCAGTTACTTATGCTATGGCCGGAAGACCCCGAGCGGTCTCCTGCTGTTTATTTATCCCCTCGGGTCGAGCCCGCCCGAGGGGTGTATGCAGTGCGTGTGTGTGATACATTTTAGTGGAGAGCCCGGGTAGCTCTCTACATCTAAGGATCACCAGCCAGTGGGATCTACCTGTTTCTGACATGTTCCTTCCTGTGCCACTCGGCTGCTTCTGAGGTACTAATGTGCTTCAAGCCAATAGTCTGAGGCGTATTAATCCGTTCTGAGTAACAACAACACTGGTGCGACCTTGAACCTTTATTTAACCCCTTTGGCGCGGCCGCGATTCTGCACCTGTCCGGCAGAATTGTGAGTGGGCAGGTTCATGACGACACCCAGCCGTCATCAGCACACGAGCCCCGTGATGCATGACGGCTGGGGGCCGTCATCAGCCTCGAAGGGGTTAAGATGCTCGAGACAGGGGAAATCACTTTACAGAAGAAGACTGGAATGAGTTGTTTCTGCGGCTGCAGTGCGGCGTTTCCAGGCATAAATATGGATTTGCCACATAACCCACCATCTGCTGCGCATTCTGCACATTTTAACAACAAGCTTTGTTTGTAGCTCAAACAGATCAAAAGTTACTAAAATCATTGAAATACGTGTTCCTGTCCAGTAGCAGATCCTTTACAAATGTTGACTGGTCATATTTTAATTGCTTTATAGCTATATTTGGATGTTAAACTAGTACTAATAAGGTGACAGCTGTTCCCAGACAGTGTTGCAAAGTGTAAAAATTACAAAACACTATTACAAAATGTGCCGCACTACGCTGCATAATTTCATTTTCATGACGCCTAATTTAGTCACCCCTGCTGCACACGTTGCTCCCCTGGCCCAAGCGCGTAGTTCCGGTGGGCGTACTTTACAGACACCGTGACTACCAATGAGATCTCAGGATGGGCCCCTCGCCCGCCTGCCCGTCAGCCCGTTATCATCCTACTATTTGCTGTCAGGACAAAGAGGGCGGGCAGAAAAAAACACTGCCTTTAGGTCTGTGTTTCATTTTCTTCCTGTAACTTCCAGCATAACCTTCGGTGTTAATGGTAATGTCGTAAACAACGAGCCAGAGCAAACTGTAACTGATGACCCAATGCACCGACTAGCTCAGTGTGACCCAGGTCACAATGCTTTACAGAATGATTTAATCCTGTGTTTTTTTTTTCATTTAAATATCATTATTTTCAGGTGTTTTCAATTGAGAAACTGACGTGAACCAGTACAATATCGCCCAGAATGCTCTAGGTTGTTAAATGAAAACACAGGAGGGGAGCGCATGTAGACATGCAGTAACTTTGGGGCACATGTATCAAGCCCTTTTCCCGTTGCAAACGGGCCAATTCTCAGAATCAGCCCATTTGCGAATGGGAAAAGGCCTTTTGGGATGTATCATCCCAAAAGGGTATCGCAAATAAGAGAATCGCAAAATTTGTGATTCCCTATTTTACGATAGCATTTAAGGAATTGCAAATTGCGATTCCTTAAATGCAATGCATGAAAGCACCCAAGTTGTGCAACTATGGCCTTAAAAAATCTCAAATTACCACCAACTTCAAGTTGGTTGTAAATTGTGATTTCTTTGAAAAAAAACATTTTTTGCTTTTTTCAAAGTGTCATGTGGCATGCAATTCCCATTTATTCCTATAGGCCTTTTGGCCATAGAAATGAATAGGGAGCCATTCCTTAATTGCGAGTCGCAATTTGCGAGTCTCAATTAAGGATTGCCAAGGATTCGCAAAAAAATTGCTCATTTTTATTTACATCTCGTTTTGCGATTCTCAAATAGCGATTCTCTAAAAATCGCTGTTTGAGAATAGCAAATGCATTCTTTGATACATATGCCCCTTTATGTCCAAGGGCACTAGATGGCATAGTGGAGGTCTAGTCTTTATAGCTGTGGAGATGTTTCTTTACCGTGCAGCTCAGTGCTAGGAGTAGAATTCTTTGAGAGTGTCTTGATTGCCTGTAGTGGGCACTGTAATGTGCTTTTTCATCAAGGCACCCTTGAGCGTGGTATTCTGGACTCTAGCAAAGAAAACCCAGGTATCAGGACAGCAAGGTTTCCGCTTCCCCTAGTGCAAGAAGGGAAAACAGGCACCCCTACCCCAGAGTTGGGTAGGAAAAGGCAGCAGTAGTTGGGGTGCCGTGGGTCGCTGACAAACTGACCACAGCTGCCACTGATAGGCACACCCCTGAATGTGATTCAGATTCAAAAGTACTTTATTCGGTTAAAAATACAAGATAACCATAAAAGTAGCATGTAAGGTGCAATTTACAAAAAGTAGAGTAAGTACATTTCCATTTAAAATTACAAAATACAAAAAACAACAAAATTAAATCCATACGAACAGTCTTAAATTTCATGTATACAATAAAAAAGATGAATCCATTTGCATTGATTTACGGCATTTAAAAACCAATTTTAAAAATTCTGCAATAGAGGCGACCATAAAAACAGTGTCCATTTTCTGGCACTCTGTAAACGCTAGGCGGCATCTGTAAACATTGAGGTCTTTAAGAATAGGGATGATAAGTTTCTTCCGGGGAAGGATATAAAATTTACAAAAAAATAAAATATGTATATCCGATTGTTGGGAAACATCATCACATGGGCAAAAACATAGGTCCCTTGTCCAACAATTCATCACGGGGAATGATAGTGTCCTGAAAACTATGTTCAATCTAAATCGGGTCAAGAGGTACCGTTCATGATTAGACATATACAGTGAAAGATATGGCTGCAATTTATCTCCACGTAAAATATCCTGGTGGGCAGAGACAGTCTTTTTTCTTGCCTCCTCTATATTTCTCTTTTCCTTGAGGTAGGTCATACACAGATGTTTCAAGTCTCTTCTGGTTATGTATTCCATTGATTGTGGCTCCTCAAAGTATTGGGGGCAATTTATTTTTTCCAGAAAGTCTCTGACATAGCCTATCCATTTGTAGTCCCTGATATTGTCCAATACCATGATATCTTTGAGAATAGCCCGATTAACAACACATTCTTCATTTGTCCAGACCCTATGCCAAAGAAGAACTGGCTGAATTCTAATAATGTCAGTTACATAAAATATTCCCAATTCAGCATGGCATATCATTGTTGCAGTACTTTGGGGTACAGACAGGATGTGACATAACAACTTGTTTTCCAGGGTTTGAATTGAGGTAATATTTGAATAGCCCCATAATCCTGCCCCATAGATGGCTACCGATATACAGGTCGCATTATAAACAGTTAAAATCTCTTTTATGGGTTTTTTACCTAGTTTTTTAATAAAACCTTTCAGGGCCATGATAGTCTTAGAAAATAACAGAGATCTAGCGTGAATAGCTGTAGTCCATGAGCCACTTTCATGGAACAGTATCCCTAGATAAGGGAAGGTGGGGGTCCTTTCTAAGGGATTGGAGTTTACAAAGATTTGCTTCACCTGCTTGTTTGTTCTGGACCCACAATACATAGATAGAGTTTTAGAACAATTTATTTTCAAATCTAAATCAAGCATGAAGGTATTAAAGGCTGTAACCAGACTTTGTAAAGCCATTGGGGAGCGCGCCATCAGAACAGCATCATCAGCGTACATCAGTGCAGGGACAGGCCTACCTCTCACCATAGGCATGTCCCTGCCCTCCTGCACGAGATGCCTTTCCATTCCGTTTATGTATAACAGAAACAAAAAGGGGGCTAGGACGCACCCTTGGCGCACACCCCGACCGATCCCAAATTGTCTACTACATTCACCATTTTTCCCAAATCTGACACTGGCAGTGGCCCCAGAATACAGCTCTCTCAGAAAGCATATAATGGCATTGTCTACCCCCAAATCAGCCATAATTGACCATAACTTAATGTGTGACACGCAGTCAAAGGCTGATGATAGGTCAACGAATGTGAGGTATAGACGTTGTTTTTCGACCTTTATATACTTCTGCTGCAAGGTGAAGAGATTCAAACCTTGCTCTAAGGTCCCTAGGCCCTTTTGGAACCCAAATTGGAAGTCACTTAACACCCCAGTTTCATCGGCCCAGCTTTGTAGTTTAGCTAAAATCACTCTTCCCAAAATTTTTATAGAGGAGTCCAATAAGGAGATTGGCCTATAGCATGTGCAACTTAGCCTGTCCCCTTTCTTAAATATTGGGACTATTGTTGATGTAAACCAGGTAGGTATTGGGCTATTTGCCAGGACGGCATTAAAGAGCTGAACCAACAGTGGCCCCCATAAGTCGATGTTAGCCTTATAGAGGTCAGCTGGTATGCCGTCTGGGCCTGCTGCTTTACCCCCCTTGGTCGCCTTTAGGCTTGCTGTAACTTCAGGGAGGGTCACAGTCAAGGTTCTAGATGTATCAAGATTTAGCAACCCCATCTCCTGACCTGCTTCAGAGGTTGGTTCCACAGCCATATAAAGGGAGGAAAAATGGGACACCCACTCATCTTCTGAGATGGCGATTTCCATGCGTGCTTTCTGTTCATGTGGCATGCAATTCCCATTTATTCCTATAGGCCTCTTGGCCATAGAAATGAATAGGGAGCCATTCCTTAATTGCGAGTCGCAATTTGCGAGTCTCAATTAAGGATTGCCAAGGATTCGCAAAAAAATTGCTCATTTTTATTTACATCTCGTTTTGCGATTCTCAAATAGCGATTCTCTAAAAATCGCTGTTTGAGAATAGCAAATGCATTCTTTGATACATATGCCCCTTTATGTCCAAGGGCACTAGATGGCATAGTGGAGGTCTAGTCTTTATAGCTGTGGAGATGTTTCTTTACCGTGCAGCTCAGTGCTAGGAGTAGAATTCTTTGAGAGTGTCTTGATTGCCTGTAGTGGGCACTGTAATGTGCTTTTTCATCAAGGCACCCTTGAGCGTGGTATTCTGGACTCTAGCAAAGAAAACCCAGGTATCAGGACAGCAAGGTTTCCGCTTCCCCTAGTGCAAGAAGGGAAAACAGGCACCCCTACCCCAGAGTTGGGTAGGAAAAGGCAGCAGTAGTTGGGGTGCCGTGGGTCGCTGACAAACTGACCACAGCTGCCACTGATAGGCACACCCCTGAATGTGACCAGCTCTAATGAAGAGCGCACCCTGAAGTGCATCTGGAGTCCACTTATAATATTTACAACGCCAATACCTCTAACTCTCATAATGCGAGACCAATTTGCATTGCAAATGCTTGTTTTATGTATATTGAATTAATAATTGACTGTTGTCAAGCCAAGTCAAGTCAGAAATTTGTATAGCGCGCTACTCACCCAGAGGGTCTTAAGGCGCTTAGGGAAGAGGGGTTCGCTACTGATCAAACAGCCAGGTCTTGAGTTGCTTTCTGAAGGAGAGGTGGTTCTGTGTGAGACGGAGGTGGGTGGGGAGGGAGTTCCAGGTCTTGGCCCCCAAGTAGGAGAAGGATCTTCCTCCCATGGTGGCTCTCCGGATGCCTGGAATCGCGGCGAGTGCTTGGTTGGACGATCGTAGTTGGCGGGTGGGGGTGTAAAAGGTCAGGCGAGAGTTGAGGTATCTGGGTCCTAGGTCGTGGAGGGCTTTGTGTGCGTGGGTGAGGAGGCGGAACGTGATTCTCTTGTTGACGGGGAGCCAGTGAAGGTCTCTCAGGGGATCGGATATGTGGTTGTGGCAAGGTATGTCTAGGATGAGTCTAGCGGAGGTGTTCTGAATGCGTTGAAGTCTTTTCTGTAATTTGGCTGTGGTTCCGGCGTAGAGGGTGTTTCCGTAGTCCAGTCGGCTGGTGACAAGTGCTTGGGTGACCGTCTTCCTTGTTTCGGGGGGATCCATCGGAAGATCTTTCGGAGCATGCGTAGGATGTTAAAACATGATGATGAAACGTGTTGACTTGTCTGGTCATCGAGAGGGAGGAGTCTAGGATGAATCCCAAGTTGCGAGCATGGTCCGTTGGTTTGGGAGCCCTGCCTAGGGCCGGGGTCCACCATGAGTCGTCCCAGGCAGAGGGAGATGATCCTAGGATGAGGACTTCCGTTTTGTCTGAGTTCAGTTTTAGACGGCTGTTCTTCATCTACGTCTTTCATTCCTTCGTGTAGGTTGGTTCTGGCGGTGGCTGGGTCGTTGGTGAGGGAGAGGATCAGCTGGGTGTCGTCTGCATAGGGGATGATGTTGAGGTTGTGTTGGCGAGCGATGGATGCGAGGGCACTCATGTAGACGTTGAATAGGGTGGGGCGGAGCGATGATCCTTGTGGTACGCCGCATATGACTTCGGTGGCTTCGGATCTGAAAGGGGGGAGGCGGACTCTCTGCGTTCTTCCGGCGAGGAACAAGATGATCCAATCCAAAGCCTTATCTTCTATCCCGGCGTTCCTGAGGCGTTGTACAAGGGTGTGGTGGCAGACCGTGTCGAATGCTGCGGAGAGGTCCAGGAGGATGAGAGCCACTGTTTCTCCGTTGTCGAGCAGTGCTCGGATGTCGTCTGTGGCTGCAATGAGGGTGGTCTCGGTGCTGTGCTTGGCTCGGAAACCAGATTGTGAGGGGTCGAGGGAATTGTTAGACTCAAGGAAAGCGGCGAGCTGACTGTTGACGGTCTTTTCTATGACTTTGGCGGGGAATGGGAGCAGCGAGATGGGACAGTAGTTCTTAAGTTCGGAGGGGTCTCCTGTAGGTTTCTTCAGGAGGGCGCTGAGTTCGGCATGTTTCCAATTTTCCGGGAAGGTAGCGGTGTTGAAGGAGCAGTTGATGATGTCCCGGAGTTGGGGTGCGATGATGGAGTCTGCCTTGTTGAAGATGTGATGGGGGCATGGGTCAGTTGGCGATCCGGAGTGGATGGAGTTCATTATGCGGATGGTGTCTTCGGTGTTGATCGGGGTCCAGGTGCGAAGGGTGGCTGTGGGGGGCTTAGGTTGTGTGGTTGGGGGAGTGGACAGGTCTCCGAAGCTGTTATGTATGTCAGCGATCTTGCTGTGGAAGAATGAGGCTAGAAAGTCACAAAGGTCTTAAGAGGGGGTGATATCGTTGTTGCCGGCGCTGGGATTGGTGAGCTCTTTGACAATGTTGAAGAGTTCCTTGCTGTTATGGGCGTTGTTGTCTAGTCGATCCTTGAATGCTGATTTCTTGGTGGTACGGATCAGCTGGTGGTGTTTGCGGGTGGCGTGCTTGAGGGCGGTCATGTTGTCTGTGGTTGGGTTTCTTCGCCAGGCTTTCTCGAGGGTGCGGCAGTTCTTTTTGGAGATCTTGAGGTCGTCATTGAACCAAGAGGCTTTTTTGCTTCCTGGCATCTTGGGAGGGTTTTTCAGGGGTGCTAGTTCATCAGCGCAGTGGGTGATCCATTGTGCGAGATTGATGGCTGCTTGATTTGGGTCCGTTGGTCTGGCGAGGGGGGTTTTGGTTCAGAGATGTGGTGAGTTGGTCGGTGGTGATTTTGTTCCAGCTTCTGCAGGGAGCTTGTTGCGGGTGGTGGTGGGTCGTGGTCTTTCTGAAGATGAAGTGGACGCAGCTGTGGTCTGTCCAGTGGAGTCCCGTGGCGTGATTGAAGGAGATGTGCTTGCTGGAGGAGAAGATTGGGTCGAGAGTGTGTCCGGTGTAGGGGGTGGGGGTGGTCACCAGTTGTTTGAGTCCGAGATTGGCGAGGTTGTCCAGCAGGGTGGTGGTGTTGTTGTCGTTGTTATTCTCTAGGTGGAAGTTGAGGTCCCCTAGGAGGATATAGTCATCGGAGGGGAGGGAGTGTGGGCTGACAAAGTCAGCGATGTCTTCACTGAATTGTGTGCGGGGTCCTGGGGGTCTGTAAATGAGGGTGCCTCTGAGTGTGGTCTTGGGGTCGGTGTGTATCTGGAAGTGGAGGTGTTCGGTGGTTATGAGGGTGTTGTCGGAGCTGGTCGTGATGCGTATGGTGTGGTCTTGTGAATGATGGCGATGCCTCCTCCTGTTTTGTTGATGTGGTCTTTTCGGATGATCTTGTATCCGTCCGGGATGGATATGGCGATGTCGGGTGCTGATGAGGCGTTCATCCAGGTTTCCGTGAGAAAGGCGACGTCCAGAGTTGTGGTGTCTAGTAGGTTCCATAGTTCAATGGCGTGTCTGTGGATGGAGCGGGTGTTGAATAGGATGCACTTCAGGTGGTTGTTGTTGGTGCATGGCTTGGCTTGTGCAGATGTAGTGTAGGTCCTAATGCTGCAGAACTTGCAGGATTGGCAGGTGAAAGGACCGTGGGTGCGTCCTGGGGCGGCTCGGTGGCAGTCCTGGAGGTGGTCGGTGTTGAGTGCAGTGAGGTTTGCGGCGTCGTATGTTAGGTGGTAGGGTTGGTCTTTGCGGGGTCCAGGGGGTCTGGCGCTGGGTGAGGTCCAGGCACGGATGGGCGTAGACGGGCTTACCTTTGGCGCGCATAGGGCGTGTCCGCTGCGCGTGGACCCTGCGCATATGTGTCTCTGTCATAAGTGGAGAGTGGAGGGGGGCGGAGCGAGGGAGGAGCAGATAGGAGGCGGGAGCGGGGTGGCGAGTGGGAAGGGTATCAGACTGGATGCTGGAGGGAACGGGGTGGGGCCGCGGGGGAGCAGCGGCAGACGGGCTGAGAGGCACAACAAAATGGCAGCAACAACAACAACAAGGCAGATGGGATCGGGGCACAATCAGGAGGTCACTTTGCACAAATATAGTTCAGAGGGCAAATTAAATCTAATCAACAGTTATGAGGGCAAATACAAATTCAATATCCAGTAGGGTACGATACCAGGCACATCAGTGACGCTTCTGGGCAAACCAAGTACAGTTCAGAGGGCAAATTAAATATAATCAACAGTTAAGGGGGCAGATATAAATTCAATATCCTGCTGCCTGTAACGTTGTCTGGTATCGTAGCGCTTGCTGGCTGCTGGTGTTGCGCTTGATGCCATAACATTGCCTGTAACTCGGTCTGTTATCGTAGCGCTTGCCTAATTGTTGTGCCTTTGCTCTGTTATCGTAGCTCTTACTGCCTGACATCGTAGCACTTGCCTAACTGTTGTGCCTTTGCTCTTGAGATAATCGCCACTGTCGCACTGCTCGCATCGCCTGCTGCATTTATTGTGCCTCTTTGTGCCGCTTCCACTGCCCAGATGGGAGGATTGCTCCGGTGGTGCCCCAATATCGCTGTTTGTTTGTGCAGCCATTTTGTTGTTGACTCCTGGCCCGTCCCTCCTCCTCGCTCCCGCCTCCCAGCTGATCCTTGTAGGAGAGTAGGGTCTGCTATCCTATGGTCACCCCAAATTTTTGCTTTTTGCTTCACTGGTTTATGACTTAATGTGGCTGTGTGCCTGCTAATCAGACCCACAGCCTGCTGTTCTCTCTCTAAATTACTGCCAATGCACCCTAGGTGCATTACAGAATTGGTACTGGTTCACCTTATTGGCCCCTGTAACAGTGTACCCTAGGTACCCAGGGCATAGGTGTTTCCAAGGCCTACCAGGGGCTGCAGCATGTATTGTGCCACCCCTGGCCTGGCCTCCATATTTAACACAACTGGCTGATCACTCAGCTGGGGCAAGTTGGTGTAATCACCTCTTGCTTTGGTGTAGTATCCCTATACCTAACCTAAACTGGACACATATGTTCCTATCAGCCACTCCTATGGAAGGCCTCATCAATCCTGGAGGCAGAGTGCTTGGAAATATGTGAGATGGTGCTCTAGCATGAGCTGAGCCTGTCTGCAGCTGTCGGGAATCATTCCCGTAGCTGTTCCGGGATACTGCCATACCATATACTCTTAAGTGCATTATAATCCTCGCGGTTATATGCTAACTTTGGTTTGGCTTTATCAAAACGAATGTCTGACATAATATCGACAGACAGAATATCGAACTACAAAAATATCGGAACAAAAATATCGACATCAAAATATCAGAATCCTATCTTCATAAAGGTAAGTACAAAAATATCGAGAAAAAAAATATCGTAGTACAAAAATATCGGAATTAAAAATATCGTTTTTTTAAATGTATTAATAATAATGTAAAAATAATTTTAAAATACATATAATTTTACAAATATTAAATAAAAATATTAAAACAAAATTAAAACTAATACATATACATTTAAAATAAATAAAACACTTAATAATGTAATGTAATTTTATTTTTTTTAATGTTATTTAATTGATTTAATGTAATATTTTTTTGTTTTTACCCTGTACGCCTGTACCCCAAAAACCCAAAACTGACCCTGAACCCTAAAAATATCCCTGTACCCCAAAAACCCAAAACTGACCCTGAACCCTAAAAATACCCCTTTACCCAAAAACTGAAAACTGACCCTGAACCCTAAAAATACCCCTTTACCCAAAAACTAAAAACTGACCCTGAACCCTAAAAATACCCTTTTACCCATGAACTGAAAACTGACCCTGAACCCTAAAAATACCCCTTTACCCATGAACTGAAAACTGACCCTGAACCCTAAAAATACCCCTTTACCCAAAAACTGAAAACTGACACTGAACCCTAAAAATACCCCTTTACCCAAAAACTGAAAACTGACCCTGAACCCTAAAAATACCCCTTTACCCAAGAACTGAAAACTGACCCTGAACCCTAAACATACCCCTTCATCAATATTGTGCAACTTTTGTGTATTTTAAACAGTGTTTTGTTTAACGCTTGTGCTTCTGTGCTCATAAAGAGTTCAGGGGATATTTGTAGTTAATAAATATATATATATTTTCAATACATATCTGTGTGGTGTCCTTTCATCTGGTATTCAAGGGGGTTGTGTATGGTAATACAGCTGGCTTCACATGCCTTTCAGAGTTTAGCCTAAGACTGCTTTGTCCACGTTAACACTAGGATAACTGGTCTATAAGGTTGACTTACAACCGATCATCATAAGGGTTGTTTGGCATGGTACAAGGTGATCACTAGAATTAGTGAGCATCACATACCAGGCCAACTTCTCACATTGGTGAGCAGCGGATTGGGATCTGAGCTTGCTGTTGTTTTACCATTACAATCTTTGAGAGTATCATTTGAAAGATCATACAGGTACCTGCTAGGTACATATAAAACAAGACTAGTATACATAAGTTCTACTGAACTTAGTTGTTGTAGAGGATAGGGAGTAGCACACCCTAGCTACAACTACTAGATAGGTTTAGTAGGTAAACACCAGTGTAGGTAGATTGCATTATATCCACCCACACTAGAGCAATGTCTGGAGCAGAGGGGTCCAGTGGACTTACTCTTGTTGAGAGTGACCCTCCAAGGGCACCATCCAAGTTTGCTATCTTTTCCTTTCAGGAACTAAGGCAGCTTTGTGCCTTAAGGGGTCTGAAGACAGGGCCATCCCCTACTACAGACCACCTTAGAGAGATCTTAGACCAGTCTGAGACTCTAAAGACCTCTAAAGCAGAACCCACAGGGAATGCTGAAGGAGGCTCTCCTTCTGAAGATGACAATGCAGATGCCCCTGTCCCTATAGTCCTGGTAGATGAGGATGTCCCCATCACTGGAGCTCCTCAGGTAGATCCAGAGGAGGAGGAAGAAGAGGAGACAGAAGGGGGGAGCAGTGATTCTGATGATGGCAAAAATAGCCAGGTGCTAGTCAGTAGGCTTAACCAGGCTAACTTAAGTATATTTGGGACTGAAGCAAGGCTGACCTTGCCCAGACACCCAAGTGGACTTAACCAGGAGCGTAGGAGGAGGAGGAATCACTCAGGTGACTCCAATACCTCCCAGGCTTCTAGTGGCTCTCATGGTCACTCCAGAAGGGAGATGACTAGCCCTCAGAGAAGGGAACATGAGGCCAAAATGAGAGAGGCTGAACTTAGGATCCAGAGACAAGAATTAGAAGTTGCCCTGGCCCAAGAGAAACTTGCTAGAGCAAGACAGCCTAGAGAGAGTGGGGTAATAGAACCCACTGGTGTCAGCAATATCCACAAGGATAAAGGCAGGTCTTTTGATAACAGAAACCTGAGTAAGATTGTGCCCCCCTACAAAGCTGGGGATGATATCCACAAATGGATGACTGCCCTTGAGAGAGCCTGCAAGGTACAGCAGATCCCTCAGGAGCAGTGGGCAGCAATCTTGTGGCTCTCCTTTGAAGGTAGAGGCCGAGACAGACTCCTCACAGTTAGTGATGGGGATTCTAGAAACTACATGGTCCTGAAGAGTGCTCTGATTGATGGGTTAGGCTTAACCACTGAACAGTACAGGTTAATGTTCAGAGATACCCAGAAGACACAGACTCAGGACTGGTCTGAATTTGTTGAGTGTGCCACTAAGGCTCTGGAGGGAGGGTTGCTGGGAAGCAAGGTTACAGACTATGAAGGATTGTATAATTTGCTGATGAGAGAACAAATTTTAAATCATTGTCAGAACCAGCAGTTGCATCAACATTTGGTTGACTCAGATTTGACCTCTCCCCAAGAATTGGGAAAGAGGGCAGATAAATGGGTTAGAACCAGAGTTAAGCAAAAGAACCAGACCCAGAACCAGGGTGGTGACCAGAAGAAAACAGACCAGAAGGGTGTGGAGCAGAAAGCTAAAGACCAGAAGTCTTCAACAGGGCCCCAAACTAATGCAGAGGGTGGGTCCCAAACTTCTAAGAAAAAGAAGAAAGAAGGTCAAAGAAAACCCTGGTGTAGTACTTGTAAAAACACCTCTCACTGGACAAGTGAGTGTAAAAAGGGTGGAGCCCCCAACACTGCAGCCCCTAAGGCACCTGCAGCCACTAGTACAGCTGATAGTGTTGGTCCACAAACCAAGGGGGTAGTGGGTATCACCTTGGGAACTGAAGGAGATTCTGACCTAGTCAGATCCCTTACACAGGCTGTTCTGATTTGAGAGGGGGACATAGATTTGGCCCCTACCATAAGTCCCAGTAATCTGGGAAAACACAGACAGACACCTTTGAATAATGACAAAGTGGCTCAAGCATACGGGGACACATGTGCCAGTGTCAGTATGGTGACACCTAACTTTGTGGACCCTGGACAATACATGCCAGGTGATAATTACCTGGTGACCAATGCCAGCAATGTCACCACTACCCATAGTGTGGCAATTGTTAACTTTTCCTGGGGAGGGGTAACTGGCCTAAAAAGAGTTGTGGTTAGTGCTGATCTCCCAGTTGAATGTTTGTTGGGCAATGACCTGGAGAGCTCTCTATGGTCAGATGTTGAGTACAGGACTCATGCAGAGATGTTAGGGATATCATCACATGTCCTTGCTGTGACCAGGTCACAGGCCAAAAAGTGCCTCTCTGAACCTCAGGTATTGGATCCTGGAACAATGGACCAAGCACCTTCCAAGAAGAAGAACAGGAGGGTAAAGGCTGTGCCTTCCCAACTGCCTACAAGTGAGGATCAGCCTTCACAGGAAGCTGGTCTTGAGACCCCTGAAGGAACTGTCTCTGAAGAACTTGAACCTGACAAGGTTGAGTTTCTGGGGACAGAGGGACCTTCTAGGGCAGACTTGGGGCAGGCTCAGTTAACCTGTCCTTCTCTTGAACCCCTCAGACAGTAGGCTGCTGCTGAGGCTGCTGGGAATGCTCAAGGTGCCCATAAAGTATATTGGGATGATGGACTCCTTTATTCAGAGGGTAGAGACCCAAAGCCTGGTGCAACCAGGAGGTTGGTTATACCTCTGCAATTTAGGGGCTTCCTACTTACCTTGGCCCATGATATTCCTTTAGCAGGACATCTAGGCCAGAATAAGACTTGGGACAGGCTTGTCCCTCACTTTCACTGGCCTCACATGTCTGAAGACACCAAGGAGTTTTGTCGCTCCTGTGTAACCTGCCAAGCCAGTGGTAAAGCAGGTAGCACCACAAAGGCCCCCCTGATACCACTACCTGTGGTGGGGGTTCCCTTTGAAAGAGTGGGGATTGATATTGTAGGTCTAATGGATCCCCCTACAGCATCTGGGCACAGATTCATACTGGTGGTGGTGGACCATGCCACCAGGTACCCAGAGGCAATTCCACTTAGGACCACAACAGCTCCTGTTGTGGCCAGGGCCTTACATGGAGTTTTCTCCAGAGTGGGGTTTCCTAAGGAGGTAATATCTGACAGAGGTGCCAACTTCATGTCAGGATATTTGACAGCTATGTGGAAGGAATGTGGTGTCAACTACAAGTTCACCACTCCTTACCATCCACAGTGTAATGAGCTTGTTGAAAGATTTAACAAGACCCTAAAGGGTATGATCAAAAGATTACCAGAAAAGCTCAGGCGGAGATGGGACATCCTTCTACCCTGCCTTTTGTTTGCTTACAGAGAGGTCCCTCAAAAGGGGGTTGGCTTCAGCCCCTTTGAATTGTTGTTTGGGCACCATGTAAGAGGACCCCTATGTCTAGTGAAGGAAGGATGAGAGTTACCTCTCAAAAAGCCTAAACAGGACATAGTGGACTATGTACTTGGTCTCCGCTCCGGGATGGCTGAGTATATGGAAAAGGCATCCAAAAACCTTGAGGCTAGCCAAGAATTACAGAAAGCTTGGCATGACCAAAAGGCTGTCTTGGTTGAGTTTCAGCCAGGACAGAAGGTATGGGTGTTGGAGCCAGTGGCCCCAGCAGCACTCCAAGACAAATGGTCTGGACCCCATACAATTCTGGAGAAGAAGGGAGAGGTTACCTACTTGGTGGACCTAGGAACTCCCAGGAGCCCCCACAGGGGGCTCCATGTCAACAGACTAAAGGCATATGTCAACAGGGAAGACACGGGCTTGCTCATGGCTACAGATGAGGGACAGGAGGAAGAGAGTGACCCTCTCCCAGACCTGCTCATTCAGAACCCTGAGGATGGCTCAGTTGATGATGTGGCCTTAGATGGCAGCCTCACTGAACATCAGCCAAATGACTGTAGACAAGTTCTGCAGGCATACAGAAAAATGTTCTCATTGACACCCAGTCAGACTAACTGGTGTACCCATGTGGTGGACACTGGTAACAGTCTTCCTGTAAAAAGCAACATTTACAGGCAACCTGACCATGTCAGGGACTGTATAAAGACTGAGGTGCAAAAGATGCTGGAATTAGGTGTCATTGAGCCTTCATAGAGCCCCTGGGCTAGCCCAGTGGTTCTGGTCCCCAAACCTCACACCAAAGATGGCAAGAGAGAGATGAGGTTCTGTGTGGATTACTGAGGACTCAATGCTGTCACCAGGACAGATGCACACCCTATTCCAAGGGCAGATGAGCTCATTGACAAGTTGGCTTCTGCCAAATATTTGAGCACATTTGACTTGACAGCTGGCTACTGGCAAATCAGGTTAGCTGAGGAGTCTAAAGCCAAGACTGCATTTTCTACCCCTAGTGGGCATTATCAATTTGTAGTGATGCCCTTTGGTTTGAAAAATGCACCTGCCACCTTCCAAAGGTTGGTGAATCAAGTCCTTACTGGGTTGGATGACTTTTGCGCAGCATATCTGGATGATATTGCTGTCTTTAGCTCCACCTGGGAGGATCACCTGGTCCACCTGAAGGAAGTGCTTGAGGCTCTGCAAAAGGCAGGCCTCACTATCAAGGCAACAAAGTGCCAGATAGGGCAGAGTAAGGTTGTATACCTGGGCCACCTTGTAGGTGGAGGCCAAGTTCAACCACTGGAGAGTAAGATCCAGACCATCAAGGACTGGTCCCCTCCAACTACCCAGACTCAGGTCAGAGCTTTCTTGGGCCTGACTGGGTACTACAGGAAGTTTGTTAAGAACTATGGGTCCATTGTGACTCCTCTTAATGATCTGACATCCAAGAAGATGCCCAAAATGGTTCAGTGGACAGTAAACTGTCAAAAGGCATTTGATGACCTGAAGAAGGCCATGTGCTCTTCACCTATCCTGAAGAGTCCTGACTACTCAAGAGAGTTCATTGTCCAAACAGATGCTTCTGAGTTGGGAGTGGGAGCAGTGCTTTCACAGCTTAATGTAGATGGCCAGGACCAGCCCATTGCTTTTATTAGCAGAAGGCTGACCCCCAGAGAAAAACGTTGGTCAGCCATAGAGAGGGAGGCCTTTGCTGTGGTGTGGGCTCTGAAGAAGTTGAGACCATACTCGTTTGGCACTCACTTCAAGATTCAGACCGACCATAAGCCCCTCTTGTGGCTTAATCAAATGAAGGGTGAAAACCCCAAACTACTCAGGTGGTCCATTTCCCTACAGGTGATGGACTTTACAGTGGAGCACCGCCCAGGGACTGACCATGGCAACGCAGATGGTCTCTCCAGGTACTTCCACTTAGAACATGAAGACACAACTGGTCAAGGTTAGTCAAATTTCCCTGCGTTTGGGGGGTGGGGGGGTTGTGTAGGAGAGTAGGGTCTGCTATCCTGTGGTCACCCCAATTTTTTGCTTTTTGCTTCACTGGTTTATGACTTAATGTGGCTGTGGGCCTGCTAATCAGACCCACAGCCTGCTGTTCTCTCTCTAAATTACTGCCAATGCACCCTAGGTGCATTACGAATTGGAAATGGTTCACCTTATTGGCCCCTGTAACAGTGTACCCTAGGTACCCAGGGCATAGGTGTTTCCAATGCCTACCAGGGGCTGCAGCATGTATTGTGCCACCCCTGGCCTGGCCTCCATATTTGACACAACTGGCTGATCACTCAGCTGGGGCAAGTTGGTGTAATCACCTCTTGCTTAGGTGTAGTATCCTAATACCTAACCTAAACTGGACACATATGTTCCTATCAGCCACTCCTATGGAAGGCCTCATCAATCCTGGAGGCAGAGTGCTTGGAAATATGTGAGATGGTGCTCTAGCATGAGCTGAGCCTGTCTGCAGCTGTCGGGAACCATTCCCTTAGCTGTTCCGGGATACTGCCATACCATATACTCTTAAGTGCATTATAATCCTCGCGGTTATATGCTAACTTTGGTTTGGCTTTATCAAAGCATGTCGAGTAAGGTGTCATACGATTTGGAATACTATCCCCTCGACAGTTCTGTCGACGGGGATAGCATTCCACCCTTCTAGAGGGACACGACATGTGTGTAGCCTTAATACCGGTTAAAGTTAACCAGAGCCTCAGCGTCACAAAATGGACGCTGCCACCACAGACACAAGTCTGACCTCCTGCTGCTGGGAGTCCTTCCAGCGAGGGAGGCTTGGACAAAGGGTTTCCTGCCTTGGGAGGTGCGAGCACCACCCCAGACAGGATTTTGTGTATTAGGTAGGACAGGGCTGAATAGATTGAGACATGCCCGGGGCACACAAGGTGTCCCCGTGCATAAGCCAGTCCAAACCGGTCCTGGGACTTTCCAGACCCAGGCCTGGCGAGGAGCTGGACAAAGGAAAGGGGGTGTAACCGCCCCCCTTCCTGGTCCCACCCAGAGGAGGGACCTAGCAGGTGATCCACCCCTCAGATTGGGAATAAGAGTGGGAGCAGTGCCAGAGCACCTCAGATCATCCTGAATCAACTTTAAATGAAGAAGACGACTGGACTTTGACATTCTGCTGCACAGAAGACTGAGGAGCATCTCCCTTGTGGCCTAGGAGTGGCCACCCTGTGAACACAGGCACCAACCAGCAACGTCTGCTTTACCGCCGCCTCCCGCCGGAGCCCGAGCCCAGAGCCTGACAAGACCCAGACTCCCAGACTTCTCACAGCCCGATCCACAGTCCCTGCAAAGAAGGGACCCGTGGAGGCACCGAGAGACGTGGGACCGAACCTCTTGGAAGACACTCGAAAAGCTGACTGCGCAGCATCAAAGGCACCCTCGATGTTGTGCTTTGGGGACTGAGAACCCCCACCACCGAGCAGCCCTTGCACCGAAGATCAGCCCCCCAGCATCTCCACGATCTGCATGGGGCCCTTTTGCATTGTGCCACTCGACCCGCCATCCCGGCCACTAGCCACGTGGTCAGCGGCCATCTTGGCGACGAAACCGACGAACTACACTGCGGGTCTGGTTGCTCCAGACTTGCCCTCGCTCCTGTAAAAGGAAGCACCCGCTCTGACCTTGCTGGTCCGAGTGATAAGCCTTTTTCGAGTCCTGCGTGGCTTGCATTAGCCAAGGCCTGTTTGCTTCAATCAAGTTGCCGACACCGCCAACAGCGAGAAGCCTGCGTGGGACAGCTCGTGACTGACTCCTGGACGTCCTCGACCCCCGGTGTCCACGTGGCTGCAGAGAGAAGCTACACCTCAACACCTGTTTGTACCCGACATCGCCTGGTTCCAATCTGGTTCCACGGTAGTCACTGGCTAGTGACTTTGAACATTGTCCCCTCTGCTTTCAGGTCTTCACATCTTCAGATCCACCCTTGGATCCACCGGAACTCTTCACATCGAGCCGCCTGCAACATCTTCAGCTCCAAGCACCATCGACCAGCGTGACGAAACCCAACACTACTTCGACCCTATGCACCCGCTTCCTGTGGGTGAGGTAACTCAGCAACGCCGGTGTTTCCACACTGGTACACACCTCTAGGGCCTGTGTCTCAAGTTTCAGCTTTCTAGGTCACTCAGAAGGTTCCGAACTAACTAACTTTACAACTTTTACGCACCATAGACTTAACATTGGTGAGTGCGTGCCCTTTAAACACTGCACCCGAGTCCCGCGGGCCTTTCCCGACTTAGTCACTGCTAGTCCCGAACATCTCAATCAATCAATCAATCAAAGCATTTATATAGCGCACTACTCACCCAGAGGGTCTCAAGGCGCTGGGGGAGGGGGGTCCGCTACTGCTCGAACAGCCAGGTCTTGAGTTTGTTCCTGAAGGCGAGGTGGTCCTGGGTCAGGCGGAGGTGGGTCGGGAGGGAGTTCCATGTCTTGGCGGCGAGGTAGGAGAAGGACCGTCCCCCTGTGGTGGCTCTTCGGATGCGGGGGACGGCGGCGAGGGCGTGGCCGGTCGATCGAAGCTGGCGTTTGGGAGCGTAGAAGTTGAGGCGGCTGTTGAGGTATCCTGGGCCTTGGTTGTGTAGGGCTTTGTGTGCGTGGGTGAGGAGTCGGAAGGTGATTCTCTTGTTGACCGGGAGCCAGTGCAGGTCTCTCAGGTGTCCGGGGATGTGGCTGCGACGGGGGATGTCCAGGATGAGTCGTGCTGAGGCCTTCTTGATCCGCTGGAGTCTCTTCTGGAGTTTGGCGGTGGTTCCGGCATAGAGGGAGTTGCCGTAGTCCAGACGGCTGGTGACGAGGGCCTGGGTGACCGTCTTCCTGGTCTCGGTGGGGATCCACCGGAAGATCTTACGTAGCATGCGCAGGATGTTGAAGCATGACGAGGAGACGGTGTTGACTTGTCCGGTCATGGAGAGGGAGGAGTCCAGGATGAAGCCCAGGTTGCGTGCATGGTCTGTTGGTTTGGGTGCGCTGCCTAGGGCGGGGGGCCACCAGGAGTCGTCCCAGGCGGAGGGTGAGGATCCCAGGATGAGGACTTCCGTCTTGCCCGAGTTCAGTTTCAGGCGGCTGTTCTTTATCCATTCGGCTACCTCTTTCATCCCTTCGTGAAGGTTGGCTCTGGCAGTGGCGGGGTCGTTGGTGAAGGAGAGAATCAGCTGGGTGTCGTCGGCGTAGGAGATGATGTTGAGGTTGTGCTGGCGTGCGATGTCTGCGAGGGGGCTCATGTAGACGTTGAAGAGGGTTGGACTGAGCGAGGAGCCTTGAGGAACGCCGCAGATGACTTCGGTGGCTTCAGATCTGAACGGGGGGAGGCGGACTCTCTGTGTCCTTCCGGCGAGGAAGGAGATGATCCACTCCAGTGCCTTCTCCTGGATTCCGACGTTGCTGAGTCGCTGCACTAGTGTACGGTGGCAGACAGTGTCGAAGGCCGCGGAGAGGTCTAGGAGGATGAGGGCTGCTGTTTCTCCGTTGTCAAGCAGTGCTCGGATGTCATCGGTGGCTGCGATCAGGGCGGTCTCGGTGCTGTGGTTGGCCCGGAAGCCAGACTGCGAGAGGTCGAGGGATCCGTTCGTCTCGAGGAAGGCGGCCAGCTGCGTGTTGACGGTCTTCTCGATGAGTTTTGCAGGAAACGGGAGCAGCGAGATGGGGCGGTAGTTCTTGAGGTCGGCTGATGGCTTCTTTAGTAGAGCGCTGAGTTTGGCGTGCTTCCAGCTCTCCGGGAAGGTAGCGGTGTCGAAGGCGGTGTTGATGATGTCCCGCAGGTGGGGTGCGATGACAGCGTCGGCCTTGTTGAAGACGTGGTGCGGGCAGGGGTCCGTAGGAGATCCGGAGTGGATGGAGTTCATCGTGCGGACGGTGTCTTCGGTGCTGATCGGGTCCAGGCGCGGAGGGTGGTGGTGGGGGGCGGTGGTTCGGTCGTGGCGTGCGTCGGTTGAGTGCTGAAGCTGTTGTGTATGTCCGCGATCTTGTTGTGGAAGTAGGAGGCGAGGGAGTTGCAGAGGTCTTGCGAAGGGGTGATGCCGCTGTTTCCGGCGTTGGGGTTGGAGAGCTCTTTAACGATGTTGAAGAGTTCCTTGCTGTTGTGTGCGTTGTTGTCCAGTCGTTCCTTGAATGCGGTTTTCTTGGTGGCGTGGATGAGTTGGTGGTGTTTTCGGGTGGCGAGCTTGAGGGCAGTCATGTTGTCCGGTGTTGGGTCTCTGCGCCATGTTCTCTCGAGGGCTCGGCAGTTCTTCTTGGAGCTCTTGAGTTCGTCGGTGAACCATGGGGCTTTCTTGCTACCGGGTCTGCTAGGCGGGGTCTTCAGAGGGGCGAGGTCGTCTGCGCAGTTGCTGATCCACTTCGCGAGGTTGGTGGCCGCCTGGCTTGGGTTTGTTGCGCTGGTGGGAGGGTTCATGCTCAGGGAGGTCGCGAGCTGGTCGGCTGTGATCTTGTTCCAGCTTCTGCGTGCAACCTGTTGCTGGTGGTGGTGGATCGTGGTCCTTCTGAAGCTGAAGTGGACGCAGCTGTGGTCCGTCTAGTGGAGTCCGGTGGCGTGGCTGAAGGCGATGTCCTTGCTGGATGAGAAGACGGGGTCGAGTGTGTGTCCGGCATAGTGGGTGGACCAGGTGACCAGGTTTGCGAGGTTGTCCAGCAGGGTGGTGGTGTTGCGGTCGTTGTTGTTCTCCAGGTGGAAGTTGAGGTCCCCGAGGAGGATGTAGTCAGCGGAGAGGAGGGCGTGCGGGCTGATGAAGTCGGCGATGTCTTCGCTGAATTGTGTGCGTGGTCCCGGGTGTCAGGATTGTGCCGACCCCCAGCAAGAGACCCCTGTCGGTCCCGGCAACTAGGGGAAGATTTCCTGTTGGGAGGCTGTTCCCGCTTTGGGGTTCCTTGCAGAAATTGGCTCACAATCACGGTTGGTCGGAGGAGTAGCTCTTCCCCGGCTGTGCCGCCATTTCGATGCAGTTAGCGTTCTAGTCTTTTTCTGCAGTCGGCCATTTCCTAACGCCGCACGTTCTATGTGGCGCACTTCAACTGTCCCTTTCCAGCAGTTAGACGCCCTGAGTTCGACTCCTGTCAATTCACTGCGTTCTGTCATAGTTTCCGCAAATTTCCAGTCAGCTTTCACAGAGACTTGGTCCCGCTATCCCTGGAAGCGTTTCCTCGCTTCATTCCGGAGATTTCCTGCTTTTCCGGTATTGTGCCCCGACTTGACGCGGCCAGTGTCTGGCCGTGCGGTCTCAGTCAGTCAAGTATTCCTCGTCGGAGTTTCGTTCCTGTGGGCAAGTACCATCCGCATTGTCTCAGAACCTCGGTAAGAACTTTCCTTCTTCAACCTTGCCGGTTCAGTTCTGCCCTGTGCTTGCCCGTCATCTATTCAGTTCCTTCAGTGATTGTTGCCAGAACTGTTCTGAACATTCAGTTGTGACCAGCCTTTGAGAGTTCCTTCTGGATTGTGAAATTCGTCTAGTAAATGAGAGTATCTATTATATGCATATGGTAATACTGTTGTCTACCACCTCTAATCTTCTCATCGTCTTGCCACATCTCTACACAAGCAACAAGAGTACCAACCCTCACCTCATCTTTGGGACTCATTAAGAGAGAAGCTAACTCCACACTATAACCAGGTATGAGTGAGGAGAGTCGAGATTGAGTGAGTGTGTAATCCATGATTTTATTAGAACGTTAGTAATGTTCTGCTCCCTGTTGCAGGTGTTCCCCAGCCACTCCTTCCAGAGGTAGTACGAGGCACCAGTGTGGAAGACTCTCTTTGTTGTTTGTTATCCACTTCCCCTTTCCCTTCCATTCCTGGGCTTGGAGCAATCCGGGTGCAGGGGTGTTTGGGAATTCGGAAATTAGCATCAGTGAAGATTGCCGCTCGCTCCCACGGAAATCTGGATATTTCAGGTACTGCTTCTGACAGATTGAAGTGCCCACATAGAACGTGCGGCGTTAGGAAATGGCCGACTGCAGAAAAAGACTAGAACGCTAACTGCATCGAAATGGCGGCACAGCCGGGGAAGAGCTACTCCTCCGACCAACCGTGATTGTGAGCCAATTTCTGCAAGGAACCCCAAAGCGGGAACAGCCTCCCAACAGGAAATCTTCCCCTAGTTGCCGGGACCGACAGGGGTCTCTTGCTGGGGGTCGGCACAATCCTGACAGTGGAGTTGCACTGGTGGGAGCGAGTGATGAGCCAACTCCCAAGCCACAACAATTAGCCAACACCCTGCAATCCGCCGCCCCGCATCTGAATTTACTGTGCAGGATCGAGTTTGGAAAAGTTCAGAAGGAGGAGGTTTCGGTGATGATAGATTCGGGGGCTACCGGGAACTTCTGCGACATCCAGTTTGCCAAGACCTGGGGAATACAGTTTGAGAAGAAACCCAGACCGGAACCAGTGCGAGCAGTTGATGGCACCCAGTTGTCGTCGGGACCCATCGCTTACGATACTGAGTTGATGACAGTGGTGGGCCCCGGAGAGCACCGAAGCTTCATTCGATTTAATCTCATAGATGCCCCCCAGTTCCAACTCATACTGGGGTTACCCTGGCTCACCGAGCATAACCCGCAGATTGATTGGTCACAGCGTTCTGTGAAGATGAGTTCCGAGTTTTGCTCTGAGCATTGTTTCCAGTTGGCTTCGGAGAGACCAAGTTCCACGTTGTCCCAAAACCTGGCCAATCAGGTTCAAATGGTGTGTGCTCTGGAGGCCCCAGAGATCCCCGAGGAATACCAGGATCTGAAAGAGGTGTTCAATGAGAAGGAGGCTAAGAAGTTGCCACCCCATCGAGAATATGATTGTCGAATCGAGTTGGAACCAGGGGTGTCCTTGCCATGCAGTAGAATCTATGCATTGTCGGAACCAGAGAATCTCCATTTGAAGGACTATATTGAACAAAATTTAGCCAATGGATTCATCCGCCCCTCTCAGTCCCCGGTGTCTTCGCCCCTCTTCTTCATTCCGAAGAAGGATGGGACCTTGAGGACTTGCATTGATTATCGGGCATTGAACCTGGCCACCAAGAAGAACCGTTATCCTCTGCCCCTGATTTCCGAACTCTTGGATCAAGTCAAAGATGCCAGTGTGTATACTAAGTTGGATTTACGGGGGGCCTATCATTTGGTGCGCATGGCCGAAGGAGAGGAGTGGAAAACTGCCTTTCGAACCAGGTTTGGTTTGTATGAATATCAAGTAATGCCCTTCGGGCTCTGCAATGCCCCCGCAGCGTTCCAGCATTTTGTCAACGATGTGCTTCGGGAGTGTCTGGACCGGTTCGCAGTGGTCTACATCGATGACATCCTTATTTACTCCAACAGTTTAGAGGAACACGTTCATCATGTGCGAGCCATCTTGACACGCCTACTGGAGAATCATTTATTTGTCAAACTGGAGAAGTGTGTCTTTCACTCTTCCCGAGTGGAGTTTTTGGGCTTTGTTTTGTCTCCGGAAGGAGTTGCAATGGACGACTCTAAGTTGCAAGCGATCAAGTCTTGGCCGGCGCCCAGATCAGTGAAGGAGATCCAAAGTTTCCTGGGTTTCGCCAACTTCTATAGACGCTTCATCTTGAACTTCTCCGAGAAGGTGAGCCCCATCACTAGGCTGCTAAAGAAAAATGTACGATTCGTCTGGGAACGAGAATCGGAGGAGGCGTTTCAACAATTAAAAAAGGCATTTGTGACAGCCCCAGTCCTGCAACACCCCTGTTCGAGTGAGCCCTTTTTCATTGAGGCCGACGCCTCCAATTTGGCCATCGGAGGGATTCTGTCGCAGCGCCAGAAGAACACCGGGCAACTTCATCCAGTGGCGTACCATTCCCGCAAGCTCACCCCAGCGGAGATAAACTATTCCATTGCAGACAAGGAGCTCTTGGCCGTCAAAGAAGCATTCAAAGTGTGGAGGCATTATCTGTTGGGAGCGAAGCATGTAGTCACGGTCTTCACCGATCATAGGAATCTACAGTTCCTCAAGTCAGCGCGCACGCTCACCCCCAGGCAGTTGCGTTGGTCGCTCTTCTTTGCAGATTACGATTTTGTCCTCACGTACAAGCCTGGCTCCTCCAATGGAAAGGCGGATGCTCTGTCCCGTCTGAGTATGGGAGAGGAAATCAACACCAAGATGGAAGGATTCATTATTCCGGAGGAGAAGATAGTGGCCATAGCTGTCGAGGATGATTTGGAGGCCCGAATAAAGAAAGAGTTTTCCAAGGCCGAATATTCCAATTGGGAATCAGGTGGCCCAGACCGCAGTGTGAGAAACCAAAGTCCCTTTTGGCAAGAAAAAATGTTTGTCCCCAGTGAGACCTTGCAAGGAGAAGTCATTCAACATTTTCACGACCACCCGCTAGCAGGCCATAGAGGAGCGAAGAAGACTCTGGAATTAATCAAGAGAACCTTCAGTTGGCCCGGCATGGATGCTCAGGTGAGACAGTACATCGCCACTTGTGAGCCCTGTGTTAAGGGTAAAAGTATGAGACAGTCCCCGCAGGGTCTGTTAATGCCGTTGCCTATTGCCCCGTCTCCGTGGCATTCAGTCTCCATGGACTTCATAGTAGACCTGCCATCTAGCCAAGAGTATTCCGTCATTTGGGTGGTGGTGGATATGTTCTCCAAAATGAGCCATTTTGTCCCTTTGAGGTCCCTCCCCACAGCCTCTCAGTTAGCTACTCTGTTTGTGGATCACATTGTGAAACTACATGGGGTTCCCAAGGTGGTCATCTCCGATCGAGGCCCACAGTTTGTCTCTCGATTTTGGAAGGCTTTCCTCAAGGGTCTAGGAGTGGACTCCCGTTTGTCCACCAGTTTTCACCCGGAAACGGATGGACAGACGGAGCGAGTGAATCAGGATTTGGAACAGTATCTGCGCTTGTATTTGATGGATCAGGAGGGGGAATGGCCCTCATTGTTGAGTACTGCAGAGTTCGCGTACAACAATGCCGTCCATTCGTCTACAGGATTTTCCCCATTTTATCTGAATTCAGGTCGGCATCCCAACATGCTAGTGGGTCGGGTAGATGTGGAGGTCCCAGCAGCCGAAGAGGTTATACATGAGCTAGAGAAATCCTACCAGTTAGCCTCTTCCAATCTCCAGAAAGCCAAAGATGCTTACAAGGTTCAGGCAGACAAGAAGAGAAAAGAGAGTCCAGTGTATAAATCAGGAGAAAAGGTGTGGATTTCCACTAGGCACATGAGGTTGAGAGGAAATCGAAAGTTCCAACCTAGATTTGTGGGCCCCTACCCGGTGGTGCGAATGATAAACCCAGTGAGTGTGAGAGTGGCTCTCCCCAAGTCATTGAAGATCCATCCTACGTTTCACGTGTCTTTGGTTAAAAGAAGTCCACCGAACTTCAGACGTGTCCAGCCCCCAGCTCCAGTTCAAATTCAGAGTTCAGAGGAATTCGAGGTGAAGAGGATTTTAGACTCCAAACTCAAGAAAGGGAAACTCTTTTACCTCGTAGACTGGAAGGGTTATGGTCCCGAGGAGAGGTCATGGGAGCCCAGCAGCAACGTTCATGCCCCAAGGTTGGTCAGCGAATTCCACAAGGTTCACCCCCAAAAACCCAGGGAGGGGGCTTTGGTGGGGGGTACTGTCAGGATTGTGCCGACCCCCAGCAAGAGACCCCTGTCGGTCCCGGCAACTAGGGGAAGATTTCCTGTTGGGAGGCTGTTCCCGCTTTGGGGTTCCTTGCAGAAATTGGCTCACAATCACGGTTGGTCGGAGGAGTAGCTCTTCCCCGGCTGTGCCGCCATTTCGATGCAGTTAGCGTTCTAGTCTTTTTCTGCAGTCGGCCATTTCCTAACGCCGCACGTTCTATGTGGCGCACTTCAACTGTCCCTTTCCAGCAGTTAGACGCCCTGAGTTCGACTCCTGTCAATTCACTGCGTTCTGTCATAGTTTCCGCAAATTTCCAGTCAGCTTTCACAGAGACTTGGTCCCGCTATCCCTGGAAGCGTTTCCTCGCTTCATTCCGGAGATTTCCTGCTTTTCCGGTATTGTGCCCCGACTTGACGCGGCCAGTGTCTGGCCGTGCGGTCTCAGTCAGTCAAGTATTCCTCGTCGGAGTTTCGTTCCTGTGGGCAAGTACCATCCGCATTGTCTCAGAACCTCGGTAAGAACTTTCCTTCTTCAACCTTGCCGGTTCAGTTCTGCCCTGTGCTTGCCCGTCATCTATTCAGTTCCTTCAGTGATTGTTGCCAGAACTGTTCTGAACATTCAGTTGTGACCAGCCTTTGAGAGTTCCTTCTGGATTGTGAAATTCGTCTAGTAAATGAGAGTATCTATTATATGCATATGGTAATACTGTTGTCTACCACCTCTAATCTTCTCATCGTCTTGCCACATCTCTACACAAGCAACAAGAGTACCAACCCTCACCTCATCTTTGGGACTCATTAAGAGAGAAGCTAACTCCACACTATAACCAGGTATGAGTGAGGAGAGTCGAGATTGAGTGAGTGTGTAATCCATGATTTTATTAGAACGTTAGTAATGTTCTGCTCCCTGTTGCAGGTGTTCCCCAGCCACTCCTTCCAGAGGTAGTACGAGGCACCAGTGTGGAAGACTCTCTTTGTTGTTTGTTATCCACTTCCCCTTTCCCTTCCATTCCTGGGCTTGGAGCAATCCGGGTGCAGGGGTGTTTGGGAATTCGGAAATTAGCATCAGTGAAGATTGCCGCTCGCTCCCACGGAAATCTGGATATTTCAGGTACTGCTTCTGACACCGGGGGTCTGTAGATGAGGGTGCCTCTGAGGGTGGTCTTGGGGTTGATGTGGACCTGGAAGTGCAGGTGCTCGGCGGGTGCGAGGGTGTCGTCGGTGTTGGTCGTGATGCGGATGGTGTTCCTGTGGATGATGGCGATGCCTCCTCCGGTCTGGTTGATGCGGTCCCTTCGGATTATCTTGTAGCCGTCTGGGATGGCGATGGTGATGTCGGGCGCTGAAGAGGAGTTCATCCAGGTTTCCGTGAGGAAGGCGACGTCTGGTGAGGTTGTGTCGAGCAGGTTCCAGAGCTCGATGGCGTGTCTGTGGACGGAGCGGGTGTTGAGCAGGATGCATTTCAGGTGGCTGCTGCTGTTGCTCGTCTTGGTCTTGGTTGGTGCTGGAGTAGTGCTGGTCCGGGTGCAGGTGAACTTGCAGGCGTTGCAGCAGAAGGGTCCGTGGGTGCGTCTCGGGGTGGCTCGGTAGCATCCTGGGATTCGGCCGGCGTTGAGTGCGTTGAGGGTGGCGGCGTCGTACGTCCGGCGGGTGGGCTGGGGTCTGCGGGGGCCAGGGGTCCTGGCGCTGGGTGCGGTCCAGGTGCGGACGGGCGCAGACGGGCTTACCTTTGGCGCGCCTTCAGCGCTCAGTCGGCGCGTCCGCTGCGCGGTCGCTCTGGGGGTGTCATAAGAAGGGGGACGAGAGGGCGGGTCAGCTGGGCGGCGGGAGCGGCTCGTCCAATGGGCCGGTGGTGGGCGGGGCCTGTGGCGAGCTGCGGCGGGAAACTGGCGAGCGGGCGGCTCTGCTGAGGCTGGGCCGCTCGGGGGGCAAGGGGGGCGTCTGCGGCGGAAAAAGGCGGCAAGGCTGGCAGGCAGGAGCAGGAGGCGGCAGGAGGAGCAAGGGGTGACCCGGCCTGGTGAGAGGCGCAGCGGTCACTCCCGAGCACTCCTTGCTGTCCCCTTAAGAAAGGGGACGAGAGGGCGGGTCAGCTGGGCGGGGGGAGCGGCTCGGCCAATGGGCCGGTGGTGGGCGGGGCCTGTGGCGAGCTGCGGCGGGAAACTGGCGAGCGGGCTGCTCTGCTGAGGCTGGGCCGCTCGGGGCGCAAGGGGGGCGTCTGCGGCGGAAAAAGGCGGCAAGGCTGGCAGGCAGGAGCAGGAGGCGGCAGGAGGAGCAAGGGGGCGACCCGGCCTGGTGAGAGGCGCAGCGGTCACTCCCGAGCACTCCTTGCTGTCCCCTTAAGAAGGGGGAAGAGAGGGCGGGTCAGCTGGGCGGCGGGAGCAGCTCGGTTAATGGGGCGGTGGTGGGCGGGGCCTGTGGCGAGCTGAGGCGGGAAACTGGCGAGCGGGCGGCTCTGCTGAGGCTGGGCCGCTCGGGGGGCAAGGGGGGCGTCTGCGGCGGAAAAAGGCGGCAAGGCTGGCAGGCAGGAGCAGGAGGCGGCAGGAGGAGCAAGGGGGTGACCCGGCCTGGTGAGAGGCGCAGCGGTCACTCCCGAGCACTCCTTGCTGTCCCCTTAAGAAGGGGGAAGAGAGGGCGGGTCAGCTGGGCGGCGGGAGCAGCTCGGCCAATGGGCCGGTGGTGGACGGGGCCTGTGGCGAACTGCGGCGGGAAACTGGCGAGCGGGCGGCTCTGCTGAGGCTGGGCCGCTCGGGGGGGCGTCTGCGGCGGAGGTAGGTGGCAAGGCTGGCAGGCAGGAGCAGGAGGCGGCAGGAGGAGCAAGGGGGTGACCCGGCCTGGTGAGAGGCGCAGCGGTCACTCCCGAGCACTCCTTGCTGTCCCCTTAAGAAGGGGGACGAGAGGGCGGGTCAGCTGGGCGGCGGGAGCGGCTCGGCCAATGGGCCGGTGGTGGACGGGGCCTGTGGCGAGCTGCGGCGGGAAACTGGCGAGCGGGCGGCTCTGCTGAGGCTGGGCCGCTCGGGGGGCAAGGGGGGCGTCTGCGGCGGAAAAAGGCGGCAAGGCTGGCAGGCAGGAGCAGGAGGCGGCAGGAGGAGCAAGGGGGTGACCTGGCCTGGTGAGAGGCGCAGCGGTCACTCCCGAGCACTCCTTGCTGTCCCCTTAAGAAGGGGGACGAGAGGGCGGGTCAGCTGGGCGGCGGGAGCGGCTCGGCCAATGGGCCGGTGGTGGGCGGGGCCTGTGGCGAGCTGCAGCGGGAAACTGGCGAGCGGGCGGCTCTGCTGAGGCTGGGCCGCTCGGGGGGCCAGGGGGGCTTCTGCGGCGGAAAAAGGCGGCAAGGCTGGCAGGCAGGAGCAGGAGGCGGCAGGAGGAGCAAGGGGGTGACCCGGCCTGGTGAGAGGCGCAGCGGTCAACACAGCTCCAGCGATTCCCAAGGCCCTAGGCCTGTTTCCTTTCCGATTGGTATCTCTTATACCACTTTCTTAGTATATGGTTTAGGTGGCCCCTAGGGCTCATCCATATTGTGCAACTTTTGTGTATTTTAAACTGTGTTTTGTTTAACGCTTGTGCTTCTGTTCTCATAAAGAGTTCAGGGGATATTTGTAGTTAATAAATATATATATATTTTCAATATATATCTGTGTGGTGTCCTTTCATCTGGTATTCAAGGGGGTTGTGTATGGTAATACAGCTGGCTTTGATGGAGCGGTAATTTCTTCTGGTAGTTTCTCAATGCAAAACCCTCATGCTACCTCTAATTTACCGCTCAAAAAGTGTTGGGCCCTTCACACCATGTAATACCTTCAGGAGACTTTAAATAAAGATGAACAGTCAAAAATGCAATTATTATTTAAGCCAATAAAGAGAGTTGTTGAGTGTTTAAAGGGTTTTATTTTCTAGTAAAAAGTTAATTTTCTCTGACCCTTTATTCATTAATAAAATATCAATCAGGTTACAGAATTTGAAAACCAGGAAAAATAGCATTTATACAGAACACATTACAGTCTGCATATAGGCATAACATGTAGGAATGTGGCGCAAAATGTCATTCAAGACTCAAAGAGTTTCTAAGAAAAATATAGTCTTGCAAGGCTAATCAAAAATCAAATAGTTTGCAAAAATCTCCCATTAAGAAAAATAAATGCATAAGTCAAATAAATCTTTTCAGACCTAATTAATTTGTCTAAGCATAACTGAAGTTTAGCATCTAATTCTATTTAATCAGCTGCACTCTCTGTCTGTCTGTCTGTGTCTAAAAAGCAAGCAGGGAGTGAGATAGCCCCTCCTTCACCAGACCTCAAAGAAATGCGGCCTCAAGTGCCAAGATATGACATGGAAGCAAGAAACCTCCCCTGATTCTCCTCGGACGCCCCTGCAGCACCCGTGACGATCTCGTACCTAACCCAAGGCTGTCTGGCCTAATCTGTTCCTTCTCTTCAAGAGCTCACACACCCCCTAATGAGCCTAGAAGCCAGCTGAGCTGAGAAAGCCCGCCCCTGTCAGTTTTTATACACAAAATTTTGGCAGACTACACAAAATGTTGCATTTCAGGAAAACCTGTAAGTTGATTGGTTAGTCATGGTGGCATGAGTTCTCATCACCCTGACGCATTCTAAAAACCTGACCATGCCAGTTTTTAACAAATGAAGCATACATAATAAATACATTTTTAAACATTTGCAACATTTACTAGGGAAAATGTTTCATCCTTCCTTTTCTCAGCGCAGTAGGACGGATACTTTAGTTAGCTGGCACATTGGCACAATCAGAAGAATGTACAGTTCAAGCTGTCCTTCACTTCTTGGCATGAGGAAAGCTGCCACAGTCTGCGCATGCTCCCTTCTCATTCAAAGCAAGCCATAGCTTTTGATGGTTTCACAGGCAGCCATTTAATGGTAGGCCCGAAAATAAAACAAACAAAAAGATAATATTAATGTCATGTGAATCAGCACATTATGTTTCCAAACTCCATTATTTATGTACAACATGTAAAATAAATGTGCAATGTGCAACAAAGTAAAAGAGGTGTTATTAACTGAAAATATTTATCAAAATATGCAACAAGTCAAAGTCTCTTTAGACAGAAATAGTGGATTTAGATTACATGGGATGCGCTGGGAAGAGAGAAACACATTCTATTAATCTTCAAAGCTAAAAAGGCCACTTTTCTCTACACTGCAAAAACACATGTTAATTCAGCAAAAGCATGTCAGACTGATTTGGCCTAACTTTCATATTTTTCATGTGCCATGTTTATAACTTGCACCAAAATGTGCGTGGCAATTTAAATGCAGTCTGTCTGAAGCACAAAAATAAAACAATGCCTGACTGCAGATGAAATCTGCCCCATCAATCCACCCTTCTGATGATTCAAATCATAATAAAATGATTTATAATTAATCACACATATTTCATTTTCACAAGTGACATTTTTTTAAAAATTGCAAAAGCTGAGCATATAACAATTTTAAATCTATTTCTAAGGCAAACACAAGTCTATCTGTAATCAGATCATATATAGCCAAGCTCAAATCTTTTAGTGCAGAGTTCTGTAAGTAGCTTCTTGAAACAGTTAGTCTTCTTTAAAATAAGTAACTAAAATAATAAAAAAGGAATTCAACAGGACAGTTTCAGCATTTCTTTTCTCTTTGTCATCAGCTTGCCATCAGAATGGCTCATTGGCATTCTGTACCTTTTTCAATGCAAATTAGACTACTTAGGTGCTGAGAAACTCGGACAGAGCACCATCAATCCTTGGCACTTTTTCAATCAATGCCTTTCACTCTTATCTTCACTTTGATCAGATTCAGATGATTCACCACTTCCTCTCTCCGACCAAAGCCGTTGCACCATCCATTATGCAGATCTTGTGTAGCAGCTGCAATCTGGTGAGAAACTGCACACTGTACATCAACCAGACCTACACAGCCATGGCTAGTGTTCTCCTCAGTGTTTTCCACAAGTGCATTTCCATATGCATTTTCAAGCCACTTTGGTGTTGGTGAGACACCGTCTTTGGCAAAAGGTAACTCAGTGCTGCCATTGTGTTGCTTTATTATGCTTGACATTTCAGGCAGATAGCTGCAATCCATTCCTTGTCCAATCTGTTGTTCTGCACTCATTATCTTTGAGACCACCTTATGATCTGATTTCAGAGAAACCGGCAATCTATACCTGGGCATCAGTCTTTGCAATAACACTTTTGCCACTATGCAGTTGTCACTTTTCTCAAAAACAGTTCTGATACAACCCTGTTGTGCTGCTTCAAAAACATTTTCTTGAGCCTCTTTTAATTCACCTGTGAATATTCCATAGAATGTGCATGCTAACAGAACACAAATGTGTGCAACTGAATAAGCATTTCTCTCTCCCATGACAACAGTGACTCTCATTTGAGCAGATATACTGCATGTTATGGTAAGGGCAATCAATTTCGAATTTTGGACTGGGGCAACTACTAAAAGCCATGAAGCTTTGACAACATAATGTATAAGGAGCACAGCATGTGCTGCTTTTAATGTGTCACCTTTCAAACATGGGCCATCTACAAAATGGACATTGTTGGGCTGACTCAGACATTCATCATTAAAGTCTGATTTTGGCTTTATGCATATTTTCATGATATTTAGACACTCATATTCAGTTTCATCACAAATCAAATAATTTGCTGACATTTCTGTGAAGTTAGGGTCAAAGGTCATTGGGCAATACATCACAGAGCTTTGAACACAGTCATCTTTTTGAATAGGCAATGAGAGAGTGCAGCCCTCCCTCTCACTGCAAATTGGTGTATTTTCTTTTAAATAAACTTTCATTCCTAGTGCTGGGGCGCAACATTCTTTCTCTTTCAACTCTAGGAATGCTTTTGTGCAGTTGTTGTCCAATGGAAGCGGATCAGACACATCCTCATGTGTCAGCCTCAGTAAAGGCTTAGCCACTAGGGAAAGGTTTAGTAACCACTCTCTGCAGCAGCTAACTATTCCCAAAAATGTCCTGACTTCTTTCTGAATTTGAGGTGAATTTTTCTTGAAAATCATTTCCACCCTTTCTGGTGACACCTTTCTACCTCCCTTTCCAATTTTGTGTCCCAGGTATTCATCTTCTTTTTGACAGTACTCCTTACTATTCTCATGCATTGGCACTGTGACATGGACTTTGCAAAAATCAATAAAAGTAAGCCATTCTTCAGCACATGGAATGTGAAAAAATATATTGGCTGGATTCGGTACCACAGGACAACATGGAAAAAACATGCTTTCAATCTCCTGCACTATTCTGTTCTTTTCATTTATTTTCTGTGAACCTGTGATCAGAAAGTTACACAAACTTCCAATCAATTCCATCAAAAATCCTTTTATTGGTAAAATTTCTGCAACTGATGGTGTACCTGAATACATGTCGTTTGGTTCTAATTTTAATAAGACATGTTCTGCACATTTTATTAATCTGGCATCCTTCTCTGTGAACTCTCTTATTTCTGTGTTTATTCTTTTTTCAAAATCAGAAGGTAATTTTTCAACTGTCTTTTCTGAAGATAATGCTACAGCTGTTTCTTGTTGGGCCATTTTAAAATGTACCTCCTCATCAGGAATCTGAAAATGAACATTATCTGATGTACAGTAATCTCTGCTGTTTAATTCGCAAAAAATTTTTTTTCCTGCTTGGCCTGAATCACAAACAACAGTTTTGCAGTTTTCCTCAAAGGGGCCTAATTTTGGTGCAAATTTTTTTAAAACTGGGTTTATAATTTCTTTCTTTAAAACTCCTGCATTTAAATCTGGACTTTCCACTGCCTTCACAAAGCACTTGGTAAATTCTGAATTGTGAGGGTTAAAACTCTCATTTTCAAACACAGCAACCTGTTGGACTGGGTTCTGATTTTGTCTCTGGAAATATTTCACTCTTGCTCTGGACATCTTATTTAAATTAATTTGAGCTTTTTCCATATTTTGTGGGACCATCTTTGCTTGGAAAATTCCTGCCATAGGTACCTGTTTCTGATTTGACATTTGCATTTGCTTAGCTGGCATATTTTGCATCTGCATTTCTCCATGTTTTTGTGCATCATGTTTAAAGTTATTTTTCTTCTTCCAATGCTCAAATCTGCTATAAAGATGGCAAAAGGACACATTTTCCAGCAGTACAACATCCATACCTGAATTTTCACATACCAAACCACCTTTACTTCCATCCTGTGTTCTTTTAATCTGTACCCAAGCAACATCCTTTGCTGGCACCCCACCCTTCAGGAAAATAAGCACTGCTATATTTTCCTCCATAACAACAGAAAATGATGGTGCATTCATGCAAACCCTTTTCATTGTCTCTTCACCTGGCCTCTGCAAAACTTTAGATTCAAACCACAATTCAGTCTGCATGACAATGTAAAAGAACATTTCCAAATTAATGCACAGCTCTTTTAATATCTCAACAAAGCCATCAACTTGTGGGTACCCCAGCATAAATGTGTCTCTCAATTGTGGGATTGTGTTCAGAAATGCTGCAAGTTCACTTTTATTCTGTGGCATAGGAACATGCACTTCTCCCACCTTTTCTCTCAATGAGTAAGCAAAAGCTTCTCCCTCATTCTGCTTATTATTTTTCTCAACTAAATCTGGTGGCTTCTTTTCCTTATCCAGTTTCCTTGCAAGGTCTGGTGGTTTCTTTTTCTTCTCATGTTTTCTTGCCCATTTGTCTCCTAATTTCTCAAACCCATTGCAATTAAAAATATACTTTATTTCTGCAATGTGCAATTGCATTCCTGAAGAACATATTTTCTCATTTGCTTCATCATCCATATGTACCCTAAAACTTTTCTGAGATGGAAAACATCCTGAAACATCAGTTTCATATTTTTGAGCCAAATCTGTCAGGCCATTATGTGTAGTTAATGCACATGCAACTGTTTCCTTACTCAGGGAAATTAATTCTTTTTCCTGACACTGGTTCACATTTTCATTATTTAAACAGCATGGACTGTTATTTTCTTCATGTTCACCTGTTCCATTTAAAACACTAAGCTGTTTCTCTTTTTCAGGGCCTGTGCTAAAATGTTCTTCCATGTTTTCAATCTTTTTAATCACTGCTGCTTCCTCTAAGCAGGTTTGAAAAATCAAATTTTCAATTACATTTATTTTATTCTGAGCTGCAGATGTTGTAAATACCATTTTTCCCTCACCTTTCAGTGCTTGGGGTAATTTCTGTTCAATAATCTGTGTATTCTGAGTTTCTGAAATAAACTCTGCCATAATCACTCCTTCTGCAGTTCTTTGAACCTTTTCAGTAGGGACCATATTAATTGGGACAGTCATAATTTTTCTATGCATTATCTGTGCGTCTGCAGTTAGCACTTCTTGGACTGAATCAGGCACATTTGAAGCAGTAACACCTGTAGGTATCACTGTCAGTGCTGAATCAACAGGTAATGGGTCGATATAAAATGTCTGCACAGTTTTCTCAATCTGTGTTTTTCTCTGCTCAACAGAAGCAGTAGCCACTGTAGTGCTTACTAGTACACTATTTTCAGTATTTTTAATGGGAACCACATAAAGTGGTGGACACTCAGTTAACAATGCATCCATTATTTCATCACCTGAATCATTATTTATTTGAAGCTCTTTATCATCATTAATTCTCTTCTCCTGCATTTGGTGCTTTACCTTTTTATCCTCACTTGCTTTCTCTCTTGCTACCTTTTCCCATATGCTTAAGGCCTCAAATTGTGCAGCTTTAGATGGTGTATTTATTTCACATAACACTTCCCTTAATTTGTCAATAATTTGCAATTCAAAAGTACCATCTTTTGGAAACCTCAAAACACCCTCTTTTTCAGTAATCTTGCACCATTGTTGAACCCATATACATGTATTTTGTCCCAAATTGGTAGACATAAAATGCACAGGTGTTCCTTCAGGAGCATCACCAATAAAAAACGAATTTTTCACTTTACCTCCTAACAGCTTCTTTAAGCCTTCAAACAATTTCATTTTTGCAATAGTTCAATGCAATTTCTTTTCTCCAAAGCTGTCAGTCTCAATTTCAGTCAGTTTTACTCCTACCACTGACCCTCCAAAAAATCTAACTGCAATATTTCTCTTAATCAATAAATCTGTTAGTAACAACATAAATACATTCGCTACTCTGTCTGTTGTGCTAAATAAAGGATAGATTTATATTCACTGCGAGTAACACATTCCGCTTACCCTTCACAAAGTAAGACCTTCCGTTTACTCTTCAAACACTACAGGTAAATCCCTTCCGCTTACCTGTCACACAAGCTCAGAAGAACCTGCTACTCCTTTGGCCTTATCCTTCAGGATATATCTTAGGCCAAAGTTTCACCAGCGAACCCTTTTGCTGTCACTCAAGCTCAGAAGAACCTGCTACTCCTTTAGTGTGACCCTTTCTAGGTGTTATCAGACTAAAGTTTCACCAGCGAACTCTTTGCTATAAATCACTCACACAGAAAATAGTCCCTAATTTAACACTGCCAGCCCTACCTAGCTTCTCAGTGCTATTCCAACAGACGAGTAACCTCAGTGCAGTGTGGCTTCCATTTACCACCCGCTATTCCTTCCCGGGATTCCACAGGTGTGCATACCTGCGTGTTTCAAACAACATAGAACAAGACACTAACTTAACATAAAGAGTTAAAACATGTAATCAATAACCAAAAATTATGTCCTATGAAATTACCAATATAATCAATAACACCATCAATTCAAAATGAGCAAAATGTCACCAACAGTAAAAACCCTTACTATTTTCAACACTTTAAAAATACATATGCTAGCATATTAACAACATTTCACAACCCTGTTCATACTCACACCACTTCTTGCATCACCTGCCAGTACTGCTTTGCCAATCTTCAGGTTCCGAGCATTGGAGTCAGGAATCAGGACTTGGACATTTATCTAACTTGGGCAATTATTTTATTTCCCTTCTAAGGTCAATGATCCATTAGTTGAGTAGTTGATGGTGAAATCAATAATCATTAATCACCAAACTAATCAATAATGACCATCCTCTGATTACCAAAAACTGATGGAGCGGTAATTTCTTCTGGTAGTTTCTCAATGCAAAACCCTCATGCTACCTCTAATTTACCGCTCAAAAAGTGTTGGGCCCTTCACACCATGTAATACCTTCAGGAGACTTTAAATAAAGATGAACAGTCAAAAATGCAATTATTATTTAAGCCAATAAAGAGAGTTGTTGAGTGTTTAAAGGGTTTTATTTTCTAGTAAAAAGTTAATTTTCTCTGACCCTTTATTCATTAATAAAATATCAATCAGGTTACAGAATTTGAAAACCAGGAAAAATAGCATTTATACAGAACACATTACAGTCTGCATATAGGCATAACATGTAGGAATGTGGCGCAAAATGTCATTCAAGACTCAAAGAGTTTCTATGAAAAATATAGTCTTGCAAGGCTAATCAAAAATCAAATAGTTTGCAAAAATCTCCCATTAAGAAAAATAAATGCATAAGTCAAATAAATCTTTTCAGACCTAATTAATTTGTCTAAGCATAACTGAAGTTTAGCATCTAATTCTATTTAATCAGCTGCACTCTCTGTCTGTCTGTCTGTGTCTAAAAAGCAAGCAGGGAGTGAGATAGCCCCTCCTTCACCAGACCTCAAAGAAATGCGGCCTCAAGTGCCAAGATATGACATGGAAGCAAGAAACCTCCCCTGATTCTCCTCGGACGCCCCTGCAGCACCCGTGACGATCTCGTACCTAACCCAAGGCTGTCTGGCCTAATCTGTTCCTTCTCTTCAAGAGCTCACACACCCCCTAATGAGCCTAGAAGCCAGCTGAGCTGAGAAAGCCCGCCCCTGTCAGTTTTTATACACAAAATTTTGGCAGACTACACAAAATGTTGCATTTCAGGAAAACCTGTAAGTTGATTGGTTAGTCATGGTGGCATGAGTTCTCATCACCCTGACGCATTCTAAAAACCTGACCATGCCAGTTTTTAACAAATGAAGCATACATAATAAATACATTTTTAAACATTTGCAACATTTACTAGGGAAAATGTTTCATCCTTCCTTTTCTCAGCGCAGTAGGACGGATACTTTAGTTAGCTGGCACATTGGCACAATCAGAAGAATGTACAGTTCAAGCTGTCCTTCACTTCTTGGCATGAGGAAAGCTGCCACAGTCTGCGCATGCTCCCTTCTCATTCAAAGCAAGCCATAGCTTTTGATGGTTTCACAGGCAGCCATTTAATGGTAGGCCCGAAAATAAAACAAACAAAAAGATAATATTAATGTCATGTGAATCAGCACATTATGTTTCCAAACTCCATTATTTATGTACAATATGTAAAATAAATGTGCAATGTGCAACAAAGTAAAAGAGGTGTTATTAACTGAAAATATTTATCAAAATATGCAACAAGTCAAAGTCTCTTTAGACAGAAATAGTGGATTTAGATTACATGGGATGCGCTGGGAAGAGAGAAACACATTCTATTAATCTTCAAAGCTAAAAAGGCCACTTTTCTCTACACTGCAAAAACACATGTTAATTCAGCAAAAGCATGTCAGACTGATTTGGCCTAACTTTCATATTTTTCATGTGCCATGTTTATAACTTGCACCAAAATGTGCGTGGTAATTTAAATGCAGTCTGTCTGAAGCACAAAAATAAAACAATGCCTGACTGCAGATGAAATCTGCCCCATCAGCTTCACATGCCTTTCAGAGTTTAGCCTAAGACTGCTTCGTCCACGTTACCAATAGGATAACTGGTCTATAAGGTTGACTTACAACCGATCATCATAAGGGTTGTTTGGCATGGTACAAGGTGATCACTAGAATTAGTGAGCATCACATACCAGGCCAACTTCTCACAATCCTCCCTCCCACTGAGATTAGGCTTGCCCCTTCTCGACTAGCGCTGTGACCGCCTTGGATCCCTCTGAAGCGGTCGCTCCCCGCGCTCCCTTACCATCCTGCTGCCTGTAACGTTGTCTGGTATCGTAGCGCTTGCTGGCTGCTGGTGTAGCGCTTGATGCCATAACATTGCCTGTAACTCGGTCTGTTATCGTAGCGCTTGACTAATTGTTGTGCCTTTGCTCTGTTATCGTAGCGCTTACTGCCTGACATCGTAGCGCTTGCCTAACTGTTGTGCCTTTGCTCTTGAGATAATCGCCACTGTTGCACTGCTCACATCGCCTGCTGCATTTATTGTGCCTCTTTGTGCCGCTTCAACTGCACAGATCGGAGGATTGCTCCGGTGGTGCCCCAATATCGCTGCTTGTTTGTGCAGCCATTTTGTTGTTGACTCCTGGCTCGTCCCTCCTCCCCACTTCCGCCTCCCAGCTGATCCTCCCTCGCCCCTCCCCCTTCCACTACCCTCTTATGACAGATGCTTTTGCGCGCAGCGTTCACGCGCCAAAGGTAAGCCTGTCTACGCCCGTCCGCGCCCAGCGCCAGACCCCCCGGTTTTCGCAATAGCCACTCCACTCACTTAACATATGACGCCGCTACTCTCCTTGCCCTTAACCCCGGACGCACCCCACAATGCTGCGTAGCTACCCCAGGACACACCCACGGACCATTCGCTTGCCACTCCTGCAAGTTCGCCTGCATCAGGACCCATGCCAAATCCTCCCCCTCCAAACACAACTCCGACTCTAACCACCTGAAGTGTATCCTGCTGAACACCCGATCGATCCACAAACACGCCACTGAACTCTGGGACCTACTCGACACTACATCGCCGGACGTCGCCTTCCTTACGGAAACCTGGATGAACGCCTCATCAGCGCCCGACATCGCCATAGCTATCCCGGACACCTACAAGATCATCCGAAAAGACCGCACCAACCAAACAGGAGGAGGCATCGTCATCGCCCATAAGAACACCATCCGAATCACGACCAGCCCCGACGATAACCTCGCGACCGCCGAACACCTTCACTTCCAGATCCACACCGACCCCAGGATCACACTTAGAGGCACCCTCATCTACAGACCACCAGGAACCCACACACAATTCAACGAAGACATCACTGACTTCATCAGCCCACATGCCCTCATCTCCGAGAACTACATTCTACTGGGAGACCTCAACTTCCACCTGGAAAAGAATAACGACAGCAACACCACCACCCTTCTGGACAACCTGGCCAATCTCGGACTCAAACAACTTGTTGACACCCCCACCCACTTAGCCGGACACACGCTCGACCCTATCTTCACCTCCAGCAAACACATCTCCTTCGATCACACCACAGCTCTCCATTAGACGGACCACAGCTGCGTACCCTTCAGCTACAAAAAGACCATGACCCACATCCCACCACAACCTATTCCTCTAAGAAACTGGAACAAAATCACCACCGACCAACTCTCCACATCGCTTAACCAAACCCCCCCGCCATATCATCGGACCCAAACCAAGCTGCCACCAAACTCACACAATGGATCACCCACAGCGCTAACGAATTAGCACCCTTGAAAAACCACCAGACCAAACAAGGTAGCAAAAAGGCCCCCTGGTTCAACGATGACCTTAAGAAATCCAAGAAGTTATGTTGTACCCTCGAGAAAACCTGGAGAAAAAACCCAACCACTAACAACCTGACCACCTTCAAGGACGCCACCCGCAAACACCACCAATTGATCCGATCCACCAAGAAATCAGCATTCAAGGATCGACTCGACAACAACGCCCAAAACAGCAAGGAACTATTCAACATCGTCAAAGAATTTACCAACCCCACCGCCGGCACCAACGACATCACTCCCTCCCAAGACCTCTGCGACTCTCTATCCTCTTTCTTCCACAACAAAATCGCTGACATTCATAACAGCTTTGAAAACCTGTCCGAAGAACAACCCACTCCACCCACCTCCGAACCAAAACAGCACTCTCACAACCTTTGCGCATGGAACCCAATCACTACTGAAGACACCATCCGTCTGATGAACTCCATCCACTCAGGTTCACCAACCGACCCTTGTCCCCACCACATCTTCAACAAAGCAGACTCCATCATCGCACGCCATCTCCGCGATGTCATCAACTGCTCCCTCAACTCCACTACCTTCCCAGAAAGCTGGAAACATGCCGAACTCAGCGCCCTTCTGAAGAAACCCACAGCGGACCCCTCTGAACTTAAGAACTACCGCCCCATCTCACTCCTCCCCTTCCCGGCCAAAGTCATCGAGAAAGCCATCAATAGCCAGCTCGCTGCCTTCCTTGAATTCAACAATTCACTCGACCCCTCACAGTCCGGCTTTCGAGCCAAACACAGCACCGAAACCGCCCTCATCGCTGCTACGGATGACATCCCAACGCTACTGGACAACGGAGAATCAGTTGCCCTCATCCTACTTGACCTCTCCGCCGCCTTCGACACAGTCTGTCATAACACCCTCATACAACGCCTCAGCAATGTCGGAATACAAGGAAAAGCGTTGGACTGGATCATCTCGTTCCTCGCCGGAAGAACACAGAGAGTCCGCCTCCCCCCATTCAAATCAGAGGCCACCGAAGTCATCTGCGGCATACCACAAGGATCATCACTCAGTCCCACCCTCTACAACGTGTACATGAGTCCCCTCGCAACCATCGCCCGACAACACGACCTCAACATCATCTCCTACGCTGACGACACCCAGCTAATCCTCTCCCTCACCAAAGACCCCAACACCGCCAAAACCAATCTATACGAAGGAATGACAGAAGTAGCCGAATGGATGAAGAACAGCCGTTTAAAACTAAACTCGGACAAAACGGAAGTCCTCATCTTAGGATCGTCCCCCTCTGCATGGGACGACTCATGGTGGCCACCGGCTCTGGGCACAGCACCCATACCTACAGATCACGCACGGAACCTGGGATTCATCCTAGACTCCTACCTCTCGATGACCAGACAAGTCAACGCCGTCTCATCATCATGCTTCAACATCCTACGCATGCTCAAAAAAATCTTCCGCTGGATCCCCACCGAAACAAGAAAAACAGTCACCCACGCACTAATCACTAGCCGACTAGATTATGGAAACACCCTCCACGCCGGAACAACAGCCAAACTACAGAAAAAACTCCAACGCATCCAAAACGCCTCAGCCAGACTCATACTTGACATCCCCCGTCAAGCCCACATTTCCGGTCACCTGAAAGATCTCCACTGGCTCCCCGTCAACAAGAGAATAACGTTCCGTCTCCTCACCCACGCACACAAGGCCCTCTACGACCTAGGACCCGAATGCCTCAACACAAGACTGTCCTTCTACACACCCACCCGCCAACTACGTTCATCCAATCAAACCCTCGCCGCAATTCCGCGCATCAATAGATCCACCATGGGAGGAAGATCTTTTTCCTACTTAGCGGCCAAAACCTGGAATTCTCTCCCCACCCACCTCCACCTTACACAGAACCACCTCTCCTTTAGAAAGCAGCTAAAAACCTGGCTATTCGATAAGTAATGCACCCACCCTCCCCCAAGCGCCTTGAGACCCTCTGGGTGAGTAGTGCGCTATACAAATTACTGAACTTAAACTTGAACAGTTCAGAGCAGCACATGTGCTCATCTCTAAATTGGACCCGCAGCGCCACCATGTGGCAGACTCATTTTAAGCACTTCCCACCGTTCATGTATCCATGCAGCGCGCGCACTGCTTACAGTCGGTAAAGGGGTCCCATTCGTGACGCTTATAGTTTGCCCAGCTCTCCCCGTCTAAGTGCCCACTGTGGAGTGCAGGTAAACAACGTCTGGATGCTACACCTGTAGATCAAACAACTTTGTTGGTAATGAGTTGATGATGGTGGTGGTAGCCACCCAGAATGAAAGGAGTACCATTGGGTTTTAAATGAATCCAGCCATCCAAGAGTCTGTGCCCCTGCTGGGCAGCGGCATTAAAGACACGCTAAGGCCCTGCAGGCGGCTGCACCACACGAGCCTTCTGAACAGGAAAGGACCAATCAGAAGGAGAAAATGAGGAGCAGGGTGGCGCATTGGACTGCACTAGGGACATTGAACACGATGTATGTCATCGACGCACACACCTCACGCGTGCCTGGCATGTGTATCCTTCCTTACCTGCTACCCCAGCCCTCGTCCGTCCGTCTGTCTGGCTGTGTCTGTATCGATCATAGATACTGTCCGTCTGTCCATCCTCTTTCGCACTCTCTCCGTGTCTTTCTAGATTTCTAGGTGTCTATTCTCGAAATTGTTACCTGTTGGTCTGTGTCGTGTCCCAAAGGCTCCAACTCTGTCACTCCAGATTTTCAGTTGTGTCTGTCTCTGTCGATTTCTAACTGTCGATCTGTCTGTCCATGCATTTTGTTGATTGTCCTTCTCTGTCTGTCATTGTAGATGTAGAGTGTCCACTTATGATGTCACTTCCCCTCTCTCTCCACCACCCCTCGCCCCTTCTTTCTGCCTGCTTCTCCCCCACACTCATTCCGTTTCTCTTTCCTGTCTCTCTGTTTCTCTGCCCGCACTTCTCTTCTTTTCTTTTCTGTTTCTCTCTCCCTGTCTTTATTTCTTCTGTCTCTCCATCTTTCCATCTCTCTTTCTCTGGGCCTCTTTCACTCTATCTGGCGGCCTCTCTTTTTTCTGTCTCTCTTTTCTGTGTCTCTTTCAATTTGACTGATTTTCTCCCTTTCTCTCCCTCCTGTTCTTTCAGTCTCTCTTTGAGTCTCGCTGGGTCTGTCTCTGAGCCTGTCTCCATGGAGAGACAGCCACCCCTGTTCGCGCCACTTGCTCTGAAAAGCCCTGCCTTTCATCTGCAAACAGTGCCCTGGGTGTCACCCTGCCAGCTCGTGCCACTCCGGGCCACACAGCGGAACGAGACGGCCAGCTTGGGGAAAGACGTCCTCAGCGTTTCGGGGGTTCACTGAAGGGCGCGCAGAATCATCTGCCTAGAGAGACCCCCGGCCTCCTGCCGGGGTGGGGCACCAATGCCACCCCGCCTGGGCCCAGCAGCACCGGCCCCTCCCTCGGGGTTCCCCTGCGGAGTCTGAGGCTGTTTACAGACTCCGGGACTCATCAGCGCAGGTAACCTCCCTCCACCTCACTTCTCAGTGACAGACACGTGGGGCTCATCCGCACGGGCAGCGTCGCGGACTCCCACATCTTAAAGATTCCGAGGACCCGGCGGGGCAGGGGGTCGGGTTTGATGTCCGTTGCTGTTTTCGATGACTCGTCATCAGCACAGGAGATCAGGGCCCATATATATAATGCTCTCCGCAGCCCCTTTAACTGATGCCCAACTGCGGACCTGGTCGCCGCGCCTTTCACAGCAAATAGCGGCTCGATCCAGGCATTGGGAGCTATGTATGACCAGGCCTAGCCGCTGGCTATGGTTCTGCGCATGCGCGGAGTGTGGGGGGACTGGTGGCGTGGTGGACTAATGCGTCCACTGCAGGGGCTTGTGTTTGACCTCATGGTCACAGGTTCAAATCCCTGCTGGCCTTTCATCCTCCTGAGGTCGATAAAATGAGTACAATTGAGTTGGGTAAAAATGAGCATCTGTTAATCAGGCCTTTATACCCTTGGGTAATAGACAAATAAATACACGTCATGTTATGTTATGAGTAGGACTCCATCTAAGTGGAGGTGTCCTGTGGGTTTGTAAAAAGAGATTCTGTTGTTGAGGTAAGGTGGGCCAGTGCTGTGTAGGGCTTTGAAGGGTGTGTGAGGAGTTTGAACAGGGCTCGTTTGTGTATCGGAAGCCAGTGGCGCCCCCTGAGGTGCTGTGTGCGCAGGGGGGCAGGTTGAGTGTGGTCCTGGCTGCCAAACTCTGTATGGCTTGGCTTTGCCTGCTGATTCCCCAAGTCTATTTTGCTTGTGATGAGGGCGTGTGTGATGCAGTAGCATTTAGATTTACAAGCCCTGGGCACATGCAGTGCACTGTACCAGGGTCTGACAAGTAAACCAAAGCAGCCAATCATGGAGTCACTAATTCATACATTAATTTATAATAGGGAGAGCATATGCACTTTAGCACTGATCAGCAGTGGTAAAGTGCCCAGAGTCATAAAACCAACAAAAACAGGTCAGACAAAATACAGGAGGAAGGCAAACATTTCAGGTATGACCCTGCAAAAAGGGCCAAGCCCAACAGGAGCCATTTGAAACTCTTCCACTGCATCTTCAGGGTGTGGAAGCAGGAGGCTGTGCCGGCGTTGACGTGGGCGAGCATGTGGACTTGGCTGTGAATGACAACCCCAAGGTTCTTTGCGGGGGCGGTGGGGGTGGGTGTAGGTCCTAGTTCAATAGGCCACCAGGTGGAGTCCCGCAGCGAGAAGTTATTTCCGAAAATCACAACTTCTGTCTTGTCGGTGATCAGTTTGAGACAGTTTGTCTTCATCCAGTCAATGACTTCCATCATGCAGGCAGCAAACTTGGTCCGGGTGTTGGATGTTTTGTTTAAGAGGAAGAGTATCAGCTGAGTGTCGTATGCGTAGGATAGGGCATTGATTTCCTGGGCGCGGCTGATGCTGGTGAGTGGGATCATGTATGTGTTGAGGAGGGTCGGAGTGAGTGACAATCCTTGTGGTATTCCACAGATGAGATTGTGGGTCCCTGAGCAGTCGGGGGCCCGACCGTCTGACAGTGTTCTTCCAGCCGAGCGCAGGTCCTTGGTGCCAGTTTCATGCAGTCATCGGATGAGGCTAGGGTGGGATACTGTATCCAAGGCAGCAGAGAGGTCCAGGAGGATGGAGTCTGCCATGTCTCCTCTGTTCAGGACCATTTAGATGTCGTCTCTTGTGGCGATAAGGGATGTCCCTGTGCTGTGGCTAGGTCTGAATCCAGATTCGAAGGCGTCGAGAAGTTGGTTGGCATGGAGATGGTGTGTTAGGCACTTGATCCGCTTCTCCAAGACTTTGGGTGGGTATGACATCAACGACAGGGATCTATTATGGCCAGCGTGGTTGAGGCTGTGGATGGCGTGTTGAGTAGAGGAGGAGCACTGTGGTGTGTTTCTCCAAATTTGCAAAGGTGGCTGTTGTGATGAGGCATTCAGAATAGACGCAAGCGCTGAGCTGATGGGTTGTAGTCCTTTAGGGAAGACGTGGTACAGACAAGGGTCTGATGGGGCCCCAGAGCGGATGGACTGCATGGCAGTGCGGGACAAACATTCAGATTGGTTTGATTGGTTGAGATGGGGATATGGATTCTGAGGTCTGCCGGGTCCGTTTTGCGGTCAACGTTGTCGTATATGTTGGTTATTTTGCTGCTGAAAAACAGGGAAAACTTGGTGCAGAGGTCCTGCGAGGGGCCGCTGCTGGTGGAGGCAGCTGGTGTCGAGGTGAAATCTTTCACAGTATTGAAGATCTCTTTGCTGATGTTGGTGCTGGTGTCAATGTGGTCTGCGAGCCTGGTTTCTCAGATCTTCTTGTGGTGGTGTCTGAGGGTGGATTTCAAAGTGTTCCTCGCCATAAATTCCTGGCTCATTCTCCATCTGTGCTCCAGGTGTTTGCAGTGGTGCTTGGTCATTCTGAGCTCCTCCGTGTACCAACTGGTTTGTGGTCTGCATCTTTTGGTTCTCTTGGGCTTCAGGGGAGTCGGGTGGGCTGCTGCAGTGCGTGGACTGATGTTCCATGAGTGCGAACGACCAGACTTCTTCCTGGACTTTGTTCTAGTTTTGGCGGGCTGGTGCGAGTGGTGATGGCTTTTTGTTAATCTGGATGGAGATGGTGAATTTGATGAGGGTGTGGTCAGTGATTGGAGCCGGCGGGTTTACCTAGATGCTGCTGTAGGTGGTAAAAATAAGGTCCGGAAGTTGTCTGGTGGCACGGGTGGATCCCCCCATGCTGAAGGTGAGGCCAAGGTTTCCAGGTCTTTGAGTAGGGACGTTGTGTTCAGGTCAGTGTGGTCTTCTACCATGAGGAAATGTATGTCATTGAGGAGAATGAAGGTGCTTTAGTCGAGGATGAGGGGTGTGGCGAAGTCAGAAATGGTACCTGCTAAAGTTGGTACGTAGTCCTGATGGAGCGTGCCGCTAAGGGTGAAGTTGGTTCTAATGTGGAGCATGAAAGTCAGGTGTTACATGTCGCAGAGGGATGCAACTGAGTAGATGGTGCAATTGGTCTTTCAAGGCGATGGCAATTCTGCTGCCTGGCTTGTGCTGTCTGACTTGTCTGGCGATCTTGCAGCCGGGAGGAATGGCTGTGTCTTGTCGGGGGTCAGCCATGTCTCTGTGAGGAAGAGCAGGTCCAGTGGACAGTTGTGAAGCAGGTCCCAGAGCGCGGTAGCGTGTTTGGTGAGAGCACGGCTGTTGATGATTATGCAGCAGAGTGCAGGACGGTGGGTATCTGATGCGTGAATGAATTGGGTCTGCGGTGTGGCCGATGGGAGAGTTGTGACTTATAGGTGTGGTGTGGCGCCGCAGCAGCACAATGAGCGGTGCCCGAGTTTAGGATCGAGGAGGGTCACACCAGGATTAGGGGGACCAGGGTTCCTGGCACTGGGCGGGGCTTGGACCGGCACAGATAGGCTTGTCTAGAGCATGCATTCATTGGGTATGTCCAGGAGGGTGGGCAGAGGGCTGTCCCACAGCAAAGATGCAAATTCCCACTTGTCCTGGGAGGTAAAACATTAGTGGAAGGTGGAACCGCTGTTTGAATCCCCGGTCTACCTCTCACTGCGCAGGAGGCGATGCAGCCTGCGTTTAAAACAGGAGCAGAGCTCTCCCAGCAGGCGGATGCAGAGGGTGCATGCGCCGCAAGATACTGGGACCCTGGGACTCCTTTTCACCTAGTCCAAGGGGTGCACTGACCAGGTGCGCTCAGTGCCACTCAGTGCGATTCTCTTTGCCTCTGTGAGTGCACAATATTTCAGTCGTGGGCCATGATACAGAAGTGGGCACGAGACAAAGTATTTTTTCATTTGTATGAGGCAAGAGGAGTCAGTGAAGTTAGTTTGTGGCTGCACTTTTGGGACCACATTTATTTTGATAAGGGACTTTGTCGTGGCCTGTGCCTGTCGCACTCACTCACAGGTGCAGCGTGACAGTGTCCAGGGTAGTACGCTAGTTCTGGGTGGTGGCTAGTGGTGTGGTTTTTACTTTGACAATCACAGGCACATGCAAACGTATACAATTGTGAAGACTCCTCAGCGGCAGTAAAGTAGCTGAGAAGGTTATTGAGTTTGTAATAAATCGAAGGTAGGCTGGTTCTGTGCTGTGAGGACTCACCCGCTGTAGACACAGGTATTATTTCCCCATCAGAGTAAATGTAAATGTAAATGTCATGGTACTTATAGAGCGCACTGTCACCAGACGGTCACCTTGCGGTGTTGCCTATTCGGCTTCCTGGCGCTGATACTCATACCGCTGTGGAACCCCTCCTGGCTTTCCCTGTGAAGTGTCCACTCCTGGGCACCCCCAGGGTGAGGCCAGTCATCCTTAGCGCTATTGGGGCCGGTGTGGAGGCTAAGCAAGCTATTGCCCAGAGTTGCAGCGTCCCGTGATTAGAATAGGCACCGAGGCGAGAATTAACAGGTCTGAGGAAATCGAGCCCGAGACCCCACCAAGGTGGGAATCGAACCTTGGTCCCGGTCAGAACTCTGCATCAGGGTCTGCCGCTCTAACCATTGAGCCACACTCCTCCACGTCATCTCTGAAGTGCGGTAGAGACTGGATTCATCTGCTCAGGGTGTCTGATCAAAGGTGTTTCCTGCAGTGCATGTTCAATTACATGCACAGCAACTGATTCACATTAAAACATGTTTTCTCCTCTGGGATTCACCCTGTGTATGGGGTGCAGTTCTGGAATTCACAAAAGGTCCAGGCGAACTCCTGGGAAGCCTCTTCTCTTGTAGTTTCCCAAAGAGCAATTTGGAATTTTTATGTAAATTCAATTTTCTGATGAGAAAACATCACACGTATATTTGTGTTTTCAAAATTCTCAGAATTAGTGTGCCTGTATTTGCCGGCTTCTTTCATGTTTCTCCATGGATATAATACATTCGCTCTGAGAGGAAGCCGCTGTCCATGGACCCCATCTATGTTGCTGTCATTCCTTGGGCATTCTCACTGTGGAAATAAGTTTACTCCTGCTCTTGATTGGAGTACGTCTCTGACTCTTTCCATCTGATGGAGTTTGTTGGTGTGCTGTGGAGCGCCCACTCTCCACCTGCGGAAGCAGATTTCCTTGCATGTGACTCATAAATCGAGCCTTCTTTATGTCTAGGTTTAAGATGAGCAGCCAGCCTAGGTGTCGGAGTCCTGGACATATCCAGGTCAACTTGGGTGGGGTGGCAACCAAAGGCTTCTTAGGCAAAAAGAACATGCCTTACAATGCACCAAGCTTGGAAAAATCCTCCAAATTGTAGTATTTGATATTTCGATATTTATGGGTATTTATAAAGCGCATACATTCGCTCCGGAAGGAGCATCTTGGCGCTAGTAAAGGAATGTTGAGCGATTTGTATCTTAAACTGCTTTTTAATAGTGTCGCTTGACAGCGCGGCTGTTGCTAGTCAATGATGTGACCATCACCAGGAAAGAGGGGCTATGGCTCCACCCACATTTCGGGAGCCAGATTTACAAGATGTGACTGGGCAGACGGGGGCTTCTTCTTAAAGCGTGCTTGTTTATTCAGTACTCTCGAAGTTATCTACGTAAGATAGCCGCACAGTGCACTCTGCTCCTTCAAGCCCCCCTCCACCTCCTTCCTCACAGCTCAGCCTTCCAGCGTTGCAGGGGTGTGGTCTGTTGTGTCGAGCTTTAGCATCTGCGAGATGCCCACTGTTGTACTCTGTAAGCCAACGTGTTTGACCTCATGAGACTTGCGGTGTCTTAACGAAAAGCAAAGTAATCACATCATCATGAAATGGAGGGTCCTTTATCTGCCCCCTTCCCTGAAGGTGTGATCCACTCCATAGTCTGGGAGATGTAGGGCCTCATTTATGGGATGTTGGCGTCGGCAGCGCAGGGAGGCTCCTTGCTGTGCTGCCCCACGCCAAAGTGGAAAGGCAGGAATGCACCGTATTTAAGCAAAACAGTGCGTTCCTGTGATTTCTTCCTGCGCTTTCTTCCTGTGCTTTCTTCCTGCGCTTTCTTCCTGCGCTTTCTTCCTGCGCTTTCTTCCTGCGCTTTCTTCCTGCGCTAGCTCCTTTTCAGCAGCCCAGCACCAGCATAGGCACCGACGCACCATGGTACAAGGGTTCTTCGGCTGCATGCAGGAATGGTTTTGTGCGGGGCGCGCACCTTCCTGCACAGAAACAATCCTAAGAGGTGTTTTCCTTTTTCTGTGTGCTGCAGAACGCAGCACACATGGGAAGAGGAAAAAACCAGGAGAAATAAACATAATTCGCCTCCTTACGCCTCACCTCAGGATGGGTATAGATTTGGCAATTTCCCAGGTTTACATAAATTTTAAAATGTGGGGCAGTGTCAAATTCCATGGGTGTAGCTCGGCAAAACCCACTGCAACACTCAGGGAACGCAGTAAGGTGGTGCTGCAATTTGCTCTGCGTTGCTACACTCGTGATTTGCGATGCCACTCAAACCCATGCAGGGTGGCTTCATAAATCTAAATGAAAGCCTTGTGTCACGTGTGTGCCGCTTTATGTGGTACAAAAGTGATGCAGAGCTCTCATATATAAGCTCCATAATTTCTGATCCACAGAACAGAAGGCAATTATCTGTCCCAGCAAAGGGAGCAGAGGCCTTCGTATATCCTGGTACAGGATTGCGAGACATTTCATACCTTCCCCAAGAAGAGCATTGAGAAACGCCCAGAGCTGGTGGAGTCTGAGCCTGACACGAGCCCCAGCAGACAGTGGTAGAGTTGAGAGCCTGTGATTAACAACTACACACCCTGATATGGCCGAGAAACAGATTCTCTTCGTTTGTGGTGGTAAGGCTTTGCGTCAGATATTACAAGATGTGGTCATGAGGAAAATTAAATTTTGGCCATGTTGTGTTCCCTAGCGCGTACCCCACCGACTCCATGTACCAGCTTAAAGTGCATGTAACTTCCCTCCTGTGCCAGTTATGAAGACGCAAATACATTTGCGTCCACCGTCAACTTGTCCTCTTTCAGACGCACCATGAATGGATTATATAGTCCGTTCCTAAGTATGCTATACCAACGTCTTTTTGTAGTACACTTTTCACTTTTTCCTGCTCTAGCCAGAGTAGGCCCTGAATTCCTGCCATCTGAACCTCTTTTGTGGCTCCTGGCTCTGCCCAGGCTACCTCTGTACTCATGAACTATGTCCTATATTCAGCGCGGCCCCTCGCGCTCAGCTCAAGCCTGCTTTCTGCCAAGACTGACTATAACCTTCGAGTTATCTGTTCCGCTCCCCGAGAATACATTCCTGCCTACTAGATCCTGTAAACATCCTCTCCAGCTGCAGAGCCAAAAGGCCGATCTGTCTTAATACAAGTAATTCATAGCCTCCGTTGCCATGCTTCCATGGAAGGCCCCGTGCCCCCACGCTTCACATGTAGACACTCAGGCGCTTATACACGCATCCACAGTTAGCATAGAATAGCTTCTACCCTAGAGACCTTTCCGCCCAGATAGTATAGTTCCTAAACATCAGATATCAGATATGATAGAAGTACAAGTTGATCTGACATGCCAGACTTCTGTCTCTTCCCGTCAGTGTAAATGTCAAGACCCCTGCACCCCGTCAGTCACACGTCATACAGCTGCGCGCGCATCCAAGCTTCCGATTTCTGCTGACATTGCAACATTCTGTTAGCACCACCCCTTGGTGCCACCCACTTGCGTCACCTGTCAGTGACGTTTCTAGCACACACCTCTAGTTCACGCCTAGTTTACGCCTCTTGATGATGTATTGGTACCACGTGTATACTGTTATCTTGTCTTCTCTCAGCTGTTACGCCTCTCACATTGAAACTTATGATGTAAAACAAGTATATAAGCTATGTAATATCAATAAACGAGAGCGCGCTCATCTATCCCTTCTGACACCCCTGTGGTGGTCAGAACATGATATCCTGATTCCTTTATGAGGAATAAAACCCTTAGAAACTCTAACACCACGGACTCTGTTTTTCTTTCCTTCTGATTGAGTTATTATTGATTAAGTACTTACCTACATAGAAATTAAGAGAGTAAATTAATTATTTACGTCATTTTGGCGCCCGAACAGGGACCCCTCCCCCACCTCACGCGCCGGAAGGTGCGTTGCAATCCGTGTCCCCTGCCATCAGTTAGACGGACAACACGTGTACTGGCAGGATTTCCTGCATCCCCCTCTGACACACGGAGGTGACGAAGACTGCGATCAGTGCCCAGACGAGGCGGTGAGGAGTGCGGAGGATCCCGACCAGAGCCCAGCCGAAAGAAGCAAGGTCCGAGGTGTGAAGAGGCCCACTAGTTTTCCGAAGTTTTCCGAAGTTTTCCGAAGTTTTCCGAAGTTTTCCGAAGTTCCGAGTCGAGTTCAGTCGAGTTTTCCGAGGCCTTCTGTTTCCGTGCTTCCCGGTGAGTACCATTGCTGGGTCGTATCTAGACGGGTTTGGGTACGCAAGTCCGGTCTGCACTGTTTCTAGGCAGTGTATCTGTACTGTTTAGCAGTATATCTAGGATTCCGAATTTCTGCACTGTTACAGCAGTGTATCCGTACCGTTGAGCGGTACATTCAGTGTAGGGGGTAGTTAGCTATGTCTTCAATGTTTTCATGTAATTAATGTCGTGGTATGACTGTGACTGTTTAAACGTGTATTATTGTGTTTTTTCCCATACAATATAGCTGTTAAAAAGTATTAAGGAATAAAGATCTAGCGTTCAGTAAATAAGTAAGCAGGATGCCGTTTCTCAGTAAGTTAAAACAGATCGGAACTAGGAAAGGGTTACTAGAGGAAGAAATTCCTATCCCCCCTAGGGACACTCCAGGCAATTTTATGTATCAAAAGCACGGCATAGATGCCATATTATATCTAGATTTATGGGCCGATTACACCAAACACCTAGACGAGAGACACAGATGGCCTGTTACCGGAACGTGGGATGCCGAGTGCATCATGAGGGTAGAAGAAGCATTATGGAAAAAGAAAGCTAGGCAATCTCAGAAGGACGCCATAGAATTTTGGCGTAAGGAATCACGTAAGCGTGCGGACAAAGCACTCCGTAGAGAAGACAGACTTAAAGAATCAGATAAAGAGCGAGAAAACGAATTAGTTACTGAAGGGATCCGAGTAAAAACAGAACAAATAGACCGTGCCCGAAATAATCTTGTAAACGGTATGTATCTCGTAGCAGATGGCCCACCCGAAACTGAATCAGAGATACCAACAAACTTACCGACACCGTTAGTTCCAACTAAAGTAATGCATAAAACTACTAAAGACATATTCCTGAATTCATATCTAGAGGATGTAGTACCAGCTTATACCAACATGCCTGTTCGTGCCCTGCCTACTGACAGGGATGGGGGGGGCACTGCGCCCCCGGATCCAGCTCCACCGGTACCGCAACAGACCTCTCCCGCTCCGCCAGCTTCGCCACCCCCCGTACTTAAGACAGACCTACCGAAACCAGTACTACCTGATCTTACTAAAAGACAGATTCAAGTCCAGATACAGACTCCACGGAGAGATAATGCCCAAGCATCCGCCTCAGGGGGTGCGACAGCAGGTCTACGGACCCCGCCACCGACACACAGATTGCATTTAAAGGACACACAGAATCCTTTCCAGTCTCCCTATTCAGCCCGGCTTGACGCATTCAAAGATAGGATGTCATTCTGCAGATATGATCCAGTACCCGGAACAGACGATCTGATGGTATTAGCATCACTGCGCTTAAGATCTGCCACCGATAACTTGCTATGCTATGTAGGAATGCAGGAAGCTCTCGACAGACTATACAAATTCATACAGACGGGGAAAGACCCCGACAGTGTCAAAGCTGCCATGTATAAACAGAAAGTTGACGTTCAGAAACAGATATTACGATTCTTCATTAATTGTGTGATAAGAGAACGAGACAGGCCCGGGACAGATCAAAGTGAGTTAGACGCATTAAACAAGTGGGGCCAAAATATAGCAGACGCGAAACATGACAAGGGAACTTGTATAGCCACTATGTCCCAGAAAATTAGAAAGGCAGTATTAACTGCACATCAGGAAGAAACTGATAAAACTTCCTCCGGGGAGGAAGATGAAGATGAAACATCAGAAAAGTCTACAGATATCATAGCGTATGTAGGTAGGGGAAACTACCTTAGGAAAGGTGTCCGTCCGGAGAGCAAGAGAGTTCTTTTCTCCGCTTTAACCAATCCGAATTCTTCTGAACATCAGTTCCAGGAAACTGATAAAAGGCTTCGAGATCGAGTAGGGTATCATATACTCAATTCTATGGATGAACAGGAACTAGCCCGGTCGGCCGTGTTGTGGGCCGAAAACGCAGACATATATAATGATGACACGTTAGTGCAGACATTCTTGAACCTTTCCCCGGAAGAGCAGAAAATAGCAGGTGTATACATGATTCAGCACCTCCTTATCAAGTTCAGAAACCATCATTCTGATCCAGGTCCCTTACACGAAACATTAGAAGCACTAATCATGGATAGATGGAGAGGTTTTAGTACCAAATTAATACAAATAATTCTAGAACAACGACGTAAGTATAACACCTTCCTGAGCTCTGAATATGTTCCCGCCCCGCCTCCAGAAAGAAAAATGTACCACATGCAATGCGGTGGCGGCATTGAAAGCCAGAATCCCTTACGAGAAGTACATCCAGTTATGGGTGCCGATAATAACCTGAAACGTGTGTATGTTCACACACCACTGACTAAGTTAGAACTATTAGAGATGAAGAAGTTAGTTCCGTGCCATGATAAAGACCCGGCAGGTTTTCACAGAGAGCTTAAAGACATGTTATTGATGGGAGATTACACATATGATGATATTATGAAAATGTTAAAAGTACTGTTGCCCACGGGCATTTACGAGAAATTAAAGGAGAAGGATTGGGAAGTGGGAGAGTCAAAGATAGCATGGGCAGAGATAGAAGACGAAGAAAAGAAACGAGTCCCAGGGTTAGGCCTTGGGGATCTGACTAAAGCATTACCAGGTTTAATAGTACAGGTTCTGCCAAGATTATTGACAACTAGAAAGGAAGATTGGGACGCAATCTCGTCCTGCAAACAGAAACAAGATGAAGATACTAGTGACTTTTATTCGAGATTCGAGAAATGTTTCATTATCAATAGTGGCCTAAAAACAAGTAGCGAGTCATATCCACACCTTTTTGTAACGAAATTAGTAGAGAACGCCCTACCACTGGTTAAAAATAGAGTGTACAAGGTTGAAAGTACTTGGCAGGCAAATACGCCATCACAGATGTTACAAATGTTACAATATCACCAGAATAGAATTAGGGAAGAACAAGAGCAGGAACAGAAACGTATGAAAGACACGAAAATGAAAATGTTAGTAGCTCAGACAATTCCAGCCGAGGGTCATAGAAAAGGTGGGGCCCAGACAAATCATTCTGCCGCTCCCGTTAAAGGGACATGTAATTATTGCAAGCAGCCAGGTCACTACGTACATGAATGTCCAGTTCTGAAACATAACATCGAGACAGGTAAAACTAAAGAAAGACCGCGTCCGCCTAGACATGAACAGGGCCATCAACAGACCTCGCAGAACGAACAGCCAATGCAGAATACACAGCCTATGCATGATCAGTCCCATACAGTACAGACCGTAGCAGTACCACAGCCACAGCATGCTCAGACCCAGCCCGCTGCTGCAACTAGAGAAGTCTCACAACAAATGTACCAGTATGCCCAGTCGGCATATCCAGATTACCAGCGTTATACATGAAACAGCCTAGGGAGGGAAAGTGATTTGCCTCTTATTGAAATTCCTGTAGATCAAGAAGGTCCTTATGTACATAGTCACGTATTAGGAAAAGACAGAAAGTTTTTAATTGACACAGGGGCAAGTCGCACTACTATAAGTCATAATGAGGTTCCAGGGGCACCCCTCTCAGGCTCACAGAATGTTTCCCTTGGTTTTTCAGGACAGCCTATTGTAAATGAGGTATCAGAACCAGTACCACTAGCTGTGGGTCCATTATCTCGAGTTACAGATTTGTTACTTACGAAATCATGTCCCGAAAATCTGTTAGGAATTAAAACACTAAAGGCTTTAGGAGCTATAATTTGCTGTTCTCCGGAGGGAGTCAGACTCTTTCTACGAGATTTCAAGGGTCATTATGTTCTACGTGACTTTGATGTCAGATTGAAAAATGTACCAGATCACTTATGGGCAAAAGGCCCAGCTGATGTAGGTTGTATGCATATCACACCATACCGTGTTACACTCAAGACAGGTGTTGTTCTACCCAGAATCAGACAATACAAGTTACCACCCGATGCTGTAGTGGCCTTACTGAAAATCATTGAAGAGCTTATTGCCCAAGGAGTGGTCGTAGAGACCGACTCCAATATCTGTAATTCCCCCATCATTCCAATTCTTAAACGTACAGACCGCAATGCACCGCCAGTATACCGGCTGGTGATTGATCTTCGAGAACTGAACAAATGCATTGTACCACAGTATCCTGTGGTCCCCGATATCTCCACCCTGTTAACTGCTATTGATTCAGAAGCAACGTTCTTTACTGTAATCGATCTCAAGAACGCCTTCTTCAGTGTACCCATTGACCCGGAGAGCCAATATCTCTTCGGATTCAGTTTAAATGGACGAAGTTTCAAATTTTCCCGCGCACCTCAAGGATTTACAGAAAGCCCCAGCATCTATAGTCAAGCACTGAAAAGACAACTAGATTGTATTCAAATGCCAGTTAATACAGCTTTACTACAGTACGTCGATGATCTGCTGATCACCGCACGAAGTGAGCCCGAATGTGAACAAGCATCTCTGATAGTTTTGCATTTTCTGGCCGACAAGGGACACAAGGTGTCTCCTTCGAAGCTACAATTCTGTGTTCAGCAAGTTGTGTACTTGGGTCACTTGCTGTCCAAAGTGGGGAGACAGCTCACTCCCGATCGCATTCAGTTAATAGTAAACATGCCCCGACCCCAGTCACAGAAAGAAGTGCGGGCCTTCATAGGCCTCACCTCGTACTGCAGACAATGGATTCCTCAATATGCATTTCTAGCTAAACCACTCATCCAGTTAACGACACAGGAGGCAGCGACTTCGACTGTCCTTCCTTGGACTCAGGAACACACACAAGCCTTTGAGGAATTAAAGAAAGCTTTATGCCAAGCACCAGTTTTAGCGACACCATGCTACAGTAAACCGTTTACACTTTTTGTTACAGAACGTGATGGTACAGCATTGTCTGTCCTCACTCAAGATCAAGCAGGTTCACATAAGCCTTGCGCTTATTTTTCAAGTACATTGGATTCAGTAGCATAGGCACTCCCTGCATGCTTAAAGTCAGTAGCAGCAACAGCGTTAGCAATCAGACAAAGCGATTCAATTGTTTTAGGTCATCAATTAACAGTACAAGTTCCACATTCTGTAGAGGTTCTGTTAAACAGAACCCAGACTCAACACTTGACTATAGCACGATTGACAGGTTACGAATTGACATTATTCCAGCCACACATAGAAATCAGACGCTGCAGTATCTTGAACCCAGCAACATTGTTACCTACAGTTATGACAGATCCAGCTCCACATGATTGTATAGAGATTATTAATGCAGTAACAAAGCCCAGACGAGATTTAACAGATGTTCCACTGACAAATCCAGACCTGACACTTTATGTGGATGGTTCATGCATGAGAACAAGTACAGGAGAATTAGTGGCCGCATATGCCGTGACCACTGAAACTGAAGTTAAAGAAACACATCGTATTGATACACTGTCTGCTCAAGCAGCAGAGCTCATCGCTCTGACCCGAGCCTGTATTCTAGCGAAGAACAGAAATGTTAACATATACACAGATTCCCGTTATGCGTTCGGAGTCGTACACGACTTTGGTATGCTCTGGCAGGAACGAGGTTTCCTGACCTCTCATGGTACCAAGATACAGCACGGTCCTCTCATTCAAGCACTGTTAGAAGCAATACATCTGCCTTCAGCCATATCAGTCATGAAGTGTAAAGCCCATACTAAAGCCACAGATTCTGTCTCCCAGGGTAACGACCTGGCAGATCAGACAGCAAAACATACAGCACTGACTCACACTCAGACAGCTGACACGACCAAGACAACAGATCCGACAAACTGCATGACAGTCCGAGATCCCACCCTAGATGTTATTGACATTCAGACACACGCTACTGCAGACGAAATAAAGAAATGGATCGAACTAGGAGGGATCCAGACAGATCAGGGTTGGATGACGAAGGGAAAATCTACATGGTTTCTCCCTGACTCTATAGTTCAAGTCATGATAAATACAGCACATAGTCCTGCCCATTTAGGAGAGAAAGCAATGCTAGACAGTTTGCAAAATATCTGGAATAATAAACACTTACGAGCAGCCGCAAAACAGAAAGTGCGTACTTGCATGATCTGTTGTCAGTTCAATCCAGGTAAAAGCGTCCCTGTAGAGCAAGGTGGATTTCATCCTCCCGATCACCCTTTTGAAGTCCTCCAGATGGATTATATCCAGATGGACCGTTGTCGAGGATTTAAATATGTTCTCGTAGTTGTCTGTGCTCTGTCCCGCTGGACCGAAGCATATCCAGTCCCAGATTACACTGCTCCGACCACTGCCAAACAGTTGGTTCGTGAATTTTTCCCACGGTACGGCTTGCCTCGTGTCGTGTACTCAGATAACGGTCAGCCGTTCTCGTCTGCCCTAATGAAAGAAGTTTCCTTGTTATTGGGATACCAGTGGAAGTTCCATTGTGTCCGACATCCAGAAGCAGCAGGCCTTGTAGAAAGGCATAATCAGACATTAAAGATTCGCCTTGCCAAAATATGTCAGGACAAAGGGGTCGACTGGATAGTCGCCCTGCCGGTGGCACTATTCTATATGAGAATGGTCGCCCATTCGAGATCAGGGCTATCTCCGTACGAAGTGGTCTTTGGAAGACCACCGAATATGTGGGGGACGCCCATTCCTAAAAAGATAACCGATGTTGATTCTAATATGTTGACAGATTACCTTGCCTCCTTGATGTCTGCACTCCAATCATGTCGTTCACAGGTTGCCGCTGCCTTCCCTGACAACACCGATGTGAAGGAGCATGATGTCCGCCCCGGTGACGTTGTTTTAGTCCGAAACTTCGACAGGAAAAGTCCGTTGGAGCCCCGCTGGAAGTCTCCGAAGACCGTTCTTCTAACAACAAAGACCGCAGTCAAATTGGAAGGAAGAAAGGGGTGGGTCCACCTAAGCCATATCAAAACATTCCCAGGACTGAAACCGGAACAAGACACACCCACCCCCACCAAAGACTCTGATAAAAAAGACTTTTCCGAATGCAAACGAGAAAAAACTCCTCAAGAACAATATCGTATGAAGTTACGATCTAGCAAGTCAGACAGTTTAATTGTTTAAGTCCTCCCCTAGGTGAATCGGTTAAATAGTTTCTGACATGTATCCCCTAGATCGAGTTAGAGAGAGAGAGGAAAAGAAAAGAACATATTGCAAATCACTTCGTAGTCACTGCATAGTGACACTAATAATTATGTTTATTCTCAGTATATTAATAATCATTGCTAGTATCTTGTTATCTATATACTATCCTATCTTCAAGCGTGAACAATCTACTTACAATGTCTCTGCTGAACACACTTTTAGTGAGTTACCTCCTCATGAGCTTTCCTACAGACTGGCGCTGCGCAACAATACATTCATTAGTATGTTACATCATTCTCATCAAACTAACAATGCTACAAATTGCTGGATATGTGGCCGACTCCCTCCCTACCAGAATTACAAGGGAGCACTGCCTCTCTTTCCGTATCCGTTCACTCACAATGGCTCCTGCGGGGCATGGTTTAAGATAATTAATTCTTTAGATCCAGACATTGCTGTTTTCGATGGGGGTTGGGTTTGGGGAAACTTGAACTTGGTCCTACTAGACGTCTGTTACCCGGATAAGGAGGGACTCCCCATTAGAATAGGAACTGATCTAGAAAATGAAGTATATGGATTAGGTAATTACACAATTAGCCTTATGATTCTTACCGTCGAATCCGAAGCCGCACCAGTTCTACCTATTATGTCAGTACTGCCAGTCACTGGTGAATTATGTATCAAGAAGAAAGGTTCAGTACACTTAGGTCATAGTAAATGCACTACTGTGGTCGAATTCGGTGATGATGGAAAGTCATCCTTCAAAGCTATCAGTCATTCTTACTTTGTGTGTGGTCATACCGCATACATTCGTCTACCTCCAGATTGGGATGGTACCTGTTACATTGCATTCCTTTTGCCACCCGTTTTTCTAGCTACTTCTGATTACCACAGAAATAGCAATCTAGTAAAGAATAGACCCAGAAGAGATGCCCCCCTTGTCGACTACACAGAAACAGCATGGGAACAGTACACTGATTTTAATAAAGGGTTCTTTTTCTTCTTAGGCCCTGTCCAGAATAGTAAATTAATACGCAGATTAACTAGAACACTTGAAGCTGTAGTAAATGAAACTACCTCCGCCTTAGGAAACTTAACAGAGGAGCAGTCCGCTATGCGGGTTGTTGTCCTTCAGAATCGTCTTGTAATTGACGTCATCTTGGCAGATAGAGGTGGAGCCTGTAAGGTCATCGGGTCAAGCTGCTGTGTTTTCATTCCACAGAATGCACCATCTGTATATCAAGCCATCACCCGTCTTCATAAAATTGCAAATCAGATACATCAGAATCCAGGCACCTGGACTTGGTCCGGTTGGTTCTGGACAACGTTAACAGCTTGGGGATGGAAAATACTATCCTTCCTAGGCATTGGCCTAGTCCTAGTATTCAGTTGCTGTCTGTGCCTACAGTGTGGGCCAGCGATCTGTGGACTGTGTGCCACTTCTTGCATTGAACATTCCAGTTTTCACTCAAGACGTAACCGAAAGAAAGAAGAACAAATGATGTTACAAGAACAGACTGATCGATTCATGAGGATCGATATTTTATGAAGGGTCCGTAGGGAACAAGGAGGGAATGAGGAAAATTAAATTTTGGCCATGTTGTGTTCCCTAGCGCGTACCCCACCGACTCCATGTACCAGCTTAAAGTGCATGTAACTTCCCTCCTGTGCCAGTTATGAAGACGCAAATACATTTGCGTCCACCGTCAACTTGTCCTCTTTCAGACGCACCATGAATGGATTATATAGTCCGTTCCTAAGTATGCTATACCAACGTCTTTTTGTAGTACACTTTTCACTTTTTCCTGCTCTAGCCAGAGTAGGCCCTGAATTCCTGCCATCTGAACCTCTTTTGTGGCTCCTGGCTCTGCCCAGGCTACCTCTGTACTCATGAACTATGTCCTATATTCAGCGCGGCCCCTCGCGCTCAGCTCAAGCCTGCTTTCTGCCAAGACTGACTATAACCTTCGAGTTATCTGTTCCGCTCCCCGAGAATACATTCCTGCCTACTAGATCCTGTAAACATCCTCTCCAGCTGCAGAGCCAAAAGGCCGATCTGTCTTAATACAAGTAATTCATAGCCTCCGTTGCCATGCTTCCATGGAAGGCCCCGTGCCCCCACGCTTCACATGTAGACACTCAGGCGCTTATACACGCATCCACAGTTAGCATAGAATAGCTTCTACCCTAGAGACCTTTCCGCCCAGATAGTATAGTTCCTAAACATCAGATATCAGATATGATAGAAGTACAAGTTGATCTGACATGCCAGACTTCTGTCTCTTCCCGTCAGTGTAAATGTCAAGACCCCTGCACCCCGTCAGTCACACGTCATACAGCTGCGCGCGCATCCAAGCTTCCGATTTCTGCTGACATTGCAACATTCTGTTAGCACCACCCCTTGGTGCCACCCACTTGCGTCACCTGTCAGTGACGTTTCTAGCACACACCTCTAGTTCACGCCTAGTTTACGCCTCTTGATGATGTATTGGTACCACGTGTATACTGTTATCTTGTCTTCTCTCAGCTGTTACGCCTCTCACATTGAAACTTATGATGTAAAACAAGTATATAAGCTATGTAATATCAATAAACGAGAGCGCGCTCATCTATCCCTTCTGACACCCCTGTGGTGGTCAGAACATGATATCCTGATTCCTTTATGAGGAATAAAACCCTTAGAAACTCTAACACCACGGACTCTGTTTTTCTTTCCTTCTGATTGAGTTATTATTGATTAAGTACTTACCTACATAGAAATTAAGAGAGTAAATTAATTATTTACGTCAGTCAGATGCATCCATTACTTAGGGTCTCTTCTCCCACATTAGGATTTCTTTCTCCCACATTAGTATTGCAGGACAGTCTGCCTAAATCTCTGAGGGATACCCCGGTATACACAACCTTCAGAAAACAATTAAAAGCTTTCCTTTACTAATATTTCACTTCAGCTCAGTTTTCGTTATCAGTGATGTTTCTCTAGGCAGCGCCGAGATGCTCCAGGGTGATTTGTGCGCTTTATAAGAGCAGATAACATAACATACCATAACATAACATATAAATGTAGTCCTTATTTTAAGGATGAGAGCAACAAGACACTCAGTAAAGATGAACCCCAGACCTGTCCACTCTCCTGTTGCTTTCTCTGCTTCATTTGGAAGTTTAATGATGGTGGTTTTTCAGACAGCAGAGCTGCTGCGGCTCCAGTGTATGGAAGACGGTCTCAGCCGGGCATACACCAGAGGGGTGGACAAGGCCTCCAGTGGCTGTCCTAACAGCATACCTTTGATGTCATGTCCACCGGCTTTTTTTTAAGGTCAAAGCCTGCCAGACAGCAAACGCTCCTTGTTGCATAAGACTTATGGGGGACATGTTTGTAGCTGCCATAGAAAGGAACTCCACCCATTGGTTTCCATTGCTTTTTGTTTTGTCACTTATTGTCTTGCTTTCTATTTGATATTATTTGCTTTAGCCTATGCCATCTACTTTATGTTCTTCTCATGAAATATAGCATGTTTTTATCATCTCTCTGATTTTTATCCTTCCAGAAATGTCTTCTTTTTGGGAACTTGTTTTTATTTTTCTGAAAGCCCTCATTCATTCTCTTTATTTTCCCTCTTTTATCAGCAAATTTCTCTCATAATCATGCCAAAAAAATACATGCATTTTTACCTTTCAGTGTGTTTATAAGCATAATACAAGTAGTATGTTTCAGCAGTGGCTTGGTGGGTCTGGTGGCTTAATGGACTAATGGGTCCACTGCAGGGGCCTGTGTTCAACCTCATGGTTACAGGTTCAAATCCCTGCAGGTCCACTCAGCCTTTCATCTATCTGAGGTCGATAAAAGGAGTACCATTGAGATGGATAACAATAAACATCTGCTATTCAATGCCAAGATGCTTACGGGTGAGCGTGCGCTTTACAAATACACATGGTATGGTATGTTTTCTATCCTCACGCCATTTCAACCCTATGAAGGATACCCTGCCCATGGAAGATGAGATATAAAAATGGGTACTGGCGAATCTAAATTAAGCTGGAGTATTGCATAATAACTGCTCGCTGTGTAAGGACCTGGAGAAAATGCATGACTGCTGAGATGAACCTGGTGTTTACCCATGAATGGCTATAAGCCAAAAGAAGCAACTATTGTTTGTTTGTTTACTGCTGTTGCTTGTTGTTCCCGATCCTCGGTCAAAATGTGAGCCCAATGCAAAATACATTTTGGGATTTACTAAGCCATGCAAAGCTTCTTTTTGTGGTTATGTAAATACAAAGTACCGCTATGTAGCGCATAGCGTTACCTCGTGTTACTTTGCGTCAGGCAGGGTTTACATGGGTGTAGCGTGAGCACTGACGCTGGATTTGGAGAAATATCTAGTGAGAGACGTGGAATCAGAGTGTGTCAATGCCATAGTGGGTGGGAGTGGATCAAACAGGTTACGATGAAAGGATAACCAGGACCTTTGAGTTTCTTAGAGATTTCCATCAGTGATAGTTGTGTACCACAGGTAGGGGCTTAACGTGCAAGAGAAGGCGACACAGCGTGTAGAGTTGTGTATCCCTGGTACCGGGGTGTCTGCGGAAGCAGAGGAGCAGGTTGGGGCATGATGACAGAAGAAAGTGAGTCCCCTTTGTGCAGGTCTCCTAGAGCCCATATGATGCATCACACATAGAAAGAGGAAGTATCCAGGAGAAATAAAGATATTTCTCTTTGTTACGCCTCTGCTGATAGGAGCACCATTTTGGCTCAAGCCCAAGTTTACAAGTCGTTGAATGCATTGAAACGCCCTCGCTCCACCCGTGTAACCCCTACCCGGATCAAAGTAACTCAAGGCAGCATTGCATACTTTGTATTTACTGAAACGCAATAAATCTTTTATTTATGGGTTAGACTGCTCTGGTACTAGAAGGTAGAGCTGGGAACTGCGATAGTGATATTTCACCGTACTACCCTGTCCAAGTACAGGTGCTTAGAGCTGAGGACGGCTGATATTGGCACGTCACTAGATGCCTGGTTACCTGTGCAGGTAGCAGTACAGAGATCTGAGCATTCATAGGTGTAAGAAATTGGGGAAACAACACTTACAACGCAACTTTTACAACGCACCACCTTTACAACAAAACTTTTACAACGCAACATCCATTACAACGCATACCATTACAACGCAACCATTACAGCGCATGTCACTACAACGCATACCACTACAACGCATGTCACTACAACGCAGTCATTACAACGCATACCATTACAACGCATACCTACACTATCAAACCCTTACCCTACTGTTGCACCCCCTGGAGTTAGAATAGTAATTTTTACCCTCCCGCCATCCAACACTTACCCTACTGTTGCACCCCCTTGAGTTAGAATCGTAATTTTAACCCCTACACTATCCAACACTTACCCTACTGTTGCACCCCCTTGAGTTAGAATCGTAATTTATACCCCTACACGATCCAACACTTACCCTACTGTTGCATCCCCTGGAGTTAGAATAGTAATTTTTACCCCTACACTATCCAACACATACCCTACTGTTGCACCCCCTGGAGTTAGAATAGTAATTTTTACCCCTACACTATCCAACACATACCCTACTGTTGCACCCCCTGGAGTTAGAATAGTAATTTTAACCCCTACACTATCCAACACTTACCCTACTGTTGCACCCCCTGGAGTTAGAATAGTAATTTTAACCCCTACACCATCCAACACTTACCCTACTGTTGCCCCCCCCTGGAGTTAGAATAGTAATTTTTACCCCTACACTATCCAACACTTACCCTACTGTTGCACCCCCTGGAGTTAGAATAGTAATTTTAACCCCTACACTATCCAACACTTACCCTACTGTTGCATCCCCTGGAGTTAGAATAGTAATTTTTACCCCTACACTATCCAACACATACCCTACTGTTGCACCCCCTGGAGTTAGAATAGTAATTTTTACCCCTACACTATCCAACACATACCCTACTGTTGCACCCCCTGGAGTTAGAATAGTAATTTTAACCCCTACACTATCCAACACTTACCCTACTGTTGCACCCCCTGGAGTTAGAATAGTAATTTTAACCCCTACACCATCCAACACTTACCCTACTGTTGCACCCCCTGGAGTTAGAATAGTAATTTTTACCCCTACACTATCCAATACTTACCATACATGCAATGTAATGGTATGCGTTGTAATGGTATGTGTTGTAAATGTAGTATGCGTTGTAGTGGAATGCGTTGTAAAGGTAGTTTCAAAGAATTTGTTGTAATGGCATGCGTTATAATGGAATGCGTTGTAATGGATGTTGCGGTGTAAAAAATGCTTTGTAAAGGTATGCGTTGTAAAAGTATGCGTTGTAACGACATACATCCAAGAAATTGTGGTTATTGTTTGGGGGCAGAGCCATTCACGGTCATGTGACCCAGTACAGTGGCAGCAGACACCAAATGGTTAGGACAGGAAAATACCAACTTTCTTAAAATGGCATTCACAGAATTGTGAATTAAAATCTGACTTTACCATTAAAGAGGATTTTAAATTTTAATTTGTTTGAATCCAAACTTAATATTCCTATCTGCTCCCAATCAAAAGTTAGCACTTCTTAAATGTTAAAAAAGAACACAATTTAGTTATTTATTTATTTATTGCATTTGTAGAGGGCAAACTGTCACCAAACTGGTATCCTGGCTCTAAGCTTATGTATTTGCACTGTATTGCTGAAAAAGTAAATGCACAATTAACGGGGGCAGAGTTACTTAAGGAAAAGCCAGGTCTTCAGAGCCTTCCTAAATTGTAACAGTTCATATAATGACCTAAGGGAGGATGGCAGTTTGTTCCCCATCTGGGCCGCTTTAACTGCCTGACCACCTTGCCTTTACTTACGATATGTATTTATGCAAACTAAGTTTGCAGTGCTCAAGCAAAGATTACTCCCAGGAGTATATCCCTTCAGTCTAAGGCATAGGACCCATTCCCTGTAACACCTTAAGCACAATGCACGTGGCTTTAAAGATGATTCTCTGCTTCAAAGGAAGCCAATGCAACTCTGTCAGGACCTCGGATGCAGCAGATCTGTGGGGTCTCTTAAAAGCAAGCTTAGCTGCTGCTGCTTGGACTCTGTAGTCTATTAATCATGTAGTCAGGAGCACCAAGTAGTGGGGCCTTGAAGTAGTCCAATCTACTAAGTATGACACTGTGCGCGATGAGAGATTTAACCTGGTTAAGTAGTAATGGTAGCACCTTCCTGAGACTGCAAAGAAGTGGAAAACAATTGCCTGCGACTTTAGAGATATGGCTCTCTGGAGATAACTTGTCGTCAAATAAGGCCCCAAGATTACAGACTGTGGCTGATTGCCACAAATCCTCTCCTGTTGATAGGGGCCAGAGGTTCGGGATAGGTGTCATGGCAATTCTACTCAACAAGCAGCTTAGAAACTCAGTGTTACCCCCATTTACTTTGAGAGAATTTTAGGTTCATCCTGTTTACAGTATCCGACAGGCAGTTCTGGAATATTGCCACTACGACCTGCTGGCTGTTATTGAGGGAAGGGATCAGCTGGGTATCATCTGCATTATTGACCAGCCTGATGCCATGTGCCTCTATATGAGTGATAAGTGGCCTCATATTGATGGTAAACAGGACTGGGCTTTTAAATTTGGAGCGGTAAGGCAACAGCCTGACACCGATCCAATAGGTAGGATTCCTTCGATTGAGACTAGTCTGGCTAGAACAATTTTGTTGTTGACCATGTCAAAATCAACCGATAAGTCAAGCATAATCTGACTGTCGACTGCCCACTGTTCACCCTCATCCATAAGTCGTCCAGGGTGACAAGTAGAACTGACTCGGTGCCATGACCAGATCCGAAGTCATATTGTTCTTCCTCTAGGAGAGAGTGGGTTTCCAGATGTTGGGACAGCCTCCTGTTTACATATCGCTCCAATATCTTCACTGGAAGTGGAAGGAGCGCCCGCTGTAGATTTATTTAAGAGGGGATAACTATAGCCTTATTCCACATACGTGACACAACTATTGATTGCATAACTGCAATAGGGGGGTGGGTGAGTTAATCTCCCACATCTTTCCACAGCCTAGGAGGTAGGGGCTCAAGGGGAGATCCTGATGAAGTTGACTCGCTCTTCGCTCTCGAGCCGAGTGGTCGCTCCCCAGTGTCTCTGACGACACCTGGTATCGTTGTGCAGCGCTTCCTATCACTGCCTCGTTGTTATTGCCTGCAATCTGCCTTGCTTGCCGCTTTTGCTCTGTTTACATTTTAAATTGCCGCTTTTGCTCTGTTTACATTTTAAATTGCCAGTGTAACTTTGTCTGTGTTTGCGCGTTATCCCCCAGCGCTCCGCTGCCATTTTGTTTGTTGTTGTGGTCCTAGTAAACCCGCCCCGCCTCCCAGCTGAGCCGCCCTCCCACAGACTACTTCCAGCGCTCCATTACCTCGAAGCGCTGTGACTCGCTCTTCGCTCTTGAGCCGAGTGGTCGCTCCCCAGTGTCTCTGACGACACCTGGTATCGTTGTGCAGCGCTTCCTATCACTGCCTCGTTGTTATTGCCTGCAATCTGCCTTGCTTGCCGCTTTTGCTCTGTTTACATTTTAAATTGCCGCTTTTGCTCTGTTTACATTTTAAATTGCCAGTGTAACTTTGTCTGTGTTTGCGCGTTATCCCCCAGCGCTCCGCTGCCATTTTGTTTGTTGTTGTGGTCCTAGTAAACCTGCCCCGCCTCCCAGCTGAGCCGCCCTCCCACAGACTACTTCCAGCGCTCCATTACCTCGAAGCGCTGTGACTCGCTCTTCGCTCTCGAGCCGAGTGGTCGCTCCCCAGTGTCTCTGACGACACCTGGTATCGTTGTGCAGCGCTTCCTATCACTGCCTCGTTGTTATTGCCTGCAATCTGCCTTGCCTGCCGCTTTTGCTCTGTTTACATTTTAAATTGCCGCTTTTGCTCTGTTTACATTTTAAATTGCCAGTGTAACTTTGTCTGTGTTTGCGCGTTATCCCCCAGCGCTCCGCTGCCATTTTGTTTGTTGTTGTGGTCCTAGTAAACCCGCCCCGCCTCCCAGCTGAGCCGCCCTCCCACAGACTACTTCCAGCGCTCCATTACCTCGAAGCGCTGTGACTCGCTCTTCGCTCTCGAGCCGAGTGGTCGCTCCCCAGTGTCTCTGACGACACCTGGTATCGTTGTGCAGCGCTTCCTATCACTGCCTCGTTGTTATTGCCTGCAATCTGCCTTGCTTGCCGCTTTTGCTCTGTTTACATTTTAAATTGCCGCTTTTGCTCTGTTTACATTTTAAATTGCCAGTGTAACTTTGTCTGTGTTTGCGCGTTATCCCCCAGCGCTCCGCTGCCATTTTGTTTGTTGTTGTGGTCCTAGTAAACCCGCCCCGCCTCCCAGCTGAGCCGCCCTCGCCCCTCCCCCTCCACTATCCATATATGACAGCTGGTCCCGCGCGCAGTGTTCGCGCCCCAGTCGCGCCGAAGGTGCGCCAAAGGTAAGCCCGTCTACGCCCGTCCGCGCCTGGACCGCGCCCAGTGCCAGACCCCCTGGCCCTTGCACCCCCCACCCCTCCCGCATCACTTACGATGCCACCACCCTCCTAGCCCTTAACCCCGGCCGCTCCCCCAACTGCATCCAAGCTGCTCCTGGACAAACCCATGGACCTTTCTCATGCAACTCCTGCAAATTCTACGGCACCGTCTACAACTCCGCTACGATCACACCACAGATATCCGACCCCAACAACCTACAATGCATCTTGCTCAACACCCGTTCGGTCCACAGGCACGCCATTGACCTATGGAATCTACTAGACACCATCTCTCCGGACGTCGCCTTCCTAACAGAAACATGGATGAACGCCTCTTCTGCCCCAGACATCACCATTGCCATCCCTGAAGATTATAAGATCATACGCAAGGACCGTACCGGCCACGCAGGAGGAGGAATCGCTATCGTCCATAAGAAATCAATCCGCATCTCAACCAGCTCAGACGTCAATCTCGCCAACTCCGAACACCTCCAATTCCAGATCCACATCGACCCCAAGACCACACTCAGAGGCACCCTCCTTTACAGACCTCCAGGACCCCGCGCTCAATTTAGTGAGGACATCACGGACTTCATCACTCCACACGCGCTCCCCTCCAAAGATTACATCCTTCTGGGAGACCTCAACTTTCACCTTGAAAAGCACAACGACCGCAACTCCACCACCCTTTTGGACAACCTCGCCAACCTCGGACTTAAACAACTTGTCACTTCCCCCACCCACATCGCAGGTCATACACTCGACCCTATCTTCACCTCCAGCAATCATGTCTCCTTCAGTCACACCACGAATCTCCTTTGGACTGACCACAGCTGCGTTCACTTTACCTACAACAAGCCCAAACCCAACAACCACCCCCAACCAACTCTGCAAAGAAACTGGAACAAAATCACCATTGACCAGATCTCCTCATCGCTTCTTCTTAACCCCCCAGCCCACTCCTCAAATCCCGATCAAGCCGCCTCCAACCTCACCCTATGGTTATCCAACAGCGCCAACATCCTAGCACCACTGAAAAAACGACAAAACAAACTCGGCAGCAAGAAGGCCTCCTGGTTCAACGATGATCTTAAGAAATCCAAGAAACTCTGCCGCTCCCTTGAGAAGGCCTGGAAAAAAGATCCAACCACCAGCACCAAGGTAGCCTTCAAAAACGCCACCCGCTTACACCACCAACTGATCCGAAAAGCCAAGAAAGCCGCTTTCAAGGACCGACTAGATAACAACGCCCACAACAGCAAAGAACTATTCAATATCGTCAAGGAATTTACCAATCCCACGGCCAACTCCAACGACATCACCCCCTCCCAAGCCCTCTGCGACTCCCTAGCCTCATTCTTCCACAACAAAATCGCAGACATCCACAACAGCTTCGACAACCAACCCGAAGACCAACCCACCCAACCCCTTGCAGGACCCCCACCTCCCTTGAACACCCTCAACGACTGGAACCCAATCTCCACTGAGGACACCATCCGCCTGATGAACTCCATCCACTCAGGATCCCCAACTGACCCATGCCCTCACCACATCTTCAACAAAGCAGACTCCATCATAGCACCACACCTCCGAGATGTCATCAACTGCTCCTTCAACTCCGCCACCTTCCCGGAAAGCTGGAAACATGCCGAACTCAGCGCCCTCCTGAAGAAACCCACAGCTGACCCCACCAAACTCAAAAACTACCGCCCCATCTCGCTCCTTCCATTCCCGGCCAAAGTCATCGAGAAAGCGGTCAACAACCAGCTCGCCGCCTTCCTTGAAACAAACAAATCCCTCGACTCCTCACAATCCGGCTTCCGAGCCAAACACAGCACTGAAACCGCCCTCATCGCAGCAACAGACGACATTCGAACTCTCCTGGACAATGGAGACACAGTCGCCCTCATCCTCCTTGACCTCTCCGCAGCCTTCGACACAGTCTGCCATAGCACCCTTCTACAGCGCCTCAAAAACATCGGAATACAAGGAAAAGCACTGGAATGGATCACCCCGTTCCTCTCCGGAAGAACCCAGAGAGTCCGCCTCCCACCATTCAAGTCCGAGGCCTCTGAAGTCATCTGCGGCGTGCCACAAGGATCCTCACTCAGTCCCACCCTCTTCAACGTATACATGAGCCCCCTCGCGGCCATCGCACGCCAACACAACCTCAACATCATCTCCTACGCGGATGACACTCAACTGATCCTTTCACTCACCAATGACCCTAGCACCGCCAAAACTAACCTACACGAAGGAATGAAAGAAGTAGCCGAATGGATGAAACACAGCCGTCTGAAACTGAACTCAGATAAAACAGAAGTCCTTATCTTAGGCACCTCCCCCTCTGCCTGGGACGACTCTTGGTGGCCAGAAGCCCTTGGAAAAGCACCCATCCCGACGGACCACGCACGGAACCTGGACGTCATCCTGGATTCCTCACTTTCAATGAATAGACAAGTCAACGCCGTCTCTTCATCCTGCTTCAACATTCTTCGCATGCTCAAAAAAACATTTCGTTGGATCCCCACCGAAACTAGGAAAACGGTCACCCACGCTCTGGTCACGAGCCGACTGGACTACGGAAACACCCTCTACGCCGGTACTACCGCTAAACTCCAGAAAAAACTCCAACAAATCCAGAACGCTTCAGCCAGGCTCATATTAGACATCCCGCGCAAAGAACACATCTCTGGTCACCTGAAAAACCTCCACTGGCTCCCCGTCAATAAGAGGATCACTTTCCGGCTCCTAACCCACGCACACAAAGCACTCTACGAAATCGGACCAGAATGCCTCAACACACGACTGTCCTTCTACACCCCCTCACGCCAGCTACGATCATCCAACCAAGCCCTGGCCACTGTACCTCGCATCAACAAAACCACCATGGGAGGTAGATCCTTTTCCTACCTGGCAGCTAAAACCTGGAACTCACTTCCCACTCACCTTCGCCTTACTCAGAACCACCTAGCATTCAGAAAGCAACTTAAAACGTGGATATTTGACCAGTAATTCCCCACCCCTCTTCAAGCGCCTTGAGACCCTCTGGGTATGTAGCGCGCTATATACATTTTCTGGCTTGACTTGACATATGACAGTGGTTTGGAATCATTCCTCGGTGATGGTTTCAAAAGCATCAGACCTCCAGACATAACACCCAGCGGAGTGTAATCTGTTTTGAGTCATGGTGAAACCTATTACCGGGTCTCCTGTACTGATATGGATATCACACACTAAGGCTGTATTTTCCACATTGTTTGAGATAGTCAATCCAAAGGGGGTCAATTTAGAGGGGACACCAAAGTCCTCCAGATTCTTGCTGATCTTCTTGTCAAAGAAGTCCACAAAGATCATGGCAGAACTCTTGCAAGGGTGTAACATTCTGCTTGATACAGTTGGTGTGGAGAAGTGTGGTGCAGCGGCCAGGGGAGCTGACTTCGGAGCAAAGGGTTCACGGTTTGATCTCCGGTGGCAGCTCAGCACCATGTGACTCTGGGCAATAGCTCACTTGATTTCCACGACAGGCCCCAGCGCCTTGAGACCCGTAAGGGTGAATAGTTCGCGCTTTACAAATACAGATTTACATTTACATTTTTGATCATTCCTGATGACTATTGAAAACCTTTTTAGCACCATTAGTGGCTGCAAGGATGGTACTGGCATAATAAATGGCCTAAGCTTTGCCGACCTCTCTTTTATTTTCACTTAATGAGATCTTTAAACATATTTTTGTCTGTTTTGGTGTAGCAGCTATGCCACTTTATTTCAAGTTTCTTGCATGCTAATTCAAGCATTTTTAAAAATTCTTTGGTACCAGGGTGTAGATGGTCTGCTGCAAGGTTTTAGATTGGTGAGAGGAATTGCTTCATCCAATGTTTCTAGAATACCCTGCTCTTATGCTAAGTAATTACATTCTACTGATTTCTTAGGGTCAAGCGTTAAAAAGTGGTCTCATGGTACCCTATTCCATTTATGCCACACCCTCCCTTTTCTTTTTGTTGTGGTGGCAAGCTTGGGAGGGGTGGGGGGGCAAGGTACCTTTACCAGTATATGGAATGATATTAGTGCCTGATCAATCCATTGTTGATGTAAAATATCCTTCATCAGGATTAGCCCGTCTTGGGCGAAGATAAAATCCAAAGTATGTCCGGCTCGAAGAGTGGGGCTGTGCACTCTTTGCTGTAGACCCAAAACTTCACATGATCCCGGCAGTTCTTTAAAAGGGAGTGAAAGATCCCCCTCGCCCAAAGATCGAAGTCTCCCAAAGTAAAGAAATTAGAATGTGTGAAAGCCATGTTGGAAAGGACTTTTGTAGTTTTGGGAGAACTGGGGATCTATAGCATAGAACGTCAAGTCACTGCCTTTTTTAATTTTCAAAGTGAAGCCCAAAATCTCGGGACCTCCTAACACATCACATGATAGTGTGGAAAAATGTAATTTTTCATTGTAGATAATGCCTGCTCCTCTCACTTCTAGTTAACACATGTTTTGTGAAACCCTTAAAACCCCAACAGGCAGGCCATGCCTAAATCTGCTGCTGAGTCGGGGCAGTCCAGGCCTCTGTTATGAACAATGCATCCCAGTCACCAGATCCTAGCAGTAGATAGATTTCCAGAGCATGCTTTATAAATGACTTGGCATTGAGTAGGTCGCATCGCAGAAAAGCAGGCTTCTTACTGTTGGTAGATGGAAGGGGCCCAGGCAGTACCTTAGTAATGTTATGTATTTGAGGAGGAGTATACTGCTTCCCAATACATAACAGTTGATCTCTTGTGTTGCTGATCTTGGGGCCTGTACGAGCAGGAGAGATCTCCCACACAACAAATCTAGCGGCATGGCAGGCGTTGTGCACGCTCGGTGTGCGGACAGGCACAGATGGGCACCAGCATCTACCTGAAATAGTCTTCCAAAGAAGAAGAGTATAACAACACCAATGTTTAAAACACAGTAAAAAGCCCTCTGGTTGATTTCTAAAGTCCCTCAAAAATGTGCGAATATAAGGTGCAGATTTGAAAGCGGATTTACATTAGAGCAGCAAAACGTACCTTCTATAAGCTGCACGATGTTATCCAACGGGAAAGATAGTCCTTGCAGAAGTGAAAACATTTATTTAGTAGGTTTTCCCAACCAGAATATTTAAAATGTATTTAAGAAAATATGTCCTACTTTTAATATACAATGCGCCCTGCCTTTAGGGCCAACGTTTGGAGTGACTCATGTATTAAAGAGGAAGGTTTAGGGCAGTCAAAAGGTTAATTTTGGCAGGTTGAATTGGCAGTTTATAAAATGTCTCAGGCCTACCGTTACGGCCAGTAGTGTGGTTTAAAGTGATACTGTGTTGGGTGGCACAATTGCTGCTGCAGACGCGCTAGTAGCATTTAATTTACAGGTCCGGGTACATGTGGTAGCATTTTTCTAGTGACTTACAAGTAAATTATATGTGCCAGTCAGATGTAGGCCAATGTTACCATGTTTTAGGGATAGAGTACAAGCACTTTATCACTGGTTAGCAGTGGAAAAGTGCACAGAGTCCTAATGCCAGCAAAAAAAATTCAGAAAACAAGAAGTGAAGGCAAAAACATTTGGTTAACAAGCTAACCAAGTACCAATGACATTTAACTCAAACTTTTTTATGTTTTTCCTAAATGATCCACAATCCTAAACTAAGGAGTGCTGGGGAACCAGTCTATATTCTTGTGTGTGTTTCTTTTTACAGGTATTGTTGGGTTGAAGGGTTTGGGGGGAGGGGAGGGGTGCAGTCACATAAGTTGGGCAAATCTTTAAATCTGTTTCTTCACTCTTCAAGTGGGTGCTTGCTCCTGCAATTCATGAGATTATAGTTTTCTACATCAGAGAAAGACCTCGATTTTGTGTGCCCCACCTTGGGGATAGCGGGACTGCCAGAATGTGGCTATTGGCTGCTAGAAGGTGAATTGGATATGGCATCAGTAGGTGGGCCCTACTAGTCAAACGCAGTTTGTTGAAATACATGTCTTAGTCTGTTGCCATGGAGGGGCATTGATGCCTCTGTCAGCTGCCAGTACCATGGGCACGGAGGGGCAGTGCTGCCTCTGTCAGCTGCCAGTACCATGGGCATGCAGTCAGTGTATGCTAGAAATGTATTGGGGCAGAAGAACTGCTAGATAATGATTTCCCTTTCAAATAAATAGATAAATATGGGTATTCTGAAAACCTTATAAAGATCCAACCACCCTGGATATAAATTGGACACCTGTGGGGCACTCCAAATAAAGCTGCCATTATAAATTTCCACATTTTACTGGGGGACTTCAAATGAAATCTCCACGTGAGAATCCGGGGACAATAACTAAGGGTCACCTGAACTTGGTGTAGTATTCCGAAATTCACAACATTCCTCATTTCTCAGTGGGACCTCATGGTCTCACTTGCAATCCCTGGTACTTCTGCATCCCATGTAGTTATCAGAACCCTCAGAATCATTAAATCTAGGAAGCGGAACTATCAGGTTCATATCCGGGCCACTTCTAATGAGGACCAATGTGTGTTATCCAGATGGCTTCACCTCTATCTAATACACAACCTTCTCTGATTCACTTCTGTTCTTTGTGGCCTTTTGATTTCCATTTGTAAATGCCTCCAATATGTTGTTTCTCCTTAAACCCTCTTCTTCATTTTGTTGGGGTAGTTTTATATGATGTTGGCCAGTCACCCTATATGTCATGGAACCATTTCATTTATGCTTTGACAATGTGATGCTGTTAAACTGAAAACAACAAGAGCCTTCAGCCTCAGTTAATGCTAAGAGAAGGCGATGCCGGGGTACATCTATCATACCTTTGGTTTGCCTCTTTTTGGTCCCCATGAGAAGGCAGTTGTGGTGGCTTGACCTTAACCATGAGCCTCAGACCACTTCATCCCTCCCGGGCTTGTACCCCTCCTCTAGATTTACTCTACCCTCTTCACTGTAGTTAAGCATCTTCTTTGGTTCCAGGGAGGTGATGGCTGCGCCTGTCAGATGATGACAACCAGCCCTGGAAGACCTGCCCGGACAAACACCCACAACACACCTGTGCATGCTCCAGTGACCCTCGAGGCTAGGATTGCAGGTCAGTGTTTGCCCAGGGATCAAGTGTTGTTCTCAGGAGTTGCCTCTTCAAACAGGTGTGAAGACTTTCTTTACCTTGGCACAGCCCTTCGACACACACACATTGCCCGTGACCGTCCACCGCGAGCCTGGCAGCCACGGGTGGCCTTCATTGACACAATGTCTTCCTCATACAATGCAAAGTTCACCCCAGCCATTCTTTCTGTCAGCTGCAAGCTTTACTTCTGAAACGGATCATGGGGACCTCCCGTTTTATTGGAGGTGTCCCAAGATAAATCAGACTGCGACTCTATAAAGTAACAAGGGCCAGTGTGGACTGCCTGAGCTTTGACATTAGCCCCATGGCAAATCAGTCAATCAATCGGCATTTGTATAGCGCAGCAATGTCACACCTGGGGGTGTCTGGACGCCAGGGATGCAAGGTCTCCGTCAAAGAGCCAGGTCTTGAGTGTTCAGTGTCCTAGGGGGATGGGAATCGCGATTCGGCAGGAAGAGGGAAGGAACAAGCAGAAAGAGGCAAAATAAAGGTAAAAAACTAGCAGAAGGCAAAATAGAGTTAAGAAACGAGCAGAAAGAGGCAAAATTAAAATCAGAAACAAGCAGAAAGAGGCAAAAAAGGTCAGAAAAAAACAGAAAAACGAGCAGAGGAGACACAAACCGAACGTAGCAGAGGTTAGCGGACTGTGGCCAAGCTGGACAGAAGAACTGTCGCCGGGGAAGCAGGCACAAGGACAGTGTGACAAGTCAATATATGAATGAGTCACTACATCGATACAGTGCACAACAAACTGTTGGGGATCTCTTGCAGCTGCTGTAATCTACCTCCTACCCAAATAAATGTGACTTCAGTTTCAGTGTGTTCGAGAGTCTGAGGGAGAGCTTGATGTCGATCTACAGTGAAATCCATAAGAAGGGGACCTGCACTGAGAATGATCGACTCCTGGTCGAGAACTAGGATTGCATTTAGGAAACATTAACCGAAGGCCTGATTTAGACCGTGGTGACTATGGGATTTATATTTCGACAGAGAGGATATCTCCAGATCCTTCTCCTTCCTGGCGGCCAAGACCTGGAACTCACTCCCCACCCACCTCCGCCTCACTCAGAATCACATCTCCTTCAGAAAAGAACTTAAAACCTGGCTATTTGACAAAAATTGAACCCCCCCCCCCCTTCCCCAAGTGCCTTGAGACCCTCTGGGTGAGTAGTGTGCTATATAAATCCATGAACTTGAACTTGAACTTGATATCCGGCACCGTTGTGACAGAGTAACCTGTCCACCTAGACCTAAATCCGGCCTTCATCTGGCCTTTGTTGCATAGTTGGCACATTGAGAACTGGCCGGCACTTTTAGAATAGTGGTAGGTGGGGATTGGTTGATATACGCCTTTTGACACAATTTCACAAGGTTTCAAATGTAGTCTGGTTTTTGACATCAGACTATTTCAGAGCTGTGAGAACTAAGGCAAACTATCTCTGCATTTCAGAACATAGACAGACTGCAGAAGGTACAAAATGCCACAGTTCATGGCATTTAACGGACTCATTTGGTTCAACCTGCTGTTTGAATTGCCTTGTAACCGGTATCATCAGCTTGCACCAACAGCTACTCAGAGAATAATGACTTTCAGTGGTTGCTGGTCTCAATAAGAGGTGTGCAAAAATTCACGTAATTGTTTTATTTGCAAAATTATGTGAAATTTTGAGAGAATTCTGTAAAATTACACTGATTTGCATTTTGCAGTCATTTACCGTTATATTTTAGCTCAAAATATGTCCTTGTGTTAATTTTTCATGCAAGAATGTATTTTATTGTAAAACCAAATGGAACAAAAATCACAAGTGGGGCGAGCAAAGGGCACTCAAAAATTGTCTGCTCATGCTATTTCCACACACTTGCTGTAAACCGATTGCCCCAAATGTCATGTAATTACATGACTTGGCATAATGTTGTCATTTGGGGAATTTCGGGTAAGAAGAATAATGCGAAATTACAAAAATTACTAAATTCTGCGAAGTGAGATACGAGCAGACAACAATGCACCTTGTAGGTTCTCCCACTGTAAGTTCACTGGAGAGCAGGATCTGTGGGGAGAAATCATGACTGGATGACCGCGTTGTGGTGACCGGGAGCAGGGCGAGGGGCACAGGCCTCGGAGTGCCCCACAGGCGAAATAATGGACGTCACACATAGTCCTTGGATGCTTTGCCGGAAGACCCAGTGCGGTCTTTACGCCGTTTACTTATCTCTTTAGGATGAGCCGGCCCGAGGAGTGCATGTGGAGAAGCAATGTATTAGAGGGGCGGGTGTCTCTCTACCTCCCTCCTTTTCTTTAGCTCTTGACAATACTGCAAACTTTACAGTTAGGGACACACACAAAGTCTTGGAGCCACTGACGAGGTTCAGGGTTCGGGCGGAGACCATACCTCTGGCTCTGGGAGTTGGAACTGGTCCCTGCCCCATCTTGGCTTGAGATCTTCGTCTCGCTTGATGATGGTCATCGGGGATGCTCTTGGGCTGGTGCAGCTGCGCTAGCCTGAGCTCCCTCAGAGTTTCGTGCAGGAGGGGAGGGGCATTGGTGACATTTCATGCACGTCATCTCCTCCTTCTTCCTGCACAGCAACGTCTCTCCCAGGCAGCGCCCACCACCTTCTTGAACCACAATACATTTCTTGTGGCCGTTTGGTGTCCTCTCCTTGTGGATATCATGGTCCCTCGGGCGTGGGAGACTCTCCACACCTCGGCTTATATGGTGTCTGGAATTTCTAGCCAGGATGTCCGTCTTTGACCACCACGTAGTCTCCCACCTTTATGGACGGTGCCTTTGCACCTCGGCTGAGGCTTGCCTTTTTGTTTGTTGTTTCTCTCTGTGCCTGCACCGCCGCATCATCTCTCTCAGGGGGGCTCCAAACTGGGTCGGTTGGAATGCTGTCACGTGGTGCTCGCTTGAAAAGTAGGTGGGCCGGTGCGCAGTGGATTGTGCTGTGGGGTGTCTGCCGATAGGCATATAGAAATCTGTGCAAAGCTCTTTCAGTGTCTTCTCCTTGTTCAACAGCAATGAGTAGTATCTGGCTGAGCGTCCGCATGAAACACTCGACCTCCCCATAAGCTTGGAGCCACTGGGGTATGATTTTCCTGTGCCTGATGGCCCTCCTCTTCAAATACTCTTGAAATTCCCTCCCTTGAAAAGGAGGTCCATTGTCTGATCTCAGTTCTTCTGGGAAGCCCAACAGTGTGAATGTCCTTTCAAGGGATGTTTGGACTTGAGGGAATGCCATGGATACAACCAATTCCACTAAAGGGAATTTAGAGTAAGAGTCCATTAGCACCATTGTGTTACGTCCGTCCTGAAAACTGCCAAAGTCAATGCTGACCTTGGACCAGGGTGTTTCGCTTGACTCCTCTGTGATTACTGGGGCAGGGTAACTGCCGGTGATGACACATGAGTGACAGCCTCTGATCCTCTCTTCCATGGCGGTATCCATGCCTGGGAACCATACCTTGCATCTCACCATGCCCTGATGTCCCACGTGTGCTACACTGATGACTTGGTCTTGTAGCTCTTTTGGGACTACAATCTTGAGGCCTCTGAGTATGGTGTCATGCTCTCCCATGCTGAGTTCGCTGCAGATTCTCCATAGTTGCTGACGAGCTAGCCGGTCTTCGGTGTTGAGCGTCTGTGCATTGTCCAAGAAATGGGTCCAGCCTCTCGAAAGTAGAGCCTCCTCACTGGCGTTTCGTCTCGGGCAGTGGCTTGCCCAAGCTCTTTGAGTGTCACTGCTTTTGGGCACGCTTCTCGGGTGATCATCCAGACTAGAGCTTCAGTGTGTTCTTCATCTCGATGTGCGCACTGCGTGACTGTTGCCTCCGGGTTTCCCGGGAGGTAATCCGCTGGGTTGTGCACTCCGGGTCAGAATATGACCGTAAATCAATATGCCTGCAGCTGCACTGCCCACCTCTCTATCCTGGGGGGAGCCAGTCCCGACGTCCCCGCGAACAGGGGAAGCAACAGCTTGTAGTTGGTCACCACTTGAAATTCCTGTCCGTAAAGGTAGAGATGCGGCATGCCCATCTTATGGCTAGGGCTTTCCTCTTGATCTGGGCGTACCTCGCCTCAGTGTCGGACAATGCGCAGCTGGCATATGCAACGGGCACCCATGTTTCTCGATCGCGCTCTTGGAGGAGGACTGCTCCGAGCCCCACCGGGCTGGCGTCTACCACCAACTTGGTGCATCGTCCTGGATGAAAGTAGGCCATGAAAGTTTTGTCCAGAAGGGCTGCTTTGATGGCATGAAATGCTGTGCTGCCTTCGGTAGTCAATACCCACGGACAGCCACTGCGAGTCAGGGCTTGTAACAGTTTCCTACAGTGAGGCGAGATTTGGTATGAACCGGAAGCAGTAAGTAGCCATTCCTAGGAAGCTGCGAACCTTCGTGGACGAGGTGGGGGTTTGAGCCGACCGGTTGACAGTTGCCTTCTTGGGGTCCACCTTCAATCCATTATGGGAGAACGTGTAGCCAAAAAAGTCTATAGACTCCTGGTAGAATGAACACTTGGTCTTGTGGAGTGTTAGCCCACAGTCCGCCAGTCGTGCAGGGTGGTACAGAGGCGTGCATGGTGTTCCTCCTGGGTCTGCGAAAACACCAGGATGTCGTCACTCAGATTTATGATGCAGTGGAGGTCGGATAAGGTCTCTCGGGTGGCGTTTTGGAAGACCTCTGCCTCTGAGGATACCCCAAAACTCAGCCTTTTGTATCGCGGGAGTCCCCCGTGGGTGAATAATGTGGAAATTAATCGGCTCTCTGGTTCGAGTTCTAGCTGATGGTATCCGGCATTCAGGTCGAGCTTTGAGAACCACATGGCCCGTTGAGGTCTGCCACAATGTCATCCTTGGTGGGCGTGAGATGACACTCTTGCTTCACGGCTTGGTTAGTGAGGCGCATGTCCACGCAAAGTCTGATGGCGCCGAGATGTTTGGGCTTCGGGGGGCGATGACTAGTGGCGACACCCACGGAGTAGGGCCTGATACCTTCTCGATGACATCAAGATCTTCCATCTCGTTCAGTCCGGCGTCCGCTTGCGGACACAGGTGGAAATGAACTCTCAGGGAGACCGGTCAGATGGATGGGCTGATGTGCAGTTTAAACTGTTTGCCTTTGAGCTTTCCAAGACCCTTGAACAGTTCTAGGAAGTTGTCTAGTATGGTGTCGGCGTGAGAGTCATGCACCTGATTTGCAAAAAAGACTAGGCCAAGATCTTCTGCGATGTGGCAGCTAAGTAGTGTTCCTTTCCTGCCTTTGGTGATGTGGAAGGGGGCTCTTGTTGTACGTTTGTCTCAGGAAACATCAGCCTTGATCACCCCTCCCCTAGGGGGAGAGGGTGTGTTCCTCCATACGTATATATTCTTGCTTTCGTGGGAGACAACCCGGTCACGGAGATAGACGGTCGTACTGTTTAGAGCCCATGACATTCACGGACGCCCTGGTGTTGATCATCGCCTGACGGTCGACCCTGCTACTTGGACGGCGCACCCGGGAGGCTGTCTCTTGTGTTTTTCTGAGTGACTAACAAACGATATGACGAAGACATAGTCGTCCAGGGTAAATTGACGTCCTTGAGCGGCACTCTCCTCTTTGATGTGAGGATCGTCAATTGACGAATTTGCAACGTGGGCCCACGTTGTCTTATGAACCCCGGCCGAGACCTGCCACTTTAGCACATCTTTGCGAAATGATTGGGCTTCCCACATCGTGAACAGGCCTCCCACCATTTAAGTCAGAGGCCACTGAAGTCATCTGCGGCGTGCCACAAGGATCTTCACTCAGCCCCACCCTCTTCAACGTATACATGAGCCCCCTCGCCGCCATCGCACGTCAACACAACCTCAACATCATCTCCTACGCTGATAACACTCAACTGATCCTATCACTCACCAAAGACCCTAACACTGCCAAAACCAACCTACAGGAAGGAATGAAAGAAGTAGCCAAGTGGATGAAGCACAGCCATCTGAAACTGAACTCAGACAAAACAGAAGTCCTTATCTTAGGTACCTCCCCCTCCGCCTGGGATGACTCTTGGTGGCCAGAGGCCCTTGGAAAAGCACCCATCCCGACGGACCACGCACGGAACCTGGGCGTCATCCTGGACTCCTCACTCTCTATGAACAGACAAGTCAATGCCGTTTCATCATCTTGCTTCAACATTCTTCGCATGCTCAAAAAAACATTTCGCTGGATCCCCACCGAAACTAGAAAAACGGTCACCCACGCACTGGTCACGAGCCACCTGGACTACGGAAACACCCTATACGCCGGTACCACCGCAAAACTCCAGAAAAAACTCCAACGCATCCAGAACGCTTCAGCCAGACTCATACTAGACATCCCGCGTAAAGACCACATCTCTGGTCACCTGAAAAACCTCCACTGGCTCCCAGTTAATAAGAGGATTAGTTTCCGCCTCCTAACCCACGCACACAAAGCACTTTACGAACTTGGACCCGAGTGCCTCAACACACGACTCTCCTTCTACACCCCCTCCCGCCAGCTACGATCCTCCAACCAAGCCCTTGCTACGGTACCTCGCATCAACAAAACCACCATGGGAGGAAGATCCTTCTCCTACCTGGCAGCTAAAACCTGGAACTCACTTCCCACTCACCTTCGCCTCACTCAGAACCACCTAGCATTCAGAAAGCAACTTAAAACCTGGATATTCGACAAGTAATTCCCCACCCTTCTTCAAGCGCCTTGAGACCCTCTGGGTATGTAGCGCGCTATATAAATCATTTGACTTTGACTTGACTTGACTTTGTTGAAGCAAAACCCTGTTGGGGGATGTTCTGAACCAGTATGCCGTCTAGTCAGATCCCTGGTTGTCAGAGAATCAGCTTTCAGAGCATCACCGATCGACACCTTGAATCACCTGGGCCCGGATTTCTTCCCTTTGATTGGCGAATGTGCAGGTGCTCGCCAGCCGCCTCAGCCGGGCGTAGAAGATATCCACGGACTCTGTGTCCGATTGTCTTTCCTGCTGCTGCTTGAATCGCTCAAAGTCGGGGTTGAGCTGGGGGTCGAAATGCCGATTGAGGGCTGCAACTGCGGCCTCATAGTCGTCATCATCTCCCGTGTCTGAGAGCGTCTCAAACAGGTCATATATTTCGCCACCTCCATAGTATATTAGGAGGGGTCTCTTAACTGTTCCATCTGTCTCTCGTGTACCTTTAAAGTAATCGTTGAGGCGGACAATTCAAGCTTTCCAGCGCGGGCCGCTGTCGTCGGATCAGCGTCTCACTGAATGGGGGCAGCAGGGATACAGTGGCGTGGTTGTGTACCGTGTGTGGTGGGGGTGTTTCTGCTTTTGCCTGTCGGCTTGCAGCACCTCCCTTTGAGGGCATACTCATGCTGGTGAGTGTTGTAGGAACTGTGCTTCCTTGTGGAGTGGGCTTGCCAGTTCACCGTATGCAAGAGAGAAGAAGGGGCCCCAGTCCTTGGGGAGAAATGCTAGGACATGCACCCTGGGGACCTGCTGTGCACCTCATGGCTGTGCAGAGTGCTGCAGTATTCAAACGTGACCACTATGGGTGTCACACTCCCTTAACGAAACCACATGGTGCAGCTCACCCCTTCAGCCGTGGAGACGCTCACCTGCAGTGTTGGCAGGTGAGCCGGTTGCCATGATGCCTCGACCAGCCTGGGGAGCATTCAAGGAGGCGGGGGTACTCCACCTACGGCGCTGCCAGTAACCTCCAGCTCGTTGTGCGCTGACTTGAAGACAGGCTGGCAACGTTGTTCAGGATAGGCGGAGGGGCCGCAAAGCATCGGGGACCCAGATGCCAGGGCCAGAAGGGAACCGATGCATGCGCGCAGACAAGCACAGTGAGACTCTCCACTGCACCCAGGTATGAAGCGAGGTGCGGATCCACTACCACCCTTGTCGCCAATGTGGTGATCTGGAGCAGGGTGAGAGGCACAGGCCTAGGAGCGCCCCACAGACGAAAAAATGGACGTCACACACAGTCCTTGCATGCTTGGCCGGAAGACCCATGCGGTCTTTCCACCATTTATTTATCTCCTTGGGACGAGCCCGCCCGAGGAGTGCATGCTAGGATACAATGTACATGAGGGCCCAGGTGGCTCTCTACATGTGTGACATGCATACACCCCTACTGCTTCATTCCCAGGAGGGAGAATGCCTCAAGCTAGTACCGTGATGCTGCGCGCACCTGCAAGCGGCTGTCCACGTGTGATGCTTTACTTTCAAGAGGGAGATGGCCTGAGCCAGTGCTTTGATGCTGCACGCACCTGCAGGCAGCTGTCCATGCATGATGCTTCACTCCCAGGAGAGAGATGGCCTGAGCCAGTGCTTTGATGCTGCGCACACGTGCAAGGGGATGTCCGCACATAACGCTTCACCCCCAGGAGGGAGATGGCCTGAGCCAGTGCTTTGATGCTGCGCACACGTGCAAGGGGATGTCCGCACATAACGCTTCACCCCCAGGAGGGAGATGGCCTGAGCCAGTGCTTTGATGCTGCGCACACGTGCAAGGGGATGTCCGCACATAACGCTTCACCCCCAGGAGGGAGCTGACCTGAGCCAGTGCTTTGATGCTGCGCACACGTGCAAGGGGATGTCCGCACATAACGCTTCACCCCCAGGAGGGAGATGGCCTGAGCCAGTGCTTTGATGCTGCGCGCACCTCCAGGCAGCTGTCCGCGCATGACCCTTCACTCCCAGGAGGGAGCTGACCTGAGCCAGTGCTTTGATGCTGCATGCACCTGCAAGCAGCTGTCCATGCATGATGCTTCACTCCCAGGAGAGAGATGGCCTGAGCCAGTGCTTTGATGCTGCGCACACGTGCAAGGGGATGTCCGCACATAACGCTTCACCCCCAGGAGGGAGATGGCCTGAGCCAGTGCTTTGATGCTGCGCACACGTGCAAGGGGATGTCCGCACATAACGCTTCACCCCCAGGAGGGAGCTGACCTGAGCCAGTGCTTTGATGCTGCGCACACGTGCAAGGGGATGTCCGCACATAACGCTTCACCCCCAGGAGGGAGATGGCCTGAGCCAGTGCTTTGATGCTGCGCGCACCTCCAGGCAGCTGTCCGCGCATGACCCTTCACTCCCAGGAGGGAGCTGACCTGAGCCAGTGCTTTGATGCTGCATGCACCTGCAAGCAGCTGTCCATGCATGATGCTTCACTCCCAGGAGAGAGATGGCCTGAGCCAGTGCTTTGATGCTGCGCACACGTGCAAGGGGATGTCCGCACATAACGCTTCACCCCCAGGAGGGAAATGGCCTAAGCCAGTGCTTTGATGCTGCACGCACCTGCAGGCATCTGTCCGCACATAACGCTTCACCCCCAGGAGGGAAATGGCCTAAGCCAGTGCTTTGATGCTGCACGCACCTGCAGGCATCTGTCCGCACAGAACGCTTCACCCCCAGGAGGGAGATGGCCTGAGCCAGTGCTTTGATGCTGCGCGCACCTGCAGGCAGCTGTCTGCGCATGACCCTTCACTCCCAGGAGGGAGCTGACCTGAGCCAGTGCTTTGATGCTGCTCACACGTGCAAGGGGATGTCAGCACAGAACGCTTCACCCCCAGGAGGGAGATGGCCTAAGCCAGTGCTTTGATGCTGCGCGCACCTGCAAGGGGATGTCAGCACAGAACGCTTCACCCCCAGGAGGGAGATGGCCTGAGCCAGTGCTTTGATGCTGCGCGCACCTGCAGGCAGCTGTCTGCGCATGACCCTTCACTCCCAGGAGGGAGCTGACCTGAGCCAGTGCTTTGATGCTGCGCACACGTGCAAGGGGATGTCAGCACAGAACGCTTCACCCCCAGGAGGGAGATGGCCTAAGCCAGTGCTTTGATGCTGCACGCACCTGCAAGGGGATGTCAGCACAGAACGCTTCACCCCCAGGAGGGAGATGGCCTGAGCCAGTGCTTTGATGCTGCGCGCACCTGCAGGCAGCTGTCTGCGCATGACCCTTCACTCCCAGGAGGGAGCTGACCTGAGCCAGTGCTTTGATGCTGCGCACACGTGCAAGGGGATGTCAGCACAGAACGCTTCAGCCCCAGGAGGGAGATGGCCTAAGCCAGTGCTTTGATGATGCGCGCACCTGCAAGGGGATGTCAGCACAGAACGCTTCACCCCCAGGAGGGAGATGGCCTGAGCCAGTGCTTTGATGCTGCGCGCACCTGCAGGCAGCTGTCTGCGCATGACCCTTCACTCCCAGGAGGGAGCTGACCTGAGCCAGTGCTTTGATGCTGCGCACACGTGCAAGGGGATGTCAGCACAGAACGCTTCAGCCCCAGGAGGGAGATGGCCTAAGCCAGTGCTTTGATGCTGCGCGCACCTGCAAGGGGATGTCAGCACAGAACGCTTCACCCCCAGGAGGGAGATGGCCTGAGCCAGTGCTTTGATGCTGCGCGCACCTGCAGGCAGCTGTCTGCGCATGACCCTTCACTCCCAGGAGGGAGCTGACCTGAGCCAGTGCTTTGATGCTGCATGCACCTGCAAGCAGCTGTCCATGCATGATGCTTCACTCCCAGGAGAGAGATGGCCTGAGCCAGTGCTTTGATGCTTCGTGCACCTGCAGGCAGCTGTCCGCACATAACGCTTCACCCCCAGGAGGGAAATGGCCTAAGCCAGTGCTTCGATGCTGCGCCCACCTGCAAGCAGCTGTCCATGCATGATGCTTCACTCCTAGGAGGGAGATGACCTGTTCCAATGCTCTAGCACCCATCTTGGTCCGCAAAGCGAAACACAAAACAACAAGGTGCTGGGATAATTGCTAATATTAGTATTGTAATGTTATTCTATACTGTGTTTTATTAACTAATATTGTGGATTGTATATGCAAAGGTTTTTATTATTCATGCATAATGAAATTCTACTTGCTTGTCAGTCCAGAATGTAACAAAGGGTATAATCTGAGTGGGAACTCAGATACAGAACAAAAATACCTTGTCACATTCTTCCTGTCTTCTTTCGACCAATCCAACCTCCTTCTATCCATCCTGTCCATAATCTCTACCATCCATTCATCGATTCATCACAATATTATAAAGAGTGTTAGTTGCATGTTTAATTCACTCTCTGATTTCCTCCTGGCTTTAATACTTGGACAAAATTCACAAGATTGGTAAAATAAACACGACCGAAATATAGGGAAATTCGTAATTTGAGGAAGATTGGTCCCTGAATTAAAAAAATATATATAATAGTACAAAAGTACAATGTTGATATCTATTGTCAGAGACTTTTATGATAAGTTGTCCCTGCAAAGAATTCCTAAAAATGTGTTTTTCAATTTTTGGGAAAATTGATGTAAATATTTCTCCTTAGTGTAGGCACAATAAAAAAAACCTGTGAAAACATTATTTTAGGGGATGTTAAGTTTACTATGCATCGCTTCAAGCATTGCAAAATGCAAATTAGATCACAGATGGTACTTAGACAGCATAGCAATAAACATCATCTAAGAAACACGTGGTGTTGCTGTTAGTCATTGTATCTCTGATACCGTCTGTGAGCCACCTTATGATGGTATGTATGCAGTAGTGAACGGTGTATGTGATAGTGAAGGGTGTAAAGCAAACTAACCTGTGCTCAACTTAGAGCCACTGTGTAGAGTATGAATGCAGCAATTAAACAGTAATAAAGTGAAAACACAAAACAAGAAAAATCCCACAACAATTTCGAAACATAGAGTACAGCTTAATAAATTATTTGACACCAAAATAATATAAATACATTTAGTAGAACCACAGTTATGAATTTTTAAAGCTGAAGGTAAAAATTGTGATTAAAAACAAAAAGCGCCACCTGTGGTTATCCAGTTGCACTGGAACAGGACAAAGTCACAAGGTCAGGCTGACCACGATCGAGTGCGGGCTGGAACAGGGACTGTTAGACCATTAAATCCTGGTTGCGAAGCATTGCAAGATACTGCACTGAGTAAGCATCACTCAGAGGAGGTTCAGGTGAGCTGCTGGCTTGCGATGTGAGGTCCTGCTTCGAGATGCGGCACGCTGATGCAGTCCTGAGGAGATTTGGGGTCCTGCTCTGGACATGCAGTATGCAGCAGTGATCCTGATGCAGAGCTGTGAGGAGATGCATTGTGCTGTGGTGGTTCTGCCCAAAGGACCACTGCTGAGCACCTTCAGGCCCACTTCCATTGGCTATGGACAGGAGTGGCACCACTTGGGGAGTGGGACTCTAACCAGGTGCTCAAGGTGGTTGGTGTCTTTTGTGTCCATCAGTCTCTGATCTGGAGGCCAGTCAACTAGCTCTTGAGTCACTCTGGTGGTCCTGAGCTCAAGATGCAGGTCCAGTCCTGCCCACTAAGTCTGCAAAGTAGTAGGGCAGCAGAGTAGCAATCCTTCTTACAGCACAGCAGTCCTCCTGTGTCGCCACAGGTCCAGAGGTGTACTGAAGAGTTGGGTCTGAGGATCCACTATTTATCCTCAGTGCCGGTTTTGAAGTAGGAGACGTTTCTAGAGGGTTCTCTCAGAGGTTTTTGTAATTTCTTTCCCCCATGCTCTGGCCCCAGCTTGTCTGGGGCACATAAGACTAGTGTGAAACCCTTTGTGAGTGTGCTGAGGCAGAGCCTTTATGATGTGCAAGTGTAGTAGCTGAGAGTTCCACACTCTATCAAGTCAGAGATGGCCCATCCTGCTAACACCTATTCCCCTTTCTGTCACTGTCTGGGAACTATAACCAAAACAAAAGTTGACTGTGAGCTACACTTAGTCATGTGACCCAAAATACAGGCTGCAGGCACCAAATGGTTGGGACAAAAAATGCCAACTTTCTAAAAGTGGCATTTTCAGAATTGCAACTTGAAATCAAATGTCATCATTAAATTACAATTATTTTGCTACCAAACTCAATATTCCTACCTGCTCCCAATTGAAAGTTATTGCTTATTAAAAGTAATAAGGTAAACCAATACTATCCTATAGGAGAGGTAGGCATTGCGGTACTGAAAAACTAATCTAAGTGTTTTTTCCACAACCAGGACATGTAAAAGCTAAATGTACATGTCCGTTTTAAATACACTACACCCTGCCCTATGGGCTGTTCAGGGTGTAAATGTATGTAAATGTAAATGTATAGGAATTTATATAGCGCACTACTTACCCGTAGGGTCCCAAGGCGCTTCGACCGCTGCGAAACCCTTCCTGGCTTCCCTGAGAGATGGTCCCTTAATGGGTATCTCCAGGGTGAGACCAGGCATCCCCGGCGGTCTGGTGGGGCCGTTAGTGAAGATGAGGCAAGCTAATGCCCAGAGTTGCCGAGTGTGATCACAGATCAGAGTGGGCACCGAGGCGAGAGAATTATTGAGTCCGCTGACCCTGGTCCAGAAACCTGCCGCGCCGGGAATCGAACCCTGGTCCCGGGCCGTCCTCTGCTCTCGGGTATGCCGCCTCTAACCAGTGAGCCACACTACTTCACTGCCCACTTCACTGCACACCTTAGGGGTCCACCCCTAAGGTGGACCCCTAAGGTCCACCTTAGGGGTGACCTATGTGTATTAAAAAGGAATGTTTAGGCCTAGCAAACGGTTTATTTTGCCAGGTGGACATGGAAGTTTAAACTGCACACACAGGCTGCAATATCAGGCCTTAGACATGATTAAAAGGCTACTTACGTGGGTGGCACAATTAGTGCTGCAGACCAACTGGTAGCATTTAATTTAGAGGCCCTGGGTACAGGCAGTATCACTTTTGTATGGCCGTACAAGTAAATTAAATATGCAACTTTGGTGGAAGCCAATGTTACCATTTTAAAAAGAGGGAGCACAAGCGTTTTAACACTTGTTAGCAGTGGTAAAGTGTGCAGAGTACTAACGACAGCAAAAAAGAAGTCAGCAAAAAGAAGTTGATTGAAGGAAAAGCGGTGGGGGGAATCCACACCACGGATGTCAGGTTCAATAATCAGATTCAGATTCTCTTGGTCCGCCTTGAGAGACCTCCCTAAGCCTGCTAAAACAATGGGCCCCCCAAAAATCAACGTGGGCAATTTGATGACCTACCTTGATTTGAACAGACCCATCCTAGGGGCAGATATGGATTCCGCGCTTCAGGTTTTTGACAGTTGGATGAATGCAGCGGTGACTTCTTCTTCGAAGAAGGCTGATCCAGGCAGAAATAGGATGACTCCTTCTCAACCCTGGTATTCGCCCCACCTCCGTACTCTGAAACTTGCTTGCAAGAAACTGGAGCGAGCATGGAGATCAGCTTACTGTCCACAGGCTAAAACAGTGTTTCGCGCAGCCCAGCGAGATTACTATACTAGCATTAAACATGCAAAAACGGAGTTTTTTTCTAAAAGAATTGAGAGAGCTAGTAACAACAGTCGGGAAATTTTCTCGATAGTGAAGAGCTTTCTCTCTCCCTGTGCTGAGCAGGTATCCATGAGTCCTTCTACTGAATGGTGTGAAAAGCTCTCCTCCTTTTTCCTAACGAAAATTGCTAATATTCAACACAGTTTGAGAACAGTTGGAGGAGGCGATAAGATGATAGATAACAACGAAACTAAGGTTCCTCCCACCATCATCATGGAGAGACTTTTCCCTCCTTCGGTCGAGGATACCCTGGCAGCAATTAAATCTTTAAAATCTGGTGCTCCCGGGGATGTCTGTCCGGCCCGGGTGTTGGCCGAAGCAGCCGAAGTTGTGGCTTCTGAAATCTCCCAAATAATAGGACTATCTTTTTCCACTGCTACTGTCCCGAAAACATGGAAACAGGCTAAGCTTTTGCCATTGCTAAAGAAGACAGGCGCTGATCCTGCTGTACCGAATAACTATAGACCTATTTCTCTTTTACCAGCTATGGCTAAAATTGGTGAGAAGCTGGCATTCTCTCAGCTTAATGCCTTTGTGGAAACTTCTGAGGCGTTACATCCTGCCCAATCTGGCTTTCGTGCAGCCTACAGCACAGAGACAGCGCTGGTGGAGGTTACAGAGGCGATTAGAGGGTGCTTGGACAGTGGCGGCAGAGCGGTCCTAATTTTATTGGACCTCTCTGCTGCGTTTGACACCGTTCCTCACACACTTCTCTTGGCACGACTGGCCGATATCGGCATAGTAAGTTCTGCTCTGGAATGGGTGAAATCCTTTCTTACAGAAAGATCTCAGCAGGTCTGGATTCCTCCTTACTCATCCTCAATCAAATCCCTTACTACAGGAGTGCCCCAGGGCTCTACTTTGAGCCCCCTCCTTTTTAATGTATATCTCACTCCTCTTATTTTTTTAGCTGAACAAATGGGAGCAAAAATAATAGCTTATGCGGATGACACGCAGCTCCTGTTTACGTGGCCAGATGCGAACACTGACACTGAGGTAGTACGTTCATGCCTCTCCGCTGTGTTCAATTGGTTAGCAGCAGCACAGCTGAAGTGCAATGAAGATAAAACAGAAATCTTACTATATGGCCAGTTTCCGTCCAATTTCAGAGAAACTCTATGGCCTTCTGATTTTCCCCAGCCAGGCGCCGTCAATATCCCTGCTAAAAATTTGGGAGTCTGGTTTGGGGAGGATTTGCGATTCGAGGCACACATAAAAAAACTCACTGGGGTGTGCTTCGGGTCCCTAAAGGCCATGAGGAAGATTTTTCCTTATCTGCCCTCTTCAGCAAGAGAGTCGGTCGCAAGAGCCCTTATTCTATCACGACTCGATTATGCCAACTCTTTGTTGTGTGGCTCTCCGGCTTTTTTGGTCTCAAAGCTCCAGATTATCCAAAATGCGACTGTTCGCCTACTGTGCAATGTGCCATATAGAGAAAGTACTCGGACTCACATGAAAGAACTACATTGGCTGCCAGTAGCGCAGAGGATAACCTTTAAAATTCTTACTATAGCTTTCAAAGCAGTTCATGACCTTGGCCCCTCTTATCTGAGAGACAGATTTTCCCGCTATGTCCCTACTCGGGCTCTGCGTTCAGCAGATTGCAATTTTTTAAGAGTACCCCGATTTCAGCGAGTTCGCTTGGGAGGCCAATCTCTTGCTGTTACCGCGGCCAGGACTTGGAATACCCTCCCCCTCCCCCTGAGATTAACTGAAAATTTTGTGACATTTAAGAAGGCACTTAAAACTTATCTTTTCAGAATTGCTTATTAATTTCTTCATTGAAAAAGGAAATTTTCTGTTCTCTTCTTTCCCTCTGGCCACATACATGTTTCTTTTTACGCGCCAGGACACTCTGGTAGTATATGAGCGCGATATAAAACAGCTAAAATAAAATAAAATAAAACAGCTAAAATAAATAACGTCCTAGTAACTTGTGGAGTGAGGAACATCTCTTGAGGCTAAATAACCCAACTGGTTGGTATCAATGCTTGGTTAGATGGCATGGAGTGTTTGTGTAATATTCTAAGATTGATAGAGTTGCTAATATCCAGAACATCTGGAGCTCATTGTTGTGGTTTGTTTTTCTGTTTGTTTTCTGTTCTGTTTCTGTATGTTCAAACATGTATTTGCAAAAGACACAATCTCCATTCTCAGATCATAGCCACAATTTAGCGTGGTGCACATTTTCAGGGAGTGCTATAGACATTCAGAAATTCATCAACATTTCTCTTTAAGTGATACTCTTTCTAGTGGGCTATTTTCAACCAGTATTTATATCTGTTTTTCTGATCCTTCCTCTGTTCATATGCTTAAACACACTAGGGTTTGATATATAGGTGGGTGATAACAGTGAATATTTAAAAATCACAACACGTCCCTATCCGCTCCCCTGACAGGCCAAACACCTTAGTTGGGGTCCACCTGGTGTATTTATACCATGGCAGAGACTCCTTTGACAGCTCCTCCAAAGTTTGGGGATAACTCTTCCTCCTTGTTCTAAGAGATGTTTTAGTTTGACAGTGGTAGATACATTGATTTTTATTAAATACATTATTTTGGTTCTCATTCACAAATATAGTCTAACTGTATTTTCCTCATTGGCTTTGATTCTTAGGCAGAAGGACAGAGGAGGAACACAACATGATAACATGGCTGACTCGTGCCTCAATGATACTGAGCCGGAGTGGGTTAACAAGACCGATACGGACATTCAGAACTGTACCTTATCCACCACAGATCTAACTGTGGGTGTCGTGAGTTTGGTCATCTCATTCATTGGTCTGCTTGGCAATGGCACCGTCTTCTGTTTCCTCACTTTCTGGATCAAGAGAAACCGGTTCACGATCTACATTCTCAATCTCTCAGTGGCTGACTTCATGTTTCTTCTCTGCTCTGTCACCGGAGTGTTGAGCTTATTTGTCGTTCACTACGAGCCATCTCTGCAGTATGATTATGCCCTTAGATTAACACTAGAAGTCTTCTTCTCTTTTGGGTACAACATGAGCCTTTCTCTCCTGACTGCCATCAGCGTAGAACGCTGCCTGTCTGTCATCTTCCCCATCTGGTACCAGTGCCGACGGCCTAAGCACCTGTCAATAATCAACTGTTGTCTTCTGTGGGCTCTCTCCTTGGTGGTGACGTCAGTGGAGTTCTTCTCCTGCATCGAGGAGGACCACATGCATGAAGGGCCTTCCAGCCCCTGTGAACATGCTGTCTTCATCTTCATGTGCCTGCTGAACTTCCTCATCCTCACCCCACTCATGGTGGTGTCCGGCCTGACCCTCCTCATCAGGGTACAGAGAGACTCGCTCATGCGCCAGTCCTCCAAGCTCTACCTCATTGTCATAGCGACCGTGGTCATCTTCCTCGTTTTTGCCCTGCCGATGAGGGTGATGACTCTGCTGCATTATGAACATTTAGAGTATTCGGATAATCTTGCTTTGTTGACGGTTCTGTTTTCAGCTATAAGCAGCAGCCTCAACCCATTTGTCTACTTTTTCGTTGGAGGCCAATGGAAGTGGAGCAAGAGGGGCTCTGTGCAGACAGTGCTTCAAGCGGCCTTCAAGGAGACTGACTCAACGCAGACAGGAACAGACAGCGTCGTCTCAACCACAACCAGCGAGAGCCCGAAGCTGAAATAAGATTGGCACAAGCTTTGTAAATAGAGGTGACATTAGAAATGCACTCAGACTTTGTCCAGTTTTCGCCTTCTCAATCCAAAACACATTACACGCGTGTCCTTGGCTTGGGTCACCAACCTAGTGGCAAGGTAAAGCATTATGAATCTTTAACAGCTAACATTTCATAAGACTCCTTCCTTAAATGCCAGCCTGGTAAATAACTCATGTAAAGAGCGCCCGGCTTTCAAGAATGGAATTTGCTGCACAGTATCTTGGAACAATGACAGAAGTGTGGCTGTTGACCCAAACATGATGATGTGGATGTCCCTGAGTGTTGTTCACTAGATAACAAAATACATGGGAGCAGATTTATCGAAGTTTTGCGTCGACCCTTGAGCCACACAGGGGGGCGTAAGGGTGACGCAAAACCTAATAGAGGTTTATCCAGCCACACAAGGCCACCTTGCGTGTGCCTGCATGGCTTGATACATCTAGATTAACACAAGGGCAGCGCATATCACTTCCTTGCATTACTCTGCACTGAGGCGGCATTCTGTGTGTAGAGCGCGGGTGGTTCCACACATCCATCCATAGATTTTGGCACATTCCCAGAGTTACTGTTAGTGGTAGACCTGGAAATGCGTCAAAATGCTACACCTCTCCAGGTGTGGAGAAACACGTTTAAATGTCTTTATTTCTCCTCGTTATTTCCTCTTTCTACATGTGCTGCATTCTGTATCATGCATAGAAATATGAAAATGACTTTAAGGAATGTTTTTGTGCAGGAAGGTTCTTCCTGCTTAAAAATAAACCTGCCTACAACACAGGCATCCCTGCATCATATCGCAAGGAAGCCTGCATTAGTGCTAGGTAGCCGAAAGTATGCTGGTGCTAGGAAAGGAGAGGAATGCACCGTATAATGGTAAATCAGAGCATTCCTGCCCGTTTTCTTTCACGCAGGACAGCAAGGCGGTTTGCTGAGTTGTGGTGCATGAAAAAATGATAAAGGTGGGCCATGATCTGCATGCAGTAATCTAGAGATCTGAGCTCAGTATTCTCTGTATATAAGGCTGCCTCTGTTCATGTTTTCTGGCTAGCCGATGCTGCAGGAAACCTTGCAAAAATAAATGACTGTGGAATTTCTTCCCACCGAACCATAAACATTCAGAGCACACAAGAAGCACCATTGTTGCACAGAGCCCTCAATTCTGGAACAATCTTGACTTTCCCCTATGGCAATTTGAAAATTCGCAATTAATTGGGAGTTCTCAAATTGCGGTTGCATTTAAGGAATCGCATTTAGCGATTCCGTAAATGCAATGCATGAAAGTTTAAAAATCTGCGATTTCGCAAATAGGAGGAGCAAATTACCATGAAGTTCAACTTCATGGCAATTTTAAAAACCTTTGAAAAATGCACTTTTTTGCATTTTTCAAAGATTCATGTTGCACACACGCATGCCCTAAGGACATGTGTGTGCGGAACATATGTGCACAGATCAATTTCAGGGGTGCAACAGGGTGTCCTTTGGACACCCCTGCACCCTTGAAATTGCATTCTCAATTTGCGATTCGCTAATTGCGAATCGCAAATTGAGAATGTCTTTCCCATTCATTCTTAAGGGCATCTAGGCCCATAGGAATGAATGGGGAGGTATTCCTTAATTGCGATTCGCAATTTGCGAGTCGCAATTAAGGAATATTTAGAAATCGCAATTTTTTTAGCGATTTCTTCATGCATAGCCTTTTGCTATTCCTTATTAGCGAATCTTATTGTTCGCTAATAAGGACTCGCAAATGGCATTGTTGATGCATGAGGGCCAAGATCCCTCAGATCCCACCTTAGGAGTCAACCAGATGTGGAAGGATGTGAAATTCAAGCTTGAGCCAAAGCCTGAAACAGGTGTTAGATCAATGAAAGAGGTTTGCCAGCTGCCACCCACTGCATTAAAATGGGATCTGACAAGGTTGACAGGTGACTTGTTTAGTGCTGCCTGCCCACCTGGGTAACCAATAGTTTGTACCTGAATGGATGTTTTATATTTGGTCGAAAGGAGGTTTGGGTGGCTAGGTGGTATTGTAATTATGGCATCCAAGAAAAAGGTGATTCAGGCAACTAAAGTGGTGAAAAATCCTACAGAACAAAAACTAAACTGGAGCATGCAGGACCCCGGTGGAGTCTGTAAACTCTAGTCTCACTGACAGTGCTGCAGAGGGCCAGGAAGAGGGTGAAAGCAAGGACCTTCTAAAACATTAGGTCATGCTGAACATTTCTAGATTATTTAGAAAATGCTAAATAAACGGTTAGTGATGGTGCAGTACCTTAACATAACTGTGATATTACAGTTTTGATTTATTGGTGCGATTCGTACATTCTACCTTTAAAGAGTGGAAAGGGTACTTTTCTCCTACTACATATTTCATAGGATCAGATACGGAAGGAGCTCATTTGTTGATGTTTTAGGTATGGAAACAAATTTGGGTTCATTTTCTGTTCTTTTAAACTGTTACAATTCTGCAGCCCTGAAGGAGTACCTAGTCAGGGGCAGGAGGGGGGTGTCAGGAGTCGTGTCTGTTGACTACCACCATCCCCCCGGCCCCGCGAACAAATTGTCCATTGGCCGCCAAACCCCCCCCCACTCTCCTTCCTACCGGAACAAGTCATCCAAGGAGGGAAGGTGCTTTTGGAGGTAGGGTTCAAACAGTTGACCTACTGCCAGCTAAGGAGGACCTGAAAGGGAGACAGAAGAAAATGAAAAAAACAAAAACGTTTGTGTACAGTTTTATGGTTAAATGTTTGGAAAAATATGAACCACAGAACATGGAAAAATCAATGATTTCCAGATAACATTATTAAGAATTAAAGATCGATTGAGGCTTGCCGATTGTCATTTTTTCTCTCCACTGTACGCTGTATGAACCTTACGCTTTTCAATAAATAGATTTAATAAGTAGAAGAACTAAAGCAAAACATAAATGGAAATAATAAAATGTCTGTCATAACAAACACTATTTCAATGCCCCAAAGACTCAAAGAAAAAATGTAATCTTAAAGCTAAAAATAAATGCTAACTCCTTTGATTTAAACATATTGTATGTGGTGGTATTTGTAGAGCACAAACCTAGCAAAAAGACAGCGGAGCGCTGTACAGGGTGAAAGGCAAGTATCAACATGTCATAGGCAAAGTAGCTGCTATGTGAATTATTAATGCATTGTGATGTATTCTTTAAAGCCTCTATCTTCAACTCTTTCTGGGCCAGCGCTGGCCTGGTTCTGATGGATATAGAGATGTTGTTTAAGATCATGGTGCATAGATTGAAAAGACCTGCTGTCTTTTTTTCTTTTTTACACTTCTAAGGAGCTGAATACGAGTTGCTCGTAATATTCCGACCTATTATGCATAGATCAGAATTATGAGTTGTTAGATAATTACGGGTGTGTTAAATAATCCTACATTCCTAAAATTTCGTCAGGTCAAACCTGCTGAAATTTAGCAGGGGAAAACATACAATATTTCATGTATTATGTGGATTGTGGTGCGTTAAACACCAAAATCCACTTTATTACCCATGAACTTCATCATACAGAACATCTGAGTAAAACAGAAATTAGGATGGTTTATCCAGTTGAAGACCACAATATTAGGACAAAAATATTGTTACGCAAAATATTGTCTCCAAAAAACTGTCTAGCATTATATCATCAAGGAAAATAACTCTGTAAAAATGTACTATTGTTCAATCCACATTACATACCTTGAAGATATATATTATAGGGTATGGTAATGCCTCTTAATAGCAGCCTTTGGAATGCTGTCACTGAATAAATGTAAAGATCTGCAGGTGCTTTTTGAAAAGGTTGAGTTTTGTGTACCGTCCATTGGGTTAACAGACAACTCATTACCATTTTGGAAAACATAAAGTATCACATTTTTATGCAAAGTGTAGTTCCCTTGGTCAGCACATCTGAAATTTGTTTTAAAAATGTTCCTTACTCAATTATTCATTTCACATTTAAAGAGGTGAGTGCAGTGCTTTAAATAGGCAGTGACTGTCCGATACTGAGTACCTGCACTTCTTTAATCTGAAAGGGAGAGTACCGGCACTTCTCAGCACTCTTTTAATACATTTAATGGAAGAGTACTGGCGCTTCGCAGCAGCAAACAGGTACTCTAAATAGTACCTGTGCATCTATATTTTCATTTAAAGTACTGGGTGAGTGCGGTTTATGGATGTTGTGTGTGAGCCTGGGTTTAGGAAAGCTTGAGGTGCAACTATGTGTACTTGCACAGTTTTACCTAGAGAAGACAAATCTTTAGGCTACTGGAAGGATGTTAATAAAATGTTTCATGAGAGATGTAATGAGGTCTGATTGACATATTAAGGGTATAAAGGCATTTTCTGATTTAGAACATAAGGTAAGACACAACAAGCAGTGTTCCCCCGAAGGTGAACGCCTGCGTGCCCGCGCACGTCAGAGCACCCGAGCGCGCAGTGCTGTGTGTGGCTCACACACACATGCCCAAGAGCATTCGCGCCGCTGCTGCAGCCTGAAAAACTGGCATTTTGAACTTGGAGAGGAACTGAGGAAGAGGCATTTAGCAAGTGCTCCCTCTCAAGGAGGGATCCCTTGCTAAATTTCTTGCGTTTTCTAGAGTGCGGCTGTGGGGTGCTTCTGTTTAAGCATTCGTGTTAATTGCAGAGCCTGTCACGAGCTGCAATTAACATGAATGCTTTAAACAAAAGCACACAATCTGCCCGGCAACCACACTCTAGAAAGCAAAAGAAATGCAGAACCAAACACAGCGTGTGCTCTTAGAAACATTTAAAAGCACACTCTGTGTTGCATTTCTTCTCTTTATAGAGCGGGGCTGCGGGGTGATTGTGTGCATTTTTTAAAGTGTTCATGATAATTGCAGCTCATGAAGGGTGCTGCCATTAACATAAAAACGTTAACAAAGGCTTACAATCACCCCGCAGCTGCGCACTATTAAGAGAAGAAATGCGGTTTCGGGTGGGTCACGCTGTATGAAAGTTAATGAAAATATCAGGGCCATCAAGCGCGAAGCCGGTACCGATATCTGGTGGCAAGAGGCACCTGGGGGGCTGATGGTGTTGGGGCTGTGTGCAGAACTTGTGACACTGCAGGCAGCGTATGGCCTGGCTTGTGCCCTGGAACAAACCTGCAGCCTACGACGCGCCCCTCCTCACAGTGAGCATGGCTTGTGAGGGGGAGGAGGGGTCTGCACAGGATGCAAATGCGCCAGGCCACAGTTCCTTCGTTGGCGGTGGGCGTTCAGGGGAAAGAGTAAGTTGCAGACCCACCACCTGAAATCAGAAATGGCAATTGACCTCATCCTGACCTGCGGTGCCGGAAAACCAGATAAGATCAGAGCTGCCTTGAATGATGATCCATGTGCTGGTTTCGGTTTCAGCAGGCTAGTGCTGTTGTTCATATTTCTCTGTCTTGCCACGTGGTCTAGCCTATACATAGATCCCAAACAGATCCAGGCAGCTATGGGTAGCCTGATAACAGCTAGAGACCAGAAAAGAGATTAATACCGGCCGGTGGACAATAGCGGTGAATGATTGCGGGAAGTGGGGGCCTATCTGCTAACTGCTGCACGCTCACCTTGCACCGCAGGAGTCTAACCTTATATTATTGAGCTCAGTCTTGGCATTGGGCCATTGTGGGATGACTTGTTCTAGTCTCTGTGACACCATCATGCCACATGAATACCTAATGAAGCGGAGGGCAGCTAAACTAGCCCCTAATCAGCAGCAATCAGAGTCTCTGTCAGTTACATGTCTCAGTGGCTGCCAGAGCAGCGAAAATGCGCCCTACTTTCCTCTGTGCTAATTATAACGCTCCGACATGACAGTTTCAGGAGGCGCTATAAATGCGTGACTTCGCATATCAGTGCAGTGATCCGGACCACACACTGGAATGCATTAGTCTAACGCCTGATGCATGATACTTGGCAGGGCTGCAGCAAGCCTACAAACGCGGTCATCCAGTCCGATGCACAAGAATGCTAAGAAAATAATTCAGAGACTGGATGAATTATTCTCATCTGGAATAGGGAAACTAGAGATTTTCAGAGATTGCTTCATTGTATCAGTGCAAATGTACACATCTTTTCTTTATAGCCCACAATGAAACAGAATTGCTTCATGGCACTCAAAAGGTTGATAGATAAGGAAACAAATAGCCAGCCAAATAACCATTTTGTTAGTAGGTAACGCTGAGATTTATCTAGTTCTAAAAAGTTTATTAAGCATAATAAAAGGTAATAATACCAAATACAGTATGATAATCATGAGGGAGAGATGTGGGAGGGGAGGGATGAATTGGGGGAGGAAATAATGATTGATTACACATTTCTATAGCGCATGGTTACCCTGAGGCATCCCAGCGCTTACGTGGACCAGTCATCTCCATTAATTTTAGCAGAATAGGAAGGTTTTCAGCATTTTTCTAAACCTGAGATGGTTCTCCTCCAAGCGGATAGCATCTGGAAGATTATTCCAAAGCTTTGCAGCCTGTAGAGAGAAACGTCTGCCCCCGGTACGCGATCTCTTGATCCTGGGGATTGCCAGTAGATTCTTATTACTGGATCTCAGGGTTCTGCATGTTTGATAAGGAGTAAACAAGGGTGCAAGAATGTCTGCTCCGGAGTTATGCAGGGCTTTATGAGCAATAGTCATTGCTTTAAATTCAATTCGTTGTTGCACAGGCAACCAGTGTAGTTGCTTCAATGCTGGTTTGGCAGAGGTTCTGCGTGGGATATTTAGTAGCATTCGGGCAGCACAGTTTTGGATGGTCTGAAGGATCTTGATTGTCCCTTTAGGGGCCCCTAGATAGACTGCGTTGGAATAGTCTAATTGTGATAGTATAAGGGATTGTACTAGGATCCTTCTAGCCTCAAAGGGAAGTAATCCTAAGATCTTTCTAAGTGCTCTCATGAGGGCATAACCAGTCCCTGCTACCTTCCGGGCTTGGACCTGAAAGTTAAGGGCTGGATCCAGCCACACTCCCAGGCTTTTAATTTGCTCCTTGGGGGTTGGAGGCTGCCCCAGGGAGTCCGGCCACCACATATCCACAGAGGTAGGTGGTTTATGTCCTAGCATCATGACCTCTGTTTTAGCTCCATTAAGCTTCAAAAAAGAGTCATTCATCCATTCCTGGACTTTGCTAAGACAGGAGGAGAGTTTGTTATAAGTTGTCTCCTGCCCAGACAAGGAGATGATAAGCTGAGTGTCATCAGCATATGTTACCAATTGTACTCCCCAAGATTGCACCACCTCAGCCAAAATAAGGAAGATCAATATGCAATAGGAGGATAAAGAATAAACAATGAACTCATTCTATATATTAAGAGAAGTAATAAGAAGGGTACAGTCAGTAAAAATAAACAACATATGCAAATAAGGTTATGCAAGTAAGTATGTTAACATAAAGATTGGAATGAAAAGTGGGGAAATCAAGGGGGTTTAGAAACCTCCTGTTGGGCAGGTCATGGACGAAAAGAATGGGTTGTACAATTATCTAAATACATTGTAATAGGAAGCCATAAATCTGCACGTTTAGCTGCCATCTGGGCAGGGAATACTAAAGCAGTATCAAGCCTATGATTATGACATACATTATACCACCATGCTTCGAAAATAATAGTTGAAGAAGACTTCCAATTAATAGTAATTTGTTGAAAAGCTACTGCTAATAATAAATCAACAATACGAACAGTAGAGTCAATAACATCCCAGCAAGGTGAAAGACTTCCCAAGAAGACATGGGTGGGGGAAAAGGGAATACATGTGTGAAAAATAACATTGATTTGTGCCCAAACCTGTAACCAAAAAGCATGAACATTCTTGCAAAGGAATAACATATGAAACAGGTTAGCATTGGGTAAAGCGCAAGACCAACAGGAATCTGGAGTGACAGGAAATCGCTTGTGAAGAGTAGCAGGTGCATGAAGCAATCTGTTGTAAATGAAAAATACAGATTGCGTCAAGGACGCTGCTCTTGAAGTCTTACGAATTTTTATCCATATCTTAACCCATAGAGATATCGGCCATGCCGTAGAAAAATCATTCTCCCATTGTTCCTCTACTTTGGATTTGGGTCTGGGGAGTGTGTGCGTATGAAGGTGTTTGTAGATAGCAGAAGCTTTAGGAGTAGCTTGCAGAATAGAGTGAAGATGAAGGGCAGGGTTGGGTGGAGTAGGAGAAGAGGACGCCTGCAAGAGCATCGTATAAACCTCCATAATCATTGCTTTGAGAAGAGGATACTTGGACGCAAATGAAGAAGGTAAATCAAAAGTGGAACTTAGGGTAGAAAAAGGTAAGAATATAGAATGGGAGAAAAGCTGTGATATCCAGAGTAATCCCTTGGACCTCCAAGATTTCCAATAAAAGGGTTTATTTTTAAGTAGAAGAGATTTATTGTGCCAAATGGGGGAGGAAAGAAAATCAACAATTGTCACAGGGGGAGGGGGAGTAGAAGATAGGAGGAGTTTAACAGTGTATCTGTGAATGAGAGTAGGAATCAAGGAGGGCTTATGAGAAAAAGAGAGATATTCAGCAAAAGAGAAAGGGGAAAGAAAAAGACGCTCAATCTTGGTCCACAAATGGCAAGGGGAGTCAGGGTCCTGTAGCCAAAAGGAAGCTTGTCGTAACAGAAAGGCTTTATGATATGTTGAAAAATCAGGAAAATTAACACCACCTTCAGAAGCTGGGCGTATAAGTCTAGCTATGGACATTTTTGATTTTTTGTTGTGCCATAGGAAGGAGGATAAAATTGAATTAATTTTCTTTGAGAACTTTGCCGGAACAGAAACCGGGATATTGGAGAGTGTGTACAAAACAATGGGGGATAACATCATCTTGATAGTGTCCAAACGACCCCACCAAGATAAATAGAGGGGGTGCCACTTGGCTGTAAGGTCGGACAATTTAGTGCACTTAGAGAGACACAAAGAAATAGTATCAGGAATGGAAGGGGTAATATGTAAACCCAAGTATTTAATGTCGGAAGGGCTCCAAGTAAAATTAGAGGCATTGAAGTCAGGTTTAAAAGTAAATTTTGTTAGGGGGAGGATCTCGCATTTATCATTATTAAGTTTGTAACCAGAAATTAAGGAATATTGCCGAACTTCCTCCAGGAAAACAGGAATGGAAACTGTTGGGTTTGAGATGAAGAGTAAAATATCATCTGCTTAAGAGGCAAGCTTGATGGAGGTTTCCGCGGCCTGAAAGCCGTAGATGTCAGGGTTTTGACGTAACTTGGACAAGAAAGGTTCTAAGGCAAGGTTAAAAAGAAAAGGGGAGAGAGGACAACCCTGGCGAACACCTCTGGCAAGGTCGAAGTAGGGGGAGATCCGACCATTAGCATAAACTGCAGCTCTTGGGTGAGAATAAAGTAGTGAAATTAGAAAGATGAAGTTAGGGCCAAACCCGAACGATCCAAGAGTATGAAAGAGGTAAGGCCATTCAACCCAATCAAAGGCCTTCTCAGCATCTCGGGCAATTGCTGTGAGGGAGTGTTGGAGGTGGGAAGATTTTGATAAAATATTAAATAAAAGCCTGGTGTTATCAGTGATGTAACGACCTTTAACAAAGCCAGACTGCTCCTCACCCAAGAGGTCAGGGAGTAGATGATCTAATCTTATTGCCAAAGATTTAGCGAACATTTTATAATCAATATTAACAAGAGATATAGGTCTGTAATTTTTACAATATTGCACATCTTTCCCAGGTTTAGGTATTAAACAAATATGTGCATCTGAAAATGTCCCTGAGGAGGAACCTGACTGAGCAAAGGAGTGAAGAAGGGAATATAGCTTTGGAATTAGTATTTTGGAGAAATGAAGATAAAATTCAACGGTAAAACCATGTGGGCCAGGAGCTTTGTTGAGTTTAAGACGTTGAAGTGCAGTGAGCAACTCCTTTTGTGAAATATCAATTTCTAAAGAGGAAAGGTCAAGAGGAAAATGTGCTGGTTTCTGAATAGTTGAGAATAAATGTGTAAGAGAATGGAGAGAGGGTTGGGTATCAGATGTGTATATGGTCTCATAAAAGCGGGAAAAGGTGGCAAGAATGTCGGCATCTTTGTGTTGCAAATGTGCATTAGTGTCATAAACAGACTCAATATTCATTTTGTTATGTGTAACCTTCAGGTAATTAGCAAGGATTTTTCCGGCTTTATTCCTACCCCCATAAAATTTAGCACTTGACTTAAGTAAGTATAAGGAGGCATCCTCAGTAGATTTTTCATTAAACTTGAGTTTGGCAGCGACCAAAGTTGTCAAACTATCCTTGGAATGTGAGGTGTAATAGGAGTGTTCCAATCGTTTGATGTCAAGAAGGAGGTTTTTAGTAGAGTGGCGAGCAGTTCTGCGCTTCTTAGCAACATAGTTGATAATGAAGTCACGTGCAGCTGATTTAAAGGTATCCCAAACAATATGTTTAGAGACAGGGGGAGTATCGTTCAGTAGAAAAAATTTGTCAAAGAATGCGGTGAAAGAAGTAGAACAATTGGGATCTAAATGGAGGGTGTTGTTAAAACGCCACCTTCTGGGTCCATTAAGTTTAGGGAGCACATCAAGACTAAACATAACAGGGGCATGATCCGAAAGCAGAATTGGACCAATATCCGCCGAGTGATGCGTCTGAGCGAGGTCATGGAAAACAAAAATATAGTCAATCCGTGACTGTGAACGATGGTATGGTGAATAAAAGGAAAACTCCTGCAAAGTCGGGTTACAAAGTCTCCAGGAGTCGACAAGCTTATGCTGAGAAATAGCTTGGGCAAAACGTTTGTGTGACTTAGTAGGGATATAGGTGGCATCAGATTTCGTATCAACAAATGGATCCAGGGGTTGGTTACAATCCCTTGCAAGGATGAAATTATCATCTATAAATTGAGTAATGCGTGGTGAAAATTCTGCCCAAAAAAGGGGTTCACCCGTGGTCGGACCGTAAACATTAAGAAGAGAAATTGGAACACCTCTAAGCGATAGTTTGACATGTGTCCATCTGCCATTGGTATCAGATTCTTGGGAGATAACGGTAAAAGGGAGAGACCTACGACATAAAATAGCAACACCATTGCGTTTACCATCACCTTGCGAGTAAAAGACTTCACCTACCCAACCTCTTTTAAGCTTGACAGATTCTATGTCAGAAAGGTGAGTTTCTTGAAGAAACGCAATTTCAACGTTTAATTTGGCTAGGTGTGATAAGATACGTTGACGTTTAATTGGGGAATTAATACCCTTAACATTCCATGAAGTTATATTCAATGACATAACATGTACATTAAAATAGCGAGTTCATAACAATTACAAGAATATTGTATAAAAAATAGATTGTAAAATATAACGTATATCAAAGCGAGACAAAAGTCCATGGAGGAGAAATGGGAAAAGGGAGGAAAAGAAAGAGTGAAGAATAGTGTAGTGTAGTTCCTATTTTCCCTATAGGCCCTGCGCATTGGAATAACATAAACAGCAGTTTGACGTAGAAGTGCGGTCTTCCAGGTCTCTACTGACTATGCTAAACTTAATTGGGTTTGTTACCAACTAGCTCAGAGGTCACTGGAAACTTTCTTGACTGAATAGGAAGTGATCAGCTTCCCTGGTACAAACAAGAAGGGATTCAGTTTTCCAACAACCGCATAAACATGACAACTTTGCTCCTTAGAATAAGAGTCAATCTCTAGAGTCGTGTGAAACAATAGACAGTTATTTTACTCAGTCAGTTGTGCAGATTACTTTCACCAAGATGCTGAGAAAATAGAGAGACGGGTGTTTTCAATAAAAAGGTATTATTTATTGAACAGTCTTTCTTCTCATGCAAGAGAAATAAATTGCCACAATTGCAAGACTAGTTATTATAAAAAGTGCGTACAGTAAAATGAGGATTGCGAAATAATACTGTAAAAGCATTGATATGGTTTCTTAGCCATACAATGGTTAAAATGAATAAAATATATACATTCATATATACATTAGGCTAACGTACTCAACTGGTGCTTCTAACTACGCCTACCCCAGTGTACCTGATCTAAGCCTAATACTTGGCAGTTTTAGTTAAGTTGGTTTTGCCAAGGTTTGCTTCAAGAATTCTCTCTAAAGGTTTAGTCAACACCATACCTCTGGAATAGAATGTTGGAGGTCTTGTATCTCCTTCCAGGACTCGATATCCCAGTCACTCGCAAGAGTAGGCGGGAAACGCCGGAGCTGGATTTTCTCGGCAGGAGAAAAGACAGCGTCTCTCTCAGCGCGTCGAGGAGGAGGAGGGGCAGCGTCCGTGGGCAGCTTGCATCTGCTGGGCTCTGTAAGGGACAGCTGTTCTGCTCCTGTGTTCACCACACCATCGCTATCATCGATGTCGTTGAGGCAGCGTTTGATTAAGGCAACGTTGGTAATATTTATACCTGAAAGGTGCCTTGTTTGACGTAAGTTTTTGGACAGAAGACGTCAATAAACATGTCACTAGGAAGTGATCGTCTCTCAGTGCTCATTAGAGTTCTATTACTAAACAAAACATAGCAAGCGGGGCTTTCCCAGGTTGCTGAGTTTTATCTTGTTGAAGAACTCGGAGTGTAATCTAGGAATCATAGATAGTGGCTTCTGCTGTGTTCTCTATCTGCTCTAATGAGCTGCAGAGGAAGAGATTCTGAAATGTGGCTCTGATAGTGTTAGGCCAGAGACGAGTTTCTGAAATATCGCTCTTGATCGTTTATGCCATTATAGGGGTATAAATGGATTATAGCCGTATAGGGGCATAAGGTCACAGTATTGATCAGGGTCCTAGATTAGAACACGACAATAGGAAAGAAAAAGGAAAAAGAAAATGAGCAAGATCGAAAGAACATAATATGAACAAATAGGCAGAAAGTACATCACATGGAGAAATGGGGTAACAGTGTAAGAATAGTGACGTGAAAAACAATAAGAAGCTAAAGAGAAGAAATTTAAGTAAAGGGGTATTTTGAAGAGAATTACAACCTGTAAAAGTAATAACCTCCACATGAACAAGAGAACTTAGACAGAAAGGGAAAGGTAAGGAGAGAAGGGAACGAAAGAACAAATAGGAACAAGGGGAGAACATACCTACAAAAGGAGAAGACAAGAATGAAGCCGGGGGGGGGGGGAGGTAGCCGCCGAGGCAAGGCAGCAACATTGAGGACAGCCAAACAGAGAGCCGGGGAGACATCATCAAACGGGGAAGAAAACCTGTGGAAGCAAAATGAGGAAATACAAACAATTAAACATGAGAAATAACTAACAACAATATGAAGAATAGAAGACAATCAACCGGGGAACAAACGAAGAAGAGAGGCAAACATGGTCAAAACAAGAGCATCAACATAGCAAAAGCCATCAGAGAAGTAAATCAGCCAGGATGAGATGAAGAAGGCCGAGAAGAGTCCATAGCAGTGGTTTTGTGAGCATTGATGAAACTTTGTAGCTGCACCAGGTCTTCGTAAACAGTTGTCTTATTATTATAGGTGACTTTGAACAAGCAAGGATGATACAATCCATATCTGGTACCCATGGAACGAAGGACATCTCTCATACCCAAGAAAGCCTTCCGTCGATTTGAAGTTGCTTTAGCATAGTCTTGAACAAAGAACAGAGGAGAAGTACAGGAATGTGGTGGTAGTGTTTCTCGTAGATGAGAAAGCGTCCGCACATATAAGTAGTACAATTCCCTAAGCACGTATACGTGTATTGTCACTAATATACAGTTCCTAATGTGAGGTGCACTGTTATCCTGTCAAACACCCACCACCTGGAGTGTTAAATTAGCAAAAATAATTTTGCTAATATAAAGTATCAAAGAAAAAAAAGGCATTGATCAGGCACCCTCACAAGATATGTAATCATCCAAATGATTATTCACTGTTTATAATAAACAGTTCATTGCTAGGAGAAAGGCTTCCAAAACACGGATCCAGAGCCAGGTGTTAGACTTCAAATCTTTTATTTCAAAATTATTAAAAATTGTTTCCAGCTTGTCCTGCCGACACGTGTTTCGTCTCTTTGGAGACTTTTTCAAGGCTGGAAGTATAGAAAGACTAAAATCAATATTTACAAAATATACAATATACATATACAATATCAACAAAGAATCTATACATGGAAGTCTAACCTAAGCATGTGTTGTCTAAGGTTGAAAACCACCTTAAGAAGAAACCACAAAAGACAAGAAAACAGTAGGTATACTAATAATCAAACATGACAGTATATTACAGTATGGTGAAGAAAAATGTTGTTCCTAATTATTGTCCTGTATTATCTTATTCACTCATGGCATTGGGTACATGGACAACATCTGCTCATAATATGCCTGCTGTATCAAACCTAGAATCCCATGTTCAAGCCTGAATTCCAGGAAGCGCTTATTAAATGTCATGCTCATGTTAAAAATAGTTCCTAAAGGCATTGAGTCCAAGGGTACCTAAAGTAACGGCATCTGTCCCTATGCTGTTTGATTCCAAATAAGAAGTTAAACTGAACAATAAACATAAGCATACCCAAGAAGACGGAAATAAAGCACTGGTAATAAACACCACGAATCTTGTTGTCAAGCGCAGATGAAGCCAACTTCTATGGTCACACCAGAAGTGTCAGTCCTAAGAAATTGAAAATACCAGTTTTTTTTATAATTATAAATAATATATCAGTTTTTTAAATTAGGTAAGGGTTTGTAATGGGATCTCTACCATAGAGTGAAAAAATAACAGTTGAAGGCATACCTAGAATAGATATATCTCGAGGACACAATCTTTATGGTTCGAATTACTGGTATACGGTCTTGAGGAGCATATAATGATATCCCAAGTTGTGGTAGTGAGTGATATAGAAAAGACCTAAATGTGGGAGCAAGAAATTATAATAACATACCATGATGAGGAAAGGGTCTGTAGAGATAATGTATAATTTACATACTATGAGCATTCTAGGTTAGGGCATATTTACTGGTCAATATGGGATCCCTATATAATATCCAAGTATCAGAATTCTGGCGGGAAGAATCCTTAGTTTGACATTCATTACGGAGGTGCGGGACCAACACATATATAGATTAAATGTCTACATTAGAAATCGTATGATCGTTGAATATAGATGTTCCTATATCTAGTGGAACAAATGTACAGTCTAAAAAAAACCTCAAATACAGGGGAACAGTACCTAATCAGTCACTGCATAAATCTACTTACTTAGTCAATTATAAATCCTGCTTCGTGGAGGTGAATTCAACTATTCTTAATTCTGACAGATGACCATGATAAGTCACTGGATGGTGAGAGAAAAGAAAGAAACAGATAGGCATCAGCGATATATCAAATATAGGTGGTGATTCAAGCCGCTAAATGGTCACAGATGGAAGTGCCCCTTTTGTGTATTGTCCAGTGTTGTGAGACAGGGTCTGGGCTAACTAGGGTCTGTCGTGCTGTGGCGACGGACTTGGCACTCTTGTTTTCTCTCAACTATAAGACACTGGAACACATATTTATGAGTGACTTCCATCTGTGACTTTGTTGATATTGTATATGTATATTGTATATTTTGTAAATATTGATTTTAGTCTTTCTATACTTCCAGCCTTGAAAAAGTCTCCAAAGAGACGAAACACGTGTCGGCAGGACAAGCTGGAAACAATTTTTAATAATTTTGAAATAAAAGATTTGAAGTCTAACACCTGGCTCTGGATCCGTGTTTTGGAAGCCTTTCTCCTAGCAATGAACTGTTTATTATAAACTCTGAATAATCATTTGGATGATTACATATCTTGTGAGGGTGCCTGATCAATGCCTGTTTTTTCTTTGAAAGAACAGAGGAGAACCAGACCATGTCAATTTTGGTGAAGCCTTAGCCGCCATGAGGACTTTCAGGCGATCAGTATATTCCAAAAAATAAAGGATGACGCCTCTTGGGCGTTGTGACATTGAGGCAGACGTCGGCAAACGACCCAATTGATGGGCTCGCTGAATGTTAAGAGATATCCCTTCTGGTAAATGAAGCAATTTCGGGAGAAAGGAGCTGAAGAAAGCTATTGAGTCTGAACCCTCAAGACCCTCCACTAGGCCGTAAATGCGTAGGTTATTTCGCCTATTCCTGTTTTCCAATTCCTCCACCTGCTTCTGGAGGGTACCAACCTGTGAAGTTAAGCGAGAAACTGTGGTACGGGTTTCCTGAAATGAAGCAACAGGTTGCTCGACTGAAGAAACTCTGGTTTCAATTTGTGACCAATTGTCCGTAAGAGTCTGAAGCTTAACATTAGTTTCCTCCATAAAGGGACGTAAGGTCCCGATTTCCTCCAGAAAAGGGCGGAAAGATCTTATTTCCTCCAGCAAAAGCTCCATGGAAACAGGCGTAGACGATATGAGTGGTGAGGGAGGATCTTTTTTTAGTCTCTTGGTGGTAGCCTTCCCTGAGGCTGACTGAGGAGGATACATGACAGTGTCAGAACTGGATGAGGTAAGAGAGTCTTCTAATTTGGAGAACACTTTGGAGTTTTTCACAAAGGCCACCTTGGTTTTGGTTTTAGAGGGTAAACGGTACATGGATTTCAGTCGTCCCATAAAAAGGTAGGTGAAAATATTTCAAATTATGAAATGCGTACTGCCGTTGTACAAGGTTTAAACCTAGGACCGAGAGGCACAGAAGAGCACAAGGTAAGAACAGTCCAAAAAGGCAAATTCTGAGGAAGTGAAATTATGCAGCAGGTCACAATTGAGAACTCAGCACATCATCTGTGACATCATAAACATCCATGTAAAATGGTAGGCAGAAAGGAGGTAACCAACATGGAATGCACGGCCATGAATTAAAATTGGCGTAAACAGAGTCAAGAGGCCGTAGAATTGATAGGAGTACTAGCTATTATGTGGTGAATAGCTTAATGAAGGAAAATTGCTTGAGCATTATCACCATAAAGCAATTATACATATTAGACAGAGGAGATGCCCTTGTAAATATGATTCAGAAAAGGGGGTGGTGATGAACAGAGTGTCTGAATTAAGCAGACCACTCTTACCCAGTCCAAAGATCAGGGCTTGATCCATCACCGTTATTTATCTCACTGCCCCATCCCAGCTCAGAACCTGGCTATATGCAAATCAGTCTGACCCTGGCCCAGTGCATCATGGGAACAGGGCAGACCAAACTACCAAGCCAATTCTTATACTGGGAAACCGGTCCCCGGTAGCTTGTCTCCTTTCTGGTGAAGAATTGGTTTGGTAGTTTAGTCTGCCCTGTTCCCATGATGCACTGGGCCAGGGACAGACTGATTTGCATATAGCCAGGTTCTGAGCTGGGATGGTGCAGTGAGATAAATAACGGTGATGGATCAAGCCCTGATCTTTGGACTGGGTAAGAGTGGTCTGCTTAATTCAGACACTCTGTTCATCACCACCCCCTTTTCTGAATCGCCCTTGTAAATATGGTAAATCATCCCAATGTTAAAACTGTGAACCAGGCATGGAGTACAAGTCCAAGAGAGAAGGGAAACAGATATTCCATCTAGTAACAGCTCCGTAAGTAATAGGATAGTTACATTGTGAGTATAACAGTAATAGCCAGCTAACACAGCAACGATGTCTGGGTAGTAAATCACCTAGATATCTGAAGGTGGTGGGTTAGCATGCCATTTAATCGTCAACGAGACGATAACACCATTTGTTCCAGTATTACTAAACCACCATATCTTGAGAGAGTGAGAATACGAAGAGAGTCACTCAAAATGGCGAACATTTGATGTCATGTTATGAATGTCAGGCTGATGTAGCATCCAAAACAAGGCGAGGAAAGAAAGCACAGTTTTAAATTATAATCTGAAGGGTTCTGGCGAAATATGGAGATTGTGCTTCAATTAGGGTGAAAATGATGAAGGACACATCCTGAGCCGGAATCAGAGCACTGAGGAAGCGTCAGCATAAAATGGCGGCCGGACTGTGCCTGAGGCGGCGAAAGTCGTAGGAGTGAATTTTGACTCGTCAGGGCATTATTTCATGTCAAAAACGGTCGCGCCAGCCTCCAGGGATGTTCAGACAGCAGGAAATGTCTTCCAACAGGAGAGGAACGATATTTCAGAACGCAAAGCTCCCAAGCCTCTGCAGAGCCTCACGCCAGCGCCGCCAGCGCTATCGGGCGCTAAGCCACGCCCCAAAGCTGAGCTATATGATTAGGCCTCCTGGCGCCTAAAGTTTGCAACCCACCAGTTAGATACAATGGAATGGCTAAAGTCAACCAACGGGTTTCTGCAATGCTCACTGCACAAGATGCGAAAAAAATGGAAATTTAGAACAACTGGAAATGTAGGCAATGGTCACATAAGTGGGCAAGTGCTCCAAATTAAGTGCTCATCTGATGATATTCAAGTAAAGATATGCAAAGTATGCCTTAAACCCTTGTGACAGAGAATCTGTTACCTGTACCAAAAGTGGGCCATACAAGTGGCAAACATGATCTATACAACTGCAATTAACATAGCTGCAATTGTAAAATGGAGAATTTTGAAAATTTCTTCAATGAAAATAAATCTACATATTTCAGCAGAAAGTAGTAATTAAATATAACTATTTTTTTCTTTTTTACCAGAAACTCATTGAATTTTATAATTTAGTAAGTGTGCTGGGTACAAAGTACTGGGTGTAATAAAGCATTTTCCAGCACAGTATGTCTTTTTACTTCTGAACCCGATGGCGTTGCTTGCGGGCAAAGTAATTCTATGATGAAAAACCTCTCCTTCCCACAATTTGTTTGCTAACAAAGTTAGTGAAAAAATAGGGAAGGGAAGGCAGAATAAACAGAACGACTAAATCGTTGTCTGGGTCCATCAAATGGATTACTGAGAGTCTCGTTGCTTCTCAATTAGGTTTAATGAAGGGCTGCTGACATCGAGGCACTATCGCTGTGCACATACACCTCGTTGTTTGAATTCATCAGAGTGAAAGGCTTATTTAGAGATTCACGCGCAGGAACATCGTCTCTTTGTGTAATAATGAGATTATGGTGGCTGCGGTACCCTTTAAATGAGGCACATGTTGAGGGTATGCTGCAGGGCTACTGAATGAATGTAGTGACAGGGACATCTCTCAAAACTAGAAGTCTCCGCCTGCTTCCCTCCTCCCCCCTCCGCTCCACAACAGACCCTGAGGAATACAGCTGTTGTGTTCGCCAAACCATAGGGTGCATATTTAAAGGATGCCCACCACTGCCACAAGCCACTGGTATTCACAAAATCAAGAGCTTCTCATAATCTTCTACTCCACATACTGTGTGGGAGGGCTGTAGGGGTCTTCAAAAAGCAACAACCCTCTATGTACCTCACGCACCAGAAAGAAAGTTATAACCAGCTGAAGCATCGCACGTCATGGCTGAGAAACTCCTTAAAGAAAAGAGTGCTCACAAACCTAAGAACACGGTCCCAGTAACTGTCAGGATTTAAGCCCAATGCGCCTGCCTAACTACATTTCCCAACAAACTGTGGCACTGAACTACTGTTCCCAGCATGCCCGGCGGAACAGGATATCCTGGGGCGGAGTCTTCGATCAGTGCTCGTGATTCTGGGAGGCGGAGGCAGCGGCTGCGCTTCTGTTCCCGGTGTTTTCCAGGATACTTTGGATTCCTTCAAAGTTACCCGGGCCAAGGTTTCTGGTAACGTTTTGTGTACGCGCCGTTTGCGTGTACTTTTCGGCTGCGTTTATTTGTGGCGCTTCCGCGCCTTGGGAGCAACTCTGCTTGTTTGTTATTTTTCCCCTCGCGGCTGCGAGCGGGGAAAAGGCTACGTTCCTGTTACGAAGGATCCGCGCTGGCTAGCGCGCTCTTCATTCCTGATCTGGGGTAGTGCTTACTGCCCATTGAGGATCGTCCATGCATAGGTGTACTTTGCCTCGCGGCTGCGAGGAGCTGATCTGTTGTACAGTGAGTAAGTGACTGGTGCCAGGAGAGGTGCTTTGGAGAACTTCAGTGCCTATTTTTCTTGGAGGTACAAGTGGCGGAGTGCAGGGGGGGTGTAAGACCTTCGCACTGCCGTCACGAAGTTGAGGGGACATTATTGGATTTATAAATACCAAAGCGGATGACAGTAGTGAATGAACTACGTCATGCCGTGTTTGGGTGGACATGGTTATGTTTAAGTACATGAAGGATACTCATGCACTGTTTTATACCATAGGAGGTATACATCTCAGTGTTATTGCGCAGGCTTGACACTTAACTTTGGAGCATTTAACTATTTCTTTGGATCTATTCTTCGAAGCCTTTAATTTTGCACCATGGGGTATGTTGTTATCAACTAGGAAGGTTTTTGTTTCTGAAGTGTTACTACTTGTGGTTAATACCTTCTTTTGTGTTGTGCAGGAAGGAAGGAAGACGGGAGAGACAGCATATGGGTGTTGTTGGGCACATTTGCTACAGGTGATTTTAGGGGTTCTTGGATTAGTGAGAATTACTGAGAGTAGGGTTAAGTATTGTATTAACCTTTGTATTTTTGTCTTACAGTTTCTTTATCCCTGCTGCCCCTTTCCTCCTCCTCTTTATTCTTTCTGGGTTTTTCCCCCTTTTGGGGTTTTTCCCTCGCCGTATCGTCTGAACACCCTGTGTCTATACTTCGGGGTGTTCGGAGGGTCCGGAGGTGGAGCATTGTTGCTGCAGGCGGATCCCGTGGAGCGTGACCTTGACAGTAACAACCGAAGTAAAGGGGCCTGTCACCATGGGAGGGTACGATTGAAGACCAGGCAGTACCAAGGAGGGACTAACAAGCCTACTAAAGAATCAGAAGGCAGCATTTAGGAAAGACAATGACACAAGCCAATGACAGATATTGGCAGAGAGTCGGCGGTGCTTCTCTTTTGTACCCCACAACAAGAAGTCTCGCAGAGCAGCGCATGCATGCTGACTCAGGCTCAACCTAAAAATGGACGTACAAACTGGTCCAGCTCCAAATTCGGCAGCTGTAACTATAGTGCCACATCCTCTCCTCCACTGAACACCATAATGCCCCATTGAGAGAAACTTGCACTGCATTCAGCTACAACCCAATTGTGCCCCGCTATAATCTCCTGAATGCGACACAATTCAAATTACGCAATAGATGAGAGTAATATGCTGCCTAAAAAAAGTAACAAAATCATGGAAAAAGCAAACACTCATAAGGAATGCAAGTTTAAGTAAAGCATGTGAAATGTAAGCAGGAACAACATGGTTACCTTAACGCTTTTGCATTAATAATTCAGAAATCAGGGAGTGCTTTTGCCGGCTGTAGAGCGGAAGTAAACCCTGTCCTTGTCTTCTCTGGGCAAGAAGGAAGAGACAGAGTCCATTTCCTTCTCTAGCCACCCCACCTCAAGCTGCCACGAACGCCGAGCCTTATCTGTGGGTCTTGGCTATTTCTGCCATCCTGGGACACATGTTTAAAATAAAAAAGCAGGGCAACAGAATCTATCAAATTAAAGAAGATGGGGCACACTGTGCCCTGCCGATCCCCCCTACTTTCCACCACTGCATGTGTGGTGCTTTTAGGAAGCAAGCAGACTACTTCGAGGGTTAATGATTGTCTTGCTATTAGAATGGCTGAGCTAGAGTGCATGAGGTGAATCAACATGATTGGGCAGAGTTACTCCAAATATTTGTTGTGCTTGGAGTCGGAAAAGGAAGGGATTCTGATGGACATAGTGTGTTTGGCAGTGAGGGTAGAAAACCTTGGCAGAGCTGCATTTTCATTCTATTGCTGAAAGGTGTTTAATTCCCTTCTCTGTGCAACGCGGAGAGTATTCTAATGAAAGCTCTACTTTTTAATCTTGGGTTCCTGAATCACGTACACTTGGAATTACCAATCCCATTCCCTTTCCATGAAAACCTAATTCTTGATCCCTGAAATGACGTGCCCTCAACAGCAGCTACAGTGGGACGAAGCAGTAAGACTGTGGCGCCCCATCCTTGTGAAGAAGGTGGTTGCTGAGGTAAGGGTTGGGTAATGAATCTATCGAAGTCCATTTTCCAAGGATTTGTTTGTCTTTTTGAGAGGTGAAGCAAGGTTAATTGACGTGAGACTAGTTAAACGACGATAATTCGAAAAGTGTTGCAAAGCAGATTATTTCCAAAACAGTGTTTTGAAGTATATAAGCGATTATTGCTTTAAACTCAGATCATACAAACAGAATGTCTGAAGATATGGATTATAAGCTTTTTTTTAAAAACGCCTTCTACCGCTTTGGTCGCACTTAAACACTTGTGTGCCTCTCTGACGACAATCAAGTCCCGGGATCAAGTGACAAGACCAATACTGTGCCTCTGGTTCACAAAAGCACACATGTTGAGAGGGCACGGCAGGGGCTGAGAAGTTGATTGTTTGTCAACAATCTCTGGCCAGGCTGACGCGGGGGCTTAGGAGGGAACGGGCCCAGCAGGTTTTAAAACTACAACATCCTGCCCAAGAGGCTCAGGTAATGTGACTTCCCTGCTGGGGGATGCGGGAAGGAAAAAGAAAGCTGCCACCCGCCATTGTGCCCAATCTTCGAAGCATGTGTGTGCGTCTGGTCACCGAAAAGGGTGGTGTGATTGTGGGAAAACATTAGGCAAGACCCGCTCCATGGATCACCCACATAATGAGTGGTACCCCCAGAGTAGACTCACAGGAAGGCTGGTTAGGGCACAGCTAATTGGTCTGTTAAATTCTGGCCTGTCTGTTCAGTGCTATTCATGAATATTCCATCTCTGATGCATACCATTTCAAATTTGAAGGCACAGTTGCATGCTCTCATATGTTAGACAATTTTAGCATGCTGGGCTGCCTCATTGGCAGCGTGCCTCAATTGCAGTATTGTTAGAGGGGTGCTAGAATATGTGACTAATGCATTTTAATGCGGTGATGCAGACACTAGCATTAAAAACGTGTTAGTCAAAAGCCTGTTGCGGCCCTACCCTAACCCAGCCCTGAAACTGCAAAAAGTAAAATTATAATAACGTTATTATAATTTTATTTTTCCTGATCAAAGAGAGCATTTGTTACAGTTTTCATGCTAATCGCAGCGCCCATCATGGGCTGAAATTAACATGAAAACTTGAACAAATGCACACAATCACCCCGCAACCCAGCTCAATTAAGAAAAGAAATGCAGCAACATAGCTGCCTAGGTTTCAAATTGCTATGTGGGACGGGTTCAAACCTGCTTTAACACCGTTCACGTGGATCTGAACTTGAGGAAATGCAACATCTATTCACTTTTTGAAGAAAAAGTTTGGAGTGATATGTGGTGCTGCACCCACACGCGCGCCTGGTTACTGGCGCACACAGCCTTGGTTGCAGCGCACACAGACCTTACAGTGCCCCACACTGAGGAAAAAAACCCTTCAGTTATCGTTTGGAATTTTACCAAAAATTGATGATTGTAGGAACTACACTGGTCGCTGCTACATAAAGCTGACACTATCTTCGACATCTCCGATTGACTGAATGTACAATATCTCCATGGATTTTTGGTGCCTGCACCGGATACTCTTAAAAAGATAGCGATTACTATCAAATCAGGGTCACCCAGGGATCCAGGGACCCCAAGGATGCTTAGAGGGAGTCTGGGCATATTAGAGCCCTTTATTAGACATCTTATCAGCATGTCTTTTAGCGCAGGAGTGGTTCCTAACAGATTAAAGGAGGCAGTGGTGCTTCCTTTGCCAAATAAGCCCCATATTAACGTGGAGCAATTAGACAACCTGCAACCCATCTTTCTGCTTCCCTATTTTGCTAAGGTAGCAGAGAATATTGTGAACATACAGCTGACAGAGCACATCTGTAAGAACAACCTCCTCCACCCCTCTCAGTCTGCTTTCATGCCCTCATTTCCACCGACGAGATCATTCGGAAGCATGTGGACGACGGACAAACAGCGGCACTAATTTTGTTAGACCTAAGTGCCGCGTTTGACACTGTCGCCCACCATACCTTGTTGCAAGCTTTAAAGAGAGGTGGTGCTATTTATGGGGCACTGAAATGGCTGGAATCTTTTCTGACCGAGCGTAGATTTCAAGTTATGCAAGGGGCCCACTATTTCAGGAACATTAAGTTGATGCAGGGGGTGCCTCAGGGCTCAACCCTGAATCAATCTCTATGTTTCCGCCCTGGCAAAAATAGCGGATAAGTTTGGGATTAACGCCCTGTCCTGTGCTGATGACACTCAGCTGGTAGTCTTCCTGACTCATGCTCGGTCTGATGCTGCCGTTAACTTCATGTCGAGCCTGCAAGAACTGGCCGAGTGGATGGCAAGTAATTGTCTTAAGCTTAATGGTACCAAGACCGAGGTACTGGTAATAGGGAAGGCTCCGTCAGTCTGGTCATCGGCATGGTGGCCTCAGACACTGGGCTCTACTCTGACACTGTGTGAACAAGCAAAGAACCTCAGCGTATGGGTGGACAACAAGCTGTCTTTTGATTACCACACCAGGCAGGTGACAGGCACTGTTTTTGGCATCCTACGAGGTCTATGAAGTGCTCGTGGTGGGGGGAGGTCCGTCTGTGTGGTCCTCGGCATGGTGGCCCGATTGCCTGGGCCCTACTCCTGTGCCGTGTCAACAGGCCAAAAACCTTGGGGTACTATTTGACTCCGATTTGTCATTTGCTACCCAGGTTAATCGGGTAGTGGGAATGTGCTTTGGGATACACAAGACCTGCTTCCTGTTGGTGCTAGACAGACTCTTGTGCATGCCTTGGTCACATCGAGACTCGACTAAGCAAATCTCTTATATCTGGGCATCACGGCCAAAAGTCTCAACCGTCTCCAAGTATTGCAAAACCCCACAGCCCGGCTGGTGCTAAGGCTTCCCAGGAAAACGCCCTCAAAAGCCGCTCTGAGGTCCCTTCACTGGCTTCCGATCCGTGAAAGGATTACCTTCAAAGCTTTATGCATATGTCATCGTATCTTTGCAGGTAGAGCTCCCGCCCCCCTCAACTGTCTCATTACCCCTTATAGACCAGAGCGGATGCTTAGATCCTCTGGCACTGGTCTGGCTGCTGTCCCCAAAATCCGTAAAGCTCGTATGGGGGGCAGATCGTTCAGACTCCTCGCAGCCAAGAATTGGAACCTGCTCCCTACTGAACTACGCCTTAAACCCTCTGAAAAAACAACAGGTGATGGACCGAATGTGGATCAATGTCACACACTCACCCCAGTCCAAAGATCTGGGCCCAAATCCATCGTTTTTTTGCACTCCACATACCCCGGGTTAGACAATGGCGATATGCAAATCAGCTCTGACCCTGTGCCCCATGGGAACAGTCCAGTCCGAACTACAAAAGCCATGTCCTTCCCAGAACGGAATCAAGCATCCGAGGACCGCTCCGGTTTCGAGGTAACACCTCTCATCAGCCCGGCTAGCTTGACTCCAGTGGTGTGGAGGGCCTGAGGCCAAATTTCGCAGAGCCCTCAAAACCCACCTTTTTCGCCTAGCACTGCTCTAACCTTCCAACTCTACCACATGCTCACTCTCAGCGCGGGGACACGCCGGAGAGCGTAACTAAGCGCTTTATAAAATTCCAACATAAATAAATAAATCTGAAGACCCTGAATACCCTGCCTATTGCATCCAGAAAGATCATGGTGGATGCCCTGGTGACCTCATGCCAGGAATTCTGCAATCTCCAATATCTGGGTGCAACTAACAAGTGCATACGGAGATTGCAGGGTATCCAGAATGCAGCTGCAAGACTTGCTCTTATGTTACCTAGGAGAGCGCCTGCAAAATAAAGTGCTTGCCTCCCCGCACTGGCTTCCCATTAGGGAGAGAGTGAAGATCAAGGCTATGTGTGTAAGCCACCGGATTTTACAGAAGAAGGGCCCTGTGTTTTTGCACAACCTTCTTACTCCCTATGCACCTACTAGACTGCTTAGATCAAGTGGCAGAGGAATGGTGCAAATTCCTGAGATTAGGAGAGCTAGGATGGGTGGCCGTTCGTTTCGTTATGTGGCAGCCCAGTTGTGGAACACCCTTCCTCAGAATATCCGGCTGGAGGAATCTGAATCCATATTTCGTAAAGGTTTGAAGACCTTCTGTTTCCTGTAGGTTAATCTAATGTGTCATTTGGCTATTTTAGTTGTGGCTTTCCGGTTCTATGGCTGCTACCTTAGCGCAGAGACACACTGGGTCAGTGTAACCAGGCGCTCTACAAATACAAATAACATAACATAACATAACGTGACATAATGATTGGAGCTGGGCAGTGAAGGACAAATGGTAAAGTTGCTTCTACGTTTCAGTAGATGTTTTGACATTTGTAGCGTTAGATTGGTGGTGAGAAAAGGTGGATCAACGCTGAAATTAACAAAGATGTGATTGGCCCTGGTCATCTGATACTTGTTGCAAACCGATAGACACGATTCTGAGGGTCAGAAAGGTCTACATTTGGGAAAAATCATTAGGTTTGTCCAACCAAGTGCTGGTGCCCCAAGTACACTGGTGTTGGTCTTTTTTAGTCTCATTTCAGACACAAAGCTTATGCAGAGGTCTCTGTGGAGAATTGTAAGGTGGAGGTCTGCAGGTGCGGATAAATTATAATGATTATAATGTGAAGGGAGCTACAGGAAAGCAGTGGGTGAGGAGTGATTTGCATTTTGATGCAGGGGATTTTTTTTATTATTTCTTGTGCAGTGGAGTTTACATTGTTTGTCAGGAACTGAGGTTCTGTCCTTGTTGGCTACTTACCCTCTTACCAAAAAAGGAGATCAAAACATTAAGAGTATGGCTGGAACCCGACCTAACCATGAAGACGCAGGCGGCCAAGACAGCAGGCACCTGCTTCGGTCTCCTGCGATCCGTGTGCAAGATCCTACCTCTTCTCCCCCCGCTATCCAGGAAATTACTGGTCCAGGGACTTGTCTTAGCCCGGCTCGACTACAGCAACGCCATCTATCTTGGGGCTCCGGAATACACCCTGGCCAAACTCCAACGCACCCAGAATGCGGCGGCCAGGCTCATTATGAACCTCCCCCCCAGAGTTTCAGCCAAGCCTGCCCTCAAAGCCCTACACTGGCTCCCTGTCCGCCAGAGAGTAGAGTTCAAAGTCCTGTGCACCACCCACAAGCTTATCAATGGAGTTGGCCCTGCCGCTCTGAGACACATGGTCACCCCTTATAAAGCCCCCAGACCCCTCCGCTCTGACGCCGAACATCTGGCCACTGTACCAAAATTCAGGAAGGCTCGCACCGGCGGTCGTCGCTTTGCGGTCAAAGCCTCCATAGTTTGGAACTCACTCCCTCGCAGTCTACGTCTGGAACCCTCGCACACTCTGTTCCGTAAGAAACTCAAAACCCTCCTGTTTCCCAAATAATTCACTCCCTCTGCCCCTCTCCGGGTCTTCACAGAGTTACAGCGCGGGGATGCCTACAGGTCACCAGGCGCTTTAGAAATCGCAAAATAAAATAAAATAAATAAAACTAATAATTGCACCACATGACATTTTCTGTATCTAGGGAAGCTTTTAATTGTGCTTTACTAACAGTAACTCGAGTGTCTTAAAAATGGCTTCCAAAAACGCGCGAAACTTCTCCGCATGCACCTACTGCATCTACGTAGTATGACGTCTTTCGCTTTTGGTGGGAACTCTTTGCAGCTGTGTAGTAGAAGCTAAGATAGCTGCTTTGAACCTCACATGCTAATGCATATGTTTTCGCTCAAACTAAACGTCGTATGTTCTGCTAAACTATTAATGCCATAGCTAAAATAAAATAATGGGATTAGAGTAGAAATAATTGGTATAGAGTGCATTCATCTATTTCAGTATTCTAATGTGTCTTTCTTTGACTTGCCTATCAGCTCGTATTTTGGCCTGAAGGGTGACTGGAATCGCCATTTTGAAAACTCTGAACGCATGCGCTGGGAACACTGCAAGACCTCGAGTGGTGACATTGAAGGGCTGCCAATTCCCATTTTACCAGTGATGCACCTGAGAACTTTACCTCTTGACCCGAAGAGGGGAAGAAGATGCGAACAATTAAAATACATTGTACAAGTAATATGAATGTTGCTGGGTGGAATAAAAGCATGGGAAAGTAAAATTTAAGGGCGGGAACATAGAACAATTAAACTAAAGAAGATGACTTCACATTTGTATGGTGATGACCTCTCCCCATCCCACTGACCAATCAAATGAAGGGAATACACACATTTTGAAACATTGGGGGGTGGTACATACTTTGTATATTGTATAACTAAGGTAGGTTTAGTTAGTTAGATTGTCCGCCTTGTCACAGACATGTCACTGACCCACGTTTGCTGGAGGAGATCGTGGCTTCATTGCCGCTCTTGTTTGCTTGCTTCTTATTGGTCAGCTGCCATAGGCTTCTGTTATGATGTATGTCTCGTGTGGCCTCGTGGTTGCACTGTGCATTCTGTATTCCTTTAGATTGTTAGGCTGACGGCACTCGAACAGTGTCAGTTGCACTGGACTGTCGAGGTGGTCGGATGCCAGGCTGTGCTGTGAGAAGCTTACAAATAAAGCTTACCTTCAAACTACGCAGATCGAGTCTCTTTTCCGAACGAACCATCACAACATTTTTGGCGACGATGCTTGGGCTGAATTTCCTGAATTTCCCGTGACTCCTGCTTTCTCGACTTCGATTTCGTGCACAGCCTGGTGGTCGTCGACATCCCTCTTCGTTTGCTGGCATCTCCGTGTGGCCTTCGTCTCTCCTCGATTTCCGATGTTCAGGGAGGTACTGTTTATGCATTTCTCAGCTTTTGGCTGTTTGCGATTTGTTTGGACTTTGACCAACGGCTGACTTGCCTTTCCTCACGTCACTCTCACGTCATTGGAACGCACGTTTGGCTTGCAACGCAGCGTTAGTCTGCCATTTTAATTGTGCAACTTGTGTCTGACGCACGCTACGTCATTGGAACGCACGTTTGGCTTGCAACGCAGCGTTAGTCTCCCATTTTAATTTGCAACTTGTGACTGACGTACGCTACGCACAGCGTCATCAACGTGCCTCCATTTTGTTTCCCCACAGCGGTGATTTCACACGGAAGTCTGTGCTTCAGGGTTTGCACATTATTTGGTTTTCGTGCAGCGTATTCATTATTAAGGTACTGTACTGTTCTTGCGCCACAGCGCTCACCTTACAACTGAAGCTTTATTTTTTTTTTTATTTACATTTCGACTTTCGCATGGAACTTTGAACTGTGTTTGCTGTACATGCATTGGCCTTTCATCGTTCTTCAAGGTACTGTCATTGCAATTCACTCAGCGCTGAACTTCGTTTTTTCCCACGGTGATTTGCATACCTTGTGCTGCAGATTTCAAGCTTTTATCTACATTTTGATTTTTTTTTCACTTCTGTATTTATGCTGTGAATTTACACCCTTGTTAACTATTTAAAAAAAAAAACGTTTTCGTTTTTTTTTTGTGGTTTACTCATTTCAAAATGAATACTAATGTTGTTACTCCTCCCATGTTTTTATCTCTTCCTGGTACTCCTCCTATTGATTGGGAAGACTGGGTTGAGATGCTTGAGAATTACATTGTTGTGCTTGATGGCAAAAATTTCCATCCTGACAGGAAGAAAGCTTTATTACTTAGCACCTTAGGTAATGAGGGCCAACGTATTTTCAAGTATTTGCCTGTAGCCATGGGTCCAAATGGTCAACCCATGGATGATGTTTTTAAAGAAGCTCTTACAAGGCTTGAGATAAGATTCGCCAAAGAAGTTAATTTAGTTATGGCAAGATACAGATTTTACACACAACCACAAGCTGAACATGAATCTATAGATGAGTTTGTCTCTAGGTTGCGTGAACTATCTATCAAGTGTCGTTTTGGTGTCATGAATGATGAACTTATTCGTGACCAGCTCATTGTTCAATGCCGCCATAGAAAGATCCAAGAGAGACTCTGGGCGGCTAAAGACCCTTCTTTGAAAGATGCCATTGATATGGCAAAAGTCATTGAAGAGTCACAGAAATGTATTAAGGAACTTGAGCGTCGTGATAAGAATTCTTCAATGTCTTCTTCTTCACAAATTGGTAATGTTGATTCCTTTGAAGATAATTCAGATGTGAGTGTAATTTCTAAACGCACTAACAAAAGTTTTTCATCTACGAATCTTCCTCCCAAACCCAAAGGGAAAGAGTGTTGGCGTTGTGGCAGTCAGTTTCATTCAGGTGATTTTAAAAAATGTTATGCCATTGAACAAACGTGTAGGAAGTGTGGCAAAAAAGGGCATTATTCTAGAATGTGTAAACAAGGTGATACTTCTGACAAGAATAAATCTAAGGTCAATGTTTTACATTCTGCTGACTATTTTCAAGCTTCTAATAGAGCATTGGTCATTCAACATCCTGATCTTGTGGCTGGTGTTACTGATTTCAATACTCGCAGACTCACTCGTCCCTCTGTAGAATTCACTGTTTGTGGCCAGAAAGTGTTCACTATCATCCCTGAGTCCTTATTCACTAAATTGTGGAAGGATGTCTGTTTGTCTGAAAAGGATATCAGTCCAGTGGGGTATCAGGGTCAAACTATTGATATTCTGGGTTATATGTTTGGAGTAATTACGTTTGGCTCCAGGAGTGTAGAAGGCAAAGTATATATTGCCAAAGATGGTCCGCCAATTCTTGGTTGGATGCACCAATTCGATCTACATATTGTAATCAATCCAAGGTCTCCCAATTGTGTTATGGTTGTGGACGATGACCTTTCAATTGGAGATGTTTTAAATGAAGCTTCTGCTGTTTTTGCAGATAAGTTGGGCTGTGTCAAGAACTATGTCCATCAAATTGTTTTGAAACCCGATGCCACACCTGTTCAGCATAAACTTAGGAAAGTGCCTTTGTCAGTTAGACAAGGTTTAAAAGACTTACTCCATGAGTTACTGGATAACAAGGTGATTGAACCGGTTGAGGTTTCTCCTTGGATTTCTCCGGTGGTTTTGACGCTCAAATCGGATGGCCGTCTCAGGTTCTGCATAGATTTGAGATCTCTTAACAGTCATATAATCGTTGACACCTTCCCGTTGCCTAATATCAGTGAGCTCTTGCAGTTAGTGGGTGGTGGTAGGTTCTTTCCAAAAATTGACCTCAGAAGCGCCTACCATCAGATCAAGTTACATCCCGACTCTAAGCCACTTACCGCATTTATCACAACTGAAGGCACATTCCAATTTACTCGTATGCCTTTTGGCTTGGCCTCGGCTGCGAGTGTATTTCAGCGCATGATGTCCAACATGTTTGAGGGATTGGTTGGTGTTGTATACTTTCAGGACGATGTATTAGTTTCAGGAAAGTCAGTGAGGGAACATAATACCATCTTACGTCAAGTATTGTGCAGAACAGGAGATACTGGTTTAACTGTCAACAAAGACAAGTGCACCTTCTTAGTGGAGGAAATTGAATATCTTGGTTTCACCATTTCTAGTGGTGGTATTTCTCCTAAGAAAAACTTATTGATGGCCATTGAGAATGCTCCGCGACCTGCGGATAAGGATCAACTTAGGTCCTTCTTAGGACTTGTAGAATTTTATTCCAAATTCGTTCCTAGGTTTGCAGATATTTCTGAACCCTTGAGGGTTTTGTTACGAAAGGGAGCTAGATTTACGTGGGAGCAATCACAAGATGATTCCTTTTGTCATATTTAAAATGAAATTTGCAATGCAGGGATCCTCTCTCCGTTTGATCCCTCTTGTAAGTCCTTCTTAACTGTCGATGCCAGTCTCATTGGTGTTGGAGTAGTTTTTTCTCAATTACAGGCTGGCACAGAAAAAACTATCGCTAGGACCTTAACTTTAGCAGAAAGGAACTATTTTGTGATTGAGCGCGAGGCTCTGGCTGCGGCATGGGGTGTAGAACACTTCAGGGTGTATTTGTGGGGTGTGAAATTTGTCATACGCACTGACCATAAGCCATTGATGAAAATTTTGTCAGCTGGGGGTGCCGGGAAGGGTTCTGCACGTTTAGCCAGGTTTGCAGCCAGGTTACAAGAGTTTCAGTATGAGGTGGTTTTTATTCACGGTTGGCGTAACGTCCAAGCGGATTGCTTGTCCCGGTTGCCTCTTGATTGGAAGTCTGTTGATGGAAACTTGTTGGTGAATTTGCATAACGAAGATGCTGTAACTTCTGTTGGTGATGTCTGTGGGTGTTCGTTAGGTGTTTTCTCCAAGGCCCAGTGGGTGTCTGAGATGGAGAAAGATTCCATTTTGCAAGGTCTTTTGGTTTTAATTAGGAATGGTGCTCCACGTGAGAGTTCAGTTCCGGTTTCTATCAGGCCTTTTTGGAAAATTCTGGATGAATTGTCTGTGTCCTCCTCTAATGTCATCATGAGGGGTGATCGGTTTGTGCCACCTTCTGGTCTCAGGTTACACATTTTTAATCTTGCACACGAGGGTCATTTGGGTCAAGGTTTGACCTCTAGAAGGATCAAACAAGAGTTTTGGTGGCCAGGCTTGGATGAGCAGGTCAAGGGTTGGGTTCAAGCTTGTTGTGCTTGCAAAGACAGCGAGAAGAGGTTGAAGATTGGCACTCAAAGCGTTATGGGCCAGATAGTTGATCCTGGGAAACCTTGGTGCAATCTTTGTTTGGATTTCATTGGTCCTTTTTCTGGTTTGTCTGAAGATATGCGTTTTGCGTTGGTGGTTGTGGATGTTCATTCAAGGTGGTTGTGTGTGGAATTCTTGCGAGACATTACTACTAGGTCTACCATTTTTGTTCTTGAAGATCTTTTCTTGCAAGAAGGAGTTCCTCAAATGATCTTGACGGATAATGGCACTCAATTGACGTCTAATGACATGAAATGTTTCTTTGACAAATGGGGCGTTAAACATTCTTGCACATCTCTGTATAATCCCATGGGAAATGGCATTGTTGAAAGGACCAATAGAATGGTTAAAGGTACTATTCAATTGGCTTTAGCCAATGACTTACCTCCCAAGAAGGTCGTTCTTGATATGGTGTGGGCATATCGCACCACTGTTCATGGTGTCACAGCAAAGTCTCCGTTTCAAGTTATGAGGGGACGCGTTCCTGGCTCTCGTTTAGTTCCTGGTTGGCTTAAGGTTTGGATTTCCTCTGAAGGTGAAAGTGCGCCTGTAGTTATTGGGGACAAGATTGAAGTTGGAGATTGGGTGAAAGTCAAGTCTGGTAGGGTTCGTGCTGGTTTGTCCAAGTTCAAGGGTCCTTTTCGGGTGGTTAATGTCGGGAAGTTTTTTGTCGTTTTGGATGGTGGTGACAGGTGGAACTTAAGGAGGGTGGCTTTGTACCAGAAGGGTGGTTCTGTCAAACAGGTGGTTGAAGACGATGGTTGTTCTGGAGCTTTGTTGGAGGCCGGTTCCTCTTCAGATTCTGCTGTTGGTCTGTTTGCTGATGAGAGTTTGGATCTAGGGGCAGGTTGTGGTGCTAGCCCAGGTGTCGGGGCAGATTGTGGGGTGAGCCCAGTTATTCGTCAGGATTCTGCACCTAGAGTGTGTAGGCCCCCCATATATCTCAATGACTATGTTGTTTCTTAATTTTTGCTGTTTTTGTTTTTTTAAATTTCTTTTTCTATTAGGGAAGAAGATGCGTTATAATGTATGTCTCGTGTGGCCTCGTGGTTGCACTGTGCATTCTGTATTCCTTTAGATTGTTAGGCTGACGGCACTCGAACAGTGTTAGTTGCACTGGACTGTCGAGGTGGTCGGATGCCAGGCTGTGCTGTGAGAAGCTTACAAATAAAGCTTACCTTCAAACTACGCAGATCGAGTCTCTTTTCCGAACGAACCATCACAACAGCTTCCTTCACCCTCGTGTGTCTGTTCCTCCCCTGGAGAATGTATGCATTAGTTGTGTCCTCCCAATGCTCATTTTCTCAGGTGCTAGTTTAGGCGCCAACTTTATTACCAAGCATCAAAAATCTTTCCATGGAAAGTGCATCTGAGCCATAATGACACAGGCTCTTTCGCCAACTGTGCAAACCTTCCCCCATGCCTTGTGCCCGTCTGTCAGAATGCATCTTGCCAAGGTTTGTTGGGAGCTGTAGGGTCCCCGTCATCTACCCCTTTGCCGAACTGCACAAAACAAAAATAATACACGTAATAATGATGCAAAAATGTAAGGAAACTTCATTAGTCGAAGCATTTATATATTATTTTCATTAGTTTTGTCCCCTGTCCACTGCTTATATTCTCACCTCTTTCCTGCCTATCATGGTGAAGAATTTCTGTTTAATATCCCAAACTTTTATGTGTAAGATTGAGCCCATGACCATTCTCGTAGAGTATGATCAATTTCGTGACACTTGTAGCATTTCTGTATTTTCCTTCACAGGCAGGGGTCACGAAACTCAAAACTAAACCTGTGGCAGAGATGCTGTTTCCACAATGAGATAACATAACAATTGTGACTCGTTCTAATCTAGGGTGAACTGACGGAACCGACTGACATGCTGCTTCCAGAACCAGGTGACGTAATTGGCTGTGATGCTGTTTCTGGAATGAGGTGATGTCAGCGACTGTTACACTGTTTCTAGAATCCTGTGATGTCACTGCTTGTGCTGCTTCCTCTTTGTGGTGCATAATTTCACAAGCTGTCCAATGGTCTGTGGTCATCACTGGGTTTAATGTCACAATTCATAAAAGAACATCCACCTTCAAGTGTTTTACCTTCAAAACAAGGTAAGCTGTTTTAGTCTAGAGTACGGTATCATCATCACAACATGTAGAAAACATGCGTAAACAACCGCAAAGTATGAAAAAAAAACACTTGAGGTTTTAAATTGTCTCTATTGCTGCCATCAAATTAGAACCAAACAAATCTACAAAGGCTAAAAAAAACAGGAGTCTCGAGCTCGTATTATTAACCGGGCATTACTCAACACTGGGTGTCCGTACCAACAACTACCTTTAATTGTACCTTTAAAAAATCTAGTACAGAAGTGGTGGGGGCTGGGATGTTGTTTAGACACATTCCCGAACCCGCTGAGGGTTCCTTCCTCTTCCTGGCAGTCTGCATCAGCATGCAGGACAGTACCCAGCCACCAGAAACTGAGCCAAGAAGGCAAGGCTCCGAAGCCTCTCAAATACTAGCCGCTGCAGACCCCCCTGGATCGGAATTGTGCGGTAGCTGCTATCTAGGTTCTAACTTTACAATATTTCAAAATAATAAGGTGTGACAATGTTATTGCCAAATATAGGTTTCTGAAAGTCACATGCTATGTGTTTACATCCCTTAAAGTCAGGCCTGCTGTTACATTAAGTCACTGTAGACATTTGCCTAAAATGTCCAAGAGGAGGTGCCAGGTTCAAAAAAATATATATTTTATTGTGTTTGAAAAATCCCCTGCCAGAACAGATTTATAGCTAATATAGATTAGGCAATGTATGCTCGTAGGTCTGAAACATAAATTCGAAGAACATAAAGACGCCTCTCATCATAAGCACGTATCCACGAAGTTTAATCCTATTTTAAGTTTAGCTGGGTCTTCTTATTCCTTGTTGTGGTAGTAGGTTATATTCTTTCTTTTATGTCTATGTTAGTTTGTACATATTGTTAGCTCATTTTTAGAATATGTTTATGCCATCTGTAGAATTATATGATGTAACGTTAGAATTATAGAGCTTTGCTTTCTGTGGTGGATTAATTTTACTCAAATTGTTGATGGTAGAGAAAGAGTTATATCTTTTATTTCCAGGGCAATTCGTGGTGCTGAAAAGCATTATAGTACTATTGAGAAAGAGGCCTTAGCCTGTGTTTGGGCTGTTGAAAAGTTCAAAGGTTTTTTGTGGGGTAGGCCTTTTGTTCTTGTTACTGATCATAAACCACTTGTTTTTATGATGGATTGTGTCAGGAGTGGTAAAGCGTCATCTAGACTTGTTAGGTTGATAGCTAGACTACAAGAATACAACTTTGAGATGCAACACATTCCTGGTGGTAAAAATTTCACTGTGGATTGTTTGTCTAGGCTACCTCCTTTTGAAGAGGATAATAATGAAATTTTGGATGAGCATGAATGTGTTGTAGCTCTGGTCGATGCAGTGAATTCTTTTGAATTGAGCATTTCTGAGAAAGATTGGATTGAGGCTATGGACAAGGATTTGGTGCTCAACAAGGTTAAGAAATTTGTTGGTGAAGGTTGGCCTCCCATTAGGAATTTAGAAGATTGTTTGAAGAGTTTTGCCCAGATTGCTGATGAACTTAGCATTGAGGGGGATATTTTGTTGCGACAACATTTGTTTATTCCTCCTGAAGGTTTAAGAAACAAACTTATCAAGCTTGCTCATGCTGGTCATCCAGGTATTTCTGGTACCAAAAGGATTCTCAAGAACCAGTATTGGTGGCCTGGTATGGATGCGGGTATTGAGAAAGTGATTGACAATTGTTCTGTTTGTGTAAGGGCTGATAAGCATTGGAAGGTTTCGACCCAACCTTTGTCTCTTAGAGAAGGGGCAGTTGGTCCTTGGGATAAAATTTCAATTGATTTTTCTGGTCCCTTTGAATGTTTAGGTAGGGAAAAGAGATTTTCTATTGTGGTTGTAGATAATTTTTCAAAGTGGATCTATTACACTTTTGTGGAACATCCCAATACTGATGCTATTATTGACTTTTTGGATTTTGTTTTCAGTTTAGAAGGTGCTCTCAATCTCATTTTATCCGATAATGGGGTGCAATTTGTTTCTAGAAAAATGAAATGTTTTTTGGAAAAATTTGGCATTAAGTCTGAAACCACTCCTTTATATTGTCCCAGGGCCAATGGTCAAGTTGAGAGGGCCAATAGATTCATTAAAGAGGGCATTCAGGCTGCGTTAGAAAGTAAATTGGATGTTTTGCAGTTTTTGAAAGAGAAGTTGTGGAGTTACCATATTACTCCAAATTCTTCTACTGGTTTTTCCCCCTATTTACTGATGAGAGGTAGACGAGCAAAGTCTGTTTTAAACCCTGACTTTGTTAAGAGTGTTGGGCATGATGTCAATATGAAAAGTATTATTGAAGAAGTTAAACAGAACATTCAAGAGTCACGCCTTGCAGGTAAAATTTATCATGATGCCTCAATTAAGTCCAAAGATAAAATCATCAAGGTGGGTGATTGGGTACGTGTCCTGAAACCCACTTTGTCTAGCAAGGGTTCTTCTAAGTTTTCCAATCCTTTTAGGGTTGAAAGAGTAACTGATTCTGCTGTTCTTCTTTCTGAGAAGGGTTGGTGGAGCAAAGGTTCAGTTATTCTTCTTAAACCTGGGCAAGAACGTTTCTTTGCTGAAGATGAGGATGGTGGTTGCATTTGGAATGATGTTGTTCAAGAAAAGGAGTTTTGTTCTGCTGATGTGTTTACTAATGAATCTTCACATGATGTTTGTTCTGAAAATGTGGTTTCTTCAGAAAGTCCTAATGTTCTTGAGGGTTGTTCTGAGGCTTCCTTTGTTCCTGCTTCTAACCTGCAGGAGTCAATTGAATCTTCTCTTCAAGTTAATCCTTTATCTCACAAAAGGATTGCTAGAATGCCTAAGAAATTTGATGATTATATTTTGGAAACTTGATTTATTTGATTTTATTGCTTTTTGTAAAAAAGATACATGTGGTAGTAGGTTATATTCTTTCTTTTATGTCTATGTTAGTTTGTACATATTGTTAGCTCATTTTTAGAATATGTTTATGTCATCTGTATAATTATATGATGTAATGTTAGAATTATAGAGCTTTGCTTTCTGTGGTGGATTAACGGTTGGATTTAGAAGAGTTGGGATGTTTGCCTTTCTGCTCCGTTGGGTCTATGGTTTATGAACTAAATAAACTATATATATACATCAACTTCGACTGCAGCCCATCATTATACTTGTGCCAATGGTTGATGTAAAGAACCAATCGGACATATCTGTGTGCGGTTGATAGAACAGTGCCCACGTGAACTGCTTTGTTTGGAATATGTGAATATTTAGCTTTGCTGCTCTAGCTATGTGTGTGGGTTGAACTGAATTAATTAAGTTATTTTAACAGTTGCCATCATCGGCCAGTCTACCCGCAATGTGGTCGACCTTCTATTTTGATGGGAGAATCATTGAATGAGTCATTGGGAAATTAAATGTGCTTGCGGGTGCAGAAGATGTATTCATTCCACCATGTGCGCCCCTGGTTTTTTTCGACGTTCAGTGGTATACTATTGGGGAGATATATTTTGTAGATTTAACCATCTTTGGTACACAGGTTCTTGTGGCCCGAGGCAAAATGATATTTTCCCGTTTGTTCACTCCACTTCCACCAATTAAAATGCGTTTTCTGAGACCATTTCTTCTATTCTGTGGTGGTACTGTGCACCTACAGTCGATTTAAATTTTTACTAGCCCTGGATTTATCGACCCTCTAGTGTATTCCTTTTTCATTTTTTTTGAATAGTCAACATCAGTCATTTACAGCCCAATTTAGTGATCAAAGAACTACTTGCAGATTAAATTTACTTGCAATTGGATGGATACTTTTTAAGGTCCGTATACTTTATGAAACACATTTTTGTGTTTTGCTGAATTTTCCCATCAAAAATCATACTGTAAATCTTGCTTTGTATGACAATGATGCTTCTAACGTGTGCTGTCTGACAATTAATGCTGTACACTCTACCCTGCAATTGTTAAGGGCAGTGTTTCCAATCCACTCTCTCACACTCAGAGCTCAAAAGACGTGTCTCTCAATTTGGCCTTGCATTGTCATGCAGAAAACAATAGAGTATTTTGTATAATGCACCTTGTAAACTGAAAGACGTGGGCTTGTGTCCTGTAAACTCAGTGCACACACTCTGCCTCTGTATTTATTAAATACACACCTTGACTGCAATTGTATATGCCCAGAACACAACTTGTCTTTGTATCTGTCCACCACACTTTCTGGATGCCTCTGTGTTAGTCTAGCTTGTATTATGACTGTCCTTGTATAGTTCTAGTACAAACTCAGACTAACTGATAAGTCCATCACAAGTCCTATGTTACAAAGATGAAAGATGCGTAAACCATGTGATGTAGAACAGGATCCCAGCTTTATTCGCAAGATCACTTCTTGGTTACCGGTATAAGATGTAATAAGTAAGATCCTTTAAAGTGCCCCACCAGGAGCAGCCTCCTCGCTGCTCAGCCCATCCACACCAACAGATTCTCTCTTCCAATACAAACACACTCAACATTCTATCTGACCTCATCATAGGCTGAGCGGCAAGGGAGAGAACTTCTGTAGGGAGAGTGCATTGAGTAAAAGGTACATTACAACACCCTACATACCTTCAGACTGCCCCTATAAACAGAGCACACACGAACAGCCCCTGCAGAAGTCCAGCACATAATCTGAGTGCCTGTCTATAGATTCATCATGTACATCATTTACCAGTTCATGAGTCTAGTACACTCTGTCTGCCCCTGTATATGCCAAGCACACATTCCTGCATAAACCACTCACTCTGAGTACTTAGGAAAAGAAGGGTCCATAGATAAGCAACTCTGGAGTTCTCATGGGAGTTCTCCAGAGTTGCTGGTCCCTACTGACTTTAAACCCTACAACTGAGAATTTGGTGATTGAAGAATAAGAGGAGCAATACAGCACTCAATTGTTGAGCATTTTGAGTAAAGTTTTGTAATGTACGTAAAGATTAATTCTCACTGTGCCAGATTCATCTAACCAATTTATGACTCTCGCCGTGACATCCTGCTCACATGTTGTAATAAGTCCAATGAGCCACAGGTATACTTTAAAGATGAGTGCTTTATTGTTACTATCTTAGATGGATGTAAGTAACAAGCATAAGTATCATAGGTAAGTAAGCCCAAAGGGAGAGCCCCACCAGGAACAGCTTCCTTGCCGCTCAGCCCATCCACTCCAACTGCCACTCCACACGCAGGCATACCAGCATTCCATTCACACATCACACATACCAACATTCCAAGCTCACTCACAGTGGCTGAGCAGCAAGGGAGAGAACCAGGACAGGTACAATACACTAAATACTAGCATACTACATACCTTCCCCCTTATAAACAACAACAAAAGAATTGTGAAAGTCCAAAGCATAAAACATCAGTAAACATAGGGGAAAAAAACCATTGCATCAAATAAATGAACTTTCCCTTTTTGCAGAGAAAAAAATAGTAAATGCAAGACGTAAGATAAATACAATCAAAGACACAACTCGCAAGAAAGGTGTGAGGAAGAAACAGAATAAATCAAGAGAATGCAAAAATAAGAAGAAGAATGTGGAAAATAAGAAGCAAGAATAAAACAAATCAAGAACTTGAGATCAAGTTACCATCAAGACAAACCAGTCGGCCAGACTAGTAAGCAGATGACAAACAGTGAACATCAACTAATGAAGAAAATAGCAAAACAATGAAAAGAACAAGAAAAAGTACTCCCACATACAAAGAAAAAGGTTGGTCGCGATCCAACACAAAATCCAAGTAAGAGAGACTACAGATAATGAAAAGAAAAGAAGATTATGATAACGCTCAGTTAGATTTTAAACATAATCCAACAGGACAGAAAATAAGTGTGAAATCACATACGATAAAATCAGAAAAAGAGTGAAAATCACACACTGTCAGGAACAAACAACAGTAGATTCTACACACAGTGAAATAAACAATCCAACTGAAAACTAAATAAAAGACGTAGAACCACTCTAGGTGATATTTCAATATCACATTGCATATAAGCTATAAAAATGTATACATAAAGTAAGATATCCCCGTGGAATATCGCATAGCTTGTAGGCCATCTAAACTTATGTATGCATGCCTTCCAGTGACATATCCACGCAGCAGTGGAATAACACATATAGCCAGTAGGCTATTAAAAAACATATACTTTAAACCATGGCACTGCCCTAAACAAACTTGCCAATATAAGGTGCCAGTAAATCATTTAAAATAAAATAGGTGACCAGTCCACTTAGCGGTGTAAGGCCACATAGCCAAGAAGCTATTACAATGCAAATTTAGAATCCTTACAAAACATGCGGAGAAATCATTTTTTTTAAAATAGGTGACAAATCCACTTGACGGTGTAATGTCACATAGCCATAAAGCTATAACCAAACCAAACATTTCCCCAAAATACACACGTTAAATAACAATCACAGTGCTTATTACACAGGTGGAAATAAAATTAATAAAAGTAACCTACGTCACACTAAATACAACAGTAACAAAATTCCACTTGAAAATATTCAAACTAATAAATGAATGTAAACCATTACATTATCATTAAAAAGATGAGAATTAAAACAGAGAAAATAAATGCTTGATAGAAATAGAACCATGCAAATAATTAACATGCCCCAAAGACGGCGCTCTATTTATATTATAAAGCACAAGTGATAGTCACTATATAGACTGTAAAGTATCTTAGAAAAAGTTTTTAAATAAACATATTCCTAAATTGCCAAGACAACTAGTTGTAAATTTTTACAATAAATATATTCTTGACTTCACTGTACGAATGAAAGGATAGCCAGAAGATGTATTACTAAAGCGATTTTACTTTTCCTGAATCAACAACACCAGTCTCCTTCATTTTGTTGGCCTCATAAAAAGAAATTAATTTCAATCCAAGTAGAACACCGTTTGATGAATAATGTCAGCATGTACCTCCAAGGTCTGAAGGAATCAGGAGTCTCCACAGACGATCGGAACGATGACATCCCAAAGGAAGATCCTGAAAGACTCAAAATGAAGACACGCTTTTGACACTGAGCCGAATGACTCAAGGCACGTTAGTGAGTCACTGGTGGGGCTCTTGTCGTGGTGCCAGTAATCTTAAGTTGCCTTTTTCTTCTTATTTTTTAAAATGTCCTTTATCTTGCTTGATAATCTTCCATTCCAAATTACATGGGGTTACTTGAGGTGTAGGTTGTTTCCCAGCGTCGCCAAATGTAATTAGTCCAATGAGCCACAGGTATACTTTAAAGATGAGTGCTTTATTGTTACTATCTTAGATGGATGTAAGTAACAAGCATAAGTATCATAGGTAAGTAAGCCCAAAGGGAGAGCCCCACCAGGAACAGCTTCCTTGCCGCTCAGCCCATCCACTCCAACTGCCACAACACTCACAGGCATACCAGCATTCCATTCACACATCACACATACCAACATTCCAAGCTCACTCACACTGGCTGAGCTTGGAAATAACTAGGAAAGGTACAATATACTAAATACTAGCATACTACACATGTGTACAGTACAGATGTGTCTAGTCTCATGGCAATAACAGTTTATTTCCATTGATAGTCAATATGATACAAGTACGATCAAATCTAATTAGAGTCTCCAACCAAACTGTATCCGGTACTTGTTTCCCAGCTATTAAAGCTGTTATATTAACCAGGCATCAATTATTCAGACAGATCTGCCCAACACAAATATATCCATTTCCTTTCAGAAGGGTCAGTGACAAAGGTCCTGACAGTCGGGGGAAGCTTTATCAAGGCTTTCCACTGGTGCAACGTCACAAAAAGTGAGGCAAACCAGTGCAAAGTCGCCATGAACTATTTACTTTCCAGTGAAAAACGGTTTTGTGCTAGAAATTTGTCTAAAAGTAACGCACACATCATTTTGTGCTACTTTGTGTCAACGGGCGTTATATTGGTTCCATGGGTATTAACATGCAACCACTAACTACTTTTGGTATTCACAGAAGTTAGGATTTTGTCTTAAAACAGACTTGTTAGGATTTTGTCTTAAGTCTGTCTTAAGTCTGTTTTAAGACAAAATCCTAACTTCTGTGAATACCAAAAGTAGTAAGTTCATTCTGTGAATACCAAAATAGTAGTAAGTTTAGGATTGAGTCTTAAGTTCATTCTGTGAATCGGGCCCCTAATCTGCAGAGTGATTTGCACACAGGAGAACACTAGCACAGATCCATATCCTAAAAATTGGCCTGCTGCTAGTGCTATCTTCCCCTGGTGCTCTTAAATACTATCTTGCTCGATGCACTTTGTCGCAGAGGGGAGTGTGCTCTGTCTAGCATAGACTTCCAGTGCAAATTCCTAAGTCTAGATAAAGGCAGAAGGATGTGTACTATTAGCTTCAGCCCGCGTGCAATACAATGCACACAGCACTCTGCGCTGAATAAATGGCACCTTTTCAGAACAAAGTACCTCTTGCGCTGGAACATAAATACCAATGAGTTGCTTTGTGCTGAGTTGCGGAATTCTGTCACAAGTTGTAATAGCCAGGCAAAACACGACGGCTGAAATTTGATTGGACTGAATCATATTGATATTAGATCCAAATACACTATGCTTAGCACTAGAACTGGACTAAACTGCACTGCACACATACGCAAAAAAACGTCCCAACGAGAACGACAAATTGACAAATGACTCTGGCCCAAGTTAGAATCAATCTTTCTACGCAATTAAAAATACTCCTATGACTTTACAATTGAGGACTGCATCGCTCCTCTTAGTCGACGCGCTCTGATAAATATGTATAAACCCAACACTCCCGCAGATGACCTCTGTATAAGTCCATCTCACCCTTGATTGTTTCTATAGCAGTCCAGCATCTACTCCATACTTGCCCTATAGAAGTCCTGCACTGATTCTAACTACCCATGTGAAATTCCAGCACATACTGTGACTTCCCCTATAGAAGTTCAGTCCACATTCAGACTACTCCTGTATAAGCCCAGCACATACTGACTAGCCATAAGAAAGTCCAGCGCACTAAGCGCCTGGAACTGGAAGGCCCGGCACCTTCTTCAGGAATGCATGGGAAACAGAAATGTATACGATGGTAAGCTAATGCTACCAACAGAAAGTCCTTCCTGTGAGTCTGAATCTAGTCAAACATATGTTCTTGTTTCCACAGGAAATCCAACCAGTCGAATACAAGACTCACCAAACAACTCTGGAGGTGGCCAACAGCCAGTGGAGCGACCTATCACGCCTGACCTCTACCTTCAAGGATACACCAACAGAGCATGCAAGGCTCCTCCTACTACATCCGTTATGCCGATGGGAGGAATGAAACTATATTATGAGAAACCAATGAGGCCTCCTGGAGGCGGGATCGCTCAGCTACGGGCCACCCACCCCTTCCAGAGAGGTGGGGGCCCCTTAGGAAACAGTTGGGATCTGCGGCGCAATGACCATCCTAGAAGACACCCAGAGGAGTTTCAACAAAGTAACCAATACGAGGATTCAGGCTGGGATTATCCAGCAACGGACAATTCCCTGCCGCCGGGCCTGTCCAGCGGGTTTTATCACAGTTCTCCTTTCACACCAAGTGCTTTGGGTCGTCCTGTGACCGGGACATATCTTGGAGATATTGGTAGCCCCATTGGCGACTTCCCGTTGCTTGTATGGGGACTGCCACAGGGCCCTAACTTCGTAATGCACACTGATGTGAGCAAGCCAAGGTTGAGGACCACCAACAGGAGTGCTACCCCCAACATCTGCATCCTGGCGCTGGCCATGATGATTGCTGGCATTCCAACGGTGCCAGTGCCAGGGGTGAGGGAGGAAGACATGATCGCTGCTGCCCAGGCCTTCATGGAAGGAAGGCTGGACATGGAGACAGGCTTGGAGTACAGGTGGCGTGCAGAGCGCCCCACAACTCATGGGCAGCTCACCATCGTGGAAGGTGTCACAGGGTCGAGAGATGGTCCAAGGACCAGGAACAGAAGTTCACCCTCCCAGTATATCCACTCTGGGGAGTTTTAAAAAGGACGAAGGAACCTTATACCACCTTTAGTAAGGTCATCCGGGATCAATTAAGGCTAAAGTGATCATTTCAATCAGGGTTTTACTGAAAAATATAGTACAATGCACACGTTTTCTTTTCAAATATCATGTGAAAAAGAAATCAATATTAAAAAAGGCATCCTCTTTTTGAAAGGGATCTCTGAATTTTTCGTATCTGCATGTCACAAGCAATGGATTCATATCAGTTAGACATATTTTGCTATATCATGGTATTAATAAAGCACTAATACCTTTGGGGCTCGCATATCTGATGACGGTAACAGACAAGTGCAAACAAACTGATGGATGCCATGTCACCCCTTACCCTTGGCTTCCCTACCTCTTTTTAGAAGGAAGGAAGGCAGCTAACCTGTCTGCAGCCAATATCAGGGGCAGGCTGCTCCCTGGGTGAGGGAGGCAGTTCCAATGTTAATGCTTTGAATGAAAGAAGTATTGTCTGTTACTTGCCCTTGTGGCTAGGTATAAATACCTTTAATAAATAAATGAATACAACAATGACCCCTAACAATTTAGAATTATATGTTAAGTACTCTCAAACAGGGGCACAGAAAAGTATCTGAAAGCTGTGGCTGCCCAGTACCTGCCAGCCTGTTAGTACCCGGAAAAAGCTTGAAAAAACACTAATAATGCAGTTTCGTTTTGAGCTTTGATCTAGGTTTGTTTGCTCCTCAACAAAATATTTTACATGTAACTGAGTGTCTAACTAGGCAACTGGTTGTTTATTCAATAACTTTCTTATAGACCTTGTCCGCTGTCCGCAGCGCCGAGACGCCTCAGGGCATTTGTGCGCTTTATAAATTTAAAAAATAAATAAATAAATTATTGCCACTGTAGGAAAGACACAATAACAGTGGCTTAGAGGGTGTTTTAGTGGACGAGTGCATAATATTAAAAAATACCTAACCCAACTCTCACTCCAAAGGTAAAGAGAGAAAGGTCAAACAGAAAGCAAGATACAGAGTAGTAGAAAGAGGAAGTAAGGAGTGAAAAAGCAATGGCGTGTTGGGTAAGATTTTAGAGAAAGGCAGAGTGGAACAAGAGAGCCAGAGATAAAGGAAGGAAATGTTGAATGAGAAAGAGGGGTGGAGTATATGTGCTATTAAGATCCATGTGTATCTAGTTATAGCAAGTTATAGGGTTTAAAACTGATTTAGCCCACATTTTTCTCCATGTCCTTGTCCTTAGTTGTAATGAAATCAATATCCTTGAGAGTGCACAGAGGAAGGAGGTAGTAAGAGAGGTAAGTAAGTTGGAAAGAAAGGTGAGTTAAAGAGAGGTAGACAGCTGAGGTAGTGAAATAGGTATAAAAAGGTGAGAGGTAAAGAGAACGCCTAGGTAAAGAGAGGCAAAGTGAAGCAAGGGATACAAAAACAGGTCAGGTAAAGAGAGCAGTGATGCAGAGAGAAAGGTCAGAGATATGGTGGGGGTAGAAATAAAGATAATGAATATTGAGAAAGGAGGCGAAGTAGAGGCAAAGGTGAGAAAGAGGAAACATGAAGTCAATACAAAGAGAGAGAGGGCAAATGTGGCATATTGTGCAAGGTGAGTCCAGTACTCTCACCTTGGAATGGTATGATGTGATAGAATGCGATGAGGTGGCTGTAGAGAATGTTGAGGAGGGACGGTTGAGGGAACTGTCATTTGGGGCCTAAGGTGCTTGAATAAAGACCTGCCTGTTCATTCCTGGACTTCTGAGCATTCTTGATGAAGATACCATATTTTGTCAACGAGCTACTTGACACCCCCCCGCACCCCACTCTAAGCACCTCAACACATGCAGGAACACTTCTTTTGAGGAAAGATGTAAATTCCAGGATAATCTTTGTGCAGAGCCGTAACGGAAGAAATTGCTCAATTGGCAGCTGTTTTCTTACTGTTGGGACCACAGCGTTGAAAAGGACTTGGCCTCACAAGTAAGGAGTGTTTGTGGTAGGCATGTACAGCAGAAACTGTATGTACAGAAGGAGATGTATCCAGCAGTTGTGCAGTTTTCAGAGTGGTCTCGAGCTGGCGCCACATGCACCTGCAGACGAAGGAGAGTGCTCACAGACGGACAGTTGTGCGGCTTTCTGCACGGCCTCGAGCTGGTTCCAAACGTTGTTTCAACTTGTAAATTTGGTGGAATCTTAGAGGAAAGAAGTCGAGATCAGTTTGCACTGAGATGTAATAGCGACATAGTCTTGGAAGAATTTTGGATGAATGATGAACCACACTTGGAGGAGGTGCTCATAGTGGTGAGACAAGTGGAAACATGTTGAAATGTGTAGAAGAACACAGTGTTGAGAAAAAAGAGAAACTTCTAGTGATGTTTTGAAAGACACGGTCCGATATATGCATTGTTAAAACAAAAGATGGTCAAAAGAAAAACAAGACAGGTTAAAAGGGAACATGCTTTAGATGTGGGTTGGAAGGGCTCAGAGCAAATGACCCAGCTTGGTTTCAAGCATGCTATACCTGTGGGTTCAAAGGCCATTTTAGTAAATATTGCTGGAGCATTTATAGAAGTACCCTAGACATAATGGGCCCGATGTAGGTGGCCGTTTCAGGCCATTTACCGACCGGTAACGGCCGATTTCGGCCGTTACCGACCGGTAAATGGCCAATCGGTATGTAGGGGCCTAAATCCAAGGCCACATGTAGGTAAATCTACATTTACAGAATCGGTAAAATTACCGATTCGGTAAAATACCGAATTGGTAATTTTACCGGTTCTGTAAATTCCATATGTAGGTGGGACTCTTCTGAGTCCCAAAGGCCTAAATGAATCGGTATTTTACCATGAAATCCAACTTCATGGTAAAATACCGATTCCGGTGTGCATGCACATGTGTGCATGCACACCTATGCCATGTGGCAGGCAGACCTGCCCCTAGGGCTTGTATGCCTGCCACATGGCACCCAATCCTGTTTAGGGGGTGCCAGGGGGTGTCACCCCCTGCACCCTTGTGAAATTCGGTATTTACCGAATCGGTAATTACCGAATCAGTAAAGCCTATTGATTCCTATGGGCTTTGAAGCCCATAGGAATCAAGAGGCTTTACCGATTCGGTATTTACCGAATCGGTAAATACCGACTTTTACCGATTCGGTAAAAGGGAACATCTGGATTCCCTACATACCCACCCCTCACATTTACCGATTCTTAATTACCGAATCGGTAAAATTCGGTAATTTTCGGTAATTAAGAATCGGTAAATGTTACTTACCTACATCTGGCCCAAGGTGTCCAAAGTATGCCCGGAAGTAGTGTTACAAGTAAAGGACCTAGCTATGGGGCATCCAACAGAAGTCATGGTGATTGAAGGAGCAAGAGTACCATCGACATTTGGCTCTTCCTCAAATATTCAGGCTATTTCAAAGGATACCTTGAGGGAACAATTTCCAGAGGATAAGTAACAGTGTAGTATGGATGTGAAGCCTGATGGATATGGAGGTATTTTTATTAACATGGGGTGTTTTGAAGCAAACATTAAAGTGGGAAACAAATCCACACATGGGAAAGTCTATGTGTCACATGAGGGAGGTGATCCATTGGGATTGGCTCATCAAGGCTCATAGTGACTGGATAGTTTATTTTTTTAATTCAATAAGCATTGGCCCTATGCTTAATTGACCAAGCCACGTACCTCCCGATATGATCATTTTCTTCATATCTTTTTTGCAAGACTCAGTCATAGGTTAGAATCTCTTTGGACATAAAAAAAGTCCTGTAACTTATATTTTGCTTGACTGAGCTTGTGTTTACCTTACTGGGAAGGTATGGCTAGATAGCTTACCTTAGCCATGGAGAGTTCATTTTCTAACTGTAATCTCTCTTCGTTCTGTGTTTTCCTCTTATAAGCTTTATAGGCGATTACTTCCCCTCTAAAGAAAGCTTTAAGAGCACGCCATACTGCAAAATTTGAAGCTGTATTCATGTCAAGTTTCAAAACTTCCTCTAATGCCAGACGCATATGGGCAACCCACTGCTCATCCACTAGAAGAGACTTGTCAAATACCCCTCTGTACCCAGTTGGGGCATGTGTTCGAAATTTAAATTTTACTGAAATTACTGAGTGGTCCGAGAAGGGGGTTTCAATAATCTCTGACTCAATGCTTGAAAGATCGTGGGAGATGAGAGAAAAAAATCGATCCAAGAGGAAGACTGGTATCTCCTTGAGTGACATGTATACATCCTCTCACTTGGAAATACCTCTCTCCAACAATCGACCAACACAAATCCCATATTTAGTCCTGACAAAGTCTTCTCGACTTAGGTTTGTCTGCGTTTTTTGTGCCTGTGAGGAGTCCTTAGCAGGGTCTAATAGTAACATGAAATCACCACAGAGCACAAGGAACCCAGATTGAGTCATAGTAAAATCATACAGAAACTGAAACTCCTCAGGAGAGTCCTCAATGGGACCATAGTAGCTTATGAAATTAAAAGGTTGTTCAGATATCCTCATCTGCACCCACAGCCATCTCACACTCTGGTCTCTTTGCACAATTGTGATTCCACTGTGTATGGGCCCCATTCACAAAATGAACTTAAAACTCCATCCTAAACGTATTACTATTTTGGTATTCACAGAATGCACTTACTACTTTTTGCATTCACAGAATGAACTTACTACTTTTGGTATTCATAGAAATTAGGATTTTGTCTTAAGTTTGTCTTAAGACAGACTTAAGACAGACTTAAGACAAACTTAAGACAGACTTAAGACAAAATCCTAACTTCTGTGAATACCAAAAGTAGTAAATTCATTCTGTGAATGCCAAAGGTAGTAAATTCATTCTGTGAAAAGGAAGATAAAACAGTAACAGCAGAAAACCATGAGGAGGCAGTTGAAGGTGCTGCTTCTGGAGGAGATAAAAGTAAGGTAAAGGGAGGGAAGGGCTTGAGTGAGGCTAGTTTGCTTCCTAAATGCATGAGTGACTCTGTAGCAAATGATAAGCCCAATAAGCCTGTTACTACCACAAACCTTTAAAAAAGTCCACAAAATAAAAGAGCAGCAAGGTGCGCGGCTAGGACAGGTACCTCATGTAAAAGAAAAGGCAAGGGGAGGTCACCAAATTTAGAGGAGGAATTGTCTACCAAGCAGACAGAGGGAGCGGGAGCGAGAACTTTGAGGACGTCATCATACCTTACAGCAGAAGTTAAGGCAAAGAGAGGAAGGAAGCGTAACAAAGCTAAGCTCCTTGCAGAATCCAACGCCAAAATCACCCCCTCCCTGCGGTCCTACTTTAAGGTTGTCCCACAAGTTTTAGAAATAGGACAAGACCACCTACAGAGAGATTTCACCTCTCAGAAGCACAACCCTGGGTTAAGGGCTATGGCATCTTCCTAGCAGGACTCTGCCCTAGTCTCAGTCTTAGCCACAGCTACTGCCATAGCCTCAGCCTCAGCCTCTTTTCCAGTCTCTGAGCATATTGATCCTATCAATCCCATAGATGACATGGTGCTACTGGAAGAACTACAGGAAGAACTTGATGCTGATTCTACATCACAAACAGTAGCACACCCCAGCCTAATAGAAGGTGAAGGAGTACACAGTGTACACAGTGATCAACCCGGGACACTGGTCCATATGGGGGAGCCTACTGTCATGACGAGCAAACAGGGAGACCCCTCAAATAATCCAACTTCCGTTACCAACAAAGGTAAAGAGAATGTCGAACCCCTCTCTGCTTCACATTCAGTCCCGAGTTCACTGGATGATAATCATCAACCATGTCAGAGAGAAGAGGGAACTCTAGTCTCCACCCTGGTACCTATTTCAATGGCATCCTTGCAACAGATGTTTGCTTCATTGTCTGCCGAGATCAAGGAAGGTTTTGCAGAGTCTGCATCAAATCAAAGGGACATAAGGAGTTTTTGTGAGACTCTTGTTGAAAAGATTTGTAACTTGTCAATAAGAACACAAGCCCTGGAAGAAACTGTAGGTCAAATATCTATGCGGGCAGAAGGTACTCAGGAAGACATACAAAAGCTAAAAAGGGAAGATCTGGCCATCTCAGAAAGAATGGAGGTCTTGGAAAATAACGCCAGGCGCAGTAACCTGCGTATTTTGAACGTTCCTGAGGGTAGTGAAGGAACAGACATCAAAGGGTATATAATCTCGTTATTAAAAGATTCTCTTAACCTCCCTCATACTCCTGAGGAACTTGCTTTGGATATTCAACGAATCCATAGGGATCCTTTCAGACACAATCCACAAAGGGCCAAGCCAAGGAAAATCCTTGTCAATTTTCACACCTATTCTGTCAAGGAACACATCTTGAATTTAGCCCTAAAGCAAAAGTCGCTAGTAGGTAAAGGCTTTAATTTTCAGGTACGCTCTGACCTGTCAAGATATACTCTAGAAAAGCAGTGGGAGCTAGGAAGAAGAATGGAAGCCTTTTGCAAACTAGGAGCAACAGTGCAGATGGGCTTTCCCGCATCTCTCAAAATAATGATGAACAATAAAATGCATAATGTTCGATCGATACAGGCAGCGGACGAGCTTCTAATGTCGTTAGGTGGTAGGAAGGAGCAATAAAGGTTCTAGCTCGGATCTGTGAAAAGGTAGGAAATAAAAGGGAAAACAATTCACAAATGTACATAATCCACGAATAAAAAAAAATAAAAAAAAATTTAAAAAAAGGGTGGATAGGAAAAGGGACATATATCAAACAACACAAAACAAAAAAAACACAAAAAAAAAAAAATTACAAAAAAAAAAAATATATAAATATAAATCTACATATTGTCACTTACTAACCAAACGTAATAGTACTAAGTAATTCATGCGTGTTATACTTATATTAAGGCGAGCTATCACATTATAATAAATAGTGGGACACATGAGGTGGGGTCGGGGGAGAGCTAGGAGCACTTACTTCCGGAATTTTCCGGGAAGTGAGTTCAGGGGTTTCCCATGGGAGGGGTGGTCATGGGGTGGTAGCGGGTGGCGGTGAAAAAAGAAAAATATCCATTTCCAATAATGCTCCAGTCGACACACTTTGTAGCTCAGTTCTTTTTTCTGTTCCTTTCTTGTATAGACAGAAACACTTGTTAGGTTTAATGGTTAACATTTATTTTGGGAGACATGAGTAGGCTTAGAATTTTGTCCTGGAATGTTAATGGTCTCCGCACCAAACCTCGAGCTAATAAAATCATACAATACCTTCGGGATGTGGATGCCGAGATCATTATACTCCACGAGACACATTTAACCGAAATTGAGACATTCGAATTAGTGAAGAAAAATAGGTGGATACATTTCTCAATTACAACGTCTCAATCACTAAACACGCGGGGGGTTACAATCTTTTTTTAAAAATCTTTAAATTTAAACTTGAAGTGGATAAGGGAGGGAGATGGGCCATAACAGCGGTAGAGATAAGAGGGGCGGTCATAACATTGGCTGGTTACTATGGGCCCAACTGCGACGATACTTCTGCACTAGAATCCTTATTTCAACACCTCTTGAATTTCCCAGAGCCGGTGATCATAACTGGCGATTTTAATATCACCATTAACCCTCTACTGGACAAATCTACAAATAGCAGACAACAAGTTCCCTCCAAATCTAGAAACTGTCTACTGGGACTAATGAAACAATATGGTTATGTCGATATTTGGAGGCTGAGAGAGGGCCAAAAGCAGTGTTTTTCCATTAAAAAATCTAAAATACACACAGCTCAAGAATAGACTTTATCCTAACAAGTAGATCTCTGGTCGACTCCATAACTTTAGTAGAGTATATTCCATCTCATCTATCGGACCACTCAGCAATGAAGCTAGAAATGGAGTGGGGAACTAAGTCTTCTTCCCCGAAACTCTGGTCATTTGATAGGTCATTTCTCACATCGGCAGAAGATATAGAATTCCTTCAATCCGAGACTCGTGAATTCTTTACTTTCAATAGGGATTCAGCCCCAGTAGGTATAGTATGGGACGCTTTCAAATGTTCTCTAAGAGGAACAGTTAAAAACAGGGTAGCTCACAGAAGAAGGCAGTATAGGGAAGAAATTTCTTCTATTGAGAACAGTATGTCAGATATCCAGTCCTGTATAGACACTGACCGATCTCTAGACAATCACAATCTAGCCCTAAAACTATCAGAGCTCAATGAGCTTAAGAATAACTTGTCCTCGCTAATGGAGAAACGAGTATTGCAAAAATGGGAGACAAGCAAACTCTCTCATTTCCAGTATGGTGAGGGAGCTGGAAGGTTGTTGGCCTGGAAAGTTAAATCAGACCGGGTTCGGAATAATATTGCCTCAGTAACTTCGGATAAGGGTACCTTCACCAGTGACGCAGAAATTAGAGAGACCTTTAAATCATTCTTTCAGTCAATATATCAGGAAAATCTTAATATCAATACCAATGATATTAGTAACTGGTTCGAGGGTATTTCCCTTCCCTCTCTATCAATAGAACAGAGCAAATCTTTGGAAGAGGAAATAAGTCTTGTCGAGGTAGAACAGGCCATAAAAGGTTCTAAAGGGGGAAAGGCGGCAGGTACCGACGGGTTGCCGAGCGAGGTATACAAACACCTGATCTTAGCGATAACCCCAATTCTAACAGTTTTGTTTAACCAAATATTGAGGGAAGGGGTAGCACCGCCAGCCTCCTGGGATAAAGCCACTATAACTCTTATTCTAAAGCCAGGGAAGCCCCCATCTGACTGTGGCTCATATCGGCCTATCTCAATCTTAAATGCCGACTATAAAATCTTTGCCACTATATTAGCCAAGCGGCTTGGCCAGGTTGCCCCTAATATACTTCATTTGAACCAAAAAGGGTTTATAAAAGGGAGACAACTAAATGAGTTTACATACGAGTTAATTGGATCTATCGATGTGGCGATAAAGGAGACTCTCCCTTTGTCTGTTCTGACGTTGGACGCCACCAAGGCCTTCAACAGGGTAAATTGGTTGTACCTGTCGGAGGCCTTGAGGGGGTTCAACGTTGGCGAGAGATTTCGAAGGGCAATAGATCTGTTATATAGAAGTCCTTCTGCTTCAATTTTGATCAATGGGGGCCTTACAGCGCCATTCGATATAACCAGAGGAACCCGGCAGGGTTGTCCCTTGTCTCCTCTCCTTTTTGATTTATACATAGAACCTTTTGCACAAACATTAAGAGACAGCACACTTATTAAACCTTTTATTTTTGGTGAGTGGGAAAAAAAGGTGGCACTCTATGCCGACGACATAATGATTTTCACGTCAGACATTAATACAGCCTATCCAGAAGCGATAGATCTTGCTCTTAAATTTGGGAAAGTTTCTGGATACGAAGTTAATGCTTCTAAGACGGAATCCATGACATGGAATGCAGTCTTGGATACGGTTAACGAGTCATCTAGACCTCAATTACGTTACTTAGGGGTAAATATAGTTAAAGACATTGATCGTATCGCTTCATTAAACTTTTCTACAATAGCAGCACAATGTCGTAAAAACATGAGGGATTGGTCGCATCTTCCACTTACCATCCTAGGCAAAGTTAATCTAGTAAAAATGTGTATCTTACCTAAGGTTTCCTTTTTATTTAACTCAATCCCACTCTTTTTTGATCCTAAATTAATTTCTAAACTACAAAGTGCGATTTCCACTTTCATTTGGAACAGTAAAAACCCAAGAATATCTTGGAAGAAAATACGACGCCGGAGAGAGAAGGGAGGGCTAGCGGGACCGGATCTTCAGATCTACGCATGGGCTTTTCAGCTCTCACACACTCGTATGTTGCTAAAAGTGCCAGCAGCAACAGGGGTAGGCCAAATGTTCTCTATGTTATTGAACTCTGAGGGTATCGGACAGAGCAGTTTCTTGTTTAAATTTGGAGACCCAAAATTAAAAAAATAAATAAAACTAAAGACCTTAAAGGGGATAGCTACTACATGGTACAGAATGAGGCAGGCAATTAAACTAGGTTATTATTCAGAGAGAACTCCAATATGGGATTTACCATCTCCCCCAGCTTGGGCAGAAGACACATTAACCCAACCATTAAGAGTAGCAGGCATCAACACCTAGGGTGATTTGTTCATGGACGGTATACTACTGCCTTGGGACTACTTAATAAATAAGGTGGGGCCAAATGTGTCCAGATTCAAATTTATACAAAGTTCAAGCTGGTCCCAAGCATATAATACACAGACATCCCGAAATAGCAGATTACCTATTGGAGCCATCAGCGACTTAGTAACGTGTCTGCTAGACAGCCCCCCTGCAAAAAAAGAAGTTTCTTTGTGGTACAAGAAGATAATGGAGGAAATAGATGGTAACTTTTGCCTCCCAGTAACACTATGGGCCGGCGCATTGCCGGATGTTGACTTGGAGAAGCTTTGGTTAGCTTCATGTGAAGCACTGTGGGACCTGGTGAAGCCAGCATGGCTGCTTCGTAATCACATCTTCACTATTCACAGGGCCTACTATTCTCCTTTGAGACTGTAAAAATTTCATCGACAGGTCCGGTTTCGTGCCCAAGATGTCAGATGGTCGCTGCATCTGATATTCATATGTTTTATGAATGCCCAGAAATTACATCATACTGTGAGTCAATAGGAAACGATCTATCCCTGGCCTTGGGTTCTCATCTTTCTATAGATCTTGCTCTTGTCATTTTTGGCCTGAAGAACAAAGTACGGAATGCAGCTTCAAACCTCATTTTCAACTCCATCTTGGCAGCCCGGAGAGAAATCTGTAGACATTGGAAGGATGCCCAACCTCCTGCAATTCACGAATGGCGAACCTCGGTGCTTCAGATCTCTAAATTAGATCTAGCTAGAGGTGGAAATACAAGTCGAAGAGCTTTTTGGTTACAGTTGGCACGGTCATATTGAGCCTGGGGTTTTTTTTTTTTTTCCCCAGGAGTCCTATGATTAATGCGAGCATTTCCAGCCATTGTTTATAATAAGGAACAAATGGGGCTACGGTGTCACGGGCACTATCTTCCAACGAACAGCCCTATATGGGAATTTCCAGGTCTGTGTGAATGTACTGATGGGATTTGGTCTACACTCCCCCCAACTAAGATTTCCCTCCCAGCTTACGCTGAGACGGTATTGAAGCACAGCCGGTTCTTCCTATCTCTGTGGCATATTCCGGATTGGATAGATTGGAGCTATGCACCCAAATGAGGATATTAAAAAAAAAAAAAACATTCATTCTGTGAATGCCAAAAGTAGTAAATGCATTCTGTGAATACCAAAATAGTAGTAAGTTTAAGATTGAGTCTTAAGTTCATTCTGTAATTCGGGCCCTTTGTTTTTGGCTACCAAGATCGCTACCACCCTACTAGCCACATCCGAAGAAGTGTAAAATTAATTTTGAATATAGCCAGGGGTTTTGTACATTAACAAACACTCCTTATAGTGCGTCTCTTGAAGAAAAATTACATTAGCTTGTAGGGCCTTAAACCACGCCAGCACAGATCGTCGCTTCACTCTTTTTGTTTACATTACACAATACTACCTTTAGTAATCTGGAAGACGTCTTTGTAAGAGGATTGACACTGAATAAGCAATTTTGCTCCCTTGGGTTACCATACATATGCTACTTTTTGTTTCCCCCTCTCCCCTCCCAATGTGACCCCATACCCCCTTCCATCCCCCTCCACCAGTGACCCCTCATCCCCCATGCTGTGGACCCCATTAACTCTAGAGCCCCCCCTTCCTGTTTTGAAGCTAACATTAAAGTGGGAAACAAATCCACACATGGGAAAGTCTACGTGTCACATGAGGGAGGTGATCTATTGGGATTGGCTCATCAAGGCTCATAGTGACTGGATCGTTTATTTTTTTAATACAATTAGCATTGGCCCTATGCTTAACTGACCAAGCCAAGTACCTCCCGATATGATCATTTTCTTTATTGAGAGGGAGTTATTGAGAGGGAGTCACTGTCACAGTTTTGGGCAATAAAAAGTTTCAAAAGGTTTTTGGGGGGAATGATATTTTCAGTAGAAAGTAATCACAAACCATTGGAGGAATTCACAAGAAAGGGTCTTGATTGTATCTCTTCAAGAATACATTGATGGGTGGTGAGTTTACTAAAATACAATTTTACGGTACACAACATAACTGGGGCAGGCAATTTTTCGTCAGACTGTTTAACATGGATGATAAATGTGAATGAATCCAGTGATCTAAATGTGTCAGAGTCTGCAAAGTAACTCATGGAGGCATCAGTGAGGAGAAATGGTTACAAGAACTGGAGAAGGATCCTGAATTTATAAAGTGATGGACTTAGTGTCTCGGAAAGTACTCAATGAAATGGAGTTGAAGAAGTGTGGGGGACGTTGAAGGATGGGTAGATATGAGCTCTTGGTTGACAGGGGTATTCTTTTGAGAAGTACATGATTGGTTCCACCACAAATCTTGTGGAAGAGACTGGTACAGTTGACACATGAGGCACATCTAGGCAAAGCAAGGACCAAAGGGAGCATTAGCAAAGATTTCTGGTGGCCGGCACTAGATACCTCAACAGCCGCCTCAACTTCTACGCTCCCACACGCCAGCTTCGATTGACCGGCCACGCCCTCGCCGCCGCCCCCTGCATCCGAATAGCCACCACAGGAGGAAGGTCCTTCTCCTACCTGGCCGCCATGACTTGGAACTCCCTCCCGACCCACCTCTGCCTGACCCAGGACCACCTTGCCTTCAGGAAGCAGCTCAAGACCTGGCTGTTCGAGCAGTAGCGGACCCCCCCTCCCCTAGCGCCTTGAGACCCTCCGGGTGAGTAGTGCACTATATAAATGCTTTGATTGATTGATTGATTGATAGATCATGAGGTTGAGAAAAGGTAAGGGAGTGCGTGGCATGTGACAAGGGCTTAAGAAATAGCATTATACCTGTGGTTTCTAGGAAGTTACTTTCCCATCCATGGGAAGAGATAACCCTGGACATTTTGGGACCAATTCATGTAGAACATGCAACTCCTTACGTAATTGTTTTGATGGATCTATACTCAAGGTGGGTGGAGGTGTTTTGTGCAGGACATATCCTCTACAACGGCCATCATGCTACTGGATAATATTTTCAAAAGAGAAACCTTTCCGCAAAATCTTCTCACTGACAATGGGGTGCAGTTTTGCTACAGTCAAATGAAGGCGTAGTTGAAAAATTGTAGGATTACGGATAACACTGCAGCCTTATATCAAACAAGTGGTGCTGTTGAGAGGGTGATAAAGACATTAAAAGAAGAGATACAGTTAGCCAGATTGAATGGCCTTAATGGGACGACAGAACTATCCAAAATATTAACAGGGTATCTAATGTCTCCACATTCTTCTACTGGAAAATCTGCCTTTGAGTTGTTCAAGGGTAGAGCTCCTTCATCAAATGGGTGTCCTGCGTGGATGTTTTGGAACAGAGGTTATGTAAGTAATGCTCCTGCAGAATGTAGAAAGAAAGAGGAAGACTGATCTACAAATAAAAAGAAAGGAAGAGTATCACCATCAGAAGAAGGTGAAGAATGTGAAGGTAAGAGTGGGAGACTAAGTGAGAATGAGAGCACAAAAATGGTTGTGCAGATTGGTGCAAATTCACAAGAAAATTGGAAATTGAGTGCAGTAAGAAAATGCAGTAAAGACACACAACAACAGAAGTTTGGAACACGAATGTGGTGGCTGTTTTAGATTAATCATAAGAGAAGGGTGAACAAATAAATTAACTTTGTGATGTTGACAAGGAAGGGAGGGAAAATGTCCCTTAGGTAGTGGGCACGCATAAATCGCCCGCATCAAGTTACTACAGAAGAAAGAGCCAGAGAATCAGCAAGAAGCCCTCCTATTTGCAGAATGTTGTGGTTCAGTAAGAAACATTCACATTTACAGAATGTTATAGTATAGCAACTATGATTCCCTTTCTCTTTTATTTGTTTATTTAGAGATGTGAGGCAGAGATGTAGAGAGGAGAGGTAGAGTGCTATATAAAGAGACAAAGACTGCAAGAGATTAAGCTGAAAGGGCGAGTTGAAACAGAGAAGGAGCTGCAGAGCGAGAAGGTAATGATAAAGAAAAAGGGGTTTGATATAAAGAGAGGCAGTGAAAAGGGAATAAGGAGGTGAGAAAGGTGAGATAGAGATATTGAAGTAGAAACAAACAGAAGGGAGGTGGAGAGGTGAGGTAGCCAAAAAGGGTGAGGTTTTGTAGACAGAAAGAGAAGTGAGACAGAGATAAGGTACATGTAAGGTAGAGAGAAATGAGCGTGAGATGAGCGAGACAGAGTGATGAGGCAGAGACAGGGCTGAGAGGCATAGAGAGGTAAGGTAAAGAGAGCAATGGATCGGAGAGGTAAAATAGATGGAGGAGAGATAACTGGCGGTGAGATGGACACAGAGCAGTTATGGTCATGTGCAAGAGAAGAGACAGATGTAGATATAGTCACACAATAGTAGGGAAAGAGGTGAGGTTGTAAGATTGAAGTAGAGATGAATAGAGAGTTGAGATAGAGGAAATAGGTACAAATAGATGTATAACTAGGTAGATGAGGGTTAAAGGTAGGACAAGGTCAAAGTTAGCTGAAGAGAGACATGCAAACACCCAAAAGGAGAAAGGAGGAATGCTGGCAATCACTCGGGGTACAATTCCAACCCAACCCTCTTTTGCCCACCATGATACCTCAGTTTGGACCCAGCCATATGCAAATCATGCCTGACTCGTCTCCAGCAGAAACGTCCAGCTTGAACTGCAAGGCCAGGCCCTTCAAGAACTGGAACACAAGCAACCCAGAACGGTTTCGCCCTGACTGGGGCTCTTCAGTCATGCTATTCAGCTTGGTTTCAGAGGCACAATTAGCATAGGACCAAGGTCAGGGCATACCCTTCCCCACTAGGGGCATTACATTAAAAACACAGAAGATGATTAAAGAAATGCTTACAATACGTTTAACCACAGGCACTTAGGGTAGCATTCCAACCCAATGTTCCGGGTCGCGTGGCTCAGTGGACTAATCCATCCATTGCAGGGGCCTGTGTTCGACCTCATGGTCACAGATTCAAATCTTGGCGGGTCCACTCAGCCTTTCATCCATCTGAGGTCGATAAAGTGAGTACCATTTAGTTGGGTACCAATGAACATCTGTTATTACGCGCCAAGATACCTCTGGGTGAACGTGCGCTTTAAAAATACACATGTTATGTTATGTTATGTTCGTTTGCCCACCATGCCACCTCATTTTAAACCCAGCAATATGCAAATCCATCTTGAACATGCAAGCATCCACCCATCACCTTTTGTGTGTTTGAAGACAGACATACAACAGATAAAAAGGTTCTTTTTTTAGGTCTTGCCTGCAGGTAGCTTTAACCATGTGCTTTAGATGACTTGTTGTCTACAATGTAATACAAAGCATGGGCTTATGGTCAGTCCCTTTACCCATGACTAGATGCTGCCTCAGTTCCCTACTCCTTATTTGAGGGATGTTTTGCATATGGTTTTGTTTGTCACGCCCCTGGAGCATTTATTATGTAGATCGTTTTTTATTGAATGACCTGTATCTTTCCACTACAGATGTTAGAGGCCAATTTTATATCTTTATTTTAGCTCTCCAAGTAAGTGCATCCGTTTCCTGTTTTAATTCTTGTTCTCTCCTACCCTGATTCACCTTTTTGTTTATTGATTTAATTAATTATTAATTATATTTGCGCACTGCTACTCTTTCACGCACTTTTGCCCATTTGCTCCTGCATTATAAACTCATACCACACTTTCTGTTCTTTTTAATTCTTTTGTTTTTATCTATGTGAGGCGAGGTTCCAACATCTGCGCACTACTACTGGGCTATTCGCTTGTCTGCATTTGCATGGCAAGCCATGCCTCTTTTAAAAAAAAAATACTGTTTCAAATGTGTAAATTAAGATACAAATATAAAACAAAATCCAGAAGGCACCCATGCATGGTAGCCATTTTGGAATAAATGTGTTTTCCTGCAAGTAAATAATGAAAATATGGACTCCGTGTGTACATGCACAAGCATTGCAACCACCTTGGAATAATAATGTTTTGCTTTAAGAAAAATGATTCTCAGAAATCATTCCAAGATGGCCGCCACCTATCCATATGCTTGCATCTGCATGCACCTTGACCACCTTGGAATGATTTTTCTTAAAATATAAGGAAAGTATTCCTAAATGGCAGCTGGTATGCTTGCACACACGGTTGCCATTTCAGAATTTTGCCTGGAAAAATTGTGTTTGATCCAGAACAGTCTCTCCATGATGACCACCATGTCTGCATGGACAGTGACCACCTGGGGGAGAGAACTACACCTGGGTAGAGCTAAGAGGGGTCACAGCAAGACCTATTGGTTTTGCCCTTGCTTTTGAATGTAACGTCCACCAACTGCCAGAGAGTGCAAGTGTTCAGGGTGGGCAGGCTGGGTATATAAACTAGGATTCTGTGAAGCTTGAATGTTCAGATGTCAAACTAAAATAACATCTTTAATTACTAAGGGATTTTTAATTACCCTGATCACTCTTCCAGGAGTACCTTTCGGAAGGTAAGGGTTATGGCCTGGTGGTAAGATGTGAAGGATTTGGACCCGAAGTGAAAGCTTCCTCAGAATTATTATGATTTCTGTGTGTGGAAATCTAATGGTTTCAGGTGACTGCCTATCGCCAAGGACACAATGACAATTTGCTGGTGTTTCATTTATTTTTACACACCATTGTTTTCGGTGTCAAATTTCATTTAAATCAACAGAAGACCAGAACCACAGTGCTCAGTACTGCTAAATAAAAACCTATGGGACACCAGATTTTTGTGACCTAGTGACCTTCCAACACTTCACATAAAAGGGGTCATTGGGGCTAGAGACGAATGAGACAGTGGTACTTGGTGGGTTGTTAACTTCTATAAGAAGTGCAAGTTAAAAGGTTGTAAACTGTTTGTGCTGTACTAGGTGAGGTATGCACATTTTGGGACAATGAACTGTGTATTTCTAGCTGTATAAATACCAGAAACATACTAGTGGTTACAAACACAACTGAATCAATAGATATTAATTACCAGTTCAAATGTTCAAGTGGACATTTCTTCATACCAGTTTAGAATATGCACAAAACAGATATGGTAGCACCTGCTTCCAGTGCAAAGGGTTTTTATGCCAACACTGGCTTTGGCACCCATTTAAGGGGCAAAACAGAGATAGGCCTGGGTACTACCCCCATATGTAGCTCTGTAAAAGAAAGAGCAGAAGCAGCCTACACGTTGAAGGAGAGCTGCTGAAGTATTGTATGAGCATGACTACAGTCTGCAATTAGGTTGTTCTCCTTCCATTAAAGACTTGTAGTTTTATCAAAAATATTGAACACCAAACTGACTGCAGACAGATGGACTTGGCATTGCCATACTGAAGTTCCTTTTATGACCTTCTGGGGTCACATTAGGTGTACTGCAGAATATCAAATTAAAAAACTTATGCTAGCACAGTACAGTGACAATATTGCCCATAGTTGAAGTGAGATACGAACTAATGTTTAAAAACTGACCAACCAGACATTTTCCAGTTATCATTCAGTGAACTACCTATAACCTCCGCCTCCCATCACACACTGGGTATGTTATGTTATGTTAATTTCGATTTGTACAGCGCCAAATCACTGGCAGGTCTCTTAGCGCTTGCTTTGGGAACCCGTCCTGGCTTTCCCTGCGAGATAACCCCTACTGGGCATCCCCAAGGTGAAGACCACGGTGGGGCCATAGTGGAGATTAAGCAAGCTATTGCCCAGAGTAACAGAGTGTGAACCCATGATTAGGTCAGGCACCGAGGCGAGAATTATCGAGTCTGTTGACATTTTGAGCTCAAGACCCTGCCGCGTCGGGAATTGAACCCTGGTCCCGGGTCTGACCTCTGCATCAGGGTCTGCCTCCTCTAACCAGTGAGCCACACACATGATGTCACATATTACATCATGCCATGTTAAATGACATCACTGACTACATCACTAATGACATCTCAAATGACATCACTGATATCCAAGGATTGTGATAGTGCTCTATTGGCTTTGTGGATTTAAAGTAAATAAACAATCTAGACCTTTGCCGGTTTTTCCTTCACCAAGCAAGTGATAATTGACTTACCTTTGGTAACATGTAAGACATACAGCACATCTGTAAACTCACCATATGTGGTGAATGTTATCCTCTTTTTCATGTTATACACCCTTCTAATAAATAAAATGCCTCCATAGCCTTAAACGTGGTCATACACCTTTTTGTTCCACGAACACCCTCAAATTAGTATTTTTTCTCTAGTCAGCCTAACAGGATCACTATCTTAAAAACTTCAACTGACCCACAATTTTTGAGTCAAGGGGTTTGACATATATGCATGCCACTGATAAGACACCTTCAGACAGGCTCTTTCGGCAACCCTCTATAGTTTGGTAAAATAAACTACACACGTTCACGAGAGAAGCAGAATGGTGTATAGCCTTAAAGAGTCGCGCCATGTCATTTACACAGAATTTGTCCATAGCACTTCACAACAACTATTTAACTCGGGCACATGCCCAGACATCTTCTGGTAGATAATCTATTTGCAACAGATGCTTTGGATTTTTTCACAGATGTTCTGTACAATGCTTTCTCTTTAAGCCACAAACATCTTTGCAGGATGCCTCTGCAACCCACACTAGGTGCACTCTGTCTTTACCCTGTTTACCATGAAGTACTGCTTTTCACCTGGAACTTTACTGATAGGTAAACTGTGCACCATATTTATTTTACAAACTGCACCCAACCCCCTGCAGCAAGCCAGTGATCCTGTGCTGTGCATTGCATAGGACCAGCACAATGAAGGTTGGCACCAGAGTTTGGTCTAAGGCTAGACACCGCCAACTTTAAAAAAATATATATTTTTGATACCGAGACACCAGGTTGGACAGGCAATACCACACACTGGCTGGGTCGCAGGTACTAGTTAGAATTCTTTTTTTTTACTACTGGAGGGTCCCTTTGTCCCGCACCCCTCCCCCAACCTGGTCCGGGGTCAAGGTGTGCTTGCCACTCCTCCCTAGATCCCCTCTCTAAACTTTTTTACAGAATACAGAGACTGGGTCCCTGAGTGCTGCGATGATGGCCGCAGCATTTTCCCCCCTGTTGTGGCCAGCCAATCAGATTGCTCCAGTACAGTTTTATGTTCTGCGGTACTCAAACGGTCGACAGGAGTGACAGCTCCTGCAGCCAATCAAAATGAATTAGTTTTGAATTTTCACATAGTAAAAGTACCTCAGTACTCAACGGTCCAGATATCTCCAACTTTTTCTGAGGGTTAACCCTTTCATGCCTAACCCAGGCTCCCTCTAAATCAGGGGTCTCCAAACCGGTCCTGGAGGACCGGATCCATGCCAGATTTTTAAAATTACTACATATATCTCAATGGGGATATCCAAAAAATCTGGCATGGATCCGGCCCTCCCGGACCGGTTTGGAGACCCCTGCTCTAAATGCTTACATTATGTTCAGCCATGTGTTTCTGTATCTGACAGCAAAATATCCCATGAGAATTAAAATGGCAAAACACTCATTTAGGTCTCCCTTTTTCTTGTCACTCACTTCATGGAGCAGCACTAAACCTTTCATAAAGAAGTCAAGGTATGTGAACTTCTTTTTTTTGTTTTTTTGTAAAGATTCCTGCAGATCTTTTCATACAGCACCAAAGTAATTTGGTTCGTTTGAGAATGTTTGGCAGGACCCATTTTGATTTTCAGTCTGGCCCTGCATTGGACTAGTATGTGAATATGTTTGAAGCAAAGATACATCAACCCCTCACCTCTTTGAATATATGGCTCTATGATTTTTCCTGCTAGCGTGAAGGGAGTGTGTTAAGTAGTGGGTGATAGAGATGGGAAGATGCCTGTTTACTCTGTGACAGCCCAATTATTTGACAAACCGTGGTTGTTTATGGTTTATATAGAGGAAGGTGTACATCATAACTTCACAATTGTTGGCCTTATAGTGCATTGAAGGATAATAATAATTCTTTAATGTGTGCCAATTCGCCACTCTTGATAGTATTCTCAATGTGCAGCTTGGCAAGGTCACCTATGAGACACCTTCGATCGTTGAGGTCTGAAGAAGTCCCCATGCTCAGCCAGAAAGGTTTTCAGGTTCACCAGTTGATTAACAGGCCACGAGAGCATGAGGCTGACGGCGGTCACTCAGAACACTAACTGTATCAGACTCCGTACCACACACCAAAGGCTGTTAAAAGGTTTCCTTAAGCACCTTGATGAAGCGATCCAGGAGAATGAAATGAGAAGAAAGGTGGCGAATAGCGCTTCACACCACACTCTACTACGGGGTCTCACCCTTTCAGTTGCTTAAGGGGAGGGTTCCCCGTTGTGAGTTTATTCCAGGGTGGGTGATTGAAACAGGAGAAAAGTGGATGATCAGGTTGGCAATGTGGATGGATGGAGAGAGAGAGTGTGAGAAGAGATAGTGGAGGAAACGTCTCGATGGTGCGAGGAAAGCTGCGAAGGAGACTTCTGTACAGGTGAGGGACTGGATAAAAAGAAAATTCCCACGCAAAGAAGGAAAGCCTTCTAAATTCAGCCAACCTTTCAAGGTAGTAAATTGTTTAAAAATGCAGTAAAAACAAGTGATCCCAGGATATGGAACTTTAACAGGGTAGGCACGTTCTACCCTGTGGCGAAGGATTCGGGTAGCTCATTATTGGATCCCCTGAGTGAGGTGTGTAATGGCTCCTAGCAGGCTCCATTAGGGAACCAAAATGTGAGGAAGCTTGTGGGTCTTTGAGACTGTGAGTCTTCTGAAGGCGAGCAGGTCTTGTGTCTGCCGGAGGTGGGTAGGGAGGGTGTTCCAGGTCTTGGCGGCGAGGAAGGAGAAGGATCTGGCACCGGAGGTTATTCGTTAGATGCGGGGGATAGCGGCGAGGGCGAGGCTGGCTGATCTGAGCTGGCGGGTAGGGGTGTAAAAGTTGAGTCTGCTGTTCAGGTAGGCTGGTCCGGTGTTATGGAGTGCCTTGTGTGAGTGGGTGAGGAGCTTGAAGGTGATCCGCTTGACTACAGGGAGCCAGTGTAGGTTTCTCAGGTGGGGGTGATGTGGCTGCGGCGAGGGATGTTGAGGATCAAAGGCATTTTGGATGCTTTGTTGTCGTCGCAGGTGTTTGGCCGGGATTCCTGCGTAGAGTGCGTTGCCGTAGTCCAACCTGCTGCTGACAAGGGCCTGTGTTACCGTTCTTCTCGTTTCGGTAGGGATCCATTTGTAGATGCTGTGGAGCATGCGGAGGGTGTTGTAGCAGGATGAGGAGACGGCGTTGACCTGCTTCAACATGGAGAGGCAGGAGACGAGGATGATTCTGAGGTTGCGTGCGTGGTCAGTGGGTGTTGGTGCTGTTCCCAGCGTGGTCGGCCACCAGGAGTTGTCCCATGCTGAGGGCGTCGGTCCGAGAATGAGGACCTCCGTCTTGTCGGAGTTCAGTTTCAGTCAGGCTGCTCGTCATCCATTCAGCGACCGCCTTCATTCCCTCCTGGAGGTTGGTTTTGGCGGTGTGCGTGTCAATGGTGCGGGATGAGCTGGGTGTGGTCGGCGTGGAGATGATGTTGAGGTCATGCTGGCGGGCCACTTGTGTGAGGGGGGCCATGTAAACGTTGAACAGCGTCAGTCTGAGGGATGAGCCCTGCGGTACGACACCTATGATGTTGGTGTCTTCGGATCGGAAGGATGGGAGGGGGATGCTCTGGGTTCTGCCCTGGAGGAAGGACGTGGTCCAGTTGAGGGCCTTCTCTTGGATTCTAGCTTCTTGGAGGCGTATCTTTAGTGTGCGGCGGCAGACCTTGTCGAAGGCAGCTGATATGTCCAGGAGGATGAGGGCTGATGTATTGCCGTTATCTAGTTGGCGCCTCATGTTGTCTGTGGTGACGAGGGCTGTCTCGTTGCTGTGGTTTATTCTGAATCCGTACTGGGACGGGTCTAAGATGTTGTTGTCCTCGAGGTGGCGGGTCAGTTGCATGTTGACGATTTTCTCGATGACCTTCACTGGGAATGGGAGCAGGAAGATGGGTCGAAAGTTCTTGAGGTCCTTGGGGTCCGCCTTGGGCTTCTTGAGAAGGGCGTTGATTTGGGCGTGCTTCCAGCTTTTCGGGAATGTGACTGTCTCGAAGGAGATGTTGATGAACTTCCGTAGGTGGGGTGCGATGGCTGGATCTGCTTTGTTGAATACGTGATTTGGTCAGGGGTCTGATGGTGATCCTGAGTGGGTGGAGTTCATGGCCTTGCGTTTCTCGTCGTTGTTAAGGTTGGTCCAGGAGGTCAGGCCGTTGCTGCAGGTGGTGTTCGTCGGGCGGGTGGGGACTGGCGTTGTCGGGGTGGTCGAGGTGTTGAAGCTGTCGTGGATGTCAAGGATCTTGCGGTGGAAGAAGGTGGCCAGCAAGTCGCACAGTTCTTGTGAGGGAGTGATGTTGTTGGTGTTGGCGCTGGGGTTGGAGAGTTCCTTCACAATGCTGAAGAGCTCCTTGCTGTCATGTGCATTGTTCTCCAGGTGGGTTTTGAAGGAAGATCTCTTGGCTAGTCTGATGAGGTGGTGACGTCTGTGGATGGCGTTCTTGTGTGCTGTGTGGCTGTCCGGTGTTTGTTCGTGGAGCCATTTCTTCTCCAGTTTCCGGCATGCTTGTTTGGAGGTCTGGAGCTCTTCGGTGAACCAGGTGGCTTTCTTGCTGGTCCGGCTGTTGGAGTGTCTTTTGAGCGGGGCGACGGTGTTGGTGCAGTTGTTGATCCACTGTTTGAGGTTGCGGGCGTCGTCGCCTAGGTCGATGGGTTCGGTGGGTGGGTTCTGGGCATAGGTGGTGGTCAGCTGGTCTTCGGTGACTTTGCTCTAGCAGCGGTGGGGCAGTTGTTGGTGCGGTGGTGCGTGGTGGGTTTCTTGAAGGTGAAGTGTACTCAGTGGTCGTTGGTCCAGTGGAGTTCTGTGGTGTGGTCGAAGGAGACGTGGGTGCTTGTGGAGAAGATGGGGTCAAGCAGGTGGCCGGCGGCTTGGGTGGGTGCTGTGACGAGTTGTCTTAGCCCGAGGTTGGTGATCAGGGTTGCAGAGTTGGTGTTGTTGTTGTTCTCGAGGTGGAAGTTCAGGTCCCGGAGGAGGATGTAGTCAGTGGAGGCGAGTGCATGGCTACTGGCGAGGTCGGCGATGACATCGCTGAACTGTGCCCGGGGTCCGGGGGATCTGTAGACGAGTGTTCCTCTGAGGGATGTGTTGGGGTTGGTGTGGATCTGAGGGTGCAGGTGTTCGGCGGCGTTGAGGGTGTCATCCGAGTGGGTGAAGACCTTGAGGGTGGACTTGTGGACGATGTCTATTCCTCCTCCGATTCCGTTGGTGCCGTCCCTGTGGGTGATCTTGTAGCTGTCCGGGACGGCTATGGCGATGTCGGGCGATGAGAGGTCGTTCCACCAGGTCTCGGTCAGGAAGACAACGTCTGGGGCAGAGGTGTCGAGCTGGTGCCAGAGCTCGAAAGCGTTTTTGCGTGTGGAGCGGGTGTTGAGGAGTAAGCAGCGGAGGTGGTTGGAATTGGTTCTAGGAGGTTTGGAGGTTCTGACGTAGGTGATGTAGTGTTCTGTATCCAGGTGATGATGTGAGACTCTAAAACCTGACATTATCATCACCTGGAATGTAAGGGGTTCTGGGATGTGGGCGTGATGAGACCATTTGTGGAGACTGGACATGGTGGACCTGTCACTGGTTGTGCATGTGATTGGGGCCTGTGAAGATGTGCCTACAATAAACTCTTTGTTTGGATTACATGCTGCCTCCGCTGTGTACTTCACATGCAAAAGTCCTGGCAGCAGTCAGAGGCTGAAAGGTTTCAATGGATTTTGTGACCTTTGCATAATCTCATAATCATGGGGGTTTATCTGTGGCCAGAAATGTCTAACGATGAATGAATGGGAGGTTTTCTAGTCATCCAGATTCCGTTTTGCACAACTGCAACCTCAGAAAGGCTGAGTTTTAATGTTCTCTCTTCTTTTCACCCTCTCAGTTTCTTCAGACCTCCCAGTTTATTTCATTTGAAAACAGGACCCCTTTGAAACTAAAAAGTACTGTGTTTGCCTTCTTAGTGCAATGGACTAGAGTGAAATGGAATAGAGTGCAATGAACATGCCTAAAAAATGCACCACTCCTCACTAAGTTATTGAAAATGTTCTTGGGGGAGAATGCCTACTTGTCTAGAAGAGTGCTCTGACAGTTCCACAATGTAATGCTCAATGTTAGTATCCCCAAGTACTATTTAATAAGTATTACACCACCAGTCTGTCTATCCAAACTGACCATCCATGCCTCCACCCACCCGCCAGACAGGCCCACAACAAAAAGATAAACATAAACAGTTTGTCTTCAAATACCCCAGACCTATTGGCTTTGTCAGTACTTGTTCTTTCCCTTTCCCTTTCCCTTTTGCTTTCTTGGGACACCTTCCCCTCCTCTCTCACTCCATCTTTTATTGTCCGGTGTGTGTGTGTGTGTGTGTGTGTGTGTGGGTGTGTGTGCGCTAGGTTTCTCACTGGCTCAGCTCCAGAGTCCTCTCATACTTCATCTGTTAACGTTAGGTGTGTGTGTGTATTGTGCTGTGTTTGTCATGGATTGGCAGCAGCGCAGGCTCACACACGCCACTAACCTTAGCTCAGGGTGTCCGGCAGAAACAACTTCGGATGCTAAGCTCTCCTTACCCCACCAGACACGGAACCCACAGTGGAAGCGAAACACACTGTGCGCACACGTACCTAGCCGGGAAAGGGGAAGTGGATAAAATAAAAAATGGGTAGCGATGATTCCTTGGGATCCCCCGGGAGTCTGGTCACCAAGATGCTTAGGACAGCAGGAGAGGACCCACCTGATTAGGGAAAAGTAAGGAACACAGTCAACACTACACTTCAGGTGTCTCGGACAGTATATGAAGCAATTTGTAGGCACACCACTCACCGGAATCATACAAAACCCTGGCAGTGAATAGAGGACACCACAGCAAGCCTGCAAGGACTATGACTCGTTCTGTAATGAGTTCAGAAACTGTGGCCTGAGGTAGTCAAAAAAAAAGGAAATAGAAAAATAGCGGTTGTTTAAAATGGCACAAACCGCTCTCAGTGTCAGCCACAAGATTGCTTCAGGGAACCCACAAGAAAACGTCCGTGGAATAATGTCTCTTTCTCTGTGTGGCAAGAACTGTCCGTGAACAAAACAAACAAAACAATAAACAGTTCTGAGACTACGTCTCCCAGAAACCCTCTCTGGAGAGACAGTACAAGGAATATTAGCGCAGCGCGTCTTCAGGCAGAACGCTGCCTAATATGAGTTGCAAGAACAAGCAATCGTCCCAAGAGTGCCCTAATCTAACTAGCTAGGGACTTTTAAACAACAAGGCAGAAAACGAAAACGAGCCTGTTTCCGTTTTCTGAGTACTTATCAGAAAAGCGCTGACAGTTCCAAACGCTGGGTAAGCACGGCTTCTCAAATCCAGGAATCTTCTAGCTTCTCGCTGGAATCCGGCGGGGAACACCTTCCGCCACTCCGATCCTCTCAACAAACAAAAATTGACAAGCACCGTCCATGAGAAGGGGAGGGGCTAATATGCCTTAGGTCTCATGGCTCTTCCTGCTTGCCCCTTGGAATGCTGGTCACTGTAGTTCACTCTGCCTCTTCTACAAACGTCCCCACACGCATACCATCTTCGGGATCTTGATAGTAGTACCATCCCTCGACCCCCGGGCACCACAATCGCTACAGTGTTACTCACTGGCTCAGCACTGGGGTCCTCTTGCTATTCATCTCTTGCTGTCAGGTGAGGGTGTTGTGTTGCGTTTCTCACTAGCTCGGCTGTGGAGTCCTCTCTCCCTGCACTTGTTGCTGTTATTTGTGTGTGTGTTGTGTTGTGTTTCTCACTGGCTCAGCTCTAGAGTCATCTTTCACTCCATCTTTTAAGGTTACGTGTGTGTGTGTATTGTGCTGTGTTTCTAACTGGCTCAGCTCCAGGGTCCCCTCTTTCTTCATCTCTTGTTGTCAGTTTTGAGTGTGTTGCGTTGTGTTTCTCACTGGCTCAGCGGCTCAGTCGTCTGTCCCACCACCTGTTGCTGTTATGTGTGTGTGTGTGTGTGTGTGTGTGTGTGTTGTGTTGCGTCGTGTGTCTCATGGCTCAGCGGATCAGTCGTCTGTCCCACCACCTGTTGCTGTTATTTGTGTGTTTGTGTTGTGTTTCTCACTGGCTCAGCTCTAGAGTCATCTTTCACTCCATCTTTTAAGGTTACGTGTGTGTGTGTATTGTGCTGTGTTTCTAACTGGCTCAGCTCCAGGGTCCCCTCTTTCTTCATCTCTTGTTGTCAGTTTTGAGTGTGTTGCGTTGTGTTTCTCACTGGCTCAGCGGCTCAGTCGTCTGTCCCACCACCTGTTGCTGTTATGTGTGTGTGTGTGTGTGTGTGTGTGTGTGTGTGTGTGTGTGTGTGTTGTGTTGCGTCGTGTGTCTCATGGCTCAGCGGATCAGTCGTCTGTCCCACCACCTGTTGCTGTTATTTGTGTGTTTGTGTTGTGTTTCTCACTGGCTCAGGTCCAGAGTCATCTCTCACTCCATCTTTTAATTTCAGGTGTGTGTGTGTGTATTGTGCTGTGTTTCTAACTGCCTCAGCTACGTAGTCCTCTGTCCCTCCACCTGTTGCTGTTATTTGTGTGTGTGTTATGTTGTGTTTCTCACTGGCTCTGCTGCGGAGTCCTCTCTCCTGCAACTGTTGCTGGTATTTGTGTGTGTGTGTTGTGTTGTGTTTCTCACCAGCTCTGCTGCAGCTTCCTCTCTCCCTCCATCTGTTGCTGTTATTTGTGTATGTGTTGTGTTTCTCACTGGCTCTGCTGTGGAGTCCTCTCTCCCTGCACTTGATGCTGTTATTTGTGAATATGTGTTGTGTTGTGTTTCTCACTGGTTCAGCTCTAGAGTCATCTTTCACTTCATCGTTTAATGTCAGATGTGTGTGTATTGTGCTGTATTACTCACTGGCTCAGGTCTGGGGTCCTCTCTCTCTCTTCATCTCTTGTTGTCAGTTGTGAGTGTGTTGTGTTTTGTTTCTCACTGGCTCAACTGCGGAGTCCTCTCTCCCTGCACGTGTTGCTTTTATTTTTGTGTGTGTGTTGTGTGTCTCATGGCTCTGCTGCAGAGTCATCCATCTATTGCTGTTATTTGTGTGTGTGTGTGTTGTGTTACGTTGTGTGTCTCATGGCTCTGCTGCGGAGTCTTCTCTCCTTCCTCCTGTTGCTGTTATTTGTGTGTGTGTGTTGTGTTTTGTTTCTCACTAGCTCAACTGCAAAGTCCTCGCTCCCTGCATGTGTTGCTGTTATTTATGTGTGTGTGTATGTGTGTGTTGTGTTGCATAGTGTGTATAATGGCTTTGCTGCGGAGTCTTGTCTCCCTCCATCTGTTGCTGTTATGTGTGTGTGTGTATGTGTGTTGTGTTGCGTCGTGTGTCTCATGGCTCAGCTGCAGCTTCCGCTCTCCCTCCATCTGTTGCTATTATGTGTGTGTGTGTTGTGTTGCGTCGTGTGTCTCATGGCTCTGCTGCGGAGTCTTCTCTACCTCTAACTGTTGCTGTTATTTGTGTGTGTGTGTGTGTGTTGTGTTGCGTCATGTGTCTCATGGCTCTGCTGTGGAGACCTCTCTCCCTCCATCTGTTGCTGTTATTTGTGTGTGTGTGTGTGTTGTGTTGCGTTGTGTCTCACGGCTCTGCTGTGGAGTCTTCTCTCCCTCCATCTGTTGCTGTTGTGTGTGTGTGTGTGTGTGTGTGTGTGTGTGTGTGTGTGTGTGTTGTGTTGCGTCCTGTGTCTCATGGATCTGCTGTGGAGTCCTCTCTCCCTTCATCTGTTGCTTTTATTTGTGTGTGTGTGTGTTGTGTTGCGTTGTGTCTCACGGCTCTGCTGCGGAGTCTTCTCTCCCTCCATCTGTTGCTGTTATGTGTGTGTGTATGTGTGTGTGTTGTGTTGCGTCATGTGTCTCACGGCTCTGCTGTGGAGTCTTCTCTCCCTCCATCTGTTGCTGTTATTTGTGTGTGTTTGTTTCTCACTGGCCCAGCTCCAGAGTCCTTGCCGGACACCACACCTGTGGAGGAGGCTGATGCCCTGGATCTGTTAGTAGATGCTAATCCTTTCATTGTGCTTCTAGCCGCATTCCGCCTGCATCTGTTTGCTGTGGATTAGCGGATTTGCCTTGTCTGTGCGCGTTTGGCTCTGAGTGGCAGGGGTTTGTGTACACTCCACGGTGACGGGAAGCTCAGTGCAGAAAAATAACTTTATTCTTCATCAGGTCAAGCAGTTTATATTTGCTGTGTGCAGAGTTTCTTTCATATAGTATTCACAAACATCTATGGAAAAATATGCACTGTCATGTCAATTGTGAAGTTTGATCCTTTGTGACATCCATGTGAAAATTGTGAATTTTGCAACACTATACTTTGGCCACACTCTTGTTCACTACTAAACAAATTCTTCTCCAGAAGATATATTTCACAGAAAACAGTTACAACCTTATCTATACTACTATTATGAAGAGAGAACACAAACCTTTTGGCAAGGTAAACTCGGGAACCACAGCGCCAATCCACACACCCAATACATTATTGTAATCCTCAGGGTGTGCAGATGGACATAGGCTATAGAAAATAAAAATAAAGTACATTTAGAAATATAACTTAAAAAAAAGTAGTGCCCTGAAAGTAGCGCCGGCCGCGACGCTGACAGCCACGACGTAGCGCTGGCCGCAACCTACGTGATGACGAGAAGGAGCGGCGGTGAAGTGAGGAGCTCGGGGAGGAGCGGCGGCTCAGGTAAGGCTCTGGGACATGGGACGGGAGGGAACCGGTGCGGGAGGTTGGGCCGTAACAACTGCGTTACGGCTCAGGGTCTGGGGGCAGCATTTCAGGCTCGCGTGCACTCCCGCCCCGGCCCCCGCCCGCCACGACATTGTCCGGGACACAGACAATGTCGTGGCGGGCGGGGGCCGGGGCGGGAGTGCACGCAAGCCTGAAATGCTGCCCTCAGCCCCCTTCTGCCCCAGGCAACGCTGGGGTGGGCTGCTAGTTAACAAATACATTAATAACTTTCCGAGCCATTTAGGAACTCGCTGTATTTTCTGAGGGTACACCTACAATGGGGTGCAGCTGCAGCTTTCCAAGAGTCCCCCTTTGAAAGCCATGCGGCTATTTGCCGTGTTGGCTTTGCGCCGATGCGGAATACTGGGGAGGTAACATGATACACTGCACGAAGGGTGTTTAGCCCAGCAGTGGCCTGTGGCTCTAATGAGAGAGCCTTGGACATAAGAGGTCATGAGAGAGGACATAGGGCCCGATTTAGATCTTGGGGGATGCGTTGCTCCATCACAACAGGGACAGATAGCTTATCCGCTGGAATATGAATCCCATAGGATATAATCGGATTTATATTTCGGCGTTCAGGATATTAGTCAACTTATGACGGAATAACCCGTCCCCCAAGATCGAAACAAGAACCGTTGTCACTAAGAACTTCCAGGCTGCGGACCTCTGTGACAGGGTCTATGGGAGAACAATGATTTTGGGCCACCATGTTGTTCCCAACTCTGTATGGCGGCAGCTGAAGAAATTCTGTCTGGGCTGAATTCAGATTGACAGACGTCCACCTGCAGACTGTCTGTCAGAGACATGGGAGGGTTGAGCAGCTGATGTTGTCTCACATGGGGAAGCGAAACATGATATATGTACCATCTACAAATAGCTACAACCTGGTCCCTGCTGATGAAGAAGTGAAGTCAGGGGTGGAAGGCAAAGTTTGAACTATAAATGGGACAATGTAGATCGCTGGGCAACCACACAGATAAGAGACTTTGGGCCTCATTTATGGCATTTTGGCGTAGGGCTGCACAGTAAGGCACCCTGTGAAAGGGCAGGAATGCACCATATTTAAGCAATATGGTGCATTCCTGTCCTTTCTGCCATTTTGGCAGCCTAGCGCCAACGTAGACACCCTTGCACCTGCAGGGCCCAGTGGGGCTCCTCCAAAGCCAGGTCATCAGCTTCTTGCTGAATTCAGGAAGTGAGGAAGAGGGTCTTATGTGTATCATCAGGGCGTGCTAACCTTTAGGAGCGATGTAGGAGATGGCTTGACTGCCAGATGTGGTTTTCCATATTCGTGGGATGTGCGCAAGTAGGAATGCGGACGAGCGAAGATGTCTGGAAGGTTTGCGAAAGAAGATGCAATTGTTGAGGTACGCTGGGACAGCGTTATGCAGTGTTTTGAAAGAATGGATATAAAGTTTCAATTGGGTTAGATCTGTATGGGAAGCCAGTGGAGCACCTTCAGGTGTGGTGTGAGTGCAGTGTGGGAGGTTAAGAGTGGGTCTGGCCTCCGGGTTCTGAATAGTTTGCAACTTTCTGGTGAATTTTGGTTGATTCCTTCAAAGAGGGTGTTCCTTTAGTCTGGCTTTCTTGTAGCATGGGAGTGTATGGCGTTGATGGGGAGCCATTTGGAAATCTTCCACAGCATTTTGAGGGTACGGAAGCATGAAGTGGCGACACCGGTGGTCATATTGATTTTTCCGTTGACCTGACTTCACCTGATCCGTTCCCTACAGCAGGATGTCATTCCCATGACAGGTCCTCTGACTGTGGTTCCTGCTGTCACTTAACTCTGACTAGCATAATGGCCACTGCTTGACAGATGCGCTCATCTCATGCCCACTGCTGTCACTCCTGCATTGAGATTTCTGACCGCAAGAAATGGATGTGCCTGCCAGTGCCTGTTGAGTGGCACACTGGTAACCCAATGCAGGAGTGGTGGCATTGAAAAAATACAAGGAAAGCTTAACATATGGTTTCATGAATTGCAACATGTTACATTGTGCAACTTCTCCCTCTCCACGTCATAGTGTACTGTGTGAGGCGTGCTTCACATGTACCTTAGGAGTCATTTTAATACAACACAATATGTTTATACTTGGCATCACTTAAGCATTATTGCCCTCCCCTGAGGGTATTATTTATTTTATATTTACAATAAAAAATTACAGAAATAAAAAAAATAAAAAAAATGGGATCTCTGGTTGGCTAGGGCTTGCACCAAAGCCAGGCAAAGACCACCACTCTAGTCAGGGAAAGGTAGTTACACGCCAAAGATAACCCCTGCTCACCCCCTTGGTAGCTTGGCACGAGCAGTCAGGCTTATCCCAGTGGCGAGGTGTAAAGCAACACACACAGCAACAACATACTAGGCACACCACAAAAGGAACTCCACACTAGGTTAAATATTAAAATAGCCTTTGTATTATTATAAAACACATTAGATGGTAATCACACAATATACACTGTGCCAACTGGCACTGGGCAATATTTACAGGGAATTATTTACACATGACAGGGCCACGTGGGCCACTGTCAGAATCATCACTCGGTAAAAATAATAAAAGTAAGAACATATCATGAATGTAGACCACAACCAGTAATCACTGGCAGACACTATACTCAGCATCCTCCTGTAACATAAGCCATATTACCCACAGTATCACATCAGGCGAGAAATATATTCTGCGGCAACCTCATAAGCCTAAACATAGTAGACCATAATCTCCTAAACATAACTTGCATTAGGAAATAAACTTACTAGCATAAACCGCAGTAGGGAATCACTCACACCTAAACCACAGTAGAGAATAAAAGAAAACATAACACAGTAGGTAAAATCCCTTAATCATAAAACTTACATCTAGAAGCATAAATCAGGGTGCATAAAACCTACTATATGAATTGCATTTCCTTGCACCTATAAATCACATCAGGGCCTGGCGCCCTATAAATCTAACAGTCTCCTTGGGCAACTGGCCATCTCTGAAAGGGGCTCAAATGCCCTATGTCCAAAAGTCAGGGTGCGCTGCCAATGCAGCGCAAGTCAAGGGTGCGCACTCTGCCAAGACCTAAACATGGCAGGAGGCACTAAGTGCTGCGCAGCTGTGAGGGGATGGGGCGAAGGAGTGCGTGTCACTCCTAACTTAAAACACATGTCCCCCAAAGGAAGAATAACCTAAACCTTGCAGCTGCCCACTACTTGCTGGGCAGCTGGGAATATTCAGATGAGGCATGGGCTCTCAGTGGCCCTTAAAACAAACGTGCCCCCTTCGTTGGAGCCACCTAGGCTCTAAGAAAAACATGCCCCCAAGCACTGTGGCCCTCAGGGGACCCTAAAGTATGGGGCCCTCAGTGGAGCGCACCGGGCTCTAAAATAACTATGCACCTTATCGTTGGAGCCACCTAGGCTCTAGGATTAACTATGCCAAACATTGGAGCGGCCCGCTGACAGACGGGCCGCTCTGACTCGGTGCTTCGCACTGGCGCTGAAAACAAAATATGCTCCCTCATAGAGCGGGAGCAAAATTCAGCCATGTCCCCCTCTCAGCCCTTACTCACCGGGCTATGCGGGGGCTCCTCTCTTTGGATGCGGCGGGGGCAGGCACCGGCAATGTGCCTCGCAACCCCTCCGTGGAAAACAGGCTGCGGCGCTTGCGGGGCTCTCTCCATTCATGGGAACCCCACGTCACCAGGTGCCAAGCTTCACACGGTCCCCCGTTTTGGGACTGGGACTTAAGATATGGAGCCCACAAGGCTCCAAGATGATTCCTCTTCCGGCGCTGGGGCTCCCCACAGCTCATGGGAGCCCAGCGTGTGTGATGTGCTTTGCTGTGTCTGTGATGTGCGTGTGATGTGCTCTGCTGTGTCTGGGATGTGTATTGTGATCTGCCGTGTCTGTGATGTGCTCTCCGTATGTGTGATGTGTGCTGTGACCTGCCGTGTATGTGATGTGCTCTGCGTGTGTGTGATGTAGCTGCCTTCTTGGTGCAGGGTGTCAAACCCTTGCCACAAGGGTCAGATCTATGCCATGTACTCATGGTTGGCACATGGGACTGGTTTACATGCAGAGACACTGGGCCAGTGCACCAGGAGAGGCAGCGTGGGGCACACTCACTTCTTGTGAGCTCTCTCTGATTCTGTCTGTGACTGTATTATAAATAAGATAGTCCTTTGAAGCCAGATGTGATGTAGATATATTCATAAGATTTATTGTTAGATAATCAGATCAGTAAATCACAGGAAGATGGTACGTCCTAATGATGCCCCACCAGGAGCAGCCTCTGTCGTGCTCAGCCTGCACACTCCAACTGTCACTCCCAAGCTCCCCAAGCACCCAACACTCCATGACATCATCCACACCCAACATTCCAGACAACCACAGGCATACCAACTCTCACACTGGCTGAGCAGCAGATAAGAAAACCATAGAGAAGGGAAATGCAACAGTAGATTATAACAGACTGCCACATTGCAAAGTTCCAGTACGCGGGGGTAGGAGCTGATTGGATATTAATTCGACAGGACGGTATGTGCTATCCCTGTGACTGGCACCAAACACAAGCCCTGATAGAAGCCAGCGCTTAGAGATGCTTCAATTACTTATCAGTATTTGTGGGGGCTTTAAGTGGGATAAAACAACTAAGGGGGTCTCTCAAAGGGGTGAGGCCAATATAATTAAGGGTGTGGTGGATATAATTTAGGGCGTGGCTTAAAACATTTATGCTAAAACGTTTGTTCTTGTGTTTGAGTGTCTGCCATATATTGCAGGACTATACCTCTACTTGAATTGTCTACTCTTTTGTAACTTGCACACACGTCACATTTTCCTGATGTAATGCACCTCTTGTATTTTGTTTGCTCACAATTGTCATTTTTGCCTCGTGTAACTTAACGTTTGCTGTTGTAATTTGTTCACTTGTAATTTCCTCGTCATGTATCCTTCCTGTTCCTATTGTGAAGCGCTCTGACACCTTCGGGTAAAGTGCGCGCTATATAAAAACGCATAAATAAAATAAATAGATAAATAAATGATAAATAAAAGCAGACGTCATCCCTGTGTGGCTTTACAAACGGGACACGTGTTAGATGGGGTGGAGCCTCCAGCGCATGCGCAGTGTGAACGCTCACTTCCTGCACGTGACTCCCGCCTGCTTCCATCATAGGCTCCTCCCCTGGGCCCCTCCGCATTGCTGCATCCTGAGCCCGGCGGCGGAGAGTTCGCTCCCGCTCCGGCCGATCCCGATCTCCACGGTTCATTCCTTGTCTTTGGAGTTCTTTTCTTGTGCCCTGCGGTCCCGGCGGCCTCTGTTTGTAGCCTGCGCTTGTAGGGAGGGTCTGCAGCTTGAAGGTGTGCGTGCAGGGCGGTGCTGGGGTCAGGGCCCGGACCTCTCTCGAGCCGGGTCTGTGCTCAACCCCTCCCCCCCCTAGACATGCCTCTGCAGGAGCGGCCGAGCCCTGCGCCTCTCGCCTCCCTTCTGATTTCATTTTGAGATGTATGTAGCGCTCGAAAGCCCGGGGCGTCTAGGCGCTGCTCGAGGATCTCCGAGGTCTTCGCAGGTTCCTTCGAGTGCAGCATGAGATGTGCATTTCAAAGGGGCCTTGGGGGGTGTTTGCATCTCTGCTCGTGAAGTGCTCCGGGTTTTAATGGTCGGATCTCTGCTCCAGCCCTTCTCCCCGCCCCGATAGACCCCACGCGGGCCCCCAGGGGCCACAATCTCAGACGATGGTCGAGTCAGAGGAGGCTGGAGCGAAGAGCAGCAGTAATGCAAACGAGACGCTCACACTGCCCACTCGGTTCTTTTTTGTAATGTTCAGCGCTCGTGAAAATAATGTGTGATTTGTTTACTCGTTAAAGTTTTGAAATCTTTCGGGTAGGGCCAGGGCTTTAAGTGGGAGGAAAAGCTAGTGGGGTCTCTCGAAGGGGCAAGGCCAATATAATTAAGGGCTTGGCTGATAACATTTAGGGCGTGGCTTCAAACATTTATGCTAAAAATATGTGCTCATCATAATGTGCCCCCGACTGGCATTTTGCTGCTTCTGTTATTGCCTCCACATATATAATACAAGTAACATTACACCTTCAACGAGCCAGGACTATTGACTTTGTCAAAGGCTGTTGGTTGGATAAGATAAATATACTAAATGCATATATACAACTATGGCTGTTCTTGCGAGAGGTTGTGGTGTAATGGCTAGAACTGCCAACTTTGAAGCTGAGGAAGCAGGTTTGCGTCTCCGCATCGAATCAAGATCCAGTGTGTCTGGCAAATCACTTAATGGCCCGTGCCTACCAAAAAAGAAATGAATATGTCCTTGTTGGTGCTCGTGTAAAGCACTTCAAGTTTTGCAATATAGAGATTATTATGACCGATTAATTGAGCGCTGAGTGTGTGGCTGTACCCTTGTGGCGGGCGTGTGAGTGTTTTCCTCTTTTAAACTGCACTTTGGACTTTGATTTTAAAAAACCCTATTACCTCCTGGAACCAAGCCCCTACGCCGCACGCCTCCCGCTCCGACCCCGTTCCACCGCAGCCGAGGGCTGTTTGAGTGGAGGGCGGACCGGGGAGAGAGCGAGAAACGCCCCCTCTGACGCTGCTGCCCTACATAAGGCTCATAGCCTCGCGCTGCGCTACAGATTAATTGAGCACTGAGTGTGTGGCCGTACCCTTGTGGCGGACCTGTGAGTGTTTACCTCTTTTAAACTGCACTTTGCACCTTGATTTTAAAAACCCTATTACCTCCTGGAACCAAGCCCCTAGGCCGCACGCCTCCCGCTCCGACCCCGTTCCACCGCAGCCAAAGGCTGTTTGAGTGGAGGGCGGACCGGGGAGAGAGCCAGACACACCCCCTCTGACGCTGCTGCCCTACATAAGGCTCATAGCCTCGTGCCGCGCTACAGATTAATTGAGCGCTGAGTGTGTGGCCGTACCCTTGTGGCGGATGTGTGAGTGTTTACCTCTTTTAAACTGCACTTTGCACTTTTATTTTAAAAACCCTATTACCTCCTGGAACCAAGCCCCTACGCCGCACGCACGCCTCCCGCTCCGACCCCGTTCCACCGCAGCCGAGGGCTGTTTGAGTGGAGGGCGGACCGGGGAGAGAGCGAGACACGCCCCCTCTGACGCTGCTGCCCTACATAAGGCTCATTGCCTCGTGCCGCGCTACAGATTAATTGTGGCCGTACCCTTGTGGCGGATGTGTGAGTGTTTACCTCTTTTAAACTGCACTTTGCACTTTGATTTTAAAAACCCTATTACCTCCTGGAACCAAGCCCCTACGCCGCACGCCTCCCGCTCCGACCCCGTTCCACCGCAGCTGAGGGCTGTTTGAGTGGAGGGCGGACCGGGGAGAGAGAGAGAGACACGCCCCCTGTGACGCTGCTGCCCTACATAAGACTCATTGCCTCGTGCCGCGCTACAGATTAATTGAGCACTGAGTATGTGGCCGTACCCTTGTGGCGGACGTGTGAGTGTTTTCCCCTTTTAAACTGCACTTTGATTTTAAAAACCCTATTACCTCCTGGAACCAAGCCCCTAGGCCGCACGCCTTCTGCTCCGACCCCGTTCCACCGCAGCCGAGGGCTGTTTGAGTGGAGGGCGGACCGGGGAGAGAGCGAGACACGCCCCCTCTGACGCTGCTGCCCTACATAAGGCTCATTGCCTCGTGCCGCGCTACAGATTAATTGAGCACTGAGTATGTGGCCGTACCCTTGTGGCGGACGCGTGAGTGTTTTCCTCTTTTAAACTGCACTTTGCACTTTGATTTTAAAAACCCTATTACCTCCTGGAACCAAGCCCATACGTCGCACGCCTCCCGCTCCGACCCCGTTCCACCGCAGCTGAGGGCTGTTTGAGTGGAGGGCGGACCGGGGAGAGAGCGAGACACGCCCCCTCTGACTCCTCCCTCAGGAGTATTTATGCAACCAATGCCAAGACCGCGCAGCGGGCGTGGCGCCAAAGGCAAGCCCGTCTGCGCCTGTCTGCGGCGGACCGGGGCTAGGGGCCTTACCCTCGGGCAACTGGAAGAAGGAGCTACATCGCTAGTGAGCTTCAGGCACTTAGGGGTATGGCCTCCACTTCATGTGATCATTCTTGGCATCCTGCCGCCCCACAAACCATCTGCCCGATGTGCGGCTTCCAGTTTAGGCATATCTTCACCAGCAACATCCCTATGAACAAATACAATATGCTCCTTTTAAACTGTAGATCCCTGGTAAAGCACTACCTAGAAATCCACCTCCTTATCCAGGATCTCAACCCAGATGTTGTTTTTCTGACCGAAACCTGGCTCACTGATAAGTCTGAACCAGATTTGGTTCAGGCCATCCCACATGGATACCAAGTGGTCCATGAGAACCGCAAAACAGGGAAGGGTGGGGGATTGGCCATCATCTCTAGAGACTCGTTCGAGGAATTTAATAGGTGGATCACTAATTCCCTAGACTGGGTACTTCCCCTAAGGAGGATGGTTGACAAGCGGACCTCTAAAACCGCTCCCTGGTTTTCCCTCTATTTGTACGAAATAAAAAGTTAGTGCAGATTTCTTGAAAGGAAATGGAGACTGGACTTCTCCCCCGCCAGTAAAGCCATTTACAGAGACATGATGAGAACCTACAAAAGGGAGATCAAATCTGCCCAAACGGTATTTTTTGCGGAAGAAATCAATCTAGCAGCCTCAAAATCGAAATAAATTTATCGGATAGCAAAGATTCTCTTACGACGACGAGAACCATCCCCTGACCCTCACAATGCACAAGCCCACTGCAACGACTTTGCTAACTACTTCTCGGATAAAATTCAACTTATGTACTCCTCTTCTCCAATGTGTCCTGTCTCTCCCCAGATAGCGACTATCTTCACCCCCGAGACTCACCGTTCCCTTTCCCTGAAATCCTTTCCCCTGATCACCCCTGTTGCACTCAATTCCATGGCTTAACAGGTAAAATCAGGTTCCCCAACGATCCGGCCCGCCACGTACCCTAGAACTGGTAAATGACAAAATTCTCTCAACGATACTGAATCTGCTAAATTCCTCCCTAACCTCAGGATCAGTCCCACTTCCCTGGAAATGGGCCATGGTCAAGGCCCTCTTAAAAAAAACCAAACCTTGACAAGGCAGATCCAAAAAACTATCGGCCAATCTCCCTTCTACCCTGGGTGGGCAAAATTCTTAAAAAACACATCAACACCACCTTAATGGAGCACATCGAATCTAGCCATCTGCTCGACGACTCACAAACTGGCTTCCGGCCCAAACATGGGACCGCAACCGCACTATTGGCAGTGACGGAGGAGGCACGGATGATCTTGGACCAGGTGGGCTCAGCAGCCATAATCCTCCTGGACCTTAGTGCCGCTTTCGACACTGTCAATCATAGCACCTTACTCCCAACGGTTGGCGAACATTGGGGTCTCGGGCAAGGCCAGATCTGGCTGGAATCTTACCTTTCCGACTGCTCCTTCCAAGTGTTTGAGGCTAACATCACCTCATCAAGTAAACTACTTGTCTGCGGCGTCCCTCAGGGCTCGTCCTTGAGCCCGACGCTGTTTAAATGTTTATATGGAGCCACTAGCTGGGATTGTCTGCCCGTTTGGAGTAAAAATCATCACCTACGCGGACGACACCCAGCTAGTGGTGTCCCTCAAGCAACTGGAATCCAACTCTGACAATTTTATAACCTGTTTGGAACAGGTCTCCAATTGGATGACCATGTCACACCTCAAATTGAACAGTGAAAAAACCGAGCTAATGCTCCTAGGCAACCCTTCTCCCACTGTTCTCAAACTACTCTGGCCTTCCTCCCTCGGCTCCCCCGGTGCCTAAAGACAAAATCAAGAGCCTGGACATAAAGCTCTTAATTTCAACGCCCAAGCCACCAAACTATCAGCAACTTGCTTTGGCTTGCTCAGGCTATTGTGGAAGATCCTCCCTGTGCTGCCTTTTGAAGCCAGGAAGATCATGATCCAGGGACTCATTCTTTCTAGATTGGATTTTGGAAATGACCTGTACTTGGGTGCTCCCCAGTCTACCCTGAATACGCTACAGATTGTACAGAATTGTGCAGCTCGCACATTGCTCCAAATCCCACGTCGCCCTTCGGCTAAGGCCGGAATCAGGAGCCTACATTGGTTGCCAGTTAGGCGGAGAATTGAATTTAAGTCTTTATGTACCACACACTGAGCATTCTGGAAAACTGGCCCGCCCATCAATCATTCCCTGGTCACCCCATATCTTCCCGCAAGACAGCTCAGATCATCGACCGCTTACCAAGCGATGGTACCTAAGATTAAAAAGGCCAGATGTGGAGGCCGAGCCTTCTCATACAATGCTGCTAGGCTATGGAACTCCCTCCCCCTCTACCTACGTGCAGAACCCAACTTGCTATCCTTTCGTAGCATTTAAAGACCCTACTCTTCTCGCACCTCGATTCGCCCTTCGGTCCACCTCTCTTGCTTCTAAACATCTGTTGGAGCTAGGACGCCTCAGGGTAGCTACTGCACTCTATAAATCTTCTTTCCATTCCATTCCAAAAAAAGTTACATGAAAAACAGTGAACTACTGCAGTTAAAATTCTTTTTCCATTGGGAGGGAGGGCGAGGGGTGAGAGAAAAGTAGACCAAAAATTGTTTGTGTGTGTAAAAGGCCGCTTTATTAGGAAACAGGTGCACATTACAAATACAAACCTTGGCAAACGCCTTACAAAACTAAACCTCGCTAAATAAATAAATAACTAACCACTCGGGCCCCCAACCTCCACCCCTAACATATTTGGGCCCTCCCCACAATACATCAATACACATTATAACATCATTATACATTACGTCATCAATAAAACATTACGTCATCAATCAACATTTCGTCATATATATAAAACATACGTCACCATTAAAACTTTATTCATCAAACCACAACTGAAATAACATTTGTCATGTCCTCCGTAATCATCGACCCTGCCTGACCCTGCACTCCTGCAGATACCCCTTTTACAAACTGAACGGTCAAACCATGACCAACATACCTCGGCCCCAGTCCAAGAAAAACTCTAACGAAAATACAACCAACAATCAGCCTAAAACCGTACTGATACACAAAAACCCCGCCACCCAGAAAGGTAGGCAAGTGGGGGGGGGTGAACCCACGGCGCCTCCCTTTCTGCCCCCCCAACCGCGGAGCGAACAGAAAGATAAGGGGAATCAACGCTGGATGGCAAATGCCCGTGCTAACACCTCACGAAGCTCTAATAGATAAAGGTCCATGCCCACCCGCGACAAATGGACTCCGTCATCCCGGAAAAACTCAACTGATTCAAATTTAATGTCCCTGTGCGATATCCTGCTGAAACCATAGCCCCTGCAGCAACGAGACACCTCTGAATTCACCTTCTTCCTTGCCCGATCCACAGCCCTGGGGTTCACAGCCCCTCTCCATGTCCTACGCGGTATCAGCTCCGTCCAAAAAACATGGCACCCAGACCAGAGTTCCTTAATAAGGCCTAAATCCCGTTTCATAGCACGCAGTAAGACAACCCCTTTCGTGGCACCAAGATCATTTTCACCCAAATGAATTACCAAAATATCCGGGCATAAACCGCCCACCATGTTACTGTTTAAACAAGGGATTAACTCTCTCCAGAGCATCCCACCTTTACCCTTCCATACAACCTTAAACATTCGATCATTAAAACCAAGTTGTTCTCCAAAGTAGCTCCGTGCCGCCTGGACTCTGGCCCATTTTACGAAGGAATGCCCCACTATCCAGACCGTTACCACTGGTGAGCGAGGTCCAGCAACGGATCCTGAAAAAGAAAACACAATTAGAACACATGACTAAGATGGGAACGCCTGCGCTTCCTCTGCCGAGCTCCTCACATAACGCTGGAAGCAATTAGAAGACCAACGCCCCAACCGCATAATATCCCTCTCAGTCCAACCTCTGTGAAAGGCCTCCGTGGCTGCACCTATTCGGAAAGAATGAGTCCCATATAAATTGCTATCAAGACCAATGTGTTGCAGAGCTTTGCGTAAAACCATCCGTAACTGATAAGTTGTGACAGGGGAGCCATTAATGTGTTGGAATACAAGGGCCTCATCACCGCTCCCACACAATGAACGCCAGCGCCGCGCCAGCAATAAAGGGCAAGTGAGCTTTGGGGCGCGCGCCTGCAACCAAACCCCTTTCCCTTTACCCGTCTGATCAGTTTTGGAGCTGGATAACCAGACATGGACACCTTCATCATAACAAAAAACGTCCTTCCAATGTAAACCACCCTTATGTTTGGACCCCAACAACTCCGAGACCCTAAAAGCACCAAAAAACATAAACGCCATGAGCATGGAGAAAACACATGCCTCAAAATCATCTGAACATACCAAAGGCAGGACTGTGATTAATCTAGCAAGTATTTGCCAAGAGAGGGGAGCCCTGGATCTAACAACATGTCCCTGTTCCCTGGCCCATCCCTCAAGCATCCTCCTGCCTATCTCTCCTGCTGACGGGGTGTAACCCCATAACAACTTTCCCATAAAAGCAATGCCCGCTAGTTTCCCAGCGATAGTTACTTTAGTGAGGCCCTTATCCATGAGGTCCAGTATACAATTGACGACATCATCCGACCGCTGAGACAGATCCTCCCGTCTGACAGCACCAGATTCCAGGAATTCCCTCCAAGCCAAGGAATAAGCAGTACGCGTGGACACCGATAAAGAACCTACCACCAATTGTACGACCCTACGCGCCACAGATGAGTCGGCATCAGAGTCGGGGATCTGTCTGCATCCCTCGCCAGTCCACGGAATCTCCCCCACTGTGAACGAGACAGAGCATCCGCAATGTCATTGTCCACGCCAGGAATGTGTAAGGCACGAAAATGAATGTCGTGTTTCAAACAACCCAGAACGAAAACTCTCATAAGTTTCAACACCTGTTCGTCTCTGGCAGACTGTCGGTTCACTATCTCCACAACAGCCATGTTATCCACACGAAACAAAACCTTCTTGTGGGCCAATTCCTCCCCCCACAGTGTCAAGGCCACCAATAGAGGGAACAATTCCAAGAAAGTGATGCTGCGACCACCATTCAACCATTCATCCGGCCAACGTTCCGCACACCATCTCCCATTCCAGAAGAGCCCAAAACCATCACTGCCAGCCGCATCAGAAAACATCTGTACGTCCCACTGGAAATCAACGTCTCTGACCAAGGGAACACCATTGAAAGAATTCAGAAAGAACTTCCACATTCTCAAGTCCTCTTTAACACCAGCAGACAAGCGCACAGGATGATGAGGCAAGTGATGTCCTGCTAAGGCCCTGCCCAGTCTCCTACAAAAAGTCCTACCTGCTCTCACCACCCTGCAAGCAAAATTCAAATGACCCAAAAGCACTTGAATCTCTTTCACCAAAACTTTCTTTTTAGACAACATTGTCTCCAGCAGTTGCACCATGTTGACCCTTTTATCCTCGGGCAAGCGAGCCGACATAAGTACAGAATCAATTTCGATACCCAAGAATGAAAGGACGGTATTAGGGCCCACTGTCTTTTCCGGAGCCAAAGGAACTCCCAGATCCTCCATGAGCCCATGGAATGTGTCCAGAGCGTTCTGGCACTCCGCGGAGCCCGGGGATCCAACAAAGAAAAAGTCGTCAAGGTAATGTGTCACCAGGGAATGACCGGACTGATGTGAAAAATACCACTGCAAGAAAGTGCTAAAACATTCAAACAGAGCACAAGATATTGAACAGCCCATAGGTAGAGCTTTGTCCACATACCAATTACCCGCGAATTGTATACCTAGAAGGCACCAATCGTCCGGGTGGACAGGCAACAGTCGGAAAGCAGATTTGATGTCACACTTAACCATCTCAGCGGCTGCGCCCGCGGTCACAACCAGTGACATGGCTACGTCAACCGAAGAGTAGGAGACCGACACTGCCTCCGGGTCAATAAAGTCATTAACGGAGGACCCCTCAGGCCACGATAAATGTTGAATGAGTCTAAACTGACCTGACTCCTTCTTTGGAACAACACCAACTGGGGAAACAATCAAATTGAGTATCGGCCAATCTTTGAACGGACCAGCCATCCTACTCTCCTGAACCTCCCTAGTAAGTTTGTCTTGGACAACTGCGGCGTGTTCCGACGCCGATTTCAAATTGGCAGACCACCTCCGTTCCCGGGATCCTAGATAACCCAGTCGGAAACCAAACTGAAAACCTTCTAATAATGTTAGTTTTGCATACTCATCGTCATAACCTTGCAAGGCAATACGTAACCTGTCCAATTTAACCGGTGTACGAGCCTTTGGCCCCAGAACCCTTAGCACCTCTGGATCCCCGACCCCCTGAAAACTGTGCTGACTAATTGGAATTTCCTGACCCCGACTGCTTCCCCTGCTGACTGCCCGATGGCTGGTTGTCCCAGCATTTGGATAACGGGTGTTTCCTCCCGCAACCTGAACACTCATGCCTGAATTTACAGTACTCTCTAATGCAAGAGCCCCTGTTGAATTCCCAACAGAAACCAGATCCTGATTGTATGTTTGTATTGGCCCCCACCCCTCCCCGGGTGGGCTTCCCCTGAAAGGGCCGATAAACTAGCGGTAAGCCACTGGCCGTAAAAACTGTCTTTCCCCCAGCTGCTGACCCCATTGTGTGTTGCCATAAATCCATATCTAGCTCACCCCATTTCGCCTCAGGGTCCCACGCCATCCTGGCCCTAAATTCCTCGTCGTATTGAGACCAGGCAAAACCACCCCCGGTGATCTGATCTTTACGAATCACATCCATATATTTAAAAAGGGAAACGCTGCGCTCAGGGAACTTTTCGCAATACACACTGGCATAAATCAAAAACGCAGCTGTCCAATTCTCGATAGTCAAAGGTACTTTAGGGCGTTTAGCCAGCTCGAATTCCTCCTCTTTAGAACCCTCCTTAGACCGGACTTCCCGGTGAAGAAGCTTAAGGAGCTCTACATACTCACCGTTCCAAATTCTTTCCTTGGTACTTAGCATTAGATGAGCTCCCAGAGGCTTCGTAACCCCCATGTATGGCAATTTTTTGATTTTCAACTCCTTACTGGGCACTGGCTCTTTAACATTGCTGGAAGCACCAGCCATAACACCACTGTCCACTTTGTCTGTAACTTTGCTGGAAGCACCAGCCATAACACCACTGTCCCCTTTGTCTGTAACTTTGCTGGAAGCACCAGCCATAACACCACTGTCCCCTTTGTCTGTAACTTTGCTGGAAGCACCAGCTATAACACCACTGTCCCCTTGTTCTGTAACTTTGCTGGAAGCACCAGCTATACCACTGTCCCCTTTATTCGTTATAAACATCAGTTCGTCAGTGCCCACTGCAGTGTCTTTAACATAACGACCTTTAACCAGACGGCCATCCGCAATGACCACATCAGTTTCACCACCGGTACCCACAGACACCATAACAGGTTTGGCCTGTGGGGCCGTTTGCTCACCTGGCAACAGAGATACAGCTCTCGATGGCTCCGCCCGTGGCGCCGAGGACAATGCATCCGATCTGCGAGGTGCCCTACCCGATGGGCCGTGCTCTCTTCTCCCCTGCAGTTGCCTCTGGACCACTGGAGCCTGTAAAACACTATGAGAAGCATGAGAGGGCACCCCCCCCTCAAGATCCCGCAGTTCACCTTCCTCGGGACTCTCCTCATCGTAGTCCAATACCACCGAATCCACACTGTTATGTATCAAGTCACCACGGGTCTTACCCAACCCGGTATCCACAACTGTACATTTAAAAGATTTTGAAACTCCAGGGGGGGGAGCAGACTGTACACGCCTGTACCTCCCTGCGCGTTGAATCTGTTGCTCCATAGCCGCCGGCAAGGCCTGCCACCTGTACCTGCTACTCGTTGGGGCCAGCGGGGTCACGCCAGACCCTCGTGTGCTGGCCGCGTCGGGCTCCCTCGGTGGAACAGAGAGGGCCGCGCTAGGCACTCTCCTCACTTCCCCTTGGCGAAAAGGGACTGGACCGCGCCCTGCCAAGTCTGGAACTCCGCGCCTAACCTCATCCTGCAAAGAAAAAGTTTGGACTGGTGTGCTAGGGTTCCTACCATCCACAAACCAACCAGACACATTCTCCCTCCAATTAGAATCAACAGCCATCCTCCGACCTCTCTCCAAAGAACGGCCACGTGCTTCAGGCCTCAAAGGAACCTCCCGAACCGGAGAACCACCTACAACCTCTTCGTCTTCACTATGATCCAAATTATCAGGTGCCGGTGCCGAAGAGGAAGCATGTCTATAAGCTCTAGAGACTGACACCTGGCCTGCTAAGTCCTTCTGAAAACTACGCTGTGCAAGGCCCGCTGCGCCAAAATGTTCCCAGCCTGGAGAACCACACATAAAATACGGACCCCCAGAGGCCCCAGATAAGTGAGGAGCTGTACTCCTGGGTCCTTGCATAGGCCCGCCACTCACCTGGCCAAAACCTCTATCCGGGCCCAACAAAGTGCCCTGAAAGCTAACCCCCGCCGCACTCAAAACCCCAGGAGCCGGAAACCTTCCCATACCCATTCCTGAAGTGCCAAAAACCGCAGAACCTAAACCAAAAGCTGGCTGGCGATTCTGTAATCCCGATTGAAAAGGCCCACCACTCAGAAATGGAACACCCCCACCTTCCGCCCTAAAACCATCCCCATGCTCCAAACCAGAAATCGCACCACCAAACGAAACACTTTCGCCCATTTGGGCCCATTCACCCTCACCTCTAGAGCCACCACCCACAGAAACTACTTCGCCAGTCGACGAGCCCGGAGTCGAAAATAATAACGGACTCCCCACATTACCCCCAAACTCACCCACCCCCGCTTCAGCCTCTTGCGCAACAATCTGTACACCAGGAGACAAACCAGCCCGAGGCCCACCTGCTCCCTCCTCATGCCCCTCCCCAATCAGAACATTGTGAGGAATACGACCTAAAGGGGTTAACAACATCCTTTGACCAGCTTCAGGGACAAACTGAGTTTCATTAACAACCAACATGTCTTCCTGGGCCCCAAGCCCAACCCTGTCCCGCTCGGAGTCCTGTAACACAAATTGAACCGAACCCCTACGACCCCCGCGCACAGAGGCACCTTCCGAAGACTGCCCCCGCCGCTCAAACAGCGGGTCCGAAGCAGAGCGTTTCTTGCTTCCTCCCCGGCCACTCCTGCCCCCTTTTCTCGACCCCTGCCCCCGTCCCGCCATTAACGGAAAATCCCCCTCTCCAGAAGCAACTCCCAGCTGAAGCGCCGGGGCTTGTGAAGGCACACCCTTCCCCCCACTCAACATCCCCGGAGCCTCCGGAGCCTCAGAAGTACTGGGCTCCCCCCGATTCGTCCGTTGTGGGGCTGGCTTCCTAGACCGGGAGCGGCCCCTCTCGCTTACCTGACTTGGACGTCTCCTCTTCGGCGACGAACATGCCATTACCGCGGCCACCACACCGGCAGAGGCCTGGCGTTGCGGCCTAGCCTGCCCACCTCCTGCGAGCAAATCCAAACGACCGGCATCAGCCAACAGGCGCATCGCCTCAAGAACTCGTGCGTCTTCCATTACTAAGCTTCTAAGAACAATCGCAATTGCCAAAGAATGAAAAGAGCCGCACAAACACACAAGACACTCTCTCACAAAAAAGCTAAAGCACCTAGCCACCAGGTCACCAAACCTAAAATGGTGGCGGTTAGCGGGAAAGGAGGAATTTATACTTGGGCTGGCTGGTCCTACTAGACCAGCCCAAAAACTAGAACATTCTGGCAACTTCTGGAAATAACCCCTCGCAGCCCTCCCAAACCGCCCGGGGGAGGAGACCTCCCGTCGGTCGGCTCCCTCCCCCAAGCCCCCCTTCTAAGAGTGAGGATGAAAATGGAGAGACCAAAAGGGACCTGTTTCCTTGCCTGCTTTTAAGAACCCAGCCCACTTAATGCCCTGGTAATTGCATTACTCTGAGTACGTTTTCACCTCAATTAATTACATAGTACGGCGCAACGGATTCACTATGTAATTGATAAGGTGGAAAACATAACAAGGAGGTAATTATTTATTATAAAATTCGTAAGCATTTGTGTTATTTCATTTAATGTAAATTCCTAGCCTCTCTTGGGTCGTCTGACAATACCGTTTTCAAATCTATTCATTTTCACTTTTTGGCCTCTTTGTGGGAGTCCAGTGATTTTAATTTGTAGAGCAACACTTTAGAAGTGCAATAAATTATCCACCAGTTCATTCAACCAGGTCCAATTTTTTTCTTCCTCAGCTCAGGGCCTATTGACCTTTCAGGAGTAATAGATTGTCGATAATCCCCCAACACCCTCTGGGGCAGGGTGCAAAGGCCTGTGGCCTGAGTCTGATACCACATGTCCGAAGGAGAACGTGGGAAGGCAGCTGTGCTACCACTGTCAGGATTAGCAATCCCAGCTATGCCTGTGTTCCAGGGCCCTTTTGTAAATAGTTAGTTCTGAGAAAGCGGATTCCTGAAGGAAGGCTGGGCTTACAGGTCAGTTATTATCTCAGCTGATAAAGAAGAGGCTTGTGGGGCATATTATCAACGATTTGCGATAATTATCTCTAAGCGCGTTTCGCTCTGTTTTTTATCGCTGGCTATCACTGGATTTCATTGCCGAGATAGCGCGTTATTATCAACGCTTATTTCAAAGGCGATCCAAAATCCAGCAATAGCCCGAGAAAACAAGCGCTGTTTACACTGCGCTATTGCAAAGCTTGCGAATAGGCAAGTGCGGACTCAGCCTGACAATCCACCTCCCATTGACAAGATGGGTAAGTCAGGTTTTAAACAGGCGTTAGTAACCAGCGATAATCGCGGTTAGCGCAACGTTTGTTATCGCTACGCGGGACCGGGACGGATTGATAATAGCACGCACATTAAGAAAACTCCACAATCTTTTCTTAATGGAGCTATAATATGAGCCATGCCGTGCACTTTGTTTTGCATTGTTACGCAGTGTTCTGATATCGCTCTTTCTGAGACATGATCCCTTCACTTCTCTAACGTTTTCTTCGTAGTTTGAGAGGAGGGTGTGGGTGTGATTAGATCACAACAGTAGATTACATCAAAATGTTTACCATGCACAGCAATCTGTCAGGTTTGGGCAGCATACTTATTCATTAGGTTATGGTGGGCAGAGTGTTTTTGTTTTCGCTACTTGAAAGCGCTTTGTGTGCCTTTTGCATTAAAATACATGTGCTACTAAGCAGGAACTTGCTATAATGAGCTATTTTGTCTGTATCCTTGTAGTAGCAGTGTGCTTCTTCGACAAACTTGGAAAAAACACAATTTCGGAGCAATAGTGCCTTTTACTATGGACCCTGTACATTTGGCTCGTGTTTGCAATGGACGTCTATGAAAGAACATGATTTATTTCTTACAGACTTGGTGGTGCTAGGCAGCAAGACCACTTCCTAATAGCATATTTATTGTCGGTTGTGAACCATCTGCCAGTGTGCATTTTGCAAATATTCAATAAAGCCCATTTTTAAACAAACATTTCTTAAAGCCAGTTGGTCTGGGGTTGGCCGCAAGACTTTTGGCAATTCTTGTTCTGTTTCATTGTGGTTTCTGCAAAAGTTTGTTGTTTAGGAAACTAACGTGCCCTCTGGCAAAGAAACCAGAGCACACTATATATTTTTTCTCTTTTTGTTCTTTTTTGTCAAAGTATCATCTTCATCAAATTTTCATTCATTCAGGATAGATCACACCAAATGAATTTTTTTTAAAGGATTTTATTTGTGAACAGTGTCTACTTCTCAGAGATCACTGTATCAATCACTTAAGCCTACACGTGTTTCATCACAGCATGTGGCTGTGACTCATCAGGGCTGATCAAATGATCAAAACGCGTGGTCGGGGAGCCGGTGATAATTCCAACCCGGTCCTTGTTGGGTAGTTTGTATGGTTGATTCAGTTTATCGTAAGGAAACTGTTTATCGGTTCGCAAAATTCTTAGGTAATCTCAGGCCGTATGCAGCCACGGTCCAGCTTGTAAAGCTTCTGTCTCCGAGTGCGGGACTACTTACAGACTTGGTGGTGCTAGGCAGCAAGACCACTTCCTAATAGCATATTTATTGTCGGTTGTGAACCATCTGCCAGTGTGCATTTTGCAAATATTCAATAAAGCCCATTTTTAAACAAACATTTCTTAAAGCCAGTTGGTCTGGGGTTGGCCGCAAGACTTTTGGCAATTCTTGTTCTGTTTCATTGTGGTTTCTGCAAAAGTTTGTTGTTTAGGAAACTAACGTGCCCTCTGGAACAGGTCTCACATTAGTGAAAGTTTGACCTATTTCAGTTGCAAATGATAACGTTGAATATTTTTTTCGTCAACAAATATATATCCCAGAACTGTTCTTACTGGAAGTATGCTCAGTTGAAACCTTTCTCTTTATAATTGCATTTAGGGTGTAGTATCTTATGTGGCTAGTGGAGGTAACTTAACAACTCCACAGGGACCCCTAGTAAGCCTGTGTTACTGCACCATTTCCTTGCTTTGTGGATTTTCTTTTAATACTTATGCTACTGCTGGGATTTTTTTTGACAAATAAAAAAATCCAACCAACATTATCATTTACAACACCAATAGCTCAGATTTTCACTAATACGAGACCCATTGTACTGCAAATGCTTGTTAAGCAGCCTGTGTTCTTTAAAATAAGGTTTCCCATTTGGTAAAACTTCAAGGAGAGCAGGCATCGGTTCCCATAACACTTCCTACTCGCCCGAGGCTGCGAGTGCAGGTCTCACAGGGGAAAGTTACCACATTCACAGTTTTCTGGACTGGACAGTTTGATAATGCAACCAATACAATAAGGGGCCCCCTGAGAGCGATGTAGGGCGAGCCAGCAGGGGAAAGAAGCAAAAACAATCGAAAGGAAGGCTGCCCTATATGTTTAAATTCCTGGCTCAAATGAGTCCAATGATTTCAGTTGCGCAATTGTGAGCTCACTAAATTTCAAGGCCGCACCACATCATGAACAAAACAAGAGATAGAAAGATACAAACATGATTTTATTTATTTTCAGAGAATTCATTTTTTCTTTTAACCCCTTCGATGCTCAGCTCGTCATGAGGCACGGTTGAGCTGTGCTTATGATGAGCTGAGCTCGTCATGAACAATGGAGTTCACCAAGGATCAGCACAGGAGGGGAAAACCCCTAGCAGCCAATTTTTTAATTAGATTATAAAAAGACATTTAATATGACAAAGAGTTCAGTCATAAAAACAACCCCACATTACCCTTACCGTCATTCATTCAGATACAGCAAGATCACTGTAGTAATCCAGGACTCAGGTGGATAGATAAAAAGAGATTTATTCAATGAAATCTACACAGCTCATCATCTGCCAGCATCTTCAGAGTTTGCAGTTTCTCCAGTGTTTAATCAAAACATTCTACAATGTACCAGATACAGATGACGTCATAAACTAAGATGCAGCTGAGAAAGACCATCCACTTAAAGTGACAGTGTACAACTTAACAAGTTATGGAATATAACATAGCTCCTTTCCTTCCAGAAGAAAAACCCAAAAGAAAAGGACAAATAAAAGAGTAAAAAGCACATAGTACAAGTAAAGAATTCATTTCAAACAGGGAAACAAAAATAAAATAAAATGAAAAGTACAACCAAGTTCAATAAAGAAAAATACTTACTCGCGAAACCTACAGGGCAAAATAATAGGTCTAGTACTCTTCCTACGAGAAGAATTCATATTGTTGACATGCGTATCACATTTTTGAGAAGCTGCAAGATTATCTTTAACTTTAACAACTTTTGAAATATTCCACCAATACCCTCCCTCAACTTGAACAGCATTTCCACCAATTCTAACAATTTTGATAGGTTGACTGTATTTACTCCTTCCTTTCTTTGTGTTAATAGAATTCTTTATCTTAACAAAATCACCCACACACAAAGTAACCATCCTGGCATTTTTCTTTTGATCAAACCAGATTTTTTCCTTATTCTGTGCCAAAGTGGAATTAGACTGTTTCTAAAACAGACTCAACATCAACCAAGGGACAAGACCATTTAGACATCCAACTGGGTCTAAAACTGGTATTGGCTTTCCCCACTCTTAACACTTCAAAGGGGGAGACCTTCGTGGAAGAGTGCAGTGTCGTTCTATAAGACCAAAGCATACTTTCAAGAGATGCAAGAACATCATGCCTCCCCTCAACTGCCCACTAGATGCAATCACCCACAACACGGTTCATCCTTTCAACAAGACCGTTTGTTTGTGGATAATAGAGTGAACTCCTAAGGTGTTTGATTCCACAAGACTTAAGGAACGATTGGAACTCAAGACTAACAAATTGAGTCCCATTGTCTGAAACAATAGATTCAGGGAACCCTTCTCTCAAAAATGCTTCCTTGAGAAATTTGACCACAGTAGAAGAACTGACCTCCTTTACAACCTTAACCTCAGGCCACTTCGATGTATAGTCCATTAAAACAATAATGAATCTCATGCCCAACTGTAAAACCTCAAAAGGACCCATAATGTCAATCCCTACCTTAAACCGGGACTGGTGGGAGACAAAGGAGGAACAACAACTTTGAGTGATTTTTCAGACACAGAACACACTGGACAGTTTACAACAAAACTACGAATCTCACTGTCCATGCTTGGCCACCAAAAATCTTGTTGCACTCGACGTAGAGTTAAAGAAATTCCCAAATGCCCCTCATGAGCCTCCTTCATGAAAGTAGGTCTGAGACTATGAGGTGGAATCAGTTTGTCACATCTCACTAATAAACCATCCTCAATTGAAATTTCAGATTCAATCTTCTAATAGTGTTGTAACACAGAGGATAAAGACTTCTCCTTGGGCCACCCATTTTTGACAAAATCGAACACTTCTTGCAACATCCTGTCCTTTGATAAAGACTCTCTCCAATCTTCCTCAGACCCTACAGCTAGGACAGGAACATCTATTGATGCCACAAAACAATCCTCCTCATCTTCATCATTCAAATCATGGAAATCTGTACCTTCGCTTACACCGTCACTCTGAGGAAAACGTGACAAAAAATCTGCACGTGTGTTTTTGCCACCAGAAATGTGCGTGATGTCAAACTGATATTGAAGTAATTTAGTCACCATTCTTGTGATCCTAGGTGTACAACATTTACTAGGACCAGCAGACAAAATAGACACCAATGGCTTGTGGTCAGTAATCAAATTAAAATGTCTACCCCAAACATAAGGTCGATATTTGTCGATAGCCCACACACAGGCTAGCAATTCTTTCTCTATAACAGAGTACTGAACTTCAGCACTCCTAGAGACCCTGGAGGCAAAAGCAACTGTAAATTCTCTTTCACCAGAACGTTGAGTGAGAATAGCTCCCAAACCCACCTTGCTCGCATCTACAGTTATATAACAAGGCAAGTCTGGGTGAAATGGAGTAAGTGCATCACCCTTCTTCAAAATGTCTTTTACTTCCATAAAAGCACGATCACAATCACCTGTCCATGAGAACTTTGTGGAAAGTTTGAGTAAATTACTAATGGGTCGAACAATAGACGCATACCCAGGTACAAACCTCGAATAATATTCCAACAGCCCAAGCAAAGACTTAACCCCAGGCCTGTCCTTAGGTACATGATAGAATCAATTAATCCTTGTCTAGGTTTGATCCCTTCAAATGAAAGTAAATGACCAAGGTATTCAATCTCACTGCGGCTAAACTTGCACTTCCCTGTTTTTAAAACAACACCACTTTTTAAAAAAATTCCCAAGACCTTCCTGACAATGTTATCGTGAGTTACATCATCTTTGGCATAGATTAAGACGTCATCTTGAAAAACAAGAACACCCTCAACATCTCTCAATAAGTTCTGCATCACCCTCTGAAAAACAGAGGCTGCCGAGGCCAATCCAAAAGGCATCCTCTTGTAACGGAACGTACCAAGTGGTGAAACAAAAGCTGTTAGAGACCGTGATTCAGGATGAAGTTCTATTTGATGGTAGGCACTAGCCAGATCCAACTTTGAATTGTTTTTAGCACCTTTGATACTGGTAAAAAGATCTGTAATTTTGGGTAGAGGATGGGAGTCAACCCAGATCTCCTTGTTTAAGGACCTAAGATCCACACAAACTCTGAGTTTTCCATCTCTTTCGTGCGACAACAAGAGGGGATAACCATAGCAAAGATTCTGTGGGTTCAATGATTCCCTTTTCACAAAGCATGGTGATTTCTTTATTAAGATCTTCCTTAATGCTAAAAGGAACACTCCTGATGGGAGTTGCACCATCCTTAACAATTATTTTGTGTTTGAAACCTATGATCTTCCCAAGTTGATCACTAAACACAGAAGGAAATTCATTAACCCACCTTGTGTTTTCTTCCTCACAAGAAACAAGTAAAACTTGTTCCTTCATCCCTGGTCTAAGGTGCATCCCAAAAAGCCCTTGATAAAACCATCCTAAAATGTTAAGTCCTTTGACAGCTACATAGACTTTACCCCTGATTCTCCTACCCTTAAACTCTAAATAATCCTCAAAAAATCCTAAAAGGGCAATTTTACGTTTTTGATAGGAAATAGGTTTTCTGTCAGGAGGGAAAAGTACCCTCTCACCCCATGTTTCACGAAACAGCTCATTGGTAATGATAGTGATCCTTGCACCAGAATCTGCTAAAAGATTGTTTCTTATCACCAACAAGTATTTCAACAATAGGATCAACACATGTAGAAGGATCACCAGTAAGGGGTATTGATATGTCATCAGTCTCTATATGGTCAGTAACAATGGAAATAGTTTCAGTGTCTGAGTCATTATCTGATTCTAAAACACAAGCTATAGTTTTCTTTTGAAATTTTTTCTTTAAACAGACAGTAGCATAATGTTCTATTTTTTTACAATAATTGCACGTAGAATTTATCGCAGGACATTTCGAACCTTTGCTGTGAATTGAACTTCCACAACGCAAACACATACTGCTTGGTACTGACACACCATCTTTAAATCTTGGAGAAGGATTATCCATGAATTTTGGAGAAATATTGTTAATAGTCTTAAAAGATCTATTTTTACCTTTTTTGGAACTCCCAACAAAATTGACACTATCTACTGGTTTGTCCTCTAATTCTTTAAGAAAAATATGAGAAGTTTCAATACTTTTTTTATAGTCTCATAAAGTCGGATTATCCATTGTGAGTAACTTCTGTCTAGTCTGTTTGTCTTTACAATGACCAACAAATTGATCTCGAATTAACTGCTCAGTAAAGTTTTCAAAAAGACAGACAGAAGCTAGTTTTCTAAGAGTGGAAAAATAAGAATCAACATCTTCACAATCAGATTGTTTCCTCATAAAAAATTTGTGTCTAAGTACAATTAAATTAGGCTTCTTATCAAACCTTAGTTTAAGTTTAGTAATGGTAGTTTGATACTCATCAATAACCTCATAGTCTACAGGAGGATCAGGCAAGTGTTTAAAAATGGATCTGCCTTCAAAACCAAGAGAATGTAATAAGAGGCATTTTTTTCTTTCAGGACGATACCTTGAAGCACCAATAGCACCTAAATAAGTTTCGAAAGCATCAAACCAAATATTCCATTTAACTGGAGGATCTCCTGGAGTATCCAGAAAAGCAGGAGGAGCATTAATAGATTGTAATGTAGACATTTTAAAAATAAAGTACAATGAGTAAAGGAAAAACCTGAAAAGAGAAAAGAACAAAAAAAAATGAAAAAGAGAAATAGAATTACAAAGATTAGAAAGGTATTATTCCTTTGTAGAAAATAGAGTTCTTCTCAAATGTCACTTTATATCTGAAATTGTTTCTTCAAAAATAATTATAAAATTTGACAATCCAAAGAACTTGTAGTGTAGAATTGAAGAAATTGTAATCCTTAATGATGAAAGAAAACTGAGAAAGAAATTGAAATGATGTCACAATATCTTCTTTGGTAAAAAGAATGAAACTCGTGGGAATAGAACACTTGATTGTTCTTCAATAAGTGATTGACAAAACAAGAACAGATTGTTCAAAACAAAGAGAAGTAGAACATCACGGTGACGATGTCACGTTGCTAGGCAATGAAACATGGAAATTTCCTCGTGTTGTTTTTAAGCTTGTGTTAGCTCGTGTTGAAAGAAGTCATCAGAAAACTTCCTCGTGTTGTTTTCAGCTCGTGTTATCATCCGCTCGTGCTGACAGCGCTGGTAATGTTTACAGCTTGCGCGTGTTAATCGCTCGTGCACAGCTGATGTATGTCAGTAAAGAGATGCGATGACGGCGGTGGTAATGTTTACAGCTTGCGCGTGTGATGACGGCGCTGTGGTGTTTAAAGCTTGCACGCGTTGAACACACACTCGCTCGTCGTTTTAAAAACAAACATGCGTGCAAGTGCTTACGTGCTACAGGAACATGCGCTAATGATGTAGTTAGTTGTTTTTAAAAATAAACACGCGTGCAGATGCTTTCACGCTACAGGCACACGCGCTAATGATGTCGCTCCGGCACTCTCGCTCCAGAAACGTTATGCCCAGATCTTGTTGAAAAATAAACTACACTGGTAGAATAATATTTCATTCAATGAAAATAAATGAAGTTGAAAATATATACACAACTTGGATAGAGTCAAAAGTGTGAAGTTGACACGCAGCAAAGATTTAAAAAAGAATACGTTAAGAGTCACTTATCTAGAGCAGAGTGAATGTTGAGGATTCATCTTGATGTGGAATAAATGATGAATGTAGAAGTTGAATGTTGAGGTTGAGTTGGGAATAGAATTCCTTTGAAGAAATGAAGATGACAGATGGCTTGAGGTGGATAAAAAAAAATTCTTGAAAGATTGAAAAAGAATGCGTGGGTTCAGCTGTGTAGGACTGCGTCGCCAAAAATATGTAGTAATCCAGGACTCAGGTGGATAGATAAAAAGAGATGTATTCAATGAAATCTACACAGCTCATCATCTGCCAGCATCTTCAGAGTTTGCAGTTTCTCCAGTGTTGAATCAAAACATTCTACAATGTACCAGATACAGATGACGTCATAAACTAAGATGCAGCTGAGAAAGACCATCCACTTGAAGTGACAGTGTACAACTTAACAAGTTATGGAATATAACAATCACACATCAAACATATCCTCATTCACACCAATCGACACATCTACTTTATAACAAACAAAACATCATAATCCGAACAAATCTCAAGGTTGTAAAATGCAGACACAGCACAATGCCGGAGACCCAAGGAAGTGATCTCAGGGTGGAAGCGCCAACGCGCGTTTCAGTGCCAGGCCCGATCAACGGCCGCACCTTCATCAGGGCAGATGCACGTAGGGAAATGAGGTGTGAAGACAAACGACAAGCAGCCAATCTATGATAGACAAGAAAGCATAGGGCGAGGGTTATGTAATCACCAAAGAATTCCTATCAAAATTAATATCTCAAAACATTTATATAATTCAAAATATACAGCTATTTTGCACATTAATATCAGGTTGATCCACGTTTGGTTATAGTAAACATTTTATTTCATAGCACGAGTAGTGAGCTCAACAATTGCAGACAACAATGTATAACCTACAATTTCGCAAAATCCTCATCAGCGAGAGCTGTCAAAATGGGATACCCTAGAGACAGGACTGAAAGGTTCATAGATGCACATATATACCGAGAACAATTTTTATCTTCAGATTGCACAAAGAACAGAGCTAGCACATGAGGGCTGTGTGCTAAACACAAAACAAATCAAAAAACACACTCGCTCATACACAGGTGTTTTAGCGGCATTCATTGAATTAGATTCATGGCAATAAGCCAAAAATATTGGGGTTCAAAACCGAACCTATTCCTAATTGAGGAAGAAACGTTTCCGAAAAACACCTATAGCTGCACGTTTTTGGCTTGTTTTTACTCAGTACCAATGAAATTTAAACAGTTTGATAATGCAGTCAATTCATTAATACAACATTATTTGAATACTACTCATGACATAAAGAATCTCTAGTCATGAAAAGTAAGTATAGGTGAGAAGTTGGAGGCAGGATATTACATCAGTAGAACAAGACTCATTTCAGAGAAGTATACGCAGGAATCCGTAGGTGAAAAATAACTTTAGTGGCAACTTGGAGACGGGATAATACATCAGTAGAATACAGGTCATGTGATGGAGACGTGGACACAAGAATCGGTAGTCATCAAAAATAACTATAGGTGGCAACTTGGAGGCGAGATAATACATATTAATAGAAGAAGACTTATGTCAGAGACATATACACGAGAATAAGTAGTCATTAAAGATAACTGTAGGAGGCCACATTATGTGAACTATGCACAATAAATGAATATTTTGGCCCTGATAAAGAGTTGAAAGTGAGAAATAGCCCTGAAACTAATAGTCCTAAACAAGACCGCTTTGAGTTTGCTGAGAACTGGCGCATTAAATGGTGATCCCACTGCAAACACCGGTTTGTGCAGGGATTGAAATTATAGGCGGTGCAATTTTTACCGCACCCAGTCCTTACTAGGTGTGACAAAGATTCCACATTTTGGAAGTTCACACCTGTCGGTATTTAATAAGGTACAAGGCCGGTATTTATGGGACATGCAGATTTTGTTGCATCTAATAATTTTGAAACACCTTTATGGCACTGAACTGGACCCTTGTATTTCGGCCCTAAATTTGAACTAACATGGGGCAAATAATAAACATAGAATGTCTTGAAAAATATATTGTCGTGTTTTGGAATATTAGTATTTATGACATTCCCTAACTGACTGGTGAAGTATATATTGTTTTCTTTCTTTCTTTTTTATTTTAATATTTGTCCCATTCATGTATTTAATCACAATTTGATTTGATTTAAACCATAGGCTATTTCTTACCCAAACAAAATGTGTTTCTACCAGGAAGCACCACCTTGTGGTAATGTAACGAACTTCATGTCCCGCTGAAGCTTTTGGTACCGAGTTCTGCAATATTTTATAGAAAGTTCTAGAAGCTGAAACATAATGGAAAAATACCCACATAGTCGTTTTCTATCATTCATGACCCATTGAACCCATAATGCGCCAAAAGAAAATGTTGTATGTGTTAGTTTAATCAACTCGAATTTTCCCATTTGCGAAATGATGTTTATTTAGATTTTATTACTGTTATGTTACCACAAACGCACAATTTTTAGTCACTTTAATTCATTTTCATAGATTGTTAGGTTTTAGTGGTGTATGGTGGATGTGAATGCTTATGTGGTGTGGCCTCTTGCAGCCCCCCACTGGTCTCTAGTCCCTGTCATTAATTGTCTACACCAGTGGTTCCCAAACGTTTGACTCCTGAGGACCCCCACTGAATCCTTACTTGAAGCAGAGGACCCCCAAGCAATTTGTACAATTTCAATTAAAAAAAAATTAAAACTAATTTTCAAAAAATACTCAAACAAGTACACACCAAACAAATACTTGCTCTACTAAATTTTTAAATTTTTTGTATTGATAAATATGTAAAAATAAAAACATTTTAATGGAAAGATTGTGCTGTATCTTGGTGGCTAACTTTTCAATGTTTAGTTTTTATTTCGGAAATTTGAATCCTTAGGTCAGATTCAACATTTTGCAAGTGATTTCTGCACTTTTTTTTTTAAGGTACATAAGATTTGAGAAAGCCTTCTCACATAAATATGTGGTGGGGAAAGGAAGTAAAACCTTAAGTGCCTTGTACGATAATTCAGGGTAATCTGTTTGTACATGCAGCCAAGAATGTGTCCGGCTCAGAGACTTTTCCTTGAATTGAAGTTTAAGTTCTCTATCTGTAGAGATTTCTATCAAACCGTTTTCTTCAGATGCGGTCAGCCCCATTAAATTGTCAATATCTACATTTAAAAGGATCTTTAATCAAGTTTTTGCTTTCATCCGGAAGTGGAAAGTGCTCCCGAAAACTACATGGCATATCTTGGATATGCTGGATAAAAATTTCTAAGGCTTTGTTTGATAATTCATCATCAGCAGATTCCAAGAATGTCTTCAGGTTCTGAAAAAAATCAAAATCTCTTTGTGATCAACAAAGACGAGTCCATAAGTCCATTTTTTTATCATTGCCTCAATCTTGTCTTCAACATTAAAAATTGTGATACCTACTCCTTGCATACTCAAATTGAGTGCATTTAAAGGGTTGAAGATGTCTGCCATATATGCCAGCATAGCTAGCCAAGTATAGTCCTGTAAGCGCTCATGAAGTGGAAATGGAGATTCCAGTTCAGTGAAGAAAACTCTCTTTTTTCAAAACGCTGAGACAAAACTCTACCACGAGACAGCCATCGGACATCTGTATGCAGCAAAAGCTGATGATGATCACTATCCATGGATTGACAAAGCTGTTCTAAAAGATCTGAATTTAGTGATGTAGCTTTGATAAAATTTACAATTTTGACTGACTCATTCAAGACCTTTTTTCATTCCTCTGGTATCTTCTTAGTGGCTAATGATTCTTGATTAATGCAACAATGATGCCATACAACTGAAAGGTTAATTTCCCATATTTGTGCTACAAGTCCAGTTAGTCTCCCAGACATCGCACATGCCCCATCTGTGCTGATTCTTATACATTTAGGCTGCTGAATTCCATTTGATGTCAGAAAATCATTGAAACTGCTGAAGACCTCTTCAGCAGTTTAATGTATCAAATAGCGGCAGAACAGTAAACCTTCAATAATGTTCCCCTCACAATCGTATCTAACGTAGCACATGCAATAAGATTTATTTGCTATGTCTGTACTTTCATCTACTTGCAGGCTATAATGCAGACCTTTACAAATTCTTTCGATTAACTGTTCCTTTAAGTTGTCTCAAATGTTGTCAATTCGCTTTTTCACAGTGTTAGATAATTGCACCAAATATAAATCTTTTGCTGCTTTTTCTTTAACCATTGCTGTCACCATGGCTTTTGCTGCAGGTACTATTAGTTCTTCAGCAATTGTATGAGGTTTTCCACATTTTGCTATGAGCATGGAGACTTCATATGAAGATTTCAGAGCATTTTCATTAACCGATCCTGTCGCAGTTTTCTGAATTATTTTTCTGCTTTTTAGGAGCTCTTGCTCTTTATTCTTGAAGAATTCTATGGATTTATCGCATGTTCTTTATGCTTAGTTTCCAAGTGTCTTCGTAATTTAGAAGGTTTCATATCCTCATTTGACAAAATTTACTATCATAGCATGCCTTGTGGTTGCAGTTCATGTTCTGAGCCTGAACATGTGAAACTCATTAGATAATATTCACCATCGTATTTGCGACAATTCCTTTTCACTTAAATCACTTTGTTTTGAGCATGATTGCCCATCACTGATTTCTTCAGTGGCTTTCCGCTTAAGGTTAAGCCAACGATCCATCTTCCTTATGTTTAGGTTACAAATGACAAGTCCATTTCACAACAGGTTATGGAATCAATTTCTATCAAAGCAATTTGGTGAGGCACTTAGTAGACCTTCACTACTTCACCTAATACAGGTTGCCCTCATTAGATGTTTCCGGACTACATATGCTTTGACGTTTAGAGATGAAGCAGCACCTGTAAGAAGATTTTAACACTGTATCAGCACTTGTTGAAAAGACAGAGGACACTAGCAAATCATATGCATGGATATGAGAATCTTATGGAAAGGGGCGACCACTCGGTCCCCCCGAACGTATGGCAGAGTACCTCGATCCCCCCGGGAAGCCATTTTTGGGCGGGAGGCGCGTCTCGGCTGGTATGCCCGAAGCGGCGTAGCCGGGGCGCGCTTTTTCCTGCCCTAGAGTGGGCTGGCCTAGACACTGACACGGCTGGCCACGCCCTCGGGGCAGGCAGGGGCGGGTTTACGCCCGCCCTGAAGACGGATAAAAAGGGACGCAAGACCAGAAGGCATCCTCTTGTTCCTGTGCTCTGAAGCTGCACCTCCTCGCTGCACGTGAGCTCGAGACGGAACGAAGAGCCAATTTTGAGCGTTGTAATCTTTCTTTTGTCTTCCAGATACTCTGTCGGAGAAATGCCCAAGAAAGGCGGGAAGAGAATGACGACTGAACAGATGGTTCGGGTCCTCATGAAGGAGATGTCTGAGCTGAAGAAGCGGGTGGCGGAGCGAGACGGGGAGGGGGGGCCGGAGCGTCCGTCGGCTGGAGCAGCTCCAGGAGGGAGAGCCAAGAGGCCAAGGAGGGGACCAGCCGGGGGAGACGTCCCGGTTCCCTGTACCCCGCTCGAGGCGCCAACCCCAGTACCGGCGGAGGGGAATCCGATTCCCGTGGTGGTCACCCCGGTGTCCAATGAGGATATGCCGCCCGAGCTGGCAGCACAACTTGCAGCGTGGTTGGGCGACAGTAGCGAGGGCGCCACGGCTGCCGAGGCGCAGGCGCTGATGAAACAATTGCGCGAGAAACGGGATGCAGCCAAGGTGTCCGCGCCGGCTGCAGTAGTTGACAAGCCACAAGGGACGATTGAGACCGCAGAGGCAGCGTCCGGTGCAGGTAAGCGGCCATTGCCGATTGCGAGGGATGAGTCAGCACCCTCTCGTAGAGAAAGGTTGGGTCAACATGTTCCTTTGGCAATTAAGGAAAAGATTTGGGCGGGGGAATATGTGAACATCTTCTCGTTGCTTGTTGATCATTATGAGGTGGAGCATGTTAAGGGTCAGAAGGATCTCATGCATCCGAGTGTTTGGCGCGCAAAAATGGCCGCCTTTAAAGTGAATGAGAATATTGGCAATTGGGGCAAAGCATGGGGAATTTTTACGTCAATCCTAGGGGAACGTAGGCCCGAGTTGCTTTCCGAGTTGCCAACCTATCAGTCACGAATCATGGGGTACTCGACATCACACCAGGGTAACCATTGGTTCTGCTACGATAATCTTTTTAGAAAGGCGAAGGAGCATAATAAAAGCTTAACCTGGGATTGTTATGATTCTTTGACATGGGATAAAATGAAGGAGACAGGTATGTTGAAAATGCCATTGGTAGGAAGTAATGTTGGCGAATCCTCCCGCCAATATGTGGGGACGCCCTTTCGTTCAGGTACGGGTACCGACGATTACTCAAGACCTGCCGGCAATACAGGAAAAAGGGGGTTCTGCTTTAATTTCAACAGAGGTAAATGTACTAGGCCCCAGGGATCGTGTAAATTTAAACATGAATGTAGTGGGTGCGGGTCGTCCCATCCTGAGTCCACGTGCAGAGCCAAAACGGGTGATAATGGGGGGAGAGGAGGCGCCAAACAGGTCTAACGTAGTCCGAGGGGCGCCTTTACCTACCCCGATTGATACCTTGGCGATGATTCCCTGGCTCAGTGAATACCCGGATCGTACTTCTGCTGGGGTGCTGCGGAACGGATTTTCGTATGGTTTCCGCATCCCGGTAGGGGACTTTCAGGGTGTGGAGAAGTGTAAAAATCAACTTTCCGTCCTGCAGCATACGACCGTAGTACAGGATAAGATCCGGAAAGAGGTTACTCGAGGTCGGGTCGCCGGCCCGTTTAGTGTACCCCCGGTGCAGAATTTTGTTTGTTCTCCTTTAGGGGTGGTCCCCAAGAAGGACCCAGGTGAGTTCCGACTGATTCATAATTTGTCAGCTCCACGTGGTCTTTCGGTAAACGATGCAATAGATCCAGAAGTGTGTTCGGTGCGGTACGCATCCTTCGATGAGGCCGTAGCCATTTTGAATCGCCTGGGGCCCGGGGCGCTGATGGCGAAGTCAGATATCGAGTCAGCGTTCCGATTGCTCCCGGTACACCCAGACGACCAGCGTCTCCTGGGATTCATGTTTCAGGGTTATTATTACATGGATAGGTGTATGCCGATGGGGTGCTCTATATCCTGTGCCTATTTCGAGAAATTCAGTAGTTTTCTACAATGGGTCTTCACAAAGAAGACGGGTTTCCAACATGTAATGCATTACCTTGATGATTTTCTGTTTCTTGGGGCAGCCGGGGATCTCGAATGTGGCCGGGCCTTGGCCGAATTTTGTGTGTTAATGAACCAGTTTGGTGTGCCATTGGCACCGGGTAAAACGGTGGGTCCTGCGACTTGCCTCGAGTTTCTGGGGATCGAGTTAGACTCCAGGGAGGGTTGTTTTCGTTTGCCAGCTGACAAAGTCTGGAAGTTCAGGGCAGCCCTGCAAGTGTGTATAAATGCATCTAAAGTTACGTTGCATCAATTACAGCAGTTGGTGGGACAGTTGAATTTTGCCCTGAGGGTGATACCAATGGCCCGCCCCTTTTCCCGTTCAATTGCCCAAGCTATGGTCGGCCTAAAGGAGGGCCATCATCGCACAAGACTATCGGCTGAGGTCCGCCAGGACATGCGTATTTGGTTAGCATTTCTGGCGGACTTTAATGGTCGAGTCGTCTGGAACAAACCAGCCGTGTCCTCTGAAGAGCTGGGGCTATGGACAGATTCAGCAGGAAGCATAGGTTTTGGTGCCATCTTCGGCACAAAATGGTCGGCACAAAGGTGGCCGACATGGTGGCATGACAATGGTCTGACAAGTAATATTGCTTTCCTGGAACTTTTTCCCATTTTGGTGGCCCTGAGAACCTGGCCCGAAGGGTTCAAAGATCACTCTGTGATATTTTGGTCTGACAATATGACCGTGGTCGAGTGCATCAATAGTCAGGCAGCACGATGTAAACTGATTTTAAGACTGCTCAAAGAAATTGTTTTACTGTGTATGCAACTGAATGTGCTATTCAGAGCAAAACATGTCCCAGGGGTAATGAATCAGGCGGCTGATGCACTGTCTCGTTTTCAAATGCAGGTTTTCTCGGGTTTCCTTCCCTCAGCAGACCCAGAGCCGGCTCCCTTTCCCGAAGCTCTCTGGTCTCTCGGTGCCCCGAACTTCGTCACCTCGTGGGAGAGAGTCTAGCACCAAGGACGAGGAAGGCATATGAAGGGGCGTTTCGGTCCTATTTAGCCTTTTTGGGGATTGATAGAGAGGGGCTTTGGGGCCACGAGGAATGGGTAGTGAATTTTCTGATGTCCTTACGTAGGGCTGGGAAATCGGTGGCTACGGCCCAGAGGCATTGTGCTGCCATTTCCTTTGTTGCCAGGGCTCATGGTATCCAGGACCCGACAGCGGCTTTCGTTGTACAGAAAGCGCTGCGTGGGTGGCAACGCCTTGAGGGTCGCAGAGTAGATGAGAGGCGCCCGATAGGTTTGGATAGATTGTCCCAGTTGTTGGCCACACTCCCTGCCACATGTTCATCTCAGTTTGAGACGGTGTTGTTCCGAGCCGCTTTTACGCTAGCATTTCACGGGGCGATGCGGGTAAGCGAACTGGTGGCAAGGAACAAGCTGGATGTGGCAGGGGGTTTGTGCCAGGAACACGTTCAGATCAGAGGAGAGACAATGACTGTCTCCTTTGTCAGGTCCAAGACTGATCAAGATGGGATGGGTGACTGCATAATCATACGCAGGATTCCCGGGTCCTCCATGTGTCCGGTAAAGTGTTTAGAAGACTACCTAGCACGAAGGGTGGCATCATGGAGGGGGACTTTGTTGAGACACGCGGACGCCACCCCACTGACGAAATTTCAGTTTCAGCGGGTGCTTGCGATGTCAATTGCCGCTGCGTGCTTGAACCCGGGCGAATTTGGGACCCATTCCTTTCGGATAGGGGCTGCTACAGAAGCTACAGCCAGGGGTCTTAATGTTGAACAAGTGAAACGAGTGGGGCGTTGGTCCTCCAATTGTTATAAGAGATATGTGCGGTTGCACATGTTGTGAAGCTGTATTAATGTACTCACGCTTCTTGTTTTTGTTTGGTTTTCAGATGCGCAAGCCTACGAGGCGGGGCGGACTATGCAGTCGACCCAACACCGGGCCAGCGGTCAGACATCACCGGCTGTGAAAAAGGAGGTGTGGGTCGTGGGCCACTCATACGTGAGGCGTGCCGCGGACGTATTCAAAGCAGGTGACATGATTCACGTAGCTGGGGAATACGGGTACAGGGTGTCCTTCTACGGAAGAGGCGGTCTCTGTATTGACCAGTTTCAAACATTTTTCGAGGGTTTGTTAGGGCGGACGAGGTCACCGCCGTCTATAGTCATAGTACATTTAGGGGGCAATGATTTGGTCACCACCGGTAGACGACTTCTCCTGGAGGCAATGCTTTCCACTGTAAGTTGGTTGGCGAGGAGAGTTCCGGGGTGCACAATTGCGTGGTCCCATATGATCCCACGAAAGGTGTGGCGGGGGGCTATTTCTATTCCTGCTTTGAATCATTCTGTTAGAAAGCTTAATAACAAAGTGAGTAGGTTGTTCCGTTCCAGGACATTGCATTCTATTTCGCATGGCTGTATTAATGATGACAGTATGTATTTGGGGGATGGTGTGCATTTGTCTCGGGTGGGGAATGAGTTACTCATAGGAGACTTCTTAGCATGGTTAAAAACGTTAAAACATGACCTTTAGGTAGGAGCTTTGTGGGGGGTCCGGATAGCCGGTCAACTATCCGGCCTGTGGCGGTAAGGTCATGATCGGTGAGCACTAATTGGAAGATCCCTATGAGTGGGCGTCACCCAACACGGATGGGAGCGCTCGGGAGAGGTGGCCTTTGGCCCCTCAACGGGGAGGCGGTCCCTTCTAAGGATGGGTCGCCGAAAGAAAAGGAAAGGCGGGCAAGGCCCCTTCCTGTGTAGGAGGGGTTACAGCCCCCTCCTGGGGAATTTCCCGGGGCCAGTGACGTCTGCGACGGCAGATGTGGTAAGTTGTGTGGGGTTGGGGGGAGGTCTACGCTACCTTCTAGATACCTCACACGAGTCCTCGAACGACCTTTAACTGGCGTCGAGTTTATTGGTGCCCCCGTCAAGTCAAGGGAAATTGGTAGTTGCACTTAAGGTACGCCTCAGTGCTGTCGCCCCTCCCAAGTGGGGGGGGGTATTTCTGGTTAGGGATCTTGACACCGGTTACGACCTTGCCGTTGGCCCTTAAACGTTAGGATGTACAATTTCAATATTTCAAGAAAATGTTTTGTAGGATGTTAGTTCGGCTAGGAGAACCTCTGTATTAGAGAATCTGTTAAGGTTAGCCAAACATCGCAATGTGATAATGAAATTGTACATTAATATGAAACTGTTTAATGTTTTAATTTTTTGTTTTAATAAATACGGCCGGGAGGGTCACTCCCTCCCTCTTCCAAAAACTTCAAGAACTGTTTCCGGTTTCCCTCCTTTTGGGATTTGTGTTGAGAGGGGGTGGCGGGTATCTCAGCCATATGGAAAGGGGCGACCACTCGGTCCCCCCGAACGTATGGCAGAGTACCTCGATCCCCCCGGGAAGCCATTTTTGGGCGGGAGGCGCGTCTCGGCTGGTATGCCCGAAGCGGCGTAGCCGGGGCGCGCTTTTTCCCGCCCTAGAGTGGGCTGGCCTAGACACTGACACGGCTGGCCACGCCCTCGGGGCAGGCAGGGGCGGGTTTACGCCCGCCCTGAAGACGGATAAAAAGGGACGCAAGACCAGAAGGCATCCTCTTGTTCCTGTGCTCTGAAGCTGCACCTCCTCGCTGCACGTGAGCTCGAGACGGAACGAAGAGCCAATTTTGACCCACCCACCAGCCCCTGAAGACAGCCAGTTGTTTGTAATAAAATTGATCGGTAATTCTATTTTGTTTACAGGTTGTGGTATTATCGTGTTGATGTTTAGTGTGTAATAAAGAATGGTCTATTTTATGTAAGTTTTGTGATTAAAGAAATTCGGATTTAGTGTCCATTTATAAGCATGCTTTGTTCGGTCATAGTGGCCAATGTATTTTTTAGTTTAGTTAGCATTGTCGTATTTATTTTGGTCGGGCGGTAAGGTCATGATCGGTGAGCACTAATTGGAAGATCCCTATGAGTGGGCGTCACCCAACACGGATGGGAGCGCTCGGGAGAGGTGGCCTTTGGCCCCTCAACGGGGAGGCGGTCCCTTCTAAGGATGGGTCGCCGAAAGAAAAGGAAAGGCGGTCAAGGCCCCTTCCTGTGTAGGAGGGGTTACAGCCCCCTCCTGGGGAATTTCCCGGGGCCAGTGACGTCTGCGACGGCAGATGTGGTAAGTTGTGTGGGGTTGGGGGGAGGTCTACGCTACCTTCTAGATACCTCACACGAGTCCTCGAACGACCTTTAACTGGCGTCGAGTTTATTGGTGCCCCCGTCAAGTCAAGGGAAATTGGTAGTTGCACTTGAGGTACGCCTCAGTGCTGTCGCCCCTCCCAAGTGGGGGGGGGTATTTCTGGTTAGGGATCTTGACACCGGTTACGACCTTGCCGTTGGCCCTTAAACGTTAGGATGTACAATTTCAATATTTCAAGAAAATGTTTTGTAGGATGTTAGTTCGGCTAGGAGAACCTCTGTATTAGAGAATCTGTTAAGGTTAGCCAAACATCGCAATGTGGTAATGAAATTGTACATTAATATGAAACTGTTTAATGTTTTAATTTTTTGTTTTAATAAATACGGCCGGGAGGGTCACTCCCTCCCTCTTCCAAAAACTTCAAGAACTGTTTCCGGTTTCCCTCCTTTTGGGATTTGTGTTGAGAGGGGGTGGCGGGTATCTCAGCCATATGTACGCTGCTTCAAGATAATTCCATTTGCTCAGTTTAATTAAACATAGCTCACTCATTTGGCCTCCATTGTGGAAGCAGTCCATTGTTGATTGCACGGAGAGGTTCGCACAATAGTATGGGAAAATATGATCAGGGTTGGAGTTAAGCTAGAAAACTTCAGAAATTAATTTTGTCTGCTACTCACTGCCCGTCACTGTGTTGAGGTTGAGATTCAATTTACACCTTTGTGTCACAGAAGTTTCATGTGTAGTTCCTGGCAGCCATTGGACATGGCATGAGCAGCTGATGTGACATTGAGAATAGTTAAATGCATACACATACATACCATCATTTTAGAAGAGGAAAGTGGGTTATTTTAGAAAATGTTTGGAAGAATGTATTTCCTCCATTTATTGAAGCAGAGGCAATTTCAGGCGGGAGACAGCCTGAATTGGGTCCATTGGCATGGCCATGTATGCATACAGCGGTGTATTATTGAGTGTCACAAGCCTCCTGCTCTCAGCCATAGCAGCACCTCTACATTCTCACTTCAGAGGCTACGAGTGGTGACCCTTCCTTGCAGAAACAGGCCGAATGACTGAATTATTAGCATGTTTACCTATTCACAGATTAAAATGGTCTAAAAATCTTATAAATTTATGAAGCATTTTATAATGAAGACATTCCTCAAGAAGCAACCAATTCTAACAAGATAGTGCACAAATCGATGAGTCCAGTGTATACAGCAAATTCAAGGCCTATTTTACGAGTTCCTCATGGAAGTGCAAGAGATGGCAGCATGGTATCTGCATAGGAGGCATATTGTTTCTGCGGGATCATTGAACAATGCTATTCCAATTACCATAAACACCCGTTAGGCATAATCTTTAGTCACAGACAGCAGAACCACATTTTATCACCAATGGGTGAGCAGTGCATATTTTAGAGAGGCCTCACAAGGCACCTGACAAGACCTTCTCCTATTAAGGTGCCCACTGCCTCCATCAACAAACCACAAAGGCTACGCAGTGTTTATTAAGTGGTCCTGATAGGGAAGCATATTCCACAACCGTTCAGGCCTACACAAATAGGATTCTTACACAGGGGCAGCTCGTGGCTCCCCAAAGACCCTAGCGACTGGTTCCTCCAGGTTCAAACCGGTGAATCTTCATACAGTTGAAAAAAAAAAAGAGTTTTATATAGCGCAAACTAGACCCAAGGATATCAGGTTTCAGAGCGCTTAACATGAGCACCAGTTTCGTTACAGATGAACACATTCATTTTTGTTAGACACTGCAAGATTAAGTGATTTGCCCAGAATCGCAGGATGTTGAGCGTCCCTGCTGAGACTCAAACCCGGTTCACCAGCTTCGAGGCCAACCTCGCATGACAGGATGGCCCTGTTCAAAGTCAGCAAGGGGAGTAGGTCTTTGTGTGCAAACGAATCCCCAAACAGAAATATTACTTTGTCAACCTGGTGATCAGTTATTTGTAATTGATTCTTTTGTCAAAGCAAAACGCTTTTTGAATTCCGGCTCAGTCTCCCCCGGGGAGGGTCAGTGGTACAGTCATTACTTCTGTGACTCTTATCAGATGAATATTTCCAGTACAGTCCTCTTTAAATTTAGAAGCAGGGGTGAGGTGGGGCTGAAAGAACAAGCATTGTCATAGCCAATAGGTCTCGCCTTTGGGAACTTATAAGTGTTTAGCCAGAGATATTGACTTTGCCTTTAAGCTGTGCTGTACAGAAGTCTGCAGCATGCTGAGAAGTTATAACAAAGAAGTGTCAGAAGCAAACTCCGCCCAGGCTTAATTGTGGGCTAGGCACAGGGCCCGTCTGGCCAAAGGCTGTGCACATTGGGAAGGGAACACTTTCAGAAGTTGACTGTACTAAACTCTCAAAAAAAGTCTGTGATTCACTGAGCTACATTTGAAGTGAAGTTATGGTTGGTTATAAGACCTTAACATAGGTTTGTTAAAAATTCAGAAATTCACTTAAAAACCCAGTTCAAGTGAAGTTATGGTGACAAAACAAAGCCTAAAAACTGAAATTCCCTAATCATAGTAAACGGCGCAATCCATTACTCTTGCATCAACCATGCAAACTATTACGTGCACTGCAAACAATGCTTATGGCCTCACAGTGTTTATACTTCTTTGTTTTTCTAACAAACCATTTCACAGATGGGGAGAGGGGGTTCTCTGTGAACTGTGATGAAGAGGCAGGGACTGCTAAGAGTAGCTTATGACAGACGTCTGCCTTATTGGGTGGTGGGGTCTGCTGTGAACTGTGATGGAGTGGCAGGGATTTCTAAGAGAAGCTTATGACAGACATCTGCCTTCTCGGAGGTGGGACCCAGACCTGGATGAGAAATTATGAGACAGTGTTGCATTCTGTAATCAAAGCGGGTTTAGATGATGCTGCTTGTTCAGAATCTGTGCTGCTGTCTTAGCCTCAGCTGCTACTTAAAAAATCAAAGTTGCATTGCCATTTGGTGTCAATCGGGAACTGTTATTCATCCATTTACCGTAGTTTTACTTCCGTTTACAATGGGAATCCCAGTCTTCTGAGCGTGCCCTTTGCAACGCAGCAACATGAAGGAAAACACTTTGTAGCCAATGCTATTAGCAATCATTCAGAAAAATTTCGCAATTGTACCCCAGTCAGCCCTATTGCCAAGGCTGGGGAGGATGCCCTGGCTGCTAATAATGCAGATTGCAACCAAACAAAGAGAAAAACAACAACAAAACCAAGATGGCTAATGTTAGAACAAAAGTCCAACCTCCCGGTGGAATTTCAATCCCGATGCACAGAGGTGGAGGCCCGTGGGATACTCATGGCCCCATCCAGAAGGCGCGCTAATGGAAACTGCTGAGGCCTGAAATAAAGCCCTGCTTCAGTTTTTTATAATTTAGCAACTCTGGGAGAGGCGATCACTCCAACTCATATTGATCAGTTCAGTTAGGGTCATAAGTTTATTACCGTTCCATGGCGGCCGATACTCAATATTTCTGCCTCTAATTAAATCAACATTAAAAGTGTGCCAATCTCAGTGACTTGCATGCTAAGTACGGGCATAAGCGAAGACAAGGTACCGTAGTAGCAGAGCGGAAAGTACTGAAATTTGCAGTTGCCATTACTAAACTTGAAAACATCAGTACGTTAGCAAAAGCGCACACACAAATTAAACACTTGCATGCAGTTCCAGAAGGAGAAAAGCGCTCCTGCCCGTTTGACATGCTCCAACCTCCAATGCTGTTCAATCTCGCCACACAGCTGCTTTCAGGGCAAATGGGAACATATAGTAGCAAAATGCCCTGGGCCTGGCCACAAACAGAAGAGGAAAAGCACGCACTGCTGCGCGACGTCGGGTGACGGGCAGAAGTGAATAACACAATATAAGGGCAATCACCCTTCAGCTTGCACCTATAGCTGAATGGTGATTGGCCAGATTGTATTGCAGTCTTGCCGCCCCAGCACCAACATTATTCACACCTCTTATGTGCTGTGAGGCCGCATGATTGTTTCGTTTTGTACACCGACGGTAGGCACTCAAGTCCTGTGGACCCCCTGGGAATATGTCACAGATGCCTGGGGGCCCACGGACCAAAGTTTGAGAAACGCTGGTCTACACCATTTTCCAATTTATTGAGAAAGTGTGAGCTTAGTTTTAGTAGTTTGGCCTTTTGGGTCACATTCTTATAATTTTGCACGCCCACAGATTTGCTTAATTTGAGAATTCTAGACTGATTCAAAAGTCACATTTGGAAGTCTGCAGGGTGCACTCCTGAAACACTCTTGTGAATTTTTAGTTGTGACAGTGTGGAGGTATCTGTGGATGCACCATGATGCCTATTAGAGAACTGTGCACGGGGAAATACCTTTTCACTGGTGCATTGGTATCTTTTTGTGTAGAAAACCTTTCCACAATTTTCTGCAGAGGATGTTCCTTTCCCATCACATCCAAAATAAAGAGACCGGCACACATTTTTAAAGTGTATTTTTAGTGTTTGCCGGCATATTTAGGTTTGCAGATGTGTTGTAGGGCAGAGCCCAGGACACTAGTGCTAAGTAACCTCATCCACCACAGTTATGGCTATATGTGCTGGAAGGAATAAAACTGATGTTTTGAGGGTGAATAAGCAATGCAGATGCATCTTGTCATTTGCTGTGCAATGACAGACTGACTTTGATCTCTGATTTCTGACAAATTGCTTCTTATTCTTTCCACATTGAGGCAAGTGTTTACTTTCTCTGACTGAAATGAGAGGATTTTATAAAGTGGACAATCTGACATTTTACTGGGGTACAGGATGTGTGAAAGAAAAGGCTACAGTAAGTTATTTTCTATAACAAGGCTGTACGATGCCCTTTTTAGGTCTAGCTGGAGAAAGCATTGCGTCCAGCTCGACAACTAATGTTGCCCGTCTCCTAGGAATCTGATACAGGGGTCGGCCACGCGCTTCTGGTGTCTGAGATTTGTCCGCGTGTGCGCGCTTTTGCTGCTGGCTGCTTGCTGGAGATGTTATTGTGTGGGCGTGCTTTTGCTTTTGGTTATGTCTTTCGGAACACGTGTAGTGCTGGGCGCTGGCGTTCTGCTGTTTGGAGCGCGCTCGTGAAAACATGAAATGGTTACAGTTTGTGGGAACAGATTAAAATAAATGCTTACAGTTTGCGTTTTTTCGTTTTTAATTAAGTCTTTCTCATTACGTGCACTGCTGGGTGCTGGCATTCTGGTGTTTAGAACGCGCTTGTGATAACATATATAAAATGCTTACAGTTTGTGAAAACATTTGAAAATAAAATGCTTATCCTTTAGTCTTAGAATCTCGTGTGCCGGCATGTTACGTGCATAGTTTTTTTTTTATTCACAGCAAGTGCGAACAGACATTTGCAACCTGCTTTTTGAGACAGCGTGATCTTAAACCGTCTTTAAACAGCTAGATCTTGTTAAAGGCGTCGTCATGCTTCTTTGTTATGCAATGCGAGTGCGAAGTCTCAGCAAAGGGGGGAGTTTGCAAGACGCTTTAAAAACAGCGTGATCTCAAAGTGCTATTAAACAGTGCGATCTTCTAAAAGTTGGCACCATGCTATGTCCATTGTTTTCTTTGTTATACACTAATAGTGTTGAAAGGCTCAAAAAAGGGTGCTTTGGGTTAAAGCTGGTGCCATGCAAAAGTAAAGTGCTCTTTGCCACAGTCCAGCTCCACTTCTGACAGTTACCTCTTTCTGCAAGCCCACTTATCTTAAAAGTTGCACTTAGCAGCCTCTTATTTATCCGCCTTTCTTTGTTGCTATTAATAGCATACTAATTCTGTCTTCTCTGTACAAGTAGCGAGAATGTGCACTGCTGGGCGCTGGCGTTCTGGTGTTTAGAACGTGACATTTGGAAATAAAATGCTTAGGCTTTAGTCTTTGAATCCCGTGTGGCGGCATGTTACGTCCATGTTTATTTTTTGTTTAATGCTTTAGGTCGACGATGGGGCCATGCAAATGTGAGGTGCACTTTGCCACAAGCTGCCTATGGCAACGTGTTTTTGTGCAAACAATGTTTTTTTGTGCAAAAAGGCGGTGCACTTTGCCACTAGCTGCCTAGGATGTTCAGTTATTTGTACTTAAGCCTAAAGCTGGCGCCATGCAAATGTAGCAATTTGCTATTACCGGTACATTAATGCTTACAGTTTGCGTTTTTTCGCTTTTAATTAAGTCTTTCTTATTACGTGCACTGCTGGGTGCTGGCGTTTTGGTGTTTAGAAAGCGCTTGTGATAACATATATAAAATGCTTACAGTTCGTGAAAACATTTGGAAATAAAATGCTTAGGCTTTAGTCTTAGAATCTCGTGTTGCGGCATGTTACGTCCATGTTTATTTTTTGTTTAACGCTTTAGGTCGACGATGGGGCCATGCAAATGTGAGGTGCATGATGTAACCGAAGTTAAACAGTCAAGAATACCATTAGAATTGTTAAGGTTATTTATTTTAAGTAACAGAGTAAAACTGGTGTTCCCATCAAAGGCTAAGAAGCAACTGAAAGTCTAGAAACACGAGAGCACCAAGTTGCATCATGACATCAGTAAAGTTAGAATGTTCCATTTAAAGTGACATGCACACTACAACAAAATAAGAGAATACAACATATCCTCATTCCTTCCGATCTAAAACGAAAACAAAACAAAAACAAAAAAACAATGAACCACACCGAGAAGAATGAACATATGCCCACATTTTCCACACACAAACTTAATGGCACACAAAATCCTGAAGATATTTAGGTTGCCTTCTGATCCTTTGTGGTAAAATAAAGGTATATCCACTAATGGTACGCCCTCCGGTCAACGGAGCCGCAGGTAAATAATGTGCCTCCACTTGAGACAACCATACCGGGGTATACCCCTTCAATGTTATAAACATACACCAATCATACAAAATACAGAGTTCCTTCTCCTGGATTTAGTAAATCTTAAGTGAAGTACATCCCTAGGTGGACGTTCTCGTTGGAAAACAAGGGATTTGCAGTATTGTACGGGTTACCAAATTTACAACTGAATCAATCTATCGGACCCACAAGTACTATAGAAACCTCATGCACAGGGACAAAAGTTTATGTAAAATTTCATTCATTTATTTTATAAAAGTTAAAAATTCATAGTAACACAGGATATGTTATATGAACCAACAAGCAATACACTTAAAATTTTTGCAAAAATATACACTCAAATGTTAAAAAAAGTTATGAGATAAAAAATGCTATTATAGCACTGTCTACATCAACATATTTAAAACATCACATTTATTGGTCAAACAATGGTAAAGGAACAAACTGTCGACGCGGCGTTTCGGTGCCCTTTGTTTTATTCTTGCACCTTCTTCAGGACTCGTTCCCTGTATTGTCACATCTACAAAGATCATAGTACATTTCATTAGGTCCCATACTTTTATTACATCAATTGCACTTAGATTGCTACAACTATACGGTTTTGCCCTCATATTTGGTAACCCACACACATTGCAATTCAAAGTTCATTATATATTGTTATCATGCATCTCTAGTTTTCTGCCTATTTCCTTAAGGATTTATATTAAGGACATATATCATGGTCTTTTACTCTAGATACATGTTAGATGTTTAATTAATTAACATCAAGGACTGTTTGCCTTATTAACTCTGCAGTCACCCCCACAAGTTGACTTACCCAGGTGATTTAATATCCTGGATCTGATGTCTATGAGCCTGTTTCTATCCGCTCTTTACACTGTCTCTTTGTTTGTGCTAGAACAAAAAAAATTTTTTTTCCATGTAATTATTCCTTCTATCTTATGTAGTCATTCATAAGGAAAACTATGGTTCTAATCTTTACCTTATATGGTGGTTAATTTCTGGTTTTCACTCTATTCATATGGAAAGAACCCACTTCAATCCTAATTGGGAAAAGACGTACTTTTGTAACACTACCCTTTTGCTTACATTAGTCACACATATTAATGTTTTTAGTTCTTACCGGTCCACTTTCCATATCCCTTTGCGTGGTGGGAAGAACGCCTCTGGGAGCTACCATTTCTTTTCCTTCTGTCTTTTTAGCTGTTTTATATCAGAAAGACAATTCATGGTTTTAATCTGAGTCATTCCAGTACACCTGGTGCTCTGTCTTATATTTACAGTGATAATCTTGCCTTTCTGGTTAGACAAGGAGTTACTTTCTGTTTAGTTCACTCTCTTATTTGTCCAATTCTTTAGATTATGCAGTGTCTCAGTTGGAGCTTTTTTTTAAATTTAGCTGACAACTCTAGGAAAACAAATAGATACCATACGTACCAAAAGACAACAGCCCCCCTTGTGACTCATTGGATTGAGATGAATCACAAAGTGGAGGATCTGCGATGGTGTATATTAGAAACTGTAAACCTAAACAAAAGAGGAGGTGACTCAACCAGAAAACGAAAACAAAGGGAACAATACTATATGTCCAAATGTAGTACCTATAAAACAGGATAAATTAATAAAGACGATTAGGAAAGAATCCTTTAAGATGAGCCTGTAGGGAATTAAATCTGATCAGAAAGACTCAAGATGTAGAGATCCAGTTTATATCCACATTATTATAGATTGTGCATGAATATAATTGTTCTACTAAACTGATCAACATCTAAATCCTCAAACAGCCAAACAAAGGAGCACTATCTCTTAAGTAGGGGCATAGACCGTTTAGTTAATCATAACTATTACGATTACCTGAGCATCCAAGACCCCAAACAAAATGTCATTAAATAAATAATTCATTAAATTATCTTGAGTAAAACAAACCCCTAGAAAATGCCTCGAGAAAACCAACTAACTAGCGCAATTGGATGAGTAAATAATGAAAACCATCTAACTGATATCTTGCGGAAATAACATCCATATGACTATAAGGCCCCAAAAAAAGAACGACAATTCAAAATTATCTTGTCATGACTCCAGAGATATGGACAAATTAATGACAGATGTAACAGGTAACCATCCCGTGGCCCCTCCCAAACCAAAATGGCGGGCTATAGATATTAATACAAGGAGGACCCCCTACTAGAGGACTCTGGGGTCCAGGATATGTACTAAAATAATATTGATGAACAACAAAATTGTTGTACATCACACCTAAAATATTCATATGCCTAGATTAAGGTAAAACAGCCGCCACGACTAAAGAAAGACCGACTGCCCGATCCATAATGGCGGCCACGAGCAACTAATACTGTATGATGAATTTTATATAAAACCATCATAATTGATCTTTGAGTGAATAACAATCCCATAATAACTAATATGTCCAGACAACTAACTTTAATCGGTAATTGACCTGGGGGGACATCAGAAACAAGGATAAATCATAAAAATACAGAAGCGGGAACCATTGCTTCCACTTTCCCAAAGCAAAATGGCGCTGCACACATGTAAATACGATGAACGCGGCCTATTGTGGAACACTGGGATGTAGGATTGTTTGACAATAATACAAATTAAATAACGAGAATCATGTATATAACGTCTACAAAATACTCAGATCGACACAGAATTAAATAACCGCCGTGATTAAGGAAGGATTGAGTGCCCAATCCAAAATGGCGACCGCGAGCGGAGTCCGTTTTTCGAAACTGGGCTTATCGAAACAACCCAGAGAATAAGAAAATAGTATTCTTCAAATTGAAAAGCGCATATTAGGCAGTAAAAACACAACAGCAAAAGGAGAGTATAATTTAGATGAATCCCACTCGGAATAAGAACGACGCTCACGAAATGACTAACGTCCAGATATCCTGTCCATATAAATAGGATCGGATGGATAAATCATTGAAATATCAAATCGTGGAAAGAAAGTATGCATTATAAACTAAATAGGTTGGATGGTACCACATATGTAAACAATTGAACACACTCCAAGATGGCAGCGCTAGAACGCAAATCAAACCAAGTAGCTAATAACAAACAGACACCAGATGTAAGGAATGAATCAATTAACAAAGGTATATAAACTGAAGACAGGATGTGAGTTAACTAGATGCAAAAAATCTTAAACTAGATGCAAAAAATCCGGAGAAGAGGAAGGCGCCAAGCAGTTCAGCTACCTATATCAAGTAAGTAGGACAAAAAGAGGGGGTTCTAATCAGAGAGAGAATGGGTATAACATAATTTTCCCTATTCTTTTATCTATTTGTTTTCCTAGAGTTGTCAGCTAAATTTAAAAAAAAGCTTCAACTGAGACACTGCATAATCTAAAGAATTGGACAAATAAGAGAGTGAACTAAACAGAAAGTAACTCCTTGTCTAACCAGAAAGGTAAGATTATCACTGTAAATATAAGACAGAGCACCAGGTGTACTGGAATGACTCAGATTAAAACCATGAATTGTCTTTCTGATATAAAACAGCTAGAAAGACAGAAGGAAAAGAAAAGGTAGCTCCCAGAGGCGTTCTTCCCACCACGCAAAGGGATATGGAAAGTGGACCGGTAAGAACTAAGTACATTAATATGTCTGACTAATGTAAGCAAAAGGGTAGTGTTACAAAAGTACGTCTTTTCCCAATTAGGATTGAAGTGGGTCCTTTCCATATGAATAGAGTGAAAACCGGAAATTAACCACCATATAAGGTAAAGATTAGAACCATAGTTTTCCTTATGAATGACTACATAAGATAGAAGGAATAATTACATGGAAAAGTTTTTTTGTTCTAGCACAAACAAAGAGACAGTGTAAAGAGCGGATAGAAACAGGCTCATAGACATCAGATCCAGGATATTAAATCACCTGGGTAAGTCAACTTGTGGGGGTGACTGCAGAGTTAATAAGGCAAACAGTCCTTGATGTTAATTAATTAAACATCTAACATGTATCTAGAGTACAAGACCATGATATATGTCCTTAATATAAATCCTTAAGGAAATAGGCAGAAAACTATTTATTTATTTATTTATTGACATTTGTAGAGCGCGGCGAATACCCGTGGGCGTCTCGGCGCTAATTAAGGGATGGATCAGCACCTGGGGTAAAGAAGATATATAAGGCTATTGGTCAAATAACCACGTCTTTAGCTGTTTGCGGAATGTGAACAGGGAGGGACTTGCTCGGATATGTGCAGGAAGGGTGTTCCAGAGTCTAGGGGCGGCAACCAGGAAACGCCTGTCGCCCCAGGTGACTGTTCTAGTGCGAGGCACAGCCAAGAAGTTCTGAATAGAGGAACGAAGAGATCGGGTTGGGACATGATGGAGAAGATTCTGTTTGAGAAAGTGGGGACCTTGATTATTGAGTGACTTGTAAACAATACACAGCGATTTGAATTTGATACGGCTGCGTATCGGGAGCCAATGGAGATCCCTAATGATGTTTGTAACTGGTGCGAACTTGGGGATCCCAGCCAGCATTCGTGCGGCTGCATTTTGGATTGACTGCATCTTATTTGTCACTCGGACTCGGGCATTTAAGAATAGAGCGTTACAATAGTCCAAGGAGGACAGGACTAGTGAGCTGACCAGTGTTTTCCCGGCCGTGTTCGGTAGGAAAGGTAGATGCATGATAACAATATATAATGAACTTTGAATTGCAATGTGTGTGGGTTACCAAATATGAGGGCAAAACCGTATAGTTGTAGCAATCTAAGTGCCATTGATGTAATAAAAGTATGGGACCTAATGAAATTTACTATGATCTTTGTAGATGTGACAATACAGGGAACGAGTCCTGAAGAAAGTGCAAGAATAAAACAAAGGGCACCGAAACGCCGCGTCGACAGTTTGTTCCTTTACCATTGTTTGACCAATAAATGTGATGTTTTAAATATGTTGATGTAGACAGTGCTATAATAGCATTTTTTAATCTCATAACTTTTTTTAACATTTGAGTGTATATTTTTGCAAAAATTTAAAGTGTATTGCTTGTTGGTTCATATAACATATCCTGTGTTACTATGAATTTTTAACTTTTATAAAATAAATGAATGAAATTTTACATAAACTTTTGTCCCTGTGCATGAGGTTTCTATAGTACTTGTGGGTCCGATAGATTGATTCAGTTGTAAATTTGGTAACCCGTACAATACTTCAAATCCCTTGTTTTCCAACGAGAACGTCCACCTAGGGATGTACTTCACTTAAGATTTACTAAATCCAGGAGAAGGAACTCTGTATTTTGTATGATTGGTGACCCAATCCTTTTCCTGGCTGAAAGGGTAGCTCCTTACTCAAAACTTTTTATAAACATACACCAAGGCATCTTGGGTAGGGGAGGAGAGGTCAAGGACCACCAGCAGGTCAGTCCCCCCTCTCCCGCCAGCCCAGAGCCCCACAATGACTGCTTGCCCTTTCCAAGGGGCAGCCAGTCCATACCAAAAAGGAAGTCCACGCCCTTTTCTTGCCTGGAACCCCGCCACAGGGCGAGTAGCTTACTGGCGCGTTTGCCCCCCCGCCCCAGCCCCCGACCGAACAGACTTCTCTGCTGGGTGCCACCTCTGCACCAATCCCCTGTTCATGTATGACTGGGAATCAGCCACCGCTCTTACCACTGCCTGTTAATTCGCAGCTGATGGCACGTTGAGCCCCCCATCGGTAACCCACCATCTATCATAATGCTTATGTTGAGGCCTGATCAAGACAACTGCACTGTAGTGAGCTGACTGGCACTAACCCAAGAAACACCATATCTGGCACCTTAGTGGCTTTCCTCACTTGCTGCTTTTCACCCTTTTATCCAGCAGACCTGCGGCTGCCAATCCTATTGTAGGAGGTAGACAGTTAATAAATTAACGTCCAGGCTGACTGCAATTACCTGTAGTGACATGCATTCCTTGTCAAAATACCTGGCATGTATTATCCTCGGAATAATTATACATTCAAGATTGCAGGCCTGTGAAGCAGCTCCAGATTCTATGTTCTTGTAGGCTACTTCACCCATTGTCAAATATAATGCCTGGCCAAGCCAAGCCCGAGGAAAATTATGCAGGGAATAAATAATGCGAAGAATTCACCGCTGCTGATGGAGCCTAATCTTGGCTAATGAAGTATTTGCAGTAATATGTAAACTGTACCGTTAAAGTAACTGCAGGCGGTCACGTTACAGACATCTTCATATATAAAATGAATTCAAACTTCCTAACCACACAATGGGAAATGTGAACGCATTAAACATGAATCTTTAAAACTGGAACATAGATTTACAGGCAATATCTGCACACATTCACGGACTGCTCTGATGAAATGGCAAATTAACAAACAATATTCATGGTAATGACATAGCTATGCCAGGTTCCAACATATTATGCTTTTTGTGCCAAATTCCACGGTTATGAGACGGATTTAGAATGAACATTTACACGTCCAGAATATATACTAGGAGCAAACAAATATTGTCTGGCAATGTTGATCTTCCTAGTGTAGGGATTGCATTAAAGAAGGGACAGCCCTAACATACCAAATACATCTGTATTGTAATTGATTCTACATTGATTGTCAAATTTCATTTTTTTTTTTTTGAATAAGTGAGCAAGTGAGTGTGAAAGGGAATCAACGAGAAAACCATTCACAGTCATGTGACATGGACACTTTTAGAAAGGCCCATTTGATAGGCAGAAAAATGCCCACTTTCTAAATGTTACGCTTTCAGAATTGTAACTTAAATTTCAACTTTACTATTAAAGGGCAGTTTACAATACAATTCAATACAATTATCAGTTATTAAGTAGACTAAGGTAACCTAGAGCTACTATTGGAAACGAGCCATGAAACAGTGATAAAAACTTATCCGTGGATCGTCGGAAGCGCCGGAGGGACTCGGCGACAGTGGCTGTGATTTTCACCGGCCATATGCAGGTACACATGTATGCTTAACACGGCGCCCCTATGAGTGGTGCTGGTATGCGCTAACGTAGCACCCTCAAGGTCCACAACTACATGAAAAGACTGTGAATTTCCTACCCCTCATTGCCCTGATGAAATCGCTAAAATCACAGCGATGAAACATGTCGGCTTGAGTATAAAGAGAGTTATGGTACACGTTTACCATTTTTAAGAAGTAGGGTTCTGCTGCATCAGAATAAAACGGTAAAGCAAGCACAACCCTACCACACTTTTACATATTATTTGTGTGTTTGGTTAGGGGTCTTTATATCGGTTTTCTATACACTATACAGTGTGTTAGTGGTGTAACGTTTGTCACTATCTATGTTTTTCACATCACTATTCTCACGTCTGCACTATTATCTTCTTTTAGTGCACTTTTGTCTTTTCACATAGAGAGAGTGGCCAATGATAAGAAGTGGGTATACCGGCAATTACTAACCGGGAACCCCCTCGGGTGGTGCTACCGTGAGGTACTCTCTCTATCTTTCACACTTTTCTGGTGGATGAGGTAATTGTGGTCCTGTGTGATTTTAGTACCTACACACATCCCAACCATAGGATTTATGTTATTAACAAATCCCTGGGGACACTAATAAGAAGGGGTCCCCATTCCGCATGGTTTTGCATATGGATGTGTACACATGTAGGTGAGGCTCCAATTGTTTAAATACTGTGTGAGTGGGGGGCTGCCTCACCTACTCCTTTCCCCCTATATCCCCTAGTGATTGTTCTTTCGGCACTCCACCGTGTGCCTGCCTTTAGGATAGGTTTGTGCTCTGAAAATAACATATACATAAATACCTGGAGGGCCGTTTAGTGTTGTTGGCACCCGGTGCAGCAATTGTTTTTGGCGCCCCCACACCCCATGTCCGCCTTCTCGGATTCTATCATTACCACCGGGCAAAAGTGCCCCTCATCACTCCAATCATACGTTATTACTAAACACAGTGCCACCCCTTAGAGCAGTGGTCCCTTCCACAGGTCAGCGCCCAGTGCGGCTGCACCAGTCGCACTGCCCTGAAGCCGGCCCTGCATACATGCTTACATACATTCGACAATCTACGCATTTGGTGCATTCATTGTCACACTGGCCTTAAGTCTTTAAGCAAAATATATAATAACCAATTTCTGGGACGACCTTCTGCTGAAGGGAGGGACTGATAGCTTTTAAGATGACATCGGTACAAGATGAATTAACCTAATGAAAGGCATTTGTGCTTCGAGAATGCTTTATTTATTTATGTACTTTTAAATGCTATATTTATTGTGATATGAGTTATGTGATAAGTGACAACCTTCGTCATAGTAACGCATACATCGTTATGAGAATGAGAAAACCGTTCATAAGATCCACCAGATCACACTTAATTGTATGAGAAGCAGGATATAGGGCAGATAAACAGTTCATCGATTGTGTAGGCAACACATCAGTATCTCGACGTTCCTCTACCGAGGAACATTTCCAAAAGGTTAATGGCAAGGGCCAGCAGGCCCCTTACCTTTTCCATCACCCTCACCATCAATCAAGGGTATACATTTATTAATAACTTCCAGGGCACCGCAGCGCGGTCCATCCCTGTCAGTCAAGATCTATTGTAATGTTTAATAAACTTAATGTGGGTATTAGATATATTGTAGCTAATAAAAGTACCACATCGAGGTCATGCTTAGTTACCTTAAGTTTTATGATTAATAATGTATTTACATAAAATAAATGTGTACAAATATCACCGAGATGTTTTTGTATGAATTTCACCAATATTTCAAGTGGGCATGTTGTGCTTTGAATAGGTTCGATGCAGCTATAACTATGCAGTCGTATACTGCTAACGCCTCGTCATGGGGCAGTGAGCGTGATATAAATGCGATGTAAGTGGCATGTTCCCCTGGCAATTAATGCACTTCCTAAAATGTTACTTCAGCATTTAGCGTAATCAGAAAACAAGGATGAAAAATCTATTACCACAGTGACCACAAGAGGGCAGTAGGAACACACAATACCTGTTATTTTTGCCCTCGTTATTGAGCTAATTTGTCAAACCGGATTAGCAGACAATTCATCCGTTTAGGATAAAATCTTCTTTCTAATGGGCGCGTTCAGCTTCCTTTATCATCACATTTCATTCATCAGCACGCGAAGGTGCTGTTTATATTAGTTGCGAGAATCTTAATTTGCTAAATAGGGAAAACAAATGTAGTGTTACAGTTACGGACATTTTTACACTTTCTATTTTATTTGTTATAGTGTTCTATTCTCAGAAGTCGTCACGTCGCTAAGAAAATTAATAATCCAGAGTTATGGAAGAGCCGTGTCTTTAAGGGGTATTTAAAATAAGTTTACCGACGGCAAGGAGGTTGCTCCAAAAGAGGCCCACCAAAATTCAAAACTGTCTTCCACACCAAGAAGTTTTCTTAACAGAAAGATTGCCAAAAGCTGGACAAGACCAGTGATGGCTGGTGCCGTTTGAAAGTGACGTGGAGCAAATGTTCTGCATGAGTGATGTGAAGCAAGCGGCCTGATCGTCATTAGAGGGGGTGAGGGGGTTCTTTCCCCCATCTCCCCCCCCCCCCCCGAGACATTTTTGAAAAATTAGGGCGAATTGTAAATTTTCTGTAAATATGACAATATTTAAAACGTAATTAAGGCAATGGTAAAAGTATATTTATGACCTCAATAAAGAGCTGTCATATTATAAAGATGTAGGTAGCTGCCAATAAATCTCAGCAGGTTTGGCCTTCAGAAATTAATTAGGGGAAAGTTACTGCATTGTGTTTTTATTTGTGCGCTACCCAAGGCGCGGGAGGAAGCCTGCTCATTCCATTAAGAAATGTCCCTATTTAAACTAAGGTTGAGGTAAATGTAGAAGGGATGTCAGGGTGTAGGTGTCAGTCCAGGACCCATGAATAGCTTTGCAGAATAATCTAGAAAGTATTCTCAGCTTAAATAATAGCTTATCAAAGAATGACTAAGACTTCTCATAAAGAGATGTCCGTAAAACTCCGTACAGTCTGTCCTCTCAGCGAGTCCGGGAAAAAGATGTCCGTCTGCTCTGCACCAAAGCTGCTTCTGAAATCAATCTGCCTCCGCTTCTGTCTGTATCAAATCTGCCTAACTAGGAACACACACTAATATAAAACACGTTTTTGATTGCGATAATGAAGAACCTCAGACCACTCTTAAAAACAAGGAGCATAATATGGTTTGTTACCGCATGTCGCTACTGAATCACAGTATGCGCGGATGTTTCCTGTAGTTTCTGGGATCAAAGCCCCCAGAATAAACATTCATTTGCATTTCAGACGAGAATATTGATTGTCTGAAGTTGCCTTTCAGTTCATCTGTGCTCACGCTTAAGGGGCTCGAGGAGGCATTTCCGGTCCTCACTGTGATTCCTAAGGAGGGTGATTTCCACAGCTGTTCACACAGATGTGGAAATATGGTCACTTGAACCTCATGGGTGAACTTTCATTGCGAAAAGCATATATTGAGATTGATTTGTGACTCCCATTACTGGCGGGAGCATCCCTAGTTTACAACTACTCCATGCAACATTATAACGTCTGAGCATTTCTTTTCTTTTTTTGCATCGGTATCTCTTAAATGTGACGGTGCCGAAAGAAATGTAGCATGTTGATAAAAGCAACAGACTTTTTATAATTTCCTTAGCCAGCCACATGCGACCCGTTTTCATCATAAAACCATAAAAGCCATGATGTGAACTGCCTTAACATAGCTTGCTTGTACCACCCCCGTAACTTTCATTACAACAATCCATGTGTCTAAGCCATGGCCGGAAATGGCCGCCACAGTTTTCATACCCATTGTGCCTCCGCCATTGCCGCCCACGCTGTGATCTCCTTCCAAAGTTCGCTGGTTACCGGGCTAGCTCCTCCGGACCTGGGAATTCTCCCCGACTGCATTCATTTTTCCACGAAGCATTTCCTCGAAGTAAAGAAAAATAGAGGAATCGTTAGTGTTAAAGAAACTCGAACTACTGAACATGTACCTCCGCTGGTGTTAGGTGAGCCCTTTGCCTATCATAGACACAGACATCTACTAACACTCACCTGACGACTACGCTGTGAGGCCCTCTCCTTTCCCCCCGTGCAGCGACCCAGCTACCACCGTAATTCTTTTGCTGGTCTGCTGCCGCCGGAGCTGTTGGGAGAGGACAAAGAGGGTTAGTTCGGCCTCCCCCGAGGTTTTATACCCTCGGGGGAGGGAAGGTCGACCCTGCCTTCCTGACGACTCTGGGCTCCCGTGATAGGCTCACTTGGACATGACTTACTGGCTCTTCCCTGTCCTGTTGGTGCCTCGAGGATGTCTCTGCTGGCTCCCGCTCCGGATGCCCCTAAGAGCGCCACGCCCCTAGGAGCGGGTGGCGCTGTCATTTCATCCAATTCTGATTCACACTGTACTCCACCACGATTGTCACATTTTGCTTTTTTGTATAGGGCAACCCTCCTCAAATTCCAGTGTTCACTGTTATAAAGTGTCACAAATTTGTCATGAACCGATTTTAATTTTAAATGGACCCCTAAACTTAGTTAGACCCATTCCCACTCGACCATGTTTAACCTTTACCCAATCATTCACAGCCAATCTCCTCACATTCAAACTTTCACAAACGTTTGATGCACCATCACCCAAATCCGCCAATCCAATGCACTCTTTCATCCATGCTGTAACCAGTCTGGTACCTACCAAACGTCCCCTCATCATGTTGAACGGAACTTTACCGGTGACTCCGTTCACTGTTGTCCTATACGCCCAAACTAAGTCATTTACCATGTCTCAGACACACCCACCAGAACTCACCGCCATCTGAATAGCACCCATCACCATTCTGTTAGCCCTCTCAACGATACCATTTCCTTGTGGATTGTACAATGAAGTTCTGGTATGAACAATCCCACACACATCTAGAAATTTCACCATATCCTCTGAAACCAATTGGGTTCCATTGTCTGTTATCAGTCTCACAGGGTAACCCTCCTCCCTGAAAACCTCAGTCAACAAGTTAATCGTGGATTTTGTCGTTATCTCTTTTGTAAATTTCACCACCAAACACTTTGAAGTTACATCAATCAAAACGAACCCAAATCTCCTTTCCTGACCCAAAGAATAAAAAGGACCAGTAAAATCAAGGCACACAGTATGCCAAGGCAAATTTGGATTATCAATTTTTCCCAAGTTCACCTGACACCCAACTCAACCTTTTCTCACTCTCAAAGCACTCTGCACACCTCTCAACCCACTGAGACCTGCTGGTCCATACCCGGCCACCAGAAAAATTCCCTAATTCTTCTCTTCATAAGGGATTGTCCCAGGTGTCCCTCGTGTGCCAACTTAAACAAGATACATCTTAATTCTTGAGGCAGGATGAATTTATCATCCTTCATCATGACATTTCCTTCATCATCTAAAATTGACAGATCCTCCAAAATCCTCACATATGGACGTACGCCCATAGGCAAGGTACTCTCCCTCCTAGGGCCTTTCACAATCTCACTCCTCTTTAATACCTCATCACTTGCCATACATGAGTTCCTCCTGCTCTTATTGATAGCTCCAGTGCACATATACACCAATTCATCTATCGCTGCCACAGATCCCTCAGATTGCATAGATTCAACACCCAATTTGTCCACCACCTCCCAAGGTAAGGGAAGTCTGGACAACCCAATTGCCTGACCATTGTTCCACCCAGGAATATACACTACCCTATACAAAAACTCTGGCGGCCAACCTAGCCAACCTCGCCGACCCTTTTCCAGCACCACCCAGTGACAGTATTTTCACCAACGGTTTATGATCTGTCAACATCCTGAACTCAAATCCCCACAAGTACATTCTGAAGTACTCGCAGCCCCAAGCGGCTGCCAACGCCTCACGTTCAATAATGGAATAATTCCTTTCTGAACTCGTGAGTGTCTGTGACGCAAAAACCACCGTCTTCAACTCAGAATCATGTTCCTGCGCTAACACCGCAACAATACCAACGGCACTGGCATCGACCGTCAACACAGACTTAAGCTTGGTATCAAATGGGGTTAGGATTTTTGCCTCACATATCGCCTTCTTGATGTTAACAAAGCACTCATCCTGCTCCATTACCCTACACAAATCTACATCCCTTCCTTCAATTCCTCTAAAACCGAGGTTATGTTCTGTCCAGCAAGCCGCATACCTCGCCTTCTACCTGCTGAGTTCTGGCCCCCGGAAAATACAGATAATCCGCAACCGGTGGCTAGTGTTAGCAATTTGAGCGTCTTGCTGAATAACAAACTGAGCATGGAAACACAGGTATCAAGAACAGTCGCCACCTGTTCAGCCCTTATGCGCTCACTACGTAAAATCCTGCCACTACTTCCACCACCCGCAAGAGCACAGATAGTAAGGTGCACTATTCTTAGTCGCCTTGACTATTGTAATGCCCTCCTGCTCGACTCCCCCTTGGTACTGCTGGACAGACTCCAACGTGTCCAGTCAGCAGCAGCCAAACTGGCCCTTGGATGGACCAGGAGATCCTCAACCACGGCTGCCTTAGCCGAGCTACACTGGCTTCCCTTGAAGCAACGTATTGCTTTTAAGTCTCTCTGCCTGGTCTTCAAGGCATTACACGGGTTAGGACCTAGACCTCTACAACGGATGTTTACCTGGTATACACCAACCAGAGCTTTGCGATCCGCGACTGCCCGACTTGTAATAGTACCCAGATTCAAGAGAGCCAGGATCGGGGGAAGATCGTTCCGAGTGGCGGCTGCAAAGCTCTGGAACAGTCTGCCCGCTGACATTCGTCATACCTCACAGCTCTTGCCTTTTCGGAAATTAATAAAGACTTGGCTTTTCCCCTAGTTCCCCCTTCCACTTCCACTTTTCTAAATCAACTCCCATAGCTTCCAATTCAGGAGTAAGCCTCCCAGCGCCAGGATGCCTGCCAGGCGACAGCTGTGCTTTATAAGTGTTTTAAATAAATAAATAAATAAATAAGTAACAACTTAATCTTCTCTGTCTTTGCTGCAAAATTCTCCACAAACTTTGCATAGTATTCTATAAGTCCAAGGAACGATCTTAATTGATCCTTGTCACAAGGTGCCGGCGCCTTTCTTATCGACTCCAAAAGATCCCTCTTCGGCCTCACACCCCTAGAAGAAAGAGTGTAACCCAAATATTCTACCTCTTCGACAGCAAATTTGCACTTCTCTTTCTTTAATGTTAACCCCGTTTGCTCCATCCTGTTCAAGACCTCCTTCAAAATTTGATTGTGCTGCTCAACCGTCTCTCCAAACAACAAAACATCATCCTGAAAGTAAACCACATTACTTATTCCTTTCAAAACTGACCCCATCATCCTTTGAAAAACCCCTGCCGCCGATGCGAGTGCAAAGGGCATCCGGGTAAACTGATAAACTCCCTCAGTGGTGATAAACGCAGTCAACGCCTTTGAATCTTTGTGCAACCCAATCTGATGGTACGCTCTTCGTAAATCCAGTTTCGAAAAAAAACTACCACCCTTCAATGACAAAATTAATTTGTTGATATTCGGTAGCGGATAATTGTCCACCACAATATTCTGATTCAGTGTGCGAAGGTCCACACAGAACCTAAATTTGCCATCCGACTTGGTCGTGATCACCACTGACGAAAACCCAGCGCGAAGTTTCTATCCGTTCAATCACACCTTGCTCAAGCATGTCATCCAGCATCTTCCTCACCTCTTGTCTCGCAATAAATGGTACATTCCTCATTTTGTGCTGCATCGGAACAGCATCCTCTTAACACAATTTTGTGTACGTACCCTTTCAGTTCACTAATGCGTTCTGCAAATAAGTCTGGCATACCTTCAACAATCATTCCAGCAGTCATCTCATCCACAACCATCACTTGTTGTCTTGCTCTTGGATCAATGACGATATGAAGGTCGTACTGGTGACCCCACCCTAATATTGCTGGTCCCGAACTCGCAACATACACCTTCCCCTTAATAGAACGTCCTTTAAACCTAATTTCAGCCATCATATACCCTTACAAATCGATACTCTCCTTGATATCCACAAGGGTTGATATCCTTCGGCAACAAAACTGTTTCCTTCCAATTCTCTTTGTATAAGTATTCCGGGATTATTGTCCAAAATGAACCTGGGTCAACCATCAATTCCACAACTGTTATTTATGTTGAAGCTAGCTTTAGGTCTATTCCTCCTGCCAGGTTCCATCTGTTGTGCATTCACTGCACCTAAACATAATATTTTATATGCACCTTCAACATTCTCAATGTCACCAATCTCACGCTGGACTTCAACAATTGCAACCTTGTCACTATTTGTCATCTTAAGACCCTGCGCCTTGAGACACTGCCGGGTGAGTAGTGCGCTATACAAATGTTATGATTGATTTATTGATTGATCCTCGAAAAGTGCCCCTTCTTTCCACACTTCCTACATTCTTTATCAAAAGCAAAGCAGCGCTTATAATCTGCATTGTGATATGTACTGCCACACCTGCTGCACATCCTCCCTTGATATCTCCCCATCTCCATATTGTTGTATCCTCCACCATTTCTCTTTTCCGTTTTGTCACTGGCTTCGTAACCCTTTTTGTTCATCACTGCAACTTCATTTTGCGCAACACAAGACACCCCTGTTCCGCTTCCACTCTCCCTCGCACTCTCTTTTTTCTCCATCTTTCATACACGCAGCAGATTCCTCTACAACTTTAGCTATGTCTATTGCAGCTTGTAGTGTGGGGTTCTTTGCTGCCCATAGTTTTTCCTGCATTTTTTTGTTCTTACATTGGACGATCATTTGATCTCTAATCATCTCGTCCCTCATTTCTCCATAATTGCACTTCAAAGAAAGTTCCCGTAATCTAGTCACAAATTGATCCACCGACTCCTCTGCGACTGTGTGTAAAACTTATGTCTCGCCATGACAATATTCACCTCCTTCGAATATTGTTTCTTCATCCCTGCTTTTTGCCTCTGTGTACACATTAGTGATCGCTCTACCATCTTGGTTCAAACCCACAGGCAAATACTTAAAAGCGTGCTGTCCTTCCTTTCCAAGAACACTTAGTAGCAAAGCTTTTTTTCTCATAGCACTAAAGTCTTTACCATCCAAAGCCCGCTAAGTTGTAGAAACATAAGAGGTGCAATAACACTTGGGTTCTCCATTATCTTTCTGTATTATATTAATCGCTCCTAATGCACTTCCTTCTATGCACTTCCTTCTCCTTAATTAGCGATTAAGCGTTTTTGCGGTGAAGTTCTTTTACTTCAAAAACTTCTCTCCTCAGTTCACTTTCCCCTTACATAAAGCAGCTTTTACTCACTCCATATACCGCTTCCTGTTTCTTACTCCATCCGTTGTAATTTGGTGTTCATGCGATGTACTCCCCACTTCACACTTGCTCGTCCGGTTGTTGCTTAGTAACTGCTTTTGCATCCAATATGGCCGCTACGTTTCTTTACGCTGCACGAATGGGTATTGTCCCCTCTTGCGTGCATGCGTGTCGCGGCTCTTGAAACGTCACCTAGCTTCCCGAGGTCATCAACAATGGATGCACGCTACGCTCACCAGACGCTCGCTCGTGAAGTGTAGTTTGTGAGTACTTTCAAATGATGCTATGCCTCGATTTCTCTCGTTGAAACTTTCCGTTAAACATGCCACTACCAACAGTTTATCTTCACGTTGCTATTTTCCATTTAACATTTGTCCAATTCGCAAAGCATGTTAACTTTTCTCATTAAACAGGCAATAGTCACCAACTTCCGATTTTTAAGGCAATTGAAGAGCTCTTCATTTATCCTTCACAAAAGATAATTAAAACCAATAAGCTTGTTCACCACTCGCTATACTCGCTGTCTGCTTTTCTTTCTTTGAACATTTGAACAGCTCAGCGCTCCGTTACGCTGCTTGCATATGCTTTAAACTTATTTTCCTTGGTTCTTTTTCACCAGTCGAGTTTTCTTTTCCATACCTCACTCTGTCCTCACTTGCTTCAAAAGCCCATCGTCGCCATCTGATGTAACCGAAGTTAAACAGTCAAGAATACCATTAGAATTGTTAAAGTTATTTATTTTAAGTAACAGAGTAAAACTGGTGTTCCCATCAAAGGCTAAGAAGCAACTGACAGTCTAGAAACACAAGAGCACCAAGTTGCATCATGACATCAGTAAAGTTAGAATGTTCCAGTTAAAGTGAAATGCACACTACAACAAAATAAGAGAATACAACAGTGCACTTTGCCACAAGCTGCCTATGACAACTTTTTTTGTGCAAAGAACGTTTTTTGTGTGCAAAAAAGGTGGTGCACTTTGCCAATAGCTGCCGAGGATGTTTAGTTATTTGTGCTTTAGCCTGAAGCTGGCGCCATGCAAATGTAGCCATCTGCTATTACCGGTACATTTGCTGTGCTTTCTTTCACTTGCTACTTTGTTTTACGAGCAAGGTTGTAAATAGGTGGGACTATCAAGTGTGACACATTAATTTGTTTCCTGTTTCATTATGTAGGAGCTGTGTTAAAACTCACAAAGGTACTTCAAAAGCTGCTTTGCAGGCACAATGTCTGCTTTCAGTTTCCTAAGCGTTGCCAGATGTTAGCCTTATTTGCCTTTATTCTTACAAAAACTGGTCTTTACTTTACATGTATGCTGTATTAAAGTGAAGGCCTTTTACATGTTTACTACTCTTATGTTACATGCTGTTGTACCTGTCTTTTTGCAACGCATTGTTTGCTGTTTTTATATTTTGTTTGCTTTTGATACTTACACAAGTGATACTAACACAAGTGATACTATTGCCTACATAACATTTATTCCTGTGTTACTGTACTCGCAGCAAAAATGTAGTGTTATTCAAAGCTTTACCTGGGATAAACTACTGTAATGATGTTACTTCGTGTCCTACACTCAACACTCTGAGTCAGCGGGTATTCGTTAATTGGTTTATTCAGCATTAACATAAGTAGAAAGCTCATAGAGCGCCGAGCGTCTAACTGGCCTGCGCTCCGGTCGCCAACTGCCGTTCTGCATTCGCGCCCTTCAGTTATGCGTCTCTGCGCCGGCGCGCGCCTTCCGCTCTTGTTTACCACGTGACGCGTCATCGCGTACACGCTGGTAAACTAGAGCGCAACACCACATATCTCCCCCCTTTAACACCAAACCTTTAAGCAGTGCTATAGTCCATTATCTAATGTCCATTCATCTCTGTATCTAGAGGGCACGGTGACAGCTCTACCTGAGCGGGTACGTCTTACCAGGTTGCTCTCCTCACCCTCGCTGCCTCTGGATAAGTTCTCATTATCTCTCAGATTTTCCTCCCCTCCGTCGGTCGCGGTGGTGGAGTGGTTACCCACACCTTCAGCTGTCTGTGCCTCTCCTGCTACGCCTTCTTCTCTGTTCCCTGATGATTCTCTCGTATTCTCTCCTTCGGTGAACATCTCCTCTTCCTCTCCTATGCGTATCTCTACTTCCTCGGATTTGGGCCATCGTATAATCCTGTTGACTTTCGCCATGCGGTCTTGGGACCACACCTTGCCGTCGCTGAGTAGAGCGGCTCTGCCCCTTACTTCCTTGACTTGCAGGGGTTGGCTATACTTGCTCTCTCCCTTCTTTTGCAGAGTGGGAAGTTTGACTCTGACCCATTCTCCCTCCTCCAGTGCGGTTTCTTTGGTGTTGCGCCGCCTGTCGTAGTGGGCCGCATACACCTTCTGAGCCTTCTCGAGGTTGTGCTGTACCACTGCTGGGGACCATTTGCTGGTCACAGTTTTCTCTCTCCACACTACATTATCCCGGGTGTACGGGAGACGGCCTCTCAAAATTTGGAAGGGGCTGTACCCTACCCCCGTGGGCGTGATCCTGTATGCCCACACCATGCTCTGTACTTCAGTCTCCCAGTCCTTGCCCTGCATGATCGCCGCCTGTATTGATCCCATAAGCACACGGTTAAACCGCTCTACTTGGCCGTTGCATGCGGGGTGATAGATGGCCGTGTGTTTGGCTATAATTCCATTCCTCTTCATGAATCTTGTCCATTTATCAGAGACAAACTGAGGTCCGTTATCACTTAGTATAGTCTTTGGTATTCCTTCCCTTATGAACAAGGCAGTTAAGAATCTCAACACCGTATCTGTGTCCATGGACTCTTGCACATCGACTTCGGGCCACTTGGAATATTTGTCAATGACCACACATAAGTACTTGTTTGTGCCTCGGATGTCTGACACTGGTCCTAAGAGATCAATGGCCAAGTCCTCCCACGGGTTCTGGGGGCTCTCGAATTTTCCCAGCGCTGGTCTGAGGGGACGAAGTATTTTGTCAGCTCCTTGGCATTGTTCGCATTCCCTCACTTGCCTTTCTATCTGGGCGTCCATGCCAGGCCACCAATACATTTGCTTCACTCGGGCTTTTGTTTTCACGATGCCCAGGTGTCCTTCGTGCAGTTGTTTTAGTAACGTGGGTACTAGGGTTTCTGGGGGAATGACTCTCTCGCCCCTGTATAAGAAGATTCCTGTGTCGCTCAATGACAGTTCCTCCCGAATTTCATAGAACCTCCTCACCTCCACTGCGAGTTTCCGTTTGTCCGGCCATCCGGACGTGAGGTGATGTTTGACTTCTGACTTCACCACGTCTTGCTCGAACGCTGCCGCCCAGTCTTGTCTGCTTATTATTGTCTCGTTATCGATCATGCTTGCTACCATCTCTTCCATGTCCGGTGCCACTTCTGGAGCATCCTCCATGGCGGAGGCTCTACTGAGGTAGTCGGCTACTCTGTTCTGGGTGCCTGGTAGGTATTCCACCTCATAAGTGTAGTGCAGTAGTTTGAGCGTCATTTTTGCAATGCGCGGGGTAGCAGTGTCATGGCCTGAGGACGTCAGGACTTTGACCAAGGGCTTGTGGTCGGTTTGGAGTTTGAACCTGGTGCCCCAGATGAATTGTCGGAATTTGCACATTGCCCAGGTGACTGCTAGCATCTCTTTCTCTATGACACTGTACCTCTGTTCTGTGGGAGAGAGAGCACGTGAGGCAAAGCTGATTGTCTCTATGGAACCATCCGCCCTTTCCTGTGCGAGCACAGCACCCAGGCCTTTGTCGCTGGCGTCAGTCGTTAGGATCGTGCTGCTTGAGGGGTCATATCCTTGCAAGGGGATGGCTTCACTGATGTCTGTTTTGACGGCTTCGAATTCACTCTGTGCTGCGGAGTCCCATTCAAACTTGGACTTGTCTCGGATGAGCTGGCGCATCCTGTGTGTTTTGGTAGCAAAGTGTCTCACGAATTTGCTATAATACTCGACCATGCCGAGGAACGACCGTACCTCCTCTTTGGTTTTCGGAGATTGGGCTTCCTTGATGGCCTTCACATTCCGTTCCTTGGGGGCTATGCCGTGTGTGCCAATTTCGTGACCCAAATAGGTTACCGATGACATTCCTATCTTGCACTTTTCCCATTCCGCTGTGAGTCCTCTGTCTTGCAGCACGGTAAGGACCTTGGTCAGCTTGTCGTCGTGATCTTCTTGGGAGGACCCCATCACCATGATGTCATCCTGGAAGTACTGGACACCTGGTATACCCTTGAACAACCGGTGCATAACTTTTGGAAGACCGCGGCCGCCGATGCCAGGCCAAATGGCATGCGGCGGAATTGGTAGCACCCAAAAGGTGTGATGAAGGAGGTGTATTTCCTACTGTTGGGATGCAGATCGATTTGGTGGTACGCCGAAGTGAGATCAATCGTGGAGAAATGTGTGACACCCTGGGCAGGGGGAACTTTTCTACCACGAGGCACTTATTGAGTTCGCGCAAGTCCACACATAGACGGACCTTGCCGTTAGGTTTCTTGGCTACGACCAAGGGGGCCAACCATTCAGAACTGTCTATGGGCTCTATGATGCCCTGTCTTTCCAGCCTTTGGAGTTCTTGTTGCACTGCCTCAACGGTGGACAGGGGGATGTTCCTAACTTTGTGGGACACGGGGGTCGCCCCTTCCTTGAGTATCATCTTGTGGACAAATTTGTCCAGCTTCCCCACAGTTCCATCAAATACCTTGGGGTAGGCTGACTTCCACTCTTCACCGTTGGTGGAACGCTGCTCATCGTTTAGGAGGATTTGTTCTTTGCCGCCAGGATCTAGTTTGATTCCTAGGTATCCCGCATCTCTCCACCGAAGTACGGAGGGTCCTCTCTCTGCCACATATAGTTTGCAGGTTGCTGTTCTCCCTCTGAATTCAAACTTGAGTGGACGATATCCTATCATGGGAATCGTGTTTTCAGTGTATGAAACGGCTCTGATGTCCGGCGGGCGTAGTTCAGGCCCTACTACAGGTACGAAGTCTCCCTCCCAGATGGATCGTTGCACGATCGTCCAAGGAGACCCTGAGTCAACAGCCATGTGCACCTTCACTCCCCCAATGAACATGTCCGTGCGCGGCTTGTCTGTGCGTTTTCCATCGACGTCCAGTACTTGACCGTCTATATACAGCACCATGTCGCCGTCCTCCAGATCGTCTTCTCCTCCATATTCTGACGGCGCCGATTCCACACATTTCACAGTGGACCTTTTTCCCTTTTTTCGGCATACTTTTTCAAAATGGCCGACCAAACTGCAGAACGCGCATCTGGCGCGAAAAGCCGGGCAACGTTTGTCTTGGGCTGATTGAGCAGTGCTGACGCACCTATAACACGAGAACTTGCTGTCTGCATTCTGCCGTCCCATCTGCTTCGCCGCTCCTCTCGGATCATGCTTCTGGTCACCCTGCGATCCTTTCTGTTTAAACGCGGTCGGGGCCTCCTCGATCTTGTTGACCATCTGCTTCTGTGTGCTTTCACGTTTGGCTGCATCCGCGCAGCGTTTGGACATCTCGGCTTTCTTTACCATGGCTATGAAGTCCTTGAGTGATGTTTCGTTCTGTGCCAAAAGTTTGTCCTGGACCGCTTTGTTGGTGGTGTGCATGACAATCTGATCCTTTATATATTCATCTTCCAGTGTTCCATACTTGCACGTGATGGCCAGACGCCGCAGTGCGGCCACGTAGTCATCTATAGACTCACCCACTTCTTGTTTCCTTTGCTGGAAATTGTAACGGTCTATGGACACACACACCGCTGGGCGGAAGTGGTTGTCTAGATCATCTAGTGCGTTCTTGAAGACGTCGTCTTCAGTCGCTTCCCGCTCCTTGGGCACTATGTTGGCAAATACTCTCACCCCTTCCGGACCTAGGTTGTGAAGCAACAACCTCTTCTTCCTCGCAGGAGCATACGGTTCCCCATTCTCGTCTTCTAACGCCTCTACGTAGTTCCTGAAGTACTCCCTCCAGTCTTCCCATTTCATTTGGGGTTCCCCTGGTCAGGGTAGGAAGGGGATAGGAGCCATTAATGCTGAGGACTGGTTCGCCATCTTTTGTTCACCTCTGGGTGCTTCTGCTTGGGCCCTGGGGCTGCTGGGCGCGCTGGGGGTTGCCACTACACCTGCGGCGTTTCCCTGGCTCCTGGGGCTGCCTGGGGTGTTGTCCCCTGACTCACGTTGTGGTTTTGTCACTTGCTCGCCCTTTTCTGGCACTTGGTCGACACTTTTAGTTGCCAGCGTGCTGGTTGAATAACCTCCCTCCTGCGGGGCTGCACTGACCTGGGGTTTGTCTGTGACTGCGCTTCTGCCAGATGGAGGTGGTCGTGCTGCTGCCACGCTCTATGCTTCCCTGATGGTTCTGCTGTGTTCGTTGTTCTCTGGGCCTCGTTTGGCTCTCCAGTGCAGGCTCCGCTCTCCGCTGGTTGCGTGTGGACAGTGGGGTGATCCCAGTCCTCGTCGCCACTGTAATGATGTTACTTCGTGTCCTACACACAACACTCTGAGTCAGCGGGTATTCGTTAATTGGTTTATTCAGCATTAACATAAGTAGAAAGCTCATAGAGCGCCGAGCGTCTAACTGGCCTGCGCTCCGGTCGCCAACTGCCGTTCTGCCTTCGCGCCCTTCAGTTATGCGTCTCTGCGCCTGCGCGCGCCTTCCGCTCTTGTTTACCACGTGACGCGTCATCGCGTACACGCTGGTAAACTAGAGCGCAACACCACAACTACCTAGCTTTATGCAAACGTAAGCATCTGCTATTAGGACTGAAGGCTGCACTGTTAATTTAAGGCTTTAAATGGGATAAACTACCTTGCGTTATGCAAACGTAAGCATCTTCTATTAGGACTGAAAGCTGAGCTTTAAAACAGTTCTCCAGTTTAGAAATGGTGAAAACAGGAGTTTGAATATGCCCCATATGAAGTAATTACTAAATTCTGTGTTTACATGTGTGCCCCAGCCTTATATTACCTTTCCTAAATGCAATTTTGGGGATGGATCTTCGTTATTGCAAACAAAATTATCCCTTAAGGCCTATGCTTATTGTCTCGCAATACCATGCCTGTGTCTGGCCGTCTTCGAAAGGTCAAACACTTTGCTGACATCAGTGCAGCCACAGTTGTAGCCCATACAGTTGTTTAGCCATTCAACTGTTTATGAATGACACAAGTTGTCTGTAAATAACGTCTCTATGCAAAAAGGCAGCATAACATGTTTATTTATGTCATACTTTAGGTACACTTTGTGACGTTGTGACTTTAGTCTACAACCAACGTATTTTCAGCATTACATTGTCACAGAAAGAGCAGGTTTGTAGTCTTTCAACGTGTTTAGTGCCTAATAACGTCTGCAGCATATTATCTCTTTGTTAGTAAACAACATTCTTATTTTGACCAGGGGAGCTTTGCATTTTTCTTATTTTTGTAGCCGCATCGAAAATGTTGTGTTATTTAAGGCATCTGCAATACTGACAAAGAAACACTCACTAAATATTGTATTTACTATTCTTTCAATGAAATAGAAACTTGCCTACATTTACAAGCATCAAGGCTTCAAGTGGAGTGAACTAGCTAGCGCCATTCAAATGTATGCATGTGCTATTAGGGTTTTTTGAAAATACTGCATTTTGCCATAAAAATATAAGCACACTTTATTACATGCTGCCTAATCTACCCGCAGCGAAAATGTGGTGCATTTAAGGCTTTAAGTGAAATGAACTATTTACCGCCATGCAAACTTAGGCATCGGCTATTAGGACTTTTTTAAAATACAGCATTTTTAGATGACTTTTTTTCAATGTTAGCCTTCTGTGTGTTACAGTACAGCTTACCGAATCAAAACATTCCCTTTAAAACAGGTCCTTAGTTTAGCAAACGTGAGAAGGGGAGTTTAAATATACTCCATATGAAGTCCTTATTAAAGCCTGTATTTACATGTGAGCCCTAGCAAAACTTTCAGTGCATTTAATTGGAGGGGGGGGGAACATCTCGTGGCATAGCCAATGTGATTAAGTGCGTAGTTTTAGAAAACGAATGTTATGTCCTTGCTTACAAACAACGTGCTTTTCTGCACCAGAGCAGCATATCACGTTTATTTATTTAAGGCTTTTGGCCCAAGGTAATGCCATGAAAACATAGGGTACACTTTGCCACAGGCTTTGCTTTTCCATTAACTACGCTCCTTACAGTTAACTCTTTTTGTATGCCCATCTATCCTACATACATGCCTTTACCGTTGACACAGTATTTTTTGTATAGCAAGCTATTTTCAGACACCTTTTACGTGCACATATAGCCTCTCCAAACACCTTTAGTCCACAGGCTAACTTTTAATGCTTGTTATAATACCTAACAAAGTGTAAATACCTGTGAATGAAATGCACAAATATTTTAGAATATATCTGTAGTGAGGAGAGCCACTGTTCTGAGAACCATTGTATCCCCATGAGCCGCTGCACCCCCTACGTCACAGGGGTGCAGCAATTCTCAGCACGCAGCTATTCGCCGTCGCTCCCCCATTGCGCTTTGCTCCCCCATACGTCACGGGGGCGGAGTTGTTCATTCTTCGTTGTTGCTTGCGGGAGACTGTCGCTGTGCTTACACACATCCGCCATTTCTTAGCAGCAGTGTTTAACGCGCGCAATTTTTTATTTCCTCACTGTTCGTTGCAGCTTCTGGTAGATGGTCGTTGTGCTTACACACAGCCGCCATTTCTTTGCCAAATTTTTTATCGCGAGCAATATTTCTAAAAATCGAGTGAAATAATTTTATCATTGTATCATGTTATTTTATTTGCATTAATTTCAAGAAGTTAATTTTGAAAACATGTCATTTGCATGCCAAGTTGTTTATGACATTTTTTTTAAATCCTTCTTTTCAAGTAAGTTAAGTTGAGGGAAGTTGAGGTCTGTTTTAGTTTGTGGCTCGTTTTTAGGGCTGTTGAAGTGTATTGAAATGCGTTTTTTTAGGGCTTTGTGTTCTATTAAATACGGTTTCATTGATTCTAGGGCTCAGTGCCCGAGTCACGTTCATACATATTTCGGTTTGCAAGGTTTCCATTGATTTTGGCGTTTATTGGTCCAGATTTTTAATATTGGGACGTTTTGTATGTTTATTGCGGGGGGGGGGGCGTTTGTTTTGATGAAAATTCGTACCCTTTCTAGTGGATGGATTTTGTTGATAATTGTTGACATGGTTGGTAATCACTACAACTAGTTTCCTAGTCATTTTGATGATGATTCAAGCATTGCAAGTCCTCAAGAAGCATTTCTTGTCCAAGGAGCAATTTGCAAATTTATGTAATGTGGGTTTAGCGAAATTGTTTTGGGGGTGTTCTATTTGCCCTAGCAGGACGCGGGTTGGATGAGAGGTGTGGACAGTGTTTTGGCATGTGTACTTTATTTTTTGGACTTGGAAGTGGCACGGAAGGGTGTGTTTGGCCAATGTTGAATGTACTAAAATGTTAAGTTTTGCATTTTTTCGTATTTTGAGGGCGCTATAGCAGGGTGTTCCAGCTACTTCTTAGCTGATTTGGCGAGATAGGCTGAGAGTTGGTAGTGTTTATTTTTCCTGAAATTCGGTTTGCAGAAAATTGATGGTGGTATGTATATTTTTGATATTTTGAGAGACCCAATAGGCGGCCTTGTTTGCTTCCAATTTTTTTGTGTTTTCGTGACACGATTGTTGTGTGTTCCAGCTACTTCTTCGCGGAGTATGCGTGCTGGGCTGATAGTTTGGGCTCTTGTTTTTTGGTAGTGTGAGAGGTTGGCCCGATATGTAGTGCTCACTATTCTAGTGATCACTGTGTATGTAAATGTAAATGTATAGGCATTTATATAGCGCACTACATACCCGTAGGGTCCCAAGGCGCTTCGACCGCTGCGAAACCCTTCCTGGCTTCCCTGAGAGATGGTCCCTTAATGGGTATCTCCAGGGTGAGACCAGGCATCCCCGGCGGTCTGGTGGGGCCGTTAGTGAAGATAAGGCAAGCTAATGCCCAGAGTTGCCGAGTGTGGTCGCTGATCAGAGTGGGCACCAAGGCGAGAGAATTATCGAGTCCGCTGACCCTGGTCCAGAAACCTGCCGCGCCGGGAATCGAACCCTGGTCCCGGGCCGTCCTCTGCTCTCGGGTCTGCCGCCTCTAACCAGTGAGCCACACTACTTCACTTAGTGTGTATCATTCCAAATGACCCTTATTGATGATTGGTTGTAAGTCAACCGTTAGATCAGCTATCCTAGTAGCATGGGCAAGAGCAGTCTTTAGGCTAAACTCCAGAGGGCGTGTTAAGCCAGCTGTTATACCATTACATATACCCCTTGAACACCAAGTGAAAGGATATAGGTATACTATATCTAAAGCAATGGACGATTACACCACCTTGCCCCATGTTATGTGCAGCCAGTTGTGTCAGATTTAGATGGCCCGCCAGGGGTGGCATAATACATGCTGCAGCCCCTGGTAGGCCCTGGTACACCTATGCCTATGCCTGAGTTATAGGGTCTGATAAGGTGGCCCAGTACCAATTGGTAAATGCACCTAAGGTACATGGAATCCATTTTACAGAGAGAGCAGAACTAAGTTGGAAAACCAGAAAAACGCCAGGCAAAAAGTTGGGTGCAACCATAGTCAGGTATCCACCCTCCTACAGGTAGTAATTGTTTTAAATAGAAAGGGTGGCTGTAAGTGGTCTTTTGGCCCTAGTGTAGAAGTGCATTTTGTCTGGATTCGAGGTGTAGGCATGTTTTCATTGTTTTCTAGGGCTCAGGGCCCTGTTCTGTTTCATGCATATTGTTATAGGGAAGGTTTTAAGGGTTTTATTATTTTTTTGGGTTGAGATTTGCCTGTTTGATTGCCCTTTTTGGTGTTTGCGGGGGGCGTTTTTTCTGGTCAAAAGTCGTACTTGTTCCGGTGGATGTATTTTGTTGTTTTCGGGTGGCATTGTTGTTAATCCCTGGAACTAGTGTCTAGACAAGTTTGAAGAGTATCAGTTCATTGGAAGTGTTGCAAATAGCAATGTGTGTGCAGAGCTGTGATTTTTCAATGGTATCCAGTGGGCGTTTTGGCGCACATGGACAAATTGTATTTGTGGTTTTCCAGTTGCGCTAGGTGGATGGGGCTTGGGTGGGATGTAGGTAGTGTGGATTGTCTAGCGTGTCAGGTCTGGGTATTTCTTTTGATTTTTGTGTTGAACTGAAGGGTGTGTTTAGCCAATGTAGAGTTTGCGATAATGGTGTGTTTTTTATTTTGCCGTGCTTTAGACCGTGATTTGACGGTGTTTCAGGTAGTTCTTAGGTCAAGTTTGTCGTTTGCTCTGAGTTTTGCAGAGGAGTACCCTTAAGCCATAACATAGTACCAAATGTGGTTGAGGTGTGTGAGATTGAGCTAGCCGTTTAGACTACTCGGCAACTATCATACTTGTCTACCAGATGTTGTTTCGCATTAATCATGGGACCGCGTGTACTAACCCTGTATTGGAAATTAGGTGGTTTTCGAATATTTCCCAAAAGTGTATTGTTGTTTCCCTTCCTTTCTAGTTTGTTAATCTTTAAGACTGACTTCATCCAGTCTCTATGTGTTGGTGGGGAGGGCCCAACCTAATTTATGCAAAACTCCCTCCTTACAAGACCAATTAGTACAAAAAGTAGATTTTCCTGAGATTTAGTTAAACCTCCTCTTTCTATTGTGTCTAGAATCCCAAAAAGAGTAAGGGTTGTACTTACAGTTATTTGTTTATGCATGATCATGCTCATGGTCTTACCCACATCTTCCAACCTTGAATGTTCTTCTCCACATTTCTGGCACTTTGTTACGCCTGCATGTTTACATTTGGACAACTTTCTTGGTGTCCAGTATGCGCTATGAATAGTATATCGATGGTTTCTTTTTAAGGCTGCAGACTTTAGTGTTGTCCAACATTTTCCCACCGATTTTTCTCAGATTCTTTCTAGATCAGCTGAATTTATATGTCTCCCCCTGATTAGGTATTCCATCCTCTAGTCTCCTTCTCCTTCAGCTATAAAAGCCCAGTACCACTTTGCCACTTGTTTAATTTATGGTTAGGTTTTTTACCATTTCCTTTTCCACTTTTAAGTTCTCTTGATTGTTTATAAGGATGGATTTCGCCCAGCTTGACATTTGATAAGATTTAAATTATGGTGACTAATCCATTGGTGATTGTTTAGAGTTTTACCCATGTAATCAATGTAGAACCTTATAATACTTGACTCTTGTACTTAATATTACTTTGTTTCAAGGGGGTTGCCATTAAGTCCTTTAAGCAATCAGGAGTTCCTGGCGAGTCCCATATTGGGTCCATTGCGCTACAGTATTGAATATTTAAACTTGCTCGGATTTGTACCCATAACTTTGCCGCCTCTCCTAAAGTCTTCAGTTTGACTGTTTTTTAAAGTACTTTCGATGGTCAAATTAAAAAAAAAAAATTATCTTCTGTTTCTGTCATTGCTTGTAATTATTTAGGGTAGTATTGGTTGCTTATTAGCAGTGTCCGTATGTTTTAGAACTGAAACGCCTTGCAGTATTCCATCAGTTCTGAGCTTGATAATTCTTCATCTGGTTTTCTCCTCCTATTTTTTTTTCCATGAGATCCTAATTGCCTTCGAAGCCCATATATAACTGCTAATATCCCCCTGTGATTTTTTTAAAAGGGCCTTTCCAAATTCTAGACCAATGGGATTAAAGTGGAATGTATGTTTAGGCAGAAGTGACATTTTAATGATGTTCGATCCTCCCATAAGACTCGATGGTAGACTGGATCATACTTTGAGTAACTTTCTCACCTCACCTTATTTACATTACGTTGTGGAATCTTCTCTAGTTAATGGTTCACTAGGATCCCTAAGTATTTCATTTCCTTCCTGATGTTTGTACTATTTAACTGAGTGTTCCAGGTCATAATTTCTGTTTTTATATGATTTACCAAATAACCTCAGACTTTCCCAAACTCGCTTATGCTTTCTTATATGAATGACTTCGAGTTGATATAGTTGTGCGTAAACATCAGCAGGTCGTCTGAATATAGTGCTATCTTTTTCTTCCCACATCTGATGTCTGAAGGGGGTAATGTCTTTAGTATTTCTTAATTTGTTCGCCAACGGCTCAATATATAAGTTGAATAGCAGGGGCGAGAGAGGGCATCCCTCCCTTGTTCTTCTTCCTCTATTCACGTCCTCTGTAAGACTTTTATTGACTAGAATTTTAGATGTTGGTGTCTTATAGATTTCTTTTACAACGTGCATGAATGGTTGACCTATGTTGTTTTATAATCATTATTCTTTCTACTAAGGACCAAAGGACCAATTCTTGTGTCCCTACTAAGACAAAAGGGTCCTTTTACATGCCTGTTCCTAGTTTTTACTGTGTTCATTATGTTTTGGCTTGTGCTCCTTGTGAGCCGCTACTATTTCTCCTCAGTCTGGTTTTTTGCGGAGCTTATACAGGCTTTTTTTTTGTTTTCTTTGTACTTTGGCTAGGGTTCGTGCAGCCTGACTGGTGACCAGATAGTACTTGTGCTCACCGTGGTTATTGTGCCCCTGATAAATCCAAACTGAGTGTTTGTTCCTGTATTTTACTGTGAGGTCAGTACGTTTCGGCTGTTGTTTATTGTGAGCAGCTAGTATTTATGCTCACCGTGTTTTTCTTAACCCCCTTCAGTTACAAATGCAGCTTATTTGAAAAAAAGGGGGGAGAGGGGCTCTTGATTACCCAAAGGGAAATAGAGCACCAGATTACTTTCAAGTAAACAAAGAGTTTTTCCCAATGGGAGATACAAAGTTCTCGGATCCAGACTGGATTCAGAGATTTAGCATACACAATCTACAACATTCACTCCACTTTCAGTCTGTTGGCTTGGGAGACACTTACCAGAGAGAAAAAATAAATAAACTATGTGTAAGTAAAAAATATACAATTTATTACAATAAAAAACATATGAATTGAAATTTGCCTAGCGTAGTAATGGTAAGTTTCAATTCTATTAAGGACACAGAGGCGAGGATTATGCTTTTCTCTCTTCGCTGTTTATTAACATCACATCGCACAGCAGCCAGAAAAGCATCAAAACTTGAATTTTTTTTTTAGTGTTCCCAACATAGGAATATCAGAAAACATTGTAATAACATCGTATAATAACTACAAATCCCATGAGATGAACATTTAGGCAGTCCTTCTTTAGTGTCCATAAACCCCAATATAAGGCGTCCAACCAACAAACTCCTCCTCTTTCTTCGTGGCGAGTCAGGCCAAAGTCTCAAGCATCTCTTTTCGCACCATCATTCCCTGGCGGAAAAAAGAACAGCGTGAGCTAAGCCACACCGCTAAGCATGAAGGCAAATCAACAAAGCAGAGTATCAAATCATCGACATGCAACCCAAGAAAACAGTAACCATACTGCAAGTCGGAAAACGGGTTACTTACTCCAGTACGGGCGGGATCTCCGCAGGAGGTATGGGTGGGATAATCCTCGCCTCCGTGTCCTTAATAGAATTGAAACTTACCGTTACTACGCTAGGCAAATTTCGATTCTATGTCAGGACCGGAGGCTTCAGATTATGCTTGTTTACCACCAACCCAGCAATATCCACCACTGGCTTAAAATAGAACCTTTTGAAGGTGGAATCCGAAGACCAATCCGCAGCGCGCATGAGGTCTTCTAATCACGCCCCAAGAGCAAAAGATTTTGAGGCCATGGCCCCTCTTGCTGAGTGAGCTCCGAACTGCCTCGTATCAATACGGGTAAGACTGAAAGAAAACCACGCTAACGCCATAGACAGAGCGCGGCAATTTTCAAAATAGGTTACTGACCTACAGTCTATACTATGTCTTGTTTTAGATCCAAAGAAAAACGACCCTCACCCAATAGTGAGTATACTTGAACAGTATGTGTGACAATGAGTGTTGTTATGGTGAACCAATCTTCTGACTGTCATCAATAGCACGTATATTTGTGATATAGGTGGTCCCGCTCCGCGGATGATGATGAACTGATGAGGCACGCCTCACTGACAATTAGAGAGGTAAGATGCGAAATAGTGGGTGTTGAGCCAACAGTAGCTTCTGCCTGTTTTCAGAATAAGCACTAATAGAGGTTGCCCCCTTTTTTCATTTTCAGTCTATGGTCCTGATCAGAACTCCATATTTGAGGAGTTTGAAACGCGTAGACCTCCCTAGAGAAATGTTCTCTTGTTGAAACCATAAGAAAAAACTGAACAACTCTTTGATTAGAGGGATTTATTTTCGCAAATGAAATTCTATGGTTTCTGATATGAAAAGTGTATAATAGTTGTAAAAAAAGTATATATATTCTCTTGTAGATTGCTAGTTGAATGAATGGTTTTTTGAGTACGAATGATATGTCTAGTGGTATGAATGCACATGAATGAGAGTTTGATAAGAAAAGTATTTTGATGTCTGTTTTTTGTAATATGTTTTCACCATAATATGTTTGTAAAAAATATTTGAAATAACAAAAAGAATAAGCAAAAAAGAGAAATTGTAAATAAAATGCAAATTTCAAATGATTAATTCTTGGATTTGAATTCCCCTCACATATTGTTTGGATCATATGGAGAGTATTGACTAAGTAAGTGGAACTGTTTGGCAGTACTGGCATTCTTTTTTCGGATACATTGAGGCAGGGTTTGGCCTTAATGCTTGGGAACCCATACCCAGTGGATATTATTGTTTGTAGTTGCAGGCAGTTGCCTGTGTGGTAGCCCCTTCTTGATAGAAGTTTGGTTATTTATTGTGGAAACACACATTCTCGTTGGAGAATCAGGAATTTGGTCCTGCGTCGGTCCTTGTTGTCCGTTGAGTGAGTAGGTAATTGAGTGATTGGTGCAAATCAGCGTGTGAAAGGTGTGAACAAAGCATGTCAGATAATGAAACCTTTGCATATAGTGAAGATCACATAAAGAAGCTATTAGCGGATCCACCCCTCTTTGCATCAGCCTCTCTGAGTGTACCAGCACAAAACCAAAACGAAACGGAAAAAGTTCTAAGGCTAAAGAAAAAGTAGATACGAACAGACCTCCATGGTCACTTCCTGCTCCAGCATTTGAGAGCAGGAACAATTCCGGGAGGCCTGCAGATAAAAAACATACCGGTCATTTTCACGGAAGACCCCATTTACAAAAAGGGATATAGTTTCATAGAAACAAAATGCAGACGGGACCTGATGGTCCTGACAATTGAAACAGCTCAAAGATTATCCAAGGCCCAATTGGAGGAAATCGAAAAATTACAAACCAATATAACCACCAACGAGCTCATAACGGATGCTAAAGGATTATTAGACAAGGTTGAGAGGGAGATCAGTGAATTCAAGGACTACACCGTAAATCAAAAAACAAACCAATTTGAAAAAGATCAAAAAAACTTTAATATAGAGAAGGTGTACCCATATTTACAACCAGATTTTTATTCACGACCAGACTCTCGGAGATATTTGCAGGAAAATCAAGGGGGATCATTCCAGAAATACATCACATTTTCCGATACCTCCTCATCAGGTAGTAACAGCGAAGGGGAAAACACAGAACCCAGGAGAACAACTAATAGAAGAGGCTCTTTTCAACAAAACCATCAAGGCCAGAATAATTTTTTAGGAAGAGGCCAGACAAAACAAAGAGCAAAACCGAGATATACACAGCCATGGGAGATGTCGACCCGACGTCAAAACTACAAGAACTAAAACCTTCACTAATTTTTAACATCTCAAACAAAGTTCTGACAAAAGATGAAGAGAATATACTCCAAAAAGGCCTAACTTTTGTACCTTCAAAAAGGACTGATTTTGTGAAATTAAAAACTGAAACTATTGAATTTTTTCGCAAAATAAGATTGAAAACATATTTTTCAGAAAATCCCATTAATACGAACATGGAAATAACCGGACTACATAACAAATCCACCTTCTGTCCTCCCAATCAAAGTGCCCAAAGAATTATTGACCTTTGAAAGAACCATCTTTTTTTTTTTTTATTTTATTTTTTGAAAACCTTTATTGTGCATCAATGAGAGAACAAATACGGGCCCACAACTATCAGGCCGGCCACGGATATACTTGAAGCACTAAAGCATTCAATACGGCGACACAGTAGCACGTTCTTACGTAAAGCAGACATGTAAAAGTTACACTGTATATCACCATAATACCGTGTCCAGGAGTAGTGAAGGTTTGTTTTCATATTTTTGTTGCAACTATTAGAGTCCGACATTTTAAATTTTCATAAACAGCAAATTAAGAAATAAAGTCTGTGCAGGCGGTACGGGATATTACCAACAATTGTATCGAGTAATCCAATTACCCAAAAAGACAAGTCCCCCCAGGCGAGATGGCGGCACAAAGTATACAAAAGGAGTATCAGACCTAACATCACACCCAGTGCCCACCGCCACCCACCCCCATCCGTCCCAAACACAGACCCAAGAAAGAAAGAAAAAGAAGCATAAAACAAAAAATATAAAAGGCACCATAGAAACTGAAATGAAAAAGGAAAATCCCATCCCCCAACCCCCACCCTACACGCTTGCAGAGGCTACGGCCTACCCCCCCCCCCCCCCCCCCCCAGCAGTGTGTCTATCGCCCAATAAACCCGAAATATAGGACAAGAAAGGAAGAAGAGAAGAAAAAGAAAGAAGTAGAACACTTGAAATATAGGGAGTAAGAAAAGAGTAAACTAATCTATGACTCCCATAAAAGGGGAAAGTGGGGAGGAGCCCACCAAATACCAATTCTCCCGGACTCCCCAGCAGTGAAAACATCTTCTACGCCATATGCAACAATAAATGTGGAAGACATAGTATCAAAGGATGGTAAGAATCATTCACACCCAGACCCCCGGCCTGCACAAAACCACCACCACATCAACAGGATTAAACAACAGGACGCATCAACTACAGCCTTAAGTGGGGCAGAGCAATACATACAACGCAGCAAGTCTAACAAAAAGCGTTCCAGTCCGGGTCCCCGCCAGCCGATCCAGCAATACCAACGAAAGAAACATCATCAGCCCTGGCCTGAACGTCGAAATCCCTCCAGGCATGGCCACCGCTGCGAGCCCCCTTCAGGCAGAACAAAGGAGCAAGATGGCCGCTCTCGAAGAAGAAGAAGCAGAAGAGGAGAAGATGAGTGTTCCCAGGCACCAACAAGTTCAACGTCCAAAACGACGAAAGCCCCTTGTATCGCAGGATAACCCACACTCCACCAATGTAACACAGAGGCTCCAGTGGCAGAAACAGCGGGGGGGGGGTCTGCGACTGGGAAGTTGAGAAGCGGAGCCATGGTAGAAATTGCGTAGGCAAAGTCTCAGTTCTCGAAGTGGAGGGAGACTCTGCAACTGTAGCCTCGTCGATGAATAAACACCCAACATTGTAGCCAGGGACATGACTCTACTCCGTACTCTCAGTTTGCAACATTGCATCCACTTCAGGATTAATGAGAGGCAGTAGGGGGCCAGTCAGTCGGGGTCGCCCTATGATAGATGCAGCTTCCTCAATCTTTCGCCCCAGATCTCGGGTGGACCGCCGCCATGTCGCCCTTAAATCGGCAAGGGCAACCAGGATGTCGCCACAGGTCAGGTCTCTCTGCAGTGGCAGCCGGTCCGCACTACACAGCAGCTCCCTCGGAGCAGCCTCCGGCTGGAGGACAGGCAGGATCGCATTTACTGGGGATAGGGGAGCAGTTGCCTTCTCATCTAGAGGGGCAGACGCCATTACCACCCCTCCAGTGAGCCCACAATGGAGGGAGGGGGACGACTGCGTTATCGAGAAAAACAGCAGTACAGCCACCGAAGGAACGCAGCTCACAGTCCGGGGGCGGCACCGAGTGAGAGCCCCCTCGTCTACTGTCGATGCGGGTGGTCCGCGGCAGGGAAGGCTATCCAAGATGGAGTCCGCCCAGCTTTTGATCAGCGTAGCAGAGGGAAGCGTTTCGTGAAGGGCTCCAGCATCGCTAGTACATCCTACGACACAAAAGGGAGTCAAACCACAATGGAAGGGGTCAACTCCGTTCATCTCAGCAATCGGCCACGCTCCCGTAAACACCGGCACCTCCCCAGCTCGTCCTACCGACTACGTCCAGCGGCGTCCAGCGGCGGCTACCGGCACAGGTCTCAGAGGCAGCGCCGGAGGTCGGCGAACACTGCGAGTTTTCCACCGAATCAGCCGGCAAAGATTGTGAGATTTAACACAGCTATAAATGGACTGAATGAACTCTCTGAAATGTTCAAATTATAAACACCATGAAGATACAACCACACTTAGGACTTATCGGAAAGGTCACATATCTAAATACAACCCCCGACTACAGAATGGACAAAGTTCATGAATACACCCAATATCATATCCAGAAAGACCACCTTATCCAATGAGACACTAACACACTCGCATAAACCGATGCGGAATGACTAGACCAAGATGGCCCCCATAGAATGCCACCGAAGTCACATGATCAGTCCTAACAGGAAATAAACAACTCCTTGGAACCTGACCTGACTGAGCGCGAGACGGGACCCAGTAAGAACTGAACACGAACAAGAGGTACGTTTGGAAAAGCACACCGCCAATTAAGCCCACATTTCTGAACAAGCAAACGTTGATCCGCTTTCTCTTGGTCCCCGCAGGCGCACGACTTACGCCCACATTGAAAAAAACCCATACAAAGCGGTTGAAATTCAGCAATACGGGTAAGACTGAAAGAAAACCACGCTAACGCCATAGACAGAGCGCGGCAATTTTCAAAATAGGTTACTGACCTACAGTCTATACTATGTCTTGTTTTAGATCCAAAGAAAAACGACCCTCACCCAATAGTGAACATACTTGAACAGTATGTGTGACAATGAGTGTTGTTATGGTGAACCAATCTTCTGACTGTCATCAATAGCACGTATATTTGTGATATAGGTGGTCCCGCTCCGCGGATGATGATGAACTGATGAGGCACGCCTCACTGACAATTAGAGAGGTAAGATGCGAAATAGTGGGTGTTGAGCCAACAGTAGCTTCTGCCTGTTTTCAGAATAAGCACTAATAGAGGTTCCCCCCTTTTTTTCATTTTCAGTCTATGGTCCTGATGAGAACTCCATATTTGAGGAGTTTGAAACGCGTAGACCTCCCCAGAGAAATGTTCTCTTGTTGAAACCATAAGAAAAAACTGAACAACTCTTTGATTAGAGGGATTTATTTTCGCAAATGAAATTCTATGGTTTCTGATATAAAAAGTGTATAATAGTTGTAAAAAAAGTATATATATTCTCTTGCAGATTGCTAGTTGAATGAATGGTTTTTTGAGTACGAATGAAATGTCTAGTGGTATGAATGCACATGAATGAGAGTTTGATAAGAAAAGTATTTTGATGTCTGTTTTTTGTAATATGTTTTCACCATAATATGTTTGTAAAAAATATTTGAAATAAAAAGAATAAGCAAAAAAGAGAAATTGTAAATAAAATGCAAATTTCAAATGATTAATTCTTGGATTTGAATTCCCCTCACATATTGTTTGGATCATATGGAGAGTATTGACTAAGTAAGTGGAACTGTTTGGCAGTACTGGCATTCTTTTTTCGGATACATTGAGGCAGGGTTTGGCCTTACTGCTTGGGAACCCATACCCAGTGGATATTATTGTTCGTATCAATACCAGCTTCCTGCATTACCCAACGCACCCACCGGGCTATAGTGGGGGAAGAGACAGCCTTGTGCGGTTTGCGCAGCGCAATCAGCAACTGCCGTTCGCCCGGAGGGCGAAGTTCCGTTGTAACATCCTCATAGGTTTTCAAACACTGTACCACACACAACTTCGGGGCATCTGCAAATGCCGAATAGGAAATAGACCTCGTAGCCGATTTCGTGCGTCGACCCACGGTAAAGGTCACCCCATCCGGGGAGAACGCTCTCGCCGTGACATCCAGGGCACGCACATCAGACACTCTGCGACAAGATACTAAGCACAAGAGCATCGCCAGTTTAGCTGACAATTCTTTTAAGGAAAGATACTTGTTAGGCTGCCAGGAAATAAAAAGATTCAACACCACGTTAACATCCCACAGGACGGAATACCGTGGCTCCGGCGGTAAAGCCAGACGCACTCCTCTAAGGAGTCGACATACCAGGGGATGCTCCCCAACCGCCGCTCCATCTATCTGCACATGAGCTGCTGATATGGCAGAACGTATCGTATTAATCGTCCGGTATGCCAAGCCGGCGGTAGAGAGTTCTGCAAGAAAATTCAGGATAGGAACGAGGCCTGCGACCATGGGATCCAAACCCCGTCGAAGACACCAACGAACCCACCTGGTCCAAGCCGATCTATACCTCTTGGCAGTGCTGCCTGCCCAGGCCTTGGACAAAAAGTGCTGAGCTGAGTTTGAAAGGCCAGGGAGCGACCAACGTCGCCTGAAAGCCTCCATGCCATGAGGCGGAGAGAACCCTGGAGGAGATGGTGAGGGACCCCGTCTAAATTGAGGAGAAGACGAGGAAGCCGGGGGAGTAGGATTGGAGAATCCCAGGAAAGTTCCAGAAGAACTGGAAACCACACATGCGACCTCCACACGGGCGTCACCATCACCACGTCCGCCCTCTGACGGTGAATCTGGGCTGCAGCCCGTACTATCATGGAGAAAGGCGGGAAGGCATACAGCCGTTCCTGACTCCAGTCTTGGAGGAACGCTTCCGCCAAAGGATCCGGTCTCCAGCTGAAGAACCTCGGAAGCTGGAAGTCCAGACGGGTCGCAAACAGGTCTATGGAAAACGGACCCCAGCATGCCGCCAGCCAGCGGAACACTTGAACATCCAGCTTCCACAGGCTGGAGTCTCGGAGATATCTCGAGTGCCAATCCGCCACCTGATTGGCCCGACCCGGCAGGTATTCCGCCTGAACCGAGACTTGATGAGCGAGACAATAATCCCAAAAGTCTTTCGCCAGGTCCGCAAGGGCTCTTGATCGCGGACCCCCTAAGTGGTTCACATACCGAACCACTGAGACATTGTCCATCCGCAGAAGGACGCATGACTTCACAGAGTCCCTCGTCCAGCAACGGACGGCGAACGAGCCTGCTAGGAGTTCCAAGCAGTTAATGTGAAGTCGCTGTTCGTCTGACGACCAAGCGCCGCCTGTGGAGAAATCCCCGCAGCGGACGCCCCAGCCAGACCTGCTGGCGTCGGACTCTATCACCAAGTCCGGAACGGACCCGAAAATCGCGCGGCCGTTCCACGCTTCCATGTGGGCTAACCACCAAGACATTTCCTCTTTGACCTCCACCGACAAGGGAATCAAGTGATCGTAGGATAGCCCTCTGCGCAAATGGTGCGCTTTCAGTCGCTGAAGGGCCCGATAGTGAAGAGGGCCCGGGAATATCGCCTGAATGGACGATGATAGAAGGCCTACCACTCTGGCCACCTGCTGGAGGGAGGTGTGTGTTTTCGAGATAGTTTGCAGAAGCAGGTGCTTTATTTTGGCCATCTTTCTGGACGGCAAACTGAGAGTCGATTTCACTGAGTCCACCACAAAGCCCAGAAACACCATTTGCTGGGTGGGGGTGAAAACCGACTTCTCCCTGTTGACAATAAACCCCAGACCTTGTAACAGGGAGACTGTCTGAGACAGATGGGCGGCCAGCTTGCTCGGGTCCTGGCCCAACAGCAAGATGTCGTCCAGATAGACGATAAGCCGAATCCCCTGACTCCGCAGGGTTTCGATGGCCGGGTGCAGAATTTTTGTAAAGCACCAAGAAGCCGAGGAAAGACTGAACGGAAGGGCCTTGAACTCGAACACCATGTCTTTCCAGCAAAATTGAAGGAAACGACGATGCGGGGGGTAAATCGGAACCACCAGATACGCATCCTGGCGGGAGACCTTAAATGGTTCATTATTACTACTCTTATCGCTCCATTAAAGCTGGTAGTGACTCCGCTGTATTATTTAGGAGTTACTTTTGATCACACATTTAAGTTACCGTCTTTTACGTTTATCCATGCACGTTCCCCTCTTACCTATTTTTGTTTGCCGGTGTGTATTCCCGGGTTGCTACTGCGGCGTCTGTGAGAACACCACTTAGTTCTCAGGAAAGGACTCGTGTAGCGCGTAACGTCGCCTTTTAAACCATTTAAGGTCTCCCGCCAGAATTACAAAAACACATTTATGTTTTTTATACAGCCACGAGCTCTTACTACCCGGGTGCGCTAAAGAAACCACCTTAAAGAGACCGCTAAATTTTAAAAAGGTAAGCATCCGAAATAACATAGAACATTAGTTGTGTATTTCGAATATGACATAAGATGTCTAAAAACTATATATGTAATCTTTATAGAACCATCGTCGGAACATATATCCGTCTGCATGTGGTACACCGAACACAGGAACCTCGGAGGTAAATATTAGCTATCTCGAGTGTTAGCCAACAGAGTCAATGTAACATAAGAGGGTAATAAGAATTTTTCATACCAATAGGTTGCTTCATAACAAAAGGAACCCGAAGAGAAAACCGAAAAGAAACTATTGAAAATTAAAATCGTCCCTCTTCATTTTAAACTGAGGTAATCATGTCAGCACCGTTAGATAGGTTGGATTTATCAAACCTAAAACTATAGATCTTATTAACACAGCGTTTCCTTTATAAAAGATAGGAACGTGGGAATCTGTAGTATTTTGAAAACGATCCCAGAAACAAGAATTAAGAATACACAGGAACCACCAAGATGCTGTTGCATCGGTCAGTAACCAAATGTGTGATAGATATATATATATATATGTGGTATGACAGTTGTGGCAGTATGACTGATCGGCTGGGTTGCCACTAGCTAGACAGAACAATTATTTAACAGTGGGCGACAATATGGAGGGATGGATTTGTAAACACTGATTAGCGACGATGTGTACAACAAGGGGCAACTAAGTGAAAAGGTACAGCTGTTTTTAGAAATGTGTTAGATATTGCAATATGTGTGTAAAAAACTATGTTTTATTGTAATATAGGGCACAGAAGTGAAATGTTAGTAATTGGCAAGAATGAGATTTTGTGATCAGACATATATAAGAAACTAAAGCTATGTTCTATCTATTAGGTGATACTCATTGTATTGGAGAAAACAAATGGAAACTGTCCTGAAGAAGGGGACCACTATCAACTAAGGTTCCCGAAACGCGTCGACGCATTTACAAAGTGTCACATTCGGAGTTGCCAACAAACTGTTTTTGGTTGAAAAGGAAAAATCACTCCAACCATTGTTGTCAAACTAAGACCCGTAGTGACCAGATTAAGACAGACACTAGCGTCTTTTCCAACTCTTTTTCTCCATTTCCACATTAGTTGGTTTTAATATGTTGTATTACATGTTTTTAATTACAAATGCATAGGAATTCATATGTTTTTTATTGTAATAAATTGTATATTTTTTACTTACACATAGTTTTTTTTTTTCTTTCTCTCTGGTAAGTGTCTCCCAAGCCAACAGACTGAAAGTGGAGTGAATGTTGTAGATTGTGTATGCTAAATCTCTGAATCCAGTCTGGATCCGAGAACTTTGTATCTCCCATTGGGAAAAACTCTTTGTTTACTTGAAAACAAATGCAGCTTATACATGCCTGTTGTAGGTTTGCTAGAGTTGGACTGGCGTTACTGGTGAGCAGGTAAAACATTTGCTCACTGCAGTTATTGGCTCCTTCCTAAGTCTAAAGGGTGCTTATACAGGTCTTTTCTTTGATTTTACTGTGCGTTCGCTAGTGTTCGACTGGCATTCATTGTGTTCTGCTGGTATTTCGACTCCAGTTCTTTTTTGTACCCCCTAAGTCAAAAACGGAGCTTATACAGGCCGTTACTGGAGAGCAGGTAGTATTTATGCTCACTGTGGTTAGTTTGTTCCTCCTACATTAAGAGCTAGGTTTTACAGGTCTGTTCCTGGGTTGCTTTTCTGCACACCCTAAGTCAAAAAGGGAGCTTATAAATGTTCGTTCTACCTTTCATAGTGTGTGTGTACAAGACTTTTGCTCGTGTTGATTGGGAACCAGGTAATCTTTAAGCTCACCGAGTTTTTGTGTACACCCCAAGTCAAAATGGAGCTTATACAGGTTTGTTCTAGCTTTTTAGTGAGCGTGGACCAGTGTTTTGATTTGGGAGCAGTTACTATTTCTGCTCACATTTCTGCTTCATTGTTGTTTATGGTGAACAGATAGTGTTTTTGCTCCCTGTTGTTGTCTGTACCCCTTTAACTCAAATTTGAGCTTATACAGGCCTTATTGCATTTTGGGAGTGTGCGTTGATACTGGTTCTGCACCTCCTTTCCTGCGCCTAAGAAAACGTGACATATACCTTTTTGCACTTATATTCAGGATATTCCACCTTACCTTTTGGGGGCGGGGGGGGGGGGGAACACCTGTCATCGCAATCTGTTCCCAATTGTGTGTGTTGTATACTTTTGTACACTTCTGTAGCTGATGTTTCCCTTTCTGTAGAAGATCTTACCTTTTTCATGCAGTTTTTCTTCGTTTTATTTTAAATGTATGACATTGGCTCTTCCATGCGCTATTCAGAGTTTAGACCACACCAGTACATTTGTGCACATGTTCTTTACCCATTTACATTTTCTTCTTACAGCCTAATTTACGAAATGCTCGTGTTACATAAAGTAACAGTCTTTGGTTGCTACTGTGCGTGACATTTTCCACATAGTACGTACGACACAGATTAATAGGCTTTTGTACTACTTTGTTATCTGTAATGACAGTTCTGTTGTAGGTTTATCTCTGTTATACTTGTAATCTTCATTGCAGTTCTTTTTCAACCTGGTGGGGGGAGGGTGTGTATGAGTATAACCGAGATACCCCTACTAACAGAGATACCACTAGTACAGAACTTTATTGACTGCAAAGAAACTACTCCATCGAATCTGCTGACTTAAACTGTTACTCGTAGTGTTTTCTCCTCACAGTGCAAACCTGTATAATTCTTCTGTCGTTGCCCTCTCAGTGCATGTTGGATCCACCACTTCATATTCATCATTAGACACCACCTTGCGCGTACCCACCCTGATAATGGCTCCAATGGGCATTGTTAATGCACATTTTTTCCTGGCTTTTCTTGCTTTTTCCGTGCAAATTGTTTTTCAGAGACCTCATCAACCCTTCTTATTAAAAACAATGAAGGGTGTGAATCAACTTTATATGCTAGCTCTGCATGCCATATTAATCCCAAATCAATAAAGTCGTTTCTTTTCACCTGTAGGCAATATACTTTATTTGCATTCTACTCTTGTGTTTTTTTGCGTTTCACAACAATTGAATACACCATCACCATGCATATTGTGCACGAAAGGACTTGACAATGGATTCACATTATTTATTTGTTATTATTCTTTATTTCATTTATTTAAATAAAAATTCCACATCTATCAATTACATTCATTTATTAGCACAATAAATATTAAATACATTTTTCATCATACATTACAGGAACGGAGTGTTGAGAATGTATCGAAATGCACAATGGTTTAAAATTTAACAATCCCAACAGTAACATTTAAAAATACAAATTCTGTACTTCACACTAAAATTTGTGGGCCCACAAATACTAATTTCTATATTTGGAAATTCTGTACTCTTCCAGTTTAGGTCAAATTTGTAAACATGGTGTCCACAAACACTGAAAGAACAGTACAGAACAGATCAAAATACTTTCAATGTTTCAGAATGGTCATTTACATTTTCAGACATCTTTATTTACTACTGACATATGTGACATATCTGAAAAATCACTTAAACAGTATTTGTTTTGCATGTTCGGCTGTACATTAACATGGTCGCTGTCTCCTTATATTTTTTCAAGGGACTACATTCTTTTGTTAGCATCAATGTATTGAGAAGGTGACAATTTAATGTTGAACGCTTTAATATTTTCCGAGGTATATGTTGGTAAATGAAACATGGAAACTTGGTAACTATAATAATAATAATTTGCATTTGTAAAGTGCAAATTCACACGGAAGGGGCGCCTGGGGCCATCTGTAAGATAAAGCAAGCTTTTGCCCCCACAGTCACATGGTGCTGGCCTAATCTCCTGCGGCTGATCGATCTGTGATCCCCAGAATCCGTAGTCAGTCACCCTACGTGGTGGCACATCTCTTCCCTAACTGGACAGCGCAGCCCTGACCTCCTACTGACTGATGACATTATATACGACACTGCGAAATCACAAAGACATTGAAGTGTACTTTACAAAATAATGTATGTGCACACTTAAGTTAGGTATAATTTCCTCTGTAGACATAATTAATCATTAAGGCTTGTTAATAAATCCTTGAACTTTAATGTAAAGCAATGTATGCAAATGTTCTCCTCTATATTGCCGGTCACATATTGTTACTCTGCTTATTGAGTAACTATTCAGATGTCGTATTCAGATTCAGTTGAGTTTCATCGATAATTTCACTACTTTTAAAAACCAGACAACCTTTTTAACCAGATAGATTTAAATATGATAAATTTGTCCTGTATGTCAATTGTTCTCTGTAAGTACCTATGGAGCCCTAAAAGACATGCCGAAAGTGGAAGAAGAGCCATGTTGAAAATTCATCGGATACTACTGCGAAGAAGCATGGCTTCATAGAAAAATCGAAGTGCACCTTCATTTCCAAATGGTGTCTACAGAGGTACTCGCATTCCAAATGGAGCCTACAGATGTAGCCATGGCCGTTTGAAATGTTTATGTCGGTTCATACAACATGTTAGCTATTTCTCAATTTGCTTGCTCAACACGCTTATTCCTTATGACTCGCGCATGACCGGTAATGTACTGAAGGGTACCTATTAATTTTCCCAATAAATTATTCTTGTTTTCATGATCCTCCTTTTTATAATATACAAGCACCTTCATCGAACTTTGAAACTATTCTTTCTCTGACAAATTCTTGCGTTTATTAATTATTAAAGTTCGCGTTTACTATTAATCATTTCCTTTCGCAATGTGTCTACACCGCACATCTGTAGCATTACTTCTGTATTAGTGGATTTCTTATTTATTTATTTTGATTTCTTTTCAAGGTTTTATATAGTGCGAACAAGATCCTTGCAGATATCAGAGCGCTTTACAGAAACAGGAGGTGGGGTAGACAAACTCTTGGACACATTATAATATTCGGTGGTGGGTGGGTTGCACGGTGGGGTAGCAATCCGTAAGACTGTGTACTTAAATAATGTCAATGCCTGTCTTCTCTGCACTTCTACATTTTCACTTAAGATGAAATTAAAGAACAAAACAATTAGCCAATAAATTCAAGGCAGCATTGGCCACAACGGCATTGCGATTGACAGTGTAATCCATAGCCGAATACCAGCACTTTTTAGATATTTGTCCTATTATACAATTCATTTGGAAATAGGGGCTGATGATCTTACCTGGTATATAAGTAATTGTTTGCCTGCAGTATTTCCACACGTACACCAAAAATGTAAGGCCGCACACCACATTTTCATGCATTATCAGCCAATGAAAGACTGAAAAATGGTCCCCCAAGTGGCTCAGATGGTCCAGATTCTCCTCACCACCAGTAAGCACTATACCTACCAGGTTTGGTAAACGTCTGGACTCCATTCCCAATAATGTCTCAAGTACAGCACTAACATGAATCCTAAGATGTTGCCTGTGTTGTGCATTATTACGGGGTGCAGTAGGTGGCTGTGGAATCGTAGCCAAATCTCATTTTTACCTTGTACCAGATGTGGACGTCAACAAAACACCTTTTGGTGTACTTCCCGTGACTCCTGTATTCTTCGTTTTGTCTCTCACCATTGGTCTTCATTGTAGGATATTTTTTTATCCATTTTCTATTCGGTTGGAATATTCAAGGAAGTCTGTTACACAACAAGGGGCATATTACCAACGTTAACCTACATTTATCGCTTACGATACTTAGCGACGAATTGTTTAACGCTAAGCATCGCCACAAATAATCACACATAAACCTTGCTACATGCAAAGTTTATCGCAAAATCGACAGTAATAGGCCGCATGCATAAAAAAGTTTCAAAAATCAATGATATTAATGCATTACCGAGGTAATGCTTTTAGCCTGGTCATCCACCTTCCATTGGATAACATGGCTAAGAACAGCTCCGGCCTGTTGTTATCTTTTGCAGATTTTTTTGCTGAGTGGCAATATTTACAAAAGTTGTTAATTCTTGATAATAGTTGAAATGTCGCATATCAACATTTCTCCTATTATTTGTCTCTGTAACGCCATGTTAGAGATGCAAGGATGAAGCGTAAAGAAAAAGCATTGTAAGATGTTTGTTGTGTGTGTGAGTTAGTGTGGCTCACTGGCTAGAGGCGGCAGACCCGAGAGCAGAGGACGGCCCGGGACCAGGGTTCGATTCCCGGCGCGGCAGGTTTCTGGACCAGGGTCAGCGGACTCGATAATTCGCCTCGGTGCCCACTCTGATCAGCGATCACACTCGGCAACTCTGGGCATTAGCTTGCCTCATCTTCACTAACGGCCCCACCAGACCGCCGGGGATGCCTGGTCTCACCCTGGAGATACCCATTAAGGGACCATCTCTCAGGGAAGCCAGGAAGGGTTTCGCAGCGGTCGAAGCGCCTTGGGACCCTCCGGGTAAGTAGTGCGCTATATAAATGCCTGTACATTTACATTTACATTTACATCCTACATTGTTGGAATCCTATTTAGTTAGATTCTGCAACTTGAACATCTTGCATGATTGCTTACCAAACCCACCCACCTCCGCATTAAAGATGAGGCAGTACAACCTGTTGCACATAAGTGGGGAATTATCTAAAAAGTCACGTCGACTTTTCAAGTGCAAAGCATTTTGCAAAACACCGCAAGAATGAATATAGAAGGTGGCTGAGAACAGCTGGGAGAATAACCTTTCACACACAACTTATAAGGCAGGCTAAGGGTGGCTTCTCAGATCTGATCTTTAAAGAGATGACCGCCTCTGCCGAGATGAATGGAATTCTACTGGCGGGCGCAAAGAAGTCTTGGTCAAACCACTTTCACCAAATACAGCGATCTGCCTTCAAAATGAGGGTAAGATTAGGCCAGGATCCTGGTTAGGAAAGACGTCCTACTGTCCAAGACTACAGCGGATATTATCGTTGCAGAAAACAAAAAAAGACTAATGTGAAGACGAATGAAAGTAGAAAACAAACATTTCATACACATGGCCTGAAATTGAAAACACATACTGATGTCGAGCCATGTAAGGGTCCATGACAAGAAGTGAGCCATTATAAAGGCTGGTTCATTTGGATTCCCGGCTCACTTTACGGATATGCGTCCGGATGATGACAAGAAGCCATGATCTGCAGCTCACACAGTGCTACATGCCCGGATACATGTCGCCGTTTGGTAGGACCCACAGAGACTGTAATGGACCTGTCAACTCTAGCGTACACAGATTTACAAACAACCTTTACAAACAACTTGAAACAAAGAAGGCGGCCAAGCGTACAGACAACAAAATAGTTGCCCCCGCCCTGGAGCCCAAAAATGGATCCCGGCCAGGAGAACGGGACACACCTCCACAGTAAAAGTACATCCCCCTTCTAAGTCTGTACTTTTGAAATCAGACAAGTACAGTACAGGCCCTACATTTGAAATTGGACAATAAAAGTACAAGCACAGAATGGGCCAGTACCTGGAAAACACAAACCAAGGTACAGGCCCAGAACAGTGACTCTTGGCGGCAGAAGAACCTGGAGAAAAAAGTCCTGGAAGACTACAAATGTTGTTATCTATCCTGTTTTCCAGAAACTGATAAAATACCATGCGCTCCGCAGCATACCGCCAGCTGACAAGCTAGTGCTGGGCGATTCTTGTAATGTTTGGTTTGTTGGCGTTGATCTACAGTGTGCTTGTATCAGAGCGCTCATGGAGCAGAGCGCTGGTCATTGCGCAGCCATGAAGTCAATCGACATGTCTCAGGATGACATTATACAACTCCACAAAGAAGAAGAAAGTGACACATTGCCTCGTTTAAACACAATGGAACAGCAGAAGAACATCAAGAAGAGGACTCTACTTTCAAAATGGAACAAACAAAGTACAGGCCCAGAGTGCCCTGTACTTTGGAAAACAGACAATAGAATTACAGGCCCAGAAGGGGCCTTCAGTTTACAAACTGGACAATCAAAGTACAGTCCCAGAAGGGGCCTGTGCTTTAGCAAAAAGACATCCAAAGTACAGTCCCAGAAGGCACTGGTTAACATTGAAAATGAAACCAAAAGAAGACAAACTTACTGCGGATGCCACTTGAATCACGGAACATCAAGACCATGCAATCAGAGGACAATAAAGGTGTCCCCGCCGACAAGGCTCGGGCACGGGGGAAGAAACAGCACTTTTGCACACTGACTTAAGCGCAAGGGGACCAAAAGGCAGCCGTCAAGACCATGTAATCAGCGGCCAATGAAGGTGTACTTTTTCACAGTTAAATCTTAATTTTCAATGGCAAGAAGGGGCCTGTACTTTAGACATTGAACAATAAAAGTACTGGCCCAGAAGGGGACGGTAATTTCGAATTTTAACACAGGATCACCGAATGTCCATTAATAGAACTTACAGTGAGAATACCCAAACACAGCTCTGGATGGGACTGTACTCTGGAAATCAGACAATAAAAGATGATAAAGACTGCATGTCTTGGATTCCCGGCTCACTATACCGATATGCGTCCGGGTGGTGACAAGAAGCCATGATCTGCAGCTCACACAGTGCTACATGCCCAGGATACATGTCGCCGTTTGCTAGTACCCACAGACACTTTAAACTCCATATTTGGTCTAATGCGTCCATGACGTAATGTGCTACTGGCTTATTATGGACAGAATGATAAATTGTCGTTCACAGCTATTTACCAATTAAGACGTTTTTATTATTTGTCCGCCGTGCTACCTATAATATGGTATAAAATGTAATAAAACAAAGGTAAAGTTTATCAGGATAAACAGAGTGGGTTTATTAAAACCTCATCCATGAACAGCCACAAGTAACTGACAAATACAAAATCCTTCCAGAAAGTACATTCTGAGAATTAAGAATGAAGGGGGAGAATGACATGTCTTAAAGGGGAAGGAAAAGAATAATGAGAAAAGAAGAGATCATCCCACATCTCCCTTCCTTTACAAAATGAAAAAAAGAACATCACACATCTCCCTTTCTTTATAAATAAGAGAATGAGAACAAGTTAAACAGTATAAACATAAGGAAAACGAGCTAAACATAATCTTTTAAGTAGCACGGGGCCCTACGAATTCTTTGACTTCTTTTAAAAGGAGACGATGACCTGTCAATTGAAGAGTTGGAAGGAAGGTAAGAATTATTGCACAAACCAATATCATTATGAGATGAGTCACCTGACAAATTAGGATTAACGACCACAACACGACTCTTATACCAGATTCTTCCATCTTCAGTCTTAACAGCATTCCTGAAAATCTTGATAACAGCTCTAACATCAGTATACTTGGACCACGGTTTTCGTCCAACCGGGGTCTTTATTTTTACAAAATCACCCACTTTGACTTCTTGAAAATTTACACTTTTCTTCACCTTCCAAAATGCTGACTATCTCATCTATATTAGGAAGGGGAAACCTGTCAACAACTACTTCCTTATTTAGAGCCCTTAGGTCAATGCAAAGACGAATTTCACCAGTGGGTTTCTTTGCAATAACCACTGGAGCAAGCCACTCTGTTGCCTCCACGGGTTCGATAATATAATTTTTCACAAGTTTGTCAAGTTCTTCCTGAACTTTCGCTTGTTCTACAAGGGGAATCCTCCTTACTTTAGCCACAACAGGAAGAGCATTGACTTTTAATTTAATATGATGTTTGTAACCACGCAAACACCCTAATTCCTCTTTAAATACATCTGGAAATTGTTTTGCTAAAGACAAAGACAAACCATCATCACTCTTGTTGTTACGTACAGGGTTAGATACTTCATGAATTTGAACTTGGGGAGAGGCATTGGGATCAAGTGTTACTCCTAAATAACGTTGATGCAACCATCCTAATAGTGCATCACCTTTCTTTGACACGTAAACTTTACCAACAGTGATCCTTGAACCAAGTTCTATCTCAGCCATGAAATAACCCAGCATCACAATAGGTTTTTCACTATACCCCAAAGGAAAAATATCACATTTGAACAGTTTTACTTTGCCTTTAAATAGCTCGTTATACAATTTTTCATCAATTATAGTTATTTTTGAGCAGGAATCAAATTTTAAATTTATCATTGAGCCTTCTACACTAACTAAATGAGAAGGATGGTCTGATTTGTCATCATTCACCTCAAAACAAATTGATCTTACGTGAGGTTGAGACCATCTTCTTCTTGAGTTATCACCATTATATGTTTTGCTCCTGCACAATTTTGCAAAATGACCCTTCTTATTACATAAATTACATGTAACCTTTAAAGCAGGATACATAGGTGAATTAGCCAAATGATTAGCTTGACCACACCTAAAACAAGAAAATTTGTTACTGGAGGAAGAGAAAGAAGGATTAGATGATCTAACATGTTTCTCTTCATTGATAACATTTTCTATTTTCTTTAATTGATAAACAGTCTCATCTACTTTTACTTCGTCCTTTGACTCAGGAGTAGATGGCTTCTCTTTCTCTTTTTTAAGTTCACCGACACATCTCGTCATATATTCAACTTGTTTTGCTATAGTTAAAACTTCTTCTAAAGGAGGCTCATCCTTCAGCCACAGTTCTTTTCTTATATCGTCATGTGCGCATCTTAAAACAAACTGATCACGTATCCTTTCATCAAGTGTCTGTCCAAAGTTACATGATGAAGCAAGTTTTCTCAAAGAAGATACATATTCTTCTACTGTTTCATCTTTTTTTTGTTCACGCAAGCCAAAATGATACCTTTCCATGATGGTGCTAAGTCTAGGCAAATAATGCCTGTCAAGTTGAAGAATGGCTATTTCGTATTCATTTAGATTTCTTTGTTCAGCAGCTGACAAGTCTGGTAAATGTTCGAGAACATCTTGTCCTTCACCTCCAAGACAATGCAGTAGAAGTGAGTGTTTTCTTTCAGCACTCAAGTTGGTTCCGCAGACTCTAGCGTAATTTGCAAATATTTTTTTCCATTTTTTTCATTTTACGTTAGGCTCTCCTGGACTCAGAAGGAAAAATGCAGGTTGTGTTACATTTTGCATTTTTATAAGGATAAGTAAATTTTTTATATTTAAAATAAATTTGTATCCTGCAATTAATCACCTCTTTAAGGTTTATTTTTCCTTAATTGCGCAATGTTTATTTAATAATTGTTCATTTTCTTCCTTTGTACCAACATATTAATGTGTTAGAATGAAGAAAACAAATAACAATTGTTCAAGGTTCTATATAGCAGTCTTTGCGCAGAACAATTGAATAAAGGAGGCAGCGTCGAACAATTGAAAAATTCGAATGTTCTACTTTTTTTAATGCTTGTTTGACAGAACAGAACGATAAAGCAAAGGACGTTCTATTAGAACGCAGTGCAGGTTTCCTGAAATGCAGTATTATTAGATTAAAACAAAGGACAGGTCTCCTGAAGCGCAGCGTTATTACATTAAAACGTCGGCGTCAGCTTTGACAGATCGTCAGCGCGTAGTGCGTTCTTTCCGCTAACTGGAACGCACACGCTTAAAACGCATTTTGACGTCAGCCATCTAGGAGCGGAGCGCGAGCACCAAATGAGTTTTTCTTTTACGCGCAAAGTATTTATGTTTTAATTTTCCCAGTTCCTTTTATATTATAAATAAACACCTCCCGCTCTCCTCACCACCATGGTAGTTTTAAGGCTGCCGCTGGGAAGTCTTCGCTTCACTCAAATCACGCATGAACAGCCGCTGGAGGAGAAAGCAGGTCAGGAAGCCTGTTGTGTTGTCCTGTTGAGGTCGTTTCCGATCGTCGCCAGTATAATATGGTATAAAATGTAATAAAACGAAGATAAAGTTTATCAGGATAAACAGAGTGGGTTTATTAAAACCTCATCCATGAACAGCCACAAGTAACTGACAAATACAGAATCCTTCCAGAAAGTACATTCTGAGAATTAAGAATGAAGGGGGAGAATGACATGTCTTAAAGGGGAAGGAAAAGAATAATGAGAAAAGAAGAGAACATCACACTACCCTCCAATCGCTCACTTATAGAATACAGCAGATTTAAATTGGCGTTAGATTTCCAGCGAATTCGCAGAGTGTTTTCAGTTTCTGGTTTGCAAAAGGCAGCTGTCAGGAACAAGCAATCAACGGACATTCAAGGTGTCCATGCGCGACACAAAATTGCACGATGCATAGAAAATGAAACCAAAAGAGGACACACTGCGGATGAAACTTGAATCTCGCAACGTCAAAACCAAGCAAGCAGCGGACAATAAAGGTGTTCCCGCCGACACAGCTCAGGCACGGGGGGGGGAAGAAAAAGCTCTTTTGCACACTGATTTAAGCAGAGGGGGACCCAAAAGTAGCCATGAAGACCAAGCAATCAACGGACATTAAAGGTGTCCACGCGTGAAACCGAATTGCACGATGCATAGAAAATGAAACCAAAAGAGGACACACTGCTGATGAAACTTGAATCTTGCAACGTCAAAACCAAGCAAGCAGCGGACACTAAAGGTGTCTCCGCCGACAAAGCTCAGGCACGGGGTGGGTGAAGAAAAAGCACTTTTGCACACTGACTTAAGCGGAAGGGGACCAAAAGGCAGCCGTCAAGACCAAGCAATCAGCAGACAATAAATGTGTACTTTTTCACAGTTAAATCTTCATATTGAATGGCAAGAAGGGGCCTCTACTTTAGACATTGAACAATAAAAGTACAGGCCCAGAAGTGGCCTGTACTTTCGAATTTTAACACATGATCACCAAATGTACATTAATAGAACTTACAGTGAGAATACCCAAACACAGCTCTGGATGAGACTGTACTCTGGAAATCAGACAATAAAAGATGATAAAGACTGCATGTCTTGGATTCCCGGCTCACTATACCGATATGCGTCCGGGTGGTGACAAGAAGCCATGATCTGCAGCTCACACAGTGCTACATGCCCAGGATACATGTCGCCGTTTGGTAGGACCCACAGAGACTGTAATGGACCTGTCAACTCTGGCGTACACAGATTTACAAACAACCTTTAGAAACAGCTTGAAACAAAGAAGGCGGCCAAGTGTACAGACAACAAAATAGTGGCCCCCGCCCTGGAGCCCAAAAATGGATCTCGGCCAGGAGAACGGGACACACCTCTACAGTAAAAGTACAGCCCCCTTCTGGGTCTGTACTTTTGAAATCAGACAAGTACAGTACAGGCCCATAGGGGCCTGTACATTTGAAATTGGACAATAAAAGTACAAGCACAGAATGGGCCAGTACCTGGAAAACGCAAACAAAGGTACAGGCCCCGAACAGTGACTCTTGGCGGCAGAAGAACCTGGAGAAAAAAGTCCTGGAAGACTACAAATGTTGTTATCTATCCTGTTTTCCAGAAACTGATAAAATACCATGCGCTCCGCAGCATACCGCCAGCTGACAAGCTAGTGCTGGGCGATTCTTGTAATGTTTGGTTTGTTGGCGTTAATCTACAGTGTGCTTGTATCAGAGCGCCCATGGAGCAGAGCGCTGGTGATAGCGCAGCCATGAAGTCGATCAACATGTCTCAGGATGACATTATACAACTCCACAAAGAAGAAGAAAGTGACACATTGCCTGGTTTAAACACAATGGAACGGCAGAAGAACATCAAGAAGGGGACTCTACTTTCAAAATGGAACAAACAAAGTACAGGCCCAGAGTGCCCTGTACTTTGGAAAACAGACAATAGAATTACAGGCCCAGAAGGGGCCTTTAGTTTACAAACTGGACAATCAAAGTACAGTCCCAGAAGGGGCCTGTGCTTTAGCAAAAAGACATCCAAAGTACAGGCCCAGAAGGCACTGGTTAACATTGAAAATGAAACCAAAAGAAGACAAACTTACTGCGGATGCCACTTGAATCACGGAACATCAAGACCATGCAATCAGAGGACAATAAAGGTGTCCCCGCCGACAAGGCTCGGGCACGGGGGAAGAAACCGCACTTTTGCACACTGACTTAAGCACAAGGGGACCAAAAGGCAGCCGTCAAGACCATGCAATCAGTGGCCAATGAAGGTGTACTTTTTCACAGTTAAATCTTCATTTTCAATGGCAAGAAGGGGCCTGTACTTTAGACATTGAACAATAAAAGTACTGGCCCAGAAGGGGACGGTAATTTCGAATTTTATCACAGGATCACCGAATGTCCATTAATAGAACTTACAGTGAGAATACCCATGCACAGCTCTGAAAGGGACTGTACTCTGTAAATCAGACAATAAAAGATGATAAAGACTGCATGTCTTGGATTCCCTGCTCACTATACCGATATGCGTCCGGGTGGTGACAAGAAGCCATGATCTGCAGCTCACACAGTGCTACATGCCCAGGGTACATGTCGCCGTTTGCTAGTACCGAGACGCCCACGGGTAATTGTATGCGCTCTATAAATGTCATTAAATAAATACCCACAGAGACTTTAAACTGCCATATTTGGTCTAATGCGTCCATGACGTAATGTGCTACTGGCTTATTATGGACAGAATGATAAATTGTCGTTCACAGCTATCTACCAATAAAGACGTTTTTATTATTTGTTCGCCTTGCTACCTTCCAACCGCTCACTTATAGAATACAGCAGATTTAAATCAGCGTTAGAGTTCCAGCGAATTCTCAAAGTGTTTTGAGCTTCTGGTTTGCAAAAGGCAGCCGTCAAGAACAAGCAATCAACGGACATTCAAGGTGTCCACGCGTGACACAAAATTGCACGATTCATAGAAAATGAAACCAAATGAGGAAATACTGCGGATGCAACTTGAATCTCCTAACAAGAAGACCAAGCAATCAGCGGACAAAAAGGTGTCCCCGCCGACAAGGGTCAGGCACGGGGGGAAGAAACAGCACTTTTGCACACTGACTTAAGCGCAAGGGGACCAAAAGGCAGCCGTCAAGACCATGCAATCAGTGGCCAATGAAGGTGTACTTTTTCACAGTTAAATCTTCATTTTCAATGGCAAGAAGGGGCCTGTACTTAAGACATTGAACAATAAAAGTACTGGCCCAGAAGGGGACGGTAATTTCGAATTTTAACACAGGATCACCAAATGTCCATTAATAGAACTTACAGTGAGAATACCCAAACACAGCTCTGAAAGGGACTGTACTCTGGAAATCAGACAATAAAAGATGATAAAGACTGCATGTCTTGGATTCCCGGCTCACTATACTGATATGCGTCCGGATGGTGACAAGAAGCCATGATCTGCAGCTCACACAGTGCTACATGCCCAGGATACATGTCGCCGTTTGGTTCGATCCACAGAGACTGTAATGGACCTGTCAACTCTGGCGTACACAGATTTACAAACAACCTTTACGAACAGCTTGAAACAAAGAAGGCGGCCAAGCGTACAGACAACAAAATAGTTGCCCCTGCCCTGGAGCCCAAAAATGGATCCCGGCCAGGAGAACGGGACACACCTCCACAGTAAAAGTACAGCCCCCTTCTGGGTCTGTACTTTTGAAATCAGACAAGTACAGTACAGGCCCATAGGGGCCTGTACATTTGAAATTGGACAATAAAAGTACAAGCACAGAATGGGCCAGTACCTGGAAAACACAAACCAAGGTACAGGCCCAGAACAGTGACTCTTGGCGGCAGAAGAACCTGGAGAAAAAAGTCCTGGAAGACTACAAATGTTGTTATCTATCCTGTTTTCCAGAAACTGATAAAATACCATGCGCTCCGCAGCATACCGCCAGCTGACAAGCTAGTGCTGGGCGATTCTTGTAATGTTTGGTTTGTTGGCGTTAATCTACAGTGTGCCTGTATCAGAGCTGTCATGGAGCAGAGCGCTGGTGATTGCGCAGCCATGAAGTCGATCGACATGTCTCAGGATGACATTATACAACTCCACAAAGAAGAAGAAAGTGACACATTGCCTGGTTTAAACACAATGGAACAGCAGAAGAACATCAAGAAGGGGACTCTACTTTCAAAATGGAACAAACAAAGTACAGGCCCAGAGTGCCCTGTACTTTGGAAAACATACAGGCCCAAAAGGGGCCTTTAGTTTACAAACTGGACAATCAAAGTACAGTCCCAGAAGGGGCCTGTGCTTTAGCAAAAAGACATCCAAAGTACAGGCCCAGAAGGCACTGGTTAACATTGAAAATGAAACCAAAAGAATAGAAACTTACTGCGGATGCCACTTGAATCACGGAACATCAAGACCATGCAATCAGAGGACAATAAAGGTGTCCCCGCCGACAAGGCTCAGGCACGGGGGAAGAAACCGCACTTTTGCACACTTGACTTAAGCGCAAGAGGACCAAAAGGCAGCCGTCAAGACCATGCAATCAGCGGCCAATGAAGGTCTACTTTTTCACAGTTAAATCTTCATTTTCAATGGCAAGAAGGGGCCTGTACTTTTGACATTGAACAATAAAAGTACTGGCCCAGAAGGGGACGGTAATTTCGAATTTTATCACAGGATCACTGAATGTCCATTAATAGAACTTACAGTGAGAATACCCATGCACAGCTCTGAAAGGGACTGTACTCTGTAAATCAGACAATAAAAGATGATAAAGACTGCATGTCTTGGATTCCCTGCTCACTATACCGATATGCGTCCGGGTGGTTACAAGAAGCCATGATCTGCAGCTCACACAGTGCTACATGCCCAGGATACATGTCGCCGTTTGCTAGTACCCACAGACACTTTAAACTGCCATATTTGGTCTAATGCGTCCATGACGTAATGTGCTACTGGCTTATTATGGACAGAATGATAAATTGTCGTTCACAGCTATCTACCAATTAATATGTTTTTATTATTTGTTCGCCTTGCTACCCTCCAACCGCACACTTCTAGAATACAGCAGATTTACATCAGCGTTAGAGTTCCAGCGAATTCTCTGAGTGTTTTGAGCTTCTGGTTTGCAAAAGGCAGCCGTCAAGAACAAGCAATCAACGGACATTCAAGGTGTCCACGCGTGACACAAAATTGCACGATTCATAGAAAATAAAACCAAATGAGGAAATACTGCGGATGCAACTTGAATCTCCTAACAGCAAGACCAAGCAATCAGCGGATAAAAAGGTGTCCCCGCCGACAAAGCTCAGGCACGGGGGGAAGAAACCGCACTTTTGCACACTGACTTAAGTGCAAGGGGACCAAAAGGCAGCCGTCAAGACCATGCAATCAGCGGCCAATGAAGGTTTACTTTTTCAGTTAAATCTTCATTTTCAATGGCAAGAAGGGGCCTGTACTTTAGACATTGAACAATAAAAGTACTGGCCCAGAAGGGGACGGTAATTTCGAATTTTAACACCGGATCACCGAATGTCCATTAATAGAACTTACAGTGAGAATACCCAAACACAGCTCTGAAAGGGACTGTACTCTGGAAATCAGACAATAAAAGATGATAAAGACTGCATGTCTTGGATTCCCGGCTCACTATACCGATTTGCGTCCGGGTGGTGACAAGAAGCCATGATCTGCAGCTCACACAGTGCTACATGCCCAGGGTACATGTCGCCGTTTGCTAGTACCCACAGAGACTTTAAACTGCCATATTTGGTCTAATGCGTCCATGACGTAATGTGCTACTGGCTTATTATGGACAGAATGATGAATTGTCATTCACAGCTATCTACCAATTAAGATGTTTTTATTATTTGTCCGCCGTGCTACCCTCCAACCGCTCACTTATAGAATACAGCAGATTTAAATCAGCGTTAGATTTCCAGCGAATTCGCAGAGTGTTTTCAGTGTCTGGTTTGCAAAAGGCAGCCGTCAGGAACAAGCAATCAACGGACATTAAAGGTGTCCACGCGTGACACAAAATTGCACGATGCATAGAAAATGAAACCAAAAGAGGACGCACTGCGGATGAAACTTGAATCTCGCAACGTCAAAACCAAGCAAGCAGCGGACAATAAAGGTGTTCCCGCCGACGAAGCTCAGGCACGGGGGGGGAAGAAAAAACACTTTTGCACACTGATTTAAGCGGAGGGGGACCCAAAGGTAGCTATGAATTACAAGCAATCAGCGGACATTAAAGGTGTCCACGCGTGAAACAGAATTGCACGATGCATAGAAAATGAAACCAAAAGAGGACGCACTGCGGATGAAACTTGAATCTTGCAACGTCAAAACCAAGCAAGCAGCGGACACTAAAGGTGTCTCCGCCGACAAAGCTCAGGCACGGGGTGGGTGAAGAAAAAGCACTTTTGCACACTGACTTAAGCGGAAGGGGACCAAAAGGCAGCCGTCAAGACCAAGCAATCAGCAGACAATAAATGTGTACTTTTTCACAGTTAAATCTTCATATTGAATGGCAAGAAGGGGCAGTGTTTGACATAAACAAAATGGTGTTGATTAATCCAAGAAATGTGCACAGGTGGAAGAAAAACCAATACTAATGTTAGCCTGTATGGACAGGTACTTGTGAGTCGGATTTCATTAACAAAAAAAAGGTGCAATGCTAGAAGCCTGACAAAGGCCAAATGTAACCATAAGAAATAGGTAGGCCTGGAAGGCCTACAGTTTTCAGACAAGTGGCTGCCACCCGCCCATAAAGGCTCCCGGGCGAGGGAATCTAAATACATTTCTGCTCCCCCGAGTAGGTAACACCACCAGATCCGCAACCAACACCAAGCTGTGACTTATTCTCACTACCTCCCACCATAACACAACAGTCTTGAGACGACTCTAAGAGTTCCTATCAGTCTGGCTACACATCACAATAGACAAGTGGGTTTGACAAATTATCCAGTATGGCTACAGCCTAGAACGCTTCTCCACACCACCCATTCAACATCCACTGTGCGAACAACATGTACACTGGTTGCAGCAAGAGGTTATCATTATGCTGCACAAAGGGGCGACGGGAGTAGCAGCATTAGACAACATATTCACATCTTTCATTCAACTTATCAGAGCCCTTGTACATCAGTACACAGTGCAGGGCCTATGGACAGCACCACAGAAGAAAATGGACATGAACATGCTAGAACTTATGGCAGTGTTCCTAGCCTTCAAAGCGTTCAAATTACATTAGTGGAACAAGACGGTGTTCACGCAGACAAGCAACATGACAGCAATGTACTAGATTCTCAACCAGGGAGGTGCACACTCTACACAGCTATCACATGTAGCTCAGAGCCGGACGACTGACCTCTAATAAACGTCCGAAAATTGGAAAGAGTGGGAAGCCTACAAGGCCGATGACGGAAAATGATGACCCTAAACCGAGGTAAAAGCCGCACACGTTTTCAATAAGTGGTTTCCTCCCCGACCAGAAGGCCATGAGGATTAAAGTTCAAACGCGTAAATCAAGCTTTGCTTTTTCAGGCCATTGGGTGTTTGGATTTCCGGTACACTACTCGGAATGGGAGTCGGATTACGCAGTGGGAGCCTGAGAAACTGCTACCACATGTAAAGATAGTAAGTGAACAACTTACCAAGTACAGACTGAGCGGTACTTATAAAAAGTAACAAAACCAGGCACTTTCCAGGTCCAAGGCCAATCTTTTGTCTTACATTTCTAAAAGGAAATAGCGGTGGACGGGAGTGCGTGCCCTGATATACAGCTGCCAGCAGGTTTAGATTTACAAAGAAGACGATCCTCAACATGCAGCCACCACAGTGCCCCTGCTGTGATGTGAGGCTTGCCAGTTGAAAGGTATAATGCAGCAGAGCAATTTGCCAATTAAGGGTTGCAGTGAAGACCAGAGGGGCACAGCTGGTGTACGAGTTTCTTCTAAACGATGAAACCTCCGGGGTTAACCAGGCATCTACATCATTCAAGGTAAACAAACGGGGGGGGAGACTGCAACAGTTCCTTCCAATCCATCACCACAGACAGCTGGGTCAGGAAGCGTTCCCAGTACGGTTATTGTGTGGAGTTAATATCCACTCGACCCAACAAGAAGGTAGCCATGTCAAAGGCTGGATGTTTTGGATTCCCTTCCTCAATATACTGATATGCGTATGTGTGGTGACAAGAAGCCATGATCTGCAGCTCACACAGTGCTACATGTCCAGGATAGATGTCGCTGTTTGCTTGCACCCACAGAGACTTTAATGGACCCGTCAACTGTGGCGTACGCAGATTTACAAAGACCTCGAAGCCAAGAAGGCGGCCAAGCGTCCAGACAATAAAATAGCAGCCTCGCCATGGAGGGCAAAAATGGGTCCCCAGCAGGGAGACGGGACACACCTCGACAGTAAAAGTACAGTTCCCTTCTGTGCATTTACTTTTGCGACAGTCAATTAATGTACAGGCCCATTCTGTGCCTTGACTTTGAAAAGTTTACAATTAAAGTACAGTACCAGAAGGGGTTTGTACTTTACGATTTTAACACATGATCTATCTGCCGGTATTAGATTTCTAACGAATTGGAGCCACAGTTCTTTTTAAATGTGGGTGTTGTATTGTGGGGATGGAGACCGTTGGCCTCATGTTGCCCAAACGGATATTGAAGTTTGTGACCGCCTCAGCTGTACTTGAAGGGGCCTGTACTTTGAAAATTGAACAAGAACGGAAGAGGCCCAGAAGGGGCCCGTACTTACGAAAGCAGACAATAAAAATAGGGGCCCAGAAGGGGCCTCTACTTTTGAAATCAAACAATAAAACTACAGGTACAGAAGGGGCCCGTTCCATTACAAAATTTAACAATGACAGTACAGGCCCAGAAGGGGCCCGTACTTTGGGAAACAGGCAGTAAAAGTAGAGTGCCAGAAGTGGGCTGTACTTTTGAAATTGGACAGTAAAAGTCGAGGGCCAGAGGGGGCCTGGAACCTAGAAAACACAATACTGAAGGTTCAGGCCCAGAACATTGACTCTTGACGGCAGAAGAACCAGGAGAAAAAAGTGCTGGAAGACTACTAATGTCGTTATCTATCCAGTTTTCCAGGAACTCTTAAGATACTGGACTTAGGAAAACAGAATAAAAAAGAAAACGGAATAAAAAGACAATGCCCAGAAGGGGCCGGTAGTTTGGAAAACAGGCGATGATCACCGAGAGCAAGAAGAAACCGCGTTGGAGCTATCCATAGAAGTAATGTAAGGCCAACTGAACACCTCTGGATACAAAGCACTCCGCTCGTATGCCCTACATGTAGCAAGGAAGTGGCCACACAGTCCACAGAGCACTGTTATAACATCTACCCTTGAAATTTTTTTTTAATTATATTGGAAGAAGTGTAAGTATGTGCATACACTCACTGGAGTGTTATCAATTAAATCATATGTAAGTATTTCTTACAAATGGTGTCTTCAAGCTTGCAGATTGTAGTTCACCATGCATTCCATAAGGTGACCAGTGTGCCAAGATCAGAAATCCAGCAGCCTACAATGCAGGCACTGGGACATCCGCGAAAACATCCGCAGGGGAATGGAACACATGAGCATGATCCTGTCGAAGCGTCTTATGACCGCTGGGGTCAAGAAGAGACCCCCAATTGCTGTTATTGGGTCCAGTCTGAATACATGGAAGCAGAAGTGGAAAATATCTGCTGACATCAACACAACTGCACGTGGAACAACATGAGTAATTTAGAGTGGTGCTTGTACTTTCGAAATTGAACAATAAAAGTACAGGCCCAGGAGGGGCCTGTACTGTACAAATTGGACAATAAAAGTAGAGGCCCACAAGTGTGCAACTTTCCAACCAGACAGTGAATGGTGAAAGTGAACAATTGCCAGGAAGAAAAATACAGAAAACCACTGCAACAGAAACGTACATTGACATCACCAGGTCTACCTACAGGTAAGTGCAATCAAAATACAAGCCGTCTTTTACTTCAAGGTGGCAAAGGCCTTTGACGGTTGAACAAATGCCATGAATGGATTGAGGGGAGAAGGTGCACCGATCAAATAATGAAAGAGGCAGCGGAGTGAACAACATGAGAAAACAAATGCTAACAAAGGGTCCTGGACGAGGGAATGGGACACACGCATATCTCAGTGAACAATAAACAGCTGGTGGTTTAAAAGGTAGACCAAAAGACAGTCGTCAAGACCAAGCAATCGTCAGCCAATAAAGGTGTCCCCGCCGACAAGGCTCAGGCATGGCAGGGGGTAAAGATACAGATCTTTAGCACAGTGTTTCTCTGAAGCGGAAGGGGAACATGTCACATGATTGGATTGAGGGTAGACAACTTGTAGTACCACAGATATTCATGACAGACAGTGTTAGAAATACTTATTCTACCATTAGAGCCCCTCGTCAATATAGCTGAAGTTCCCACTTACAATTCTTCTGAATGTTGCAAAGTGTGTGATGCACCAAATGAGGGCCGTAAGACCAAGCAATCTGCGGCCAATAATTGTGCACACATAGACAAGGGTCAGGCACATGGATTAGCGCTGTAAGGCCCAGGAGAGAGGACTACCCACCCCTTGGGCCTTGCAGCCGGAGATGAGCATTGCTAGGCCCAGAGTGAGGGCTTCACTGTGCTCAGACATTGCTGCATGGTCAATGGAAAAGCGCAAGCTTCACAGCTTAGTGCCTTGGGTCCTGGTGCAAAGTTAAACCCCCCCCCCCTCAAACCCCCCCTCAAACCCCTTCACTGGCTTCACAGTTAAACTGTGTGTTGATTTGGTGCTCTGGGTACCTAATACCCGAGGTCACTAGCTCCAGGAGTATGAGGTACCCAATGCACCGAAATTATGCCTTAACAGTGCAGCCAGTGAAAGAGGGGGGCTCTTCTACCCACCACTGGCTGCAGAGATATACTGCCATACTTTTGGTGCAGTAGGCATGCGAAAACCATTAGAGCCTGCACTATTGAAGAACATACCGCTAACATGAGCCTATGCACATAGCTATAGCACAGCAGTGTCAGGCTCAAGGGAGGAGCGCCAACGCCCCCAAGATTCGCACACATGGTCTAGCGCTGAGAGGCACAGAACTGGAGAACCCTGCTCCTTGTAGTCATGGTCTACCGCAGTGAGGGCCAGAGGAGCAGGATTGTCTCCTCCCCTGAGCTTCACTGCCATGATCCTGAACTCCTAGGAGAAGAGATGGGGGAAGCCTCCCCCCGGTACCTCACAGCCATAGGCTACCACTACAGGGATCAGAAGGGGTCCCATTCCACTGAGCGTCACAAGTATGGTTTTTGTGCTGTGCAGCCCAATGAGGTGAATTCCCTTCTACGGACCTTGCATTTATGACCCAGCACTGCAAAGCCCAGCTGGGCAGGAGGCTCGCATCCATGTTCAAGTGTCACGTGGCCAAGGGATGTTGGCCCCATCCACTGGCCCGAAGTCATGGTGTCGTACAGCAAGGCGCAAGTGATCCTCCCCCTGCGCCTCGTAGTCATGGTCTAGTGCTGACGCCTATTGGGGCTGAGGGGCACTACCCGGGGCCTCGCAGCCAAGACCTGGGGCTGTAAAGACCAGACATATGCATGGTCCTCACAGCCATAAGTTAACACAATTAGGCCTTGGGAATGACCGCCCCCATCCCTGGGACTTGCAACCATGACCTAGTGCAGAAAGAGTTCCGACCCCCTGGGCCTCGCAGCTTTGACTGAGCAGAAGAGAAAGCAAAGGTTAATTTATGGCGCTTTGGTGCAAGGCCCTAAGGTTAGGAGTAGAGTGCTGGGCCCTGGGAAGCTGCATACACCTAGCTCCAGACCAGGATGGAAAGCTTGTCGTTTGTTACTTTTTTCTGGGTCTTGTAAGAGTACTGATCAAAATTGAGAGAAAGGATAAAGCCGATTTAGGATATCATCCACTTACAACTATACACCAAACCGAAGTCACATTTTAAACACCATTCAACCCATTAAGTACATTGTTTCCTTACTACATTGTCTCAACTTTACACTGCATCTAACTGTTGACGTCCTTTTTTAAGCTGTCTGGCTTCATCCCATGAATAGAAGGCTGCACCACAGACACGTATGAAACCAGGGCTATATATATATATATATATATAAGTGTTTTTGAAGAATATTTATGTGCTCCTGTTGGAAACGGTCGGTAGTTTAATCTGTGGGTGTAGATTGCTGATACGGCAAGGTTTACCCATTTTCAAAAACAAAAGAACTTCAAGGATTGGGAAAGAATCCCACGGTCATGTATTTTTGTAAAGTAGCTCGCAAGATAACTTACGGAAGGGGACTTTTGTGCACGGAGCAAGATATGCATACATGCTGTCCCCCCACCCAGAAGCCCATGAAGGGTTCCTGGTGAGGGAACGGGACACACCCCGACGGAGATACCATCGACAGTGATCCAGTTGACACACAACGGTGTCCAAGCATCTTACTGACTGTACTAGTTTGCGAAAGAACAGCGACTCTTGCAGCCAGAAACAGCAGAACATTAAAGAGGTGGTGGCCTAGATGGCGCACCAGAAGGTAGTGCCCAACACCAAGAAACCAGCGGTTAAAAAATGCACCAAACCACGCCCACAAGTTGGAACAGGGTTACAGGGGGCAGAACGGTACACCCGTCGACGACCAGCCACTCTGTCTCGTGGATTGAAGACTATGATCTCCTTCTTTTTGACTTACACAAAATGGAAGGCTACAGCAATGCTTGATGCCCTTGGCGGAAGAAGCTAAAGGTGAATAGAGAAAAAGGTACAATCAAAGAAGGCGGCCAGTTGCAAATCCAAAGAAACAGCTGCCCCCCGACCAGGAGCTTAAAAAAGGGTCCTGGGCAGGGGAACGGGACACACCTCAACAGTAGAAGTGCAGCCCCCTTCTGGGCCTGTACTTTGGGAAGCAGACAATTTCTATAGAGGCAAATTCTGGGCCTGTAATTTGAAAATTGAACAATAAAAGTACAGATCCAGAAGTGGCCTGTATTTTGCTAAACAGACAATCAAATTACAGGCCCAGAAGGGGCCTGTACTTTAAAAATTTAACAATAAAAGTAAAGGCCCAGAAGGGGCCTGTATTTTAAATGTAAAGAATGTAAGTCACTGCACTTTTAAATGTGTGTGTGTGGATGGCGAAAAACCGCTGGCCTCCGGTCTTCCAAACTGATGTTAAAGTTTGTGACTGCTTCAGCTGTACTTGAAGGGGCCTGTACTTTGAAAGAGGCGGCCTGTACTTTGAAAGAGGTGGCCTGTACTTTGAAAATTGAACAATAAAAGTACAGGCCCACAAGTGTGCGACCTTCCAACAAGACAGGGACTTGCGGAACAGCACCTTATGACGTCACACATTCTTTAATATGAGTTGACATATCGGGCCCCAAAAAATGTGAGGCACTGCTTGTGTGCTTTACTGATACCGGAATGGCCAAGCAGAGTTGAACAATGAAATTAATTGAAATATTTTTCGAACAGTTTCAACACCAACAACAACTTCCCTCTTCGTATCTTTCAAAGTATAGAACAAATCTACATCTATCTTGATGCCCTAGAAGGAATACCAAGGTGAACAAAGAAGAGCAGGAAGGTCCAGAATGTGGCCACTGCAACATGTGGCAAAATAGCTGCCCCATGGGAATACATTTGCCTTGACATTATTAGTGAGGGCAAACCGATATGCTCTCTTCACAGCATTTACCACCCACCCAGGGACAACCTCACCTTTTCCCAACAAATCATGGATTTGATCTCAACCAATTCCGTACGGCATATCACCCAAATATACCTTGGTGACTTCAACCTCCACTGGAATGATGGCAATGACGCGGTGGTAAATTGTCGGAAAAAAATTCCTCGATGCCCTTCACCTCATCCAAATATGCAGCAGCCCGACCCACGTGAAAGGCTCTTTCCTCCACCTGATCAACTCCAAAGAGGACTCTATCCAACCCTGTGACTGGTCAGATCATCATATTGTCACATTCTTCATCAATTAAAGTTAACCCGGGTCAATGCTCCAACGCCAAAGCTTGGAAAAGAGACTCAGTACAGAAAGTGCTCTGGCTCACATAATTGACGACGCACTTCAAATGCTAGACCAAAACGACACCTGCCTCCTCATCCTTCTTGATTTCTGTCTTCAGCATTCAACACCGTTAAACATGACAAGTTACTAGAACTACTAAACACAAGAACGGGTTTGTTTGGAACTGTTCTCAAGTGGTTCACTTCCTTTCTTTACAACAGGTCGCAGAAATTCAAAAGCAACAACCTGATTTCCTCGCCAATACCTGTAACGCTAAGCCTCCCCCAAGGAGCCTCTCAATCCCCAAATCTGTTCCACCTAGTTATGGAACCTCTCACCACCTTGCTACAAGCATCCAATATACACTTCCACACGTATGCCAATGACACCCAACTTTATCTCTAAGTACAACCCCCCAAAGACATCTTGCTACTGAACTCAACGATCACAGGCACCCAATCCTGGATTGCCGATAAACCTCTCAAACTCAATGCCCTGAAAACAGAGTTCCTTCTGATCTCACCTCAAGCGAAGATTTCCACCGCTCAAATATGCCTTAAACACCTAACCACACTCGATGTCCAACCCACCATCGTGGACTCTGCAAAATCTTTAGGCATAACACTCAACACCAATCTCAACATGCATCAACATATCAGCAAGGCAACAAAGGGAGCGAACTTCAAAATCAATACTCTGAGGAAACTGAAACTCTTCCTCCCAGCCAAAAAATTCCAAACCGCAGTATAAGCACTAGTCAGCCCACGAATAGAATACGGGAGCATCGCCTTCTGCGGACCACCCGTAACTACTACCGCACCCCTAAGAGCTCCTCTAAACGCTGCAGCAAGACTTAGCACTTGGTCAAAAAAACACTCCCATATTTCCCTTGACCTGAAATCCCTGAATTGGCTGCCTTTTGAAGCCAGAATACATCTGCAAATCACCTGCATGACACACAAGGCGATACACCTAACCTCACCCGGCTACCTCGCTCAGAAGCGGACAATCTCTGGAGGAGCTAGAAACACTAGAGGCACATACATCTTCACCTGAAACATCGAAGATTCCGGAAGGAAAAAACATATAAGCGCACATTCTCAGGAATGGCACATAGGATCTGGAACACACTCCCTCCCGAAACCAGACTTATCTCTTCCACTACACTCTTTAAAAAAGAAGTAAAAGCTATCCTCCTGGCTAAATACACTGGAACTATTTGCTCGAACTCTGTTAATGCTCTGCACGATCTGTACTACATGTTGGACCCCTCTGCTTATTTGTATTAGTTGGTGTTATTACTGACATGATTGGCTGTGCGGCCACCTATTTGTACCGTTAGATCTATCGAATTATCTGTTTGACTATGCTGCCTCATGTACCCCTTGTATGTAAAGCGCTCTTATAATCTGCAAAGATCTTGTCCGCGCCATATAAAACTTTAAAAATAACATAAATAAATAAATGGCCAGGATCACAAAAATGGATCCTTTGCAGGGGAAGGGGACACAGCTCAACGGAGATCCCGTCGACCGTGATCCCGTTAACACAACGATGTGGAAGCGTCTTCTGACTGTAGAAAGCCAAGAAAGAACAGTGACTCTTGACGGCAGATCAAGGGGTTTGCCAATTGACTTTACATGTTATAACATACCGTTCCCCTTGGCCTTCAGATCAGATCTCTTTCAGAACCTTTCTAAGTCCTTGCAGATGCTTTCCTGATTTCTCACTGAGCCTTGATGATTATTTGCAGAAACCTTCCCTGATTCCCTCGTTTCTCAAGTCATGACACTTAAGCAGAAGGGGAACCAAAGGCAGGCGTCAAGACCAAGCAATCAGTGGACAATAAAGGTGTACTTTTTAACAGTTAAATGTTCTTTTTGAATGGCAGCAGGGGCGGTGCTTGACATCATAAGAAATGGCGTCCATTAAACACAAAACTGTGGACAGGTGGATGAAAAACCAATAGTAATGTTAGCCTGTATGGACAGGTACTTGTGATCAGCAATCCAAAAAGAGGTGGAATGCTAGCAGCCTGACAAAGGCCAAATGTAACCATAATAAATAGGTAGTCCAGGAAGGCGTACAATTTTCATACAAGTGGCTGCCACCGCCTATAAAGGCTCCCGGGCGAGGGAAACTGAATAAATTTGCTGCCCCCAGAGTAGGTAAGACCACCTGATCCGCAACCACCACCAAGCAGTAACTTATTGTCACTACCTCCCACCACAGGACACCGGTCTGGGGACGACTACAAGAGTTACTACCAGGCAGGCTAAACATGACTATAGACAAGTGGTTTTGAAACCTTATCCAGTATGGCTACAGCCTAGAATGCTTCTCCACACCACCCATTCAACATCCACTGTGCGAACAACATGTACACTGGTTGCAGCAAGAGGTTTTCATTATGCTGCACAAAGGGGCGACAGGAGTAGCAGCATTAGAAGACCACGTATTCACATCTTTCATTCAACTTATCAGAGCCCTTGTACATCAGTACACAGTGCAGGGCCTATGGACAGCACCACAGAAGAAAATGGACATGAACATGCTAGAACTTATGGCAGTGTTCCTAGCCTTCAAAGCGTTCAAATTACATTCATGCAACAAGACAGTGTTCACGCAGACAGACAACATGACAGCAATGTACTACATTCACAATCAGGGAGGTACACACTCTACACAGCTATCACATGTAGCTCAGAGCATGGAGTCAACAATCTTTAAGACTGCAACATGAGGTAATTTCTGTTCCGTTAATATGCTTGATTTTAAATGTTAAATAAGAAGATTCAAAAGCTTGTTGAATTATACCGGATATATTTTCAGGCTAAACATTTAAAGAATTCCAATAAGTCCTATCCTGTTTTACAAGAACGCATAAGGTATCAACACTTCTTTTCATTTAGTGCTTGCCTCAGCTTAATCAACATTGCAAACAACATTGCTCACCCATTCTTTCTTAAGAACACTGACTCTTGCAGCCAGAATCAACAGAACAATAAAGTGGCGGAGGCAGAGATGGCGCACCAGAAGACAGTGCCCAACACCAAGAAAACAGTTGAAAGGTATAATGCAGCAGAGCAATTGGCCAATCAAGGGTAGTCGTGAAGACGAGAGGGCCAAAGCTGCTGTTCGAGTTTCTTCTAAACGATGAAACCTTTGAGTTTTGTGCAAAGAACAGGTTGTTTATGTGGCACTAGTAGTAGTGGGAGCATGTAATATGCAGAAGACCCTTTCATACTTTTTACCAAAAGTAAGTTGCCTGTTAAAAATTAATTTCTTTACAGCATTGTTGTCTCTGCCTACAGTAAACAGGGCACACGGGGAAAGGGACGCACGTCGACGGACATCCTGTGGAGCGTGATCCCGTTGACACACTCTAGTGATGTAGCGTTCTACAGTTCGCCTTACACTCAGAAGCAGAGGATGAAACCACCACCACTGGCATGGAGAGCACGCCTCATTAGAAAACACCACAAGAATCTCCGAACAAACCGGGGTTAACCAGGCATCTACATCATTCAAGGTGAAGAAAAAGAAAGGTGGAGCCCAAAAAGTGGACAATAAAAGTAGAGGGCCAGAAGGGGCCTGTACCTACAACACATCGATAAAGGTAGAGGCCCAGAACAGTGACTCTTGGCGGCAGAAAAAACCATGAGAAAAAAGTGCTGGAAGACTACCAATGTTGTTATCTATCCGGTTTTCCATGACCTTATAAAATACCATGCACACCACAGCATACCGGCAGCTGACAAAGTACTGCTGTGGGAGTCTTGTCATGTTTGGTATGATGGCGTTAATTAATCTACACTGTGCTTGTATCGGCACGCTCATGGAGCACAGCGATGACGAGTGCGCAACCATGGAGGCGATCGACATGTCTCAGGATAACATTATACAAATCCACAAAGAAGAAGAAAGTTACACATTGCCTGATTTAAACACAATGGAACAGCGGAAGAACATCAAGAAGAGCCCTGTACTTTGAAAATTGAATAATAACGGAACAGACCCAGAAGGGGCCTGTACTTTTCAAATGAGACAATGAAAGTACAAGCCCAGAAGGGGCCTGTCCATAGACAATTAGACAATAAAAGGGCCTGTACTGTGCAAGTTAGACCATAAAAGTACAGGCCCAGTAGGGGCATGTACTTTGTAAGTTGAACACAGGATCATTAAACGGCCATTATTTTGACTGACAGTGATAAAACAGAAACAGAGCTCAGAAAGGGACTGTACTTTGAATAGAAAGAAAATGTACACCCACTGCTCAGAAAAGGATCTCGAGTTTGAATTTAAAAAATAGACAAACGACACCCATAAAGACCAAGGAATGGGCGGCCAATGTCCCCGCCGAAAAGGCTCAGGCACGGGGTGAAGATAAAGCCCTTTTGCACAGTGTGTTTCGGTAGTTGAAGGGGAACATGTCACATAAATGGATTGATGTGTACAAAACTAGTATCATTAGTACCTAATGTCTTTATGGAATTGGATTAAGCACATTAAATAGAGAGACGCTCGCCGGGGTCAAGAAGACAGCCAGCGTTTGAATCAGTTAGTCTAGAGGTAGAGCACCTCGTTAGCATAGCGGTAGAACCCCCCTCACAATTATGTCCAATGTTGTTGAAAAAACAACATAGATTGGACCGATTTGGAGGAACTTCATAGACATGGATTGGAATGAAAGAAAGTTATGGAATTGGATTAAGCACATTAAATAAAGAGACTCTCGCCGGGGTCAAGAAGACAGCCAGCGTTTGAATCAGTCAGTCTAGAGGTAGAGCACCTCGTTAGCATAGCGGTAGAACCCCCCTCACAATTATGTTTAATGTTGTTAAAAATTCAACATAGATTGGACCTATTTGGAGGAACTGCATAGACATGGATTGGAATGAAAGAAAGTTATGGAATTGGATTAAGCACATTAAATAGAGACTCTCGCCGGGGTCAAGAAGACAGCCAGCGTTTGAATCAGTCAGTCTAGAGGTAGAGCACCTCGTCAGTCTGGTTCTTTGCGGAGCTTATACAGGCTTTTTTTTTTGTTTTCTTTGTACTTTGGCTAGGGTTCGTGTAGCCTGACTGGTGACCAGATCGTACTTGTGCTCACCGTGGTTATTGTGCCCCTGATAAATCCAAACTGAGTGTTTGTTCCTGTATTTTACTGTGAGTTAATTACGTTTCGGCTGTTGTTTATTGTGAGCAGCTAGTATTTATGCTCACCGTGTTTTTCTTAACCCCCTTCAGTTACAAATGCAGCTTATACATGCCTGTTGTAGGTTTGCTAGGGTTGAACTGGCGTTACTGGTGAGCAGGTAAAACTTTTGCTCACCGCAGTTATTGGCTCCTTCCTAAGTCTAAAGGGTGCTTATACAGGTCTGTTCTTTGATTTTACTGTGCGTTCGCTAGTGTTCGACTGGCATTCATTGTGTTCTGCTGGTATTTCGACTCAGTTCTTTTTTGTACCCCCTAAGTCAAAAACGGAGCTAATACAGGCCGTTACTGGAGAGCAGGTAGTATTTATGCTCACTGTGGTTAGTTTGTCCCTCCTACATTAAAAGCTAGGTTTTACAGGTCTGTTCCTGGGTTGCTTTTCTGCACACCCTAAGTCAAAAAGGGAGCTTATAAATGTTCGTTCTACCTTTATAATGTGTGTGTACAAGACTTTTGCTCGTGCTGATTGGGAACCAGGTAATCTTTAAGCTCACCGAGTTTTTGTGTACACCCCAAGTCAAAATGGAAAGGGGCGACCACTCGGTCCCCCCGAACGTATGGTGGAGTACCCCGATCCCCCCGGGAGGCCATCTTGGGCGGGAGGCGTGTCTCGGCTGGTATGCCCGAAGCGGCGTAACCGGGGCGCGCCTTTTCCCGCCCTGGAGTGGGTTGTCCTAGACGATGACGCCGCCGACCACGCCTCCGGGGGCAAGGCGGAGGCGGGTTTACGCCCGCCCGAAGACGGATAAAAGGAGCAACAAGCCAAGAAAGCATCCTCTTGTTCCTGTGCTCTGAAGCTGCACCTCCCCGCTGCACGTGAGCTCGAGACGGAACGAAGAGCCAATTTTGAGCGTTGTAATTTTGTTCTTGTTTCTTACAGATATCTTTGTTGGAGAATGCCGGGCAAGAAGGTCGGAAAGCGGGTCGGTACCGATCAGATGCTCCGCATGCTCGTAAAGGAGGTAGCCGAGTTGAAGAAACAGATGGCGGTAAAGAACGGGGAGGGAGGCCCGAAGCGAGTCGTCGGACCAGCATTGCCGGGAGTAGTCCCTAGCGGGAGAGGCAAGAGGCCCAAGAGGGGGGCACCTGGGGGGGAGGCCCCGGTTCCCGATACACCGATAGAGGAGCCAGTCCCAGCACCGAAGGGGGGGGCATCCGATCCCCGCGGTAGTCACCCCCGTGAACGGAGAAGATATGCCTCCCGAGTTGGCTGCACAACTGGCAGCGTGGTTGGGAAAGGATAGTGAGGGCACCACGGCGGACGACGCCAGGGCAATAATGAGGCAACTGCGGGAATCTAGACAGGCTGCGAAGGCACCATCTTCTGTTCCCCCGCAGGTTCCGGTGGCTGAGATCGCAGCGGGCGCAAGTTTGTCGGCAAGTACAGTACCTTGTTCAGGTAAGCGGCTACTGCCGATTGCGGGGGAGGGGTCTGTACCCTCGCGAAGGGAGAAAGTGGCCAAGCATGTTCCACTCGAAATTAAGGAAAAGATTTGGGCCGATAAGTATGTTAACATGTTTTCTTTGCTTACTGACCATTACGAGATCGAGCATGTGAAGGCCCAAAAAAAGCTAATGCATCCAAGTGTTTGGCGCGCAAAAATGGCCGCCTTTAAGGTTAACGAGAACATAGGTACTTGGGGCAGAGCGTTTGGCATTTTCACCTCCATTATGGGTGAGCGAAGGCCTGAGTTGTTGACAGAGTTGCCTATTTATCAGACACGTATTATGGAGTATTCTATAGCGTACGAGGGCAATCAGTGGTTTTGTTATGACAATATTTTTAGGAAGGCTAAGGAGCACGACCTAGCTCTAACTTGGGATTGTTATGACTCCATTTCTTGGCAAAAAATGGAGAATTCAGGCATGTTAAAGGTACCATTGTTGGGGGGTAGCGGGGGTGAGTCTTCCCGCCAAACCTCTGGGACACCCTTTCGGACGGGTGCAGGTAACGAGCATCACTCGAAGTCGAGTGGCAACGCAGGTAAAAAGGGGATTTGTTGGAATTTTAACAGGGGAAAATGTTCAAGGCCTCAGGGGTCATGCAAGTTTAGACACGAATTTGGGGGGTGTGGACAGTCCTCTCATCCCGAGACCATGTGCAGAGCCAAAACGGGTGATAACGGTGGTAGGGGAAGCGCCAAACAGGTCTGAAATAGTCCGAGGGGCGCCTTTACCTACCCCGGTTGATACCATGGCAATGATTCCTTGGCTCAACGAATACCCGGATCATGTCTCCGCTGGGGTGTTGCGAGACGGGTTTTCGTATGGTTTCCGCATTCCAGTGGGGGATTTTCAGGGTAAAACAAGTTGTAAGAACAAACTGTCGGTCCTGCAGCATACGGCGGTGGTACAGGTAAAGATTGGGAAAGAGGTGACTCGAGGGCGGGTTGCCGGTCCATTCGATTTACCACCGGTTGCTAACTTTGTTTGTTCCCCCTTAGGGGTGGTCCCCAAGAAGGACCCGGGTGAGTTTAGGCTGATACATAATTTGTCAGCCCCACGAGGTCTTTCGGTGAATGATGCGTTAGACCCGGAAGTTTGTTCGGTGCGGTACGCATCTTTCGATGAGGCCGTCGCCATGTTGAATCGCCTGGGGCCCGGAGCGCTGATGGCCAAATCAGACATCGAGTCAGCGTTCCGGTTGCTCCCGGTACACCCAGACGATCAGCGTCTCCTTGGTTTCATGTTTCAAGGCCGCTATTACATGGATAAATGTATGCCAATGGGTTGCTCCATACCTTGTGCTTATTTTGAGAAGTTCAGTTGTTTTTTGCAATGGATATTCACAAGAAAGACGGGTTTTCAGCATGTGCACCCACATGCTGAAAAACCACATGCACCCAACTGCAGGTGCACAGTGGTTATCACCGCGAACACCGAGTTTTATTACGGACCGGTGACCTCTTCCTTTTTAAATTGATGCCTACATTGGAGCCTGGCACTAGGGGGAATAACAGGATACCATCTTCGCGAATATTAGATTGCCTGTGAATGCCTACCCCATCTTGAATCAGTTTCCTACCTAGATCACCGGCACCCTGAAGACTGCGAGATATAGCATAAGAACTACCACTGGACGCACCAAGTTGTATCCAGTTGACTATACCTTCTCTATATAAATGAAGGTTACATGCCTTTGAATACCTGGAAGCTACTATTTTGCGATCCACTAGGTGGGTCTGTATAGATCCCAATTTCAATACTGAATCAATTCGCCCTGACGAAGTTCCACAAGGTTAATGGAACGAAACGCGTTGGCTGTGCCTGTAATTGAAAAAAACTGCTAATAAAGAAGAAGATAAACAATATACTTTCTTTCCTTTGGACTCTCATTGAGTGCACCTTCCATTTTTTGCATTTGGATCTAAGAACCTTGAGGAACATAACAATATTTACCCGGCAAGAAGATGAAGGATAATTGCCACTGAATACAGAGGAAGCCACTGTGGCAGACATCAATAAACACTAAATATAACAAACAAAATATTAGGAAGTGAAAAATACATCATGAAGTTACATTTCATGGATATTACCAATGAAAAGTAGACCTATGACTTATTGTTCAAAAGATAAGTACCTTTGGTCTGAGCAAACAGATTCTGGACAGATAAGCATCTATTACCTTGAAAAAAATTAAAAAAGGGGAAAAGCTGTGCGTTACTCCAAGGACCAACATGAAAAGCATACAACATAACACTACGTACAATAAAATAAAATTGGAAGTACGCCTACCTCATCACATATCCATTCTTTTCCTTTCAAGGTAGCAAACGAAGAATCATATAATTTAACATTTGAAACTATTGCTTCTAACCTTCCAGTAAGACGTTTCTTCCACACATCAGAAACTTTTTTCGTGAGCACAGAGTCGGAGAATGGGGGGGATATAAGCCGTGATGGAGAAACTTTAACCTGTGCTGTTGAGAGTAACATGTGGCCTGCACTTGGTGCGAGGCTTGCTGGAGATGGTGCGACCCGTGCCGGAGACAGGGCGAGCCGTGCTGGAGATGATGAAAGGTGACTTGGTGACCATGAAATTTGAGATTCGGGAAGACGTGATGGTGACAGTGGAAGAGGTGCAGGACATGATGGTAGCACAGAAGAGCAAGTATCACTAGTTATTTTGCCTGAAAAAACATTTTTAAAAATGTACTTTATTAACAAGTTAGATCAACCAAGACAGTACCATAATATATAACCGGAGGAAATAACAAACATAACAATTGCTCAGGAACATCAAGGAGTCTGCTTTTAAAAGGTTCATGTGGAGAACAACAAAGTTCCAAATAATTATAGAGAGAATGAAAGAGGCTGCGGAGGTAACATGAACATGTCAAGGATAAAAAGGTAATAAACCTGAAATTACCTGGATAGCTAGTACGGCCTCAACATGTCCAAATTACAAGTTCTACTTAATACTTTGTTTTTGTCATTCATTAGCTTTACACGCTTCCCTTTAATTTCTCCAACAGAGTAGGGTCCTGAAAATCTAGTCTCCTAAGAGCCGCCTTTTCTGGTTGTTCGCCTAACATTTTGCAAAAGCACTAACTCCTTTCTGGAAGCTGTATGGATTATCAGCCTGATTCATGAAGCGAAATAGCGCCCGCAATGGCTGCGAAAACGCAATTGCGGGTGCAAAACACGGAATCGGCATTCAAGTACGAAATAGCGAAATCGCTAAGAAATAATAGCGATTGGAATAGCGATTACGCTGTAATAGTGGCAGACTCCGGGAAGTCGAGCATTAGCGATACGGAAATAGCGACCAACCACGGAATCTGCGAAATGATTAGCGAAACGCAATATTGTCTCAATCGGCATTCATGAAAGAAATACATTAGCGAAAAAGCGCTAAATCGCACGTTTGCGCGGCGCAATTTAAGGACAACTCAAAGCAGGTGGTAACCATAAAAGCCATGATGAAGCTAAATTTGAAAAACTGTTAGCCAATCACCAACAGGTCCAGGCCTGACCAATCACACATAAGGACATTCAGCAGCAGCATTAGGCGTTCCACAATGCCTGGGATGTACATGGTGGTGAGGCGGCGAAGGCTACAGCGAGCAGCACAGAGGAGACGCATGAGGCAGGCAAGGATTTACCGGCAGCGGATCACCTTGCTGGGCCAAACCAGAGAACAGATTTATGCAAAATACAGGCTGAATGGGGAAGTGATCACCTGGCTGATACAAGAGCTCGACCCCATCATGCAGCACCCAACAAGGCGAAACAATTCTGTGCCCACACATGTGTAGGTATTGTGCAGCCTGCACCTCCTGGCCTCCGGCAGTTTCCAGGGCATAGTAGCCGCTGCTGGGGGGATATCCCAGCCCACCATGTCACGCTGCCTCCACACTTTTGTTGACGCCATGCTCAGCCAGCTCCACCGGCACATCACATTTCCCACGAGCCAACAGGAATTGGACCTCACTAAACTACAATTTTATAATGTTGCCCATTTTCCCCATGTCCTCGGCTGCATAGACTGTACCCATGTCGCCATCTGCCCACCAGCTGGCACGGAGTATATGTACCGCAACAGGAAGTCCTACCACTCCCTCAACATACAGATGGTCTGCAATGCCAAGACCATCATCACTGACATTGTGGCCCAGTACCCAGGGAGTACCCATGACTCCTTTATCTTCAGGCACAGCGGACTCCACACACGACTGATCAGGGGAGAGTATGGGGAAGGACACCTACTTGGTAAGTACACTTTGTCGACAATGTCACATTGCTATGAAGTAACTGCGCTGCACAGGCAATCAACATCTGCTCCTCTCATTCAGGTGACAGTGGCTACGCCCTACGGGAATACCTCCTGACCCCTTACCTCAACCCTGCCACACCTCCGCAACGGCGCTACAATGTTGCGCACATCCGGACAAGGAACTGTATTGAAAGGACATTTGGCCTGCTCAAGAGCAGGTTCCGTATACTGCACAAGACAGGTGGGGCCATGCATTACAGTCCTGCAGCGTGCTGCCGCATTGTGGCTGTCTGTGCAATGCTTCATAACATTGCAACCAAGCGCCGGATACCAGTTGACATCTCAGGCAGTGAATCTGAGGGGGACGACCGGCCACCAGCACATGCGCACCATGCACGCGGGGAGAACCCAGCTGAAGGCCACAGACGTCGCAACCACATCACAGCTAACAATTTCTAGCCCACCCCCTTCCCCCTTCCCCCACCCCACATATCACAATTGCATGCAACATGTAAGGATTACACAAGGCGAATGTGTGCAGCAAAATAAATGTATTTGTTTGAATCACAAGATAAAAGGGTCATGGTAACAACTATTTTCAAAATCCAGTATTCCAGCATACTGCATGTAAAGGTTCATGGCAGGCTTAGCTTCAGCCTGCGCCTGTGTCCCTGACACAATGTCATTGGCGCCTCCGGCGCACATTTCCCAGGCGCCTGTGAGGCTCTTCCTCATCCTGGGCAGCTGGACCAGGCGTAGCCCTGGTGCTGCGCCTAGGTGGGGGGGCCTGCGTTGCAGAGTTGCTGCTCACGCTGGAGGCAGCCTCACTCGCATCATCTCCCCCTACGATGGCCGGTAGCACAGGTGTATGCAGTGGGATCACGGCGGTGGTCAAGTGCTCCAGCACCCGGGTAATGTCCTCGCAGCACTGGACCAGTTGGTGCTGCTGGGTCAGAGAGCGCCGCGACAGCTGGGTGGTGGCATTTGCTGCCACATAATTTGAGCGACTATAGCTCGACAGCCGGCTCAACAGCTGGTGGTGGCGCCTGCTTGCAACACTGCGCTGCTTCACCAGCGCTGCAGTATTGGCCTCCATTGCCGCCGTCATGCGCTCCATGGCCGCCGTCATGCGGTCCACCCGCTCGCCGACTCCCGCCACATTGCGGCCGATCTTATGCAGCTGGAGCTGGATGGCTCCTTGCTGCTGCGACTGGCGCTGGTGTAAACGGAGCATTCGCCGCTCCACGCTCATGCAGGCATGGAGATGCCCATTGCCCCTCCTGCTGTTCGGCCGCTGTGTAGCGGATGTGGCTGGCCCAGATCGTGTTGGACGAGCTGCAGGTGGTGTAGCAGCTGGTGTTGCAGGTGCGGCAGGCACTGGAGGCACATTGGTGGGGTGCCTTGCTCTGGCAGCCGGTGGGCCTGCAGATGTTGCAGCAGGTAAGGTGGGGGGCCTGGCCTTGGCAGCCGGTGGGCCTGTAGATGTTTCAGCAGGTAAGGTGGGGGGCCTGGCCTTGGCAGCCAGTGGGCCTGCAGATGTTGCAGCAGGTAAGGTGGGGGGCCTGGCTGCTGGTGTTGGCGCAAGGGCTGGTGGCTGGGTAGCGGGTAGGGATTCCTCCTCCTGGGCCTCCTCGTCGATCAGCAGCCTCTCGCTGTCACTGCTATCATCCGCACCTGTGAGGGTAAGTGGATACTCATTAGGTGCATGTGACTGTCAGACGTGCAGATGTTACATGCATGCTGGGTGACATTCCCTGGATGGCTGTGGATTTGCGCACTTAGGAACCTTTCTGGCCGCATTGTGGTACTACTACATTGTGGACATACTACGTCTCCCACAATGCCTCAGGGCATTTCCTGATGCACAACATAGGCATGATTAAGGGCCAATGAGTGAGCCTATTTGGTCAGGGACGGTCATAGGGGACAGAGTCGCAGTCGCATGCCACTTACCTTGGGTGTCTTGGGTGGGGCGGGAGGAGTCCAGAGTGGTCACGCCAACATACGCCTCCCTCTCCAAGGTGTCCTCTACCTGGTCCTCCAGGGGGGTGTTGGGTGGGACAGTCGGTCCACCACCTCCAGTGCCTGATGCCTCACCAAGACGCTCCGCCACCCTCTCCTTGGCACGCCCTCGGAGGTCGTACCAGCGCTTTTTCAGCTCCCCCAACGACCTGTCCGCAACGCCTACAGAGTTGATGCTGGAGGCAATCCCCACCCAGATCCTCCGCTTCTCCTGTTCTGGGACCCTCCTGGAGTTGGCACCAAAGAGCGGGTCGTGTTTGGCCACCACCCCTTCTATAAGGTTCTCCAGCTTCTGCTCGGAGAACTTTAGTTTGCGCTTGCGGCCAGCGCTGTTGCTGGGGCCAGGCAGAGGTTCGTCGGACATGGCGGTCGCTATTTCGGCCGGGTCGGGAGTCGCTAACGGAGGTTTAGCGGCAGCTTTACGTCGTGTACACTCGAATGATAGCGTCACTGTGGTGTTTGGGGGTGGGATTTGGCTGCTTCCTGGTTGTGATGTCATCACGGTGCTCGGAATGCGTCTTCCCGTTTTCCAGATCCCGCGAGAATGCGACTCGCAATCCCGATCGCACGGGATTGCGAGTCGCAATCCCGATCGCTGGTGGCCGGAAATAGCGATTATTCTGCGTTTTTTGTAGGTCGCTAACGGCTTTAGCGCCCGCGTGCGAGTCGCTATTTTTTCCCCGAAAAGTACATGAATGCCGTTTTGCGTTTCCTCAATAGCGAGTCGCTATTATTCGCTATTAGGGACACGCAAAACGGCATGTACATGAATCAGGCTGTATATCTCTTGCAAAGTCTATTTTTATATTGGATTTTTTGCCTTTCCTGGTCAACCGCTATATTCTGCTTCACCTACTCCTGCAACTCTGCTGCTCTAATTTTCATTTCTGCAACAATTGCGGGATAATCACTTTCTGATGGTTCTACAAACTGCAGCTGATAAAGGAAACATAAAAAGCAAGAATTTTTTTTTACTTCTTTAGAAGTGGGATAAGTCTTCAAAGAGAATTATCTAATAAGACTTAACAAATCTAAAATTGGTATGTAAACCAAATAAAAGAAAAGTACATAGAGAATATAGGGCACATAACATTTTACAGATAGAAATATTAAGTCATGTATTGAAAATCTCATACCAGTTCATTACCCAGCTCACTAGGGAATGTTGCTTCACGGCCCATGTAGAGTAGAAACGGGGAAAATTTTGTGGTAGAATGCGGCTTCGAGCGTAAAGCAAACAAAGCATGGTCTAAATAACGATCCCAATCAGTCTGATGCTCATTCACATACTTTGCCAATGTGCTGTAGAAGTAAAAAAAGATGTTGCATATGTCATTTTTTAAAGTAACGGATCATTACTGGACGTTGATTTGAACTTACATATGTGTTACAGAAAAACAATCATTAAACATTACAAAACTTGAAAAGCGACCCAAAAAGAAACATGACATTAACGTATGCACTACTCACAATAACACACATTACCTTTTAATGTTAGCATTTGTACGCTCATCTAACCCATTTGTCTGAGGATGATAGGCTGAACTGACAGAACGTTCGATGTTCAACACCTTAAATAATTTAGAGTTAACCTAAAAAGCAAACATAGATACAATCCGCAAAAGAAATGAAATACAACGTACAAATACGAATGATTAAAGAAAGATTGAATACATACTTTTCAAAAGAGAAAAAAGAAATAACACAATATGAAAACATGACAACAATGGCAGAAAAAGGTACTTCACTTACTCCGTTCAAAAACTCCCGCCCTTGATCAGAGAAGATCCTTTTCGGACAACCATGGCGAAGAAAGATTTCTAAAAGTCTCGCAGATACCTCGGAATCTTTCTTCCGTTTTAAAGGGAATGCCTCTACCCACTTGGAAAAGTAATCGGTTGCAGTGAAAATATATCTGTAGCCTGCAGCAGTTGTAGGTAAGGGTCCCATCAAATCCACTCCTAGAAGCTCCCAAACACGAGTCACCTTTAAATAAACACAATTGAAGAACTATAGGATAGGAACTTCGAAAAAATAACTTTGGTGACAGTCCTTTAAGAAAAAGTATGACAATTTTAAACATACTTTAATTGGTTTTAACTCTGGGCACTTCTTGAGAGATGGCTGTTCCTTTTGACAAGCATCACAATGTTTAATCTGCAAATACATAATTCCAAAACTCAAATGAAAAGGATGTCTGATTGTACACAAAATCAAAAATTTAACCAATACAAGTACCCAAAAATGCATTTCAAGTACTAAAGAAGCATGTGAATTGTTTACCATCACCAAGGCAAACAACATTATCACTCTCCCAATCTTTTATATTACTAGTCATATCGGGCCAAAAAAAACGGGCTGCTATGCTTCTCTGTGTTTTATTGATACCAGAATGGCCCCCAAATGTCGACGAATGAAATTCATGAAATATTTTTAGAGCAGCTTCAGCACCAACAACAACTTTCCTCTTCCCATCTTTAAATGTATAGAACAAATGTCCATCTATCAACGAAAAAGAGGAAATATTTGCAAAAAATAGCATAATCAAAATACCACATAAACACATCGACAAGCAATGGCGAACATGCTGAAAACACATGGCAAAAAAATACAAATACAAGTAAAAAATAATACCTTGGACTATGTAGTTTTTGGACATTCGACGCAATGTATGCTTCTCTAATTTGGTAAAGCCAACAGGATACACATTACGGCTCAAATAAGCCACAATGTCATTGAATTTGCAGGGATCCATTTTGATTGCCACTGAAAATAAATAATTAATAAAAATAAAAGCAAATTGGGTACATTAGATATTCTTCAAGAGGAAAAGAGAATGATAGACTGATAGCAAAAGTACCTCAGGCGTTTAAAAGTAAGACCTTACTATATAAATGTCATACATTTACTTAATTAAAACACTACAAAGGCTTTGAAACAATCATGAAGAAGGGAAAAATGGCATCTAAAGAAATGGCACCTGACATTGTAATAAAACACAAAATACTAAAATGAATTACAGATGAAACTATCGTACATCTATTAAGGGCATCCACAATTACTAAGAAAGACTTTCAACGACATTAAACTGCAAATGAGAATCAATGTACGTCACAGGCCAAAATTAGGTGACACATACAAGGAATGCTCACAAAACCGATTATTTATTAATTATAATGGGCACAACATTGTTCACTTTCAGCATACCTCTATGGACAAGACTACCATTCAAAAGACAACATACTTCTTGAGTAGTGAGTAACTTTGCTGGCGTCATGGCATGCATAAGGACGTTCAGGGAGAAGCCAAAACGTACTCTCAAAATGATGGCTCCAAAGAATTTGCAAAAACATTTAAAATTCATCACTTTTGCACGCGGCAGGCAAAAATTGACATTAGCACACTTCATTCAACCAGTAATAACAATCAGTGTAACGTCTAAGAATACTTTGAAAATCATGGCTCTGAAGACTTAATAAAACTAGGGGTTGGAATCGCATGGTCAAAGGGCAGTGACAACAACACTCACCAAGTATAAGAAACACAAGAGTGGGTTGCAGTACACAGTGAAGTCTGTGAAAAAATGCAAGGGATGGACTACAGACTGAAGTGGAAGAGACCCGAAGCAAGGGTTGGACTGAAGACTGTAAGCAGGGCTGTGACTGCGACCTAGGTAAAGTTGGAGAAAGTTTTGAACAATTATGACTCGTTAAATTGACCATTTAATGTGCACACGTTGGAAAATGACGGTGTTCGTGAACAACTCATGCATCAAATTCAATTTCACAAACATTGGGGTTCCATGAAATTTGTAAACGGAAGGCCAAAAAATACTCGCCAACTTTAAAGAAGACAAAGGTGAGTAGCAGGAAACAGTCGAAGTAAAAAGAATGCAGGGTTGGACTACACAGTGGAGTGGCACAGAAGCGAAGGAAAGAATGGGCCGCAGACGCAGAGGTGGGAGTGCGACCTACAAAAAATAGTGGGAAAAAAATTATTATAACTCTTAAGAACACGTTCAACAATGATGGTGTCATGCTCACCAACAACTTACATACACAAAGGGTTTCATCACATTTTAAGAGGGAAGGCAAAAAACATAACACCACAATTACATTAAACAAATGGTTGGTTGCAAAACACACTTAAGTGATGGTGAAAACAAGGTAGGGTTGCACTACACACTAAAGTACAAGAAACGTGGAGCAAGAATCACAGCATTACATTACAATGCAAGGTAACAATGAGAAAAATTATTTGGAGGACATTGGCCATAGAGACTGAGTGCGTAGCACTGATACAAAAACACATGGGTGTGTTTCTACGTCAAATCGATTGGACAGAGACAGATTACAGCACAGGTCTTAAAAATCTCAGATTCTGACCCCCCCCCCCCGATCCAAAACTTTTAAGCATTGAGACGCCCTCCAGACGAACATTTCAGGACCCTGAAAAAACATGGGTGCCTCCAATTTTAAGAAACACGTGGAAATGTACATTGATGAAGGACTCGTAGCATTACTTTAAAATCGCACGCTGCATGTGCTATGCAATGGGGTTAAAACATGATTATTATTAGAAATTTTAGGAAAAAAACTGGCAAGCCACCCACGGCCACGCCCATGGCAGCCTTTGGAGTAACGTTCGATCACGCGCAACACCCATTAAACTCACCGGGCTTCAGCCAATAGTCGTGTGTCACCCCGGGCACACACACAGCTGCACCCGAACGTTGAACTGGTCTTTAAAAGACCATTCGAATGTTAATTAGGCTTTGCACCCCTTCTAAGAGCCCCTGCAGCCCCACTCGGCCTACTGCTTAAAGTTCAGCACCCCAGAAATGTTTTCGTAAACCCCCCCGAAAATTGACTCTGGTTGTGCTCCATTAGCAAAATGGTAAGCACATGCGTTGCACGTTAGAAAACACATTAGTGGCTATCATATTAACAAACACGTGAAAATGTGCATTGCATTAAATTTCGAAAAAACATGAATGCCTCCAATATTAAGAAACACGAGGGATTGTACATAGCTGAAGGACTCTGAGCATTAGTTTGAAATCGCACACAGCATGTGCTATGCGATGTGGTTAAAACATGATTATTAATGGAAAGTTTAAGAAAAAAACAAGCAAGACACCCACGGCCACGCCCATGGCGGCCTTTACAGTAACGTTCGATCACGCGCAACACCCATTGAACTCACCGGGCTTCAGCCGCCCCCCCTCCCCCACCGCGTCGTGTGTGGCTGAGGCAGCCCGGGCTGAGACAGATCCCAGGCACACACGGAGCCTCACCCGAACGTTGAACGGGTCTTAAAAAGACCATTCGATTGTTAATTAGGCCTTGCAACCCCTTCTAAGAGCCCCTGCAGCCCCACTCTGCCTACTGTTGAAAGTTCAGCACCCCAGAAAGGTTTTCATAGTCCCCCCCCCCCCCCCTGAAAATTGCCTCTAGTTGACCACCATTAGCAAAATGTTTAGCACAATCGAAAACACATTAGTGGCTGTCATATTAACAAACACGTGAAAATGTGCATTGCATAAAAGTTCAAAAAAATATGGGTGCCTCAAATATTAAGAAACACGAGGGATTGTACATAGCTGAAGGGCTCGGAGCATTAGTTTGAAATCGCACGCTGCATGTGCTATGCAATGTGGTTAAAACATGATTATTAATGGAAAGTTTAGGAAAAAAACAAGCAAGCCACCCACGGCAACGCCCATGGCGGCCTTTGCAGTAACGTTCGATCACGCGCAACACCCATTGCACTCACCGGGCTTCAGCCGCCCCCCCCCCCCTCCCCCACCGCGTCGTGTGTGGCTGTGGCAGCCCGGGCTGAGACAGATCCCAGGCACACACGGAGCCTCACCCGAACGTTGAACGGGTCTTTAAAAGACCATTCGATTGTTAATTAGGCCTTGCAACCCCTTCTAAGAGCACCTGCAGCCCCACTCTGCCTACTGTTTAAAGTTCAGCCCCCCGAAAGGTTTTCATAGCCCCCCCCATCCCCCCCCCCCGAAAATTGCCTCTAGTTGACCACCATTAGCAAAATGTTTAGCACATTCGAAAACACATTAGTGGCTGTCATATTAACAAACACGTGGAAATGTACATTGCATAAAAGTTCGAAAAAAGATGGATGCCTCCAATATTAAGAAACACGAGGGATTGTACATTGCTGAAGGACTCTGAGCATTATTTTCAAATCGCACGCAGCATGTGCTATGCGATGTGGTTAAAACATGATTATTAATATAAAGTTTAGGCCAAAAATCAAGCAAGCCACCCACGGCCACGCCCATGGCGGCCTTTGAAGTAAAGTTCGATCACGCGAAACACTCATTGAACTCACCGGGCTTCATCCACCCCCCCCCCCCCCACTCTCCCCCCCCCACCCCCCCCCCCCTCCCACCGTCGTGTGTGGCTGTGGCAGCCCGGGCGGAGACAGATCCCAGGCAGACACAGAGCCTCACCCGAACATTGAACGGGTCTTTAAAAGACCGGGCCTTGCAACCCCTTCTAAGAGCCCCTGCAGCCCCACTCTGCCTACTGCTCAGAGTTCAGCCCCCCCGAAATGTTTTCTTAAACCCCACCGAAAATTTACAGTAGTTGGCCTCCATTAGCAAAATGTTTAGCACATGCGTAGCACGTTCGAAAACACATTAGTGGCTGTCATATTAACAAGCATGTGGAAATGTACATTGCATAAAATTTCGAAAATACATGGATGCCACCAATATTAAGAAACACGGGGGTTTGTACATTTCTGAAGGACTCGGAGCTTTAGTTTCAAATCGCACGCAGCATGTGCTATGCAATGTGGTTAAAACATGATTATTAATGGAAAGTTTAGGAAAAAAACAAGCAAGCCACCCACGGCCAAGCCCATGGCGGCCTTTGCAGTAACGTTCGATCACGCGCAACACCCATTGAACTCACCGGGCTTCATCCCCCCCCCCCCCCCCCCCCCCCCACCGCCACCGCGTCGTGTGTGGCTGTGGGAGCCCGAGCTGAGACAGATCCCAGGCACACACGGAGCCTCACCCAAACGTTGAACGGGTCTTTAAAAGACAATTAGATTGTTAATTAGGCCTTGCAACCCCTTCTAAGAGCACCTGCAGCCCCACTCTGCCTACTGTTTAAAGTTCAGCCCCCCAGAAAGCTTTTCATAGCCCCCCCCCCTGAAAATTGCCTCTAGTTGACCACCATTAGCAAAATGTTTAGCACATTTGAAAACACATTAGTGGCTGTCATATTAACAAACACGTGAAAATGTGCATTGCATAAAAGTTCAAAAAAACATGGATGCCTCCGATATTAGGAAAAACAAGGTATTGTACATTGCTGAAGGACTCGGAGCATTAGTTTCAAATCGCACGCTGCATGTGCTATGCAATCATGCTTAAAACATGATTATTAATAATAAGTTTAGGACAAAAAACAAGCAAGCCACCCACGGCCACGCCCATGGCGGGCTTTGGAGTAACGTTCGATCATGCGCAACACCCATTCAACTCACCGGGCTTCAGCCGGACCCCATCCCCCCCACCCCCGCGTCGTGTGTGGCTGTGGCAGCCCGGGCGGAGACAGATCCCAGGCAGACACAGAGCCTCACCCGAACGTTGAACGGGTCTTTAAAAGACCGGGCCTAGCAACCCCTTCTAAGAGGCCCTGCAGCCCCACTCTGCCTACTGCTTAAGAGTTCAGCCCCCCGAAAGGTTTTCATAGCGCTCCCCCCGAAAATTGCCTCTAGATGTCCACCATTAGCAAAATGTTGAGCACATTCGAAAATATAATTAGTCGCTGTCATATTAACAAACACGTGCAAATGTACATTGCATAAAAGTTCAAAAAAACATGGATGCCTCCAATATTAAGAAACACGAGGGATTGTACATTGCTGAAGGCCTTGGAGCATTACTTTCAAATCATAACGTACATAATCTCGGAGCATTACTTTCAAATCGCACGCTGGAAGAAGCAAGCATAACATAACGTAAATTAAAGTAAAGTAAATAACTACAGATGCAAGACTTTACTCACCGACGAGCTGCGGTAAAAGGAAATTTTCAAGAACGTCACGCTATTATATACACCACATCATTCGATAATTGGTTACATCTGAGTGATACAAAATATGAGCAACCGCTGATTGGATGGACTGTCATAAAGACTTGTGATTGGTCTGCGACGAATCTGCGCCGAGAAAGGGGAAGCAGTGAATTATGGCTACGTAGTGTAAACGTCATGAAAAATCAAATGCGCATGCGCACAAACACAGGGGGGCCGCTCAAGCACGGGATGCAGCGGCTCATAGAACACCACAATGAAGCACATTTTTAAAGTATAATTCTGAGGTGAGATGGAAAAGAATATTTAAACTAGATCAAAACATGTCGATTGAGCGACGCATTGTTTAATTAGTAAAACCATATGTCTATGCAATTTTAGTGTTCATGTCTATGGAAAATGGTTTCTGCAGATGACAGTGCGTAATCGCATCATGCTTTCAGGGTATATTTGCGACAGTCTTCTCCAAAATGTACTAAGGGCTACAGACTACACCCTCACCGCTCTCCTGCTGAATAGCTGTGGTATATTTCCGTATAGGTTTGATGATATAATATTGATGGCAGCACCCCCATTATGAAAGTTGTTCCAGCACCCTTGTGGCTCCCATCTACCCTTATCCTCTATCAGTGCAGGGTGTCTAATCTTTACCCATGAGGGCCGGATCTTTGCCATATACTCATGACTGGCACATGGGGCCAGTTTACATACAAAGAAACACTGGGCCTAGTGTACTAACAGAGGCTGCAGATGGCACACCAGCTTTTTGCAAACTGTTGTTGATTTTGTGATGTGACCTGCGTGCGAACAGCCACATGGTAAAACCTCCAGTCGCAGTTGAGGCAGCCGAACGGATATTCATGCAACAGGTGCTATGTGCCACCCCTGTGATTAGCACCAAACATAGAGATGGGGACCTCCATAGAAGAGCAGACTACCATCCCTATGTTTGCTTTCACAAACGTAAAACTTTTTAGGTCGATCTTGTTCGACCTGTTATATCTCTACTGTGGGGTTTGGCAAACACACTGATTGCCATTCGTTACTATCTGTGGCATTCAGAAATGCTGGCTTCTTATTTGTTCATTTCTGTCACAGTCCCTCTTTTTTGTGTTTAGTTCTCCTTCCGGCGATTTCAAACAGAGAACATTTTTTAATTAGCCATCACACAGTACAGCGTGTGATTGCCTCTCTTCCCTCCTCCCATCTGGCTATTGCAGGTCAGGCGTTGTTTTTTTAGGTCTAGGAAAGCAGCGCCGGGCTAGCAGACGCCCATTTCCCGAAATGAAGTCTCTTTCATGGCTTTGTGTTGTTGCTTTCGTTATTTGCACATTGACTTATCAGCCCCAAGCTTTTTTAGACATGCTGTAAAAATGCTGTGCTTCATGTTTCTGTCTCAAGACTTTCCCATTAAAGACCCTTCAGAGACAGCGCTGTAACATGCGCACACTGTGCCAACCAACCCATCCCCACAGGCCCCCCACCCTACTCGCTTGTGTATGCATCAACCCAGTCTTTTAATTGACTTATTCTTGTCCTTTATGTTGCCACCCGGGCCTTATCTGCAAACATGCATGGAGAGTTCTAGGGCTCAACAGAACTCCGCTTTCGGTGAGCCAGGGCTAAGGTCAGGCTGCTTATCTAAAAAATGCACATACACCAGTATAGTATTACGAGCGAGGACCCCGAGCGGCCATGCACTCCTTTATTTAAGCCTTCAGGTGAGCCCGCCCTCCGGGTGCATGCAACCGTGGCAACACTGTATAGTGCGTGCCGGGTGGCTCCGTCACTACATTTCTTTTAGATACAACGCTGCCCAATGTTCACAAATTCTTCTTTGTGCTTGCAGCACACAAAGTCTCGAAGTCTCTGGTTGGGGACAGGATTCGGCCAAAGGTCATACCTCTGGCTCCGGGAGTTGTTGGTAGCCCCTGTCCCTGCGGTGTCATCTACGGATGACGATGTGCTCGGACTGATGGTTGTCTGTTCTTCAGCTGCTGGTGTCCTTTTCTCTTGGTGCTTCGGCGCAGGGTCGCCATTTCTCCCTGGGGCGTTTGGTGGCGATATCGCCTCTTCTCCTCCTTCTTCTCCGTCATTTCCTCTGCTTTCTCTGCAGGACCTGATATTAATTTTGTTGAACCAGGAGAATTTCCTTGCAATTGTGTGATATTTCCAGCCGGGATGGCGATCTTTGACTATGACGCGGTCTCCCACTCAAGTGGCTATTCTTCTGGCTTGATCCAGATCTCCTGGACCCTACGACGGATCGGCACAAATACTGTCTCGGGGGGGGGCCTTCTTGAACAGCAAATGTGATGGGGCACACTGCGTTGTGCAGTGCCGTGTCTGGCAATATGCTCTCAAGAATTGTTGCAGGGATTGCTCTGCATCTTCGCCTCTCTTGAATCCAATCCTCAGAGCTCGGTTTAGGGTCAGCATGAAATGTTCAACCTCCCCATTCGCTTGCGGCCACTGTGGTGGGATTTTGCAATGTCGGATGGCGTGGAACGCCATATATTCTTGGAATTCTCACCCCTGGAAGGGCGGCCCATTATCCGATTTGATTTCTTCTGAGAGTCCCATCATCGTGGAGAGGCGGTCTAGGGTGGCCTTTACCTGTGGAAAAGCAGTGGTCGACACGACCTCTAAGACTGGAAATTTGGAGTGAGAGCCAATGAGGACTAGTGTATTCCCCCCATCCGGAAATGATTCAAAGTCGATGCTGACTTGGGTCCATAGGTCCTGGCACGGGTTCTTTGTGATGATCGGATGAGGGCCTGGTCATTACTGGTGATGTTGCAGGAATGGCAGGCACACATGGTTTTGTCAACTCTGGTGTCCATACCAGGAAACCATACTTTGTTCCGGAGACAGGCCTTCGTTTTGGCTATCCGCTGGTGTTCCTCTTGTGCCAGGTGAACCACTCCCTTCTGGAGGCCCCGGGGAATTACTATGGTGGTGCCACGCATTACTATCCTGTGCAACCCTTCACTTAGCTCGCTACGGGCCCTCCATAAATGTTGGCGTGACAATCTTTCGTCAGCGGTTAAGGCCCAAGCCCCGTCGAGGAAGTGTTGCCAGCTCCGGTCACCCAGCGTTCTCTTCACCTTGAACAGGCTCTGGTCAGCCGCTGGTCAGCCGCGGTGGCACTTCCTTTGTCTACCAGTGTGAGCGCCTTCGGGCGCGCTTCCTGGGACACCCTTGGGAAAAATTCTTTGGTGTCTTCCTCATTGTTGGACTGCCCAGCCTGCGCAGTCCTGGTAGGTTGCCCCGACAAAAAGTCAACAGGGTTGTTGATGCCGGGGCGAAAGACCACTTCACAACGGTAAGCTTGCAGTTGTACCGCCCATCTTTTGATTCAAGGAGGTGCTATTCGGGTGGTGCCAGCAAAAAGAGGGATCAGCGGCTTCTGGTCAGTTACCACGCGAAACCCCTGCCCATAGAGATACAAGTGCAAGTGATGACATGCCCACTTAATTGCCAGTGCTTCTCTGTCTATCTGGCATACTGCATCTCAGTTTTCGTCAGGTCTCTGCTGGCATAGGCCACGGGAACCATTCTTTAGCTGATGTTTCTTAAAGAACAACGGCCCCTACCCCCTCTGGGCTAGCTTCTACCACCACTTCAGTCCATCTAATGGATTGAAAGTACGCCATGACAGTCTTGTCCATGAGGGCTTCTTTGATAGCATGAAGCAATGGGTCTTCTTTTGCCGTCCATTCCTATAGTACTCCAGATTTCGTGAGACTCTTGAGAGGTTCTGAGAGTTACGCCAAGTTTGGAATGAAGCTGCCACAATATGTGGCCATGCCCAGGAAACTGCAGGCCTCTGTGGGCGATGTGGGCCTTGGAGAAGAACGTATAGCTGCGGCCTTCTTTGGGTCAACCTGGAGGTCGTCTCATGAGAAGATGTAGCTGAAAAACTTCAGACTCTTGATAAAATGAGCAATTGGCACGATGAAGGGGCAGCCACTGTCTGCGAGTAGTTGAAGGGTGTTTCTCAGATGCATGTGATGTTCCTCCGGTGTCTTCGAGAACACCAAGATGCTGTCACTCAGGTTGATGACCACTTGTAGCCTTAAAAGTGTTTCTCGAATAGCGTTCTGAAACACTTCGTTGCCTGACGATACCCTGAAACTCAGCCTCTTGTACCATCGCAACCCCACATGAGTGAAGTTCTAGCTGGTGTTAGCCAGAGTTGAGGTCGAGTTTTGTGATGTTCAGGTGTGGGTCACGCACTCCTCAGTGAGATTTAAGGTGAGCAGGTTGTGGTGTGCATCAGAGATATCACCCCCTAAGGATAGCAAAAACAGACCGGTGGTCGTATCTAAATATTCTGCGTCTTCAAGGGCATACAAAAATGCCATTTTGAAACATTGGCCAATTATCTGTCGAGAACAGGACTTCAACGGGATTTTCAGTGAACAACCACTGTTTGCTTACAAAAGAGGTAACAACCTGAAGGAACTCATAAAGAAACCCAAATCCACATCAACGATCAAATACAAAGGCAACCAACCTTGCCTGAACTGTCAAAATTGTAACAACATGATCAAAGGCCCAGTGATAAAACATCCTATGAAAGGGACTGACATCAAATTGAAATTGAATGCCACTTGCGACACTGAGAATGTGGTATATATTGTGAAATGCCCTTGCGGGCTAATATATACTGGAAAAACCACACGCAAGTTAAAACAGAGAATAAATGAACACAAGAGCAATATAAGGACAGTCAATATGAAATCTAATCTGGCTGTACATTTCAAGGAAAGCAGACACAACATCAGTCAGCTTAGGTTTGCTGCAGTGGAGGTGGTCAATAAGCGAGACGACAGAGACAATAACAACTTCATACTACAGCGTGAAAACCATTGGATCAAATTCCTTCAATCAATGAAACCTTCTGGTCTCAACGATCGGATGGAATTTCAATGTTACCTATAAGAATCTCCTTCTAAATTTATGTATATATGGTTATGACATGTATTAATTTTCCTCTTTCATCCATTGGTACACTATCATGCAATCATTCCAATCCTTTTATTTTCCATATTCCATGCACTCTGTTTAATCGTTTACATATTGCCCACCATTCGTTGTTCAAAAGAGCTACACCCACTCACTGTTACACCTCCAGTTCATTATTATAATTTCCCCTTTTCCAATCTAATGGATTTTCATTCCGTTTTTTATTATTTGTATTGCTCATTAACTCTCAGTTCATTGTCCACTTCCACCCTTGGGTGTTCGTTTCCCCACTCTAAGATGGCCGCTTACACTCAGTCCTCTTTCTATGCACGTTGCACACTCCTTATCTACTTCCGTATACTCCGAATGTTTGTTGCACACCAAACGGCGAAGGGCGTACTGGCTTAACGCGTAACCCAGCTCCGAATTTCTTGTAAGTGTCTTTTATTGTATTGATTACGCTTCTCATTTTGGTGTTAACACACAGACCTCTTGATTACAGGGAACACCTTGTACTTACGGTGACCGCTATAGACACATTTCTTCTTGCTTTGGATTCTTAGTTAAACGCCAACTCCTTCATTATTTGTATTTCTAACTTGGGTATAACGTGGAGCTTTCCATCACCGAGTCTATCTTCCGGGCACAGTGACCTCTTTACTCTTTTTTTCCGCATTGAACGCATGTGATTGTACGTTTCATTTACATTGCAAACTGGGCTTGCTCTATCCATAGCACACGAGCATGGACATTTGGTTTTACTGTATTTAACACAAGTTTTTGGACTCATGCTGCATGCATTATACCGTACCATAGATCATTGACATGCATAATCGTCAGAACTTCATTTAATTTGTTTGAGACTTGCTACCCGGTGAATTATACTTAGATTGCCTCATTTTCATTTTGTTTAGGATTCCCCTGACGAAGGACCATGTGTCCGAAATGCATTGGGATACTATCACCACATGTTGATTTTGGATGCACACACATTATGGAACTTCATGGATATTGATGATATTCGTGTGAATTAAACATGAGATAAACAACAACAATTTTGGTTCAACTTTATTGGCGATATTTGGATTACATGACATAGAAACATTGCTTGTTTCTCCCAGGTTGTGCTCAGGGAGTTGACATCTACGCTAGGTGTCACTAACCACGAAGTCGAGTTTTGTGAACCACTTGGCTTCATTGAGGTCCACCATTCTGTCATCCATGGTGGGCGTGAGGTATCGCTCCTGTTTCACCGCCTGAGTAGGAAGGCACATATCAACACAGAGCCAAATTGCTTCAGGTTGTTTTGGCTTGGGAGCAACAACCAGGGCGACTCCCACAGGGTGGACCCCGAGACCTTCTCAATGACCACTAGTTGCTCTAGCTTCCGCTGTTCCTATTCTACCTGAGGGTGTAGGTGAAATGGCACCATCCGGTGCCTGAGCGCTGTTGGTTTCACAATGGGGTGGGGTCGATATGCAACTTGAATAGTTTCCCTTGAGGCACCCCAGTCCTTTGAATAGCATAGGGTACTCCTTGAGGATGTCGTTTGCAAAGAAGACTAATTCCAGGTCCTCTGCCATGTGGCAGCTGAGGAGCGTGCCCCTCTTCCCTATGGTAACATGGAACCTTGTGTGGATGGTGCGTCCCTCACTGGCCACATTGACCTTTATGACCCGGCACAGGGGATGCAGCTTGGTACCTCCATATGTGTAGATTCACACCTTGGAGGGCGACAGGGGTGGTCGTGAAGATAGCTGTTCATACCGATCACTGTCCATGACGTTCACCGATGCTCCCGGTGTCTATGAGCTCCTTGATTGTGGATCCTGCAACTTTGACAGTGCATAACTTCCAGGCTCACTAATGACACTACGAACACGGCGTTGCCGTTAGCCTCCGTGCCGTATCCTGGCAGGGTGGAGTTTTTGCTGCTCCAGTGGATCTTCCAGTGACAGTTGCCTAACTGCTGTCGACATTCCTCACTGCCCTGAGGTGTTGGTTCATGATCTTCCACTCCGACATACTTTGGTGACGCGCTTTGGTTTTCCACAACCGGAGCATGTCTTCCCTCTTACAAAACATGGGCCAGCCAGCGGGTGTTCCAGGCCGCATTCTGCATGTGCCCTTTTACAACGGTCTCCCGTTCCCTCAGGGTGCTGCTGTGCATCTCTGTATTATGTCTACTCTCTCCTCCTTTATCGCCGGCGGTCAAGGTAGTCCTGAGAGATTTGGATGGCGTTTGAGGGCTGCCTCCTTTTCATCGGCCTGTGCGTTCGACAGCTCGTGTGATCTTGCGAGCACTAGAATTTCGTCCAACGATATGCCTGGCTGCCTGAGTATCAGGTGGTGCAGCTTTACAGATCAACAACCCTGTATAACTTGCGCCCTGATTTCCTCTCTGGTCAGGAAGCGGGCATGAACTCGCTAGTTTTCGTAGTTGTGCATAAAAGACGTGTATTGATTCCGTCTCCCCTTGCCTCGCTTCACAGAGTTTAAACCTCTCAAAATCAGGGTTAATTTGAGGGTCGAAGTGCCTGTTCAGAGCCGCCTTCTGTGTCCTAGTTGTCATCAGCCGCGGTATATGGTAGGGTTTCTAACAGGTTCTATAATTCGCCCCCTTCGTAGCACATAAGCAGTGATCTTTTCACCTTCCCATCTCTCTCTCTCATCCCCACAAAGTAGTGATCCAGACGGCCAATCCAGGACTTCCACCATGACGTGGCTGTGTGCCGGGTTCACCAGTTCACTGAAAGGGCGCTGCTATGGCGTGGCCTGGTTGCTGCTGGGTGTGCTGCAGGGCCTGCTGTGGGGGGAGCTGCTGAGAAGCTGGAGCGCCAGCTCCTTCGGGGTTCAGACGCTCATAACCTCTGATGACGCCCATGTTTGTCTCCTGAAACCTGTCCTCTATGCTGTATTGGCCTGCAGAGGCGTGGGTGGGACCCGCCTCATCACCAGTGTAGAGTTCTGGAACTCAACAGACCTTCGCGTACGGTAAACCAGGCCTACGGTCAGGGCGCTTATCTAAATAATGCACAGACACCAGTAGAGTATTACGAGCGAAGACCCCGAGTGGTCATGCACTTAGGTCTTTGAGCGAGTCCGCCCTCTGGGTGCATGCGACAGTGGCAACATTGTATAAGGCGGGCCGGGTGGCTCCGTCACTACATCGCACAGACCGCCAGAGCCAGTAACCTTCATTTATTAAAAGTGCTGTTTCCCTGGCTCAGATCATCTTTATGTCTCTTTGCTGCTTCATATCCTTTTGCCTGCCCCTCTCCCAACCAGTCCACGCCGGACGTTGGGTGCAGGAGGTGGACGGTAGCGCACGTGTCGTGCTGCTTGTTTTGGTTCTGATCCCTGCTGTTGTTGTTCTGTCAGAGCTCACTGGGGCATTGCCGTGTCAGTGGGAAGCAACGCCAGAATACAAGCTATCATAAGCCAGCTGGAGGAAACCTGCAGGTCCCTGGAGGTGACTGGAGCTGTGTGTGTAACCTTGAAAGAGTGAAAGTCTTATAAAGAAGGAATGAAGCATGCATGTTTGAACTAATTTCACTAGTAATCACAAAAACTGTTATACTAACATATTGAGAGCGCTGTCTGCTGCAGTGGGTTGAGGGGTAGACATTTTTGTGAAATGCTAAAAGCAGGTTTTGGGTTCAGTGACGGGGGCATTGTTCTGTGTGCTAGTAAAGAATGTTGAACATCCTTCTCACTGATACAAGCCAGATCCCACCTTAAGCTGCCATACACTCTGCTCCCCACATTGTCTTAAGAACCCTAAAAAAGCAGTGGCAAAACAAATGAGTCTACCTTGCAATCTGGGTTGGACTAAATTATATTTAAAACAGCCCTCCACACGAAAAGCATGTTTGATTTATTTACACAATATATCTGTTAGATAAAAATTGAAATGCATAGTCATTGGATTTTCTTTTGAAAAGTAATACAGTACAATTATGTCATAGGAGGTGCAAAGATATACCCAATAGCCAATAGAATGAAGTGAGAAAGCAGCACTTCCACGGGCAGAATCAAAGTACACCCAACTCACACTTAGCTCATTATGTCGTTTACTCCAGCAACAACATCATGTGTATTTTTAATTTGCACGTTCACCCAGAAGGGCATCTAAGCACTGAATAACAGATGTTTATTGTTACCTAACTCAATGGCACTCATGTTAGACTAGCGGTATTCTTTGTCAGCAATATCTGAATACTAACGGCAATGATTGTGAAGACTCAAGTAAGACTAGCAGAATTTAAAGTGAATGTTACTTGAACACTATTGTGCTATTTCAAGAGCAAAATTAAGGCTGGTCTCATTTATTGTGACTGCTAATTGAAGATTAGTGGTATCTTTGTGAGCAATGTCTGAAGACTAATGGCAATAACTGTCAAGTTAAGTAAGACTAGCAGAATTCAAATTGAAAGTTAATTGAACACAAGTCACATTAATTCCGATTCATTTATAGCAATTTTATTCATTTGGTTGCTTGCTCAAGGCTTCTTTTAATGATGGATTTTGGACTACATTTTATGTGATACATATCTTGGGAGTCAATGATTCTTATACGCCTGTTACAAACTCATTAGTCATGCATTTAGTAAGCATTTTATAATTGTAGTATGTGACCCTCACCAAAATGGAAGATCTTCACTTAGTGTGATTACAGTGGTTACAGTGGTATTCATTTACTTTTAATTTGCTATTAAAATATAGTATTTATTTAGTGTGCATGAAGACTATGTAGTATGCCCACAAGCCGAAATATGCAAATAAGGGAATACTAGTTCTACTCAACTACCCTTCAAATACATGATGAACACTTCAATTGATTGCTAAAAGAAGACTAGTAGTATTCTAGAAGAATAGTATTTTAAGCTTAGTAGTATTCCGTTGGGGTTTATTTGCAGCTCTTGTGCTATTTCAAGAGCAAAATGAAGGCTAGTCTCATTGATTGTGACCACTATTTGAAGACTAGTGGTATTCTTTGTGAGCAACATCTGAATACAAACGGCAATGATTGTGAAGACTCAAGAAAGACTAGCAGAACTTAAAGTGAATGTTAATTGAACACTAGTCACATTCACTCAGAGTAATTTATAGTAATGCGATTTGATTTGATTGCTTGCACAGGGCTTCTCCTAATGATGCCTTATGGGCCTTTCAGAATACATTTTATTTGTTACATATTTTGAGTCAATGATTATAAGCTGCCTGTTACTAACTCATTAGTCATACATTCAGCAAACATTTTATGATGTGTATGGAACATTTGTTCATTTTCATATTACCCAGAAGGAACAATTGTGCAAAATGTAATTCGTCGCCAGATAAATGCTTTAACTGTTCTAATTCCTCCTGTGTTGATTTTCCTTCCACCAGACTCTATTAATGTTATAATTTAGAAAAACTATTTGCTAAACACATTGTACAAGGCTTTTATGGCATTAACTTGTAAAACGAGATGCAGGTGGTCTGTGAGATGAGATTTTATTGACAGAAGAAACTTGCAGATTGGTTGAATTTATAATGTAACAATTGTAAACCACATTATTAGTAAAATTGTCTACATCAGATGTTTGAATAGAGTTATAGTCTATCAAATTATCAGAACATGTTTTTAAAAATGTGACAAATATAACCGGTCCATCGTTTGGCATCTGCACTTTTAGATATATTGCTATCTAAATCAAAGTTTATAAGCACAGCAGTAGTAAAAGTGTCTGCATCACACATTTGAATGAATAATTGTCTATCAAATTATCAGAATAGATTTAGAAAAACGTGACCAATATTACCAGTCCATCTCGTGCATCTGAACCTGCCATCTAAATGAACAAAGCTTATAAAGTTTGATGTGGTGCAAATTTCCATCTTGCATTAGTGCACTTGTTGTTAAAGATCCGTTGGTCACTATTTGGGACTTTCCAGTGGTGCTCCTTGCAAACAGCTCAAAAAATTTCTTAGAATAAATATAAAAGTGGTTATATTATATTAAAAATATATATTAACAGGTGGGAACAGTGTGCTGACTTGGTTTTTGGCTCTATTTCTGAGTGATGGTGACTTTAAGCTTGCTAACATCTTGAATCTGTATTCTTGCTTTGCGTTGGTCCTTTTAAGGCCTTTTTCCAGACCTAGAAGCATAAACTAGAGGATAGCTGCTTTATATGATGATAGATCCCTTATTCTTGACTCTAATCCATCTATTGCCTATTGGCTTTGGCATAATTATGTGTCCTTTCATCATCCTACCTATAGTAGAGGGTGGATCCTGTAGTCCTGACTTTATATTACATATTGGTATGGTTTGTGTAGGTACTCTGACAGAGCTAAGTGTTATTTCATCCTTCTCGGGCCTACAAGGCCCAGAACTAGAGAGACTCCATTTTGCTTTCTGTCCCTGCAGAACTGAGATGCTTGCAGGGTAAAGGTAATGTTTTAGTTATAAGGTGTTGTTCGCCCTAAGCGAACTGGAGAGAACCGGCCAGAGCTGAATCTAATCAAGAAGTGTCCCTGGGCTCAGGTCTCTAGACGAAACAAGCAGCTGATCACTGTGGGAGCGTCTAGAGCAAGGAGCCTGGTGCATGGACCTGGTGGGAGGAGGCTACTGGCTGGAACTTTCCACTAGAGGAGAGGATTCCATATTAGCGAAGTGCAGGAGAGGAGGTGAGTCAGTTTTGGTTCTTGGAGAGAGAGAAGTAGGATGGTTGCTGGAGCTGAAGAGAACAGCTCAGTTCAATTGGTTTTCTGGAATGGAGAGAGAAGGCAGATAATTGCTGAAGCTGGAGAGAGCAGTCAGATAAACGAAATTGGATCTGTCAGCTGGAGCTGCCAGTTTATCAGAATGCATTAAAGCAGTTACCAGTCAGATGGAGGAGTTGAAGCTGCCAGCTGGAGCAGTTGAGCCAGAGGAGTGAAGCTGTGGTGACGGAGGGAGAGAGAGAGCCCTGATTCCACCAGAGAGAGAGAGAAACATTCCTTCTAATAGGGTGAGGTATTCTAAACTAGTTTGCTTTACACTTACACCTTAATCTTGTCTTTTATTTCCTAGGCTAGAGCCACCTATTGTATGGCTAATCCTTTTTCTTTCAGCGGTGTGCAGTCTATTTACAGTCCCTGTTAGTCACATGTGGATGTAGTATAGTAATAAAGCTTTACAGAGACCCTGCAGATCTGTGAATGTGTCTATTCCCATGTTACCTTTCAGGCTATGTGTTACAGTATAGTGTTATATTGTAATAAAGATACCCCAGTTCTTAGTGAACCAGTGTGCATGTGTTGTTCTTATGATAGAGCTAACCTTTCTTCTAACCAGATGCTGTATAGTAACTGATGGATGAAAAGGAAATAGGAGCGCTTAAATCAGGGGATAACTTTTGCATACAGTGTGTGCCTCTTGTTCTTATAGTGCAGGTAACCTTTTCTTCTAGTCAGGTGTTATAGCAGGTAAGTAGCAGCTGAATAATTAGGGAGAGAGAGGAGCCCTTTAGCTATGAGAATAAGTTATACACTAAGTAATTCGGCCATTCCATAATATTATTGTAGTAGTGAACCTCTAGTGAATAGTGAGAGAAACTTCCCAACATAGAGAGAGAGAGAGAGAGCTGAAGGTATTCATAGGAAAGTGATCGTCGTTGGGATGCGGCGTTATACCCACCGGATTGTGGCTTGTAAGTAAGTGAGCACCAGGGTGGATACTGATGTATAATGAGATCGTCTCTGGAGAAAGAGGCGTTAATGAGAGCACTGACTGAGGTTAGTGTGTATACCCACAGGATTGTGGCTTGTGTTTGTATGAAATAGTGAGAGCACTGGGGGGATACAGTGCCTATCTTGAGCGAGCACTGGGTGTAACCAGTGTGTAATGGTAAATAATCAGAACTGCCCCAGGGTAGATTAGTCTGGGCCCATGTGGTCGCGAGACTATGAGGTATGAGTGTGGTGTAGGGCATGGACGTCCTTAGTAATCAGTGAGTATTCCTAGTAATCCCTATAGATTTAGTGGTGTTTCTGATGATATGAGCTTGTATATTGTGAGTTCCCCATCCTCGGGTAGGTACCCAGGTGCCTGGATAGATGGGTCCTGAGGAGGGAGGTGGTTACCTTTCGGCTGGGTTGGTGGTGCTCTGGTGAGCTGATTCTATCTGGTCTGAGAATCCGGTCGTTACAAACAGTCAGGTCAATTGAGTTCCGTCTTGCGTATATACTTCAGTCAGTGTCCTCACAGTTCCATTTACCACCTGCACCCCACTGACTCAAAATACTACAGCAACACCTTTGATTTCCCCTCGATAGTAGTGGTTCTTGTGGAGTACACACAGGACTTTGCTATTGGAACGTATCCTTTCAACGGATAAAGAAGAAATACTCCAAGGTTAACTATTTCAATATATAAAACATATCCAAACATACCTCTGCAAGCAGAAACGTTCTCTTCACTCAAGCCTCTATCCTTTGAATGGTTTATTTGACCATTTCCTTTGCTGTTTGCCAATTCCTGATCGTGGAATGCCATAGCTATGACTCTATTTAGTACAAATGCTCCAGGATCATTTGAAGTCTGTGCTTTTGCAATTAAACTATTAAGCTGGCCAGCATCTACCAATATATTAATGTATCGAAGAGGATTTTGTGGGTCCTTGATGAGTCGTATAAGTCGCCCTTGCATGGATTCTAAAACTGCACTGCCCATCTCTTCAGCGGAGGTCGTTTCTTCTTGCATTGAAATAATTGAGATAGATATTAGAGATACAAACACATGAAATTGCCCTCGATATGAATTTAGCAATAACAACATGAGTCTTCTCAGTAGGGTGCATCAACTCTTGTTTAATTCCCCAAGTAACATTTCAAAAAACTATCAGGAGATAGAGGTAGAGAGAGAGAGAGAAAGAAAGAGAGCGAGTCAGTTAGAGAAATTTAGTGCGAGTTAGAGAGAGAGATAGAGAAGGAGGGCCCAGATGTACAACCCTATTTTGCATGCGCAAACGGGTTTGTGACCCGTTTGCACATGCAAAATGTATTAGTGTCCATGTAACAATCCCTATTTAGCGAGTCGCATTTTGCCACTCGCTAAATAGGAATTGTGAGTTGCGATTAGAAAGGGGCGATCCAAGGGCGTCCCTTCCTAATAGCGAGTCAGAGGCCTATGTAAGAATATTTTGCGACCGCAATATGCGTCGATAACAGTTTAAGCGTCGTCCGAGCGCTGGGGCCACACCCATAGTAATCTCGACACTACCTCCTCTTAAAAAAATTAAACAAAAACGTTTAACTTTTTTTTTTTTAAATGCATCCCATTTGCCTTTACGGAAAACTGGCTGCATTTTTTTTGTAACTGCTTCATTTAAAAGCAGTCCCAGACATGGAGGTTTTCTGAGCCTAGCAGGCCACAATAGCTGGGAGGGCAAGCCATTCCCAATGGTGTTGCAAATTGGGAGCGCCTCATTAATATATATTGAGGAGGCATGCAATTTGCAAACCCATTGGTAATCGCAAACAGTGTCTCTGACACTGTTGTACCTGGTATTTAGTGACTCGCTAATTGCGACTCGCAATTGAGCGCAGCTTGCGAGTCTCTAAGTGCCATGGTCGTACATCTGGCCCTTTGAGAGGTAAAGATAGAGAGATATGCAACACCACCATGCACATATTAATCTTCTCAAACTGATATCATGTATTTTTGTATGTGTGAATATGAACTTTTACACATATCAGGGGTGATAGAATGGCAATATAGGAACAATTTACACTGAGTTTCAGGTGACATCATACACCATGGGCTGAGTGGTTTAAAAATATCAGCTATAGTGTTTTTAGTCTGTTGCTGCACCATGGTATTCCGATGATCTTCAATAGAGATGTGAACATGCCAATATTAAATTTAAAAAAAAAAAGAGAATACTACACAGTTTGCTTCTGCATATAAATCTGCTAAAGCTATCCAGGAGTATAACAAATGTGGTTGACTCTAATGGGTGGTGAAATGAAATGGGGGTAAAATGCTATAAGCGCGCGGGGAGCACAAAGTGAAAAAAATCACTGCATATGGCCTTGAACATTTGGCGTATATAATTTTAAATTCAAAACAGCAACTGGAAGCATACAATATAAATAACTGAACAATTATCAAAGAACAAACTTACATTAGTTTCTGAAAGGATATTCAGGAGACCTCTAATAGCCTTTGTCACCACTGGGAGATCTTTTAGGTCAATCCCAAGTGCTGCAAAAAACAAACATGTCCATTTAAATGTACATTGCTTTTATTTCATGAATCATTTGATAGTTTAAGTTGCCCTATACAAAAGAAGACTTTAAACTTACCAGCTGTCACATTAGCACTTTTGAAAACAACGTAGAGCCAAAGTGGAAAAGGGAGCATTGCATTTGTGAAATTAATTCTGACTTGACACCGAAAAGACACGGTAAATCATCAAGGGCAGACTGGTGTATCCATGTACAGATCGTGTAAAGGCCGAACCAGATAGCGTTCTATGGCCACTGGTTCAGCAGTAACTGAGCCTAGCTATTAGTATTGATATGCATTTCAGCAATATTCAAAGCAAACTTAACTGACAGGGGGGCAGTGAAACATACATATTGAAGACACTTGCGTTCACTGTAGAAGACTAGGATCCCTTTATAATTCATTTTCTTCTTGATAGGTTTTACTTCATCGTCTAGGTCAAATGTTTTAAAGGCACTGTGACAGCAGGCTTCGCAGTTGCATTAAAAGTGACTTCTGCATGACTTTGCAGCACAACTGATTGGTCTACAAAGTAAAATATGCAGCAATAGCAGTCCTTACTCGATTTCCTCGTCATGTGTGCCATGCCTGGCAAATGTTCTGAATCAAGCAAGCTGCCTTATTCTTTTTAATGCCTGTAAATGAAAGAGTAAATATTTAACTGTGATAAATACAGTGCATTCATACCCTCTCCCTGTAACGCAGCACTGACTAGTGACAGCAAGTCAGTTGTACTCTGTGGGAATGCCTGAGAGCAAAGATTAGTCGGATTTCTGAAATAAACAAAACAGAAAAATCAAGCTAACCCTACAGGGCAGTCTGAATTGGCACTGGAAGCACAATACCCTGGAGTGATACAGAGAGACTAATGACATTCACAAAGAAAGGAGGGAAGGTGGTGGGGTTGGGCCAGGGACAGCAAGATGACTACACAGGGCAGGTTGGAGGCGGCAGTGTCTGCACAAACAAGCATTGGCATAGCCAATAGTTCTCGCCTTTGGGAACTTATAAGTGTTTGGCCAGAGATTTTGTCTTTACCTATGTCTTTAAGCTGTGCTGTACAAAAGTCTGAAGCATCCTGAAAAGTTATAATAAAGAAGTGTCAGAAGCATTTTTGTTACCGTAGATATGCTCAAAAAAAGCATTAAAAAAGTCAGTCTTTTAGGGAGAGAGTCGGTCTTAGAGAGTCAGTCAGAGAGGGAGAGAGAGTCGGTCAGAGAGGGAGAGATAATCAGAGAGAGGGAGAGTCGGTCACTCAGAGAGAGAGAGAGTCAGTCCGAGAGAGAGAGAGAGAGATAGAGAGAGAGAAAGAGAGAGAGAAAGAGAGAGAGAGTCAGTCAGAGAGAGAGAGTCAGTCAGAGAGAGAGAGAGAGTCCGAGAGAGAGAGAGTCAGTCAGAGAGAGTCAGTCAGAGAGAGAGAGAGAGTCAGTCAGCGAGAGAGAGAGAGAGTCAGAAAGAGAGTCAGTCATCCTATTTCTGAATTTAGGGCCAACCTTTGTAAACAACAATAGGAGATTCATGATATACTGAAATATTTATTTAAAACGCACATTATGTTCAGAACAATTGTACTGGAATAGTTATTTAAAACGCACATGTACAGATCAATATTGCCCAGCACTATTAACAGTGCTGCCTATTAACATTTTGCGGACTCCAGCAGCACGAACAAGCCTTCCCCTAGAATGATGGCTTTAGGAAGATGTGTGCAATGGTAATTGACAATAAAAAAAAAAATCAACGGCCTGGTAATTACCAATCACTTTGAACATCGGCAAAATCTTTCAGTCCTATATCCATTGGCCCGCTAACCCCAGGGGAGAGCAAAGATCACTAGTCTTTGTTTGGGAAGATCCAGAACAGATAGAAGGAACGTACCCTCACCAAAATGGAAGATCTTCACTTAGTGTGATTCCAGTGGTTACAGTAGTATTCATTTACTATTCATTTACTATTAAAATATAGTATTTATTTATTATGCATGAAGACTAAGTAGTATGCCCACGAGCCGAAATATGCTAATGAGGGAATACTAGTTCTACTCAACTACCCTTCAAATACATAATGAGCACTTCAATTGATTGCTAAAAGAAGACTAGTAGTATTCTAGAAGAATAGTATTTGAAGCTTAGTAGTATTCTGTTAGTGTTTATTTGCAGCTCTTGTGCTATTCCAAGAGCAAAATGAAGGCTAGTCTCATTGATTGTGACCACTGTTTGAAGACTAGTGGTATTCTTTGTGAGCAATATCTGAATACTAACTGAATACTAATGGCAATGATTGTGAAGGGGTGGGGGGGGGGGTTGTGCCTGCAGGGTAGGGGCGCGTTCGTGGGGGGGTTGCATGGGGGGTCGAGGGGGTTGCATGGGGGGGGTTGAGGGGGTTGCATGGGGGGGGTCGAGGGGGTCACGGGGGGGGTCGAGAGGGTCACGGGGGGGGGTCGAGGGGGTCACGGGGTGGGTCTTGGCATTTAGCAATTTCTTGAGCTGCAGGCACTGTGATACTTTCTTTTCCAGCTCCCAGTGGCAAAACCTCCAAAGGTCCAAAACAGCAGCAGTCCCCTCTTATCAGATCGGAATTCCCAGCAAGGAAGTTCAGGGGAGCTGGTTGTGAAGTCTTTGTATCCCTGAGACTTCATAACTGGAGTCAAGCTCTTCTTTCAAGCCTTTGGAGATCGTCATCAAGTAGGGGACACAGCAAAGACTTTCTCCTTTCCTTGGCAGAAGCAGCCACTGCAGGCCAACCCCAGACAGCACACAGCAAAAGGGCAGTACTTATCCTCAGTTTCTGTAGCCCTTCTCCTTGGCAAATGTTCCTTTTGATTCCCAGAATGATCTAGTCTGGGCCCCTCTTTTCATACAGTAAATCTCTGAAGGCAGGGAGTGTCTGTGCCCCGCCAAGCCAGTTCTGTCCTCACAGTTGCAGCTGCCTGGCAGGAGGTGGATTCAGCATTGTGGAAGGCAGACCAGGCCCATTGAGGTGAAAGGAAATCTCCTCCTCCTACTCTAAATGCAGACAAGGTCTATTCAGCCCAGCCCCATCCAGACTCTCTGGGGCCACAGCACCTCACCAGCTCCTGTCACTCCAAAGCCAGACAGTCAATACACATCCCAGCTGAGGCACACTGAATGGTAGGCAAAAAAATACCTACTTTCTAAAAGTGGTATTTTCACAAAACAGATTGTTAAAATCACCCTAATTAAAAAAATGCATCCTAAAATTCTGAGTTCCGGCATATCAAACTTTATTTTTCAATCTTGCTCCCATGGGCAGTAATGCTCATAAGATGTTATGAGAAAACTCCCCATTCTATCCTATGGGGACAGATAGCCTTACAATATTTAAAGACGAAATTTGCAGTAATTTACTATCAGAACATTCCACACACATCAGGGAATGTCCCACCTTTCATATACACTGCACCCTGCCCACAGGGGTAACTTGGGCATACCTTAGGGCAGCGGTCTTCAATCTGTGGGGCGCGACCCCCAGGGGGTCGTGGAGTCCTGGGAAGGGGCAGCGGTCTTCAATCTGTGGGGCGCGACCCCCGGGGTCGTAGATTCTGCAGAGTGCAGTTCCTGGCATTGGGTTAATCGAGGGTGCTCACGGCGGAGGCCTAATTCACACCGAGGTGTGAAAAACATCAACGCCTCATTAACAAGTAAAAGGTCTTTTAAAGACCTGTCAAGTACTTGGGGGTGACTGTGTGTGTGTCCCTGAAGCTGTTTCAGCCAGGCTCACATACACGAGCGGGTGCGGGGGGGGGGGGGGGGGGTCTGGGGTAGAGGCTGTAGTGTAGCCCTTTGAGTTCAATGGATGTTGGGCACCTGGAGCTGTGGGTCCCGCGACACGTCCCCCGCCCCCAGCAGGGAGGCACAGAGATGCCCTCCCATGAGCGGGGAAGAAGGAAGACGACGCAGAGAGATACTGACAACCCCCCCCCCCCCCCACCCCCACCCTCATTAGAGAGGCACAGAAAAGGTGGGTGGATGAATGATGGATGGATGAAAGGCTGAAGGATGGATAGATGTGTGAAAAGGTGGGTGGATGAATGAATGAAAGGGTGGATGGATGAATGATGGATGGAAGGATGAAAGGGTGGATGGATGAAGGATAGATGTATGGATGGAAGGGTGGATGGATGTATGATGGAAAGATGAAAGGGTGGACGGATGAAGGATGGATGTATGGATGAAAGGGTGGATGGATGTATGAAAGTGGGTGGATGAATGATGGGTGAATGGATGAAAGGATGGATGGATGTGTGAAAGTGTGGGTGGATGAATGATGGGTGAATGGATAGATGAAAGGGTGGATGGATGAAGGATAGATTTGTGAAGGATAGATGTATGGATGGGAGGATGAAAGGGTGGACGGATGAAGGATGCATGGATGAAAGGGTGTATGGATGGATAAAAGGTTGCATGGAGGAATGATGGATGGATGTGTGAAAAGGTGGGGGATGAACGATGGATGTATGGATGAAAGGGTGGATGGATGAAGGATGGATGTATGGATGGGAGGATGAAAGGGTGGATAGATGAAGGATGGGAGGATGAAAGGGTGGATGGATGTATGAATGGATAAAAGGTTGCATGGATGAATGATGGATGGATGGATGTGTGAAAAGGTGGGTGGATGAATAATGGATGGATGGAAGGGTGGATGGGTAAAGGATGGATGTATGGATGAAAGGAAGGATGAAAGGGTGGATGGATGAAGGATGGATGTATGGATGGAAGGATGAAAGGGTGGATGGATGTGTGAAAGTGTGGGTGGATGAATGATGGAGGGAGGGATGTGATGAGGTCTAACAGGCGCATTTATGGTTGTCAAAAGTTGATGATGAGGAGTACCAGTTTCTAGAAACTTTTGTCGGAAGGGGTCCTTCCGCCTAAAAAGGTTTTACAAGGAGGTCTCAGCATCAAAAAGTTTGAAGACCTCTGCCTTAGGGGGCGACTAACATGTAAGAAAATGAGAGAATGTGACCTAAAGGCTAAGGTGGTCGACCATGGAGCTGGGGAACAGGATTCAAGGCTCAGCAAGAATGCTCAACATTCGGTGATTCTGGGCAAATCACTTAATCTCCCCGTGCCTCACAAAAATGAATGTGTGTATCTGTAACGTAACCGGTGCTCATGTAAAGCACTCTGATACCTTTGGGTCTTGTTCACGCTATATAACACTCCACAAAAAAAAAGAAAAATTAGGGCCTGGCAAGTGGGTGCACTTGTCAGGTTGACATGGCAGACCACACTCCGGCACTGCAATAGCAGGCCTGGGTTACATTTACAGGCTGCTTATGTGGGTGGCACAATCAGTGCTGCAGTCCCACTAGAAGCATTTGACTTACAGGCCCTGGGCACACTTAGTGCACTGTAGTAGGATCTGACTAGTAAGTCAAATATGACAATCTTTGCATCACCAATCCATAACAACAATTGACAAAGGGAGCACTTGCACTTTGGCACTGAACATCAGTGGCAAAGTGCCCAAAACATCTGGACCAGCAAAACGAAGTCCAACATCCAGCAGAAACAAAGGAGGCAAAGGAGAAAATGCAGAGTAAACCCATGCCAATTATGCCAGTCTAAACACAAACCGACCTGAACATAGATCTTCCAGACCAAGAGTTCCACCCAGAAATTCAGCTGAAGAACAAGAGCAAAAATCCACGACAAAAGGAACAAAGGAGCAGTGAAGAAGACAACAAAATGGGGAAAGGAATGCACTGTGACCCATCCAGCTCAGTGCCAAGCTTCCATAAATATTGGCAAAACAAAAAATGACAGCACAAGGACCAAGTTATCACCACCATGCTTTGCGAATTCAGACAACGTTGGTAAGGCGACTATGATGGATAGGAGTAAATATAAGGCTAGCCATGACTATATCTTCCAAGAAACGGCATCTTTCAAGTAGGTCAAGAAGAGCCCCAGTTTGACATCCTTCTTCTTTTCTATGCCCTGCCTGATGTCCTCCTGGGCCAATACTTCATGCAAGCACCTGAGCATCAATTCAAGAAATAGACTTTTGAGGCCCAGGGTGGACAAAGATGTTGCATCCCCTATGGTGAGGAAGAAGACCAAAGACGTTCAGTTTTAGCTTCCAGGCAAGGATGTCCAGCTAACAAGCTCTCCTTTCCAATGAATCTCTTTGTTTCCCTGCACCTTGCCGAATCCCACTACATGCATGACATCAATTTTAGGAATCCCCTTACTTTTATTAGGCTGCTTTAGTATTCCTCTTCAACTCACATTATTTCTTGAATACAGCAAAACACACAGCTGCCAATCACAGGTTTTACTCTACTAAGTGTAATAGACTGGACAAGTCTAGAAATGAGAAGGAATGAGGAACGGAAAGAAGGGATTGTGTGGGGTCCCTGAAGAGAGGGACAGGCAGAATTCTATTGCTGTCAGCATATTCCCTTCATGGAGTTGTGGAGCCGAATGAAGAGAACAGGTTTTTATTTTGGTGCATAAAAGGTCATAAATAGCTTAACACGAGTCCCAGCAATCCACTAACAAAAGCTATGATCCACAGAGTCAATGCAAGGAGACGCACCCTGTCAGATTACTGACATGTTCTGACATTTCTAGCAGAACAGTCTCTCACTGCAATTCAGCTCCTGAAATGAAGTGCAATGTGGGTATATTGAATGCACAAAATTAGTTATTTGCGTATAGGCAAGACAACCAGGTGATGATAGAAAATGATGACAACCTGATGTCTATTTTTGTATTAAGTAGCACATGCCGTTCTTTCAGTCTACTTGAGTTTTCACACTGCAGCTGCGTTCTATCTAGTAGCTACTCCGTGCCAGCTGTTGAAAGTCACCTTGTACAAGAGGTGAATGTGTCACCTGAGGTGTTGTCATTAGCAACCACCTACTAAGACAAACGTGTATCGGTATCACGCTTAGGTGCCCTGGCTGGGCGCAGAGTCGTGCGCCTGTTCTGCGCCGGCAGAGAACAAAGTCAATTCATGTAATCTGATGTTTCTCCAATTTTATAGAGCTTCATTGTCAGAGAGTACAGCTCGGAAACAGCGATCAAAGTTTGCCATTTTCTGTTGATGAGCTGAGCTGTATAAAGTAGAGCTGCGCTTTTTACAATAGAGACTAGTTTGGAGAAATATAGGGTTACATGAACCGACTTTACAAAACGCAGGCGCATAAAAACTGGCGCCCTGCTCTGCTCTAGGACAGTGGAGCCCCTAATGACCCCTGGAATAGTTTTTCGGGCAAGGTATAACGGAAATGAGGAAAAATAATTAAGAACAAAGTTTAGTTAGGCTTAATATAGTTTCGCATATTCAAGAGGTAAAGGGATGAGCTCGCAAGGAAACGAGTCCCATAAGAAGGGGAGAGGCTAGGTGCAGCAACTTAGGATTTTAGACAGAGGCAGTTGTGGTGGGAAGATATTGAAACTCACCTTCCTCTCTAGGGTCGGTCTGGGAACTGTGTTCCCTGCTACTTCTATAAGTCTCCGCACGGAAGCCTCCAATTAGCAGCCACGCTAATTATTTACACAAGGGGCAAGTTCGAAGTAGCACGCTGCGAGAGGAGGCATCGGAAAATCCCTCACTTGCCTGCTGACAGTAGGATCGTTACAGGCGCCGTTTGTATGGAGTTTTGGCAGCCTCTTGACGGTATCAGTTCAGTATTTAAAGCAGTGGTTCCCGAACTCTGTGCTTGCACGGCGGCGCACAGATTGGGAACCACTGTACCTTAACTCTGCCAAAGCTTCCCACGAGATTTGGACTCTCGGAGGCTCCATTGCCCCCGGCGGTTGGGAAGAGGGAGCCATGTCGTGAGACATCCTGGGAATTACGTAACCACGCAATCGCCACGTTCCCGCGCTTCGGAATAAAGTAAATTTAAATGTGAAGACACAAAAGAAGGACAAAAAAATAGTTTGCGAATCAGACTCTTTACCCGCCATCTTGAAGTGATGTTAGGAACAAAAAGCCAAGGCTACAGAAATAACAAAATAATACTGCCAAGGTTTCAGATTGCTATGTGACATTTCCAAAATTTCAGAGAAATTACGAGTGACATTTCAACGATTTTGAGCGACATTTTCTCGCGAGCAAAATCAAGCAATGAAGAATAGGGAAACCTAAATATCGGAAATGACACCCTGTAAAGAGCGGGAGGAGGCAGAAATAGGTTTAAAGTTATTTATTCTTAAAGCAGTATTAAAACCTGTAATGATGTATGTGGTCCCCACACAGTACACTGAGGCTCTCTGATGTTGCTAGGTAATTTATTCAACAAGAATATAAGGTTACACTGCCATAGAGCGCCGAGCGTCTAAATGCCACAGCTTCGGTCGCTACTGCCGATAAAACTGCTTTTCGCGCCTACAATGAATGTCCTTTGCGCATGCGCGCGTCTCACGCTCTAGCTACGTGCGTCACGCGTCATCGCGTTGACGGCCGTAGGCTAGAGCGCGACACCACATATCTCCCCCTCTTTAATCCAAAACATGAACAACTGTTAGAGTCTAAATTCAATGTTCACTCATGTCGTAGTCTCTGAATCTGGAAGGCAGGTTTACTGTCCTTCCCATGCGGGTGCGCCTTACCAAGTTGTGTTCTTCACTGTTGCCTCCGTCGGGGAGACTACCGGAGTCCACCTGGTCACCGCTCACTCTGACTCCCGTCGGGACTTCGTTGTTTCCTACCTCCGCCGGTGCCGGTGATTCTTCATTCTCTTCCTCTTGCCTTTCCGCGAGCTCTTCCTCCTTGATGCTTTCACCTATTTGTATTTCCTCTTCACCTCCGGATGGCTGTTCCTCTGCCTTGACCGCGGGCCATTTCATGATCTTGTTGACTCTTGCCATGCGGTCTTGGGACCACACTTTACCGTCGCGGAGTAGAGCTGCTCTCCCCCGCACTTCTCTAACTTGTAAGGGTTGACTATACTTGCTTTCTCCTTTCTTTTGAAGAGTTGGGAGTTTGATCCTGACCCACTCTCCTTTTTCCAACAACACCTCTTTGGTGTTGTGCCGTCTGTTGTCGTGATCAGCATACACCTTTTGAGCCTTTTCTAAGTTGTGCTTACCACCGCTGGGGACCATTTACTTGTCACAGTTTTCTCTCTCCACACCACATTGTCTCTCGTGAAGGGGAAGCAGCTCCTTAAGGAGAAGTGTGGCTCAGTGGTTAGAGGCGGCAGACCCGGAAGCTGAGATCGGCCGTGGACCAGGGTTCGATTCCCCGCCTCGGCGGGTCTCGGGCTCAAAATTCCACGGAGTCGACAATTCTCGCTCTGGTGCCTACTTGACTCACGGGGTCACACTCTGCGACTCTGGGCAATAGCTTGCTTAATCTCCACTACGGCCCCTCGTGGCGGGATGCCTGGCTTTCACCTTGTGGATACCCGGCCGGGGTATCGCACAGGGGAATACCAGGACGGGTTCCCTAAGCAAGCGCCTAGAGACCCCTGGGTTATAGTGCGCTATATAAATCGAAACACATTTACATTTAAGATCTGGAAAGGGCTGTACCCTAGCACTGTAGGGGTAATCCTGTATGCCCACAACATGCTCTGGACTTCGGTTTCCCAATCTTTACCTTGCATTATAGCGGCTTGTATCGATCCCATCAGTACTCGGTTGAACCGCTCCACTTGTCCATTACATGCTGGGTGACAAATTGCCGTGTGCTTTGACTTTATTCCATTCCTAGCCATGTACCTGGTCCATTTGTCAGAGACGAATTGTGGTCCATTGTCACTCAGTATTGTCTTTGGTATTCCTTCCCTCAAGAACAGTGTGGTGAGGAATTTTAGTACTGTGTCCGTGTCCATGGATTCTTGCACATCTATCTCGGGCCATTTGGAGTATTTGTCTATGACTACGCACAGGTATTTGTTGATGCCTCTGTTGTCAAGTACTGGTCCTAGGATGTCCACTGCAATATCTTCCCACGGGTTCAGAGGACAGTCGAATTCTCCCAGCGCAGGCCTCAGTGGCCTGAGAATTTTGTCAGCTCCTTGGCACTGAACACATTCTCTTACTTGCCTTTCTATCTGACTGTCCATGCCTGGCCACCAGTACATCTGTTTCACTCTAAATTTTGTCTTTACGATGCCCAGGTGCCCCTCGTGGAGTTGTTTCAACAGTGTAGGAATTAAGGTCTCTGGGGGTATCACTCTGTCTCCTCGGTACAGGAATATGCCTGAGTCACTTAACGACAACTCTTCCCGAATCTCATAGTATTTCCTCAATTCTGCTTTTAGGTTCTTCTTGTCAGGCCAACCAGAGGTGAGATATCGCTTGACTTCTACCACCTCACAGTCCTGCATGTACGCCTCGGTCCATTCCTGTTTGCTTATTGTCGTCTCCGCGTCGACCATGTCTGCTACCATCTCGTCTGTGTCTGGCGAGGTTTCCGGAGTGTCTTCCATGGCGGAAGCTCTACTTAAGTAGTCTGCCACTTTGTTCTGTGTCCCTGGTAGATACTCCACATCATACGTGTAGTCCAGCAGCTTGAGCGTCATCTTTGCAATGCGCGGTGTGGCTGTATCGTGGCCGGACGACGTCAGGACCTTGACCAATGGTTTGTGGTCGGTTTGTAGTTTAAACCTGGTGCCCCAGATGAATTGCCTAAACTTTCCCATGGCCCACGTGACTGCCAGCATTTCCTTCTCGATGACACTATATTTTTGTTCGGTGGGGGACAAGGCGCAAGATGCAAAGCTAATTGTTTCCACTGTGCCATCTTCTCTTTCTTGAGCGAGCACTGCCCCTAACCCCTTGTCGCTGGCGTCCGTCGTTAGGATGGTGCTACCTGTAGGGTCGTAGCCCCGTAAGGGCACTGCTTCACTGATGTCTTTTTTCAGTCCGTCAAATTCACTTTGCGCCTCCTCGTCCCACTCAAACTTTGATTTATCCCTGATGAGCTGGCGAAGCTTATATGTCTTGGTGGCGAAGTGTCTTACGAATTTACTGTAGTATTCGGCCATACCGAGGAACGACCGATCTTCTTCCTTGTTGATGGGGGCTCTCGCATCATTGATGGCCTTCACATTCTGTCGTTAGGGTGATATGCCTTGACTCCAAATCTCGTGTCCTAGGTATGTGACGGATTGCATTCCTATCTTGCATTTGCTCCACTCTGCCGTGAGGCCTTTGTCTTGTAGTACGGTGAGCACTTTGGTCAGTTTGCTGTCGTGGTCATCTTGGTTGGTTCCCATTATAAGGATGTCGTCCTGAAAATATTGGACTCCTGGCAGGTCTTTCAACAGACGATGCATCAGTTTCTGGAACACAGCGGCCGCTGACGCCAAACCAAAGGGCATGCGGCGAAACTGATAGCACCCAAAAGGCGTGATGAACGAGGTGTATTTCCTGCTCATTGGGTGCAGGTCGATTTGGTGATACGCCGATGTGAGGTCGATGGTGGAAAACCATGAAACTCCTTTTGTTTTAGCTAACATTTCCTCGATCCTCGGAAGAGGAAACTTTTCCACTATCAGGCACTTGTTGAGTTCGCGTAAGTCCACACATAGACGGACATTCCCATTTGGTTTCTTGGCGACAACTAATGGGGCTAACCACTCAGAACTGTCTATCGGCTCGATGATACCTTGTCGCTCTAATCTCTGGAGTTCCGTTTGTACAGCATCTTTTATGGAGATGGGAATGTTCCTGACCTTGTGCGAAACCGGGCGGGCTCCCTCCTTGAGTAGTATTTTGTGTACAAACTTGTCCAATTTCCCCACTGTGCCTCCAAAGACATTGGGGTAAGCTTGTTTTAGTTCTTCTCTTTGGGGTGACTGGCTGTCTTCCGTCAGTAAGATCTGCTCCTTGCCACCAGGATCTAACTTAATCCCCAAATCTCCAGCGTCTCTCCATCCAAGTACTGAGGGCCCTTTCGCCGCCACATACAGCTTGCAGGTGGCTGTTCTACCTCTGAATTCAAACATCAGGGGGCGGAAACCCACAATGGGGATGGCATTTTCGGTGTAAGAGATGGGACGTATGTCCGGCGGGTGTAGCTTCGGTCCTAACTTTGGCACAAAGTCCTCCTCCCACACAGATCGCTGTACTATTGTCCACGGGGATCCTGAGTCAACTGCCACGTGCACCTTCACCCCTCCGATGAACATGTCCGTGCATGGCTTGTCTGAGCGTTTGCCAGTTACATCCAGCACTTGACCTTCCACACACAGAACCCAGTTTTCATCCTCTAGATCATCTTCTGCTTCGATTTCCAACTGCGTAGATTCCATGCACTTGACCATGGACCTCTTCCCCTTCTTGCGGCACACCTTCTCAAAATGGCCGACCAGGCCACAGAACGCGCATCTGGCGCGAAACGCCGGGCACCGTTTGTCCTGAGCTGAATGGGCCGTGCTTCCGCACCTGTAACATGCGAACTTGCTGTCTGTGGTTTGTCGCCCTGGCCCTGTTTGCTTCCCTGGCCATCTTGATTCATGCCTTTGTTCTCCTGTGGGTCCTTTGTGCTTGCACTCCGCTGAGGCGTCGTCGATTTTGTTAACCATTTGCTTCTGCGCGTTTTCCCTTTAGGCGGCATCAGCACAGCGCCTGGACAACTCAGCCTTCTTCACCATGGCAATGACATCTTTGAGCGAGGCTTCGCCCTGCGCCCAAAAGTCTCTAAAAAAGTGGCATGGGACACTACGGCAGGGTGCTGTTGACTTTAGCGGCCAGGGCATCATGCTCCTTGCTGAGGGTGGCATGGTCGAAGCGGAGGCCCTCCACCAAGTTCTTATAGCTTAGGACCTCCTGCTCCAGGTAGGACAGTCTGAGGGATAAGCGGCGCCGGCGTGCCTTGCAAATCCTGTGGGGGGCAGCTGCTGTCTTTGCTGCTCGGCGGTGGCGTTTGGCTTTGGTAGCCCGGCTCCGTACCGCTGGAGCACTGCGCTGGCTGGCAGCCCGCATGGAGGAGGATGCAGCTGTCCCAGTGGATGTTGTTGTAGTACCAGACTGCGTCTCCTCCTTCTCCAGGGCCACCAGCCGCCGATATTCAGCGACAGTGGCATCCAGCCTCCGTTGCCGGGCCATTCGAGCCAGCTCCCTCCTCCTTGATGGTCTCTTGGATTTGGAAGGAGCAACTATATGAAGAAAGACAGTCTGTAACCAATGCTCCTTAAGATTAACACAAAATGATTGAGCAGAAAGTTGTGTCACAGTACAACTAGCAACTTGAAAGCACAGTACATAGCTATTGAGGCCAGTATCTATCTAACCTCCCACTTCTTCATCCTTGCTCTAACATTCGTGGGAGTTTAAGGAACAAATTCTATGAGCACTATGGACTTCCATTACAGTCGACTATGACAGTACACCAGTCTTATTCTTCTTCCTCTCTCTTGTTTAGGAAAATTGGTACATTATCTTATGTAAGCCGGCATAATGCCAGCGCAGTGAACTTGCACCCAAGAAAAACAGACGCACACCATGATGAGTGAGACAGACTTGTGTTACTGTACCGGTCCAGTACATGCAGGTGGTGAAGCTCTTACTTTTCTATTACGGGTGGCACTGAGAATACTCTGTTAAAAGGGCTACTGCTTAATTAATTTAACTTTCACCCTACAGTGCAAATGAGTACTAGAAAAGGAAAATGAAGAAGCTAAATAATCTGATTATCTATCACTTCACATGGGATGTATTTGATTACATATGGGATGACTTTAGGTGCTTTGCTTTTTATTGAGCGAACAGTGATACACCCACACATGAATGACGTACTACTACTAAACTAAACTTATTAAGAGAGGTAGGGAGTGTCCACAGTAATAACCGGATATATGCTGTGCTTGTAGTTGCAATACAAACTACTGCTACTATTCATGGTAGTATTTGGACAAAATTACAACTTTTTACTTGCCTTTCCTACACTGGAACGGACGTGCGGGTGCGGTGTTACATGCTCTTCAAAGTAACACTTAGTTCAACCAGTGACCGTCTACTCTCTAGATACACATCATATGCTATCTAAGAGTCAGATAGTACCATGATCCAGGCATCCATCCATTCAAAGTATATGCACACATACAGTTTCTGTTTCACCCACCCAGGCTGTTCTCCTTCCACCCATCCTTGCTTCATCATTCACCCAGCCATGCACCATACCTTATTCTTTCCTTCCCAGCCACTTCGGGGACCAAGCAAACACATATCTTTCTTCTTTGCCAGTCATCATTACATTTCTCGTCCTTCCACACTTACTTACACCCTTCTTTCGCTTTTCGTTCATCCCATCCATCAAGTTCATCTCAGATCTGATTGGGATTCTTCTCGCCAAAAACTTCACAGCTAAGTCGAAGTACATTTAGAGGAGGCTACTACCTGGTTGATTTATAATACACCCATGCAGAAAGCACACTCTGCAGTCTTCAATCTCAATAAGTAAGGAATATATAGCTTACCTCTGCCCGCCACCACCGTGTGAACCCTCACAGGCACATTGGTGTCGTCCGGCACTTGCATCGCCGCCTCCTCCCCAGAAGTGTTCTCCTCATCCAGCACCACCACCTCCGCGCTGGCCCCGCCACCAGATGTTCCACCTACAAAGTACATTTAAGAATGTTAGAATACACCACTCACTACTATATAATATTTGGTCTAGGAATAAAGAAATGTGAAAAAAACAGAAAACAATGTAATAATTTGTGACTGTCTACTCTAAAGTAAAAATGTCCCTTTTTCCAGGGAAGGCTGTTGTCTTGCTGCACTTTTTGGCACAACTGATGAACACTTTTTCTCCTAACAGACAGAAGCTTGACTTCTTAGAACACGAGCAAGATCAAGTTCAAACCAGGTGAGAGCTCGGCTCGACCACAAGAAATGTGTTCAATTAATCGTCAGCACTAAGCACTTTTCCATTTTCAGTTAAACGCTTAGTTTCATGACAAACTTGATTTTAATAAATGTGTTTACTTTTAACAAAGCTTTTAAACTTAAATAGACTCTGTGGTTTTTGGTCCTCCAGACTAGAGTGGCTGAGCTAAAGGTTTTGCAATTTTTGCAAGCATGAGTCCGTGCCTCTGACACTTCTTGACTCTGACTCCGTACTCCTGTCCTGCGTTGGATAATCATCATTGGGGATCAATCATCGGCGAATATTAACAACGTGACGCATATGGGAGATGCATCATGTTGTAAAGCCCTGCGCCATCAGGGGGCGTTCCGGCGCAAGAGAGGGCGTTCCTGCGCAGGAACGCATCCTAAAAGTGGCTGAGGGAAATCTACAAGATTTCAGTCACTTTGAGGACAATGATGCGTGACTCAAACCCTGCGCCTGTTTGAAGCAGACGTACGTCTTGACGCAGCATTGGGGAGATAGGGCACCCCAGAGCATTGCTTGAGCTGCGCCATCGTTGCGACGCAACTCCAGCAATGCGCCGCCTTTACGGCACAGATGCGTAACGCTTTAGTGACACTTTAGGCCCATGGTGCGCCGCATTGTAAATATGGCGCACCATGGGTGGTGGTAGCGTGGCGCACAATTACTGGCGCATCCCTGCTACTTTGCAGGGATGCGCCGGTAATTAAAAATCTGACCCTTAGTGTCTAGCATTACGCAGTTCTTTAAACTACACTCATACATAATTTCACAGGCCAATGAAATAAACACAAAATCGAAAACAAATAAGCATAGTAGCATTGCTACTGAGAAGGAGAGCAGTGCACCTGAAATGCACAGAACATTTTGAAATGTAATTTACCTACAATGTAATCAGCAGCATTAATGCTCTTGGTAAAAAACAAAAATTTGCAATATAATAACACACAAAGCAGGAGAAAACAGGGTAGTAAAGAAATAGCTACTACTACTCACCAAGCCCGGGGATCTAAAGGCCGAGCAGGTCGAGCAGATCGCGTTCCCGGTCCAGGAGATCCGTCCAACGGTGGGTGGTTTGGTTGTAGGTGCGCCAGACCCGAGAGTGTTGATACATGGCCGGAACACCTTCTCCCACCGCTTCCGGCGCTCCTGGATCCCGTACCCGCGAGCGATCTTGCCGCCTGCCATGATGGTCCTGGGGAGGCGGCGCTGAACATAAAAAATTAGTGCGCCCACCTCCTCTGGGCTGAAGATCTCCCGGGGTGCGACCTGCTCCCCCTTAAACGCCCGCACGGGAGCCGGGCACTGGGTGCTGGACCCTTCCCCTTCTCGGGATGCTTCCATGCTACCATGGTATGGGCCGAAAGGAAGCTAAATAATAAAGAAAATAGAATAGGGAAGAAGAAAAAAAAAGAGTTTAAAAAAGTAGTTTAAAATAAACCTAAAGTAGCAGAAAACACAAAAATATAGAGCTAGAAAAATAGAGGGATAAATAATAAGTAAAGTAGATAAAAAAAAACTTCAAACAAGCAAAGGATGGCAGAGATTCAGAGAGGATAGAAAAAGCATGCCCAGAACCATAGCAATGAATGAGAAACAAGATAGCCGCGCCTGTTCACGACCGCGTGGGTAAGTTCGCGCGAGATTTTCCTCGCGAACACACGCAAAATTGTACTAGCGAGCCGCACACTTTGCGAGATTACACATCGCACCCGGAAACGGAAATACGTCATGCAAACAAGATGGCCGCGCCCGTGAACGACCGTGAGGGTAACTTCGCACCGTTGCGCTACAAGCGGCTCGCTAAAACGCACAAAACCTTGCGAACTAACACGCCCCAAAAAACAAATCGCATATTCGCACGAATTTGCGGCTTCCGAATTCGATCTCGCGCAAGTTCGCGCCCCGCGAATCCCGCCAAATTGCAGAAAAACGAGTTTTGCAAAACTGAAAGCACTCAGCAGGTGCAAAAGATGAAACTCATCATTAGTAACCATTCCCTGTACTGCTTCATGACTGGGGCCCCTCCAGAGTTCAGTTGCTAGTTGCAACAATTGTATGACCCTGCTCTGACCCTCACAGCTGGCTCATAGAATTGCTACAAGTAGGCCACAAAGGTCCTGGAAAAAAAATTGCACTGCAACAGAAAGCAAATTACAGATAAATAAGCAGGTGCCAGACTGGAATTTTAAAACAGTGACAAATTAATAAATCAACCCCAAATTAATTTATGTCAGTTGAAGCAGGTCAGGTGTGCTTGCTTTTCCCCCCCATAATCTACAGTGATGAACTAGAGGGTGACATTGATGTACTAGAGGGTGGCATGGTTGAAACAGAGGGTAGCAGTGTTGAAACAGAGGGTGCTGTGAACCTGTGATGATGAACCAGACCTAGAAACAACATAGTCGAAACCGTTGCGTGCCGACAAGTAAGTTCGCAGTTGCGAACTGGTACAAAGCCCTCTCGAAGTGGCAGAAACCCTTGCGAACACACAAAAAAAAATTCGCGGATTTTGCAGATTGCGAGTTCGCAAATACGCAAATTCGTGAACGCCAGGTTCGCAAAATTCGCCCATACTTACTAAGGAGTACAGAAAACTGGGGCCTTATATATGCTTAGGGTTACATAGTCAGCATAGGAACAAGGGGCAGTCATGGCTCATGTAAGCATGCTAAATGCCTAATATGGGCATGCAAGATCTGCTTGCTCAACAAAGTGGGTGGAGAGTTACTTCTCCATACAGCAGCAAAAATAGCCTGACAGTTGTATGAGAGAAGCAGGTGCATTCTACTAGCTAGGCCCTTCTGAGCATGTGCAAGGCTCTGAAGAGGGAAACAGGACATGGCGAGCACATGGCTAACTAAAATGGCTGCCAAAACACAAAATATCTTTCAACTCATGCTAACAAATCCCTGCAATCTTTAACAAGCTGAAGGTGGGCATAAGGTGTCACCTGAAAAGTTACAATTCTGTACCACATCTGTGAAGTACCTGGGACACCAGATAGTGAGAGGTGTCAGAAGAGTTACCTCCGAAAGAATCAAAATATTCCGAAACATGAATCAACCTCAAACACAGAAAGAACTGAGAATGTTTCTAGGAGTTGTAGGTTACTGCCGACAGTGTATTGTGATGTTTGCAGTCCTAGCAAAACCATTGATACAAATGACAAAGAAGAAAGCAAAAGACACAGTAGAATGGGATGACGAGAGCATGTCTGCTTTCCTAAAATTATGAGAATGTATGTGTTCAACTCCAGCATTAGAGATGTCTGATTATTCAAAAGACTTTGCACTGTTTTGTGATGCACGAGACAATTGTGCACTTTCAGTTCTGACCCAAACACAAGGTCTAATGAGACGTCCTGTGGCATATTTTTCTGCTACACTGGATCCAGTGGCATCAGCTTTGCAAGAATGTCTGAAAGCAGTAGCTGTAACTTGCATGAGTCTTGAGCAAAGTGAATCCATTATTATGGAACATCCAGTAACCGTGTATGATCCACATGCAGTTGTGATTGTCTTGACAAGAACACAAACACAGTACCTAACTCCTAGTCGGCTGACTAAGTATGAGCGAATCATTTTAGGTGCAGAAAATGTGACCATTGCCAGATATACAGTTCTGAACCCAGCAACACTATTACCTGATTCACATTTTGCAGAAGTAAAAGAGGAAGTCGAACATGATTGTATCGGCCTTACAGAATACAGCAGTAAACCTTTCCCAGACATGAGAAGAACCATTGTTAAAATCGGAGTATTAGCCGTTTGTAGATGGCTCGTGCATGCGACATGAGGAAGGAGGATTGAGTGCTGCTTATGTTGTGTGTACATTGGGGGGTCCAGTTGAAGCTTCCTATTTACCTGAAGTCAAGTCTGCACAAGTAGCCGAATTAATTGCATTGACAAGAGCTTGCAAAGTTAGGAAAAATTGGAACGTAACCATATACACTGACAGCCAGTATGGTTATGGGGTTTTGCATGACTTTGGCCAACTTTGGTTGCAAAGAGAGTTTCTGACTTCTTCAGGTACTCCTAATAAAAATGGACAATATGTAAAAGATTTGTTGGAAGCAATTTAATTGCCTAAAGAAGTGGCTTTGGTCAAATGTGCTGCTCACCAATCCGGAAATGACAGAGTGACAGCTGGTAACAGATATGCCGACCAATTAGCCCAACATTGTGCCAAACACAAAATGGCAATAAACAAGAAAATTGATGCATATGGAAACAGCTGCCAACTTACGATGCTTGAAGGTGTGAGAACGTGGGAGGTGAAAGAGTTACAGAATGAAGCAGAACAAAAAGAATAGGAAGAATGGGAAAAGATAGGCTGTTAGAGAAGGGCTGGAGATCGTTTACCTTGATGGTAGGCATGTGTTACGAAATTGTATGCTTGCCCCCATGGCTAGGATGTACCACGGAGATTCCCACCGAGGGCGAGATGCAATTATTAGATTATTTAGACAAACTTGGCCTAATGGGAAATTCAGAAATGTAGTCTTTGCCAGAGGTGCATAACTTGCCAACAAATTAAAACTGTAGTGTTGCCAGGAAAGATTGGAAAAGCAGAAGGCCCATTTATAAGACTACAAATTGATTTAATCCAGGTACCCCCTTGTCGTGGATTAAAATATGTACTTGTCATTGACTGCCTGTTTTCAAAATGGGTGGAAGCCTATCCTACCAGTGGAAATGATAGCATCACCTACTCAGAGAACTCGTACCTCGTTTCGGTTTTCCAGTAACGATTGAATCAGACCGATGGTCTCATTTTAATAATGAAATAATTCATCTAATCTGTGAAGCATTCAAAATTGAGCAAAAGCTTCACTGTTCATACCGCCCAGAGGCTTCTGGAGTGGTAGAACAACTGAATGGCACAATCAAGTCAAGATTCGGAAAGATGTATGAATCTACCCAATTAGAATGGCTTGATGCTTTACCTCTTTTTCTGATGGGACTCAGATGCATTTCAGACAAGAACACAGGCTAGAGTCCCCATGAGATACTCATGGGAAGAGCAATGAGGTAGGCATGAGTACCAGGACACAAGCTGATAAATATAACTGATGATTTAGTACTAGAGTACTGCAAAGAACTGGCTGACCAAGTGCGCACTATCTCTAACCAGGTTGGGGAAGACGCAGTTAGAACCAGAACAAGTAAATGAAATATAGAGGCAAGCTGGACCATCCACCGAGAAGCCAAGAAGAAGTCCACGTTTGAAAAGACTGAATAATAAGTTCAGAGGCCCTGAATGGACATATGTCATCCTTGAAGACTTCGAAAACTTAGAAATAAGTGACGAAAGTGATGATGAATTAGTTGCTGATCAGACTTGACGAAGGAGTGAGACCAACCTGAAGTTGCCAGACAAGCAACTCCAGCACATGACCTCAATCCAGGTGACTGGGTAGTGATAAAAGAACATACTCGATTATCTTGCCTAGCACCAAGGTGGGGAGAGCCACATCAAGTGATACTGGTTACCACCACAGCTGTGAAGTGCAAGGGAATTCCAATCTGGATCCATTCCAGTCACACTAAAAGACTGACTGAGCCTGATGACACAGAAGCTGAAGGTTGTGCAGCTGAAGGGTCTCAAGACATTTATCCTGAAGTAGCTGATGAGGAACAACCGAGCACCAGTCAGGATGAATGGATTCCAGTAGTCGACATACCTGCAGAATTGTGAGAACCAGAAGTCAAACGTATCTAGATAGTCAGAGTGATAGCGAAGATGAGATAGGAATAGAAGAACACACTCAGATTACAGAAATCAAAGCCAATAGTAAATCTGAGGAGGATCAGATCAGGAGAGATCAATATACTCAGACATCCAACACACCTGCCAGAGCTCCTGAGTCTGAGGACGGACAGATAGGTACTAGGGCGAAGGCTCAGGCGGAGGAAAATCAAGAGATCAAAAGACGTGAGCATGATCAGATAGGTGTAGAAAATCGTGTCTAGGAAGAAGGCGGCGAACCGAGTCAAAGTCAAACTAAGCAAGCTCCTGAACAAGGTCAGATTAGTATCCAGGTAGAAGAAACAAAAATAAGTCCTAGACAAAGTCAGAGAGGAAATCAGAAGATGAGATTAAACAAATTGTGCCACAATTGAACGCAAATAAAAGAGCAGAAGAAGAAGAGGAAAACACAGTGCCAGCTAAAAGACTCAGAAAAGGAGATAGGTGGTCTGGGTTTGTCAAAAGACTGAAATTTCGCCTTAAAACATAACTTTAGAACCAGAACAAGTAAATGAAATATAGAGGCAAGCTGGACCATCCACTGAGAAGCCAAGAAGAAGTCCACGTTTGAAAAGACTGAATAATAAGTTCAGAGGCCCTGAATGGACATATGTCATCCTTGTGACGAAAGTGATGATGAATTAGTTGCTGATCAGACTTGACGAAGGAGTGAGACCAACCTGAAGAGAAATGCACAGGTTAAGGGACTGTCTAAAGTTACAAAGAGGGGTTAAGAATCCTTAGTCAGAAATGGCTGATTATAATGTTGTTGTAGGACTGTAGAATATGCACATGTAGTATCATAATAGTACTCATAGCATGGTTAGGACTGACATTAGCTATTCCTTATCTAATGAGTAGAAACATGCAGAATGACACTAGCATATATGAAAAGATAGAGATACCTGAAAAGTTAGATACACATGGGAAAGTAGATAGCCTCAAACAACATGAAGTAGATTTAGAAGCACCAGATGAGATAGATTTACACTATAGTAGAGCTAGAAATAGAACTGATTTGAATGTATTTACTAACCTGTTAGTACATTATGTAGAAGACATGGAAATCAGTGATTGTTATGTGTGCATGAAGTTGCCCACCTCAGTAGCTGAGGGGGGTCACATACCACCATTTACCTCTGACATATGGTATCTCATGTAGTATTTTAGCTAGTCTATTTTATAGAACTGGAAAATTACTAAATTTTTATTCTAATTTTGATGTAATATTCTCTGAAGTTCCTTTACGTAGAAATTTGAACTTTACCCTTAGTACCGGAGACTTAACACATTTTATGGGAGAGTGTTTTCTAACAGTAGGATCAATGGATATAGCTGAAGCACACAGAGATAATATAACATGTAAACTGCAAGAAAAAGAAAAAATATTTTACAATTTAGTAGAGAAAAGGGGACAGGATTTCCATAAGAAAGCCACTGAACACAAACGTAAAATTCCTAAGTGGGCTGAAAGTAAAGGGTTTACCCCAAATGGCAAGACTCTGCTATGTTGCTGGATTTCGAAAAGAAAGGGAAACTCTGTCTCCATGGAGAGAAAACAGACTACTATAATATTATGATCATTGGTTCCAGTGAAGGTGATCATAATTTCAAAGTAAATGTAGGTTGGGGTTTCAAAGATGGAGATGAACCTGTGTTTCCTGGCATTTATTACATTTGTGGAAACAAGGCATATTTTAAGCTACCTGATCATTGGTATGGGAGTTGCTGTTTTGGAATAGTATTCCCAAAGGTATATCATGTAAAGAAAATCACTGAAAGCAATGAAGGAAATAATGGACTAACACGTAGAAGAAGAGCTAGTTTTGCTGAAATTGTAGGTGATATATTTAGTGCATTGATACCTTACGCGGGAGTGGTTTTGAATACTCAAAGAATTTGCAAATTGTCGACAGTGGTGGAACGCATTTCGACCGACACTGCTAGTGGATTTCTAATGATTAACCCTATTAGTGCTCATTGAAACTCCTTCAGTGCCAAGCCATTTAATGACTTTTTGGAGTGCTTTGCTTCAACATGCTGTAGTTTGTGTAATTATGATTATAATGTTGGGAAACTATATATTTTTGGTTTCAGTACTTCTTGCACTTTTAATTTATATATAAAACTTACATTTATAAAACACCCTGAAGTCACATGACACAATTCAAGATGGCTGCCAGGTGACTGAAAATGATAAGTGTAAATGACCGCGTTGGTAGGGTAATAAAAAAAAATTGTGTTTTCCAAAAGCAGATACGCAGAAATATTTATTAGTCTGTTTGCTCACCTGGTAATAGGGAAGATTTTGATTTTAATTTTGTTTTGTGTTTTTTATTGCTCTTTGTCATACAATTTCTTAGTCTAACAAAGAACCCAAACAATTGGCTGAGGACCGTGGGGAATTATGTTTCAAAAGACAGTGGTCCTTAGCTTCTCCAAATCAGAGGTGTGAATGAAATATAGGCCATAATAGGAGTCTATATTTGTCCACTGTCCAGCCGGACAGGGTATTTATTTAAACAATGAGAAACAATTAAATAAATGTTTTAGGCACAGTCCTGTACCTTACTCTGGAAGAACAAACAACATATAAGAAGAAAGAGTTTCACAGGCAAAAGAAAGCAATGCTGGCCACTTTCGAATCAATATTAGATTAAAGGTTTGCCAGGAAGTGCTAGACACAACTAAGATACAACACAATGGCTTGGTTGTGAAAGCACTACATAAGTCAACGTTTCGATCCACTTTTGCTCTAGTTACACGGGATCATCATCAGGACTAGGATTGAAAACAAATGCCTGTCTATAAATGTAATACAACCGCCTGTTAGGGAGGAAGAGAAAGGAAGGAAAAGCAAAAAATGGTAGCCAATGGCTGGATTAGAAAGGGGGTACTCCAACATGACAAGCAGTCCAACTACTTTGTATATTTACAATTAATTCGGAATCGGCTTAACGTGTTCTAATTGGTGTTTGGAGCAAAGTGAGATTACCAGGCTTTCATAACTGGGTGCGTAAGTGACTGGTGATAACACTAGGTTCTCCATTAGACGGTGTCTATGTTACAGTCAAGAGACTACAACGAATATCGCAGTTTAAGTTCTTATCATTTCCATGCAACGTCTAAGAGAATCCATGCTTAGTGATCGAGCAACCGTGTGCATTCATACCGTGTTTTTTTCGGGGGTAGAGGTGAATTGTCCTTAAGTTTCTAAAAAGGATTCGGAAATTAGGCTTACCCATTAATAGGCTCTTTTTATCAGTAGTGTTTGGCGAGTCCACCTACATAGGTTGGTGTAAACCGCGCTTTCAGAGTAAGATTCCTCTGCCTAAGGGAAGGAGGGGAAGGTACCCATTGAGTATTTTAAGTTTTAAAATTAATTCCCGGTGAGGGTATTCTCGAGTGGTATGAGAAGATGTCATTACCTGAATTACGGGGTCCGTACAGATGCAATTGGCCTGCCGGGTCCTGTTTATCTGCCACCCAAATTTCTCTAAAACCAAGAGTTATCAATTAATGACTTATTAAAGCCTCTGTCGGTGGGTTAACTAAGGCAGTCTTGCTAGGGGGATTACCTGGTGCAATGTCCGTCGGAGCAGCGTGAGTCGAACTGCCGGGTTGGGCTCGTAATTCGCGCTGCATCTGATAGAGGAATGAAAGAGCGGGGGAGTCAGTCTGAGTAAAAAGTAATTTCGAGGGTATCGCAGAGTGTGAGAAGTAACAAAGGGGTTTTGGCTCTTACCTGTGAGAGTACAATGACTCTGTTGCAGGTGGGGGTCTGGGAGCGGGGGAACAATATCCTATCCGCCCGTTGCGATGATTGCCGTGCAGTACTGCGGTGCACACTCTTAAGACAGCGTGTGTATGGAAATAGAAAGAGGACGAACAGTCGTGGCCATCTTTGAGTGGGTCTTTCGATGTGATGGTCATTTCAAGGGACGTAATGGCTTCACTTGGTGGCGGCCATTATGACATGGGCATTTAGGATCATCAAGGCTTCATTTGAAGCACAAGCGGGGTAACCTACCGAGTGTGTGGTAATTACAGTGCAGATTTTAGGATCAACAAGGCTTATTGGAAGCACAAGCGGGGTGACCTACGGAGTGTATGATAATTGCAGTGCAGAAGTGAAAGTGCAGACAGCGAAAGTGTTTAATAAACATGCGCATTTGTTTGTTGTGGTGCGTGGGTGCATGTGCATGCTGTGACATTCATTTGAACAATTTCTCGATTATATACAACTTAGTTGTATGTAAGAAATGCCAAGTCAACCTAAGATAACGGTCCAGAAAGGGGCGGACAGGTTGACGTTCCACCAAAGTCTATAGGGCTGCCTACTTCCAGGCCTGGAAGAGCAGGTTATAATCGGGTGGTCCAGTCTTCTGCTCGATTCAGACCATTCTTTATTGTGTCGAATTGAATCATTGTCTTTAGCTCCTCTCTGTTGAGCATTTGAGCAATGTCTCCACCTCGTGTTGGTAACTTCACCACTTTCAGTATTGTTCATCTTATGTCATTTTCATTATGACCAGCATCCACAAAATGTTCCACCAGAGGAGCGTTGGCTGTTTTACATCTTACACGGCTCCTGTGCTGTTTTGGGCAAGGACATTGTATGACATAAATTACATTTGAAGAATTCCAATTTGAAAATGAACTTCTTTCAAACGTGGTGTCATTGTGAGTGAATTTCTTGCCCTCCACCGTGTATTCACAGACATTGCAACATCCACATTTAACATGGCCTATGAGTGGGGGTAAGCCCCAGGTTGCATCAAGTGTGGCTCCCTGTGGTGTTATTGGTAATGCTGCTCTAACAAGGTGGTCTTTTAAGTTTTTACTCTTGCGGAATGCAAAGAGGGGTCTCTCAATGTTTATTGAGCCTGCATTTATTGTTGGCCAATGTTTCATGATTGACTTTTTTATTTTGTTAGAAACAGGCGAGAAGGTTGGGACGCATGCGATTCTTTCTTTCTGATCTTTGTCTTTTGGCGTCAGTAAAACCTCTCGTGGACAGTACCATGCTCGTTTCAGAGCCTGCTTGACTATTCTCCTTGGGTAGCATCGATCTTTTAGTTTATTAGAGAGAACTGCAGCTTCTCTAAAATAGTCTGCTTTACAGAAACCTCAAAGATTGCACAACCCCCCAGGAGAGAGAAAAACCAGGAACAGTTTTTACCAATGGTAGTTGAGAAACCAGCAGAGGTGATACCCATTTTTAACCTCTCACAGCATATCCTGTTAGAAACAGAACTTGAAGTATTAAAGAAAGCACTGTCGTTTGTGCCAACCGTTCGCCCCAACTTCATGGAGCTCCATACGGAATTGCTAAGATTCTTTAGAACAATCCGCCTTACGGCATTTTTCCAATTGCATCCCAGCCCCTTTTCTGAACTGAGCACACCCTTCCGTCCTCTGTTTACCTTCTCACCGTCATCTACAATGGTATCTCCAGAGATCATAGCATTTGAGAAACTTGTACTCGGAGATCTCACGACAAAATAGAAAAGCAAACTTTTCATCCCCTATAATATTTCACTCAGAGAAAAATGCAATAGAAAGACTTGAAAACAACAGGAATGTGGTCATTAAAAGTGCAGACAAAGTGGGGGAATTGTTATTCAAGAAACAGAAACGTATAAGGCAGAAATTATGCGTCAATTGAATAACCCTGACCATTACCAAAGACTCCCCGGTAATCCTACCAAACAAATTCAAGAGACCATCACCAAACTTACATCTCAAGCCTGCACAGAAGGCTTTCTGAGCAAAAAAGAATATAACTTTCTTAACGTTAAATCCCCTAGACTTCCAGTTATATATATATATTACCTACTGGCGGTCGCCAGTAGGTATATATAGTTAGGATTTTTTTCCTATGGGATTTCTGAAAATTCTATGTCGAATAACTTTGGCGTTTGTGGACGGACTGGCTGAAATTTTCAGGAAAATGGCACATTTTGTTTCTGAGCAGCCCCTGAAAATTGGGGGGGGGGGTTTCGTCAAGGGAGGGCCGAGAAAAAAAGGGGTCCCAAAACGTGTTTTACCCATTCATTTTTCCATAGGGCGGTTGGAATCCCTTTTAGCTCGAACGGCTGAATGGATTTACACGAAGCTTGGCAGAATTGTAGATATGTTTTGCCCGACGTGCCTTTGCTATGTCTCAATATATGTGCTCCAGTGGATTTTGAGAAATTAACGTTTTAAAAAACAGATATATCTGTAACAGCGCTCCGGTTAGCGCTCCGGTTCGCGTAACTGACGCGTAACGGAACTTCGCGAAGCGAAGCTGATTGGCTCTCCGTTGTCTGTCAACATTCGAAACAGTCCGGGCCGGCCGCCATCTTGTCTCTCGGTAGGATCGAGAGACAAGAGGTGGAGAAAAACGAAGGGGGAATTTAATGAAAGGGGTCAAGGTAGACCCCTCCTGACCCCCTAGGATTGATGAGGGGGATATTAAAGTGCCCCGCGGGGCAAAAAATAAAAATGTAGCCATTTTTTGCCGTAGAGGCGCGTTCCGGTACGCGAACCGGGTAGCTTACCGGTAGCGTAACTGGAGTTCGCCATTTTGTGTTTCAGTCGAATTTAATCACAAGATGGCGGAAAAACAATGTGGGGAAATGAGTATAAGGGGGCACGGGAGATGTATCCTGACCCCCTAGATTTTCTGAGGGTGGCTGAGGAGGCTCATATATGTCGAAAAAAACCCAATTTTTTTAATTTTTCGCGCGGTTAGCTGCCGGTACGCGAACCGGGCAGCGAACCGGGAAGCGAACATAAGTGAAAATTAGTGAAAAAAGGTACATTCGAAATTTAAAAAGAGTAATTCTAGTTAAGGTAGCTCTGAAAAGAGCTTTTGTGTTCTGTGTAAGTTCTAGGTACTTATAAGTAGGTACCAATACACAGTCTTAAATTTTGTATGACAACTCTGTTGCCCTCATCTGAGAAGTGCACACCATCTCCTCTGTAGATATCTTGCATGTAATAACGCAAGTTATTGTTGTAGATGGCACCCATTCCATGGTCTCTCATATAAGCTGAAACATACTTATTTACATGCTTCCTCGCTTTCTCAATTTTAACATTACTCTCAGTTTACTTACTCTTCTATTTTTTTAAAAAAATGTTTTTTTGAGTTCGCTCCCGGTTCGCGTACCGGCGCGAACCGGGAAGTGAACCAAAAGAAATAGAGGTTGACAGAGTGCTAAACATTCTAGCAATTTCTTATAAAGGGGAGGTAGTTCTGAAAAGAACTTTTTTTTGAATTATTTTTCTGAACATTTTTTTTTTTTTTTTTTGAACGGTTTTATATTTTTTTTGTATTTTTTGATGGGGGGGGAGAAACAAAAATGATTCATTATAATGGGCTCAACAGGAGCAACAAAAAAAAAGATAATTTATTTCCTGGGACGTTTTGCACATTTGTGATTGTCAATTGCTTTATTAATTAAGTTTATGCTGCTCTCTCTCTGAAGCAAATGAGTTGTCCACAAAAAATGCATACATGCTTCACACTTGCAAATTTCATTTGAATATTTGGGACCATCTCCCTCGCCTCTGGTCCTGACACTGCCTCTTCATTGGTGGATGTACTGGCCACAGGTCGGGGGTTATCCACCAGATCACGTAGTTGTGCAGCACTGTAATTTATAGGGTGCCACCTTTCCATATGGCGATGCATGGTATAATTACCATAACTGTATTTCTTGTCTGTTCCTCTGGACAGTTCATCTTTGCAATTCAGGCAGGTAACATACCGGGCATTTACCTTTTTTTGTTCCGGGGGTATTGAAAAAAATTGCCAAATATAACTCTCTAACATGGGGCCTCCTAGGCTCTTCAGGTAAAACCCCCCCTGTCCCTTGCTCCTCTTCCTCTTCTTCCTCCTCTTGTTGTAGTATGACCTGAGGAGGTGGTCCTCTCTTCCTAGGAGGTTGTGGTGGTGGTGGGGGTCCACCAGCTGCAGCAACCATTGAAGCCATTTCTCTGGTATTGAAAAAAGGTCTTTCTCTCATAAAAATGAAAGTCAGAGTGAGAAAAAAAGGTGGGGCTTTCATCATTTAGGAAAAAAAATGTTCTAAACCAATGAAAAGTGTTATTTTTAGGTCATATGACCAAGCCTTCCATCATTTGGAAACCAAAAGTAAAATGAACCAATGAAAAGTTTTATAAACAAGTCACATGACCTGTTATGCTTACGTTACGCGCTCCGCGCCGCGCCGCGCCCCGGATCGCTTCCGGGGCGCTGCGCTTCGCGCCTCGGTTCGCGTTCCGGAGCGCTTCCGGGTGCGCTAACGCGGCGCGTCATAAGACGCATTACGCGGTAACGTGATACGTCGCGCTTACGCGACGCGTCACGATGTATGCGAATTTCAATGGTTTTGTGCGAGTGAAATAAGGTTTTGTAAATGCTAATCTCTAACTATATATGGTCTATAACCTATGGTTTTTTCAGTGAATTTTCAAGGTTTTGTAAATGCTAATTCCTAACTATATATGGTCTATAACCTATGGTTTATTTAGAGAATATATATATATATATATATATATATTACCTACTGGCTGTCGCCAGTAGGTATATATAGTTAGGATTTTTTCCCTATGGGATTTCTGAAAATTCTATGTCTAATAACTTTGGCGTTTGTGGATGGAATTGGCTGAAATTTTCTGGAAAATGGCACATTTTGTTTCTGAGCAGCTCCTGGAAATTTGGGTGGTGTTCGGCAAGGGGGGGCTGAGATAAAAGGGGGGTCCCAAAACGCGTTTTTCCCATGTAAATTTCCATAGGGCGGTTGGCCTCACTTTTAGCCCGAACGGCTGAATGGATTTCCACCAAACTTGGCAAAATTGTAGGGACTGTTAGCCCGATGTGCCTTTGCTAGGTCTTAATATATGTGCTTCAGTGGATTTTGAGAAATTAACGTTTAAAACAAGATATATATCTGTAACAGCGCTCCGGGCAGCGATCCGGTTAGCGAACTTTTCGCGCATCGGAACTTTGCGAAGCGAAGCTGATTGGCTCTCCGGTGTCTGTCAACATTCTAAACAGTCCGGAGCGGCCGCCATCTTGTCTCTCGGTAGGAACGAGAGAGAAAGAGGAGGCCAAAACAAAGGGGGAAATTACCATAAGGGGGCATAGTAGATCCTCGTTGACCCCCCTAGGTTTTATGTGGAAGTTCGCGAACCGGAAAGCGTTCTGGGCAGCGTACTATAAGGATAAAAGAATGATAGACTTTTTTAATACTGTATGTTAATTATTTGTTGTTTTTGTTGTTTTTTTTTGTTTTCTTTATTTTTAAAGTATTTTTTTTTATTTTGATTCTGTTTCATAATTCATTAAACTTTCTAACATTTCAGTGTCAGAAATTTCAAAATTGAATATAGGGTGTAACATGTCCTCATTTTGAAGCAGGTTATCCACTGCTTCAACACATTGTAGTAGTTCCTGGTCTCTACTTTGATCCATAAAATCATCAATTTTTTCTTGCCTGCTCTCCTCCAGTACAATTTTAAATTGAAGTTGCTGCTCGCCTTCCATTTTGCCTGAAATTTGGATTAAATATACATATATTAGTAGAGATAGGGCACTGTTGGGATTAATTTTAGATAGGCAGTTTTTATCAGTGAATTTATCTTTTGGCAGTGTATAGTATCAGAGTGGAAATAGGACTATAAAAAAGTGTATGTGATTTAACCAAGACAAGCCTAACTCCATTCATAACTATAACAGAGAAGTCTATCTAAATCTATAACTACTATAGAGGGATAGTATATATCTATCAGAAAAAGTCTACCATATTAAGTTATAGTGCACAATATACTTCAGTTTTAAAAATAACAACTTACCTTCACAAACAAGTTGAAGTGTTTGATAGCTATTCAAATGTGATGTACAAGTACAACAAGAAGTAGCAGTCAAAATGGCTGTGTTTTCTTCTCCTCCTTTATATATATATACAGGTATATAACCAATCAAATGTCAGGTAATAAAAGTAGAAAATAAAAGTAACATTTTCATTGGTTGTCAATTCCAACACTTCAGATGTGTTTTGTGAAGTAATTTACCTCACGGTACTTAGAGAGGTCTACAGGCTTAATGGCTAAATGAAATTTCAATCAAATTTGTGAGAATGAAAGGGATTGTTATGTAGTATGAGCTAATCTATATTTGGTGAGAGTGTCTCTAGTCGTTTTTCTGTAAATTACTTTCCCACCTTTTTTTAGGACCGCTTTCCGGAAAGCGGCCCGGTTAGCGAACCTTAAGCGTCACGGGAGTCCACCATTTTGTGTTTCGGTCGCATTAAGATACAAGATGGAGGGCAAATAATGTTTAGAATGGGTAGAAGGGGTCATGGTAGACTTATCTTGACCCCCTAGGTTTTCTGAGGGTGGCTGAGGAGGCTTATATGTGCGGAAAAAAAACATTTTTAAAAAAAAATCCGCGAGGTTAGCTTTCGGTTAGCGAACCGGGTAGCGCTCCAGGGAGCGTATTTTGTTGAAAATTAGTGAAAAAAGTTAGAGAAAAATAATAATTGTGAGTGATCAGATGTAGGGTAGCTCTGAGAAGAGCTTTTGGGTTTATGGTACATTTAGGTACTTATAAGTAGGTACCAATGCACAGTCTTACATTCAGAATGAAAATTCTGTTGCCCTCATCTGAGAAGTGAACTCCATCTCCTCTGTAGATATCTTGCATGTAGTAACGCAAGTTATTGTTGTACAGGGAGCCCATTCCATGGTCTCTCATGAAAGCTGAAACGGATTTGTTTACATGCTTCCTCGTTTTCTCAATTTGTGGAGAAAATTGGTTGGACCACCTCCATTTCTGTCTTTGGCATATATTGGAATATACCAAGGCAGTTTGAGGAAAAAGTGCCATTAATTGCTCAAAGGTGTCCTTTAAAAGCATTTCCAGACCTACCCCTGTCAAAGTGCCCAAATCATTACCTCCACAGTGCACAATTAACAGGTCAGGTTTTGGCAAATGCATAAAGGTTTTCACCAATGGTATCAATTGGTGACATTTTAATCCTCTTTGGCCCAACCACTTAATTTCCACATCTTGTAAATTGAGGTTAGGTAAATTTCTGTTCTCAGCATACCTTTGAGCCCAGTGGATGTAACTATGTCCAACAATCCAGACCTTAAACATGGTTGGAGAAGGTTGTGCTGCAGTCAGATGAAGTGTGGTAATGAAAGGGCAGTTGAAACAGTAGGAGTTTGTAAAGAAAAAAAACTGAGGATTTCCAATGCTAATGATTCATTAGCAGTGATTGGTGCATTTCCATTTCTTAAAACAGAAAGTTAGGGTGCATGGATGTGTTCTTTGAAAGATGTAATTTGAATGGTCAAGAAAGAATTATTTAATGAAAGATTGCACTGGATACGCAGGTGCACTGAGAGTTCAGAGTTCATTCGAAACATTGTTGTGTGAATTTGCAAACATGAGAGGTCTTCCAGGAGGTGGTTGCTATGGAAAAAAGGCAGAGAGGGCAGAGGGGGGAAGGGTTTTGATTTGAAAAAAGTGAGGGAAGAGTTATGATTGGCTAATATGAGAGATATGTGAAATGAATATCTGTATTTCTGTGCTTTCAATAGCTGCAGCCTCTGGAGTGCATCCTTTTTCTTCTGCTGAAGACAATTTGGTGTATTTCTGAGACTGTTTTCAAAACTCAAAAAGTATTTGCTAAGGTGAGAAAAGATTTATTTAATTTAGATAGAGAATAGTATGATTTAAGGAGAAAATGATGAAGAAAGCTGTGTTTTTAAAATGTGGCTTTGTCTCTAGTGATATACAAATAGATTTTGTTTCTTTGAGAAATTGTAATTGCATATTCGGTGTAGCTTTCTGGCATGCAGTAACACAAGTTATTGTTGTACATGGAGCCCATTCCATGGTCTCTTATGTAAGCTGAAACAGATGTTGTTTTTAAAAACGATTTTTGAAATCAATTACATTTCTGGATATGTCCTGCTAGAGCTTCATAGGTTGTTTTGGGTCATATTTATAAGGCATTTGAGTGACTTTGATGTTATTTTTTCCTTTTCAAATGGAAAGCATTCCTCATGGGGCAAGTGTCTTGTAAATACGCTCCCACCTGCGCTTGGCAAATTTAGATTTTGATTATGGGAGTTACATAGCCATGTTAATAATGTCCAAAAAATGGTGCTAGGGCATTCCAGAAAACGCTTTCATGTGTCTCAAGGACATTTTCAGTCATTTCCTCTTGATTGCAGGTATACAATTGATTTATATGCTGTGTTTTAAAACGATTTTTTTAAATCAATTACATTTCTGGATATGTACTGCTAGAGCTTCATAGGTTGTTTTGGGTCATATTTATAAGGCATACGAGTGTCTATGATGTTGTTTTTCTTTTTTAAATGGAAAGCGTACCTCATGGGGCAAGTTTCTTGTAAATACGCTCCCACCTGCGGTTGGCAAATTTAGATTTTGATTATGGGAGTTACATAGGCATTTTAATAATGTCCCAAAAATGGTGTAAGGGCATAATCAAAATCTAAATTTGCCAACCATTTAACATGTATAATTAATGTTCTGCTTTTTGTATTTGTATTGATCTGTAACCCTGAGTAGGTCTCACCTTAAACAAACCTCAGGAGAGATCACACCTTATCGTCATCCTGAATTAATAAATAGATCTATTAAACAGTATCTCTGGTTTACTCCCTATAGCTGTCTTTGTTTTAACATTACTCTCTGTTTACTTCCCTTATACTAACTCTTCTTTTTTTAAAAAAAAATATTTTTTTGATTCGCTTCAAGTTCGCGAACCGGGCAGCGAACTGGAAAGCGAACCAAAAGAAATAGAGCTTGCCAGAGTGCTAAACATTCTAGCAATTTTATTTGAAAGGGGAGGTAGTTCTGAAAAAAACTTTTTTTTAATGTTTTTGTTGTTTTGTTTTTTTTTTTTTTCTGAACATTTTTTGTTTTTTTTGTATTTTTAGAACAGTTTTATGTTTTTTTTGTGTTTTTCATGGAGGGGAAACAACAAAAAAACAGGCATTGAAAAGGGCTCAACAGGAGCAAAAAATAAATTACTGCTTGGGTGGGTTAGGGCACTTATGGTTTTCAAACACCAAGTTGATTAAGTTCACGCTCATGTTCCCACATGAGAGCAGAGCACCACAATATATGCACGTTAACTTCATGTGCTTGAAGTTTGGCTGTATGTTTGGCACAGTTTCCTGTGCCTCTCTTCCAGTCAAAGATATACTTGATGTTGATCTGGCCACAGGAGTTGTCGGGGGATTATCTTGAAGGTCCCTTAACTCTGCCCGGCTGTAATTTAATGGATGCCACCTGGCCATATGGCGATGCATAGTATAGTTGCCCATACTATACTTTTTGTCAGTGCCTCGAGATAATCTGCACTTGCAGATTAGGCAGGTGGCATACTTGGCATTAACCTTCTTCTCCCCTCGAGGGATTGAGAAAAACTGCCATATAAAACTTTTTTCCTTCGGGAAACACGGGGCAACTCCTGAATAAATTGAGGTTCATCTGTGTCCTCTTCTTCTAGGTCCTCCTCTTCCTCCTCTCTGTTGGAAATGAATTGTGATGGTGGTCCTCTCTTGTCATGAGGAGGTTGAGGTGGTGGTGGGGGTCCACCAGCTGAAGCAAGGATAGAAGCCATTGCTGTAATATTGGAAAATGGTCTTTCTCTCACCAAGATGAAAGTCAGAGTGAGGAAATAAGGAGGGGTTTACATGATTTGGGAAAAGCAAAAGTTCTGAACAAATGAAAAGTGTTATTTTTAGGTCACATGACCTCCATCCACTCATTCTTCAATATGTAAGACATATTTTAACTTTACAGAAACATACAGTCACTGGGTGTTGTCATCAGTGATATTGAAAAAACTCACTGAAAAAACCATAGGTTTTAGACCATATATAGTTAGGGATTAGCATTTACAAAACCTTATTTTACTCGCACAAAACCATTGAAATTCGCATATATAGTTAGTTGCACTAACTATATATCGCGCACCCGCAATCCACTGCTGATGATGTCACATATTACATCATTCATGACCTATATATATATATATATATATATGGACGCTCGCGTGTAGAGACACAGCCACACTCGCGGGGAGAAACTTGAACTCGCCTATCTTGCCACAGCATGCTTGAATAGCTGAGGAGCTCAAGAGAAAGTGATTCAGTCCCATTTCGCCGTGGAATTCCTGACGCGTTTCGAAGGCTCCCGCCTTCTCTTCAGAGGATTTGGCGAACTGATGATGGGAATGCAGGTACCAGCCCTGGTAATAATCATGGCACGCCCCTAGTGGGCAGTCCAAATGTCCCAGTGCCTGATGGGACTGGTAGTCCTGTTTAGTCTTGGCGCCCCATCTGTGGATCAAGGCGGATGAGTGGTCTCCCCTCGCCAACCAGGCAACCTCACGGTAGTGGAGTAGCAGACGGATATATGCCCGTCAGACTAGCAAGCTGGATGCTTACCCTAGTCGGCTCCTACCCTGAGGCTGCTTGGCGGTGCTCAGCGTGTGTGCAGGGACACTGCTCGCTCGTTTTCCATCATGGCGCTGCTGCACTCTTCTGGCGGGTGCGGTAAAGGATGGTGATGGTTCCATCCACATATGGACGCTCGCGTGTAGAGACACAGCCACACTCGCGGGGAGAAACTTGAACTCGCCTATCTTGCCACAGCATGCTTGAATAGCTGAGGAGCTCAAGAGAAAGTGATTCAGTCCCATTTCGCCGTGGAATTCCTGAACTGAACGTACCTCATATATACATATATATATATATATATATATATTACCTACTGGCGGTCGCCAGTAGGTATATATAGTTAGGATTTTTTCCCTATGGGATTTCTGAAAATTCTATGCCTAATAACTTTTGCGTTTGTGGACGGAATTGGCTGAAATTTTCAGGAAAATGGCACATTTTGTTTCTGAGCAGCCCTTGAAAATTTGGGGGGGTTTTGTGGAGGGGGGGCCGAGAAAAAAGGGGGGTCCCAAAACGCCTTTTTCCCATGTTAATTTCCATAGGGCGGTTGGACTCACTTTTAGCCCGAACGGCTGAATGGATTTTCACGAAACTTGGCAAAATTGTAGGGACTGTTAGCCCGATGTGCCTTTGCTAGGTCTCAATATATGTGCTTCAGTGGATTTTGAGAAATTAACGTTTAAATCAAGATATATATCTGTAACAGCGCTCCGGGCAGCTATCCGGTTAGCGAACCTTTCGCGTATCGGAACTTTGCGATGAGAAGCTGATTGGCCCTCCGGTGTCTGTCAACATTCTAAACAGTCCGGAGCGGCCGCCATCTTGTCTCTCGGTAGGATCGAGAGACAAGAGGAGGCCAAAACAAAGGGGGAAATTACCATAAGGGGGCATAGTAGATCCTCGTTGACCCCCTAGGTTTTATGTGGAGGTTTTAAAAGGGCCTAGGAGGGTCCAAAAAAAAAAAAAAAAATTTTTTTTGCGTGGTAAGCGCCAAGTTCGCGAACCGGAAAGCGTTCTGGGCAGCGAACTTTATGGATAAAAGAATGAAAGACTTTTCTAATGCTGTATGTTAATTGTTTGTTGTTTTTCTTGTTTTTTTTTGTTTTCTTTTTTTTAAAGTGTTTTTTTTATTTTGATTCTTTTTCATAATTTATTAAACTTTCTAACATTTCAGTGTCTGAAATGTCATTATTTTCTTGAAATATTGTTTGCAATCTGTGAGGTTGCAAAATGTCCTCATTTGCAAGGAGGACATCTACTGCTTGGACACATTGCAGCAGTTCATTATCCAAGCTTTCATCCATAAATTCCATGTCAATTTGTTCAATTAATTCCTGGCTGCTCTCTTGCAGGTCCATCTCAAAAGAAACTTGCTGCTCGCCTTCCATTTTGCCTGAAATTTGGATTAAAAAAATATATATTAGTAGAGATAGGGCACTGTTGGGATTAATTTTAGATAGGCAGTTTTTATCAGTGAATTTATCTTTTGGCAGTGTATAGTATGAGTGGAAATAGGACTATAATTTTGCCTGAAATTTGGATTAAAAAAATATATATTAGTAGAGATAGGGCACTGTTGGGATTAATTTTAGATAGGCAGTTTTTATCAGTGAATTTATTTTTTGGCAGTGTATAGTATGAGAGTGGAAATAGGACTATAAAAAAGTGTATGTGATTTAACAAAGACAAGCCTTACTCCATTGATAACTATAACAGAGAAGTCTATCTAAATACATTACTACTACAGAGGGATAGTGTATATCTAGCAGAAAAAGTCTACTATATTAAGTTATAGTGCACAATATATTAAATTATAACTTACCTTCACAAAGAAGTTGAAGTTTTTTGAAGCTATTGAAATAGGAGGTACAACAAGAAGTAGTAGTCAAAATGGCTGTGTTTCCTTCTCTCCCTTTATATATATACAGGTATATAACCAATCAAATGTCAGGTAATAAAAGTAGAAAATGAAAGTAACATTTTCATTGGTTGTCAATTCCAACAATTCAGATGTGTTTTGTGAAGTAATTTACCTCACGGTACTTGGAGAGGTCTACAGGCTAAATGGCTAAATGGAATTTCAATGAAATTTGTGAGAATGGAAGGGATTGTTATGTAGTATGAGCTAATCTATATTTGGTGAGAGTGTCTCTAGTCGTTTTTCTGTAAATTACTTTCCCGCCTTTTTTTAGGACCGCTTTCCGGAAAGCGGCCCGGTTAGCGAACCGTAAGCGTCACGGGAGTCCACCATTTTGTGTTTCGGTCGCATTAAGATACAAGATGGAGGGCAAATAATGTTTAGAATGGGTAGAAGGGGTCATGGTAGACTTATCTTGACCCCCTAGGTTTTCTGAGCACAGTCTTAAATTCAGAATGAAAATTCTGTTGCCCTCATCTGAGAAGTGAACTCCATCTCCTCTGTAGATATCTTGCATGTAGTAACGCAAGTTATTGTTGTACAGAGAGCCCATTCCATGGTCTCTCATGTAAGCTGAAACAGATTTGTTTACATGCTTCCTCGCTTTCTCAATTTGTGGACAAAATTGGTTGGACCACCTCCATTTCTGTCTTTGGCATATCTTGGAATATACCAAGGCAGTTTGAGGAAAAAGTGCCATTAATTGCTCAAAGGTGTCCTTTAAAAGCATTTCCAGACCTACCCCTGTCAAAGTGCCCAAATCATTACCTCCACAGTGCACTATTAACAGGTCAGGTTTTGGCAAATGCATAAAGGTTTTCACCAATGGTATCAATTGGTGACATTTTAATCCTCTTTGGCCCAACCACTTAATTTCCACATCTTGTAAATTGAGGTTAGGTAAATTTCTGCTCTCAGCATACCTTTGAGCCCAGTGGATGTAACTATGTCCAACAATCCAGACCTTAAACATGGTGGGAGAAGGTTGTTCTGCAGTCAGATGAAGTGTGGTAATGAAAGGGCAGTTGAAACAGTAGGAGTTTCTAAAGAAAAAAAACTGTGGATTTACAATGCTAATGATTCATTAGCAGTGATTGGTGCTTTTCCATTTCTGAAAACAGAAAGTTAGGGTGCATGGATGTGTTCTTTGAAAGATGTAATTTGAATGGTCAAGGAAGAAACATTTATTGAAAGATTGCTCTGGATACGCAGGTGCACTGAGAGTTCAGAGTTCAATTGAAACATTGTTGTGTGAATTTGCAAACATGAGAGGTCTTCCAGGAGGTGGTTGCTATGGAAACAAGGGAGAGAGGGCAGAGGGGGGAAGGGTTTTGATTTGAAAAAAGTGAGGGAAGAGGTATGATTGGCTAATATGAGAGATATGTGAAATGAATATCTGTATTTCTGTGCTTTCAATAGCTGCAGCCTTTGGAGTGCATCCTTTTTCTTCTGCTGAAGACAATTTGGTGTATTTCTGAGACTGTTTTCAAAACTCAAACAATATTTGCTAAGGTGAGAAAAGATTTATTTAAATTAGATAGAGAATAGTATGATTTAAGGAGAAAATGATGAAGAAAGCTGTGTTTTTAAAATGTGGTTTTGTCTCTAGTGATATAGTAATAGAATTAGTTTTATAGAGAAATTGTAATTGCATATTTGGTTTAACATTCTGGCATGCAGTAACACAAGTTATTGTGGTACATGGAGCCCATTCCATGGTTTGTTATGTAAGCTGAAACAGATATGTTGTTTTTAAAAACGATTTAAGAAATCAATCACATTTCTGGATATGTACTGCTAGAGCTTCATAGGTTGTTTTGAGCCATATTTATAAGGTATTTGAGTGTCTAAGATGTTATGTTTTCCTTTTAAAATGTAAAGTGTTCCTCGTGGGGCAAGTGTCTTGTAAATACGCTCCCACTTGTGCTTGGCAAATTAACAAGAATTATAAGGTAAATGTTTTCTACTCTTTTTACCCGCAATGCACTGCTGATGATGTCACTGACACTATCTCTCATTTACTCTCTATAGCTGTCTTTCTTTTTACATTATTCTCTGTTTACTTCCTTTATACTAACTCTTCTTTTTTTAAAAAAAATATTTTTTTAGTTCGCTTAAAGTTCGCGAACCGGTCAGCGAACTTGAAGCGAACCAAAAGAAATAGAGCTTGCCAGAGTGATAAACATTCTAGCAATTTTATTTGAAAGGGGAGGTAGTTCTGAAAAGAACTTTTTTTTTTGGTTTTTGTTGTTTTATATATTATTTTTTTTTTTTCTGAACATTTTTTGATTTTTTTGTATTTTTAGAAGTTTTATGTTTTTTTTGTGTTTTTTATGGAGGGGAAACAACAAAAAAACAGGCATTGAAAACGGCTCAACAGGAGCAAAAAAAAAATTACTTCTTGGGTGCATTAGGGCACTTATGGTTTTCGAACACCATATTAATCAAGTTGATGCTCATGTTCCCATACGACAACATTGCACCGCAATATATACAAGTAAACCTCATATGTTGGAAATTTGGTTGAATATTTGGCACAGTTTCCTGTGCCTCTCTTCCTGACAAAGACATTGATGAGGTAGATCTGGCCACAGGAGTTGTCGGGGGATTGTCTTGTAGGTCCCTTAACTCAGCCCGGCTGTAGTTCAAGGGATGCCACCTGGTCATATGTCGATGCATAGTATAGTTGCCCATACTATATTTCTTCTCTGTGCCTCTTGACAATCTGTAATCACAGATGAGGCAGGTGGCATATTTCGCATTCACCTTCTGCTCCCCTGGAGGGATGGAAAAAAACTGCCAGATGAAACTAGTTTTTCTCTTTGAAACACGGGGCAACTCTGGGATAAATTGTTGTTGATCTGGATCCTCTTCTTCTTCTTCCTCCTCTTCCTGCTCTCTGTTGGAGGTAAATTGACTAGGTGGTCCTCTCTTCTTATGAGGAGGTGGAGGTGGTGGTGGGGGTGCACCAGCTGCAGCAAGAATGGAAGCCATTGTTGAACTTCAGGTAAATGGTCTTTCTCTCACCAAGATGAAAGTCAGAGTGAGGAAAGAAGGAGGGGTTTACATGATTTGGGAAAAGCAAAAGTTCTGAACCAATGAAAAGTGTTATTTTTAGGTCACATGACCTAGTCATACATCATTTGGAAACCAAAAGTGAAATGAACCAATGAAAAGTTTGATAAACAAGTCACATGACCTGTTCCGCTTACGTTACGCGGTCCGCGCCGCGTCTCGGATCGCTTCCGGTTAGCGGTCCGGAGCACTTCCGGGAGCGCTAACGCAGCGCGTCATTAGACGCATTACGCGACAATGTGATACGTCGCGCTTCCGCGACGCGTCACAGTTCCGCTAACGTAACGTTGACCGGTTCGCGGACTAGGTCGCGGCATCAAGATGAGCTAACGGAAAGCTTCCCGGTTCGCGAACTAGAAGCGAAGGAAAAAAATATTTTAAAAAAAATTATTAATAAACATCTAAAATATATTTTAAGATTTAAAGAAGAATACATTTTACAGTTACAGGTGTTAGCTTTTAAAAAACCAATGAAATTCACAGAAAAAACCATAGGTTATAGACCATATATAGTTAGGAATTTGCATTTACAAAACCTTGAAAATTCAGTGAAAAAACCATAGGTTATAGACCATATATAGTTAGGGATTTGCATTTACAAAACCTTATTTTACTCGCATAAAACCATTGAAATTCCATATATAGTTAGATGCGCTAACTATATATCGCGCACCCGCAATCCACTGCTGATGATGTCACATATTACATCATTCATGACATGGTCAGTGACATCACTGATGACATCACTGATGACAACATCCAGTGACTGTATGTTTCTGTAAAGTTAAAATATGTCTTACATATTGAAGAATGAGTGGATGTATAAGTGTCTGGATGAAGGATTTAGTAGGTGCATGACTGACTGTATGAGTGAGTGATTAAATGTGTCTCACTGAGTGCATGGGTTAGTGACTAAACTGTCTTAATTTGTGCATCATTATGTCTGTTGTTCTGTAAACTGTTGCATGTGTTGATAAGTAGCTATATGAGTAACTATATGGGTTATTGATTGGTTGCCCGAGTGTGTGTGTGGGTGGCTGGGAGGTGTATGACTCTGTGCATAGATGTGTGAGCAGTTGATTCACTAGATGTATGGTTTCTAAAGTGCATGTGGAAACAGCTGTATGGGCGGTTGACTGTGTGCATGAGTGTATTGGTGAGTGAATGGATATCTCAGTGCTACATGTCAAAGTAAGTACATATGTAAAACACAGTACATGTGAGAGTTGACATATATAAAAAACTGTGCATAAGAGCCAGTGAATGTGTGAGTGGCTGTATGGATCATTGTGAACTTGTATCAGGGATTGTATAAGAGAGTAAATATGTGTTAGTATATGTTTGAATAAGTAAAGTTTGTATAACTGTATAGTTGAGGAAATGGAGGTGTGATTGATTCTTTGCATGACTGACTAGGTGTGTGAGTAACTCCATGGATGAGTGACAGTCTGTGAGTGTCTGTTTACACTGATTGTATCTAAGGTTATATTAGAGTCTGAAGAGGTTCATCGTATTATCACATGAATGATATCATCAGTGATGTCATCAGTCATGTCAAATGAGATGTCATCAGTGATGTCATCAGTGATGTCATTTGAGATGTCATCAGTGATGTCATCAGTGATGTCACTGACCATGTCATGAATGATGTAATATGTGACATCATCAGCAGTGGATTGCGGGTGCGCGATATATAGTTAGCGCATCTAACTATATATGGAATTTCAATGGTTTTATGCGAGTAAAATAAGGTTTTGTAAATGCAAATCCCTAACTATATATGGTCTATAACCTATGGTTTTTTCACTGAATATATATATATGGTTGGTCCCAATCCCGCCCCGGAGTACAGGAGGATAACCGGCAGTTGCGAGGTAACTCCAACCTCGCGGTGGGCTGCAGGCACTGACCTCATCGCCCCTGCTCAATGGACACCTGTAATCTGGGGCTGAGGCGTACGAAGGGGAGCTGAGGAGGCTCTGTTGTGGACAAATCAGCCAAAAAAACGGAGCAGGACAATTTGCTTTGTTTTAAAGACTCACCCTGCTTTGGTTCCCGCATTCACGCACCAAATAATCTTTTCCCCGCAGCACCAACCCCCATGATCCCTCTACAGGGGATTCTGGGACCTGTAGTTTTCCCGGACGCAGGGGACGCTACACAGGTGTGCTGCATCAAGTTTTTCCTGTGGGAGGTGCAGGCTCATCACATTGGGCTTAAGAGAGAGGCGGGACCTACAGCAGAGTGTTATTCCTGTGGAGGCTTTGGGCGCTGACGAAGGCACAACAACAGCCAGAAATGCATCCGCCACTTTCCAGAATAAAGCCTCCAAAAGCTATCCCCTTGGGTCTCTGCTCTCTTTTTTCTTGGAAGGAGTGTTTCCTGCATATTTTACGCGTCAACCTGAGACGCCTACAGAGAACCCCGCCTCACTCTGGGATCGGACATCACAGGCTTGGGCTGTTTCCAGTCCGTTTTCTTCACCAGAGTTATTTGGTTGGTCCCAATCCCGCCCCGGAGTACAGGAGGATAACCGGCAGTTGCGAGGTAACTCCAACCTCGCGGTGGGCTGCAGGCACTGACCTCATCGCCCCTGCTCAATGGACACCTGTAATCTGGGGCTGAGGCGTACGAAGGGGAGCTGAGGAGGCTCTGTTGTGGACAAATCAGCCAAAAAAAAAAAAAAAAAACGGAGCAGGACAATTTGCTTTGTTTTAAAGACTCACCCTGCTTTGGTTCCCGCATTCACGCACCAAATAATCTTTTCCCCGCAGCACCAACCCCCATGATCCCTCTACAGGGGATTCTGGGACCTGTAGTTTTCCCGGACGCAGGGGACGCTACACAGGTGTGCTGCATCAAGTTTTTCCTGTGGGAGGTGCTGGCTCATCACATTGGGCTTAAGAGAGAGGCGGGACCTACAGCAGAGTGTTATTCTTGTGGAGGCTTTGGGCGCTGACGAAGGCACAACAACAGCCAGAAATGCATCCGCCACTTTCCAGAATAAAGCCTCCAAAAGCTATCCCCTTGGGTCTCTGCTCTCTTTTTTCTTGGAAGGAGTGTTTCCTGCATATATATATATATATATATATATATATTACCTACTGGCGGTCGCCAGTATGTATATATAGTCAGGATTTTTTCTCTGGGATTTTTGAAAATTCTATGTCTAATAACTTTGGTGTTTGTGGACGGAATTGGCTGAAATTTTCAGGGAAATGGCACATTTCGTTTCTGAGCAGCCCCTGAAAATTTGGGGAGGGGGTTCGTCAAGGGGGGGCCGAGAAAAAAGGGGGGTCCCAAAACTCGTTTTTCCCATGTTAATTTCCATAGGGCGGTTGGCCTCACTTTTAGCTCGAACGGCTGAATGGATTTGCATGAAACTTGGCAAAATTGTAGGGACTGTTAGCCCGATGTGCCTTTGCTAGGTCTCAATATATGTGCTCCAGTGAATTTTGATAAATTAACGTTCAAAAAAATATATATATCTGTGACAGCGCTCCGGGTAGCGCTCCAGTTCGCGTACTTGACGCGAAACGGATTGGCTCTCCGGTGTCTGTCAACATTCTAAACAGTCCGGAGCGGCCGCCATCTTGTCTCTCGGTAGGATCGAGAGACAGGAGGAGGCCAAAACGAAGGGGGAAATGACCATAAGGGGGCATAGTAGATCCTCCCTGACCCCCTAGGTTTGATGTGGAGGCTTTAAAAGGGCCCCGCGGGGCACAAAAAAAAAATGTTTTTTTTGCGTGGGGAGCGCCCGGTATGCTTTTGCGCAATGGGCGGTGGTAATCTAAATGATGAGGATGGGGGGGGGGGCCTCGTTCAAAGCACATCAGCGTGCATAAACACGAAAATGTTTTTATCTACCACTTACTTGACTTATCTCTTTGAGATGCTTTCCCTTGTGTTTCGGCAATGGTAGTCTGTTCATTACATAGATCGCCCGAGGGCGGTAGTGCAGACCGCGCGTAGGAAAGGGTCAAAAGCAAGGGGTATAGGACTATGTAACAAGCGAGCCATTTAATTGAAAAAACTAAACGTGACAAACGGTTGCAGGATCAGTGAAGGTTGATTTTATAATTGAAAGTATAACAGGATCAGTTACAATAAAATCGTCCATACGCACACCATGGGCGAGTATCATGGTGTAGAGTACTGCTCAGCCTTTACACATGGGTAACATTATTTCGAAGCTTTATTAATACAATAATCAATAATGAAAAATCGACATCAATAGGGTTGTCCGTATTCCCAGTCAGTACCCTTCCCCGCCCGCCATGTGCACAAAGACCGCATACATCCCCCATAACGTCAAGGCTAAGTAACAAGAACGTCATAAGGAGTTGCAAGTCGCTCCCATACTGGCGCCATTTTGGTCGAGGCCAGGCAGGTTCAGAGTATAGTTCAATGTCTCCAATAAGTAGCGGCAGGACCAGAATCCCTTTCGGCAGTTCTGGCTTAGTCATTACGAGCACTAGAAAACAAGACATTCTGGGCAATACCACTCTTGACGCAGCCCTTTATTCCTCAAGATGGTGTCTTTCAAAAGCCAAGGGTATAGGAGTATGTAACAAGCGAGCCATTTAATTGAAAAAACTAAACGTGACAAACGGTTGTAAGAGCAGTGAAGGTTGATTTTTTAATTGAAAGTATAACAGGATCAGTTACAATAAAATCGCCCATACGCACACCATGGGCGAGTATCATGGGTTACATAACTTCGAAGCTTTATTAATACAATAATCAATAATGAAAAATCGACATCAATAGGGTTGTCCGTATTCCCAGTCAGTACCCTTCCCCGCCCGCCATGTGCACAAAGACCGCATACATCCCCCATAACGTCATGGCTAAGTAACTAGAACGTCATAAGGAGATGCAAGTCGCTCCCATACTGGCGCCATTTTAGTCGAGGCCAGGCAGGTCCAGAGTACAGTTTAATGTCTCCAATAAGTAGCGGCAGGACCAGAATCCCTTTCGGCAGTTCTGGCTTCGTTATTACGAGCACTAGTAAACAAGACATTCTGGGCAATACCACCCTTGACGCAGCCCTTTATTCTACAAGATGGTGTCTTTCAAAAGCCAGGGGTATAGGAGTATGTAACAAGCGAGTCATTTAATTGAAAAAACTAAACGTGACAAACGGTTGCAGGATCAGTGAAGGTTGATTTTTTAATTGAAAGTATAACAGGATCAGTTACAATAAAATCGTCCATACGCACACCATGGGCGAGTATCATGGGTTACATTACTTCGAAGCTTTATTAATACAATAATCAATAATGAAAAATCGACATCAATAGGGTTGTCCGTATTCCCAGTCAGCACCCTTCCCCGCCCGCCATGTGCACAAAGACCGCATACATCCCCCATAACGTCAAGGCTAAGTAACTAGAACGTCATAAGGAGATGCAAGTCGCTCCCATACTGGCGCCATTTTGGTCGAGGCCAGGCAGGTCCAGAGTACAGTTTAATGTCTCCAATAAGTAGCGGCAGGACCAGAATCCCTTTCGGCAGTTCTGGCTTCGTTATTACGAGCACTAGTAAACAAGACATTCTGGGCAATACCACCCTTGACGCAGCCCTTTATTCTACAAGATGGTGTCTTTCAAAAGCCAGGGGTATAGGAGTATGTAACAAGCGAGTCATTTAATTGAAAAAACTAAACGTGACAAACGGTTGCAGGATCAGTGAAGGTTGATTTTTTAATTGAAAGTATAACAGGATCAGTTACAACAAAATCGTCCATACGCACACCATGGGCGAGTATCATGGGTTACATTACTTCGAAGCTTTATTAATACAATAATCAATAATGAAAAATCGACATCAATAGGGTTGTCCGTATTATCAGTCAGTACCCTTCCCCGCCCGCCATGTGCTCAAAGACCGCATACATCCCCCATAACGTCAAGGCTAAGTAACTAGAACGTCATAAGGAGTTGCAAGTCGCTCCCATACTGGCACCATTTTGGTCGAGGCCAGGCAGGTCCAGAGTATAGTTTAATGTCTCCAATAAGTAGCGGCAGGACCAGAATTACATTTATGAAGAATGTTGAAGAGTAGTATGTTGAAAATCTGAAGCCATCGTTCTACAAACTCTCAACCAGCCTTGGATGGACAAATCCTGAAGAATGTACAAACTGAAAACCAGTTTTTGTCTGCATAGCATCAGCAGCAACACTTGAGTCAGCTTTGTGTGAAGCCGCCATCTTGATCCAGTCAATACCGTCCCCTTGCACACATTCAGGGACCAGGCCGCAGGACGTGTCTTCAGATCAAACAGATTGTGGGACAAGGTCCAGAATGGAAGATTCACCAAAAGGCAAAAAGTTCCGCTGGACCCCAGGAGCCAGCCGCCTATGTCGGGGGTGATCTTAGGCCACACCAGGGCAACAAGACTTGGGGAGGGGGCAGGAGCCAATCGCCCCCTCCCAGTCCGCGCCACCACACCGCCTCTCAGGGGCCTCCGTCAAGCGGTTCAGGGAGGCACCGCATCACATTGCTTTCCAATGCAGTCAGGTCCTCAAACAGCCCCCACTTACTTTGAGAATAGTGAAGCTGCAGCAGGTGCAAATGAGCTTCAGACAGTGTTACAAGCGCTGCTCGGAACCCTCAACTATGGCTCCCAACATCCAGGACTTATGCCATTTGTGCAAGGCAGTGACATCGAAGCATCTCCGGGACCAAGCAACATACCATATCCAGAGTCCTTCCTACAGCCTCTGCCTTCCTTCTTACCTAGTTATGGTTCTTTCACTCCCACTCCAGGCTTTAAGTCTGTGGATGGAATACCATGAACCTACACTCACCTATGAAAATCTTACATTTTTTTTTTGTGAAAACCTTTATTTAACATTAGCAATCAAATACAGACAAGGGCCTACAACCCCCCAGGGCTGGCCGCTAGCGTTTCAGTACGTTATTATAATCCAACTTCGAACCCGCCTCCCTGGGGAGCATAGGAACCCCATCCACAAAGCGCATCAGTTGCAAAAGCAGTTCAATTCAAAAACAGGATAGGAGGTTTTCATTTTACAATAATAAGTAGAAAGGATCAGGTAGCATACAGTGTCTCGGATCACAGAAGGGGGCGAGCAACATGTTCAAAATAATCTCGCTATAATGTAATTTAACGGCGTTAAGACATACGGCCTCAGGATAAGCTAGCACATTATTGTTCGTCTACGCCTTCATTATCGTCCGCCCCATAGCACCAAAACCTCAAAAAAGGGCAAGGTACAGATGTAGAAACAAGGATATAAGAAAGCCGAACCCACTACACTAACCCGGAAAAGTAAAAAGGAAGAAAAGATAAGGAAAGAGAAGGAAAAAGAGGCCCTAGAACAAAAATGATAACGAACACCCATACCCCCACCCTGCACCCCTGCTGATGACTACGGCCACCCCCCACGGAGCGTGCCTGTCGCCCAGTAACCAGAACCCGAAATATAGAAGAAAGGGAAAGAGAAGAAAAGGCAAAGAACCTTCTTCCATTTCCTTACCTTGTTGGAGAACACTGGGCATTTCGTCTCCGCCAACGCTGCTCCCTGACCTCTGTGTGCCGCCCCTGCTCGCTGGACCCGCTTCGCGGGTCCCGCTTCGCGGAAACACAGCGGCAGTCACCTGTAAGGGGCGTGTCTTCACCGGCAGGGCTGCGAGGGTAGAGCGGAGGACTCCAGAGACCAGGAGTCCCCGCGCGCCCATTACCAGCTGGGCTCCTCTCCCTGCCGGCTCCGCCCCCAACGCCAGGAAATCAGAAAAGGCAGCTGAGCCTTGACACAGCGGATTCTTCCATTTCCTTACCTTGTTGGAGAACACTGGGCATTTCGTCTCCGCCAACGCTGCTCCCTGACCGCTGTGTGCCGCCCCTGCTCGCCGGACCCGATTCGCGGGTCCCGCTTCGCGGAAACACAGCGGCAGTCACCTGTAAGGGGCGTGTCTTCACCGGCAGGGCTGCGAGGGTAGAGCGGAGGACTCCAGAGACCAGGAGTCCCCGCGCGCCCATTACCAGCTGGGCTCCTCTCCCTGCCGGCTCCGCCCCCAACGCCGGATATAGCACTCCTATAAAGCTAAAGCAACAACCCCGCTGCGCGGGAGCGCGCGGGAGGGCGCCGGGAGAAGCCCGGGACAAGGGCGGGCCCGTTGTTGCCCGTTAGTGCCCGATAGAGACCGGACCGGGCCACCTCCCTTTGAACACCGTCCCAATAACAAACAAACAACTATGCCGCCTAAAACAAGAAGTGCCTCCAAACCCAAATCCAAACACGCCCAAGAGGTAGCGCAGGTAACAGGCCCTATTGACTTATTTATATCTCGGGTCAATGAGACGATAAACCAAAGTATAGCTCTAATGGAGAAGAGAGTTTCCATGGATCTCATCAGTGCTAATGCAAAGCGATCATCACTAGGTGCAATAGCAAATGCCGCCTCCCCAATTAATGTAAATACTCAAAACTGCTCTCTCCCGGTGACTCTTCCCGCCTCAGATGTAAATACCGTTCCATCAGTAGTTGACCTGTCGGTTACTCACTCAGAATCGGACCTCTCAATATCAATGGACGACCTGGAAGCAACTCCCGACCTAGCTGGTTGTCAAACCGAAGGAGATATCCAATCCAACGATAACTCAACCCAGCAAGGCGAGAGAGAAGGAGCAATACCGAAAACACGGTCGCTAACAAACGAAGGAACCCATAGTCCTCTCTGTCAGGAACTTAAAACGACTAATCCAAACCCGTCAACCTCAAACAGTATATTACATATCTCTGATTTAATCCCACCTCACAGGGCAACGCCAAATGATAGCGCACTGGTGCAATGTAAAACCTGTAGAATTACCTCACAAGTTCTCACTACAACCAAGGACTTGCTCTACCAGTATTTAAAGCCTATTCAATTGAGTATTAGAAATCTTGAAGCTCAATTAACAATAATCTCGGCCACTCTCCTAGATACGAACACTCGGATTGATGTAAGGGGTCAACATAACATCTCGCACCCACCAAAAAAGCAAAACCAAACACATGCACAGAAAACAGTCAGTCATTCAAACACAATATCCTCAGTACAAAAGACTTTAAAACAATCGTCTATCATACCCAAATCCACCGTAAGTACGTCCCTTTCCCAGCAAGGGAAACCACCTCATCCAAAAGTACAGCAAATAATAACCGCAGGCAAGGCTACGGCAGGTACCTCAGGTCCCTTAGCCAAACCAGATTCTAGTAGATCCACCACAGAAAAGCCTGACCCTCAGTCACTGACCCCATTGCTTTCTCAAAAAACACCCAAGAACACACCTAAGAATACACCCAAAAACACGCCGAAAAAACCTCCCTCAGCTAGACGTCCCGCTCACATGCCTCCGGAAGCTACCCCTTACACCATAGTTTTAACAGGAGTACCCGAGCTAACAGACGATACCCCAGAAACTGCATGGTCACTTAAGAACAAGACCATGCAGTGGCTCAGCATAAACAGACCCCTTGAATCCCATCTCTCGGGAGGGATCACTACAGCCCGTAGGGTAGCCTGGATAGGCAAAACAAAAAAAACAATACGCGGTGATTGCATCATTGTAACCTGTAGAGATCCCGCAACTGTAGATCACATTTGTGCTTGGCCCCAACTTGAAAAAAAAGGGGGAATAGATGCCCGCCACCTCTCCTTTTTCTATCCCCCAGCGAAACAACACCGCAATTTTCCATCATGGGAATGGCACCCCTATCCCAAAAATCACTCCGAAGATCCACGAAATCAGGACCCTTGGGGTCAAATACCATGGAGTCAGAGGGAGTACCCACGTGACTATCTAGATAGGGGAGGACCAAGAGGTAGATATGTCGAACGCCAAATACCTTATTGGCAGGACAGACCTTATCAGGCATATGAAGGATGGCAGGGCTTCCCGACCCAAAATCGTTTTGAGTGCCTTGAAATGGTCGATTGACCATTTATGGTCAAATTTAACCACCATAACGTAGACTCCGCACATCAACCTGTTTCTGATAAGTACCCGACACCACTACTAGAGTCACCTTACACACCAGAGTCAACATCGCCTCAATTAAACAAACTTTCGACCCGCTCCCATCTAGTAGAAGCAGATACCAGCCAAAGAACAAACATCGAGCCTGACACAATTACTAAAACTCACACCACCAAGATAACTATACCTGTCATCAAGGAAAGTAAAGAGGTCATGAACATAGGCATAACCTACTGGAATGTAGCAGGCCTAAGAGAAAAAATATCATGTCCCCTATGGTTGAATATAGCAAGGACCCACCAAATCTTGTGCCTACAAGAGACCTGGTGCACATCCCCTCTCCATCTAGCGGGTTACAAGACATTTTTTACTAAAGCTACGCCAAGCACCATGGGAAGACCAAAAGGTGGGCTCGTGATCTACTTTTCCAACACTCTACCACTTACAGTAAAACTAACAAAGGAAACACCGACTTACCAAATTATCCAATTTACCCATCAGACGGCAGCATCAAGAAACCTATTCATAATCATAAACTATTATAATAATACAGGCACCCTGGAATGCTGCACTTATCTCGACGAAATGGTAGCACACGTATCCTCAATACAAGATGCGAATTCAAATACAACAACAAACTGTATCTGGGGAGGCGATTTTAATCAAACAATATGTCCAAATTACGAGAGTGGAGTCTGTGGTCTACAGACCGAATCCGGAAATCTCATTCCACACTTTGCACATACTCCGAGTGGAAACAAGCTCAATGAAACTCTCTTCACTCTGGACCTAGATTTTGCCAATGAACTAGTTGAACCGGTCCAGAAATTCCTACCTACCTTCCATGGTCGTGGCTGTATGTCAACTATTGATTTCATCTTAGCCTCAAATACCTGTAGAGGAACATTAAAAAACTATAAAGTAGGGTCCAGCCCGATTAGTGACCACTACCCCCTGAGTATGGATCTCCTCATGGGAAAAGTGGGTCCCTCTACAACAAAAATTAGCTCTCTTGACCAGCAATCACTAACACTAACGAAGAAGAATGGGTACGTTATCAAATGGTCAAAGATTGACCCAGAAATTTCCTCACAACGGATATTCGAAAAAACGCAACCATGGATTAGAGACTGTCTGTCTGCAGAGGCCTCCCCTGAACTAATTATCAACTCCTTTCACAATATTCAAGGAGCAATAAGGGACGAGCTATTTAAACATACTGCAAACAAACCAAAACCTCCAATGAGGAGATGGTTTGATTCCGACTGCAGAAAGGCCCTCACGTCCCTTAAAGCAGCTCTTCGACAAAAACCCAGAGACGCCCAAGAAATCTCACACCGAAGGAAAGAGTATAACAACGCCCGGAAAACACGAAGGAGCCAGATAAAACGAGATCTATGGTGTCAACTTCATGAGAGTGCACTAAAAAAAGACAGCACCACATTTTGGCAGACCATTAGATCACCCCTTTTAGATAATACCGCAGATCCACATCAGTTAGACGTGGCAATAACTGAGAACGACTGGGTTCATCATTTCACGAAATTTTTGGCTCACTAACCGACCTCCCACAAACTGAAAATCAAGCACAAACAGAGAACAATTTCCAACCCATTAATTTACGCTTCACTGTAAATGAGGTCAGAAAGGCTCTCAAAGCGTCAAAAACCGGCAAGGCTCCCGGCCCAGATGGGGTACCCATGGACTTGTTTTTATATAACAGCGAGCATTGGTCATTAATAATTACCCGGGTGATGACAGCAGTCACTGAAATTGGCCTTCTCCCATCATGGTCTACCTCAACCCTCCTGCCAATATTCAAGAAAGGAGATCGTAATGATCCCGCGTGCTACCGGCCGATCTCCCTTCTGGATTCCACGGGTAAGATTGCAGGTCGATTACTCCTGGACCGACTACAATCTTGGGCCCAGGAGAACAGTATCATCACAGACCTACAATATGGTTTTCAGAAGGGGCTCGGGACGGTGGATCAGGCCTTAAACCTGACTCTCCTGGCCGGAAAATACGTCCATGCGAAAGGAGGCGAAATCTATCTGGTATACGTAGACCTGAGCGCGGCTTTCGACTGCGTTCAGCATGCCAAGCTGTGGGAGACCATGACAAATCTTGGAGTGGATCCATCCATATTAGCCTTCCTTAGGGAACTTTACACCAACGCGGAAGGCCGTGTTCGTTATGGCATTGCAGGCGAACTATCCCGCCCCTTTAAAATAACACGAGGAGTAAGACAAGGGTGCGTACTGGCTCCCTTCCTGTTCAACCTATATACTAATGGAATTGAACAGGCAATGCTGGAAGGGAGCCAGGACCTTCCGCAGATAGCACGCCGCCCAATACCCATCCTCCTGTATGCTGACGACTCGGTCATCCTGGCCCGGACAGCTAATCAACTCCAGCGGCAGCTGAACAAATATGTGGCATTTATGGATTCCCTGGGATTAAAAGTAAATATCAAAAAGACATTTACAATGACCATCGGACCAAAACATAGATCTTCCAAATCAATGTATATCAATAACAACAGGCTGGAAAAAACAACGGTATACCCTTACCTGGGTATACTCGTGGATGATATAATGACATGGCGTAAGGCAATCGAAACTAGAAATCTCAATTTTCGCCGAGCAGTGTCGGCATTAAGTGCCTTCTCCAGAAAACTCGGCAAACCAGCTCCATCGGAATTGCTAACAATATACTACGCAAAATGCCACAGCGTGGCCACCTACGGAGCAGGCATTTGGGGCTACGGAAACATAGACCAACTCCAGGTAACAGAAAACTCTTTTATCAAATATGTTCTTGCCCTTCCCCAAAGCTCCCCGATTTTTGCAGCACATCGGGAGCTAGGGATGGAATATGTGACAGACACCATACGATGCCAGCCTCTGATGCTCTGGCACCGCATTTGGTGCAATCCTGAAAGTCACATAACGCGTTCCCTCATCACCGAATGCCTTGGCCTAGCTAACTGGAGGAAAATACCCTGGCTTAATTACATCCACAAACTTCTCCAAGACCTTGATCGGGAGCAATACTTTTCCGATCCGCCATCAACAGAGGACATTTCAAAGAAAAAGCTAAAAGAACTCTGCATGGGCCACCTAAGAGAACTCCGCCACCAGGCCGAGATAGTTAAAAAACAAAATGAAAAAATTTGCTCATTACAGTCTGAGAAGCATTTGCAGCCCTACTTGTTGTTTTTCCTCTCGAACTATGAAAAGTTCCTACTAACAAGACTACGGTTCGACCTTTTTTTCCGAATGGTCTCATTTCCAGAACCGAATAGCTGGTCCCGGAATCTGGCCTGCTGTCCCTGTGACGGGGTCTCCAATCAATCAACTGTCCATGTTGTACTGTTCTGCAAGTTCTATAAAGCAGCCAGGAAGAAGTGGATCCTTCCCCTTCTTCGTCTAAGCGGTCTTAGATGTACATACCCCGCTCTCGCTTACCTTCAGTCACCAAGAAACCCGCATGAAGCCAAAATGATAGTGATTTTCTTAAAGTTAGCAACAAAAACTCGTCGTGGAACTGTTTTTTAACTTATAACATGCATCTTAAACGTATTAATTCCTGAATTTTTTATAAAACTGTACTTTTTATGATTATGCAATTTTATAATCGAATAAAAGTTTATGAATACTGAATACACTCACCTATGAAAATCTTACATTTTTTTTTGTGAAAACCTTTATTTAACATTAGCAATCAAATACAGACAAGGGCCTACAACCCCCTAGGGCTGGCCGCTAGCGTTTCAGTACGTTATTATAATCCAACTTCGAACCCGCCTCCCTGGGGAGCATAGGAACCCCATCCACAAAGCGCATCAGTTGCAAAAGCAGTTCAATTCAAAAACAGGATAGGAGGTTTTCATTTTACAATAATAAGTAGAAAGGATCAGGTAGCATACAGTGTCTCGGATCACAGAAGGGGGCGAGCAACATGTTCAAAATAATCTCGCTATAATGTAATTCAACGGCGTTAAGACATACGGCCTCAGGATAAGCTAGCACATTATTGTTCGTCTACGCCTTCATTATCGTCCGCCCCATAGCACCAAAACCTCAAAAAAGGGCAAGGTACAGATGTAGAAACAAGGATATAAGAAAGCCGAACCCACTACACTAACCCGGAAAAGTAAAAAGGAAGAAAAGATAAGGAAAGAGAAGGAAAAAGAGGCCCTAGAACAAAAATGATAACGAACACCCATACCCCCACCCTGCACCCCTGCTGATGACTACGGCCACCCCCCACGGAGCGTGCCTGTCGCCCAGTAACCAGAACCCGAAATATAGAAGAAAGGGAAAGAGAAGAAAAGGCAAAGAACCTCACTCGATGAGGGAAATCGGAGGAGGGCATATTTCTACGGACTCCCGGTCTCCTTCCCCCGTCATAGCCAGCCCCGCCCCGGACTCCGTTAAGTCAATAAGAACAATCCCGTTAAACATAGTGTCACAATGAGTCCCCAGATAAAAATCTCAACCCTGGCCCCGTCGATCAAATTCACTGAAGTCGTCAATGAAAGAAAGCCCTTTCCACAGAATACTGCAAAAGTCTACAACACAGGAATACACAGATGAGAAAAGAACGACATGTCCCGATACAGATGGCTGATTCCAATGTTGCCCCTCCCTGCCTTCGAAGCCAAGCTGTACCCCATCCGCCATCTTGAAGGACCGGCAGGGGAGGGGAGTCGACACGGTCCAAAACAGCAAAAAAAAGAAAGTGGATAGTTCCAAAATGGGGACGACATGTAAATGTTCCAAGGGATACACAATCGGGAGTTCCAACTGTTCCATTGGGTGACCAGGCACAGTACATTCAGGTAGATCCAACACAATAGGGGCAAACTCTGCTTCCAGCGCCGGGTCAAGATACGTCTCCGAAACGTCTATTGAAAAGCGGGTTGGCTGCGGGTCGCGGGTGTCTAGTCAGGATCCGATCTCAGGCTTGTGAGTCCATCCGTCTCGGACAACCACCTGCAAGTCTGGACTTCAATAGTCCCCTTAAGTGCCATGAGTGCCTCCAGCACCGTTCGCAGAGACTGGCCAGCTCGAGCCTGTTCCGCTAGATGCCTTCCATCCTCCGACATGGTGGTCCCCACGGAGAGGCGCCTTCTCCGGGGCAAAATTAGGTGGAGCAGGAGTAAGCCATGAGGTTAGCGAGCAGTAATACGCAGCGAGGCACCGACCCTGGGGAATCAGCGATGTGAATGCCGAGCCCCCGGTCAGGGACCCCCCACACAGCACCGTGCGTCACTCGCCACCTCACCTACTGTAGGGCACCAGGCAGCTGATGGTAGCAAAACAATCAAAAAAAGTCCGAGTGCTCCAGAGACCGGACCCAACCACATTCAGCAGTCCGTTGTTATTCAACTCGGACCCAGCAGAGCCAGCACTCGAGACCCCGGCTTCCCTGCTGGATTAGGCCTCAATGCGACACTCGACGTAGCTCCGTTCCACAACGGCGGAGAAACTCCGGGATTGCACCCCTGGAATGCGGGTCTGATCACACACACGGATCCGGTGCAGGTAAACAGGATAAGCAACAGGATAATAGAGCGTAGGACGGAGGTCAGCGGAGCCTGGAGACTATGCGGCCATCTTGGTTGGTGTTGTAGCTCCTCTCAAAAATCTTACTATTGATGCTTGACTGAGGCCAAGGAGATCATGCATGTCATGAATGATGTAATATGTGACATCATCAGCAGTGGATTGCGGGTGCGCGATATATAGTTAGTGCAACTAACTATATATGCGAATTTCAATGGTTTTGTGCGAGTAAAATATGGTTTTGTAAATGCTAATCCCTAACTATATATGGTCTATAACCAATGGTTTTTTCAGTGAATTTTCAAGGTTTTGTAAATGCAAATTCCTAACTATATATGGCCTAAAACCTATGGTTTTTTCTGTGAATTTCAATGGTTTTTTAATAGCAAATATCAAAAGCTGTCAAATGTCAAGTACGTGATAGGTAAAAACTTTTTCGTGTTTATGCACGCTGATGTGCTTTGAACGCTGCCCCCCCCTCTTTTCTCTTAGTAGTACTCTCTCTTTGCAGATAGTGAAGGGTAGTTAACGCAGGCGTTTACCCCCGTTGTAATCCGTTGTGCTTGCTTGTCTCTCCATTTGATTGATTGTTATCCAAGCATTTACTGTTTTACAATTGATTCTCTTTGGTTCATTCTCTATTTACAAACAAGCACAAAGTCGCAATACTCTGTTTAGTCTTTGCAGATAGTGAAAAATCGTGACAAAATCGTGTAAAAAAATAAAAGTAATCGAGCAAAATCAGTAGGCCACTAATTGGATCTCTTTTTGACCTCGCTAAAATAGAAACATTAGGAACAACCCTTCATGAGAAATACGAAAATAGTGAGATGAACTGAGCTCCACACCATGAGGGCTGCAAGACAGCTCTGCTCCGTCACCCTCCCCGCCCAAAATAACGACAAACCCTATGCAAATATTAAAAATATATACAACACACCAGCAAAGTAACAGGGTAAAACATTTTATTAAATAACTATTTACATAACTATTTTATACTTTTTGTTGCCCGATCCGGCTAGCTCAATCGATCGAGCATGAAACTCATGCACTCTGATAGCAAGCGTTGCTGCTGATGCTATGCAGACCAAAACTGGTTTTCAGTTTGTACTTTCTTCTAGATTTTTCCATCCAAGGTTGGTTGAGTTTGTAGAACGATGGCTTCAGATTTTCAACATACGGTGTGGTGGCGCGGACTGGGAGGGGGCGCTTGGCTCCTGCCCCCTCCCCAAGTAAGATTTTCATACGTGAAAGTACGTTCATGGTTTTGGTCCCTGAGTTGCTTCGATGTCACTGCCATTCTCAAATGGCATAAGTTCTGGATGTTGGGTGCCATAGTTCAGAGTTCTGAGCAGCGCTTGTAACACTGTCTGAAGCTTATTTGCACCTACTGCAACTTCACTATTCTCAAAGTAAGTGAGGGCCGTTTGTGGACCTGACTGCATTTGAAAACAATGTGATATGATACCTCCCTAAACCGCTTGACGGAGGCCCCCGAGGGGCGGTGTGATGGCACGGACTCGGAGAAGACGCTTGGCTCCGACCCCCTCCCCAAGTCTTATAGCACTGGTGTAGCCTGAGATCGCCCCCGACATAGGCGGCCGGCTCCCGGGGTCCGGCGGAACTTTTTGCCTTTTGATGACTCTTCTATTCTGGACCTTGTCCCACAATCCGTTTGACCTGAAGACACGCTGTAGTGGGGCGCCCCTTTACCATTTTAGTTGCCATTCCGCCCGCTTTTGCTACACTGTGCCTCTTCCGCCATTCACCTGTTTACCGCCCGCTCTTGCGACTACAGCGTCTCACTCACCATGTAGTTGAGTTGCTCCCGCTCTTGCGATGCAGCGATAGGCGGATGCCACAGGACTCTCAAAATGCCGGCCGGCTCTTCAGATTTGGGCGTGGTCCACTAAAATGGCCCTGGGACACCTTGGAACTCGGACGCTTGCCTGATAGGGCTTGGGTCCCATTCTCGAAAGCGTCCCCTCAGCCGTGAAGATTCTACAAAAATCTTGGGGGCCCCCGACTCCCGCAGGCTTCTGGTGGGGAGCGGCTGCCATGATTGCTCGTGGAATGGCCACGACGGAGCTACGAGATGGTGGTGCTCTCATGCTGACGCCAGCTTCAGTCTGAAACATCCAGAAACACTGTAGACTACCAATTCGATCAATTCCGGTAGCGCCCCAACATGACCCGGTAGAGAAGAACTTGCCCTCCCCTCTTTGACTGATGGTTCTTGTTGCCTGTCCCCTCACTTGTCATTTAACAGAACTTTTTGGACTGCTGAAAGGGGTTGTGTTCCGAACGCTGGTTGGTGGAGACATTTTGACTATATTCTTGACCTACGTTGTCGCGTATTGCGTTATATGACACGCCGCGTTAGCGCACCCGGAAGTGATCCGGGGCGCGGCGGGCAGCGCGTAACGTAAGCATAACAGGTCATGTGACTTGTTAATAAAACTTTTCATTGGTTCATTTTACTTTTGTTATTTTAATGATGAAAAGCTTGGTCATATGACCTAAAAATTACGCTTTTTATTGGTTTCGAACATTATTTTTTTTTAAACATATATGTTATAATGTTCCAGGCTAATGTACTTTCCCGGAAAATTTACAACTGTCCTGCAAGTAAAATATATTCCTTTTTCGAGAAAAAGGGCGTTTCTTCGTCCCATGACGGAGCCGTTGAGTAAAAGAGGCTCGGCCTGCTGTCTTAGTCGCCGATACGCCTGATTATCAGATTCTTATCGATCACTTTATGTTGCAGGAGTGGAAAACACAACTGCCCTTGACCATTTATCTTTACTGCGTTCCTACGTATTATACCTTTTATCCGTCATGTAATTGGACTGCTTTATTTCACTTGCCTTTTACTGATTCGAAAACAGTGACTAAAAGTAAAAACTTTACCAATGTAAATACTACTACCATGTTTTGTTTTAAAAACCTTTATTGTGAAAATGTCAGTATGCAAATACGGGCCTATAACCACGTGGGCCGGCCACGGAGCAAACTGAAATCGTATATGATGAGGAGACATTTACACTGTAGAGGAACGTAACGAGCGGGCCATTAGGTTGCAAGAACTAAGGTGTCTAACAGTTGCGGAATCGGTGGACGTACATTTTGTAATTAAAATACGACAGGGCCACTTACAAAAAAATTATCTAGATATACATTTGCGGGCAAGTACCATGGGTGACGTTAATCCGAACGTTCAATAGTACAGTAATCAATAACACATCAGAACTTAATATCAATAGGGATGTCGAAATATTCAATTCTCGTCCCCGCCCGCCATGAGCATCAAAACTGCATACATATCTCGTGATATCAAGGTTGTTCAACCAGTACACAACAAGGAGTTACGAGTCCCATTTATACCGGCGCCATTTTGGGCGAGGCCGGGCAGGTCCAAGATATAGTCAAAATGTCTCCACCAACCATCGGCCAGACCAGAACCCCTTTCGGCCCTTTATGCTACAAGATGGTGTCTTCCATTCAGAAAATATTGTTGGCAGCATTTTGAAAGGAAAGATAAACAGCCGTTCTCCTAGTGAGTCTCACATTGTTACATTTAGGAAGAATGTTGAAGAGTAGTATGTTGAAAATCTGAAGCCATTGTTCTACAAACTCTCCATCAGCCTTGGATGGAAAAAAAATTCTGAAGAATGTACAAACTGAAAACCAATTTTTGTCTGTATAGCATCAACAGCAACGCTTGAGTCAGCTTTGTGTGAAGCCGCCAATTTGATTCAATCAATAACGTCCCCCAGCACACATTCAGGGACCTGGTCGTGTCTTCAGGTCAAACGGATTGTGGGACAAGATGCAGAAAAGAAAAGGAAAAAAGTTCCGCCGGACCTCGGGAGCCGGCCGCCTATGTCATGGGCGATCTTTGGCCACACCAGGGCAATAATGAAGCTGCAGCAGGTGCAAATAAGCTTCAGACAGTGTTACAAACACTGCTCAGAACTCTCAACTATGGCACTCAACATCCAGGACTTGCCATCCGGATCTTGGCGCCCTGTGCTGGTTCCGACCTATTCACACATCGGTCCACTACTGACATCACCTCATAAGCCAACGGGGCACCCCACGCCGACTTTCGGCGCAGCATTGTAGGCGGCAACTTGCTGGACACCACCTCGGTGCCATCCGGATCTCGGCGCGTTCGAGTCACTGTACCGCAAGAATGACCGGAACTCAGCTGGACACGCCGTCTTTCGGCGCAGCATTGTAGGATGGCCACACCAGTGCGGCAATTTGCTGGACACCACCTCGGTGCCATCCGGATCTCGGCGCGTTCGAGTCACTGTACCGCAAGAGTGACCGGAACTCAGCTGGACACGCCGTCTTTCGGCGCAGCATTGTAGGATGGCAACACCAGTGCGGCAACTTGCTGGACACCACCTCGGTGCCATCCAGATCTCGGCGCGCTGTGCTGCCTTCGGCCTACTGTAGCCGCAAGTGCGGACGCAAGTCAGTTGGACGGCGAGTGAAACGCTAAGGGGAGCCCCACTGCAGCCGAGGAGCCTCCATCTTGGGGGAGACGCACAGCCCACACTGACTGACGCGACCTTACAGGCCAACGGGGCCAAGCGTCCGAGTTCCAAGGTGTCCCAGGGCCATTTTAGTGGACCAGGCCCAAATCCGAAGAGCCGTCCGCCATTTTAAGAGTCCTATGGCAGCCGCCTATCGCTGCACCGCAAGAGTGGGCGAAACTCAACTACATGGTGAGCGAGACGCTGTAGCCGCAAGAGCGTGCGATAAACAGCTGAATGGAGGATGAGGCACAGTGTAGCAAAAGCGGGCGGAATGGGAACTGAAACGGTAAAGGGGCGCCCCAGTACAGCAGACGAGCCTCCACCTGGGGAGGCCCGTTCACGCCGCCTCCCCCCACGCCCTCCCCGGGGCGCCCCACGCCGTTTTTCGGAGCAGCATTGTAGGATACCAAAACCAGTGCAGCAACTTACTGGACATCACCTGGGTGCCATCCACATCTCAGCGCGTTCTGCTGCCTTGGGAGTATTCGCACAACAGACCGCTACTGACGAGGCCTCCCCGCGCACCCCCCGGGGCGCCCCACGCTGTTTTTCTGAGCTGCAGTGTAGGATACCAAAAACCAGTGCGGCACCCAGGTGACATCACCTGGGTGACGTCCAGAACTCAGCACGTTGTGCTGCCTTGGGACTATTCGCACAAAAGACAGCTACTGACCATTGTTGCTTCTTTTTTCCAAAAAATGTTTAAATGTATTTACAGTTTTTGTTGCGTTCTATATATTTATAAGTTAATAAAGTTTTATAATCCTACTACTTTGTTGGAGTGCTATATATTTTAAAAAAATCGGGTGAATGGGGCCTTGAATCGGGTTATTGTCATGTGTGGGCTTTGAAAGTGTGCTGCTACAGGATCGGACATTTCAAACTCAAAAGCACGTTCTTTTTCTTACCTTTCCGAAGCATGGAGCGCAATAGCAGGCAGAGAAAGGGTGATGCAAGTGTTGAACACTGCCTGGCCTGGCAAGTTGCTGGCAGTGCCCCCCCCCCCCGCCCGCTCCTGAAAGAGGGCACACACACACCGCCGCCCCGAGTACTTAACAGATCTTTAAAAGACCATGCGCTTGTTAATGTGGCTTAAATGGTTTATCACCCCTTCTAGAGCCCCTGCATCGGCCCTCTGACGTTTCCTGGAAGAATTAGCACGTTACACAATACCAAGCCCTGTCAGCTGAAACCCCCGAGGAATCGGGTTTTTGCTTGCAGGAATCGGGAGGCGGAGACTAGCACTGAAAACGGTAGTCTCACGCCTGAATCGGGAGGGTTGGCATGTCTGGATTCTCTACAGCTGGGGCCATAAACTACATCCCCTGGGCTAGGTGATAGCCTGGGACCGGCCTGGACAATCGGACACAGAGGAAGAGGAGTGTCAGAGGGTGCGGTAGTGAATAGGGTGAAAGGGAGATGTCGGGCGGGCACAGGGTGTGATTCTCAGGGAAGAGCAGCGCAGATGGGGGGAAGTTTATGGCCCATGCATGAGAGAGAGAGCGGGGGTGACCAGTGCGTGGGGGAGATGCTTGCGAGGGTGGGGAGCCGTGCTGAGAATCGACGGCGTGCAGAGAGTGGGTCTGGTCAAGGCATCTAAAATGGCTGCCGTGCACGACAAAATTGTGGCATTGGAAAAAAGGCAAGATGGCGCAGACAATGTTTATCAATAAGGATTCATTTATAACAAAATATTTTATCGCAGTGACAAATTGGCGGTCAACACTTCCTGATTTCCATCGAATCGAACGTTAACAGACGTCACGTAGCAATAAAAAAAAAACGCTCACGCACAGCCACTGGAAGACATGTATCAACATATATGAGCCTCCTCAGCCACCCTCAGAAAACATAAGGGATCAGGATACGTCTCCCGCACCCCCTTATACCTAGTAATTTAATTAAAACGAAACACAAAATGGTGAATTCCCGTTTCGCTACCAGTTTGCGACCCAGTTCGCGGCCCGGGAAGCGCTTCTACCGTGAAAAATCATTTTTTTTTTTATTTTCCCCACGGGACCCTTTAATAACCCCAACATCATTCCTAGGGGGTCAAGAGGGGTCTACCTTGCCCCCTTTCATTAAATTCCCCCTTCTTTTTTCACCTCTTCTTCTCTCTCGATCCTACCGAGAGATAAGATGGCGGCCGCTCCGGACTGTTTAGAATGTTGACAGACACCGGAAAGCCAATCAGCTTCGCATCGCAAAGTTCCGTTTCGCGAAAAGTAAGCGGACCGGAGCGCAGCCCGGAGCGCTGTTACAGATATATATCTTGTTTTGAACGTTAATTTCTCGAAATCCACTGGAGCACATATATTGAGACCTAGCAAAGGCACATCGGGCTAACAGTCCCTACAATTTTGCCAAGTTTCGTGCAAATCCATTCAGCCGTTCGAGCTAAAAGTGAGGCCAACCGCCCTATGGAAATTAACATGGGAAAAACGCGTTTTGGGACCCCCCTTTTTTCTCGGCCCCCCCTTGACGAAACCCCCCCAAATTTTCAAGGGCTGCTCAGAAACAAAATGTGCCATTTTCCTGAAAATTTCAGCCGATTCCGTCCACAAACGCCAAAGTTATTAGACATAGAATTTTCAAAAATCCCATAGGGAAAAAATCCTAACTATATATACCTACTGGTGACAGCCAGTAGGTAATATATATATATATATATATGAGGTACGTTCAGTTCAGCAAATGCAGCGCAGCGCAGTTAGCCACACCGACAAGCAGGAACAGGCGAGACCCAGAAGTGGTGCAATCCGATTTTATTTAAAGTTTAGCCCAGCACCAATCCGCCATGACGCGTTTCGGGTAGAGATACCCTTGTTCACATGACAACGTCACGAGGGATGACCACTCCTTTTAAAGTGCAAGTAGTGCCATCACATGTCATAGAAAGTGAAAACATACTCAACTTTCAATGAAACTACAAACATTTGTAGAATTACTGCATAAATGCAAGTTTGCACAAGGAAAACATACATTTTTTGTGAAATGAAATTCCGACATAAAACACATGGCATTGGCTAATAGATAAAACTTCATAATGTACAAAAGGTTTAAAAGCCAATAAATAATTATAATACCATTAAAATTCTCTACAAAAGTTACTCGCTTGTATATGTTCTTCAAGCATAAAATGAATAATGAGTACTCAACACTTTTATAAAACGGGCCAAAATGTCATGGTTACCCTTAAAGTGCAAAATTAGTACGAGGTTATGCTGCCCAAGTGGGCTATCGTATACGAAATTCCACAATCAACAATTATTTGTGCAAAATACGCAATAATTCATGCATCTACATGTAGATGGCTATAAAGTGCTACATAAAAGTGAAAAGTGCATTAAGAAAAGATAAATCATTATTCTTAAATAATGTTATTAAAATAGGTCAAAAAACGAGGTTCCAGGGTTCATATTATTTACATGGCTAAAAGATTTCTGGTTGTTAGTTGGTATCACAGGACTAAACCATGTTCAATGAGGACAGTGTACAGATTACAAGACAGCAGGGGTATTCAAAAGTTATAGATAAGTATAGCAGTCCTCTCCCATGTTGAGACCCTGAGGTGCTTTAGTATCGAGGGATATTATGTAGCGGGTCTCCAACTTTTCTTAGTAAAGCCTCTCTATCGCCACCTCTTCTTTGGGGGGGGATGCAATCTATAACAAAGTATTTTAGAGCAGAGGCATCTTTCCCATGCATTAACTCAAAATGCCTAGCTACAGGATATGTAGGATCAGCATGTGCTATTGCACGCAGATGTTGTAAGATCCGCTTATGGACCTGCGGCCTTGTGCTGCATACATATCTGAGCCCGCATGGGCATTCCAAAACGAAGACCGCAAACTCTGTTTTGCAGTTTAGTTTTTGTTTGATTGTAATGGGGGTAGGGGATAAAGGTGTAATTACCTCACACTTACTCACCCCATGCTTGCATGCCTTGCACGTGGAACATCGCAAGAATCCCTTGCTGTCGTCTAGCCATGTAGATGTGATTACTTCTGGGCTACTGGATACCAAGCTATCCTTCATAGATCGTGCCTTACGGTATGTAATACTAGGGTATTTGGGCATAGTGGCACCTAGTATAGGATCATTCGAAATCAATGACCAATTGTCCTTAACGATTTTTTGAATCATCCTATGCTGGTTACTGAACCCGATAATCAATCTAGTTTCCTCATCCGGTCCACTAGTAGAAACAACAGGTTGATTAGAATCTCCTAAGCCTAGGAGTTCTAGCCTGTTCAATTTGTTGGCCCTAGCAATGGCATTATCTACAATAGCTGTTTTATAGCCACGTTGAAGGAAACGTTCCCTACATTGTAGCTGAGCCACACGGCATTGCTCTTCACTGCTGCAAATTCTTCTGACACGCAGCATCTCCCCGTAGGGGATGCTGCGTATCAGATGTGCAGGATGATGGCTATCCGCATGCAGCAGTGTGTTCCCTGCAGTGGGTTTGCGGTACAGTTTAGTTTGGAGAGTGTCTCCCTGAACATATATTTCAACATCCAGGAAGATGACTGATTGAGCACTGATGGTGCTGGTAAGCTGGATATTGAGATTATTGTTGTTAAGCGTTTGTATGAAATCTCTCACCTCAGTCTCAGTCCCATCCCAAACAAAAAACAAATCATCAATGTATCTAGACCAGAGTTTCACCTTCGTATTCATGATGACAGAATGTTCCCCCATCAGGACCTGCTCCTCCCAGTACCCCATGTGCAGACAGGCGTAACTGGGAGAGAAGCAGGCCCCCATAGCTACTCCTCTGGTCTGAAGAAACAGTTGTTTGGCAAACAAAAAGATATTGTTCTCTAAGCACATTGAGATCATTTCTATCAGCATTTGCGAATGTTCATTAAAGCAAGCTTCCCTTTTTCCCAGGAAGTGTCTGATACCTTTCAGTCCATCTTGATGAAATATGCTGGTGTAAAGCGAGGTGACATCCATAGACACCAGCATATAGGTCGAATTCCATCTGAAATCAATGAGCTTTTTAATAAGATCAGTTGTATCTAGGACAAAGGAAGGCAAACTTCTCACGTGATCTTGAAGAAAGAAGTCAATGTATTTACTCACATTCTCCAATATACTGTTACATGCAGAGATAATAGGTCTGCCCGATGGTTGATCATAGTTCTTGTGGACCTTGGGGATGAAATAAATCACCAGAGTGACAGGATGTTCATTTTTCAAAAATTGATACTCCTCCATGGTCAGCAACCCTTTACTTCGCCAGGCAGACAATTTACTATATATTGCATTTTTCGCTGCAACAGCATCCTGCATGGTTACACGTTTGTAACAGTCCTTATCATTTAATTGTTTGTGAGCTTCTTCCAAATACATTTTCCGTGGCCACAATACCACATTGCCCCCCTTGTCTGATTGTCTGATAACTAGATGTTTGTTTGCCTTTAGTTTCTTGATTAACTTATGGTATTCAGCATCTTTATAATTGTACCGTTTCTTAGAATGTGAGATTGTTATTTGTAAATCCTTCAACTGGGAATTCACACGTTCATGGAAAATGTCAACATTGTCCTTTGCCATGAGGGGACAAAACTTCGATTTCGGTTTGAATGGTGTCTGACAAATCCTAGGAAGAGGTTCACCTCTCAGTGCATTTTGACTTTCTGTTGAGGCTAGATCTTCTTCCTCTTGTATTGATAACAACTCTTGGGTTAACGCTGCTCCCAAAACCACTGTTTCATCAAGGCCAGAATTCACTGTAAGGTCTGAAATTGACCCTTGGGTGCCCATATTGTTGTTGGAGGCACCTCCCATGCGATTAGCAAAATGTTTGCGCAGTTTAAGTTTACGCGTGAATTTGAACATATCAATTCTGGTTGTGGCATAGTCAAAATCTCCTCGGGGGCTTTATGATAGTCCCAAGGATAGGATTGATGTCTCTTTAGGCGTTAATTCAATATCGGTCAGGTTGATTACCGAGTGTGTGCTGTTATCAGAGATGGAAGTCAAATTCACTGCTGTGGTTGAGGTGCTGGCGTTTTGTTCCATTGCCATCTGGATCGCGGCTTCCTTTGCTTTCCTCTGGTTGGTGCGGCGTTTGTGGCTTTTGCGCCTCTCGGCTCACTTCCTGTTTGCACGCTTGCACCGGCAGCAGCTGTCCCAGACCGCAGAGTTGACTTGCGGTCCTGTTGTACTACTTCCATTTCTTCCCCCGGGGTATATTTGCGAAACCCCAACCTTAGTTGTCTTCTTGTTTCATTGTCAGATTCGCTTTCTGGCTGTGAGCTGTCCCCCGAGACAGAAGACACCTCTGTTTGTCCTGTGGTAGCCTTTGTGCTTTGGTTGGTGTTGGTGATATTTTCATTGATATTACGACGCTGTTTGATATTATCATATTTCTTTGCGAACGTAAATATCTGTCCATTTTCATAATCTAATCTATCGCGTTGAAACTTATACGCCTTTCTTTTTTTGATAATGTCCTCCTCACGTTTTAGGCGTGCATTCATTTCCTCTCTGTATTTTGTAATTTCCGGAGAGGGAGGGAATTTATCAATTTCAGCATTAAGTTGCGTAATTTCATCTAGCAGCTTAAGCCTGTCACTTTCGGCGTATTGAATAAGTATACTCATGAGGCGTTTGGAGTTATCTAAGTTGCATTGCGCCCAATCAGCCATCATTTGTGGGTCCGGTTTTTCGTAGGATGGTGCAAGTAGAATGCGCAAACCGAACGGCATCCGTCCCACTTCCAAATATCCAGTTAAAGATGTGTGTTCCCACCACTTTGACTGTTCGCTCTTGCTGCACTTTTCTAATTTCCTAAATAACTCCTTAACACCATCCAATTTCTCTGGCACAGTGCTAGAACCAGTAGCCGGAGCGGGCCCCCCAGCCGGGGGATCCGTGAACATTCCCCTGGACGCCTCGACACGCCCTCTTAACGTGTCTGCGGACATGGTGCGTAGCAATGGGCAACAAATGCCCATATGTATATATAGTTAGGATTTTTTCTCTAAGGGACTTTTGAAAATTCTATGTCTAATAACTTTGGCGTTTGTGGACGGAATCGGCTGAAATTTCCAGGAAAATGGCACATTTTGTTTCTGAGCAGCCCCTGAAAATGTGGGGGGGTTTCGTCAAGGGGGGGGCGAGAAAAAAGGGGGGTCCCAAAACGCGTTTTTAACATTGAGTTTTCCATAGGGCGTTTGGCCTCACTTTTGGCTCGAACGGCTGTATGGATTTGCACGAAACTTGGCAAAATTGTAGGGACTGTTAGCCCAATGTGCCTTTGCTGGGTCTCAATATATGTGCTCCAATGGATTTTGAGAAATTAACGTTTTAAAAAACATATATCTGTGACAGCGTCCCGGATAGCGCTCCGGTTCGCGAACTTTTCGCGTAACGGAACTTAGCGAAGCGAAGCTGATTGGCTCTCCGGTGTCTGTCAACATTCTAAACAGTCCAGAGCGGCCGCCATCTTGTCTCTCGGTAGGATCGAGAGACAAGAAGAGGAGAAAAAACGAAGGGGGAATTTAATGAAAGGGGGCAAGGTAGATGTTGTGTTCTTCTGCGGGGGAGTGATTGCCCTAGGGATAGCAGTCTGGGGCCTACACTCTGGGGCATCTAAGTCTAACTAGGCCTGACAAGTGGCCCTAGAAATAACTGAGACGGACTCTGGGAATAACTTGATGGCTCTCTGTGCGCACGTCTGACTGCGTACGTGCGGGCGAGGCCTCTCTTTATTATGGGAAGTCACATGACTTAACGCTGCACGCTCCTGGCGTCAGGGGCGTGCCACATCCAGGAACATAACATTCCTCCTAAAACAAGGAAAAACAACAACAACATCCTCAAACAGTCTATTCTACTGTCTTTTATGGACATCTTCAGCATCCAAAACTCAAAGGGACCTCGTAAAACCGGGTTGTATGCACTGCAATGATATGAACGTTACTTGGAACAGTCTTACGTGAAATAGTCGCGTAGCCGACAGGAGGGTGTGGGGTTGTTTCTCAGCCTGTGTTGCGACCCTCTTTGACTCAGCATGTCTGTTCCGGTGCCTGGGGCCGGCCCTGGCGCCTCTCTGTCGGCCCCATCCGGATCTGGCATCTCCTCGAGGGCCTCGGCACGCCCTCCCGCCTCTTCACTCTCAGTTCTCAAATTGCTACTCTGTGTGACCTCGTGGCTGGGTGTTAGTTCTGAGTGTGGTGGATTAGTTGCAGTTTCAGTTCCATGAGCACTCAGTGGGGGACATGATTCGGTGGGCTCCGGATGGAAGTGTTTGAAATGTGATACGTTGCGGGTTACAGTCTCTCGTCCTCTAACCACTGTGAGGCGGGTGCCTTTTACGCCAATCACTCGCCATGGTCCTTTTTCATAGTTCAGCCTGAACTTGCCACTCGTTACCCTGTTGCGAAGCAGCACTACGTCTCCTCTGTTGAACTGTGTCACCACCGCCCTTCTTTTCTGGCTGATCTTAGCGAAAGTGGTCTTTCTTTTCTTTGCAATGATCTCTTCATTCACCTCCTCGGGTGACCACTGCGGATGGTGGGGAATGGAGTCCGTCACTACCCGCCCCATGAGGAGATGAGCCGGGGCTTTCCCCGTAGTTGAGTGTGGGGTTTGCCAGTAGCTTCTGAGAAATGTGAAGATGGCCATCTCAACTGACTGACCTTTATCATGGGTGATGCGGATGACCTTATTCAGGGTTCTCATAAATCGCTCCGCCTCCCCGTTGGCTTGAAGCCAGCGGGGTGTTATGCGTCTGTGGCGGGTACCGAGAGATGATAGATAGGTGGCCAGGTCTTGCCCTTGGAATGGGGGTCCATTGTCCGTGCGGAGCTCTCGCATAGCCCCGTGAGTGGCAATAATTTTCTCCATCTTCGGGATCACGCATTCAGCGTTTGTGCTTGCTATTATCTCTACTTCCGGGTATTTGGAGTGGTCGTCGATCATTACCAACGTGTGTCTTCCATCTGGGAGGCTACCGAAGTCCATACTGACCCTCTCCCATGGTCGTTGGGGTCGGGGCTCCACTATGATTGGGGCTTCCCGAGGAGCATCCCCTGTGACTTGACAAGCAGCACATGACCTCACTACTTTCTCTACCATGTCGTCCATTAGGGGAAACCATACTTTTGTCCGTAACCGTGCTTTGGTTTTGACCATTCCCTGGTGGCCCACGTGTGCTAGTTGTATTACCTGGTCAGTCAGGGCTGTGGGTATTACCAGGCGATGCCCTCTCAACAGACACCCCGCGTCGTCCTCATTGAGTTCTTCCTGAACGTGGTGCAGACTCTCCATGATTTTTTGAGCCTCTGGGGTGAGTACCTTCCAACTCTCCTTGGCTTTGTTCCAGTTCGCCGTTCGTAGGATCTCCTTGGCCCTCTGTAGACAGGCGTCTTGGGCTGTGGCGTTCACAACGTCTTCTAGAGAGAGAGGACGCGGGCATGACCACGCGACTACCCATTTCACATATGCCTCGGTCTCTTCGGCCTCATCAATTTCCTCTGGTGTGGCCGGCCTGGGATGGCGTGAGAGGTAGTCCGCCGGGTTCTTTGCTCCGGGCTGGTATTCGATGTTACAGTTATATTCCTGCAGTTGAAGCAGCCATTTTTCGATGCGCGGGGGTGGCTTTGATGAGGTTCCTGAGAACAGGGCCACTAGCGGTTCGTGGTCAGTAACCACGGTGAACGGCTTGCCGTAGACCTATAGATGGAAGTGCCAGCACCCCCAGTGGATTGCAATAGCTTCCTTCTCGATTTGGGAGTACCTCTGCTCTGTGTCTGTGAGGGATCTACTTGCAAAGGCAACTGGAGTCCAATCCATTTCATCCCGCGGCCTTTGCATCAGGACGGCTCCAAGTCCTGCCGGCCCAGCATCCACTGCTATGAGGGTGATGTTTTGAGGGTCAAAAAATGCCAGCGTGGGGTTGCTGGAAAGGGAGGCCTTGATGTCTTGGAAAGCTTTCTCCTGCTCCGGTCCCCAGGTCCACGGGGTGGAGTCCTTGGTGAGGTTGGCCAGATCTTTGATGAATTGGCCACAATAGTTCACCATGCCAAGGAAGCTCCGGACCTCGGTGACTGTCGTGGGAGGTGGTGCATCTTTGATGTCCTTTACTTTATCGGGGTCTGGGTGAACACCGTCTGCCGAGAAGACATATCCAAAGAACCCTATTTTGGTTCGTAGGAATTCACACTTTTCCCGGTGAAGTGTGAGCCCTGCACTTCGGAGCCTGCGAAACACTTGAGACAATCGGTGGTTATGTTCGGTAATGGTACTGGCGTGTATCATTGTGTCGTCGCTGACATTTATCACCCCAGGTATGTCAGCAATCAGTTCTTGGATGACGTTTTGGAACACCTCCACCGCACTGGAAACCCCGAAGCTGAGCCGGGTGTACCTCCGAAGACCGATGTGGGTGGAAAAAGTGGTGATGTTTCGCGACTCCTTGTCGAGCACCAGCTGATGATATCCCGATCGTAGGTCTAGCTTTGAGAACCAGCAGGCCCCAGCCATTTCTCTGATGGGGTCATCAATTGTGGGGGTGATGTGACGCTCCCGCTTTATGGCCGCATTGGGGAGACGCATATCCACGCAGATCCTGACCGCCCCTGGCTGTTTCGGTTTCCGGGTGACTACGATGGGCGACACCCAAGGGGTGGGGCCGGAGACCTTCTCGATGATGCCAGCCGCTTCCAGTTTATGAAGTTCCTCTTCCACCAACGGCCGAAGGTGGAATGCAATGCGACGGTGTCGCAGAGCTACTGGCTGTACAGTGGGGTCTACGTGTAGGTGTATCTCACGGCCCTTGAAGCGTCCAATGCCCTCGAAAAGGTCCGGGAAGTCCATGAGGAGTTGTTGTACTGAGTCTTTGTGGACATCAAAGGCAAACGTTACCACGCCCAGGTCTTCGGCCGTTCTGCAGCTTAGTAGCAGGCCTTGTCCTTCTTCCGATACAAAGATGTTCGCCCTGATGGTTTTGTCCCCATGGCGGACTGCCGCCCGGAACTTCCCCCGAATCCTGAGGGGAATGTCTTGTCCATATGCAAAGACAGTGATGGGAGTGGGGCTCAGGGCCGGAGGCGTGGCCATGTTTCTGTATCGTGAGGCACTCATGAGATTTATGGACGCTCCCGTGTCCACAACCGCCATTATGTCCTGGTCCGCCACCTGGATTGAACATTGAGGCAGTGTTCTGCTGCGACGAGTGGCGGTGCCGATCATGTGTACTTGGTGCACTGACCGCTCCTCCTCCTCGTCATCATCCATGTCACAATGGCTTGGATCCCCTTCCGTGACAGTCTGTATGGCCTGGCGAGGTTTACGGAACCTTTTCGATCGGCATACTTTCTCGAAATGGTTCATCTTGCCACATCCGGAACAGCGTTTTCCCCGTGCTGGACATTCCGGCGCCGGGTGGCGCGGGCCTCCGCAGTATCCGCATGAGTGTCCGGATGCCCCACCCTGGGTGGGTGTAGTCTTTTTGTGCCACTTGGATGGTGTTTGGACTTGCAGCTTGTTGACAGGTTCCCCCTTGACTGTGGCTTGTAGTGCGGCTTCCATATGTGCTGCTCTAGCTTTGGAAAGTTCCTTCGTGCGGCCGAGAGTAAGGATGTCGGCCAGCGGCTTGCCCGATTCTTCCAGTATTCTTTCCCTCAGTTTGGCAGAGGCGCAGCCCTGTATAATTTGTCCTCGAATTTCTTCTGTTATGTCTTGGAACCCGCATGTAAGTGCCAGCTTTTTGAGTCTGGTGTGGTATTCGTCCAGCGACTCTTCCGGCAGTTGCCGCGCTTGTCGGAATACAAAGCGTTCATAATCTTGATTCGCCATGGGCTCTAAGTGAGCATTTAGGGCATTAATCAAGGTGTGATGAGTTTTGGGGGTCGCCTCTGTGAGTGTCCGAGCAATGGAGTGAATGTCTTTGCCACCTAGGTGAAGCACCATGGCTCGCTACTGTTCCTTGTAGACTTTTGTGGCTTCGAAGAAGACTAGGAGCCTGTCCACCCATTCCTTCCATTTCGGGGCAAGAGTCGAGGGCGCACCCTCCACCACAAACGGTTCAATGGGCGGAATGGTAGCCATCGCCCGGGACGTGCTTGATCAGGCCTCCGACAGGCCGGGGCAGCACCAGAGCCGGTGCGTGAGGGGGCCGGCTGTGGGCCCTGTTCCGTGTGCAGGGATATTGGCACCCGCAAGTAGGACGGTCCGTAGCTGCGGAGGACACCTCAGTGAGTCCGGGAAGGCGCGTGCGACCGGCGCGCTTACCACGGGCGAGTTAGGCCAGCAGCGAGACCGGCCGGCGCCGCGTCCAATCGAAGTGCGAGACGATGCGGGGTGCCTCCCCGATCGTCGGGCCAGGCGGATCGAAGCGCGCTTCACGCACGTGCCGAGGGGCCCCGTGCGGCGCTGGGTGGAAATTTCCTGCGGGAGTAGTCCGGCACTCGGCCACTCGTACCACTGTGCGCTGCAGGCGGACGCTGGGCAGCACAGCTCACCTGCGATCTCCCAGGGATGGACACCTTCCCTCCAGGCGCACTGAGAGGGGGCGTGTGGCACCGCAAGGCACGAGCAACACGAGCCAAAGGACAGGCTCGCAGCCGCCTCACGAAAAGGTGGGCACACACACAACCAGAGCAAGGATCCGGCAACCACCCTCGTCGCCAATTGTTGTGTTCTTCTGTGGAGGAGTGATTGCCCTAGGGATAGCAGTCTGGGGCCCACACTCCGGGGCATCTAAGTCTAACTAGGCCTGACACGTGGCCCTAGAAATAACTGAGACGGACTCTGGGAATAACTTGGTGGCTCTCTGTGCGCGCCTCTGACTGCGTACGTGCGTGCGAGGCCTCTCTTTATTATGGGGAGTCACATGACTTAACGCTGCACGCTCCTGGCGTCAGGGGCGTGCCACATCCAGGAACATAACAGTAGACCCTTCTTGACCCCCTAGGAATGATGTTGGGGTTATTAAAGGGTCCCGCGGGCAAATAAAAAAATATTGTTTTTTTGCGGTAGAAGCGCTTTCTGGTTCGCGAACCGGGTAGCGAAACGGCGCCATTTCGTGTTTCGTTTTAATTAAATTACAAGATGGAGGAAAAACAATGTGAGAAATGGGTATAAGGGGGTACGGGAGACGTATCCTGACCCCCTATGTTTTCTGAGGGTGGCTGAGGATGCTCATATATGTTGATACTTGTCTTCCAGCGGCTGCGTGTGAGCGTTTTTTTTTTTTTTTTGCTGCGTGACGTCTGTTAACGTTCGATTCGAAGGAAATCAGGAAGTGTTGACCACCATTTTGACACTGCGAGTAAATATATTGTTAAAAATAATTGTTATAAATTAATCCGTATTGATAACCATTGTCTGCGCCATCTTGCTTTTTTTCCAATGGCACACTTTTGTCGTGCACGGCAGCCATTTTAGATGCCTTGACCAGACCCACTCTCTGCACGCCGCCGATCCTCAGCATGGCTCCCCACCCTCGCAAGCATCTCCCCCACGCACTGGTCACCCCCGCTCCCTGTCTTATGCATGGGCCACAAACCTCCCCCCATCTGTGATGCTCTTCCCTGAGAATCACACCCTGTGCCCGCCCGACACCTCACTTTCACCCTATTCACTACCGCACCCTCTGACATTCCTCTTCCTTTGTGTCTGATTGTCCAGGCCGGTCCCAGGCTATCACCTAGCCCTGCGGATGTAGTTTATGGCCTCAACTGTAAAGAATCACCCCTCTTCAAAGGAGTTACAGTAGATCAAGGCCCCCACCCGATGTAATCCGTCACACCACACGCGTTCCTACTATCTGATAACCATCCTGTATTGTGATTGGGGAGGGGATTCTCACTGTGAGGGTGTGTGGGACCGAGCCTGAAGCGGAAGATTCCAGGGATGCCTTTTTGTACATCAAAGTCTTCACAATTATGTGTCACATTAAAAATATATAGCACTCCAACAAAGTAGTAGGATTATAACACTTTAATAACTTATAAATATATACAACGCACCAAAAACAGTAAACACGTTAAAAAAACATTTTTTAAACAGAAGCAACAATGGTCAGTAGCGGTCTGTTGGGCAAATAGTCCGAAGACAGCACAACGCGCTGAGATCTGGACGGCACCCAGGTGATGTCCTTTACTTGCCGCACTGGTCTTGGCATCCTACAATGCTACGCCGAAAAACGGCGTGGGGCGCCCCGGGGGGTGGGGGGGGAGGCGGCGGCGTGAACAGGCCTCCCCAGGTGGAGGCTCGTCTGCTGTAGTGGGGCGCCCCTTTACCGTTTCAGTTGCCATTCAGCGGTTTTCCGCCGGCTTTTGCTGCACTGTGCCTCATCCGCCATTCAGCTGTTTACCGCCTGCTCTTGCGGCTACAGCGTCTCGCTCACCATCTATTTGAATTGCGCCCACTCTTGCGGTGCAGCGATAGGCGGCTGCCACAGGACTCTTAAAATGGCGGCCGGCTCTTCGGATTTGGGCCTGGTCCACTAAAATGGCCCTGGGACACCTTGGAACTCTGACGCTTGTCTGCTAGGGCTTGGGCCCCATTCTCGAAAGCGTCCCCTCAGCCTTGAAGATTCTACAAAAGTCTTGGGGGCCCCGACTCTCGCAGGCTTCCGGAGGGGAGCGGCTGCCATGATTGCTTGCGGAATGGCCACGACGGAGCCACGAGATGGTGGTGCTCTCATGCTGACGCCAGCTTCAGTCTGAAACATCCAGAAACACTGTAGACTATCAATTCGATGAGTTCCGGTGGAGCCCCAACGTGACCCGGTAGGGAAGAACTTGCCCTCCCCTTTTTTGAGTGATGGTTCTTGTTGCCTGTCCCTTCTCTTGTCATTTAACAGAACTTTTTGGACTGCTGAAAGGGGTTGTGTTCCGACTGCTGGTTGGTGGAGACATTTTGACTATATTCTGGACCTGCGTTGTTGCGTAATGCGTCATATGACGCGCCGCGTTAGCGCACCCGGAAGTGCTCCGGATCCCATTAGTGGCCTACTGATTTCGCTTGATTCATTTTATTTTTTTAACAATTTTTCACTATGTGCAAAGACTAAACAGAGTATTGCGACTCTGTGCTTGTTTGTAAATAGAGAATGAACCAAAGAGAACCAATTCCAAAACAATAAATGCTAGGATATCAATCAATCAAATGGAGAGGGAAGCAGGCACGACAGATTTCAACGGGGGCAAAGGCCTGTGTTACCTACCCTTCACTATCTGCAAAGAGAGAATACTCCTAAAAGAAAAGAGGAGGGTGGGGAAGGGGGGGGGGGGCAGCGTTCAAAGCACATCAGCGTGCATAAATACGAAAATGTTTTAACCTACCACGTACTTGACATTTTACAGCTTTTGATATTTGCTATTAAAAAACCTTTGAAATTCACTGAAAAAACCATAGGTTATAGACCATATATAGTTAGGAATTAGCATTTACAAAACCTTGAAAATTCACTGAAAAAACCATAAGTTTTAGACCATATATAGTTAGGGATTAGCATTCACAAAACCTTATTTTACTCGCACAAAACCATTGAAATTCGCATATATAGTTAGTTGCACTAACTATATATCGCGCACCCGCAATCCACTGCTGATGATGTCACATATTACATCATTCATGACATATATATATATTACCTACTGGCGGTCGCCAGTATGTATATATAGTCAGGATTTTTTCTCTGGGATTTTTGAAAATTCTATGTCTAAAAACTTTAGCGTTTGTGGACGGAATTGGCTGAAATTTTCAGGAAAATGGCACATTTCGTTTCTGAGCAGCCCCTGAAAATTTGGCGAGGGGGTTCGTCAAGGGGGGGCGGAGAAAAAAGGGGGGTCCCAAAACTCGTTTTTCCCATGTTAATTTCCATAGGGCGGTTGGCCTCACTTTTAGCTCGAACGGCTGAATGGATTTGCATGAAACTTGGCAAAATTGTAGGGACTGTTAGCCCGATTTGCCTTTGCTAGGTCTCAATATATGTGCTCCAGTGGATTTTGATAAATTAACGTTCAAAAAAATATATATATCTGTGACAGCGCTCCGGGTAGCGCTCCAGTTCGCGTACTTGACGCGAAACGGATTGGCTCTCCGGTGTCTGTCAACATTCTAAACAGTCCGGAGCGGCCGCCATCTTGTCTCTCTGTAGGATCGAGAGACGGGAGGAGGCCAAAACGAAGGGGGAAATGACCATAAGGGGGCATAGTAGATCCTCCCTGACCCCCTAGGTTTGATGTGGAGGCTTTAAAAGGGCCCAGCGGGGCAAAAAAAAAAAAATAGTTTTTTTGCGTGGGGAGCGCCCGGTATGCTTTTGCGCAATGGGCGGTGGTAATCTAAATGATGAGGAGGGGGGGAGGGGGCCTCGTTCAAAGCACATCAGCGTGCATAAACACGAAAATGTTTTTATCTACCACTTACTTGACTTATCTCTTTGAGATGCATTCCCTTGTGTTTCGGCAATGGTAGTCTGTTCATTACATAGATCGCCCGAGGGCGGTAGTGCAGACCGCGCGTAGGAAAGGGTCAAAAGCAAGGGGTATAGGACTATGTAACAAGCGAGCCATTTAATTGAAAAAACTAAACGTGACAAACGGTTGCAGGATCAGTGAAGGTTGATTTTATAATTGAAAGTATAACAGGATCAGTTACAATAAAATCGTCCATACGCACACCATGGGCGAGTATCATGGTGTAGAGTACTGCTCAGCCTTTACACATGGGTAACATTATTTCGAAGCTTTATTAATACAATAATCAATAATGAAAAATCGACATCAATAGGGTTGTCTGTATTCACAGTCAGTACCCTTCCCTGCCCGCCATGTGCACAAAGACCGCATACATCCCCCATAACGTCAAGGCTAAGTAACTAGAACATCATAAGGAGTTGCAAGTCGCTCCCATACTGGCGCCATTTTGGTCGAGGCCAGGCATGTTCGGAGTATAGTTCAATGTCTCCAATAAGTAGCGGCAGGACCAGAATCCCTTTCGGCAGTTCTGGCTTAGTCATTACGAGCACTAGAAAACAAGACATTCTGGGCAATACCACTCTTGACGCAGCCCTTTATTCCTCAAGATGGTGTCTTTCAAAAGCCAAGGGTATAGGAGTATGTAACAAGCGAGCAATTTAATTGAAAAAACTAAACGTGACAAACGGTTGTAAGAGCAGTGAAGGTTGATTTTTTAATTGAAAGTATAACAGGATCAGTTACAATAAAATCGTCCATACGCACACCATGGGCGAGTATCATGGGTTACATTACTTCGACGCTTTATTAATACAATAATCAATAATGAAAAATCGACATCAATAGGGTTGTCCGTATTCCCAGTCAGTACCCTTCCCCGCCCGCCATGTGCACAAAGACCGCATACATCCCCCATAACGTCAAGGCTAAGTAACTAGAACGTCATAAGGAGATGCAAGTCGCTCCCATACTGACGCCATTTTGGTCGAGGCCAGGCAGGTCCAGAGTACAGTTTAATGTCTCCAATAAGTAGCGGCAGGACCAGAATCCCTTTCGGCAGTTCTGGCTTCGTTATTACGAGCACTAGTAAACAAGACATTCTGGGCAATACCACCCTTGACGCAGCCCTTTATTCTACAAGATGGTGTCTTTCAAAAGCCAGGGGTATAGGAGTATGTAACAAGCGAGTCATTTAATTGAAAAAGCTAAACGTGACAAACGGTTGCAGGATCAGTGAAGGTTGATTTTTTAATTGAAAGTATAACAGGATCAGTTACAACAAAATCGTCCATACGCACACCATGGGCGAGTATCATGGGTTACATTACTTCGAAGCTTTATTAATAAAATAATCAATAATGAAAAATCGACATCAATAGGGTTGTCCGTATTATCAGTCAGTACCCTTCCCCGCCCGCCATGTGCACAAAGACCGCATACATCCCCCATAACGTCAAGGCTAAGTAACTAGAACGTCATAAGGAGTGCAAGTCGCTCCCATACTGGCGCCATTTTGGTCGAGGCCAGGCAGGTCCAGAGTATAGTTTAATGTCTCCAATAAGTAGCGGCAGGACCAGAATTACATTTATGAAGAATGTTGAAGAGTAGTATGTTGAAAATCTGAAGCCATCGTTCTACAAACTCTCAACCAGCCTTGGATGGAAAAATCCTGAAGAATGTACAAACTGAAAACCAGTTTTTGTCTGCATAGCATCAGCAGCAACACTTGAGTCAACTTTGTGTGAAGCCGCCATCTTGATCCAGTTAATACCGTCCCCTTGCACACATTCAGGGACCAGGCCGCAGGACGTGTCTCCAGATCAAACGGATTGTGGGACATGGTCCAGAATGGAAGATTCACCAAAAGGCAAAAAGTTCTGCTGGACCCCAGGAGCCGGCCGCCTATGTCGGGGGCGATCTTAGGCCGCACCAGGGCAACAAGACTTGGGGAGGGGGCAGAAGCCAAGCGCCCCCTCCCAGTCCGCGCCACCACACCGCCTCTCAGGGGCCTCCGTCAAGCGGTTCGGGGAGGCACCGCATCACATTGCTTTCCAATACAGTCAGGTCCTCAAACAGCCCCCACTTACTTTGAGAATAGTGAAGCTGCAGCAGGTGCAAATGAGCTTCAGACAGTGTTACAAGCGCTGCTCAGAACCCTCAACTATGGCACCCAACATCCAGGACTTATGCCATTTGTGCAAGGCAGTGACATTGAAGCATCTCCGGGACCAAGCAACATACCATATCCAGAGTCCTTCCTACAGCCTCTGCCTTCCTTCTTACCTAGTTATGGTTCTTTCACTCCCACTCCAGGCTTTTAGTCTGTGGATGGAAAACCATGAACCTACACTCACCTATGAAAATCTTACTATTTTTTTTTTTGTGAAAACCTTTATTTAACATTAGCAATCAAATACAGACAAGGGCCTACAACCCCCCAGGGCTGGCCGCTAGCGTTTCAGTACGTTATTATAATCCAACTTCGAACCCGCCTCCCTGGGGAGCATAGGAACCCCATCGACAAAGCGCATCAGTTGCAAAAGCAGTTCAATTCAAAAACAGGATAGGAGGTTTTCATTTTACAATAATAAGTAGAAAGGATCAGGTAGCATACAGTGTCTCGGATCACAGAAGGGGGCGAGTAACATGTTCAAAATGATCTCGCTATAATGTAATTCAACGGCGTTAAGACATACGGCCTCAGGATAAGCTAGCACATTATTGTTCGTCTACGCCTTCATTATCGTCCGCCCCATAGCACCAAAACTTCAAAAAAGGGCAAGGTACAGATGTAGAAACAAGGATATAAGAAAGCCGAACCCACTACACTAACCCGGAAAAGTAAAAAGGAAGAAAAGAGAAGGAAAGAGAAGGAAAAAGAGGCCCTAGAACAAAAATAATAACGAACGCCCATCCCCCCACCCTGCACCCCTGCTGATGACTACGGCCACCCCTCACGCAGCGTGCCTGTCGCCCAGTAACCAGAACCCGAAATATAGAAGAAAGGGAAAGAGAAGAAAAGGCAAAGAACCCCACTCGATGAGGGAAAGCGGAGGAGGGCATATTTCTACGGACTCCCGGTCTCCTTCCCCCCTCATAGCCAGCCCCGCCCCGGACTCCGTTAAGTCAATAAGAACAATCCCGTTAAACATAGTGTCACAATGAGTCCCCAGATAAAAATCTCAACCCTGGCCCCGTCGATCAAATTCACTGAAGTCGTCAATGAAAGAAAGCCCTTTCCACAGAATACTGCAAAAGTCTACAACCCAGGAATACACAGATGAGAAAAGAACGGCATGTCGGCATGTCCCGATACAGATGGCTGATACCAATGTTGCCCCTCCCTGCCTTCGAAGCCAAGCTGTACCCCATCCGCCATCTTGAAGGACCGGCAGGGGAGGGGAGTCGACACGGTCCAAAACAGCAAAAAAAAGAAAGTGGAAAGTTCCAAAATGGGGACGACATGTAAATGTTCCAAGGGATACACAATCGGGAGTTCCAACTGTTCCATTGGGTGACCAGGCACAGTACATTCAGGTAGATCCAACACAATAGGGGCAAACTCTGCTTCCAGCGCCGGGTCCAGATACGTCTCCGAAACGTCTATTGAAAAGCGGGTTGGCTGCCGGGTCGCGGGTGTCTAGTCAGGATCCGGTCTCAGGCTTGTGAGTCCATCCGTCTCGGACAACCACCTGCAAGTCTGGACTTCAATAGTCCCCTTAAGTGCCATGAGTGCCTCCAGCACCGTTCGCAGAGACGGGCCAGCTCGAGCCTGTTCCGCTAGATGCCTTCCATCCTCCGACATGGTGGTCCCCACGGAGAGGCGCCTTCTCCGGGGCAAAATTAGGTTGAGCAGGAGTAAGCCATGAGGTTAGCGAGCAGTAATACGCAGCGAGGCACCGACCCTGGGGAATCAGCGATGTGAATGCTGAGCCCCCGGTCAGGGACCCCCCACACAGCACCATGCGTCACTCGTCACCTCACCTACTGTAGGGCACCAGGCAGCTGATGGTAGCAAAACAATCAAAAAAAGTCTGAGTGCTCCAGAGACCGGACCCAACCACATTCAGCAGTCCGTTGTTATTCAACTCGGACCCGGCAGAGCCAGCACTCGAGACCCCGGCTTCCCTGCTGGATTAGGCCTCAATGCGACACTCGACGTAGCTCCGTTCCACAACGGCGGAGAAACTCCGGGATTGCACCCCTGGAATGCAGGTCTGATCACACACACGGATCCGGTGCAGGTAAACAGGATAAGCAACAGGATAATAGAGCGTAGGACGGAGGTCAGCGGAGCCGGGAGACTATGCGGCCATCTTGGTTGGTGTCGTAGCTCCTCTCAATAATCTTACTATTGATGCTTGACTGAGGCCAAGGAGATCATGCATGTCATGAATGATGTAATATGTGACATCATCAACAGTGGATTGCGGGTGCGCGATATATAGTTAGTGCAACTAACTATATATGCGAATTTCAATGGTTTTGTGCGAGTAAAATATGGTTTTGTAAATGCTAATCCCTAACTATATATGGCCTATAACCAATGGTTTTTTCAGTGAATTTTCAAGGTTTTGTAAATGCAAATTTCTAACTATATATGGCCTAAAACCTATGGTTTTTTTCTGTGAATTTCAATGGTTTTTTAATAGCAAATATCAAAAGCTGTCAAATGTCAAGTACGTGATAGGTAAAAACTTTTTCGTGTTTATGCACGCTGATGTGCTTTGAACGCTGCCCCCACCCCTCCCCTCTTTTCTCTTAGTAGTACTCTCTCTTTGCAGATAGTGAAGGGTAGTTAACGCAGGCCTTTACCCCCGTTGTAATCCGTCGTGCCTGCTTGTCTCTCCATTTGATTGATTGTTATCCAAGCATTTACTGTTTTACAATTGATTCTCTTTGGTTCATTCTCTATTTACAAACAAGCACAAAGTCGCAATACTCTGTTTAGTCTTTGCAGATAGTGAAAAATCGTGAAAAATCGTGTAAAAAAATAAAAGTAATCGAGCAAAATCAGTAGGCCACTAATTGGATCTCTTTTTGACCTCGCTAAAATAGAAACATTAGGAACAACCCTTCATGAGAAATACGAAAATAGTGAGATGAACTGAGCTCCACACCATGAGGGCTGCAAGACAGCTCGGCTCCGTCACCCACCCCGCCCAAAATAACGACAAAGCCTATGCAAATATTAAAAATATATACAACACACCAGCAAAGTAACAGGGTAAAACATTTTATTAAATAACTATTTACATAACTATTTTATACTTTTTGTTGCCCGATCCGGCTAGCTCAATCGATCGAGCATGAAACTCATGCACTCTGATAGCAAGCGTTGCTGCTGATGCTATGCAGACCAAAACTGGTTTTCAGTTTGTACTTTTTTCTAGATTTTTCCATCCAAGGATGGTTGAGTTTGTAGAACGATGGCTTCAGATTTTCAACATACGGTGTGGTGGCGCGGACTGGGAGGGGGCGCTTGGCTCCTGCCCCCTCCCCAAGTAAGATTTTCATACGTGAGTGTACGTTCATGGTTTTGGTCCCTGAGTTGCTTCGATGTAACTGCCATGCTCAAATGGCATAAGTTCTGGATGTTGGGTGCCATAGTTCAGAGTTCTGAGCAGCGCTTGTAACACTGTCTGAAGCTTATTTGCACCTACTGCAGCTTCACTATTCTCAAAGTAAGTGAGGGCCGTTTGTGGACCTGACTGCATTTGAAAACAATGTGATATGGTACCTCCCTAAACCGCTTGACGGAGGCCCCCGAGGGGCGGTGTGATGGCACGGACTCGGAGAAGACGCTTGGCTCCGACCCCCTCCCCAAGTCTTATAGCCTGAGATCGCCCCCGACATAGGCGGCCGGCTCCCGGGGTCCGGCGGAACTTTTTGCCTTTTGATGACTCTTCTATTCTGGACCTTGTCCCACAATCCGTTTGACCTGATGACACGCTGTAGTGGGGCGCCCCTTTACCGTTTTAGTTGCCATTCCGCCCGCTTTTGCTACACTGTGCCTCTTCCGCCATTCACCTGTTTACCGCCCGCTCTTGCGACTACAGCGTCTCGCTCACCATGTAGTTGAGTTGCTCCCGCTCTTGCGATGCAGCGATAGGCGGATGCCACAGGACTCTCAAAATGGCGGCCGGCTCTTCGAGTTTAGGCGTGGTCCACTAAAATGGCCCTGGGACACCTTGGAACTCGGACGCTTGCCTGATAGGGCTTGGGTCCCATTCTCGAAAGCGTCCCCTCAGCCGTGAAGATTCTACAAAAATCTTGGGGGCCCCCGACTCCCGCAGGCTTCTGGTGGGGAGCGGCTGCCATGATTGCTCGTGGAATGGCCACGACGGAGCTACGAGATGGTGGTGCTCTCATGCTGATGCCAGCTTCAGTCTGAAACATCCAGAAACACTGTATACTACCAATTCGATCAGTTCCGGTAGCGCCCCAACATGACCCGGTAGTGAAGAACTTGCCCTCCCCTCTTTGACTGATGGTTCTTGTTGCCTGTCCCCTCACTTGTCATTTAACAGAACTTTTTGGACTGCTGAAAGGGGTTGTGTTCCGAACGCTGGTTGGTGGAGACATTTTGACTATATTCTTGACCTACGTTGTCGCGTAATGCGTAATATGACACGCCGCGTTAGCGCACCCGGAAGTGATCCGGGGCGCGGCGCGCAGCACGTAACGTAAGCATAACAGGTCATGTGACTTGTTAATAAAACTTTTCATTGGTTAATTTTACTTTTGTTATTTTAATGATGAAAAGCTTGGTCATATGACCTAAAAATTACGCTTTTTATTGGTTTCGAACATTATTTCTTTTTAAACATATATGTTATAATGTTCCAGGCTAATGTACTTTCCCGGAAAATTTACAACTGTCCTGCAAGTAAAATATATTCCTTTTTCGAGAAAAAGGGCGTTTCTTCGTCCCATGACGGAGCCGTTGAGTAAAAGAGGCTCGGCCTGCTGTCTTAGTCGCCGATACGCCTGATTATCAGATTCTTATCGATCACTTTATGTTGCAGGAGTGGAAAACACAACTGCCCTTGACCATTTATCTTTACTGCGTTCCTACGTATTATACCTTTTATCCGTCATGTAATTGGACTGCTTTATTTCACTTGCCTTTTACTGATTCGAAAACAGTGACTAAAAGTAAAAACTTTACCAATGTAAATACTACTACCATGTTTTGTTTTAAAAACCTTTATTGTGAAAATGTCAGTATACAAATACGGGCCTATAACCACGTGGGCCGGCCACGGAGCAAACTGAAATCGTATATGATGAGGAGACATTTACACTGTAGAGGAACGTAACGAGCGGGCCATTAGGTTGCAAGAACTAAGGTGTCTAACAGTTGCGGAATCGGTGGACGTACATTTTGTAATTAAAATAAGACAGGGCCACTTACAAAAAAATTATCTAGATATACATTTGCGGGCAAGTACCATGGGTGACGTTAATTCGAACTTTCAATAGTACAGTAATCAATAACACATCAGAACTTAATATCAATAGGGATGTCGAAATATTCAATCAATTCTCGTCCCCGCCCGCCATGAGCATCAAAACTGCATACATATCTCGTGATATCAAGGTTGTTCAACCAGTACACAACAAGGAGTAACGAGTCCCATTCATACCGGCGCCATTTTGGGCGAGGCCGGGCAGGTCCAAGATATAATCAAAATGTCTCCACCAACCATCGGCCAAACCAGAACCCCTTTCGGCCCTTTATGCTACAAGATGGTGTCTTCCATTCAGAAAATATTGTTGGCAGCATTTTGAAAGGAAAGATAAACAGCCGTTCTCCTAGTGAGTCTCACATTGTTACATTTAGGAAGAATGTTGAAGAGTAGTATGTTGAAAATCTGAAGCCATTGTTCTACAAACTCTCAATCAGCCTTGGATGGAAAAAAAAATCCTGAAGAATGTACAAACTGAAAACCAATTTTTGTCTGTATAGCATCAACAGCAACACTTGAGTCAGCTTTGTGTGAAGCCGCCATTTTGATTCAATCAATAACGTCCCCCTGCACACATTCGGGGACCTGGTCGTGTCTTCAGGTCAAACGGATTGTGGGACAAGATGCAGAAAAGAAAAGAAAAAAAGTTCCGCCGGACCTCGGGAGCCGGCCGCCTATGTCATGGGCGATCTTTGGCCACACCAGGGCAATAATGAAGCTGCAGCAGGTGCAAATAAGCTTCAGACAGTGTTACAAACACTGCTCAGAACTCTCAACTATGGCACTCAACATCCAGGACTTGCCATCCGGATCTTGGCGCCTTGTGCTGGTTCCGACCTATTCACACATCGGTCCACTACTGACATCACCTCATAAGCCAATGGGGCAACCCACACCGACTTTCGGCGCAGCATTGTAGGATGGCCACACCAGTGCGGCAACTTGCTGGACACCACCTCGGTGCCATCCGAATCTCGGCGCGTTCGAGTCACTGTACCGCAAGAGTGACCGGAACTCAGCTGGACACGCCGTCTTTCGGCGCAGCATTGTAGGATGGCCACACCAGTGCGGCAATTTGCTGGACACCACCTCGGTGCCATCCAGATCTCGGCGCGCTGTGCTGCCTTCGGCCTACTGTAGCCGCAAGTGCAGACGCAACTCAGTTGGACGGCGAGTGAAACGCTAAGGGGCGCCCCACTGCAGCCGAGGAGCCTCCATCTTGGGGGAGACGCACAGCCCCCACTGACTGACGCGACCTTACAGGCCAACGGGGCGCTCAGGGGACGCTTTCGAGAATGGAGCCCAAGCCCTAGCAGGCAAGCGTCCGAGTTCCAAGGTGTCCCAGGGCCATTTTAGTGGACCAGGCCCAAATCCGAAGAGCCGTCCGCCATTTTAAGAGTCCTATGGCAGCCGCCTATCGCTGCACCGCAAGAGTGGGCGCAACTCAACTACATGGTGAGCGAGACGCTGTAGCCGCAAGAGCGGGCGATAAACAGCTGAATGGAGGATGAGGCACAGTGTAGCAAAAGCGGGCGGAATGGGAACTGAAACGGTAAAGGGGCGCCCCAGTACAGCAGACGAGCCTCCACCTGGGGAGGCCCGTTCACGCCGCCTCCCCCCCGCCTCCCCCCCGGGGCGCCCCACGCCGTGTTTCGGAGCAGCATTGTAGGATACCAATACCAAAACCAGTGCGGCAACTTACTGGACATCACCTGGGTGCCATTCACATCTCAGCGCGTTCTGCTGCCTTGGGACTATTCGCACAACAGACCGCTACTGACGAGGCCTCCCCGCACACCCCCCGGGGCGCCCCACGCTGTTTTTCTGTGCTGCATTGTAGGATACCAAAAACCAGTGCGGCACCCAGGTGACATCACCTGGGTGCCGTCCAGAACTCAGCACGTTGTGCTGCCTTAGGACTATTCGCACAAAAGACAGCTACTGACCATTGTTGCTTCTTTTTTCCAAAAAATGTTTAAATGTATTTACAGTTTTTGTATCGTTCTATATATTTATAAGTTAATACAGTTTTATAATCCTACTACTTTGTTGGAGTGCTATATATTTTTAAAAAATCGGGTGAATGGGGCCTTGAATCGGGTTATTGTCATGTGTGGGCTTTGGAAGTGTGCTGCTACAGGATCGGACATTTCAAACTCAAATGCACGTTCTTTTTCTTACGTTTCCGAAGCATGGAGCGCAATAGCAGGCAGAGAAAGGGTGATGCAAGTGTTAAACACTGCCTGGCCTGGCAAGTTGCTGGCAGTGCCCCCCCCCGCCCGCTCCTGGAAGAGGGCACACACACACCGCCGCCCCGAGTACTTCACATATCTTTAAAAGACCATGCGCTTGTTAATGTGGCTTAAATTGTTTATCACCCCTTCTAGAGCCCCTGCATCGGCCCTCTGACGGTTCTTGGAAGAAATAGCACGTTACACAATACCAAGCCCTGTCAGCTGAAACCCCCGAGGAATCAGGTTTTTGCTTGCAGGAATCGGGAGGCGGGAGACTAGCACTGAAAACGGTAGTCTCACGCCTGAATCGGGAGGGTTGGCATGTCTGGATTCTCTACAGCTGGGACCATAAACTACATCCGCAGGGCTAGGTGATAGCCTGGGACCGGCCTGGACAATCGGGCACAGAGGAAGAGGAGTGTCAGAGGGTGCAGTAGTGAATAGGGTGAAAGGGAGGTGTCGGGCGGGCACAGGGTGTGATTCTCAGGGAAGAGCAGCGCAGATGGGGGGAAGTTTATGGCCCATGCATGAGAGAGAGAGCGGGGGTGATCAGTGCGTGGGGGAGATGCTTGCGAGGGTGGGGAGCCGTGCTGAGAATCGACGGCGTGCAGAGAGTGGGTCTGGTCAAGGCATCTAAAATGGCTGCCGTGCACGACAAAATTGTGGCATTGGAAAAAAGGCAAGATGGCGCAGACAATGTTTATCAATAAGGATTCATTTATAACAAAATATTTTATCGCAGTGACAAATTGGCGGTCAACACTTCCTGATTTCCATCGAATCGAACGTTAACAGACGTCACGCAGCAAAAAAAAAAAAACGCTCACGCACAGCCGCTGGAAGACATGTATCAACATATATGAGCCTCCTCAGCCACCCTCAGAAAACATAAGGGATCAGGATACGTCTCCCGCACCCCCTTATACCTAGTAAATTAATTAAAACGAAACACAAAATGGCGAATTCCCGTTTCGCTACCAGTTTGCGGCCCAGTTCGCGGCCCGGTAAGCGCTTCTACCGTGAAAAATCAATTTTTTTTTATTTTCCCCACGGGACCCTTTAATAACCCCAACATCATTCCTAGGGGGTCAAGAGGGGTCTACCTTGCCCCCTTTCATCAAATTCCCCCTTCGTTTTTCACCTCTTCTTCTCTCTCGATCCTACCGAGAGATAAGATGGCGGCCGCTCCGGACTGTTTAGAATGTTGACAGACACCGGAAAGCCAATCAGCTTCGCATCGCAAAGTTCCGTTTTGCGAAAAGTAAGCGGACCGGAGCGCAGCCCGGAGCGCTGTTACAGATATATATCTTGTTTTGAACGTTAATTTCTCAAAATCCACTGGAGCACATATATTGAGACCTAGCAAAGGCACATCGGGCTAACAGTCCCTACAATTTTGCCAAGTTTCGTGCAAATCCATTCAGCCGTTCGAGCTAAAAGTGAGGCCAACCGCCCTATGGAAATTAACATGGGAAAAACGCGTTTTGGGACCCCCCTTTTTTCTTGGCCCCCCCTTGACGAAACCCCCCCACATTTTCAATGGCTGCTCAGAAACAAAATGTGCCATTTTCCTGAAAATTTCAAGCGATTCCGTCCACAAACGCCAAAGTTATTAGACATAGAATTTTCAAAAATCCCATAGGGAAAAAATCGTAACTATATATATATATATATATATATATATATATATATATATATATATATATATATATATATATATATATATATATATATATATATATATATATATATATATATATATATATATATATATATATATATATATATATATATATATATATATATATATATATATATATATATATATATATATATATATATATATATATATATATATATATATATATATATATATATATATATATATATATATATATATGAGGTACGTTCAGTTCAGCAAATGCAGCGCAGCGCAGTTAGCCACACCGACAAGCAGGAACAGGCGAGACCCAGAAGTGGTGCAATCCGATTTTATTTAAAGTTTAGCCCAGCACCAATCCGCCATGACGCGTTTTGGGTAGAGATACCCTTGTTCACATGACAACGTCACGAGGGATGACCACTCCTTTTAAAGTGCAAGTAGTGCCATCACATGTCATAAAAAAGTGAAAACATACTCAACTTTCAATGAAACTACAAACATTTGTAGAATTACTGCATAAATGCAAGTTTGCACAAGGAAAACATACATTTTTTGTGAAATGAAATTCCGACATAAAACACATGGCATTGGCTAATAGATAAAACTTCATAATGTACAAAAGGTTTAAAAGCCAATAAATAATTATAAATAATGATAATACCATTAAAATTCTCTACAAAAGTTACTCGCTTGTATATGTTCTTCAAGCATAAAATGAATAATGAGTACTCAACACTTTTATAAAACGGGCCAAAATGTCATGGTTACCCTTAAAGTGCAAAATTAGTACGAGGTTATGCTGCCCAAGTGGGCTATCATATACGAAATTCCACAATCAACAATTATTTGTGCAAAATACGCAATAATTCATGCATCTAGATGTAGATGGCTATAAAGTGCTACATAAAAGTGAAAAGTGCATTAAGAAAAGATAAATCATTATTCTTAAATAATGTTATTAAAATAGGTCAAAAAACGAGGTTCCAGGGTTCATATTATTTACATGGCTAAAAGATTTCTGGTTGTTAGTTGGTATCACAGGACTAAACCATGTTCAATGAGGACAGTGTACAGATTACAAGACAGCAGGGGTATTCAAAAGTTATAGATAAGTATAGCAGTCCTCTCCCATGTTGAGACCCTGAGGTGCTTTAGTATCGAGGGATATTATGTAGCGGGTCTCCAACTTTCTTAGTAAAGCCTCTCTATCGCCACCTCTTCTTTGGGGGGGGATGCAATCTATAACAAAGTATTTTAGAGCAGAGGCATCTTTCCCATGCATGAACTCAAAATGCCTAGCTACAGGATATGTAGGATCAGCATGTGCTATTGCACGCAGATGTTGTAAGATCCGCTTATGGACCTGCGGCCTTGTGCTGCCTACATATCTGAGCCCGCATGGGCATTCCAAAATGAAGACCGCAAACTGTTTTGCAGTTTAGTTTTTGTTTGATTGTAATGGGGGTAGGGGATAAAGGTGTAATTACCTCACACTTACTCACCCCATGCTTGCATGCCTTGCACGTGGAACATCGCAAGAAACCCTTGCTGTCGTCTAGCCATGTAGATGTGATTACTTCTGGGCTACTGGATACCAAGCTATCCTTCATAGATCGTGCCTTACGGTATGTAATACTAGGGTATTTGGGCATAGTGGCACCTAGTATAGGATCATTCGAAATCAATGACCAATTGTCCTTAACGATTTTTTGAATCATCCTATGCTGGTTACTGAACCCGATAATCAATCTAGTTTCCTCATCCGGTCCACTAGTAGAAACGACAGGTTGATTAGAATCTCCTAAGCCTAGGAGTTCTAGCCTGTTCAATTTGTTGGCCCTAGCAATGGCATTATCTACAATAGCTGGTTTATAGCCACGTTGAAGGAAACGTTCCCTACATTGTAGCTGAGCCACACGGCATTGATCTTCACTGCTGCAAATTCTTCTGACACGCAGCATCTCCCCGTAGGGGATGCTGCGTATCAGATGTGCAGGATGATGGCTATCGGCATGCAACAGTGTGTTCCCTGCCGTGGGTTTGCGGTACAGTTTAGTTTGGAGAGTGTCTCCCTGAACATATATTTCAACATCCAGGAAGATGACTGATTGAGCACTGATGGTGCTGGTAAGCTGGATATTGAGATTATTGTTGTTAAGCGTTTGTATGAAATCTCTCACCTCAGTCTCAGTCCCATCCCAAACAAAAAACAAATCATCAATGTATCTAGACCAGAGTTTCACCTTCGTATTCATGATGACAGAATTTTCCCCCATCAGGACCTGCTCCTCCCAGTACCCCATGTGCAGACAGGCGTAACTGGGAGAGAAGCAGGCCCCCATAGCTACTCCTCTGGTCTGAAGAAACAGTTGTTTGGCAAACAAAAAGATATTGTTCTCTAAGCACATTGAGATCATTTCTATCAGCATTTGTGAATGTTCATTAAAGCAAGCGTCCCTTTTTCCCAGGAAGTGTCTGATAGCTTTCAGTCCATCTTGATGGAATATGCTGGTGTAAAGCGAGGTGACATCCATAGACACCAGCATATAGGTCGAATTCCATCTGAAATCAATGAGCTTTTTAATGAGATCAGTTGTATCTAGGACAAAGGAAGGCAAACTTCTCACGTGATCTTGAAGAAAGAAGTCAATGTATTTACTCACATTCTCCAATATACTGTTACATGCAGAGATAATAGGTCTGCCCGGTGGTTGATCATAGTTCTTGTGGACCTTGGGGATGAAATAAATCACCAGAGTGACAGGATGTTCCTTTTTCAAAAATTTATACTCCTCCATGGTCAGCAACCCTTTACTTCGCCAGGCAGACAATTTACTATATATTGCATTTTTCGCTGCAACAGCATCCTGCATGGTTACACGTTTGTAACAGTCCTTATCATTTAATTGTTTGTGAGCTTCTTCCAAATACATTTTCCGTGGCCACAATACCACATTGCCCCCCTTGTCTGATTGTCTGATAACAAGATGTTTGTTTGCCTTTAGTTTCTTGATTAACTTATGGTATTCAGCATCTTTATAATTGTACCGTTTCTTAGAATGTGAGATTGTTATTTGTAAATCCTTCAACTGGGAATTCACACGTTCATGGAAAATGTCAACATTGTCCTTTGCCATGAGGGGACAAAACTTCGATTTCGGTTTGAATGGTGTCTGACAAATCCTAGGAAGAGGTTCACCTCCCAGTGCATTTTGACTTTCTGTTGAGGCTAGATCTTCTTCCTCTTGTATTGATAACAACTCTTGGGTTAACGCTGCTCCCAAAACCACTGTTTCATCAAGGCCAGAATTCACTGTAAGGTCTGAAATTGACCCTTGGGTGCCCATATTGTTGTTGGAGGCACCTCCCATGCGATTAGCAAAATGTTTGCGCAGTTTAAGTTTACGCGTGAATTTGAACATATCAATTCTGGTTGTGGCATAGTCAAAATCTCCTCGGGGGCTTTATGATAGTCCCAAGGATAGGATTGATGTCTCTTTAGCCGTTAATTCAATATCGGTCAGGTTGATTACCGAGTGTGTGCTGTTATCAGAGATGGAAGTCAAATTCACTGCTGTGGTTGAGGTGCTGGCGTTTTGTTCCATTGCCATCTGGATCGCGGCTTCCTTTGCTTTCCTCCGGTTGGTGCGGCGTTTGTGGCTTTTGCGCCTCTCGGCTCACTTCCTGTTTGCACGCTTGCACCGGCAGCAGCTGTCCCAGACCGCAGAGTTGACTTGCGGTCCTGTTGTACTACTTCCATTTCTTCCACCGGGGTATATTTGCGAAACCCCGACCTTAGTTGTCTTCTTGTTTCATTGTCAGATTCGCTTTCTGGCTGTGAGCTGTCCCCCGAGACAGAAGACACCTCTGTTTGTCCTGTGGTAGCCTTTGTGCTTTGGTTGGTGTTGGTGATATTTTCATTGATATTACGACGCTGTTTGATATTATCATATTTCTTTGCGAACGTAAATATCTGTCCATTTTCATAATCTAATCTATCGCGTTGAAACTTATACGCCTTTCTTTTTTTGATAATGTCCTCCTCACGTTTTAGGCGTGCATTCATTTCCTCCCTGTATTTTGTAATTTCCGGAGAGGGAGGGAATTTATCAATTTCAGCATTAAGTTGCGTAATTTCATCTACCAGCTTAAGCCTGTCACTTTCGGCGTATTGAATAAGTATACTCATGAGGTGTTTGGAGTTATCTAAGTTGCATTGCGCCCAATCAGCCATCATTTGTGGGTCCGGTTTTTCGTAGGATGGTGCAAGTAGAATGCGCAAACCGAACGGCATCCGTCCCACTTCCAAATATCCAGTTAAAGATGTGTGTTCCCACCACTTTGACTGTTTGCTCTTGCTGCACTTTTCTAATTTCCTAAATAACTCCTTAACACCATCCAATTTCTCTGGCACAGTGCTAGAACCAGTAGCCGGAGCGGGCCCCCCAGCCGGGGGATCCGTGAACATTCCCCTGGACGCCTCGACACGCCCTCTTAACGTGTCTGCGGACATGGTGCGTAGCAATGGGCAACAAATGCCCATAGGTATATATAGTTAGGATTTTTTCTCTAAGGGACTTTTGAAAATTCTATGTCTAATAACTTTGGCGTTTGTGGACGGAATCGGCTGAAATTTCCAGGAAAATGGCACATTTTGTTTCTGAGCAGGCCCTGAAAATGTGGGGGGGTTTCGTCAAGGGGGGGGCGAGAAAAAAGGGGGGGTCCCAAAACGCGTTTTTAACATTGAGTTTTCCATAGGGCGTTTGGCCTCACTTTTGGCTCGAACGGCTGTATGGATTTGCACGAAACTTGGCAAAATTGTAGGGACTGTTAGCCCAATGTGCCTTTGCTGGGTCTCAATATATGTGCTCCAATGGATTTTGAGAAATTAACGTTTTAAAAAACATATATCTGTGACAGCGTCCCGGATAGCGCTCCGGTTCGCGAACTTTTCGCGTAACGGAACTTAGTGAAGCGAAGCTGATTGGCTCTCCGGTGTCTGTCAACATTCTAAACAGTCCAGAGCGGCCGCCATCTTGTCTCTCGGTAGGATCGAGAGACAAGAAGAGGAGAAAAAACGAAGGGGGAATTTAATGAAAGGGGGCAAGGTAGATGTTGTGTTCTTCTGCGGGGGAGTGATTGCCCTAGGGATAGCAGTCTGGGGCCTACACTCTGGGGCATCTAAGTCCAACTAGGCCTGACAAGTGGCCCTAGAAATAACTGAGACGGACTCTGGGAATAACTTGATGGCTCTCTGTGCGCACGTCTGACTGCGTACGTGCGTGCGAGGCCTCTCTTTATTATGGGAAGTCACATGACTTAACGCTGCACGCTCCTGGCGTCAGGGGCGTGCCACATCCAGGAACATAACATTCCTCCTAAAACAAGGAAAAACAACAACAACAACAACATCCTCAAACAGTCTATTCTACTGTCTTTTATGGACATCTTCAGCGTCCAAAACTCAAAGGGACCTCGTAAAACCGGGTTGTATGCACTGCAATGATATGAACGTTACTTGGAACAGTCTTACGTGAAATAGTCGCGTAGCCGACAGGAGGGTGTGGGGTTGTTTCTCAGCCTGTGTTGCGACCCTCTTTGACTCAGCATGTCTGTTCCGGTGCCTGGGGCCGGCCCTGGCGCCTCTCTGTCGGCCTCATCCGGATCTGGCATCTCCTCGAGGGCCTCTGCACGCCCTCCCGCCTCTTCACTCTCAGTTCTCAAATTGCTACTCTGTGTGACCTCGTGGCTGGGTGTTAGTTCTGAGTGTGGTGGATTAGTTGCAGTTTCAGTTCCATGAGCACTCAGTGGGGGACATGATTCGGTGGGCTCCGGATGGAAGTGTTTGAAATGTGATATGTTGCGGGTTACAGTCTCTCGTCCTCTAACCACTGTGAGGCGGGTGCCTTTTACGCCAATCACTCGCCATGGTCCTTTTTCATAGTTCAGCCTGAACTTGCCACTCGTTACCCTGTTGCGAAGCAGCACTACGTCTCCTCTGTTGAACTGTGTCACCACCGCCCTTCTTTTCTGGCTGATCTTAGCGAAAGTGGTCTTTCTTTTCTTTGCAATGATCTCTTCATTCACCTCCTCGGGTGACCACTGCGGATGGTGGGGAATGGAGTCCGTCACTACCCGCCCCATGAGGAGATGAGCCGGGGCTTTCCCCGTAGTTGAGTGTGGGGTTTGCCAGTAGCTTCTGAGAAATGTGAAGATGGCCATCTCCACTGACTGACCTTTATCATGGGTGATGCGGATGACCTTATTCAGGGTTCTCATAAATCGCTCCGCCTCCCCGTTGGCTTGAAGCCAGCGGGGTGTTATGCGTCTGTGGCGGGTACCGAGAGATGATAGATAGGTGGCCAGGTCTTGCCCTTGGAATGGGGGTCCATTGTCCGTGCGGAGCTCTCGCATAGCCCCGTGAGTGGCAATAATTTTCTCCATCTTCGGGATCACGCATTCAGCGTTTGTGCTTGCTATTATCTCTACTTCCGGGTATTTGGAGTGGTCGTCGATCATTACCAACGTGTGTCTTCCATCTGGGAGGCTACCGAAGTCCATACTGACCCTATCCCATGGTCGTTGGGGTCGGGGCTCCACTATGATTGGGGCTTCCCGAGGAGCATCCCCTGTGACTTGACAAGCAGCACATGACCTCACTACTTTCTCTACCATGTCGTCCATTAGGGGAAACCATACTTTGATCCGTAACCGTGCTTTGGTTTTGACCATTCCCTGGTGGCCCACGTGTGCTAGTTGTATTACCTGGTCAGTCAGGGCTGTGGGTATTACCAGGCGATGCCCTCTCAACAGACACCCCGCGTCGTCCTCATTGAGTTCTTCCTGAACGTGGTGCAGACTCTCCATGATTTTTTGAGCCTCTGGGGTGAGTACCTTCCAACTCTCCTTGGCTTTGTTCCAGTTCGCCGTTCGTAGGGTCTCCTTGGCCCTCTGTAGACAGGCGTCTTGGGCTGTGGCGTTCACAACGTCTTCTAGAGAGAGAGGACGCGGGCATGACCACGCGACTACCCATTTCACATATGCCTCGGTCTCTTCGGCCTCATCAATTTCCTCTGGTGTGGCCGGCCTGGGATGGCGTGAGAGGTAGTCCGCCGGGTTCTTTGCTCCGGGCTGGTATTCGATGTTACAGTTATATTCCTGCAGTTGAAGCAGCCATTTTTCGATGCGCGGGGGTGGCTTTGATGAGGTTCCTTAGAACAGGGCCACTAGCGGTTCGTGGTCAGTAACCACGGTGAACGGCTTGCCGTAGACCTATAGATGGAAGTGCCAGCACCCCCAGTGGATTGCAATAGCTTCCTTCTCGATTTGGGAGTACCTCTGCTCTGTGTCTGTGAGGGATCTACTTGCAAAGGCAACTGGAGTCCAATCCATTTCATCCCGCGGCCTTTGCATCAGGACGGCTCCAAGTCCTGCCGGCCCAGCATCCACTGCTATGAGGGTGATGTTTTGAGGGTCAAAAAATGCCAGCGTGGGGTTGCTGGAAAGGGAGGCCTTGATGTCTTGGAAAGCTTTCTCCTGCTCCGGTCCCCAGGTCCACGGGGTGGAGTCCTTGGTGAGGTTGGCCAGATCTTTGATGAATTGGCCACAATAGTTCACCATGCCAAGGAAGCTCCGGACCTCGGTGACTGTCGTGGGAGGTGGTGCATCTTTGATGTCCTTTACTTTATCGGGGTCTGGGTGAACACCGTCTGCCGAGAAGACATATCCAAAGAACCCTATTTTGGTTCGTAGGAATTCACACTTTTCCCGGTGAAGTGTGAGCCCTGCACTTCGGAGCCTGCGAAACACTTGAGACAATCGGTGGTTATGTTCGGTAATGGTACTGGCGTGTATCATTGTGTCGTCGCTGACATTTATCACCCCAGGTATGTCAGCAATCAGTTCTTGGATGACGTTTTGGAACACCTCCACCGCACTGGAAACCCCGAAGCTGAGCCGGGTGTACCTCCGAAGACCGATGTGGGTGGAAAAAGTGGTGATGTTTTGCGACTCCTTGTCGAGCACCAGCTGATGATATCCCGATCGTAGGTCTAGCTTTGAGAACCAGCAGGCCCCAGCCATTTCTCTGATGAGGTCATCAATTGTGGGGGTGATGTGACGCTCCCGCTTTATGGCCGCATTGGGGAGACGCATATCCACGCAGATCCTGACCGCCCCTGGCTGTTTCGGTTTCCGGGTGACTACGATGGGCGACACCCAAGGGGTGGGGCCGGAGACCTTCTCGATGATGCCAGCCGCTTCCAGTTTATGAAGTTCCTCTTCCACCAACGGCCGAAGGTGGAATGCAATGCGACGGTGTCGCAGAGCTACTGGCTGTACAGTGGGGTCTACGTGTAGGTGTATCTCACGGCCCTTGAAGCGTCCAATGCCCTCGAAAAGGTCCGGGAAGTCCATGAGGAGTTGTTGTACTGAGTCTTTGTGGACATCAAAGGCAAACGTTACCACGCCCAGGTCTTCGGCCGTTCTGCAGCTTAGTAGCAGGCCTTGTCCTTCTTCCGATACAAAGATGTTCGCCCTGATGGTTTTGTCCCCATGGCGGACTGCCGCCCGGAACTTCCCCCGAATCCTGAGGGGAATGTCTTGTCCATATGCAAAGACAGTGATGGGAGTGGGGCTCAGGGCCGGAGGCGTGGCCATGTTTCTGTATCGTGAGGCACTCATGAGATTTATGGACGCTCCCGTGTCCACAACCGCCATTATGTCCTGGTCCGCCACCTGGATTGAACATTGAGGCAGTGTTCTGCTGCGACGAGTGGCGGTGCCGATCATGTGTACTTGGTGCACTGACCGCTCCTCCTCCTCGTCATCATCCATGTCACTATGGCTTGGATCCCCTTCCGTGACGGTCTGTATGGCCTGGCGAGGTTTACGGAACCTTTTCGATCGGCATACTTTCTCGAAATGGTTCATCTTGCCACATCCGGAACAGCGTTTTCCCCGTGCTGGACATTCCGGCGCCGGGTGGCGCGGGCCTCCGCAGTATCCGCATGAGTGTCCGGATGCCCCACCCTGGGTGGGTGTAGTCTTTTTGTGCCACTTGGATGGTGTTTGGACTTGCAGCTTGTTGACAGGTTCCCCCTTGACTGTGGCTTGTAGTGCGGCTTCCATATGTGCTGCTCTAGCTTTGGAAAGTTCCTTCGTGCGGCCGAGAGTAAGGATGTCGGCCAGCGGCTTGCCCGATTCTTCCAGTATTCTTTCCCTCAGTTTGGCAGAGGCGCAGCCCTGTATAATTTGTCCTCGAATTTCTTCTGTTATGTCTTGGAACCCGCATGTAAGTGCCAGCTTTTTGAGTCTGGTGTGGTATTCGTCCAGCGACTCTTCCGGCAGTTGCCGCGCTTGTCGGAATACAAAGCGTTCATAATCTTGATTCGCCATGGGCTCTAAGTGAGCATTTAGGGCATTAATCAAGGTGTGATGAGTTTTGGGGGTCGCCTCTGTGAGTGTCCGAGCAATGGAGTGAATGTCTTTGCCACCTAGGTGAAGCACCATGGCTCGCTACTGTTCCTTGTAGACTTTTGTGGCTTCGAAGAAGACTAGGAGCCTGTCCACCCATTCCTTCCATTTCGGGGCAAGAGTCGAGGGCGCACCCTCCACCACAAACGGTTCAATGGGCGGAATGGTAGCCATCGCCCGGGACGTGCTTGATCAGGCCTCCGACAGGCCGGGGCAGCACCAGAGCCGGTGCGTGAGGGGGCCGGCTGTGGGCCCTGTTCTGTGTGCAGGGATATTGGCACCCGCAAGTAGGACGGTCCGTAGCTGCGGAGGACACCTCAGTGAGTCCGGGAAGGCGCGTGCGACCGGCGCGCTTACCACGGGCGAGTTAGGCCAGCAGCGAGACCGGCCGGCGCCGCGTCCAATCGAAGTGCGAGACGATGCGGGGTGCCTCCCCGATCGTCGGGCCAGGCGGATCGAAGCGCGCTTCACGCCCCGTGCGGCGCTGGGTGGAAATTTCCTGCGGGAGTAGTCCGGCACTCGGCCACTCGTACCACTGTGCGCTGCAGGCGGACGCCGGGCAGCACAGCTCACCTGCGATCTCCCAGGGATGGACACCTTCCCTCCAGGCGCACTGAGAGGGGGCGTGTGGCACCGCAAGGCACGAGCAACACGAGCCAAAGGACAGGCTCGCAGCCGCCTCACGAAAAGGTGGGCACACACACAACCAGAGCAAGGATCCGGCAACCACCCTCGTCGCCAATTGTTGTGTTCTTCTGTGGAGGAGTGATTGCCCTAGGGATAGCAGGGGCCCACACTCCGGGGCATCTAAGTCTAACTAGGCCTGACACGTGGCCCTAGAAATAACTGAGACGGACTCTGGGAATAACTTGGTGGCTCTCTGTGCGCGCCTCTGACTGCGTACGTGCGTGCGAGGCCTCTCTTTATTATGGGGAGTCACATGACTTAACGCTGCACGCTCCTGGCGTCAGGGGCGTGCCACATCCAGGAACATAACAGTAGACCCTTCTTGACCCCCTAGGAATGATGTTGGGGTTATTAAAGGGTCCCGCGGGCAAATAAAAAAATATTGTTTTTTTGCGGTAGAAGCGCTTTCTGGTTCGCGAACCGGGTAGCGAAACGGCGCCATTTCGTGTTTCGTTTTAATTAAATTACAAGATGGAGGAAAAACAATGTGAGAAATGGGTATAAGGGGGTACGGGAGACGTATCCTGACCCCCTATGTTTTCTGAGGGTGGCTGAGGATGCTCATATATGTTGATACTTGTCTTCCAGCGGCTGCGTGTGAGCGTTTTTTTTTTTTTTTTTTTGCTGCGTGACGTCTGTTAACGTTCGATTCGAAGGAAATCAGGAAGTGTTGACCACCATTTTGACACTGCGAGTAAATATATTGTTAAAAATAATTGTTATAAATTAATCCGTATTGATAACGATTGTCTGCGCCATCTTGCTTTTTTTCCAATGGCACACTTTTGTCGTGCACGGCAGCCATTTTAGATGCCTTGACCAGACCCACTCTCTGCACGCCGCCGATCCTCAGCATGGCTCCCCACCCTCGCAAGCATCTCCCCCACGCACTGGTCACCCCCGCTCCCTGTCTTATGCATGGGCCACAAACCTCCCCCCATCTGTGATGCTCTTCCCTGAGAATCACACCCTGTGCCCGCCCGACACCTCCCTTTCACCCTATTCACTACCGCACCCTCTGACATTCCTCTTCCTTTGTGTCTGATTGTCCAGGCCGGTCCCAGGCTATCACCTAGCCCTGCGGATGTAGTTTATGGCCTCAACTGTAAAGAATCACCCCTCTTCAAAGGAGTTACAGTAGATCAAGGCCCCCACCCGATGTAATCCGTCACACCACACGCGTTCCTACTATCTGATAACCATCCTGTATTGTGATTGGGGAGGGGATTCTCACTGTGAGGGTGTGTGGGACCGAGCCTGAAGCGGAAGATTCCAGGGATGCCTTTTTGTACATCAAAGTCTTCACAATTATGTGTCACATTAAAAATATATAGCACTCCAACAAAGTAGTAGGATTATAACACTTTAATAACTTATAAATATATACAACGCACCAAAAACAGTAAACACGTTAAAAAAACTTTTTTTACACAGAAGCAACAATGGTCAGTAGCGGTCTGTTGGGCGAATAGTCCGAAGACAGCACAACGCGCTGAGATCTGGACGGCACCCAGGTGATGTCCTTTACTTGCCGCACTGGTCTTGGCATCCTACAATGCTACGCCGAAAAACGGCGTGGGGCGCCCTGGGGGGGGGGGGGGAGGCGGCGGCGTGAACAGGCCTCCCCAGGTGGAGGCTCGTCTGCTGTAGTGGGGCGCCCCTTTACCGTTTCAGTTGCCATTCAGCGGTTTTCCGCCGGCTTTTGCTGCACTGTGTCTCATCCGCCATTCAGCTGTTTACCGCCTGCTCTTGCGGCTACAGCGTCTCGCTCACCATCTAGTTGAATTGCGGCCACTCTTGCGGTGCAGCGATAGGCTGCTGCCACAGGACTCTTAAAATGGCGGCCGGCTCTTCGGATTTGGGCCTGGTCCACTAAAATGGCCCTGGGACACCTTGGAACTCTGACGCTTGTCTGCTAGGGCTTGGGCCCCATTCTCGAAAGCGTCCCCTCAGCCTTGAAGATTCTACAAAAGTCTTGGGGGCCCCGACTCTCGCAGGCTTCCGGAGGGGAGCGGCTGCCATGATTGCTTGCGGAATGGCCACGACGGAGCCACGAGATGGTGGTGCTCTCATGCTGACGCCAGCTTCAGTCTGAAACATCCAGAAACACTGTAGACTATCAATTCGATGAGTTCCGGTGGAGCCCCAACGTGACCCGGTAGGGAAGAACTTGCCCTCCCCTTTTTTGAGTGATGGTTCTTGTTGCCTGTCCCTTCTCTTGTCATTTAACAGAACTTTTTGGACTGCTGAAAGGGGTTGTATTCCGACTGCTGGTTGGTGGAGACATTTTGACTATATTCTGGACCTGCGTTGTTGCGTAATGCGTCATATGACGCGCCGCGTTAGCGCACCCGGAAGTGCTCCGGATCCCATTAGTGGCCTACTGATTTCGCTTGATTCATTTTATTTTTTTAACAATTTTTCACTATGTGCAAAGACTAAACAGAGTATTGCGACTCTGTGCTTGTTTGTAAATAGAGAATGAACCAAAGAGAACCAATTCCAAAACAATAAATGCTAGGATATCAATCAATCAAATGGAGAGGGAAGCAGGCACGACAGATTTCAACGGGGGCAAAGGCCTGTGTTACCTACCCTTCACTATCTGCAAAGAGAGAATACTCCTAAAAGAAAAGAGGAGGGTGGGGAAGGGGGGGGGGGGGGCAGCGTTCAAAGCACATCAGCGTGCATAAATACGAAAATGTTTTAACCTACCACGTACTTGACATTTTACAGCTTTTGATATTTGCTATTAAAAACCTTTGAAATTCACTGAAAAAACCATAGGTTATAGACCATATATAGTTAGGAATTAGCATTTACAAAACCTTGAAAATTCACTGAAAAAACCATAGGTTTTAGACCATATATAGTTAGGGATTAGCATTTACAAAACCTTATTTTACTCGCACAAAACCATTGAAATTCGCATATATAGTTAGTTGCACTAACTATATATCGCGCACCCGCAATCCACTGCTGATGATGTCACATATTACATCATTCATGACATATATATATATTACCTACTGGCGGTCGCCAGTATGTATATATAGTCAGGATTTTTTCTCTGGGATTTTTGAAAATTCTATGTCTAATAACTTTAGCGTTTGTGGACGGAATTGGCTGAAATTTTCAGGAAAATGGCACATTTCGTTTCTGAGCAGCCCCTGAAAATTTGGCGAGGGGGTTCGTCAAGGGGGGGCCGAGAAAAAAGGGGGGTCCCAAAACTCGTTTTTCCCATGTTAATTTCCATAGGGCGGTTGGCCTCACTTTTAGCTCGAACGGCTGAATAGATTTGCATGAAACTTGGCAAAATTGTAGGGACTGTTAGCCCGATGTGCCTTTGCTAGGTCTCAATATATGTGCTCCAGTGGATTTTGATAAATTAACGTTCAAAAAAATATATATATCTGTGACAGCGCTCCGGGTAGCGCTCCAGTTCGCGTACTTGACGCGAAACGGATTGGCTCTCCGGTGTCTGTCAACATTCTAAACAGTCCGGAGCAGCCGCCATCTTGTCTCTCTGTAGGATCGAGAGACAGGAGGAGGCCAAAACGAAGGGGGAAATGACCATAAGGGGGCATAGTAGATCCTCCCTGACCCCCTAGGTTTGATGTGGAGGCTTTAAAAGGGCCCCGCGGGGCAAAAAAAAAAAAAATCGTTTTTTTGCGTGGGGAGCGCCCGGTATGCTTTTGCGCAATGGGCGGTGGTAATCTAAATGATGAGGAGGGGGAGAGGGGGGGAGGGGGGGAGGGGGCCTCGTTCAAAGCACATCAGCGTGCATAAACACGAAAATGTTTTTATCTACCACTTACTTGACTTATCTCTTTGAGATGCATTCCCTTGTGTTTCGGCAATGGTAGTCTGTTCATTACATAGATCGCCCGAGGGCGGTAGTGCAGACCGCGCGTAGGAAAGGGTCAAAAGCAAGGGGTATAGGACTATGTAACAAGCGAGCCATTTAATTGAAAAAACTAAACGTGACAAACGGTTGCAGGATCAGTGAAGGTTGATTTTATAATTGAAAGTATAACAGGATCAGTTACAATAAAATCGTCCATACGCACACCATGGGCGAGTATCATGGTGTAGAGTACTGCTCAGCCTTTACACATGGGTAACATTATTTCGAAGCTTTATTAATACAATAATCAATAATGAAAAATCGACATCAATAGGGTTGTCTGTATTCACAGTCAGTACCCTTCCCTGCCCGCCATGTGCACAAAGACCGCATACATCCCCCATAACGTCAAGGCTAAGTAACTAGAACGTCATAAGGAGTTGCAAGTCGCTCCCATACTGGCGCCATTTTGGTCGAGGCCAGGCATGTTCGGAGTATAGTTCAATGTCTCCAATAAGTAGCGGCAGGACCAGAATCCCTTTCGGCAGTTCTGGCTTAGTCATTACGAGCACTAGAAAACAAGACATTCTGGGCAATACCGCTCTTGACGCAGCCCTTTATTCCTCAAGATGGTGTCTTTCAAAAGCCAAGGGTATAGGAGTATGTAACAAGCGAGCAATTTAATTGAAAAAACTAAACGTGACAAACGGTTGTAAGAGCAGTGAAGGTTGATTTTTTAATTGAAAGTATAACAGGATCAGTTACAATAAAATCGTCCATACGCACACCATGGGCGAGTATCATGGGTTACATTACTTCGACGCTTTATTAATACAATAATCAATAATGAAAAATCGACATCAATAGGGTTGTCCGTATTCCCAGTCAGTACCCTTCCCCGCCCGCCATGTGCACAAAGACCGCATACATCCCCCATAACGTCAAGGCTAAGTAACTAGAACGTCATAAGGAGATGCAAGTCGCTCCCATACTGACGCCATTTTGGTCGAGGCCAGGCAGGTCCAGAGTACAGTTTAATGTCTCCAATAAGTAGCGGCAGGACCAGAATCCCTTTCGGCAGTTCTGGCTTCGTTATTACGAGCACTAGTAAACAAGACATTCTGGGCAATACCACCCTTGACGCAGCCCTTTATTCTACAAGATGGTGTCTTTCAAAAGCCAGGGGTATAGGAGTATGTAACAAGCGAGTCATTTAATTGAAAAAGCTAAACGTGACAAACGGTTGCAGGATCAGTGAAGGTTGATTTTTTAATTGAAAGTATAACAGGATCAGTTACAACAAAATCGTCCATACGCACACCATGGGCGAGTATCATGGGTTACATTACTTCGAAGCTTTATTAATAAAATAATCAATAATGAAAAATCGACATCAATAGGGTTGTCCGTATTATCAGTCAGTACCCTTCCCCGCCCGCCATGTGCACAAAGACCGCATACATCCCCCATAACGTCAAGGCTAAGTAACTAGAACATCATAAGGAGTGCAAGTCGCTCCCATACTGGCGCCATTTTGGTCGAGGCCAGGCAGGTCCAGAGTATAGTTTAATGTCTCCAATAAGTAGCGGCAGGACCAGAATTACATTTATGAAGAATGTTGAAGAGTAGTATGTTGAAAATCTGAAGCCATCGTTCTACAAACTCTCAACCAGCCTTGGATGGAAAAATCCTGAAGAATGTACAAACTGAAAACCAGTTTTTGTCTGCATAGCATCAGCAGCAACACTTGAGTCAACTTTGTGTGAAGCCGCCATCTTGATCCAGTTAATACCGTCCCCTTGCACACATTCAGGGACCAGGCCGCAGGACGTGTCTCCAGATCAAACGGATTGTGGGACATGGTCCAGAATGGAAGATTCACCAAAAGGCAAAAAGTTCTGCTGGACCCCAGGAGCCGGCCGCCTATGTCGGGGGCGATCTTAGGCCGCACCAGGGCAACAAGACTTGGGGAGGGGGCAGAAGCCAAGCGCCCCCTCCCAGTCCGCGCCACCACACCGCCTCTCAGGGGCCTCCGTCAAGCGGTTCGGGGAGGCACCGCATCACATTGCTTTCCAATGCAGTCAGGTCCTCAAACAGCCCCCACTTACTTTGAGAATAGTGAAGCTGCAGCAGGTGCAAATGAGCTTCAGACAGTGTTACAAGCGCTGCTCAGAACCCTCAACTATGGCACCCAACATCCAGGACTTATGCCATTTGTGCAAGGCAGTGACATTGAAGCATCTCCGGGACCAAGCAACATACCATATCCAGAGTCCTTCCTACAGCCTCTGCCTTCCTTCTTACCTAGTTATGGTTCTTTCACTCCCACTCCAGGCTTTTAGTCTGTGGATGTAAAACCATGAACCTACACTCACCTATGAAAATCTTACTATTTTTTTTTTTGTGAAAACCTTTATTTAACATTAGCAATCAAATACAGACAAGGGCCTACAACCCCCCAGGGCTGGCCGCTAGCGTTTCAGTACGTTATTATAATCCAACTTCGAACCCGCCTCCCTGGGGAGCATAGGAACCCCATCGACAAAGCGCATCAGTTGCAAAAGCAGTTCAATTCAAAAACAGGATAGGAGGTTTTCATTTTACAATAATAAGTAGAAAGGATCAGGTAGCATACAGTGTCTCGGATCACAGAAGGGGGCGAGTAACATGTTCAAAATGATCTCGCTATAATGTAATTCAACGGCGTTAAGACATACGGCCTCAGGATAAGCTAGCACATTATTGTTCGTCTACGCCTTCATTATCGTCCGCCCCATAGCACCAAAACTTCAAAAAAGGGCAAGGTACAGATGTAGAAACAAGGATATAAGAAAGCCGAACCCACTACACTAACCCGGAAAAGTAAAAAGGAAGAAAAGAGAAGGAAAGAGAAGGAAAAAGAGGCCCTAGAACAAAAATAATAACGAACGCCCATCCCCCACCCTGCACCCCTGCTGATGACTACGGCCACCCCCCACGCAGCGTGCCTGTCGCCCAGTAACCAGAACCCGAAATATAGAAGAAAGGGAAAGAGAAGAAAAGGCAAAGAACCCCACTCGATGAGGGAAAGCGGAGGAGGGCATATTTCTACGGACTCCCGGTCTCCTTCCCCCGTCATAGCCAGCCCCGCCCCGGACTCCGTTAAGTCAATAAGAACAATCCCGTTAAACATAGTGTCACAATGAGTCCCCAGATAAAAATCTCAACCCTGGCCCCGTCGATCAAATTCACTGAAGTCGTCAATGAAAGAAAGCCCTTTCCACAGAATACTGCAAAAGTCTACAACCCAGGAATACACAGATGAGAAAAGAACGGCATGTCGGCATGTCCCGATACAGATGGCTGATACCAATGTTGCCCCTCCCTGCCTTCGAAGCCAAGCTGTACCCCATCCGCCATCTTGAAGGACCGGCAGGGGAGGGGAGTCGACACGGTCCAAAACAGCAAAAAAAAGAAAGTGGAAAGTTCCAAAATGGGGACGACATGTAAATGTTCCAAGGGATACACAATCGGGAGTTCCAACTGTTCCATTGGGTGACCAGGCACAGTACATTCAGGTAGATCCAACACAATAGGGGCAAACTCTGCTTCCAGCGCCGGGTCCAGATACGTCTCCGAAACGTCTATTGAAAAGCGGGTTGGCTGCCGGGTCGCGGGTGTCTAGTCAGGATCCGGTCTCAGGCTTGTGAGTCCATCCGTCTCGGACAACCACCTGCAAGTCTGGACTTCAATAGTCCCCTTAAGTGCCATGAGTGCCTCCAGCACCGTTCGCAGAGACGGGCCAGCTCGAGCCTGTTCCGCTAGATGCCTTCCATCCTCCGACATGGTGGTCCCCACGGAGAGGCGCCTTCTCCGGGGCAAAATTAGGTGGAGCAGGAGTAAGCCATGAGGTTAGCGAGCAGTAATACGCGGCGAGGCACCGACCCTGGGGAATCAGCGATGTGAATGCTGAGCCCCCGGTCAGGGACCCCCCACACAGCACCATGCGTCACTCGTCACCTCACCTACTGTAGGGCACCAGGCAGCTGATGGTAGCAAAACAATCAAAAAAAGTCTGAGTGCTCCAGAGACCGGACCCAACCACATTCAGCAGTCCGTTGTTATTCAACTCGGACCCGGCAGAGCCAGCACTCGAGACCCCGGCTTCCCTGCTGGATTAGGCCTCAATGCGACACTCGACGTAGCTCCGTTCCACAACGGCGGAGAAACTCCGGGATTGCACCCCTGAAATGCGGGTCTGATCACACACACGGATCCGGTGCAGGTAAACAGGATAAGCAACAGGATAATAGAGCGTAGGACGGAGGTCAGCGGAGCCGGGAGACTATGCGGCCATCTTGGTTGGTGTCGTAGCTCCTCTCAATAATCTTACTATTGATGCTTGACTGAGGCCAAGGAGATCATGCATGTCATGAATGATGTAATATGTGACATCATCAACAGTGGATTGCGGGTGCGCGATATATAGTTAGTGCAACTAACTATATATGCGAATTTCAATGGTTTTGTGCGAGTAAAATATGGTTTTGTAAATGCTAATCCCTAACTATATATGGTCTATAACCAATGGTTTTTTCAGTGAATTTTCAAGGTTTTGTAAATGCAAATTTCTAACTATATATGGCCTAAAACCTATGGTTTTTTTCTGTGAATTTCAATGGTTTTTTAATAGCAAATATCAAAAGCTGTCAAATGTCAAGTACGTGATAGGTAAAAACTTTTTCGTGTTTATGCACGCTGATGTGCTTTGAACGCTGCCCCCCCCCCTCCCCTCTTTTCTCTTAGTAGTACTCTCTCTTTGCAGATAGTGAAGGGTAGTTAACGCAGGCCTTTACCCCCGTTGTAATCCGTTGTGCCTGCTTGTCTCTCCATTTGATTGATTGTTATCCAAGCATTTACTGTTTTACAATTGATTCTCTTTGGTTCATTCTCTATTTACAAACAAGCACAAAGTCGCAATACTCTGTTTAGTCTTTGCAGATAGTGAAAAATCGTGAAAAATCGTGTAAAAAAATAAAAGTAATCGAGCAAAATCAGTAGGCCACTAATTGGATCTCTTTTTGACCTCGCTAAAATAGAAACATTAGGAACAACCCTTCATGAGAAATACGAAAATAGTGAGATGAACTGAGCTCCACACCATGAGGGCTGCAAGACAGCTCGGCTCCGTCACCCACCCCGCCCAAAATAACGACAAAGCCTATGCAAATATTAAAAATATATACAACACACCAGCAAAGTAACAGGGTAAAACATTTTATTAAATAACTATTTACATAACTATTTTATACTTTTTGTTGCCCGATCCGGCTAGCTCAATCGATCGAGCATGAAACTCATGCACTCTGATAGCAAGCGTTGCTGCTGATGCTATGCAGACCAAAACTGGTTTTCAGTTTGTACTTTCTTCTAGATTTTTCCATCCAAGGATGGTTGAGTTTGTAGAACGATGGCTTCAGATTTTCAACATACGGTGTGGTGGCGTGGACTGGGAGGGGGCGCTTGGCTCCTGCCCCCTCCCCAAGTAAGATTTTCATACGTGAGTGTACGTTCATGGTTTTGGTCCCTGAGTTGCTTCGATGTAACTGCCATGCTCAAATGGCATAAGTTCTGGATGTTGGGTGCCATAGTTCAGAGTTCTGAGCAGCGCTTGTAACACTGTCTGAAGCTTATTTGCACCTACTGCAGCTTCACTATTCTCAAAGTAAGTGAGGGCCGTTTGTGGACCTGACTGCATTTGAAAACAATGTGATATGGTACCTCCCTAAACCGCTTGACGGAGGCCCCCGAGGGGCGGTGTGATGGCACGGACTCGGAGAAGACGCTTGGCTCCGACCCCCTCCCCAAGTCTTATAGCACTGGTGTAGCCTGAGATCGCCCCCGACATAGGCGGCCGGCTCCCGGGGTCCGGCGGAACTTTTTGCCTTTTGATGACTCTTCTATTCTGGACCTTGTCCCACAATCCGTTTGACCTGATGACACGCTGTAGTGGGGCGCCCCTTTACCGTTTTAGTTGCCATTCCGCCCGCTTTTGCTACACTGTGCCTCTTCCGCCATTCACCTGTTTACCGCCCGCTCTTGCGACTACAGCGTCTCGCTCACCATGTAGTTGAGTTGCTCCCGCTCTTGCGATGCAGCGATAGGCGGATCCCACAGGACTCTCAAAATGGCGGCCGGCTCTTCGAGTTTAGGCGTGGTCCACTAAAATGGCCCTGGGACACCTTGGAACTCGGACGCTTGCCTGATAGGGCTTGGGTCCCATTCTCGAAAGCGTCCCCTCAGCCGTGAAGATTCTACAAAAATCTTGGGGGCCCCCGACTCCCGCAGGCTTCTGGTGGGGAGCGGCTGCCATGATTGCTCGTGGAATGGCCACGACGGAGCTACGAGATGGTGGTGCTCTCATGCTGATGCCAGCTTCAGTCTGAAACATCCAGAAACACTGTATACTACCAATTCGATCAGTTCCGGTAGCGCCCCAACATGACCCGGTAGAGAAGAACTTGCCCTCCCCTCTTTGACTGATGGTTCTTGTTGCCTGTCCCCTCACTTGTCATTTAACAGAACTTTTTGGACTGCTGAAAGGGGTTGTGTTCCGAACGCTGGTTGGTGGAGACATTTTGACTATATTCTTGACCTACGTTGTCGCGTAATGCGTTATATGACACGCCGCGTTAGCGCACCCGGAAGTGATCCGGGGCGCGGCGCGCAGCACGTAACGTAAGCATAACAGGTCATGTGACTTGTTAATAAAACTTTTCATTGGTTAATTTTACTTTTGTTATTTTAATGATGAAAAGCTTGGTCATATGACCTAAAAATTACGCTTTTTATTGGTTTCGAACATTATTTCTTTTTAAACATATATGTTATAATGTTCCAGGCTAATGTACTTTCCCGGAAAATTTACAACTGTCCTGCAAGTAAAATATATTCCTTTTTCGAGAAAAAGGGCGTTTCTTCGTCCCATGACGGAGCCGTTGAGTAAAAGAGGCTCGGCCTGCTGTCTTAGTCGCCGATACGCCTGATTATCAGATTCTTATCGATCACTTTATGTTGCAGGAGTGGAAAACACAACTGCCCTTGACCATTTATCTTTACTGCGTTCCTACGTATTATACCTTTTATCCGTCATGTAATTGGACTGCTTTATTTCACTTGCCTTTTACTGATTCGAAAACAGTGACTAAAAGTAAAAACTTTACCAATGTAAATACTACTACCATGTTTTGTTTTAAAAACCTTTATTGTGAAAATGTCAGTATACAAATACGGGCCTATAACCACGTGGGCCGGCCACGGAGCAAACTGAAATCGTATATGATGAGGAGACATTTACACTGTAGAGGAACGTAACGAGCGGGCCATTAGGTTGCAAGAACTAAGGTGTCTAACAGTTGCGGAATCGGTGGACGTACATTTTGTAATTAAAATAAGACAGGGCCACTTACAAAAAAATTATCTAGATATACATTTGCGGGCAAGTACCATGGGTGACGTTAATTCGAACTTTCAATAGTACAGTAATCAATAACACATCAGAACTTAATATCAATAGGGATGTCGAAATATTCAATCAATTCTCGTCCCCGCCCGCCATGAGCATCAAAACTGCATACATATCTCGTGATATCAAGGTTGTTCAACCAGTACACAACAAGGAGTAACGAGTCCCATTTATACCGGCGCCATTTTGGGCGAGGCCGGGCAGGTCCAAGATATAATCAAAATGTCTCCACCAACCATCGGCCAAACCAGAACCCCTTTCGGCCCTTTATGCTACAAGATGGTGTCTTCCATTCAGAAAATATTGTTGGCAGCATTTTGAAAGGAAAGATAAACAGCCGTTCTCCTAGTGAGTCTCACATTGTTACATTTAGGAAGAATGTTGAAGAGTAGTATGTTGAAAATCTGAAGCCATTGTTCTACAAACTCTCAATCAGCCTTGGATGGAAAAAAAAATCCTGAAGAATGTACAAACTGAAAACCAATTTTTGTCTGTATAGCATCAACAGCAACGCTTGAGTCAGCTTTGTGTGAAGCCGCCATTTTGATTCAATCAATAACGTCCCCCTGCACACATTCAGGGACCTGGTCGTGTCTTCAGGTCAAACGGATTGTGGGACAAGATGCAGAAAAGAAAAGGAAAAAAGTTCCGCCGGACCTCGGGAGCCGGCCGCCTATGTCATGGGCGATCTTTGGCCACACCAGGGCAATAATGAAGCTGCAGCAGGTGCAAATAAGCTTCAGACAGTGTTACAAACACTGCTCAGAACTCTCAACTATGGCACTCAACATCCAGGACTTGCCATCCGGATCTTGGCGCCTTGTGCTGGTTCCGACCTATTCACACATCGGTCCACTACTGACATCACCTCATAAGCCAACGGGGCAACCCACACGACTTTCGGCGCAGCATTGTAGGATGGCCACACCAGTGCGGCAACTTGCTGGACACCACCTCGGTGCCATCCGAATCTCGGCGCGTTCGAGTCACTGTACCGCAAGAGTGACCGGAACTCAGCTGGACACGCCGTCTTTCGGCGCAGCATTGTAGGATGGCCACACCAGTGCGGCAATTTGCTGGACACCACCTCGGTGCCATCCAGATCTCGGCGCGCTGTTCTGCCTTCGGCCTACTGTAGCCGCAAGTGCAGACGCAACTCAGTTGGACGGCGAGTGAAACGCTAAGGGGCGCCCCACTGCAGCCGAGGAGCCTCCATCTCGGGGGAGACGCACAGCCCCCACTGACTGACGCGACCTTACAGGCCAACGGGGCGCTCAGGGGACGCTTTCGAGAATGGAGCCCAAGCCCTAGCAGGCAAGCGTCCGAGTTCCAAGGTGTCCCAGGGCCATTTTAGTGGACCAGGCCCAAATCCGAAGAGCCGTCCGCCATTTTAAGAGTCCTATGGCAGCCGCCTATCGCTGCACCGCAAGAGTGGGCGCAACTCAACTACATGGTGAGCGAGACGCTGTAGCCGCAAGAGCGGGCGATAAACAGCTGAATGGAGGATGAGGCACAGTGTAGCAAAAGCGGGCGGAATGGGAACTGAAACGGTAAAGGGGCGCCCCAGTACAGCAGACGAGCCTCCACCTGGGGAGGCCCGTTCACGCCGCCTCCCCCCCGCCTCCCCCCCGGGGCGCCCCACGCCGTGTTTCGGAGCAGCATTGTAGGATACCAAAACCAGTGCGGCAACTTACTGGACATCACCTGGGTGCCATTCACATCTCAGCGCGTTCTGCTGCCTTGGGACTATTCGCACAACAGACCGCTACTGACGAGGCCTCCCCGCGCACCCCCCGGGGCGCCCCACGCTGTTTTTCTGTGCTGCATTGTAGGATACCAAAAACCAGTGCGGCACCCAGGTGACATCACCTGGGTGCCGTCCAGAACTCAGCACGTTGTGCTGCCTTAGGACTATTCGCACAAAAGACAGCTACTGACCATTGTTGCTTCTTTTTTCCAAAAAATGTTTAAATGTATTTACAGTTTTTGTATCGTTCTATATATTTATAAGTTAACACAGTTTTATAATCCTACTACTTTGTTGGAGTGCTATATATTTTTAAAAAATCGGGTGAATGGGGCCTTGAATCGGGTTATTGTCATGTGTGGGCTTTGGAAGTGTGCTGCTACAGGATCGGACATTTCAAACTCAAATGCACGTTCTTTTTCTTACGTTTCCGAAGCATGGAGCGCAATAGCAGGCAGAGAAAGGTTGATGCAAGTGTTAAACACTGCCTGGCCTGGCAAGTTGCTGGCAGTGCCCCCCCCCCCGCCCGCTCCTGGAAGAGGGCACACACACACCGCCGCCCCGAGTACTTCACAGATCTTTAAAAGACCATGCGCTTGTTAATGTGGCTTAAATTGTTTATCACCCCTTCTAGAGCCCCTGCATCGGCCCTCTGACGGTTCTTGGAAGAAATAGCACGTTACACAATACCAAGCCCTGTCAGCGGAAACCCCCGAGGAATCAGGTTTTTGCTTGCAGGAATCGCGAGGCGGGAGACTAGCACTGAAAACGGTAGTCTCACGCCTGAATCGGGAGGGTTGGCATGTCTGGATTCTCTACAGCTGGGACCATAAACTACATCCGCAGGGCTAGGTGATAGCCTGGGACCGGCCTGGACAATCGGGCACAGAGGAAGAGGAGTGTCAGAGGGTGCAGTAGTGAATAGGGTGAAAGGGAGGTGTCGGGCGGGCACAGGGTGTGATTCTCAGGGAAGAGCAGCGCAGATGGGGGGAAGTTTATGGCCCATGCATGAGAGAGAGAGCGGGGGTGACCAGTGCGTGGGGGAGATGCTTGCGAGGGTGGGGAGCCGTGCTGAGAATCGACGGCGTGCAGAGAGTGGGTCTGGTCAAGGCATCTAAAATGGCTGCCGTGCACGACAAAATTGTGGCATTGGAAAAAAGGCAAGATGGCGCAGACAATGTTTATCAATAAGGATTCATTTATAACAAAATATTTTATCGCAGTGACAAATTGGCGGTCAACACTTCTTGATTTCCATCGAATCGAACGTTAACAGACGTCACGCAGCAAAAAAAAAAAAAAAACGCTCACGCACAGCCGCTGGAAGACATGTATCAACATATATGAGCCTCCTCAGCCACCCTCAGAAAACATAAGGGATCAGGATACGTCTCCCGCACCCCCTTATACCTAGTAATTTAATTAAAACGAAACACAAAATGGCGAATTCCCGTTTCGCTACCAGTTTGCGGCCCAGTTCGCGGCCCGGTAAGCGCTTCTACCGTGAAAAATCAATTTTTTTTTATTTTCCCCACGGGACCCTTTAATAACCCCAACATCATTCCTAGGGGGTCAAGAGGGGTCTACCTTGCCCCCTTTCATCAAATTCCCCCTTCGTTTTTCACCTCTTCTTCTCTCTCGATCCTACCGAGAGATAAGATGGCGGCCGCTCCGGACTGTTTAGAATGTTGACAGACACCGGAAAGCCAATCAGCTTCGCATCGCAAAGTTCCGTTTCGCGAAAAGTAAGCGGACCGGCGCGCAGCCCGGAGCGCTGTTACAGATATATATCTTGTTTTGAACGTTAATTTCTCAAAATCCACTGGAGCACATATATTGAGACCTAGCAAAGGCACATCGGGCTAACAGTCCCTACAATTTTGCCAAGTTTCGTGCAAATCCATTCAGCCGTTCGAGCTAAAAGTGAGGCCAACCGCCCTATGGAAATTAACATGGGAAAAACGCGTTTTGGGACCCCCCTTTTTTCTTGGCCCCCCCTTGACGAAACCCCCCCACATTTTCAAGGGCTGCTCAGAAACAAAATGTGCCATTTTCCTGAAAATTTCAGCCGATTCCGTCCACAAACGCCAAAGTTATTAGACATAGAATTTTCAAAAATCCCATAGGGAAAAAATCGTAACTATATATATACCTACTGGCGACAGCCAGTAGGTAATATATATATATATATATATATATATATATATATATATATATATATATATATATTACCTACTGGCGGTCGCCAGTAGGTATATATAGTTAGGATTTTTTCCCTATGGGATTTCTGAAAATTCTATGCCTAATAACTTTTGCGTTTGTGGACGGAATTGGCTGAAATTTTCAGGAGAATGGCACATTTTGTTTCTGAGCAGCCCCTGAAAATTTGGTGGGGTTTCGTCAAGGGGGGGCTGAGAAAAAAGGGGGGTCCCAAAACGCGTTTTTTGCATTGAGTTTTCCATAGGGCGGTTGGACTCACTTTTAGCCCGAACGGCTGAATGGATTTTCACGAAACTTGGCAAAATTGTAGGGACTGTTAGCCCGATGTGCCTTTGCTAGGTCTCAGTATATGTGCTTCAGTGGATTTTGAGAAATTAACGTTTAAATCAAGATATATATCTGTAACAGCGCTCCGGGCAGCGATCCGGTTAGCGAACCTTTCGCGTATCGGAACTTTGCGATGCGAAGCTGATTGGCCCTCCGGTGTCTGTCAACATTCTAAACAGTCCGGAGCGGCCGCCATCTTGTCTCTCGGTAGGATCGAGAGACAAGAGGAGGCCAAAACAAAGGGGGAAATTACCATAAGGGGGCATAGTAGATCCTCGTTGACCCCCTAGGTTTTATGTGGAGGTTTTAAAAGGGCCTAGGAGGGTCCAAAAAAAAAAAAAAAAAATTTTTTTTTTGCGTGGTAAGCGCCAAGTTCGCGAACCGGAAAGCGTTCTGGGCAGCGAACTTTATGGATAAAAGAATGAAAGACTTTTCTAATACTGTATGTTAATTATTTGTTGGTTTTGTTGATTATTTTTTAATTTTTTTATTTTTTAAGCAATTTTTTATTGTTGTGATTGTGTTTCAAAATTTAATAACATTTCTAACATTTAACTAGTTTATGAATTTCATATAAAAATGATTAAAGACTCAAACAATTTTTTAATATTACATACAATTTTATTTTTCGGATTGTTTTTCGAAATTTAATACAACGTCTAGCATTTCACTGTCTGATATGTGTTCTTGATCAGTGAACATAAGTTCAAACATTTGACCGTCATCATAATGAAGTAAATGATCCACTGATTCTACACAATGAACTAATTCATGGTCCCGTGATTCATCCATGAAATCTGAGTCATCATTGTCCGCAATAACTTTTTCTGTGTTGGTCTCCAGAACAATTTCGAAGGAAACATTCTGCTCACCTTCCATTTTATTGCTGTAATTTGCATAAAAAATAAATATATCAGTAGAGATAGGGCACTGTTGGGTTTAAGTTCAGACAGGCACTTGTGAGTTTATAACAGAGAAGTAATCTATGGGCACTGTATGTTTTCAGGCGTGAAGTAGTACTATTAAAAAGTGCCTGTGAAGAAGCCTAAGTAAATTCATAATTATACCACAGAAACCTAAATCAGTCCATAATTATAATAAAGAAGCCTTTCTCAATGTCTAACTCTTACAGAGGGATAGTATATAACTATCTGAAAAAGTTTACCATATTTACTTATAGTGCACAATATACTTCAGTTTTAAAAATAACAACTTACCTTTAGAAACAAGTTGAAAATATTTTTTTAGTTCGCTTAAAGTTCGCGAACCGGTCAGCGAACTTGAAGCGAACCAAAAGAAATAGAAATAGAGCTTGCCAGAGTGATAAACATTCTAGCAATTTTGATTGAAAGGGGAGGTAGTTCTGAAAAGAACTGGTTTTTTTTGTTTTTGTTGTTTTATTTTATTTTTTTTTTTTTTGAACATTTTTTGATTTTTTTGTATTTTTAGAACTGTTTTATGTTTTTTTTGTGTTTTTTATGGAGGGGAGACAACAAAAAACAGGCATTGAAAACGGCTCAACTGGAGCAAAAAAAAAAATTACTTCTTGGGTGCATTAGGGCATTTATGATTTTCGAACGCCATGTTCATCAGGTTGACGCTCATGTTGCCATATGACAGCATAGCACCACAGTATATACAACTTAACTTCATATGCTGGAAGTTGGGTTGAATGTTTGGCACAGTTTCTTGTGCCTCTCTTCCCGTCAATGACATTGTGGAGGTCGATCTGGCCACAGGAGTTGTCGTGGGATTGTCTTGAAGATCCCTTAACTCAGCCCGGCTGTAGTTTAAGGGATGCCACCTGCTCATGTGTCGATGCATCGTATAGTTGCCCATACTGTATTTCTTATCTGTGCCTCTCGACAATCTGTAATCACAGATGAGGCAGGTGGCATATTTAGCATTCACCTTCTTTGATCCAGGAGGGATGGAGAAAAACTGCCAGATGAAACTTGTTTTTCGCTTTGAAACCCGGGGCAACTCTTCGACAAATTGTTGTTCCTCTCTGTCCTCTTCTTCTTCTTCCTCCTCTTCCTCCTCTCTGTTAGTGATAAATTGACTAGGTGGTCCTCTCTTCTTATGAGGAGGTGGAGGTGGTGGTGGGGTTCCACCAGCTGCAGCAAGTACAGAAGCCATTGTTCAATTCTAGCAAAATGGTCTTTCTCTCACCAAGATGAAAGTCAGAGTGAGGAAATAAGGAGGGGTTTACATGATTTGGGGAAAGCAAAAGTTCTGAACCAATGAAAAGTGTTATTTTTAGGTCACATGACCTAGTCATACATCATTTGGAAACCAAAAGTGAAATGAACCAATGAAAAGTTTGATAAACAAGTCACATGACCTGTTCCGCTTACGTTACGCGGCGCGCGCCGCGTCCCAGATCGCTTCCGGTTCGCGGTCCCGTGCACTTCCGGGAGCGCTAACGCGGCGCGTCATTAGACGCATTACGCGATAACGTGATACGTCGCGCTTCCGCGACGCGTCAGAGTTCCGCTAACGTAACGTTGACCGGTTCGCGGACTAGATCGCGGCATCAAGATGAGCTAACGGAAAGCTTCCCGGTTCGCGAACTAGAAGCGAAGAAAAAAAAAATTTTAAAAAAAATTATCAATAAACATCTAAATATATTTTGGGATTTAAAGAAGAATACATTTTACAGCTACAGATGTTAGCTTTTAAAAAACCAATGAAATTCACAGAAAAAACCATAGGTTATAGACCATATATAGTTAGAAATTTGCATTTAAAAAACAATTGAAATTCAATGAAAAAACCATAGGTTATAGACCATATATAGTTAGGGATTTGCATTTACAAAACCTTATTTTACTCGCATAAAACCATTGAAATTCCATATATAGTTAGTTGCGCTAACTATATATCGCGCACCCGCAATCCACTGCTGATGATGTCACATATTACATCATTCATGACATGGTCAGTGACATCACTGATGACATCACTGATGACAACATCCAGTGACTGTATGTTTCTGTAAAGTGTAAATATGTCTTACATATTGAAGAATTAGTGGATGTATAAGTGTTTGGATGAAGGATTTAGTAGGTGCATGACTGACTGTATGAGTGAGTGATTAAATATGTCTCACTGAGTGCATGGGTTAGTGACTAAACTGTCTTAATTTGTGCATTATTATGTCTGTTGTTCTGTAAACTGCTGCATGTGTTGATAAGTAGCTATATGAGTAACTATATGGGTTATTGATTGGTAGCCCAGGTATTTGTATGGGAGACTGAGTGTGTGTGTGTGGGTGGCTGGGAGGTGTATGACTCTGTGCATAGATGTGTGAGCAGTTGATTCACTAGATGTATGGTTTCAAAAGTGCATGTGGAAACAGCTGTATGGGCGGTTGACTGTGTGCATGAGTGTACTGGTGAGTGAATGGATATCTCAGTGCTACATGTCAAAGTAAGTACATATGTAAAACACAGTACATGTGAGAGTTGACATATATAAATAACTGTGCATAAGAGCCAGTGAATGTGTGAGTGGCTGTATGGATCATTGTGAACTTGTATCAGGGATTGTATAAGAGAGTAAATATGTGTTAGTATATGTTTGAATAAGCAACGTTTGTATAACTGTATAGTTGAGGAAATGGAGGTGTGATTGATTCTTTGCATGACTGACTAGGTGTGTGAGTAACTCCATGGATGAGTGACAGTCTGTGAGTGTCTGTTTACACTGATTGTATCTAAGGTTATATTAGAGTCTGAAGAGGTTCATCGTATTATCACATGAATGATATCATCAGTGATGTGATCAGTAATATCAAATGAGATGTCATCAGTGATGTCATTTGAGATGTCATCAGTGATGTCATTTGAGATGTCATCAGTGATGTCATCAGTGACGTCATTTGAGTTGTCATCAGTGATGTCATCAGTGATGTCACTGACCATGTCATGAATGATGTAATATGTGACATCATCAGCAGTGGATTGCGGGTGCGCGATATATAGTTAGCGCAACTAACTATATATGGAATTTCAATGGTTTTATGCGAGTAAAATAAGGTTTTGTAAATGCAAATCCCTAACTATATATGGTCTATAACCTATGGTTTTTTCATTGAATATATATATATATATATATATATATATATATATGAGGTACGTTCAGTTCAGCAAATGCAGCGCAGCGCAGTTAGCCACACCGACAAGCAGGAACAGGCGAGACCCAGAAGTGGTGCAATCCGATTTTATTTAAAGTTTAGCCCAGCACCAATCCGCCATGACGCGTTTTGGGTAGAGATACCCTTGTTCACATGACAACGTCACGAGGGATGACCACCCCTTTTAAAGTGCAAGTAGTGCCATCACATGTCATAGAAAGTGAAAACATACTCATATACGAAATTCCACAATCAACAATTATTTGTGCAAAATACGCAATAATTCATGCATCTACATGTAGATGGCTATAAAGTCCTACATAAAAGTGAAAAGTGCATTAAGAAAAGATAAATCATTATTCTTAAATAATGTTATTAAAATAGGTCAAAAAACGAGGTTCCAGGGTTCATATTATTTACATGGCTAAAAGATTTCTGGTTGTTAGTTGGTATCACAGGACTAAACCATGTTCAATGAGGACAGTGTACAGATTACAAGACAGCAGGGGTATTCAAAAGTTATAGATAAGCATAGCAGTCCTCTCCCATGTTAAGACCCTGAGGTGCTTTAGTATCGAGGGATATTATGTAGCGGGTCTCCAACTTTCTTAGTAAAGCCTCTCTATCGCCACCTCTTCTTTGGGGGGGATGCAATCTATAACAAAGTATTTTAGAGCAGAGGCATCTTTCCCATGCATTAACTCAAAATGCCTAGCTACAGGATATGTAGGATCAGCATGTGCTATTGCACGCAGATGTTGTAAGATCCGCTTATGGACCTGCGGCCTTGTGCTGCCTACATATCTGAGCCCGCATGGGCATTCCAAAACGAAGACCGCAAACTCTGTTTTGCAGTTTAGTTTTTGTTTGATTGTAATGGGGGTAGGGGATAAAGGTGTAATTACCTCACACTTACTCACCCCATGCTTGCATGCCTTGCACGTGGAACATCGCAAGAATCCCTTGCTGTCGTCTAGCCATGTAGATGTGATTACTTCTGGGCTACTGGATACCAAGCTATCCTTCATAGATCGTGCCTTACGGTATGTAATACTAGGGTATTTGGGCATAGTGGCACCTAGTATAGGATCATTCGAAATCAATGACCAATTGTCCTTAACGATTTTTTGAATCATCCTATGCTGGTTACTGAACCCGATAATCAATCTAGTTTCCTCATCCGGTCCACTAGTAGAAACTACAGGTTGATTAGAATCTTCTAAGCCTAGGAGTTCTAGCCTGTTCAATTTGTTGGCCCTAGCAATGGCATTATCTACAGTAGCTGGTTTATAGCCACGTTGAAGGAAACGTTCCCTACATTGTAGCTGAGCCACACGGCATTGCTCTTCACTGCTGCAAATTCTTCTGACACGCAGCATCTCCCCGGAGGAGATGCTGCATATCAGATGTGCGGGATGATGGCTATCCGCATGCAACAGTGTGTTCCCTGCCGTGGGTTTGCGGTACAGTTTAGTTTGGAGAGTGTCTCCCTGAACATATATTTCAACATCCAGGAAGATGACTGATTGAGCACTGATAGAGCTGGTGAGCTAGATATTGAGATTATTGTTGTTATGCATTTGTATGAAATCTCTCACCTCAGTCTCAGTCCCATCCCAAACAAAAAACAAATCATCAATGTATCTAGACCAGAGTTTCACCTTCGTATTCATGATGACAGAATGTTCCCCCATCAAGACCTGCTCCTCCCAGTACCCCATGTGCAAACAAGCGTAACTGGGAGAGAAGCAGGCCCCCATAGCTACTCCTCTGGTCTGAAGAAACAGTTGTTTGGCAAACAAAAAGATATTGTTCTCTAAGCACATTGAGATCATTTCTATCAGCATTTGCGAATGTTCATTAAAGCAAGCTTCCCTTTTTCCCAGGAAGTGTCTGATAGCTTTCAGTCCATCTTGATGGAATATGCTGGTGTAAAGCGAGGTGACATCCATAGACACCAGCATATAGGTCGAATTCCATCTGAAATCAATGAGCTTTTTAATGAGATCAGTTGTATCTAGGACAAAGGAAGGCAAACTTCTCACGTGATTTTGAAGAAAGAAGTCAATGTATTTACTCACATTCTCCAATATACTGTTACATGCAGAGATAATAGGTCTGCCCGGTGGTTGATCATAGTTCTTGTGGACCTTGGGGATGAAATAAATCACCAGAGTGACAGGATGTTCATTTTTCAAAAATGTATACTCCTCCATGGTCAGCAACCCTTTACTTCGCCAGGCAGACAATTTACTATATATTGCATTTTTCGCTGCAACAGCATCCTGCATGGTTACACGTTTGTAACAGTCCTTATCATTTAATTGTTTGTGAGCTTCTTCCAAATACATTTTCCGTGGCCACAATACCACATTGCCCCCCTTGTCTGATTGTCTGATAACTAGATGTTTATTTGCCTTTAGTTTCTTGATTAACTTATGGTATTCAGCATCTTTATAATTGTACCGTTTCTTAGAATGTGAGATTGTTATTTGTAAATCCTTCAACTGGGAATTCACACGTTCATGGAAAATGTCAACATTGTCCTTTGCCATGAGGGGACAAAACTTCGATTTCGGTTTGAATGGTGTCTGACAAATCCTAGGAAGAGGTTCACCTCCCAGTGCATTTTGACTTTCTGTTGAGGCTAGATCTTCTTCCTCTTGTATTGATAACAACTCTTGGGTTAACGCTGCTCCCAAAACCACTGTTTCATCAAGGCCAGAATTCACTGTAAGGTCTGAAATTGACCCTTGGGTGCCCATATTGTTATTGGAGGCACCTCCCATGCGATTAGCAAAATGTTTGCGCAGTTTAAGTTTACGCGTGAATTTGAACATATCAATTCTGGGTGTGGCATAGTCAAAATCTCCTCGGGGGCTATATGATAGTCCCAAGGATAGGATTGATGTCTCTTGGCGTTAATTCAATATCGGTCAGGTTGATTACCGAGTGTGTGCTGTTATCAGAGATGGAAGTCAAATTCACTGCTGTGGTTGAGGTACTGGCGTTTTGTTCCATTGCCATCTGGATCGCGGCTTCCTTTGCTTTCCTCCGGTTGGTGCGGCGTTTGTGGCTTTTGCGCCTCTCGGCGCGCTTCCTGTTTGCACGCTTGCGCCGGCAGCAGCTGTCCAAGACCGCAGAGTTGACTTGCGGTCCTGTTGTACTACTTCCATTTCTTCCCCCGGGGTATATTTGCGAAACCCCGACCTTAGTTGTCTTCTTGTTTCATTGTCAGATTCGCTTTCTGGCTGTGAGCTGTCCCCCGAGACAGTAGACACCTCTGTTTGTCCTGTGGTAGCCTTTGTGCTTTGGTTGGTGTTGGTGGTATTTTCATTGATATTACGACGCTGTTTGATATTATCATATTTCTTTGCGAACGTAAATATCTGTCCATTTTCATAATCTAATCTATCGCGTTGAAACTTATACGCCTTTCTTTTTTTGATAATGTCCTCCTCACGTTTTAGGCGTGCATTCATTTCCTCTGTATTTTGTAATTTCCGGAGAGGGAGGGAATTTATCAATTTCAGCATTAAGTTGCGTAATTTCATCTAGCAGCTTAAGCCTGTCACTTTCGGCGTATTGAATAAGTATACTCATGAGGCGTTTGGAGTTATCTAAGTTGCATTGCGCCCAATCAGCCATCATTTGTGGGTCCGGTTTTTCGTAGGATGGTGCAAGTAGAATGCGCAAACCGCGCGGCACCCGTCCCACTTTTAAAGATGTGTGTTCCCACCACTTTGACTGTTCGCTCTTGCTGCACTTTTCTAATTTCCTAAATAACTCCTTAACACCATCCAATTTCTCTGGCACAGTGCTAGAACCAGTAGCCGGAGCGGGCCCCCCAGCCGGGGGATCCGTGAACATTCCCCTGGACGCCTCGACACGCCCTCTTAACGTGTCCGCGGACATGGTGCGTAGCAATGGGCAACAAATGCCCATAGGTATATATAGTTAGAATTTTCAAAAGTCCCTTAGAGAAAAAATCCTATGTCTAATAACTTTGGCGTTTGTGGACGGAATCGGCTGAAATTTTCAGGAAAATGGCACATTTTATTTCTGAGCAGCCCCTGCAAATGTGGGGGGGTTTCGTCAAGGGGGGGCCGAGAAAAAAGGGGGTCCCAAAACACGTTTTTAACATTGAGTTTTCCATAGGGTGTTTGGCCTCACTTTTGGCTCGAACGGCTGAATGGATTTGCACGAAACTTGGCAAAATTGTAGGGACTGTTAGCCCGATGTGCCTTTGCTAGGTCTCAATATATGTGCTCCAGTGGATTTTGATAAATTAACGTTCAAAAAAATATATATATCTGTGACAGCGCTCCGGGTAGCGCTCCAGTTCGCGTACTTGACGCGAAACGGATTGGCTCTCCGGTGTCTTTCAACATTCTAAACAGTCCGGAGCAGCCGCCATCTTGTCTCTCGGTAGGATCGAGAGACAGGAGGAGGCCAAAACGAAGGGGGAAATGACCATAAGGGGGCATAGTAGATCCTCCCTGACCCCCTAGGTTTGATGTGGAGGCTTTAAAAGGGCCCCGCGGGGCAAAAAAAAAAAAATTGTTTTTTTTGCGTGGGGAGCGCCCGGTATGCTTTTGCGCAATGGGCGGTGGTAATCTAAATGATGAGGAGGGGGGGAGGGGGGCCTCGTTCAAAGCACATCAGCGTGCATAAACACGAAAATGTTTTCTACCACTTACTTGACTTATCTCTTTGAGATGCATTCCCTTGTGTTTCGGCAATGGTAGTCTGTTCATTACATAGATCGCCCGAGGGCGGTAGTGCAGACCGCGCGTAGGAAAGGGTCAAAAGCAAGGGGTATAGGACTATGTAACAAGCGAGCCATTTAATTGAAAAAACTAAACGTGACAAACGGTTGCAGGATCAGTGAAGGTTGATTTTATAATTGAAAGTATAACAGGATCAGTTACAATAAAATCGTCCATACGCACACCATGGGCGAGTATCATGGTGTAGAGTACTTCTCAGCCTTTACACATGGGTAACATTATTTCGAAGCTTTATTAATACAATAATCAATAATGTATTCACAGTCAGTTCCCTGCCCGCCATGTGCACAAAGACCGCATACATCCCCCATAACGTCAAGGCTAAGTAACTAGAACGTCATAAGGAGTTGCAAGTCGCTCCCATACTGGCGCCATTTTGGTCGAGGCCAGGCAGGTTCAGAGTATAGTTCAATGTCTCCAATAAGTAGCGGCAGGACCAGAATCCCTTTCGGCATTTCTGGCTTAGTCATTACGAGCACTAGAAAACAAGACATTCTGGGCAATACCACTCTTGACGCAGCCCTTTATTCCTCAAGATGGTGTCTTTCAAAAGCCAAGGGTATAGGAGTATGTAACAAGCGAGCCATTTAATTGAAAAAACTAAACGTGACAAACGGTTGTAAGAGCAGTGAAGGTTGATTTTTTAATTGAAAGTATAACAGGATCAGTTACAATAAAATCGTCCATACGCACACCATGGGCGAGTATCATGGGTAACATTACTTCGAAGCTTTATTAATACAATAATCAATAATGAAAAATCGACATCAATAGGGTTGTCCGTATTATCAGTCAGTACCCTTCCCCGCCCGCCATGTGCACAAAGACCGCATACATCCCCCATAACGTCAAGGCTAAGTAACTAGAACGTCATAAGGAGTTGCAAGTCGCTCCCATACTGGCGCCATTTTGGTCGAGGCCAGGCAGGTCCAGAGTATAGTTCAATGTCTCCAATAAGTAGCGGCAGGACCAGAATTACATTTATGAAGAATGTTGAAGAGTAGTATGTTGAAAATCTGAAGCCATCGTTCTACAAACTCTCAACCAGCCTTGGATGGAAAAATCCTGAAGAATGTACAAACTGAAAACCAGTTTGTCTGCATAGCATCAGCAGCAACACTTGAGTCAGCTTTGTGTGAAGCCGCCATCTTGATCCAATCAATACCGTCCCCTTGCACACATTCAGGGACCAGGCCGCAGGACGTGTCTTCAGATCAAACGGATTGTGGGACAAGGTCCAGAATGGAAGAGTCACCAAAAGGCAAAAAGTTCCGCTGGACCCCGGGAGCCGGCCGCCTATGTCGGGGGCGATCTTAGGCCACACCAGGGCAACAAGACTTGGGGAGGGGGCAGGAGCCAAGCGCCCCCTCCCAGTCCGCGCCACCACACCGCCTCTCGGGGGCCTCCGTCAAGCGGTTCAGGGAGGCACCGCATCACATTGTTTTCCAATGCAGTCAGGTCCACAAACAGCCCCCACTTACTTTGAGAATAGTGAAGCTGCAGCAGGTGCAAATGAGCTTCAGACAGTGTTACAAGCACTGCTCGGAACCCTCAACTATGGCACCCAACATCCAGGACTTATGCCATTTGTGCAAGGCAGTGACATCGAAGCATCTCCGGGACCAAGCAACATACCATATCCAGAGTCCTTCCTACAGCCTCTGCCTTCCTTCTAACCTAGTTATGGTTCTTTCACTCCCACTCCAGGCTTTTAGTCTGTGGATGGAAAACCATGAACCTACACTCACCTATGAAAATCTTACTATTTTTTTTTTTGTGAAAACCTTTATTTAACATTAGCAATCAAATACAGACCAGGGCCTACAACCCCCCAGGGCTGGCCGCTAGCGTTTCAGTACGTTATTATAATCCAACTTCGAACCCGCCTCCCTGGGGAGCATAGGAGCCCCATCCACAAAGCGCATCAGTTGCAAAAGCAGTTCAATTCAAAAACAGGATAGGAGGTTTTCATTTTACAATAATAAGTAGAAAGGATCAGGTAGCATACAGTGTCTCGGATCACAGAAGGGGGCGAGCAACGTGTCCAAAATAATCTCGCTATAATGTAATTCAACGGCGTTAAGACATACGGCCTCAGGATAAGCTAGCACAATATTGTTCGTCTACGCCTTCATTATCGTCCGCCCCATAGCACCAAAACCTCAAAAAAGGGCAAGGTACAGATGTAGAAACCAGGATATAAGAAAGCCGAACCCACTACACTAACCCGGAAAAGGAAAAAGGAAGAAAAGACAAGGGAAGAGAAGGAAAGAGAGGCCATAGAACAAAAATAACAACGAACACCCATCCCCCCACCCTGCACCCCTGCTGATGACTACGGCCACCCCCCACGCAGCGTGCCTGTCGCCCAGTAACCAGAACCCGAAATATAGAAGAAAGGGAAAGAGAAGAAAAGGCAAAGAACCCCACTCGATGAGGGAAAGCGGAGGAGGGCATATTTCTACGGACTCCCGGTCTCCTTCCCCCGTCATAGCCAGCCCCGCCCCGGACTCCGTTAAGTCAATAAGAACAATCCCGTTAAACATAGTGTCACAATGAGTCCCCAGATAAAAATCTCAACCCTGGCCCCGTCGATCAAATTCACTGAAGTCGTCAATGAAAGAATTTATAATTGAAAGTATAACAGGATCAGTTACCATAAAATCGTCCATACGCACACCATGGGCGAGTATCATGGTGTAGTACTGCTCAGCCTTTACACATGGGTAACATTATTTCGAAGCTTTATTAATACAATAATCAATAATGAAAAATCGACATCAATAGGGTTGTCTGTATTCACAGTCAGTACCCTTCCCTGCCCGCCATGTGCACAAAGACCGCATACATCCCCCATAACGTCAAGGCTAAGTAACTACAACGTCATAAGGAGTTGCAAGTCGCTCCCATACTGGGGCCATTTTGGTCGAGGCCAGGCAGGTCCAGAGTATAGTTCAATATCTCCAAGAAGTAGCGGCAGGACCAGAATCCCTTTCGGCAGTTCTGGCTTCGTCATTGCGAGCACTAGAAAACAAGACATTCTGGGCAATACCACCCATGACGCAGCCTTTTATGCTACAAGATGGTGTCTTCCATTCAGAAAATATTGTTGGCAGCATTTTGAAAGGAAAGATAAACGGCCGTTCTCCTAGTGAGTCTCACATTGTTACATTTATAAAGAATGTTGAAGAGTAGTATGTTGAAAATCTTAAGCCATCGTTCTACAAACTCTCAACCAGCCTTGGATGGAAAAATCCTGAAGAATGTACAAACTGAAAACCAGTTTTTGTTTGCATAGCTCTCTAATAAAAGAGAGAGGGACCCTCTACCAAAGGGATGGGGTACCAACTGTTGACTTTGTCAAGAAAGCAATTCCCTTTGGACACATTAATCAAAACAAAATAACATAACATACAACAATAATGCAGGCAAACACAGAGCAGTGCAATAGTGAACCAAATTCTGAAACAACAAATAAATCTCCAAATGCACAATTTTATTTAATAATTAAAAATGTAGTTAAAAACCAAGTTAAAAAATGTCAATCAAGGGAAAACAGACAATATATGGAACAAAATATATTCAAAGTTCATCACACAAGTTCCTAAAGCTCAACTAAAGGAGGAACTCAAAAGGGTGTATTCAGCGTCAGTCAGAATAGTCCTTTGATTATACTGTGAATTCTCTCCCCCAATCCTCCAATCAATACCGTCCCCTTGCACACATTCAGGGACCAGGCCGCAGGACGTGTCTTCAGGTCAAACGGATTGTGGGACAAGGTGCAGAATGGAAGAGTCACCAAAAGACAAAAAGTTGCGCTGGACCCCGGGAGCCGGCCGCCTATGTCGGGGGTGATCTTAGGCCACACCAGGGCAACAAGACTTGGGGAGGGGGCAGGAGCCAAGCGCCCCCTCCCAGTCCGCGCCACCACACCGCCTCTCGGGCGCCTCCGTCAAGCGGTTCAGGGAGGCACCGCATCACATTGCTTTCCAATGCAGTCAGGTCCTCAAACAGCCCCCACTTACTTTGAGAATAGTGAAGCTGCAGCAGGTGCAAATGAGCTTCAGACAGTGTTACAAGCACTGCTCGGAACCCTCAACTATGGCACCCAACATCCAGGACTTATGCCATTTGTGCAAGGCAGTGACATCGAAGCATCTCAGGGACCAAGCAACATACCATATCCAGAGTCCTTCCTACAACCTCTGCCTTCCTTCTTACCTAGTTATGGTTCTTTCACTCCCACTCCAGGCTTTTAGTCTGTGGATGGAAAACCATGAACCTACACTCACCTATGAAAATCTTACAATTTTTTTGGGGGGGAAAACCTTTATTTAACATTATCAATCAAATACAGACAAGGGCCTACAACCCCCCAGGGCTGGCCGCTAGCGTTTCAGTACGTTATTATAATCCAACTTCGAACCCGCCTCCCTGGGGAGCATAGGAACCCCATCCACAAAGCGCATCAGTTGAAAAAGCAGTTCAATTCAAAAACAGGATAGGAGGTTTTCATTTTACAATAATAAGTAGAAAGGATCAGGTAGCATACAGTGTCTCGGATCACAGAAGGGGGCGAGCAACGTGTCCAAAATAATCTCGCTATAATGTAGTTCAACGGCATTAAGACATACGGCCTCAGGATAAGCTAGCACATTATTGTTCTTCTACGCCTTCATTATCGTCCCCCCCATAGCACCAAAACCTCAAAAAAGGGCAAGGTACAGATGTAGAAACAAGGATATAAAAAAGCCGAACCCACTACACTAACCCGGAAAAGGAAAAAGGAAGAAAAGACAAGGGAAGAGAAGGAAAAAGAGGCCATAGAACAAAAATAATAACGAACACCCATCCCCCCACCCTGCACCCCTGCTGATGACTACGGCCACCCCCCACGCAGCGTGCCTGTCGCCCAGTAACCAGAACCTGAAATATAGAAGAAAGGGAAAGAGAAGAAAAGCCAAAGAACCCCACTCGATGAGGGAAAGTGGAGGAGGGCATATTTCTACGGACTCCCGGTCTCCTTCCCCCGTCATAGCCAGCCCCGCCCCGGACTCCGTTAAGTCAATAAGAACAATCCCGTTAAACATAGTGTCACAATGAGTCCCCAGATAAAAATCTCAACCCTGGCCCCGTCGATCAAATTCACTGAAGTTGTCAATGAAAGAAAGTCCTTTCCACAGAATACTGCAAAAGTCTACAATACAGGAATACACAGATGAGAAAAGAACGGCATGTCCCGATACAGATGGCTGATACCAATGTTGCCCCTCCCTGCCTTCGAAGCCAAGCTGTACCCCATCCGCCATCTTGAAGGACCGGCAGGGGAGGGGAGTCGACACGGTCCAAAACAGCAAAAGATAGAAAGTGGAAAGTTCCAAAATGGGGACGACATGTAAATGTTCCAAGGGATACACAATCGGGAGTTCCAACTGTTCCATTGGGTGACCAGGCACAGTACATTCAGGTAGATCCAACACAATAGGGGCAAACTCTGCTTCCAGCGCCGGGTCAAGATACGTCTCCGAAACGTCTATTGAAAAGCGGGTTGGCTGCCGGGTCGTGGATGTTGAGTCAGGATCCGGTCTCGGGCTTGTGAGTCCATCCGTCTCGGACAACCACCTGCAAGTCTGGACTTCAATAGTCCCCTTAAGTGCCATGAGTGCCTCCAGCACCGTTCGCAGAGACGGGACAGCTCGAGCCTGTTCCGCTAGATGCCTTCCATCCTCCGACATGGTGGTCCCCACGGAGAGGCGCCTTCTCTGGGGCAAAATTAGGCGGAGCAGGAGTAAGCCATGAGGTTAGCGAGCAGTAATACGCAGCGAGGCACCGACCCTGGGGAATCGGCGATGTGAATTTAATTTAATTTAATTTGCGTGTTTATATAGCGCTAGAATCACTCCCGGGGGAGTATCTCCGCGCTTCGACCGCTGCGAAACCCTTCCTGGCTTCCCTGAGAGATGGTCCCTTAATGGGTATCTCCAGGGTGAGACCAGGCATCCCCAGCGGTCTGGTGGGGCCGTTAGTGAGGATGAGGCAAGCTAATGCCCAGAGTTGCCGAGTGTGATCGCTGATCAGAGTGGGCACCGAGGCGAGAGAATTACCGAGTCCGCTGACCCTGGTCCAGAAACCTGCCGCGCCGGGAATCGAACCCTGGTCCCGGGCCGTCCTCTGCTCTCGGGTCTGCCGCCTCTAACCAGTGAGCCACACAGCCCACACAGCACCGTGCGTCACTCGTCACCTCACCTACTGTAGGGCACCAGGCAGCTGATGGTAGCGAAACAATCAAAAAAGTCTGAGTGCTCCAGAGACCGGACCTAACCACATTCAGCAGTCCGTTGTTATTCAACTCGGACCCGGCAGAGCCAGCACTCGAGACCCCGGCTTCCCTGCTGGATTAGGCCTCAATGCGACACTCGACGTAGCTCCGTTCCACAACGGCGGAGAAACTCCGGGATTGCACCCCTGGAATGCGGGTCTGATCACACACACGGATCTGGTGCAGGTAAAAAGGATAAGCAACAGGATAATAGAGCGTAGGACGGAGGTCAGCGGAGCCGGGAGACTATGCGGCCATCTTGGTTGGTGTCGTAGCTCCTCTCGAAAATCTTACTATTGATGCTTGACTGAGGCCAAGGAGATCAGAGTGCATGTCTGTGTAAGGTGATGTACCTCTGGGGAGATGATGTTACGTTTAAACGTAGCCCCTGAGTGCTTAGTTCGCTTCTGTTCTCTGTCACTGTTGTTGATTTTGAGCCCCAAATATAAAGGCTTGTTGTTGCTTGTGAATCCCCAAGTGTATATTTGCCCATACTGATCCATAACGCCCCGGCCTCTCCATGTCGTAGGCCGCAAGAGTGGGCGGAACTCAGTTGGCCGAGCGAGACTTGGGGAGGGGGCAGGACTTAAGCGCCCCCTCCCAGTCCGCGCCACCACACCGCCCCTGGGGGGCCCCGTCAAGCGGTTCGGGAGGCGCCGCAGGCAGCCGTTCTTCAGATCAGTGGCTCTCACCGGCAAGGCTCCCCTCCATCAGCAGCAATTGTTGGCGCTGTGGTTGCGGCCGGAGGCCCCGCCTAGTCAACGCCCCGGCCTCTCTATGTCGTAGGCCGCAAGAGTGGCCGCAACTCAGCTGGCCGAGCGAGACTTGGGGAGGGGGCAGGAGCCAAGCGCCCCTTCCCAGTCCGCGCCACCACACTGCCCCTCGGGGGCCTCCGTCAAGCGGCTCACGGAGGCACCGCAGGCAGCTGTTCTTCAGATCACAACAGAGTCTCATGCTCGATCGATTGAGTTGGCCGAATCAGGCAACAAGAAGGTGTGGGAGGGGGGCACCTCTTTCTCAAACACCACCTGAGGAGGTGGTACTCTCTTCCTAGGAGGTGGTGGTGGTGGTGGTGGGGATGCACCAGCTGAAGCTACAACACTTGCTATTGCTAAGTGATGAAAAAAAGTCTTCCTCTCACAAAGATGAAAGTCAGAGTGAGGAAACAAGGAGGGGTTTTCATCATTTGGGACAAAAAATAGTTCTAAACCAATGAAAAGTGTTATTTTTAGGTCACATGACCTAGCCTTACATCATTAGGAACCCAAAAGTGAAATGAACCAATGAAAAGTTTTATTAACAAGTCACATGACCTGTTATGCTTACGTTACGCACTCCGCGCCGCGCCCCGGATCGCTTCCGGGAAGCTGCGCTTAGCGCCTCGCGCACCGGAGCACTTCCGGGTGCGCTAACGCGGCGCGTCATATGACGCATTACGCGACAACGCGATACATCGCGGTTACGCGACGCGTCACGATGTTGTTTTCTAACGCGGTAGTTGCGCAAACAGAACGTTTATCGGCCGGGCATATGGAATACATTCACATTCATACCATACAATCAGGGCATGTACGCACAGTTGCTGAGGGGACGCTTTTGGGAATGGGGCCCATGCCCTAGCAGTCAAGCGTCCGAGTTCTAGGGTTGCCCAGAGCCATCCTTGCAGGCCAGGCCTAAGTCTGTGGAGCCGACCGCCATTTCCTGAGCTCCGTGGCAGCACCCTGTCGCTGTACCGCAAGAGTGGGTGCAATTCAGCCGGATGGCGGGTGAGACGCTGTAATAGCAAGAGCAGGCACAATTCAGCTGGCCGAGCGAGGCACTGTGCCGCAGGAGCGGGCGCAACTCAGGTGGCCGAGTGAAGCGCTGGGGTGTAGCTGAGAAACCTCCACCTGGGGAGGTGGGGGAGGCTCGTTCGCCCCGCCTCTCCCTTCCAGTGCACCCCACGCCGTCTCCTGGCGCAGGTATATGTGATGGTTGGACCAGGGCACGGCAGGACGTGTCTTCAGGTCAAACCGATTGTGGGACAAGGTCCAGAATGGAAGAGTCACCAAAAGGCAACAAGTTCCGCCTGACCCCGGGAGCCGGCCGCCTATGTCGGGGGCGATCTCGGGCCATACCAGGGTAACAAGACTTGGGGAGGGGGCAGGAGCCAAGCGCCCCCTCCGAGTCCGCGCCACCACACCGCCCCTCGGGGGCCTCCGTCAAGCGGCTCAGGGAGGCACCGCAGGCAGCTGTTCTTCAGATCAGTGGCTCTCACCGGCAAGGCTCCCCTCCGTCAGCAGCGATCGTTGGCGCTGTGGTTGCGGCCGGAGGTCCCGCCTAGTCAACGCCCCGGCCTCTCCATCTCGTAGGCCGCAGAGTAATCGGGGAGAAATCCCGGGAACGGCGGCATGCATTTGGATCGATGTTGCAGCAGGCTGCCATGTAAATAGTTATTTAATAAAACGTTTTACCCTGTTACTTTGCTGGTGTGTTGTATATATTTATAATATTTGCATAGGGTTTGTCGTTATTTTGGGCCGGGTGGGCGGCAGAGCCGAGCTGTCTTGCAGCCATCATGGCATCGAGCTCAGTTCCTCTCACTAGTTTCATATTTCTCATGAAGGGTTGTTCCTAATGTTTCTATTTTAGCGAGGTCAAAAAGAGATCCCATTAGTGGCCTACTGATTTTGCTTCATTCCTTTTGTTTTTTCTAACCATTTTTCACTATCTGCAAAGACTAAACAGAGTATTGCGACTCTGTGCTTGTTTGTAAATAGAGAATGAACCAAAGAGAATCAATTCCAAAACAGTAAATGCTTGGATAACAATCAATCAAATGGAGAGGGAAGCAGGCACGACGGATTACAACGGGGGCAAAGGCCTGCGTTACCTACCCTTCACTATCTGCAAAGAGAGAATACTCCTAAAAGAAAAGAGGAGGGGGGCAGCATTCAAAGCACATCAGCGTGTATAGACACGAAAATGTTTTTACCTACCACGTACTTGACATTTTACAGCTTTTGATATTTGCTATTAAAAAACCATTGAAATTCACTGAAAAAACCATAGGTTATAGACCATATATAGTTAGGAATTAGCATTTACAAAACCTTGAAAATTCACTGAAAAAACCATGGGTTATAGACCATATATAGTTAGGAATTAGCATTTACAAAACCTTATTTTACTCACACAAAACCATTGAAATTCCATATATAGTTAGTTGCACTAACTATATATCGCGCACCTGCAATCCACTGCTGATGATGTCACATATTACATCATTCATTACATGGTCAGTGACATCACTGATGACATCACTGATATATAGATATATATATTACCTACTGGCGGTCGCCAGTAGGTATATATAGTTAGGATTTTTTCCCTAAGGGATTTCTGAAAATTCTATGTCTAATAACTTTGGCGTATGTGGATCGAATTGGCTGAAATTTTCTGGAAAATGGCACATTTTGTTTCTGAGCAGCTCCTGGAAATTTGGGGGGTGTTCTGCAAGGGGGGGCTGAGATAAAAGGGGGGTCCCAAAACACGTTTTTCCCATGTTAATTTCCATAGGGCGGTTGGCCTCACTTTTAGCCCGAACGGCTGAATGGATTTCCACCAAACTTGGCAAAATTGTAGGGACTGTTAGCCTGATGTGCCTTTGCTAGGTCTCAATATATGTGCTTCAGTGGATTTTGAGAAATTAACGTTTAAAACAAGATATATATCTGTAACAGCGCTCCGGGCAGCGATCCGGTTAGCGAACTTTTCGCGTATCGGAACTTTGCGAAGCGAAGCTGATTGGCTCTCCGGTGTCTGTCAACATTCTAAACAGTCCGGAGCGGCTGCCATCTTGTCTCTCGGTAGGATCGAGAGACAAGAGGAGACCAAAACAAAGGGGGAAATTACCAAAAGGGGGCATAGTAGATCCTCGTTGACCCCCCTAGGTTTTATGTGGAGGTTTTAAAAGGGCCCAGGAGGGTCAAAAAAAATTTTTTTTTTTTTTTGCGTGGTAAGCGCCAAGTTCGCGAACCGGAAAGCGTTCTGGGCAGCGTACTATAAGGATAAAAGAATGATAGACTTTTCTAATACTGTATGTTAATTATTTGTTGTTTTTGTTTTGTTTTTTTGTTTTCTTTATTTTAATGTTTATTTTTTATTTTGATTGTGTGTCATAATTCATTAAACTTTTAACATTCAATAAACATATAAAAATAAATAATGTGTCAAACAATTTTTGAATTAAGAAATTACAATTTATTTTTCATTTTGTTTTTCAAAATTTAAAAGAAAATCTAAAAAATCGTGACCATTTTTTTCTTCATTTTTTAGTAGAAAATCTACTGCTTCTACGCATTGGACAAGTTCATTATTTATTGTGTCATCGTAGAAGTCCATGTCATCTTGTGTCTGAATTTTTTCTTCTGTTTCAGTTTTCATGTTGTTTTGTTGTTCTTCCATTTTCAATTCTGAAAAATGAATTTTTAAAAAATATATCAGTACAGAAAGGGCATTGTTGGGTTTCAGTACAGATTGGCAGTTTGGTTATTTATATAATGTTTTTTTCACAAAGAAAGGTGTCGCCTGCAATTAAGGTCTATTGCAGGGGGCCCCCTCCTTGGGCCTCCCATGGATGTTGTCAGGAGGTATAGGGGAGGGAGAAGGAGACGCTCCCTCAATTGCAAGGAGACCATTCACAGGCACTGAGGGGGCCCATTGTCCAGCATTTTTGCGCACTCAGTTTTAACTTTTAGACCACAATCAATTCTCACACCTATGAAGGTGTGAGATATGCGTGTGGATTTAAAGTTAAAACTGTGGGGGCGTCAAAATACTGGACAATGGGGCCTCCTCAGTGCCTGTGAATGGTCTCCTTGCAAGGGGCCACTTATGTAAATTGGAGGGGGCTTCGCGCACGTTCCTTTTTAGCCTATGGTCTTGCAAATTCTTGGAATGGCTCTGCCATAACTAAAACAGAGTAGTCTATTTTTTTCTATAAGTATTACAGAGTGATAGAATATAATTCTCAGAAAATGTTTTTCTAATTAGGTTTCAGTACAGAACATACTTAAGTTTTATAAATAATATCTTACCTTTCAAATATAAGTTGAAGTTATCAGTTGATTTTTTGTTGTGCACTTCACGAAGTAGCAGTCAAAATGGCTGTGTTTCCTTCTCTTCCTTTATATATATTCAGGTATATAACCAATCAAATGTCAGGTAATAAAAGTAGAAAATGAAAGTAACATTTTCATTGGTTGTCAATTCCAACACTTCAGATGTGTTTTGTGAAGTAATTTACCTCATGGTACTTAAAGAGGTCTACAGGGTAAATGGCTAAATGAAATTTCAATCAAATTTGTGAAAATGAAAGGGATTGTTATGTAGTATGAGCTAATCTATATTTGGTGAGAGTGTCTCTAGTCGTTTTTCTGTAAATTACTTTCCCACCTTTTTTTAGGGCCGCTTCCCGGAAAGCGGCTCGGTTAGCGAACCTTAAGCGTCACGGGAGTCCACCATTTTGTGTTTCGGTCGCATTAAGATACAAGATGGAGGGCAAATAATGTTTAGAATGGGTAGAAGGGGTCATGGTAGACTTATCTTGACCCCCTAGGTTTTCTGAGGGTGGCTGAGGAGGCTTATATGTGTGGAAAAAAAACATTTTAAAAAAAAATTCCGCGAGGTTAGCTTTCGGTTAGCGAACCGGATAGCGCCCCGGGGAGCGTATTTTGTGGAAAATTAGTGAAAAAATTAAAAAAAATAATAATTGTGAGTGATCAGATGAAGGGTAGCTCTGAGAAGAGCTTTTGGGTTTATGGTACATTTTGGTACCTATAAGTAGGTACCAATGCACAGTCTTAAATTCAGAATGAAAATTCTGTTGCCCTCATCTGAGAAGTGAACTCCATCTCCTCTGTAGATATCTTGCATGTAGTAACGCAAGTTATTGTTGTACAAGGAGCCCATTCCAAGGTCTCTCATGAAAGCTGAAACAGATTTGTTTACATGCTTCCTCGCTTTCTCAATTTGTGGACAAAATTGGTTGGACCACCTCCATTTCTGTCTTTGGCATATATTGGAATATACCAAGGCAGTTTGAGGGAAAAGTGCCATTAATTGCTCAAAGGTGTCCTTTAAAAGCATTTCCAGACCTACCCCAGTCAAAGTGCCCAAATCATTACCTCCACAGTGCACAATTAACAGGTCAGGTTTTGGCAAATGCATAAAGGTTTTCACCAATGGTATCAATTGGTGACATTTTAATCCTCTTTGGCCCAACCACTTAATTTCCACATCTTGTAAATTGAGGTTAGGTAAATTTCTGTTCTCAGCATACCTTTGAGCCCAGTGGATGTAACTATGTCCAACAATCCAGACATTAAACATGGTGGGAGAAGGTTGTGCTGCAGTCAGATGAAGTGTGGTAATGAAAGGGCAGTTGAAACAGTAGGAGTTTGTAAAGAAAAAAAACTGTGGATTTCCAATGCTAATGATTCATTAGCAGTGATTGGTGCATTTCCATTTCTGAAAACAGAAAGTTAGGGTGCATGGATGTGTTCTTTGAAAGATGTAATTTGAATGGTCAAGGAAGAAACATTTAATGAAAGATTGCACTGGATACGCAGGTGCACTGAGAGTTCAGAGTTCAATTGAAACATTGTTGTGTGAATTTGCAAACATGAGAGGTCTTCCAGGAGGTGGTTGCTATGGAAAAAAGGCAGAGAGGGCAGAGCGGGGAAGGGTTTTGATTTGAAAAAAGTGAGGGAAGAGTTATGATTGGCTAATATGAGAGATATGTGAAATGAATATCTGTATTTCTGTGCTTTCAATAGCTGCAGCTTCTGGAGTGCATCCTTTTTCTTCTGCTGAAGACAATTTGGTGTATTTCTGAGACTGTTTTCAAAACTCAAAAAGTATTTGCTAAGGTGAGAAAAGATTTATTTAATTTAGATAGAGAATAGTATGATTTAAGGAGAAAATGATGAAGAAAGCTGTGTTTTTAAAATGTGGCTTTGTCTCTAGTGATATACAAATAGATTTTGTTTCCTTTAGAAATTGTAATTGCATATTCGGTGTAGCATTCTGGCATGCAGTAACACAAGTTATTGTTGTTCATGGAGCCCATTCCATGGTCTCTTATGTAAGCTGAAACAGATAAGTTGTTTTTAAAAACGATTTTTGAAATCAATTACATTTCTGGATATGTACTGCTAGAGCTTCATAGGTTGTTTTGGGTCATATTTATAAGGCATTTGAGTGTCTTTGATGTTATTTTTTCCTTTTTAAATGGAAAGCATTCCTCATGGGGCAAGTGTCTTGTAAATACGCTCCCACCTGTGCTTGGCAAATTTAGATTTTGTTTATGGGAGTTACATAGCCATGTTAATAATGTCCAAAAAATGGTGCTAGGGCATTCCAGAAAACGCTTTCATGTGTCTCAAGGACATTTTCAGTCATTTCCTCTTGAATGCAGGTATACAATTGATTTATATGCTGTGTTTAAAAACGATTTTTTGAAATCAATTACATTTCTGGATATGGACTGCTAGAGCTTCATAGGTTGTTTTGGGTCATATTTATAAGGCATATGAGTGTCTATTATGTTATTTTACCCTTTTTAAATGGAAAGCGTACCTCATGGGGCAAGTTTCTTGTAAATACGCTCCCACTTGCGGTTGGCAAATTTAGATTTTGATTATGGGAGTTACATAGCCATGTTAATAATGTCAAAAAAATGGTGTAAGGGCATAATCAAAATCTCACCTTAAACAAACCTCAGGAGAGATCACACCTTATCGTCATCCTGAATTAATAAATAGATCTATTAAACAGTATCTCTGGTTTACTCCCTATAGCTGTCTTTCTTTTAACATTACTCTCTGTTTACTTCCCTTATACTAACTCTTCTTTTTTTTAAAAAAAATATTTTTTTGGTTCGCTTCAAGTTCGCGAACCGGGCAGCGAACCAAAAGAAATAGAGCTTGCCAGAGTGCTAAACATTCTAGCAATTTTATTTGAAAGGGGAGGTAGTTCTGAAAAGAACTTTTTTTTTAATGTTTTTGTTGTTTTTTTTTTCTGAACATTTTTTGTTTTTTTTGTATTTTTAGAACAGTTTTATGTTTTTTTTGTGTTTTTCATGGAGGGGAAACAACAAAAAACAGGCATTGAAAAGGGCTCAACAGGAGCAAAAAAAAAATTACTGTTTAGGTGGGTTAGGGCACTTATGGTTTTCAAACACCAAGTTGATTAAGTTCACGCTCATGTTCCCACATGAGAGCAGAGCACCACAATATATGCACGTAAACTTCATGTGTTTGAAGTTTGGCTGTATGTTTGGCACAGTTTCCTGTGCCTCTCTTCCTGTCAAAGATATAGTTGATGTTGATCTGGCCACAGGAGTTGTCGGGGGATTATCTTGAAGGTCCCTTAACTCTGCCCGGCTGTATTTTAATGGATGCCACCTGGCCATATGGCGATGCATAGTATAGTTGCCCATACTATACTTTTTGTCAGTGCCTCTAGATAATCTGTATTTGCAGATTAGGCAGGTGGCATATTTGGCATTGACCTTCTTCTCCCCTCGAGGGATTGAGAAAAACTGCCATATGAAACTTGTTTTCCTTTTTGAAACACGGGGCAACTCCTGTATAAATTGAGGTTCATCTGTGTCCTCTTCTTCTAGGTCCTCCTCTTCCTACTCTCTGTTGAAGATGAATTGTGATGGTGGTCCTCTCTTGTCATGAGGAGGTTGAGGTGGTGGTGGGGGTCCACCAGCTGAAGCAACAATAGAAGCCATTGCTGAAATACTGGAAAATGGTCTTTCTCTCACCAAGATGAAAGTCAGAGTGAGGAAAGAAGGAGGGGTTTACATGATTTGGGAAAAGCAAAAGTTCTGAACCAATGAAAAGTGTTATTTTTAGGTCACATGACCTAGTCATACATCATTTGGAAACCAAAAGTGAAATGAACCAATGAAAAGTTTGATAAACAAGTCACATGACCTGTTCCGCTTACGTTACGCGGTGCGCGCCGCGTCCCGGATCGTTTCCTGTTCGCGGTCCGGAACACTTCCGGGAGCGCTAACGCGACGCGTCATAAGACGCATTACGCAACAACGTGATACGTCGCGCTTCCGCGACGCGTCACAGTTGCGCTAAATAAACGTTTACCGGTTCACGGACTAGGTCGCGGCATCAAGTTGAGCTAACGGAAAGCTTCCCGGTTCGCTTACCGGAAGCGAAGAAAAAAAATATTAAAAAAAAAATTATCAATAAACATCTAAAATATATTTTGGGATTTAAAGAAGAATACATTTTACAGCTACAGATGTTAGCTTTTAAAAAACCAATGAAATTCACAGAAAAAACCATAGGTTATAGACCATATATAGTTAGGAATTTGCATTTACAAAACCTTGAAAATTCACTGAAAAAACCATAGGTTATAGACCATATATAGTTAGGGATTAGCCTTTTCAAAACCTTATTTTACTCACACAAAACCATTAAAATTTCATATATAGTTAGTTGCACTAACTATATATCGCGCACCCGCAATCCACTGCTGATGATGTCACATATTACATCATTCATGACATGGTCAGTGACATCACTGATGACATCACTGTTGACATCTCAAATGACATCACTGATGACATCACTGATGACATCTCAAATGGCATCACTGATGACATCACTGATGACAACTCAAATGACATCACTGACAACATCACTGATGATATCATTCATGTGATAATACGATGAACCTCTTCAGACTATAATATAACCTTAGCTACAATCAGTGTAAACAGACACTCACAGACTGTCACTCATCCATGAAGTTACTCATACATCTACTCAGTCATGCAAAGAATCAATCACACCTCCATTTCCTCAACTATACAGTTATACACACCTTACTAATTCAAACATATTCTAACACATATTTAATTTCCTATACGATCCCTAATACAATTTCACAATGATCCATACAGCCACTGACACATTCACTGGCTCTTATGCACGGTTATATATGTCAACTCTCACATGCACTGTGTTTTACATATGTACTTACTTTGACATGTTGCACTGAGATATCCATTCACTCACCAATACACTCATGCACACAGTCAACTGCCCGTGCAGCTGTTTCCACATGCACTTTTGAACCCATACATCTAGTGAATCAACTGCTCACACATCTATGCACAGAGTCATACACCTCCCAGCCACTCATACACATACTCAGTCTCCCATACAAATACTTGGGCAACCAATGAATATCCCATATAGTTACTCATATAGCTACTGATTAACACATTCAGCAGTTTACAGAACAGACATAATGATGCACAAATTAAGACAGTTTAGTCACTAACCCATGCACTCAGTGAGACACATCTAATCACTCACTCATACAGTCAGTCATGCACCTACTAAATCCTTCATCCAGACACTTACACATCCACTCATTCTTCAATATGTAAGACATATCTTAACTTTACAGAAACCTACAGTCACTGGATGTTGTCATCAATGATGTCATCAGTGATGTCATTTGAGATGTCAACAGTGATGTCATCAGTGATGTCACTGACCATGTCATGAATGATGTAATATGTGACATCATCAGCAGTGGATTGCGGGTGCGCGATATATAGTTAGTGCAACTAACTATATATGAAATTTCAATGGTTTTGTGTGAGTAAAATAAGGTTTTGAAAAGGCTAATCCCTAACTATATATGGTCTATAACCTATGGTTTTTTCAGTGAATATATATATATATATAAACACTTCCCAAGATTCACAAAAATCTCACAAGTCCCCCTGGGCGGCCTATCATCTCAGCATGTGGCTCAATCTTGGAACCCCTGGGAGCTTATGAGGACTTCTTTATTAAAGAATTTGTCCCAACCGTGGCATGCTATGTGAGAGATAGCATGTCAATGATTAACTTGGTAGAACGTCTGGAATTTGACACCCTCCATGAGACATTGTGCACGTTAGACGTGGAATCATTGTACACCAACATTCCTCAAACTGCAGCATTACTAGTTAGTCAAAAAATCTTGGATACCTGTCAACGCCCACATAGGGTGCCAACTCTCTTTATCCTCCAATTACTGGAATTATGCTTGACAAGAAATTTCTTTGTTTATGATAACACGTTTTTCCAGCAGGTTAAAGGGACTTCCATGGGGACTATTTTTGCCCCCAACCTAGTGGTACTGTTTATGGACCAAATTGAAACTGGTTCCATATTGACACCATCTAATCCCTTCTTCTCAGGCATCAAAATGTGGAGGCGATATATAGATGACATTTTTCTAATTTGGAACCAGACCATCAAAACATTAACCAATTTTTTACACTGGCTCAATAATAATTGCTGCGGGCTCATATTTACCCTGACCCACGATAAGTCCTCAATAGCATTTTTAGACCTCACCATCTACCACGCAGAAGGTGAACTCCTGACTAGACTCTTCAGGAAACCAACGGAGCGAAATATGCCTCTGTACTACAAAAGTAACCACCCGAGAGCACTTAGGGACTCTCTACCATACTCGCAGTTCCTCAGGATAAGGCGAAATTGCTCCTGTAAAGCAGACTATTTTAGAGAAGCTGCAGTTCTCTCTAATAAACTAAAAGATCAATGCTACCGAATGAGAATAGTCAAGCAGGCTCTGAAACGAGCATGGTACTGTCCACGAGAGGTTTTACTGACGCCAAAAGACAAAGATCAGAAAGAAAGACTCGCATGCGTCACAACCTTCTCGCCCGTTTCTAACAAAATCAAAAAGTCAATCATGAAACATTGGCCAACAATAAATGCAGGCTCAATAAACATTGAGAGACCGCTCTTTGCATTCCGCAAGAGTAAAAACTTAAAAGACCACCTTGTTTGAGCAGCATTACCAATAACACCACAGGGAGCCACACTTGATGCAACCTGGTGCTTACCCCCACTCTTAGGCCATGTTAAATGTCGATGTTGCAATGTCTGTGAATACACAGTGGAGGGCAAGAAATTCACCCCCAATGACACCACGTTTGAAAGAAGTTCATTTTCAAATTGTAATTCTTCAAATGTAATTTATGTCATACAATGTCCTTGCCCAAAACTGTATGTTGGCCAGACCACACAAAAAGCCAAGACATGTATTGGTCAGCACAGGAGCCGTGTAAGATGTAAAACAGCCAACGATGCAGCGCGAATTACGAGCCCAACCCGGCAGTTCGACTCACCTGCTCGGACGAAGGACATTGCACCAGGTAATCCCCCTTGCAAGACGGCCTTAGTTAACCCAGCGACAGAGGCTGTTAATAAGTCATTAATTGATAACTCTTGGTTTTAGAGAAATTTGGGTGGCGGATAAACAGGACCCGACAGGCCAATTGCATCTGTACGGACCCCGTAATTCAGGTAATGACATCTTCTCATACCACTCGAGAATACCCTCACCGGGAATTAATTTTAAAACTTAAAATACTCAATGGGCACCTTCCTCTCCTTCCCTTAGGCAGAGGAATCTTACTCTGAAAGCGCGGTTTACACCAACTTATGTAGGTGGACTCGCCAAACAATACTGATAAAAAGAGCCTATTAATGGGTTAGCCTAATTTCCGAATCCTTTTTAGAAACTTAAGGACAATTCACCTCTGCCCCCAAAAAACACGGTATGAATGCACACGGTTGTTCGATCACTAAGCATGGATTCTCTTAGACGTTGCATGGAAATGATAAGAACTTGAACTGCGATATTCGTTGTGGTCTCTTGGCTGTAACATAGACACCATCTAATGGAGAACCTAGTGTTATCACCAGTCACTTACGCACCCAGTTATGAAAGCCTGGTAATCTCACTTTGCTCCAAACACCAATTAGACCACGTTAAGCCGATTCCGAATTAATTGTAAATATACAAAGTAGTTGGACTGCTTGTCATGTTGGAGTACCCCCTTTCTAATTCAGCCATTGGCTACCATTTTTTGCTTTTCCTTCCTTTCTCTTCCTCCCTAACAGGCGGTTGTATTACATTTCTAGACAGGCATTTGTTTTCAATCCTAGTCCTGATGATGATCCCGTGTAACTAGAGCAAAAGTGGATCGAAACGTCGACTAATGTAGTGCTTTCACAACCTAGCCATTGTGTTGTATCTCAGTTGTGTCTAGCACTTCCTGGCAAACCTTTAATCTAATATTGATACGAAAGTGGCCAGCATTGCTCTCTTTTGCCTGTGAAACTCTTTCTTCTTATATGTTGTTTGTTCTTCCAGAGTTAGGTACATGACTGTGCCTAAAACATTTATTTAATTGTTTCTCATTGTTTAAATAAATACCCTGTCCTGCTGGACAGTGGACAAATATAGACTCCTATTATGAAAACTTTGTCATACAATGACATAGATATAAGGCACATACATTTTTCATGTTTTTCTATTGTTGTGCAGAATTTAAATTTATAAGCCTAGCAGAATTGGTTCACGGAAGTAAAATGGATGTTTCAGAGACTACTGTTAGTAAATATATGAATATACATATTTTTGCTTCTTTTGACAGCACTTTACATGCTACAAAATGGCCGACATGCTGTTTCGTCTGTTGATGTTTTTCATATAATGATCTTAGTCTTGTTATTGGACATATGTTCAACACATCAAAATGTATTTTCTTGCTTTTATGCACAGTAGTGATGCATATTTTGTGAATAGTTGGCATATGATTTCATGCATATAACTCCTGGCGGTCACAGTACTTGACCTTTGACCCTAAACGGTAGCTCCTGGAAGTGTACAAAGGATATATCTTTGTAACAGTGAAATTGTTTTTGCAAAGTGAGGTATCTTTGGAAAGGTCATTGTCTGGTCTCACAGGTCAACATGTCAAATTTTATAAGAGGTGAAAAAAAGTGACCTTTGACTCCTAATTACACGTTTTTTTAACCTTTTTTCTGTTTATTCAGTTACCCTTGGATCAATTTCAACAAGTGTGGCATTAGTGGACTCAACATGCAAAGTACTATTTTTGTCCTTGTTCAAATTATTGTAGAGCTCATAATATTTTACCTTTGACCTCTATTTGCCCTCATTGTAGGTGCTTTACGTTTTTTTTCTTCCCATTATGGTTAGAACATTGTTTACAAGTGTTGCAGTGTTTCAATTGTAATGATAAGAACTTAAATTTGTGTTCATTAAATTGGTGGGGGGGGGTCATGTGGTTTGACCGTTGACCTCTATTTACACAGTTCTAAGTGTTTTATGGTCATTTATCCATTATTGTTAGATCATTTGTTAAAAGTAAGGCAATATTGGAATTGTAATTATGAGTACATACATTCTCCTTAGTTACTGTGTGAATTTTGACCTTTGACCTCTAATTATACTTGATGAGGTATATCAAGGTCGTTATTGCACTACCCTTGGATCATTTGTTATTATTGTTGTATTATTGCAATTGTCTTGATAAATACTTGCATTTTCATTGGTGTTGGTGGATCATGTCTGTTGATCTTTGACCGCTAATTACACTTTTCTAAGTCTTTCAATGTCATTAATGCATTACTGCTGGATCCTTCTTGCCCCTACACCTCTACTTGCCTCTGCCATCATTGGTCTCTCGTCTGCAACCTCTGGTACCACGCCTGTAGACTTTTTGTCAAAAGTAGAAACTCCTTTGAGAAGCATTGGGCGCCTGGCGCTTAATTGGCACCCTGTACTTGTCCACCCCTGTGCCCCAGGTGGTGTATGTCTGGTTCTGCTTTGAAGGCCCCCTCTGTGCTTGAGCTAACCCCCAAAGTATAGCACCTGCAACCGATCTACTTATCTGAAAGCAGTGTGGCTTTAGGCACTTACAGTCTCAATTGGAAAGCATTGGGCCAATCTCCGACTTTGACATCTGCACCCAGTTGCCCCTGTGCCACTGGTGGTGCAGTTTTGGTACTCTCCTTACCCTTTCCTCTAGCTGACCTTTGGCCTGAAGACTGAAACTGCAAGTGTGGTACTTACCTGTTTTACTGCTATATTGTTTCCACAATAGGATATTGAACTGTTCTGAAAATATTCTGTCAACTTATGAAAGTGAAAAGTATTTTTATTTATAAACATACTTACCTGATTGTGAAGATCCTAGACTTGAAATAAAATACAAAGTATATTTTCTAAAATTGTTGTGAATCTCATTTTTGAGTCGTGTCCTTTATTGATCCCGGTTGTGAAATACATGTCTTACAGTCCTCTGTGTTAGGCCTAATGCTGCTTGCCAACACTACCACGAATAGAGCATTTTCGGTTCAACATTGAGCTCTGTACACTTGGATACCCCTTGGACTCTGCATGGTATTATCACCTAGTGGCAATATCACATACGGAGCCAGCTTTCTACACTTTTCCACCAGGTCCTAACCCACCGTCTCGGGACTGTTGGGGTTAAAGGCAGAGCTCTGAAGTGGCTATCGTCCTTTCTCTCCCGACGCTCCTACCAAGTATGGGAAGGCGAAAGCCGCTCCCCCTCCATCCCCCTCCAGTGCGGCGTGCCTCAGGGCTCCTCCCTGAGCCCCACGTTGTTTAACGTTTACATGGCCCCACTGGAGGAACTCGTCTCACCCTTCGGAGTCACTATCGTCAGCTATGCTGACGATACACAACTGGTGGTGACACTCTCCCACCCCAAGCTTGAGCCCTCCAATCTCCACGACTGCCTTTCCAACGTATATCAGTGGATGAGTGACTCTGCTTTGAAGCTAAATGGCTCCAAAACAGAGATCCTGCTCCTAGGACAAAAAACTACGAACCTCCCCTCTAACATCTGGCCCGCCTGCATGGGTGAACCCCCCTTTCCCAAGAAGGAGTTCAAGAGTCTCGGAGTGTGGCTTGGGACCGACCTTACCTTCAGGACCCAGGCTAGAAAGACGGCCGGCACTTGCTACGGTCTACTTAAATCTTGCAGGAAGGTAATTCCACTTCTACCTTTCCAGTCGCGCCTCATGCTGAACCAGGGCCTAATTCTATCTAGGCTGGACTACAGCAATGCCATCTACCTGGGCGCCCCAGAATCCACTCTTCAAACCCTGCAAAAAGCCCAAAACGCCGCCGCTCGACTCCTAACAAACACCCCGGCCAGATCATCGGCCAAGCCCGCTCTTAGGAAGCTGCACTGGCTCCCGATCAGGGAAAGGGTCATTTTCAAGGCCCTCTGTCTTGCCCACAAGGTTCTTCATAACACCGGCCCTCCCATACTAAACAACTGGATCACCCCCTACAGACCCACTAGAGCGCTTCGCTCGGAGCACGGAAACCTCATTACGATCCCCAAGGTGAAAAAGGCCCGCATAGGTGGCCGCCGCTTCTCGGTAAACACCGGAAACAAGTGGAATGCACTCCCTCTGAGCCTCAGAACAGAACCCAATCTCCTCCGGTTCAGAAAAGCCCTCAAAACTCTCCTCTTCCCCTAAACTGTCACTTCTCCGGACTACACCCCTTCGTGAGTAAAAAAGGTTTTAGCGCTGGGATACCCACTGGGTGACTACGCGCTCTACAAAACTTTAAATAAATAAATAATTCACTTTGAAAACTCCTTTTAAACTTTAAATAAAACGTTTCATTTATCATGTACAAAATTCAACTTTCATTACACATGATGAAGACAGGTATTCAGGCTAACCTTAACAAATCTGTAATACAAAGATTTTCCTAACCGAGTTTAACATCATGACATCAATCAGGAAGATCCTGCCCCTACTTCCTCCTGCCTCCCAGAAACTGTTAATCCAAGGCCTTATTCTATCAAGGCTGGATTACAGTAACACCATCTACCTAGGCGCTCCCGAGGCAACCCTAGACAAATTACAGAGGATCCAGAACGCCGCGGCTCGGATCCTTACCATTTCTCCGGCCAGAGCTTCGGCCAAACCAGCCCTGAAACTCCTCCACTGGCTGCCAGTGAGAGAGCGGGTAAAGTTCAAGGCTCTTTGTCTGTCTCACAGACTTCTACAAAGCAAAGGCCCCCCTATTTTGAGAAAATGTATCAGGCCCTACAAAGCCCCAAGAGCCCTCCGATCCGATCAGGAATACTTTATCACCATCCCCAGAGTCAGGAAGGTGCGGACGGGTGGGCGGCGCTTTTCTGTTAACACTGCCCGCCTTTGGAATTCACTACCCCGCGACCTTAGAACGGAACCAGACTATCTCCAATTCAGGAAGCGGCTAAAAACGCACCTTTTCCCCTGATCTGACTTCCCCCCGCTCCAGTGACCCTCAGATATGTGGATCTTAGCGCTGGGATACTTACGGGTGACTACGCGCTTTATAAAACCTAATCTAATCTAATCTACATAATGCATTGCATACGAATTTTGTACATCCTATCGTTAGGGGCCAACGGCAAGGTCTTAACCGGTGTCAGATCCCTATCACCAAATTTCCGCCCTCTCGTGTGAGTGGCGAATCCGCAGAGGGCTTTACCCTCGTAGCAAACTGTAACTTCCCTTGTCATTGGGGCCCCCTTTCACTCGGCGCCATCTTAAGGTTGTCCGAGTTCCCGTGTGGGCTATCCGTAAGAAGGACAGCGTGGACTCTACCCCCCCCCCCCCACCCCCTTTCCCCGCACTCTTCCGCCGCAGCGGATATCCGGCCCCCGGGAAATTTGTGGGAGGGGCATATAGCCGTCTCCCCCTGGGAGGGGCCTATGGCCGTCTCCCCCTGGGCGATCCCATCCGTAATGGGTGCCGCCCCCCGTAGGAGGGGCCAATGGCCCCCTCCCCCCGGGCGCTCCCATCCATAATGGGAGCGCCACTAGGGACCTTAAAATCACTGCGCACCGATCATGACCTTACCGCCCGACCGAAGACTAAATAAATACGACAGTTAGTTACCTACTAGTGGGAAAAAACCTATGCTTAATCTCGTATCACAGCTAGATATATCCCTCACTGCTACTCCCGTCCCAGAATAGTATCCAACATACTATAAACATTGCTTCAAAGGAGAAAAGGTCCTATAACAGAGAAACCATTTTACATACAGTTCATTGCACTTCTACAAAGGAAAAAAGGCCTATAGACAAGTATTCAGTTGCATACACAATCTTGGAATCAATCTATAAAGGGATAAACGGCTTAAACAAGACGCGTTTATGCATCACAATCAATTGCGAATCCCAATTTTGCTTATTCACAAACTTCTGCTACAGGGGCTGGTGGGTGGGTCAAAAACTGCAGCTTGTTCCCTTGAGGGCTCACGAGCGAAGAGTGGTGCAGCCTTCAGAGCGCAGGAACAAGAGGACGCCTGCCTGGATTCCCGCGTCCTCTATCCAGCAGCGGGAAGGCAGGGCAGCATCCCCATCTCGCCCAAAAGTGCGCGGACTTCCGGGCGGATGTTAGGACAACCCTCTTAAAAGATGGGGGCGTGCTCCAACCACACCACTTTATGCATACCGGCCGGGGCCTCGCCCCCCCGCCTGCAGAGGTTTCACGGGCGATCGGGGCACCCAGCCATACATTTGGGGTGACCGAGAGGTCTCGCCTTTCCATTTGCCATTCACGTATGCCTACAATCAAACACCAATGTGCACAGACACCCATAGATCCCACTAATTTAGACATACCTACAAGTTGAATATTGTTGACAAATTAATTGCTTGATTTATCCTTACAGAGAACCCTTTCTTTGCAATACTGTTAAATGCCCAGGTTTTAGACAAGTTATTCACCCCCTCTAATTTGCTTAATCAGATCCCCCAGGATATAGCGGCATGGATTCGCAAATTTAGCGGCACAAAAATGGAAATTTAGCGGCGCAAATATGGAAATTTACCGGCAATTTTGCGGCATTTTATTTGGCCATTTTTCCTACAACAAACACAGATAGCTTCATGTTGTTAAATAACTAGAAAAACTATGTATATTTGGTTTATTTACAATGTAGACTCTTTGGCTTCAAGGCTACATATAGGTCATAAACATGTTAATGAATAAATGCCCCAAAAGCAATGCTCCCCAGGGATCGTCACACACTGGGCAGGCAGAAACACACTGTGAGGTAGTAGTATTCAGTAGGCAGATATTTAAAGCATGTCTTTGATTGGCAGCATGCAGGATTAACATTTGTTGTCAGGGCTGGCTTTAGGGTAGTGCGGCCAGTGCCAATTCAGTGGTGGTGCACCCTGGGACCACGAGTCCCATCAGGGTGATGCGGTGAGCGCAGCAGGTTCCCTCAAAAAGCAAAAGACTGCACGTCAGCAGCCCAGAGCAGCAAAACAGCGTTACAGGCGTCCCGCGCTGCGTGGAGCAAGTTGGCACTTTATAACACGGTGTCAGCGCCTCCCGAATGCAGCAGATGTGCCCAATTCAGTGGTGGTGCACCCTGGGACCACGAGTCCCACCAGGGCGATGCGGTGAGCGCAGCAGGTTCCCTCGAAAAGCAAAAGACTCCCCGTCAGCAGCCCAAGGCAGCAAAACAGCGTTACAGGCGTATTTATTATGCCATTGTAAATCTACACATCTACACATTTAATTAGCTTGTCAATATGTTATGTTAATTTCGATTTATATAGCGCCAAATCACCGACAGGTCTCTTAGCGCTTGCTTTGGGAACCCCTCCTGGCTTTCCCTGCGAGATAACCCCTACTGGGCATCCCCAAGGTGAAGGCCAGGCATCCCATTGCGGTAGGGGCGTAGTGGAGATTAAGCAAGCTATTGCCCAGAGTTGCAGAGTGTGAACTCATGATTCGAGTAGGCACCGAGGCGAGAATTATCAAGTCCATGGATATTTTGAGTTCAAGACCCTGCCGCGTCGGGAATTGAACCCTGGTCCCGGGTCTGACCTCTGCAACAGGGTCTGCCTCCTCTAACCAGTGAGCCACACTTCTCCATAATATAGTGATGGCATTCTTTAGTCAATATTGAGGCAGCTCAATAGTAAAAAAACAAACTATACTGAGGTACTACACTTAGTCATATATACTCACCTTGATATAGTGGTAGTAGATATTCTTCAGTCAATACTGCTGCAGGTCGATACTAAGAAACCCGACATCGTTCTACAACACCAAGACAGACATGCACTCTGACTAGGCTAGTCAGTGAGTACACGTCTGTCTTGGTGCCAGTCTAGGGAATGTCGCTGAGAAGACTCCGATGTTCGGCCCCAACCCCCACCCCCACCTCCCACCTGCTCGTCGGGCACCTAGCAGTCCGAGCTCTGAAGTGTCAAAGATGGCTCATAAAGCTAAAAAAAACACACACACACAAACTGATAAATAAACTTTATGATAAAATGACCCGGGATTAATTTATTTTGAAAGTTTTATAGAGCGCGAACAAGATCCTTGCGAATATCAGAGCGCTTTACACATAGAGGTTATACACACAATTAGATCCAAATTATCACAAGAGACATAATTTCTTTTCTCATACAAAGCTAATCTCCTGTAATTCCATTTTTGTCCATTCTCTAAGAGGACATGCCATGTATGAACTTCTTTCTCATATGAATTATGCTAAATGTCTGCTATTCACATTTCCTGATCCTTCTAGTCTTTTACCAGCTGTTCTAAGAGCATATTATTAATGGAGGACCGGCAACACGTTCCTAGAAATAACCAGAAAACAATATGATGAGGACATCATTATTTTTGCAAAGCGTATGCAACTGAGGTGCTGACTATCTAAGTGTGGCTCAAGGAAACGCTTTTGTTGATGTATTTTTAATATTATTGATACACAACCCTCTCCCCAAAGAACAGCAAGCACTGTCCATACCATAGTATAACATGCATTGGCAAAGCCAAAGGCCTGGCTTTGACTACCAACTTTTGGATTTACCAATGTTTGTGAAAAAAATGTAACACTGCATAAGGAGACTTATTTTTGTGCGTATCTATACATTATGCAAGAGCAGATTGCCATCAGTCACAGAGAGGTAAGCCATTGGAAAAGTGGGCTGAAACTATATACTCCATTGTGTGTGTGCTGGTGGCAGAACAAAAATGTTAATGACACAATGACAGACCAATAGATAAAGAGAGTTGAGCGAAAACCCTTACAAGTATATTTATTTTATATATGTAAGTAAGTTCTTTATTGTTCGGTTAATTAAAACCATTACAATATGTGGCATACTACAACATTTAAAACAAAATTCTTAAAATATATAGGAAATAAATAGGAAAAGGAAAGGGAAAGGAGTTAAAAGAAAGGTTTGCGTTACAAGGAGTCCGACCAGTCATAGCAGGATTTGCTGCGATATATGATATATATGATTTTTTTTAAATCAAAATATCTTGGCTAGCCCTAAAGCAAAAAACAATACAACTGGACAAAGATATAAAAAACTTACCAAGAAGCTCCGATCAAAGAGCTGATCTACGTCTGTGATTGGACTCTGTCACTCTCGCCTTTGATTTTGCTGGGGTGTGAATAAGACTTTTTTTTGCAAGGTTTCAAGAATTCTGTCAATAATTGACATCTGCCAGTTTCTAAATCTATAGCTGGCCTGCACCTCATCCAAGCAATTCGGCTTAGTGACCCGTAGCATTTTCAAAAGAAGTGTGCTATTATAAAAATATTGACTGTGGAGCTGCAGGAAGGAACCCGTGGTATATTATGAACTTTGCAAACATGGACTGGGTAAAACTCCATAGGGACTCGGCTTGCAACCTTGTCAGGATGCTTAAACATGGTAGCTCATTACAACTGTGCACGTGATGGTTATCATACAAGCTTACTCCTCATCTGCATTAGGCCACGCCTAATTGAAGAACAGAATGCTATTATAAACTCATTGTCTTACGTTGACTGCTATATTAATTTGAGGTCCTAGGTGATCACAAATGAGCAGAATTGGGTAAATCAACACAGAGCTTTTAAATAAAGCGCACTGAACAGATTAAGCGATTTATCAGCAAACAGGGCTGTATGAATGTTAAAGAATGTTAAAGTAACCCTAGTTCACAGACAAAGAAGCTGAAAAAAAGCCCAAATAGGATACTCCCTTAGTATATAGACCCCCCAGGATATATCAGCATGGATTAGCTTTTGTAAAAATGCCGCGATTTCTAAAAAAGTGCCGATTTCGCAGGCACTTTTGTAAAAATCGCTGCATTTTACAAAAGTGCCGATTTCACGGCTAATCGCGGAATGGCGTGTCAAAAAGCACCCACACCAGGCAACTTGGGAGGGAGGGCGCAGGGACAGGGGTTAAAGCAGACCAGAAACTTGAGCGTGGAAAAGGCCGCTTTATTAGGAACAGGTGCACATTACAAAACTAGACCTCACTAAATAAATAAATAAACCTGACCCCCGCTGCCACCCCCTCCCCTAAAAGTTTCATGGCCCCTCCCCCACCCATGCAATACAACATTTCAAACATTATAACAACATTATAAAACATTACATCATCATTAATAAACATAACGTCATCATATCAATCCCAATAACTTACACATACCAGGCCCATCCTTAACCAATCACCTGCCTGCCCCTTCACCTCTGTCAAACCCCCAAAACATATGATCATCCAACCAATGACCAACTTATCCTTTCCCTGTCGCTAACACAAACCTGAACAACAATCAACCAAAATCTGACACCAACTGCCCAGAAACAACTAGACCCCGCCACCCAGGAAGGAGGCGGGGGGAGCAATACTACCCACCCCGCCCCCCTTTTTGCCCCCCCAATAGGAAAAAAGGGGGTATGAAAACGAAACACTCAACGCTGCATGGTCAAAGCCCTCACCAAAACTTCTCTTAACTCCAACAAATACAGGTCCATGCCTATTCTGGAAAAATGGACTCCATCGTCCCTAAAAAACTAAACCGCCTCAAAACTAATCTCTCTGTGGGAAAGTCTCCCAAAACCCAGCTGTCGGGAAAATCGAGAAACCTCGGCATTCACCTTCTTTCTGGCCCTGTCAACTGCTCTCGGGTTCACCCCTCCACGCCAAATCCTGCGGGGTATCAGTTCGGTCCAAAAAAATATGGCAACCAGCCCAACGTTCCTTTATTAAACTTAAATCCCTCTTCATTGCCTGGAACAAAACAACCCCTTTAGTTGCACAGAGATCATTCTCGCCTAAGTGGATTACTAAAATATCTGGACAACAATTCCCAACCAAACCTTTGTTAAGACACGGAATTAATTAATTCCAAAGCATCCCCCCTTTACCCTTCCAAACAACATTAAACATTTCATCGTTAAATCCCAACAATTCTCCAAAATAACTTTGGGCAGCCTTAACCCGGGCCCACTTGACGAATGAATGGCCCACAATCCACACCGTCACCGCTTGGGATCGGGGCCCAGCCACAGAACCTGTAAAAGAGAAAACAATGAATGCTCAAGGAAAAGAGGATGACGCATGCGCCTCCCCCGCATCTCCCCGCACATAACGCTGAAAGCACTTAGATGTATCTTGTACTCAGCGGCCGCTCCCACTCGCTCCCTGCCTGTCCAGAGAAAGTGCCTCGGCGTTTTCCTAGCGCCTGGTATCGTTTACATTGATTTATTTATTTATCTGTGCTCCTACGTAGCGGTAAAATAATTAATTAATTTGCGCTTAACTTAATTTAGGCATTTCTGAACGACGACTGTGCCCCTGCTTTGTCCCGCGCTACCCTACCGCCATTTGCTGTTGCTGTTGTGTTTACCCTCTCCCCGTGTCTCCTCCCCGCGCCCGCCTCCCAGCCGACCCTCCCACACTCCGCCCCCTCCACTATCCATTTATGGACAGATGGACCTACGCGCAGCGTCCACGCGCTACGTACACGCCGAAGGTGCGCCAAAGGTAAGCCCGTCTACGCCCGTCCGCGCCTGGACCGCGCCCAGCACCAGACCCCCTGGCCTCCGTCCCTCCCAGCCCCCCCGCATTACCTACGATGCCGCTTCCCTCCTAGCCCTTAACCCCGGTCGCGCTCCCAACTGCGTCCAAGCCGCCCCCGGATACACCCATGGACCCTTCTCTTGCTACTCCTGCAAATTCAGCGGCACCGACAACATCTCGGCTACGACCACACCACAGACTCCCGACCCCACCCACCTACAATGCATCCTTCTCAACACCCGATCGGTCCACAGACACGCCATTGACCTATGGAATCTACTAGACACCATCTCTCCAGACGTCGCCTTCCTTACGGAAACATGGATGAACGCTTCCTCCGCACCAGACATCACCATTGCCATCCCTGAAGACTATAAGATCACTCGCAAGGACCGTACCGGCACAGGAGGAGGAATCGCTATCGTCCATAAGAAATCAATCCGCATATCAACCAGCTCGGACGCCAACCTCGCCAACTCCGAACACCTTCACTTCCAGATCCACGTCGACCCCAAGACTACACTCAGAGGCACCCTCCTCTACAGACCACCAGGACCCCGCGCAAAATTCAGTGAAGACATCACGGACTTCATCACTCCACACGCGCTCCCCTCCAAAGACTACATCCTTCTGGGAGACCTCAACTTTCACCTTGAAAAGAACAACGACCGCAACACCGCCACCCTTTTGGACAACCTCGCCAATCTCGGACTTAAACAACTTGTCACCACCTCCACCCACATCGCAGGTCACACACTCGACCCCATCTTCACATCCAGCAACCATGTCTCCTTCAGCCACACCACAGACCTCCTCTGGACTGACCACAGCTGCGTCCACTTCACCTACAACAAACCAAAACCCAGCATCCACCTCCAACCTACCCTGCAAAGAAACTGGAACAAAATCACCACGGACCAAATCTCCGCTTCGCTCCTTCAAAACACCCCAGCCCTCTCATCCAACGCTAACGAAGCCGCCGCCAACCTCACCATCTGGCTATCCAAAACCGCTGACACCCTAGCGCCACTGAAAAAACGTCAAAACAAACCTGGCAGCAAGAAGGCCTCTTGGTTCAACGATGATCTCAAGAAGTCCAAGAAACTCTGCCGCACCCTTGAAAAGACCTGGAAAAAAGACCCAACCACCAGCACCAAGGACGCCTTCAAAAACGCCACCCGCATTCACCACCAACTAATCCGAAAGGCCAAAAGAACAGCATTCAAGGATCGACTTGACAACAACGCTCACAACAGCAAGGAACTTTTCAACATCGTCAAGGAATTTTCCAATCCCTCGGCCAACTCCAACGACATCACCCCCTCTCAAACCCTCTGCGACTCCCTAGCCTCATTTTTCCACAACAAAATTGCAGACATCCACAACAGCTTTGACAACCAACCCGGAAACCAACCCACCCTACCAGTTGCTGATCATCCTCCCCCGGCGAACACCCTTAACGATTGGAACCCAATCTCCACTGAAGACACCATCCGCCTAATGAACTCCATCCACTCAGGATCTCCCACAGACCCATGTCCTCACCACATCTTCAACAAAGCAGACTCCGTCATAGCACCGCACCTCCGAGACGTCATCAACTGCTCCTTCATCTCCACCACCTTTCCGGCAGACTGGAAACACGCTGAACTCACCGCCCTTCTGAAAAAACCCACAGCGGACCCCACCGAACTCAAAAACTACCGCCCCATCTCGCTCCTACCATTCCCGGCCAAAGTCATCGAGAAAGCTGTCAACAACCAGCTCGCCGCCTTCCTCGAAGCCAACAAATCCCTCGACCCCTCATAATCCGGATTCAGAGCAAAACACAGCACTGAGACCGCCCTCATCGCAGCTACAGACGACATTCGAACTCTACTGGACAATGGTGACACCGTCGCCCTCATCCTCCTTGACCTCTCTGCAGCATTCGACACAGTTTGCCACAAAACACTGTTACAACGCCTCAATAACATCGGAATCCAAGGAAAAGCACTTGAATGGATCACCTCATTCCTCTCCGGAAGAACCCAGAGAGTCCGTCTTCCACCATTCACGTCAGAGGCCTCTGAAGTCATCTGCGGCGTACCACAAGGATCCTCTCTCAGTCCCACCCTCTTTAACGTATACATGAGCCCCCTCGCGGCCATCGCACGCCAACACAACCTCAACATCATCTCCTACGCGGATGACACGCAACTGATCCTTTCTCTCACCAATGAGCACCGCCAAAACTAACCTACACGAAGGAATGAAAGAAGTTGCCGAATGGATGAAACTAAGCCGTCTGAAACTGAACTCAGACAAAACATCCTAGGTACATCCCCATCTGCATGGGACGACTCCTGGTGGCCGGAAGCCCTCGGAAAAGCACCCATCCCGACAGACCACGCACGGAACCTAGGCGTCATCCTGGATTCTTCACTTTCAATGAACAGACAAGTCAGCGCCGTATCCTCTTCCTGCTTCAACATTCTTCGCATGCTCAAAAAAACATTTCGCTGGATCCCCTCCGACACAAGGAAAACAGTCACCCACGCTCTGGTCACGAGCCGACTGGACTATGGAAACACCCTCTACGCAGGTACTACCGCAAAACTCCAGAAGAAACTCCAACGAATCCAAAACGCCTCAGCCAGACTCATATTAGACATCCCACGCAACGAACACATCTCTGGCCACCTTAAAGACCTCCACTGGCTTCCCGTCAATAAGAGAATCACTTTCAGACTGCTTACCCACGCACACAAATCACTCTACGACATCGGTCCAGAATGCCTCAACTCACGACTGTCCTTCTACACCCCCTCCCGCCAACTACGTTCTTCCAACCAAGCCCTCGCCACTGTACCTCGCATCAACAAGACCACCATGGGAGGCAGATCCTTTTCATACCTAGCTGCTAGAACATGGAACTCACTCCCCGCCTACCTTCGCCTTACCCAGAACCACCTAGCATTCAGAAAGCAACTTAAAACTTGGATATTTGACAAGTAATCCCCCCCCTTCCTAAGCGCCTTGAAACCCTCTGGGTATGTAGTGCGCTATACAAATTCTTTGACTTGACTTGACTTGACCAGCGGCCCAACTTCATGATGTCCCCTTCAGACCAACCCCTGTTATGCGCTTCTGTTGCCGCACCAATACAAAACGAGTGTGTGCCGAATTGGTCCCCATCCAAACCAATCTGCTGCAGCGCTTTACGCAAAACCATGCGCAATTGGTACGCTGTAACCGGAGCTTTGTTAACGTGCTGGAAAACAAGATCACCTTCAGAACCCCCTGATAAATTGCGCCAGTGGCGAGCCAACGGCAACGGACATGTATTCTTAGGGGAACGCGCTTCCAACCACACCCCTTTACCCAATTTCCTTTGATCAGTCTTGGAACAAGAGAGCCACACATAAACACCCTCTTCGGAGCAAAAAACATCTCTCCAGCAAATACCAACCTTAGCTTTAGAACCCAACAATTCTTAAACACGAAAAGCCCCAAAGAACATAAAGGCCATCAACATGGAAAACAAACAAGCTTTGAAATCATCGCTACAAACTGAAGACAAGACATCTAATACCCGAGCCAATGTCTGCCAAGATAAAGCAGCCCTAGACATTGTGGAACCTCCCCGCTCCCTGGCTCAACCCTCCAGCATTCTCTTGCCAATCTCACCAGCTGACGGAGAATATCCCCAAAAAAGTTTACCCATGAAGGATATCCCTGCCAACTTTCCTGTGATGGTGACTCTAGACAAACCTTTATCCATAAGGTCCAAAATAAAGTGAATCACATCCTCTGAATGGCGCCAAACTTCCTCACGCCTGGACGCCCCTGATTCCAGGAACTCCTTCCATGCCAAAGAATAAGCTGAACGCGTGGACATAGACAAAGAACCTACCACCAGTTGTAATACCCGACGTTGCCTACGTGCCACAGATGAATCGGCATTGGGGTCGGTGATCTGTCCGCCTCCCTGGCCAGTCCACAGAATCTCCCCCACAGCGAACCAGACAAAGCATCCGCTATGTCATTGTCCACACCAGGAATGTGTAAGGCTCGAAATGCAATGTCATGCTTCAAACAACCCAAACACAAAGACTGTTATTAGCTTCAGAACCTGCTCATCTCTGGCTGACTGCTGATTCACAATCTCGACCACCGCCATGTTGTCCACACGAAAAAGTACTTTTTTGTGTGCCAAGTCCTCACCCCACAGAGTCAAAGCCACCAGCAAAGGAAAAAGCTCAAGAAATGTTATACTCCTTTCCCCATTAAACCATTCTTCCGGCCATCTCTCCGCACACCATCTCCCATTCCAGTACAGGCCAAAACCCTCACTGCCCGCAGCGTCAGAAAACATCTGCACATCCCACTGAAAATCCATATCTCTGACCAAAGGCACACCATGAAAGGAGGTAAGGAAAAATTTCCACATCCGCAAATATTCTTTGACTCCTGCCGACAGACGCACACGATGGTGCGGCAAGTGTGGTTCAGCCAGAGCCCTGCCCAACCGCCAACAAAAAGTCCTCCCCGCTCTCACCACTCTGCACGCAAAATTAAGGTCCCCCAGCAACACTTGAATCTCTTTCACCTGCACCTTCTGTTTCAACAACATACCACTCAATAGTTCCAGCATTTTTGTTTTCTTATCCTCCGGCAGGCCAGCCTGCATCGCCACAGAATCAATTTCAATGCCTAAGAATGATAATACTGTGGCAGGACCCATAGTCTTCTCAGGATCCAAAGGCACGCCTGGTTCCTCCATGAGCCCATGAAAAGTGTCCAGAGCTGCCTGGCACTCCGCGGAGCCCGGGGAACCCACAAAAAATAAATCATCCAAATAGTGCGTAACCAGGGCGTGACCAGAATGGTGTGTGAAATGCCACTGCAAAAAAGTGCTGAAACATTCAAAAAGAGCACATGACATGGAACAACCCATCGGCAATGCTTTGTCCACGTACCATTTCCCTTCAAAATGAATACCCAGAAGACACCAGTCATCTGGATGGACTGGAAGCAGCCGGAATGCAGGCTTAATGTCACACTTAGCCATCTCAGCAGTTGTGCCTGCGGTCACAACAAGTGACATGGCCACGTCAACTGAGGAATATGAAACCGAAGCAGCCTCCTCATCAATGAAATCATTCACAGAAGACCCCTCCGGCCATGGTAAATGCTGAATAAGTCTGAACTGTCCCTTCTCCTGTTTAGGGACCACACCAATTGGTGAAATAATCAAATCTTGGATCGGCCAGTCATGAAAAGGGCCTACCATCCGACCTTCACGCACTTCTTTACTCAATTTCTCTCGCACCACTGCCTTATGCTCGAAAGCTGACTTTAAGTTGTCTGTCCAACGTCTCTGCCTTGGCCCCAGGTAGCCCAAACGAAAACCAAATTGAAAGCCCTCCAAGAGCTTCTGCTTAACAGCTGCGTTCTCATAATCCTGAAGGGCCCGTTGTAACTGCGGCAGCTTAACTGGTGTGAGAGCCCTTTGGCCCAGAGCCCTGCGCGGCTCTACCTCCCCGGCCCCCTTTAAACTGCTGTGACGATCCTGCCGCACCTGAACTTGTCTGGTTCCCTTGTTGGCCACCTCCCGGCTTGGGCCCCCAGCATTTAAACAAAGGGTGTCGCCTTCCACAGCCTGAGCACTCATGCCTATATTTGCAATACTCTCTGGTGCACAACCCCTTATTGAAGTCCCAGCAAGCACCATTTCCTGATTGTGAACCTGAACCACTCCCCACCCCTCCCCAGGTGAGCTTCCCCTGAAAGGGCTGATAAATTAAATTGAGACTGCTGGCCGTAAAAATGGTCTTGCCCCCAGAGGCTTCCCCCATCGTATGCTGCCATAAATCAGTATCCAACTCCCCCCACTTTGCTTCCGAGTCCCATGCCATCCTTGCCCTAAATTCATCATCATACTGGGCCCAAGCATATCCCCCACCAGTAAGCTGCGCTTTCCGTATCACATCCATGTATTTAAATATAGAAACGCTGCGCTCTGGAAATTTCTCACAGTAAACACTTGCATAAATGAGAAAAGCCGCTGTCCAATTCTCAATCGTCGGTGGTACCTTTGGGCGTTTTGCTCATACTCCTCTTCCTTTGAGCCTTCTTTAGACCTAACTTCACGGTGAAGGAGCTTCAATATCTCCACATACTCACCCTTCCAAATGCGCTCTTTCGTTGCCAACATAAGAAGAGCGCCCAAAGGTTTAGTGACTCCCATATATGGCAATTCTTTTAATTTTCAACTCTTTACTGTGCAGTGGGTCTTTAACTCCTTCTACAGCATCCGTATTTGTACCACTTTCAGTCTTACCTTCAACTGACCCAACACTGACCTCCGTACTTACACCTGTATCCTTAACATATCTCCCTTTCAACAATCTCCCTTCCCCAACCCCCCAACCCCCTCCGCTGCCGTCCCCACAGACACCATTTTTGGTTTGGCCTGTGTAAGTGCTCTCTCACCTGGCTCTAAAGGAATTGTCTTTGCCGCCTCTGTCCGTGGCGCAGAAAAATCCAACATGGTCCTTCCTCAAGGAGCCCTACTGGATGGGCCTTGCTCTCGTCTCTCCTTTGACTTTTTTGCAACTGACACCTGAAAAACACTATGGGACACATGAGAGGACTCAATTCTCCTTCCTCAGGAGTGTCATCATCATAGTCCAAAACCACTGGCTCCATCTCCAGAAGCCCCACATTTTCATGTACCACAACACCTCGGGTCTTACCCAACCCGTCATTAGAAACATTAAGCTCAGACTGAATAGAATATCTTTCTGGAGGGGGAGCAGACTGTACACGCCTGTATCTTCCCCCGCTACATCTGTAGCTCCATAGCCAACGGCAAGGTCGACCACCTAGACCTGCTATTCGTTGGGGCCAGTGAGGTTGGGCAATACCTTCGTGTGCTGACCGCGACGGGATCCCTCGGTGGAATAGAGATCGCCGCACTAGGCTCTCTCCTCACTTCACCTCGGCGAAATCGGACTGGACCACCCCCCTTACCGAGTCTGGACCGCCGAACTGATCTACGACCTGAAAAGATAAAGTTTGGACTGGTGTGCTGGGGCCCCTCATAACAAAACCTGTGCCAGCCCTAGGCTGCTGCAAGACAACTGGATTAACCGACCTTGCCTGCAACCTATCAAGAGACAAAACCCTACCCTCACCCCTCAAAGGTGCCCTCCTCACAGGAGAATCACCCACCACATCCTCATCGTCACTAGAAACCATTCTAGTAGGCGCAACCACCGAAGGCACCCTGCCACACGTCCTCTCAGCCAACCCCTGGTCCCCTCCCTCTCTTTGCATTCCAATCCTATCCATGCCCACCCTCCCAAAACGCTCCCAACCAGAAGGTTGATACTCGAAATGTGCACCACCCCTGCCCTCTGCAAAACAAGGAACAGCATCTGAAGCTCCTTGAACTGACACACTACCCACTCGCCCAAAATCCCTACCATATTGAGAGAATGTAGAAGGAACCCCAGTGCCAATACCAACATCTGAAACATTTTGCCAAGCCTCGGAAAAATTCCCTACTGTCGACCCCCAGCACGTGCTTGACCTAACTCCAGCTCTGTGAAACCGGATGGAGCAGCACCCCTATCTCCCACAATAACCCCATCACCCTCACCCCGTGTACCCACAAAACCCCTAACAGGTAAAACATCACCATGCCCAAAATTACTACCACCACGAGAAGGTGAACAAGGAACACCCTGAGCAACCCCACCTTCCATCTCATTCAATGCAACATTATCAGAAGAACGTACAACCTGACCACCCTCCCCTGATCTGTTAATACTCCCCTCAAAAACCACGCAAACACTGGCACCCCCCTCCCCACCTTGAGCCCACTCCCCTTCACCTGTAGAACTTTCTTAAACAGACACAGCCTCCTCATGCTCCGAAGGAGGACCAGAAAACAACAAGGGGCTATCCGCAAAACCTGCCCTTTCAAATGTCCCCTCTTCCTGTGGAACATCTATAGGAACAGAAGCCTGGCCAAAACCTTCACGAGGTACACCAGAAACTACCATATTCACAGCCTCTAACAAGTGATGATCAAATTGAACACGACCAGGTGCCGCATGAGGAAAGGAGAAAACGTCCCTGCCCTCAACAAAACCACCTCTCCCCTCACCCAAAGCAAGTGAACTCTGTGGCGCCACGCTGTGGAGCACCGGCTCCCAAACCCTCCTGTCGCTCCAATACCGTCAATGAAGAAGAACGCTTCGCGCTCTTTTTACGGCCTCCACGACCGTGAACGGCTACCGAGGAAGGTTCAAGAAAACCAAAACGCGCATCGCCACCGGCACCTTCAAAAGTACGCCCAGACACCTGCGGCACTACCGTGCCCTCAGCTCCAGCACCCGGAGGGTCACCTGAAACACCCAACACCTCCCCTTTCCCTGCACGCGCCTTTGTAGACAAAGCCGCCTTCCGAGTACGAGATCGGCCCCGCTCACTTACCACCTGAGACCGGCGCTTCTTCGGCGACGAACATGCTGCCACCACAGCAGCCACGCCAGCAGAGGCCTGGCGCGAAGGCCGCGCCGGGCCTCCCCCAATCAACAAATCCATCCGACCGGCTTCGGACAACAAACGCAGAGCCTCCAACACACGGTGATCTTCCATCGCAGAGATATAATCTACCAAATACACTAACCTAAAATATAAGGCTAAATGTACCAATTATTACCTCACAAATATTTAGACAAAACTAAGCTAAGCCTTCAGCCACCAGGTCACCAAACCTAAAATGGTGCCTGAGGGGAGGAGTCAGGGAGTCTTATATGTTGGTCTGCGAAAAACCTACCAAACATCAGCCCAACGGAACCTTCTAGAAGGATCTGGAAAGGGGAAACCTCCTCCCCCCCCCCCCCCCCCCGGAGCCCTCCCAAACAGCCCGGGGGGGGGGCCTCCCGATGGTCGGCAGCCCCCATGTAACAATTGCCACGAAAAATGTCCACAGACAGATCGAACATCACCCTGGACCGATTGGTAAAATAGTTTGCTTCAGGTACATAAGAGTTCACAGGTGGCCTATTCACCTGAGATAGCCTTCAGAGGCTGAGGCAGGAATAGTCTTGCTCTGTTAAGGTAGGGCGATGCAGTTGTACAACACTCTATGTCAATTCAATGTCACCCGTACCCATGGCATGCGTTGCCAAGTTGAAAACTATGTCAGCCATATCCAGATAAGAATCAAGCAAAGGTAGCTATAGTGTAGCCAAAAATACCTATCAAGCCACCCTAACGCAACACTTCACCCAAAAAATCTTTTCACAATTGCTTCAGGTTTTCCATATCTTCTAAGGGTTGCAGAACAGAGCTCAAAAAGTGCTTGTGCCAGGATCGTCTTTATTTAGGTCAGGTAAAGCTGAGAGCACTAACTCAAAGCACGGAATCATGATTGACTCTACTCCACTAGATCCCACTCAGTCATGCAATCTTGTGCAAACACGTCTCCTTTCACAACCTACTTTCCTCTTGTAACTCAACTTTCAAACCAGTCTCTTTTAGCACACGCCATATTTGTTGTACATCCAATTTACCTCTCCGGCAGCTCCACCTTGTCTTTTTGTACTCTCACTATATAATTTCACCTCTCATGATGCTCTTTGTACTATCTCCTGTATCTCTTCGACTCTCCTTTCCTGCACATATCTGAACATTCTAACCTCTCTCACAACTCAGTCACTCTCCGAACACTTTAAAGTATCTTCCCCATTGAAAAGCTTTTTCTCATTGGTTCTGTGTTAGCGTAGCAAGGATGCCATAGACCCTGGTGCAAGCAGGGAAATGGCCCCTTTGACTACTGTTGGGGTAGTAAAATCAGCACTGTCAGGATTCACTTGGCGGGGTGCCGCAACACTTGCTGCACCAGAGCATTTTTTAACAGCCTCTCCCCTCTCCAGTAGCCAACTCTCTGTATCTACTCTTTCATTTTTCCTCACTTGCAGCTTTGTCACTGTTCATTCTGCCACAATCCCTAAGCCCCCTTCCATTTTTGCAGCTCGCTTTCTTTCTCTGTCCCCTGCTCCATTACTGTCACCAGACACCCCACGAGTCAAGTGATCTGTTCGACTTAGAAGGGTGACCAAGAATCTGATTCTGAGAGGTGGAAACCAACATTTGAAAATGAGGTCCTCCTGAAATCTTACTAACTCCGAGCCGCAATGATTTTAGGTGTACAAAAGGGATAGTTGTACTATGAAATTCAAATATAGGCCATTTTCATGTATATCTATTTATTTGTCAATAAGAGTAATGGTTGAGAAAATTGAAGTTCTGGCAAAGCAAAGTGATATTCTGTATGGCCTGAGGTATATTTGGTGTGTGCAATATTATTGTATTTAGACACAGTCTTGTTCGAACATGTTCTTCTGCTTGAATGAAGTGTAAGGCTGCAGACCATGGCTGCTCTATGGCCAATTAAAAAAACATGACATTAACTTTAGTCCTCGCCACTTTTTTTGGGTGTAGGAAGTGCTGGTTAATTAAAGAACCGACCACCCATACATGACAGTTTGAACCTGGGATCTAGAAATTTGGCTTGAGAGGAGGATCGAAGCAGGCGTGTCGGAAGATATGGATGGGCTGAGGAGCTCAGATATTGAGGTGCTGTGCCCAGCTTGATCCTATGCATGTAATATAAGGCCTTTAATTTAGTATGGTTCTCTATTCTGAGCCAATGGAGGTCAAGGAGAGAGCCTGAGATAGAGGAATTTTTCGGCACATGACAGAGCAGTCTAGCCACAGAGTTCTGAACCACTTGCAGTTTTTGAACTACCTCCTTATTTGCTCCTAGGTACAGGACGTTGCCGTAGTCCAGCTTGGACATAATCGAAGTGTAGTATGTTGGTCCATACATACATGTAATGATGTAGCCGAGGCAGATGTAGATGAGTTGTAAAGTAGGTTTATTCAGCCATAGTTAGGATAACAAGAAGTATAACTCTGGAACAAGCAGCCCCACCAGGAGCAGCCTCCTAGCTACTCAGCCCATACTCCAGCTGCCAACCCTCATACCAGTCACCCAAGCATTCCATCCATGTCAATCACACTCACATTCCAACCTGGAACACTCACACTGGCTGAGCAGCTAGATGCAGAGAAGTGGAGTTACATAAATACTAAACCCAGAATACTACACAAAGCCTGGATCACAGTTCTTTGTGTGGGACCAGGCAACATCCAAAGTTCTTTGCGAAGCCATTTTAGGATGGTGAAGCAAGTTGATGCAATCTTGACTGCTTGCTGCCTCATAGATAGCTGATCATCAATGACTACGCCTAGATTACCTGCTGTCTGCACCAGTTGAGGCAAATCGCCCAATTGGGGGGGGGGGGGGGGGCAGTGATGAGGGCCCCAGAGATCTTTGTTTTTCCCCAGGATCAGAACCTCAGTTTTTCCACCGTTTAACTTTAGCCAATTAGTGTGCATCCAGCTAGCTATCTTTTGTATCCCTACTTGTAGACATGACACCATAGATGGCTCTTTGGAGGATACGGAGAAGATTAGCTGGGTGTTATCCGCATAAGAAAAGATAGACAACCCAACTTCTTCTGCAATTGTAGCGAGCAGGCTAACAGAGAGATTGAATAGCACTGGGCTGAGGATCGAGCCCTGTGGTACCCCATACAGAGACGCATGGGTCTTAGAGCTAGAATATGGGGAAAAGATCTGAAAAGGCTGACCGCTGAGAAAATCTTTAATACATTTAAACGCTGAGTACTATGAATATATGCTTGAAATGTATGTTTTAAAATGGCAATCAAGATATGTTAAAAAAATAACATTCTTGGCAGAGCCAGGAGACACAAAAAAAGAGCGAGGTTGCCTTGAACCAACTGTACAAAGTTGTTCTGTGGCTCTGCTGGCAGCAAACGCATCTCAGTGAGTGCATTAGCTCAAGGCAAGCTGCAAAGCATGCACCTACAAACTGGCCCTAGCCTAAACATGTGTAGTTGGTGGTTGTCGAAGTTCTGGTCTACCTAGAAGGGGAAAAAGAGAGAGAGTGTGCCTACCTCCTGTCCCTGTTCTAAACATTCATGGCAGAGCGAGGAGAAGCAAAACGAGAGGCAGGTTGCCTTAAACCAACTGTACAAAGTGGTGCTGTGGCTCTGCTGGCAGCAAACACACCTCAGTCAGGGCATTAGCTCAAGGCAAGCTGCCATAAACCTGCAAGCTGCCCTTAAGCAAAACGTATTGTTGACTATTGTTGAAGTTCCTGGTCCACCTAGGAGGGAAAAAAGAGTATGTCTATAACCTGACCCTGTGCTCCTCTTGTTGAAAGAGTAAAACTAGATCCGGATTCCTAGAGCGTAGACCAAGGTGCTTCCCAGGAGGTCCACAGATTTGGTATACCTTCTAGTCACCGGCTTACCTGAATGAGGTTTCTTTGGCAGCATCCAACAGTCTTGCTAGCAAGACGTGATTGTTCATCTTCTTCACCTTCATCACAGACACCATCAAAGTGTTCTCATGAGTACGGTTTCCACCATGTGAAGAAAAGAACAGATTTTAATGATTACATACTACTAGGCACACATCCCCAAATCACACCCACCCATGTATTTGATACTCGCCCTCTTACTATGCAGAGTTGGATTGTTAGTAGCATTTTCAGAGGCAGAGCTTCCCATCAGAAACTCTCATGCAGAGCACGGTTGGTATTCGAGAAACCATGTAGTGCTAAACCAAGGGCAATCAAATCACTTCCAAAAAGACATTGGTCACCCTCTCTCATCCCCACATCAAACGTGACTGACTTTACACTGGTTTATATCCACCCACTTGTCAGTCAACACAGTATGCTTCTCTGTATCCTTTTCTGATAAGTTAGACTGCTATTTATTATGCAGAGTAGAACAGTTATATTTACTCTGCACTGTCCACAAGGCATGCAAGGCTAAGCTCATTGTTTATCCAAGCTGAGATCAATAGATAGTCACAGAACGGGACCCTTCCTTCCAGACTAACAACCCATCTGACAGTCTCCCTTACAGCAAGATACCAAGAGACCAATGCTTGCTTCAGGTTCACCAAACAAGTCATGTAGCAAGAGGCACAAAGTCAGATGCCTATGCAGGATATCAGAAATCCGTGTTATGTTATGTTATTCCAGAAGGGTATCCCTGGACTCAAGAAGGACATCTTTTTTGGCCATAGTAGGGCTGGTGAAGAGTCAGGTCTTCAGTTTCTTGTCGAATTCAAGAACTGAAAAGGTGGCTCTGATGTGCAGCGCCAGATCACTCCAGGCTTTAGAAGGGAGTTAGAAGGCATGACTGCCCGATCTGCTTCTGTGTATGCAGGTGTGTGTGCGAGTAGGAGTGTGGCTGGGTAGAACATTCTGATAAGTGTGTGGGAGTTTATGTGGTTGTTGAGGTATGTGGGGCTGTACCTCTATTAGGCACCTACGAGTGTAAGAACTAACTGAAATAAAAGAAGACATCTGGCACATTACTTTGGAACACTATCTAAAAATAACTTGTGGAGGAATCAAAAGATGTAGGGTGCGGTGGGGCATCCCTTGGTGATGTCTGGCACTGCGCCAGAGGTAACGGCCCTCCATTAAAGGTATGGATGTAATGGAACCGGTAACTAGTTGGTGCATGGAAAGGCTATACTCTTTCACTCAAGTAGCAAGGGGGAACAGTACACTATATGCCTTGTAGTACAAGAGGCAGGGTGTGCGTGTGACCCGAGCAAAATCCATGGTTTGCAGAGGTCAGGTGAAGCACTGTCTCTGGGGCTTACACCACTGTAAGGAGGACTTATGCAACCAGTAGCTGTGTAAAGCTAAAGAGCCTATACTCCCCGCCCCCAACCGGTGCACAGGGCTTGTGCTGCTGCCTATGAATGTAAGTGTAGTAACTTGGGTCCAGACTGAAGGTTGCTTTTAAGTAGATTTATTGTACAAGATACATGTTGGAAGTACAATATCAATTAGCCCCACCAGGAGCGCCTGGCTAGGTGCTCAGCCCTAGTGATGAATCAGGTACTAACATTCTAAATGACATCACATTAATAGAGTTTCACTGGTGGAGTAGAAGAAGACATGTGAACATATTTATTAAGATATTACACATCCTCCTTTCTTAAAAATGAAACACAAAGAAAGAAACTTAAGTAAGAAATTAACGCACCAGAGAAAAGCAAAGAGTGTGCTGAACCAGAAGTAAAAATGTACAAAAGAGAATCAAAGAGAGCTAAAGAACCAGCAGCAAAAGTAAAGACAATAAAAGAGAGATGAGGAAACTAGAAGTAAAAACGTACAAAAGAGAATCAAAGAGAGCTGAAGAACCAGCAGTAAAAGTAAAGACAATAGAAGAGAGATGAGGAAGCATACTAAATACAAATAGAGATTCCATATTAGATCCCATTATAGACATATTACTCATCCTCCTCTCTAAACACGAAAAAGAAAGGAAAGTTAAAGAATAGGCAGGAAAAACATCAATGGCAGTTCATTTCACACCTACTGGCCAGGTAAGCTAGAAAAGGGCAGCACAGATCAGGAGAAAACGAATAGACAGAGAAGGAAAAGAGTAAACTCACTCAACCTTCACTATCACATACAAGAAGAATAAAATACACAAGAAAAATTCAAACTGGGCTAAAGTGGAAAACACAAAACAAGTATTATGAACAAAACGCCCAGAGTAACTTAACCCATGCATTACGGCGACTAAGACCATACACCCATTAAGGGTAAAATTTTACTTATGCATGGGTATCCTCGAATGGAGGAAAACAATGTGCACAGATACAAAATTAAACTAAACCCACACTAAACATCAAAAGAAAGATAAGATGTGCACAATAGTGAGGGCCTTAAGCAAGCAAACAGAAATGCATATAATAATGGAAAGACCCAACAAACAAACCTTAGGAAAGGTCAATAATTACGCATAGTAAAAAGAACACCCCGTGAAGAGGTCTACGTTGTGCACTGTAATGACAGTGCACAACGTGCAACTAAAGACATAAATAAAGGGGAAAACCCAAAACACACCTCGCGGAGAGGTAGCAAACACACAATACTTAGTGAACTCAAGTACAAGAAAAGACAATATACACCTCAGTAGAGGTAGAACCATAGTGCACTTGTGAGGTAAGTATGGAGTAAATGTGACTACTAAAATTGAAAACTCCACCATAAAACAAATCCTCACTACCTTATAACAGAAAAGAATGTACACTAAACATAACATCATAAAACAAAACAGAATAGTATACTTGTGGTGTGAATTGAAACAGATCAACACTGATGCACAAGAATAATGACTAAAAGTGTAGGAAAAGACTAGCACTATGAACGTGTGAAAATGGACATTGCAAAAATGTATCAAATAAGTACTAAAATTAGACACTAGATGGCAGTGTAACCCCAGAGCTCTGATAATCGTCTCAAACTCATTCTTCTGTCAAAAGTCACTGGAGCTCCGATATTCCTCTCATTCTTGCTCTGCGAACATCCCTTATTTTGTATATGTCCCCGAACACTACAAGAACAACACCACTCACCACCGATGGCCCAAAACAGCATTAAATCTTCAGAAAGGTGATGCATCGAAATACAGGGATCAATTGTAAGACTCTCGAAGACTGCAGAACTCGAAAGTTGACATATTCTATGAACTTTCACAATGCCATCCACTTCGATAACTAAACAAACTATAATGATAAATTTAAATAAATTGCTGTGCGCATCAGCGGTGCGCTACTACACATAAAACATGTGAAACTAAAAACTGCGTGCATGCGCGGTGCGCTCCCCTGTAAATGTTAATGAGAGAAAAAAACACGTTACAAACCACTGCAGTTTATACACACAGCACGTGGAAAGTATAGGTGAAAGAGACTGTGCGCATCACCAAAGACACGCGTTGCTGGCATTGCGGTAAACCTGTGAGTGAATATTGCTTCCATCACTCTCGACTATAAATGTCAAAAGACAGTACCTTGCCGGCGAAATAGTATTTAGGCGAATGGATCCTTGTAAGTTCATCACTTCATATGTGAAAGACATCCGAAGCCAATAAATGCACACAGCTGGAACCAAGAAAAGATGGAGGCACGTACTACACGCAGTGCGGGGTGGCTGCAGGCTCGTACTTTCTGCAAGGCGTCCGACAGCAGCAGTGTTGTTAGCGTAGTCGGAAAACGTCACTAATAGATCACCAGAGGCTGGAGGTGATGACGAAGAACGAAAAAAAAAAAACCAGAAGAGCTTCACCTTTACCCTGTGTGATTCCAAATACGTCATCATTAGGAAGGTGGCGCTGAAACGGAGAAGAGCTCTCCTGAGCAACTGACACATAACGGGAGATCATGAATTGCCTCGCACAGTATCCGTCAAAGCTGTGAACTATTACAAGTAATTGGTTTTTTTTTAAGATGGAGTTTCTGCAGTCACAATTCAATACAGGAATCCTTCCGTTGCAAAATGCTTTTAACTCTTAACAGGTGGAGACTGCACACATTTCTTCAAGTGCTTTTGGGTTTTTCGTGGCTATGAAGATTTCTACTAATTTCTTTAAGGAACTAGAAGGCACAGAAATGTTGGTAGGCTCTCCCAAAACGTAGATTCAGGATATTAATGAAAAGAGACTTTTTTACCTTTGCCAAAGTCACTGCTGTAGACAGGTTATAGTTGTAGAGTGCCTTGTTGACAGGAACCAAGTTGAAGTACGGTGAGGGCGACCGGTGCAGAGGTCACTGGTGGGGCTGATTTCTTGACAGTTGGTTTAAAGCAGTGCAGATAGGTAGATTCCAGGTGTATCCAATTGAAGTAGGTAGAGGCAGGTTCTTAGGTCCAACTCGTCGCCAAAATAAATGTAGTAACTTGGGTCCAGACTGAAGGTAGCTTTTAAGTAGATTTATTGTACAAGATACATGTTGGAAGTACAATATAAATTAGCCCCACCAGGAGCGCCTGGCTAGGTGCTCAGCCCTAGTCCAACTGTCATGAATCAGGTACTAACATTCTAAATGACATCACATTAATAGAGTTCCACTGGTGGAGTAGAAGAAGACATGTGAACATATTGAATATTACAGTAAGCTCAGTTTGAAAATACTGAGATGGGCAGGAACATACATGTTTGTGACAGAGCACCCTATCCATGGAGCTGTAAATAATACCTGCAGTTTATAAATGGCTAACAGACAACCCAGGGGACAGCACAGTCCGAATGAACAAATGTCAAATGAGAAAACAAAGTACTGGGACGAAGAGGCAATAACAATCTAGAGGGCAAAGGGAACCCAAATCTGATTGAATTTATGCTGAAATCTGACCCACTCACTATCATTTTTATGAAAGCAAAATAATAACTAGTATAAAACAAATCAGGGGTTACAAGATGGTACATTTTAAAATCAACCAGCAGGCACATATTAATGCAAAATGTTTTAGGGATGGATACTAATACACAATGTTTTAGGACTCCAAACACTGCAAACAGAGCAGTCACAAAAAAATCAGACTACTTCCAAAGCATCACTCAACAAATAAAGCCCAAACACAGGAATCATCCTCATATGTTTCCATATTTTTTTCTGGAACCTCACTAATGTGATTAAAAGAAAAGGAAAAGTGTCCTGTACCCAAGAAAAAAACATGACCAACAAACTCTTCAAACAAAACTTTTTACAATTGCAGTTCCCCGCTAAAGAAAACCTAGGACCTCCAGAAGTAAAACAGGGCTGACTAGCATCCAGTCATGCAAGGACAAGTGAAAACCATATGTGGAAAGAAAACCACGGCCTTGATATGAACTGTGACTGGTATGCCAAAAAAAACCAAAAAACAACTATGTAAATTTAATTTCTTGCACTTTGTCGATGCGCATACCTCTCTGTCAACTTACCCAACACAACCAAACATCCACTAAACTTTGCCAAACATTCAATCTGCGCCAGCTTACAACATTCAAGATACTCTTACAAATCCCCCCAATCACCCCCACCAGCCAGGTAAAGACATTCACACCACACACTCTAACCAGCTAAATAGCAGCCCAATGGCCCTGAACACACTACGATACACCCAGAGACACCCTCATACACCCAAAGGAACAAAGACCAAGACCTCGGACATGACCAACATCACAGACGTCCACATACATATTTATTTATTTATAAAGCACCAGAATCGACCGCCGAAGGGGTATCTCTGCAATGTAGACTGGACGCCAGAGGGCAAAACCTAACAGCTAGGGAACAGAGGTAAACACAAAGGTCTTAAGCTTTTTCCTAAAAAGAAGATGTTCCGTGCACTGTCTTAGCTGTACCGGAAGCTTATTCAAGTGGCAGGGTGCCAGATAGGATAGGGCCTTCCCACCTTGTCTGGCTCGTTTGATTCTAGGAACTGTGATGTTTAGATTCCGAGCGGAGAAGCCGCCGCGGAATGTAAGGAATACATTTATCTGCCAAGTAGCTGGAGCCAGAGTTGAACAAGGCCTTGTGGATGGTACAGTAAACCTTAAACTGTACACGTTTCTGTATCGGAAGTCAGTGGAGCTGAGAGGATGGGCCGAGAGGCCGTCCTTGGTTGTGCATTCAGGATCAGACGAGCCGCCGTATTATGGACAACCTGTAGACTGTCAATGGCGGCCTTGTTAGCTGACAACTGGAGACTATTGCAATAATCCAGGCGACCTAATATAAGCGTCTGGGTTAGCGTCTACCTAGATGAATCAGGGAGCAAAGGAAGAATATGACGTAATAGACCCAACACATGGAAACACGAGCCGGCTGTCTGAGCAGCATGCTCTTTCATGGTGAGGTTCTGTTCAATGCGAACACCTACGTTTTTCACACAGGGATTTGGAACGGGGGGTGTCTAGATCTGAAGGCCACCAGTCGGGGGTCCACAATAATTGAGCGTCCTCGAAAAGCATTATTTCCGTCTTCCCCACATTGCACTGAAGTAAGTTACTCCTCATCCACTGAGAAATGTTTCTCATTCCCTGGGAGAAGGTGGCCTGCCCTGATTGAGTAAACTTTGTGAATGGAAATGGGTATCATCCGCATAGGAAACAGGGGTGAGCCCACTGTTCCTCAGCAGATTGGCCAAGGGAGCCACATAGATGTTAAACAGAGTCGGACTCAAACAAGAGCCCTGTGGAACTCCCTTGGAAAATTCTGTTGTAGCTGAAAGATATGAACCAAGGTTAACCGCCTGGGAGCGAGAGGAATGAAAACTAGTCAACCACTTGAGGGCCAAATCTCTAAGTCCAACCCCCTCCAATCTTCTGAGCAGAATCCTATGGGAAACCGTGTCAAACTCGGCGGACAGATCCAACAGCACCAGAATCGTGGAGTGGCCTCCATCTAGGGTCAACCTGATGTTGTCAGTTATCTCTAGTAGGGCTGATTCCATGCTGTGTTTAGGGCAAAAGCCCGATTGAGATGAATCGAAATTTGCCTAGCTTACGTAACGGTAAGTTTCAATTCTATTAAGGACACGGAGGCGAGGATTATTCTATATCTTCCTTCGCTTTATTAACATAAAGAATCCACAGCAGCTTAGGAAAAGATATAATAAGAACAAAAAAATGCTTTAAACATAAAGCATTGACGTAATGTTCAACAAATCAAACAACAACTCCCAAGAGTCTCTTTGCATAACAATAGTCCATAGTCCTTCAACTCTGTCCATCATCACTATATAACCGGACTTCTCATCATCTACCTCCTCTTTCTTCGCGCAGATCACGCTTGAGCCTCATTGGTCCTGTTTAGCACCGTCGTTGCCTGTCGAAAAAGGAACAGCATCAGCGAGGTGGTCCAGGAATGCGACAACAAGGCGAGGAGCATTCAGTGATTAACACAGTACTGACAATGTAAAGGAAAATGCTTTACTTACTGCCATACGGGTGGGTAGAGACACCACCGTAGTCCGGGTGGGATAATCCTCGCCTCCGTGTCCTTAATAGAATTGAAACTTACCGTTACGTAAGCTAGGCACATTTCGATTCTATGTCAGGACCGGAGGCTTCAGATTATGCTAGTTTAAAGCTTACTTACCACCAACTGGGCCAAATCCACCACCGGCTTAAAATAAAACCTCTTGAAGGTGGAATCCGAGGACCAATCCGCCGCTCGCATTAGGTCCTCCAGCCGAGCACCCACCGAGAATGCCTTAGAGGCCATGGCCCCCCTGGCGGAGTGTGCTCCAAAGAGAGAAGTATTGATGCCCGCTTCTTGCATGACCCACCGCACCCACCGAGCAATAGTGGGGGAGGAGACAGCTTTGTGTGGCTTCCGCAGGGCAATCAACAACTGACGCTCGCCCGGAGGGCGCAAATCCAAGGTCAGGTCCTCATATGCTTTGAGGCATTGCACGACACACAACTTAGGAGTGTCAAGAAAAGCTGGATATGAAATGGAACGCAACGACGTTTTTGTGCGTCGGCCTACTGTAAAAGTAACCCCATCTGGGGAAAAAATGCGTGCAGAGACATCCAGCGTGCGCACGTCAGAGACGCGCCTACAAGAAACCAAGCATAACAACATGGCTAACTTCGCCGACAGCTCTTTAAGAGACAGATAGGAATTGGCCGGCCACGACAGGAACAAATTTAGAACCAAATTGACGTCCCAAAGGACGGAGTACCTGGGTTCCGGAGGCAGCGCGAGCCGGATAGCTCGCAGAAGCCGGCACACAAAAGGATGTTCCCCTACTGGATGGCCATCGATGTTGTCATGGCCAGCCGAAATCGCCGATCGAATAGCATTGATCGTCCTATACGCTACGCCCTTGTCGGCCAAATGCGCCAGGAAATTCAGCACGGGAACGAGGCCTGCGACCAAGGGATCCAGATCCCTTCGTAAACACCAACGCATCCACATAAGCCAAGCGGATCTGTAACGCTTCGTCGTACTATCGGCCCATGCTTTGGAGAGCAAGTGCTCAGCCGACCCCAAAAGGCCCGGGAGCGACCAGCGTCTCCTGAGAGCCTCCACGCCACGAGGCGGAGAGAGTTCTGCATGACGAGGGGATGAGGTTCCTGATCCGATTTGTCAGGAGCAGAGGAAACAGGGGGAGTAGGATTGGAAAATCCCAAGAAAGTTCCAGAAGAACCGGAAACCATACTTGAGACCTCCAGAGCGGTGTAACCAACACCAGCTCCGCACCCTGGCGGCGTATTTGCGCCGCCGTTCGCATGATCATCGAGAACGGGGGAAACGCAAACGGCTGTTCCCGACTCCAATCCTGTAAGAACGCGTCCGTGGCCTCCGCTAGAGAATCCGGCCTCCAGCTGTAAAACCGCGGCAGCTGGTGGTCGAGACGGGACGCAAAGAGGTCCACCGAGAAGGGGCCCCAGAGGGAGAGTAGCCACCGGAAGACTTCCGGATCCAGTTTCCATTGGCTGGCGTCCCTGAGATGTCGAGAGTGCCAATCCGCTACCTGATTGCACTGGCCTGGCAGATACTCCGCCGTCACCGCAATGTGACGCGACAGGCAATAATCCCAGAAGTCCTTCGCCAAGTCCGCCAAGGCGCGGGAACGAGGACCTCCTAGATGGTTCACATACCGAACCGCCGAGATATTGTCCATCCGTAGCAGGACACAAACCTTGACCGAATCTTTGGTCCAACAGCGAACTGCGAACGAGCCCGCAAGGAGCTCCAAACAATTGATATGCAATTGTTGTTCTTCTGACGACCAGGCGCCGCCGGTGGAAAAATCCCCGCACCGGGCGCCCCAGCCCGACCTGCTGGCGTCGGACTCTATGATCAGGTCCGGAGCCGAACCGAAGATCGCCCGACCATTCCATGCCTCCATGTGAGACAGCCACCATGACATTTCCTCCTTCACTTCGTCCGTGAGGGGAACCCACTGATCGTAACACATCCCACGGCGCAGATGTTGCGCCTTCAGGCGTTGGAGAGCCCTGTAGTGCAGTGGGCCTGGGAAAATCGCCTGGATGGATGACGAGAGAAGGCCCACCACCTTGGCGATATGGCGCAGGGATGTACGATCCCTCGCGATCGTCTGCCGAAGCAGATGTCGTATCTTTGCGACCTTCCGACCCGGCAGGCTCAAGACCGCCTGCACCGAGTCCACCACGAAACCTAAAAAGGTGATCTGCTGAGTGGGAACCAAAACCGACTTGGAGCCGTTGATGACAAACCCCAGCCTCTGGAGCAAGCCGACAGCTTGACGCAGCTGGCCCGCCAGTACCTCCGGGCACTGCCCCATGAGGAGGACGTCGTCCAAGTATACTAGCATACGGACCCCTTGACTTCTGAGAAACTCCACTACTGGGTGGAGGACCTTCGTGAAGCACCACGGGGCCGAAGAAAGACCGAACGGCAGGGCGGTGAATTCGAACACCTTGTCGCCCCACAGGAATTGTAGGAAACGACGATGAGGGGGGTGGATGGGGACGACCAAGTAGGCGTCCTTGAGATCCAGTCTCACCATCCAATCCCGAGGGAGGAGCACGTCTCGAAGGAGGTGGATCCCCTCCATCTTGAAGTGACGGTAGACCAACCACCCATTGAACTCTTTGAGATTGATCACAGGTCTTTTGCCCCCATCCGTCTTGTCCACTAAAAAGACGTTGCTGAGAAACCCATGCGGGTGGCGCGTTGATAGACGGATGGCTCCCTTGCGCAGCAAGTCCGAGATCTCCCCGTCTATCAATCGCGCGTCGGACTCTGAAAAAACCATCGGGCGCGGGGGCCTCGCTTGAGTGGGCTGGTCGTAAAACTCGATGTGGAAACCTCGTACAGTTTGCAAAACCCAAGCGTCGGCAGTGAGCAATTCCCACTCCTCGTAAAAGCTTGCCAGCCGCCCCCCAATTGGAACCTGATCCAAACAAAGTACACTTACCGGGGGCATTTCCTTGTCCGGAGTTCTTCTTGAACCCTCTGCCACCGAAGCGCTGTCCCCTGGTGGGGTAGAAGTTGGTGTAATTGGCAGAGGTCTGGTATTGACCTCTTCCGGAGCCTTGTCCTTTGTTGCTGGTCTGCTGACCACGGCCGATCGCGCGGCCCCTACCGCGACCGGCCCCTCCAGAGAAACGCTGGTGGAACACCCTCTTGATGCTAGACTGGGCCTTGTCCAGCGACGTGAACGTATTCACAAACTTGCCCAGCTCCCTGATGAAGGGCTCGCCGAAGAGGCCACCCTGGGCCACAGCACCCGCCTCCGACGAGGCCAGGTCCCCCAACTTCGGGTCCAGCTTGATCAGGAGCGAACGCCGCCTCTCAGTGGACAGGGCACAGTTGGCATTGCCCAAGAACACAATCACCCTCTGGGCCCAATTCGAGAGCACCTCCGATGAAATGGCGGTGCCATTCGCTCTAGCCTCCTCCGCCATGTCGAGGATCTTCGTGGCGGGCCCGACCGCATCTAACAATTTGTCCTGGCAGGCCCGCCAGGACCGGTCAATCCCTTTCCTGGGATCCTTCATGAACTTCGCCAGGAAGGTGGCCATCTTGGGGTCCAATTCCAGGGTCATGGCCACTTTCCCTTCCAAAGTTGGCCGAGGGCACTCCCCACGTAGGCAACCCCTCGCTTCCTTTTCCAGGGGCTTGCGCAGCCTGCCCGCGACAAATTTCGCCACCGTCTCCCCCGGTGTCCAGGCTGCGGAACGGGAGTGGACTATCTCGTCCGGGTCCAGCATGCCCGACTCATCCCGGGGCATCTCCTTGGCAGAGGGCGCCGGAAGCCAAGATCGGGTCGACTCCCCGTCGTCATCCGTGTCCGGAGAGTCGTAGATTGGGGAGGCGGGGGCTGTAGACACGTCCCCCGAAGCACTAGGATCCACCAAGGGTGCCGGGGGCACCGCCGTCGCCTTAGCCAGGAAGGCGTCACGAAGACGCTCAAAAGCGCCCCTGTCCACACCTTGGGGCTCCGATGACGGCCCCTCCTTACAAGGCCTCTTCGGGGCGGGTGGCAACCGGCGGGACGTCCCCGGAAGCTCGGGGGACAGAGGCACATGCGCCGCTGCCAGCTTCGCGCACGCTCCACGATGCGGGCGGAAAGGCGGTCTTCCATGGGGCCTACCACCTCCGTCACGCAGCGGTAGATGGAATTGTCCACCGCCTGGTAGAACTCGTCGTCCTGCAGATAGGGGCAGGGTTCCTCCTCGTATTCCCCTTCCATCTCGGAACCAAGGGCAAATGCGGGGCACCCAAGAGGGCGGCAACCGAGAAAGATCTCGAATGTGAGCAGGCCAAGCGGCTGCGATCACGTTTTGGGCCAACTGACGTGGCAGGTGGGCTGCACCAACCCCCAAGCGCGCAGACCCTCCTCGCCGGGACCGGGTCTTCGCACCCCTCAAGCGCGCTAGGCCACACTTTGGACAAAGAGGTGCACAAAGTACACCCGAAGGTGATTCGCGCGGTCAGAGCCGCTATACAGACCCCAACGGGGCGTCAAGATTAGGAAAATTACAGACCCGGGGCACCAGGTGTCAGAGGGGTACGCGAGGGCTGGCTCCTGCGCAAGCAGACTCCACGGCGCGGCTCCTGGCACTGCGGAGGCGCGCCGAAGGGTCGGCGAGACGACAGGCCGCCCCCTGGCGGTCTATGTACACACCGCACACAAGTGGGAAATAAAGTCGCGTAGGAACGAAGAACGTTCCCGCAACCGGGGACTCTGTAAGGGAATAAACCATGCAATAAGTCCCCCAACGATCGTACACAATACAATCAATCACATTGAAAAAAGGGAAAAAGATAGGAAAAGCACTTATCTGGCTGCGGGAGCAGCGAAGAAAGAGGAGGAAGATGATGAGAAGTCCAGTTATATAGTGATGATGGACAGAGTTGAAGGACTATGGACTATTGTTATGCAAAGACACTCTTGGGAGTTGTTGTTTGATTTGTTGAACATTACGTCAATGCTTTATGTTTGAAGCATTTTTTGTTCTTATTATATCTTTTCCTAAGCTGCTGTGGAGTCTTTATGTTAATAAAGCGAAGGAAGATATAGCATAATCTGAAGCCTCCGGTCCTGACATAGAATCAATGCTGCCCGTCCGTTCGACATGGTCGGAGAGGTGAGTTTTTATATGTTTCTCCAAAAGCTTGTCCAGGAAAGGGAGGAGAGAAATAGGACGGAGATTGGAAAACTCAGTTAGCGGGCCTTGGTGTTCTTACGGATAGGCATAACCTGTGCTGCCTTCCATTCCAAAGGGACCACACCTTCTCGCAGGGAAGGATTGAGGAGATGTGCAATGGAGGGGGACAGGTGGCTGGCAATGGATGCAATGATTTTTGCCAGCATGTGATCCTGAGGTTATCCAGATTTTACCGGGTGGATCAGTAACTCAGTCTTCACTTGAGTCACAGGAGGAAAACTTCCTAGCAAATGAGTAACCACCTGCCCGGTGTTAACGGGAATCATACGGTTGGTGGAGTGCTCCCCCGACTGAACAATTTTGTCATAAATGGTCTCAATTTGTTGCACAAAAAAAGTGCTAATATCACCGCACAATTTTTGCGTTGGTACCATCAAGTTCTCACACGCCTTAGGGTCCGTAAAAGACGCTAAGATGCGGGATAGCACCTTGGAGTCATTTTTGGCCTGAGCTAATTGTAGGGCTATATGATCTTTAAGGGCTGCCCTGATTTTCCCATGATAGTCAGCCAGGGCCACCTGAAATCAAATGTTATCCTCCTCCTCATGAGTGAGACGCCACCATTTTTCATACTTCCTACAGATTAGTTTCTGCATACGAAGTGAGACAGAATACCAGGCGTTCCGGGGAAGCTTGGGGGATACTAGGGAAGGGTTTCAGAGGGGCTAACTGGTCCACTGCACTGGAAACTGCCAAGTTATACTTGGCCAGTGCCTTCTCAGTGTTATCTAATTCCGATATGTGTGGCTCTACAAAAACAGCTTTAAAGCCCTCTGGAGTAACTCTCTTCCATTGTCTAAAAAGGCCAGGAGCGTCATTGATGGTAGGAGTTTTCTTCCTAGGTGCCTAGATACAAAATTTGATTAACGCATGGTCAAACCAGGGTAAAAACTGTGGAGAGTTACAAGAGACATTAGGGGAGTTGAAAAAACAATGTCCAGTGTATGCACAGAGAACAACACCACGTCTAACATATCACAAACCAGTACATATAAAGCAACACTCTCACAATGTATATACTGTGCTATTTGTAATGGAAATCATAAGCATAAGGGTAGGAAGAGGTTGATGGGGCGAGGCTCAAGATCACAAAAACTCACCTGAGTGATAAAACCACCTACCTTTTCACCAGACTCTCCACACACAATAGACTCTCCACACACAATACAGTCTTGTGAATACATAGCTCTTTCAATTCCAACAAGGTCTGCAAATTTTAGTCGGTGAGCATGTTTCATTTTTGAAAAAATGCTTGACTCCCACAATATTACATTTTCGAAACCTGGGGAAAGGGCATGTCCAGCCTGACACTTTTCCTTCAAATAAAAACATAATACTGCAAAGTGTGCCTTGAAAATATGCAGTAGGAGAATCCGGCTGCCCATTTTTTTCATGCAAATTTTAAATATGAATTCAATCAATCAATCAGGTATTTGTTAAGTGTGAAAACTCACCCGCAAAGGTCTCAAGGTGCTGGGGTGGAGGGGTGCAGTTTCCAGTCCATCAAGGAGGGGGACCGTCGAAGAGCCAAGTTTTGAGGTTTCTTACAAAGATGGGAAACAATGTTGTCTGTCTGAGGTTGAGTGGAAGGGCGTTCCAGGCTTTGGCCGAGTGGAAGGAAAAGGAGCAGCCTCCAGATCTGGTTTTTCTGGTGCGTGGGACCACAGCGTAGGAGAGCTCGCTATGATTGTTGTGTCCTTAGGGATACGTGGAATTTGAGTCGGCTGTTCAGGTATGCTGGTCTGGTGTCGTGGAGGGCCTTGTGTGTTTGGGTGAGCATCTTGAAGGGGACTCTTGCCTCAATGGGGAGCCAGTGGAGTGTGCGCAGGTGCTGGGAGATGTGGCAGTATCTTGGCAGGTTGAGGAACAGTCTTGCGGTGGCGTTCTGGATGCTCTGTAGCTTGCAGGTGAGGTTTTTGTTTATTCCGGCGTTGAGTGCATTGCTGTAGTCGAGTCTGCCGGTGATCAGGGCGTGAGTGACGGTCCTTTTCTGTTCGAGGGGGATCCATTTGAAGGTCTTACGTAGGAGGCGGAGGGTTTGGAAGCAGGACGAGACTGAGTTGATCTGGCGGTCCATTTTGAGCTCGGAGTCCAGGATGATTCCCAGGTTGGATGCGTGGTTCATGGGGGTGTGCGGGTTTCCGAAGGCGGGGTGCCACCAGGTGTCGTTCCAGGTGATGGGGGTTGGGCCCATGATGAGTACTTCTTCTTGTCGGTGTTTAGTTAAAGGCAGCTGTTTTTCATCTATTTTGCAACGGCTTCCATGCCTTCTCGAAAGTTGCGGCTGCGGGGCTGCTGGGGAATTACGGCTATCCCTGTGCTCCTTAGGAGTTCTTTTTGGAGCTGAGCTGGGCAGACAGGCTGGGAGGCAGGACGTCGCCTGTGGAGTGGAGAGTGGTGACGGCGCAGCGACCAAGGCGGAGGTGAGGTGTGGTGTGGTGTGGTGAGGCGATAAGGGAAGAACGTCCGTTGAACGGGGCAAAGGGGTAATGAAGCAAAAGATCAACAGCAACAGGAGTAGCAGCAGCTGGGTGGGATGAGGTGAGGATGCTTCTTCTCGGTCAAATCACCCAGAACTCGCCCTGAACTCCTGATCTCCTTTTATTCTACAGAGGAAATCCAGTCGGTTGTTGTGGGCAAAGAGCCCATTTTTTTGAGCTGGGTAGGGCAAGGTGGGCAGGAGTACCGAGCATTCTGCTGTGGCATTGTGACTTTGTGTGGGGCTATCTAAAGCAATCAAATTACCAAATAACTAAGCCATCAAGCTACTGCTGTACTGGATGCAGGAATAAGTCCCCTGCCTTAGGCGGAGGAGGATCGGAGTTGGCCTGGGTTCATCGCCCGCTCCGCAGCTCGAAGTCGGAGTGGAACGGTGCGGCGGGAGCCGGCAGGGCGTCCCCGCTTCATCACCCCTGCTACAGTATATTAACTGGGGTAATATGAGGTCCGGTGTTCAATCGAGCGCTGTACCCCCATCGAGCTCTGTCCCCTACTACGTCTTCGGGGTACAGATTACCAAAGCTTCGGTCTTCCTGCCGCCGCATCCCTATCGAGCTTTGTACCCCCGTACGTCACGGGGAGGAGCTATTCAGTCACTTTCTGAAGCTTGTGGGAGACAGTCGCTGTGCTTACACACGTCTTCATTTATTTTCAATACATTGATTTGCGCCACCAATTATTTTCAATTAATTAAATTAATTTTGGTAACATGGCATATTCATGTTTGAAATGATAGTATTTAAAGGTTGTCAAACATTGTTTTATTTTTTTACAATATTTTTTATAATATTTGTAGGGTCCTGTACTTTCAATTTAAATAATATACCCGTCTTAGTTAATATGCCAAGACGGTAACGAACAGTAACTCTTGATCCCTTCGAGTCCAGAAGCGGACTGGACTCATCTTGTCCAAACTGATCTTGAAGTTGGTGACGGCTTCAGCTGTACTTTGGAATGTCAACAATAAAAGTACAGGCCCAGAAAAGGCCTGTACTTTGTAATTTCAACAATAGAAGTACAGGCCCAGAAGGGGCCTGTACTTTCAATGTAAAGAATAATAGAGGAATGGACTCACAAAATACTGCGAACTGCCTTGTCAACTGCCTTGAAATGCAGTGGACAGTCAAAAAGCACCGGCCAATAAGACAGCCGGAAAGACCAAGAAAGCACCGGCTAAGAAAAGACGCCTGCTGGGCTCAAGAACAAGCCGCCTATCGCAGAAAGCGCCTGTACTTTGAATTACAATGAAAAGACAGCTGAGAAAGGGCCTTAACTTTAGAATTTCGACAATAAAAGTGTACTTTAAAATTTCGACAATAAATGTACAGGTCCAGAAGGGGCCTGTACTTTGCTATTTTGACAATAAAAGTACAGGCCCAGAAGGGTCCTGTACTTTGGAATGTCAACAATAAAAGTGTACCTTGGAATGTTGACAATAAAGGTACAGGCCCAGAAAAGGCCTGCACTTTGGAATGTCGACAATAAAAGTACAGGCCCAGAAAAGGCCTGTACTTTGGAATGTCGACAATAAAAGTACAGGCAGAAGGGGCCTGTACTTTACAATGTCAACAATAAAAGTACAGGCCCAGAAGGGGCCTGTATTTTCAATGTAAATAATAATTGTTGAATGGACTCACAAAATATTGCGAACTGCCTTGTCAACTGCCTTGAAATGCAGTGGGCAGTCAAAAAGCACCGGCCAATAAGACAGCTGGGAAGACCAAGAAAGCACCAGCTAAGAAAAGACTCCTGCTGGGCTCAAGAACAAGCCGCCGATCGCAGAAAGCGCCTGTACTTTGAATTACAATGAAAAGTCAGCTGAGAAAGGGCCTTAAATTTGGAATTTCGACAATAAAAGTGTACTTTGGAATTTCGACAATAAAAGTACAGGTCCAGAAAGGGCCTGTATTTGCTATTTCGACAATAAAAGTACAGGCCCAGAAGGGTCCTGTACTTTGGAATGTCAACAATAAAAGTGTACTTTGGAATTTCGACAATAAAAGTACAGGCCCAGAAGGGGCCTGTACAATAAAAGTACAGGCCCAGAAGGGGCCTGTACTTTGGAATGTAGACAATGAAAGTACAGGCACAGAAGGGGCCTGTACTTTAGAATGTTTTTTTTTTTTTTGGTGCAAGACATTTTTTGAGTACTGTCAAGGGTACACAGCACTCTGCCACAACCCGGAGGCCGGCCGCTATTGGTGCAAATAAAAAAAAAATAAAAGACAATCAAAAGGCAATGTAAGCAGGTCTGTAGAGATGGCACATCAATTTATTGACAGTACATAGATATTAGAAGCAAATCAATTCGTCTCACTTTTGACATTTTGTTGTAAAGAAAAAACTTAAGCATGTGCAATAACCCAGTCACAGAAGGGGGGAACCATATATGGCAGTCGAGTGGCAGACAGAAATTCACATTTCACATGAGGACAGAGAAAGAAAGGGGGAAGCAATAAAACCATGTAATATATGGAGTAAAGTGCACAATCAAGTCACATTAAAACATCTCAGGCTCCTGTGGCAGTTCCACATCACCCCTTGGTCAGGTTCCATCAAATTAACATTTCAGCAATGCCACCTCACTCAACATCAGCCAACGGAGAGTCCGTTATCAAGTTACATTGTAATGGGGCTCATATATCCGTGGGCCTCGAGGAGGGTGGCAACAGTTCAGAGTATGTATTCAGTTGTTCTTGACAGTATACCATGTCTCTCATCCACTCCTTAAATTTGGACGCCCTTCCCCTCCCCCACCTGCAAGCTACTGTTCGCTTGGCCAACACCAGAGCCATCGCCACATATTTGCGGTGGGCCGCCTGGAGTGGTTCGACATAACCCAGCAGAGGCAAGATCGGGGACGGTTCCACCGTTGTGTTTATCATCTTGGAGATCGCCTGAAACACCTGCTCCCAGTACTGGTACACCTGTGCACAACCCCACGCAAGGTGCAGGAAATCAGCCCCGGGAGTCCCACATCTGTCACAAGTGTCAGTACCCCGCAGCTTGAATCTGTGCAGACGAGCAGGTGTATAATATAATCTATGGATGAATTTGTAATGAATGACCCTGTACCTACTGCTGGAGGAAATGCGTTCAGTTTGCTGCATGTAAAATGTCCATTGTTTATCAGTAAGGGGCACGGTCAGTTCCTGATTCCACCTCTCCCTAGCAGGCAACTCAGTGTATTCCACATTAACGCGGACCGACCTGTACAGTTTGGACACAAGTTTGTTGGGGTTTTCGAACTGGAGTATGTGTTGTAAGGGGAGTAGTACAGGAGGCTCGTGCGGGAAATCCGGTGTAATTGCCTGCAGCCATGTCGAAGTCTCATATAGTAAAAGACCTCTAGCGGTGTCGGATGTATCCCCTCATAGAGGTGATCCTTGGAACGGAAAGTGCCATTTCTGTATAGATCACTCCAAGTGTGCACATAGATTTTTGTCAATAATTTCTGAAAGCCGGCTTCCTGCAATAGTGGCAATTGTGGGTGGTATGTCAGGGGCAAGAGGGGGGGCGTATATCAGTCGCAGGTCGAGCATCGAGCTAATCTGTTTCCACGCCGTGACCGTGCTGGACACCGTGTTCGGGGTTTTATCTCTGCCCTCCACTAGTGAGTAAATCGCTCCTTCTATCGGTGTGGGGTGCGCTAGCCAGTGTTCGGCCGCCAGCTGAGGCATGTACCTAGGTTGTCGCACCCAGAAATAAGCAAAGTGAGCCTGGGCCGCACGGTAATTTAGCTCAACATCTGGCACCCCAAAACCACCCTGTGAATAAGGCCTGGTTAGGACCTCCCACTTAAGCCTGGGCGTCTTTCCCCCCCAGACCAGTTTGAGCATTTCTGATCGAAGCAGGTTAAAGTATGCACCTGGATGAAAGGGTATATTTAGGAATAAATACAGCAGTTTAGGGAGCACCACCATTTTAACAAGTGAAGCCCTCCCTGCCATAGAGAGGGGAAGAGTTATCCACCGAGAAACATTGCCACTAATCTTATCCATCGCCGTGCCATAATTGGCCCGCATGAGCGCCTCCCTATCTTTTTCTATGTGTATACCCAGGTATTTGAAATCCCCCTCGCACCATGTAAGCGGATAGTCAAGTGGGAATTTACGCGTTGAGGCAGTGAGGGGAAAAATACAGGACTTAGTCCAGTTAATCTGCACTCCAGAGAGGGCCCAAACCTAATAAATTCCCTGAGAATGGGGTGTAGATTGTCGCCCCGGGTGCCGAATATAGAGTGTAATGTCGTCCGCATACATGGAAATGAGGATCTGTCTTTAAAAGCACCGCAATCTCTATGGTGTTGACGCAATTTAGCAGCGAGGGGTTCTGTGGCAATGGCAAACAGAAGTGGGGAAAGGGGGCAACCCTGCCTAGTCCCCCTGGAAACAGGGAATTCTGGGGAAAGCTGCCCGTTAATAAGTACTCTGGCCGTAGGGCGCGTATACAGCAGCCTGATCCACAAGATGAAAATAACAGGAAAGCCCATGCGCCCTAGCACACTAAATACATAATCCCACTCCAGCGAGTCAAACGCTTTAGTGGCGTCTAGGAAGATGGCTGCCATCGGCATGTCTTCGTGAACAGAGTCATATACTGAGAAGAAGGTACGAAGGTTGTGTGACGTCGCCCTGCCTGGGACAAAACCAGCCTGGTCAGGAAGGATAAGGTTCGGTAACAGGAGACTAATGCGCGTAGCGATGAGCTTAGCAAGGATCTTCACGTCGCATGTCAGCAATGATAATGGCCTATAGGAATCGCAGTGCGAAGCAGGCTTCCCAAGCTTAAGCAGGGAGATAATGAGAGCAGTCCTCATGGATGCGGGGAGGTGACCAACCTCCAACGCATCTTCGTACACCTCCCGCAGGACTGGCGCCATGAAGTCTATATATGTTTTATAAAATTCAATGGGGATGCCATCCAGCCCCGTGGCTTTAACTGATTGCTTGTGCATGATGGCCTCCCTGACCTCATCAAGTTCAAATGGGGCGCTTAAGAATGCCCTCTGGGAATCGCTCAGCCACCCCAACGACACATCAGCAAGGTAGTCATCTAGGGAAAGTCCCTCTGTTCTAACCGAGGTGTAAAGTGTACTATAATGTTGAACAAATTCATTTAAGATTTGCGTGGTGTCCCTAAGTAGCAGTCCTTCAGCAGTTTCTAACTCTAGGATAACAGTGGTCGTGCGCATAAGTTTAACTGTAGTAGCCAGGGCCTTCCCAGGCCTCTCGCCCTCCCCATACCTTCGTGCCACCCAATACTTGTGCCTGAACTTCACCTCTCGGGCAGCCTCATCTGCATATTCCGATATCATTTCCCGTATCTCAGCCAGTATGCTGCTGTCCGGGTGTACTCTTACTCGGAGGGACTCTTCCGCCCGTCCTAGATCAGTTTCCAGGGCCCTTAACCTATTCAGTATGCTCTTGAGGACCCCCAAGCCCTTAGCTATGCAGAAGCCTCGAAGCGTGACTTTAAATGCATCCCATATGGTTTCAACATCCCGCACCGAGTCCTTATTGCGTTTAAAGAAATCCAAACATTCCTCTCTGAGCTCCTCCTGAAATTCCATATCCAGGAGCATCGAAGGTTGCATATGCCATGCCGTGACAGGGGGGCCTAATTCAGTCCTTTTCAATGTAATATGGACCGGGGAATGATCAGAATATGTCCTGGGGAGGTGCGCTGCGTGTGTCAGGGAGGTATAAAGGTGAGATGTTAAAAATATGTAGTCAAGTCTAGCCCAAGATTTCGCCTGCGCGGTGAAGTGAGTACCCTCCCCCTTTGGCCCACAATGCAAGCGCCACGCATCTATGAGGTGGTTGTCTTCCACAATTGCACGCAGGGTCTCCCGCCCATTAGTGTAGTGATGCGGGGCCGGGTGTGATCGGTCCAGAGCCGGGTTGAAGGCTACATTAAAATCTCCCCCCCCATATGATGTGTTGTGTCCCGGACTCAACTATTGGGGCCCATAAGGCTGTAAAGTAGTGCGGATCATCCACGTTAGGCCCATAACAGCAGGCGAGGGTCACTGTCATACGCCCTAGTCTGCCCCACATCAAGCAATACCTCCCCTGTGGATCCGTCTTCGAGCCAGCCAAATAAAAGGGCGCAGTCCTCTTGACCAGAATAGCTGTACCACGTGCATAAGAGGAGTATGAAGAGAATGCAGTATATGAGGCCCATCTACTGCCAAATGCGTGTGGTCGATTGGATGCAAAGTGTGTTTCTTGTAGAAAGGCGATGTGTATTTTATGGCGATCTAGATACCCCAGGATCTGTCTCCTCTTTCTATGGTCTCCCAGCCCTCTCACGTTCCATGTGAGTACATTCAGGTATGTGTCTCCCATAAGTACAGTCTGTTACATAATGTAAAAAGCAAGACATCCCTCAAGACATAATGACAATCATCACTTCCCCCAATATCCGCATTGTGTGTCAACCACTCAAATTGCTCGCATCGGCCAACAGATCCACCCCCCTCTCGGTCGCCAGCGAGCCACCTACCCGCGTGACAATAAGGCGATCCCATAGGAATTAGTGCACATGCTATGAACCAAAACCAAACAAGTGTCCCAAAGCGGGCCCAACCTCTCCATCTGCTTAGGCACAGATACGATCCTCCAGTATTCAACTCATCCAACGTGAGCCAAGCACAAACAGGGCACCCAAAAAGTACCCTCTCCCCCCCCGCCCCCATCCTATTCCAGCAGAAGGACTAAGCAGTTAACATTTCCAAACACCTTTAGCAGCTCACTCCGTAGTTCCCCACCGCTCAGTGCTGCATCTTTAAACCATTCTGCGTCAGATGCAGTCCCGTCATGTAAGGTCCCACGCCCACCACCCACCTCCCACTGAAGCATCCCCAACTTGCCAGCATCCCACACCCACCCCCCCTCCCAGCAAAGAACCACAACAATAGAACATCAAAAGAGCAAAATACAAGGTTTTTGGGGTACATCAGAGGTGCACTTCCTTCCACCCCCAGTCCTCCCACTCCGTGCAAGTCCCTCCTTAACGTCTCTGTCCAGACGGGAGAGGGAGTATGGGGGTGGGGGCCTGGCATACATTACCACCTGCTAATCCGCACCTGCAGATTCGCACCCATCCTCGGCCCCTCAGGAGCCAGTCGCAATCGCTGCACACCATTACATCTGTCATCCCTTAGCGAGAGTACTATGAGGAACCATCCAAATAAAAAAACAGGGCAGTTCAAATGCAGGGGTCATTCATTCCGAACCAGAGTCATGCAGGCCTTCCGCATCCGCGGGTCTCCTACCACGTTTAGGCAAAGTTTTAATATAGTCTTAAACTTGTTGTGGGTTCAGAAAGAAATGTTGCGTGCCTTGATGAGTCACTCGCAGCTTGGCCTGGTACAATAGCGCATATTCAATATTCAGGTCTCTTAATTTCCTCTTCACAGCCAGGAATTTCCGTCGTAAAGTCAGGATATATAGAGAATGGCACTCCATCGTAAGCGAGGTTTTGGTTCGCCCGAGCCACTCGCAGCGCCGCATCTCGGTCCCGATAGTTGAGCAGGCGCGCAATGATGGGCCGCGGTGGGGCGCCAGGCTGGGGTTGGGGCCCAAGTGAACGATGGGCCCGCTCCACAATAAACTGTTTCGAGAGGGCCTCCGCGCCAACTGCTGCTGTAAGAAGTTTTTCAATGTAGAGCTCCATCTTCCCCGTATTGGTCGATTCCGGAATGCCCGTGACCCGTATGTTCCGTCTACTCCTCGCTTCTAACTCCTCGTTTTTGGCGGCAATCACCCTCAGCACATTGTCCATACGGGAAAGCCGTGAAGCATGAGCCGCCGTGGTGTCGTCATTTTCGGATATTCGGCGCTCCAGCTCCGTAAGGCGCTCCTCATGAATGTCCATTTTTTGGACAATGCCATCCATTCTGGCGGACAACCTATCTACCTTGTCCACCACGGTGGCAAAGCCCTGGCGCATCTCCTGCAGCATCGTGGCAATGTCCGGGGCCGTGTGGGAAACCTCCCCTGCCAGGCTCCTAGGCTGTCCAACATCTCCCGTCTGCCTAGTCACTTTCTTCTGTGCTGCAGGCTCAAATTGCAGCTTGGGCTGTTTATTATCTGGTTTCCCCATGGTGGCACGGAGAAGAGGCGCTGTCCAACGGTACTCCCACCGAAATAGATGTAATATACGGCGGAGGTCTACACACCGCCTTCACGTCTCCGAGCAGCAAGCGCCTTACTCCTCCTGTGCCCACGGCACAAGTGTAGGGACAGTAGTGCCTAGTTCATAGAAGCAAGGGGCCACAGAGTGCGGACTAGGGTTGAAACAGGCTGGCACACAGCCCAGGTTCAAGGTGACCGTCTCGGCCAGAGTCGTGATTGTCCTGCGTAGATGAGCAGCACGGGTCGGCCCGGGATTACAAGTCTCTCCAGGGGGGCAGCGGCAGGCCGAGTGCTTCGCCACCGGTTCTAGTAGCCCAGTCGAATCTCGAGGGTCGTCACAGGTTCCCCCACCCGTGCCCGCACTGTGTGCCACACTGGTGGTCCTTCCGATAACAGCCAGTGTCCGATGCCGCTGCTAGTACGAGCGCCCCCACCAGCTAACGGTCCTCCGGCCTGTGCGCCACGTGGCGATCCCGGATGTCGCGTGAGTTCCGTAGCCGCCGCCGGCGTGCTCTCAGTCAGGTCGCACCACCGCTGCTTGTTCAGCCCGCTCTATCTCAGCAACCGCAGGTCATAGGGTCCCCAAACTTGGACAGAGTGGGCAGCGTCACCTGTCGCTTCACCAAGGGGCTTTTCAGGCGGGTGGGAGCAGATTTGGAAGGATTATAGCAGGATGAAAATGCCAGGCTGCTGGAGCCTCACTAAGGTGCGGCCATTCAGCTCGTGCGCCCCCTAGCGCCCCTCGTACTTTGGAATGTTGACAATAAAAGTACAGGCCCAGAAGGAGCCTGTATTTTCAATGTAAAGAATAATAGATGAATGGACTCACAAAATACTGCGAACTGCCTTGAAATGCAGTGGGCAGTCAAAAAGCACCGGCCAATTAGACAGCCGGGAAGACCAAGAAAGCACTGGCTAAGAATAGGCTGCTACAGGGCTCAAGAACAAGCTGCAGATCGCAGAAAGCGCCTGTACTTTGAATTACAATGAAAAGACAGCTGAGAAAGGGCCTGTACTTTGGAATTTCGACAATAAAAGTACAGGCCCAGAAGTGGCCTGTACTTTGCTATTTCAACAATAAAAGTACAGGCCCAGAAGGGGCCTGTACTTTGTAATTTCAACAATAAAAGTACAGGCCCAGAAGGGGCATGTACTTTGAATGTCGACAATAAAAGTACAGGATCAGAAGGGGCCTGCACTTTGTAATTTCAACAATAAAAGTACAGGCCCAGAAGGGGCCTGTACTTCATAATTTCAACAATAAAAGTGTTGGTGGGCCAAAGGCCTGTGACTAAGATGACCCATACATTTTTGGCCTGTTCTGCTTTGGCCCATCCACACAAGTGAGGTATCATGTTACTCTGGGGAACAAGGGGAACGCTGGGTGGTAGGACATTTGTGCCGGCACGGAGATCATACGAAAAAAGTAGAGAAAAGTGTTTTTTTTGCATAATTTTAAGGTTTGCAGGGAATTCTGGGTAGGAAAAGGTTGGGGGACCTAGGCATGCCAGACCTTCCTGGACTCACCCGGGTGTCTAGTTTTCAGAATCGTTTGGGTTTGGTAGTTTCCAAAGATGGCCGCCGAGCCCCAGGCCAAAAACTCTGGTGTCCCCCCTCCCCCCAAAATATAAGGTTGTTTTGCAAAAGGTAATTTTGAAGTCTCCACCGTACAATTTGAGCCTTTTCCTGTTGCAGCCACTATGCCTACTCACGCAAGTGAGATACCATTTTTATCAGGAGACCTGGGGGAACGCAGGGTGGTATGGAGTGCGAGGACAGGGCCTCCCACGTGGGCACACAGTGGACCAAATAAGACACAGGCAAGCAGATTAGAGGTATGCCGGAAAAGACCCCGAGCGGTCTTCCGCTTTTTTATTATATACCCCAGAGCGAGCCCGCCCCGGGGGTGTGGGGATGCGTCTATAAGGTGATACAAAGTATGAGAGAGGCCAGGTGGCTCTCTACATCCCTCCTTCAATTTAGTTCGTCCGTAGGGTTACTCTCTCATTATGGTGAGGTCCAGGCAAAGTCTCTTAGTCTCTGGCTCGGACCAGGATTGGGCCTCAGCTGGTATCGACGGCTTCTGCATGCGGGAGAGCCGGCAATCCCCGCCGGGATCACCTCGCCACTCCGCGCCGGAGACGTGGGGCCTGCCAGGGTGTTTTGGGATGTGTCAGCTTGGCTGGCTCCTTCGTCAGGCCCTCCTCGGCTCGGTCGCGGGGCTGAGGCCTCAGCCCATGGTCCTTCTTCATCTTGATTGTCTACCACTTCAGACGATCCTTCGACGAGGTTTGCGGGAATGCTAGCCGGCCCTCCCGCCTTCTTGAAACAGGATATGTTTCGGGTGACTGTCTGACGGCCCGGCGCGCCGTCACCTTGATTCCTTGGATTTTCTCCACTGTCCATCTCTCAGGTTCATAAGGAGTCCGGAATTTCCACCCCGGATGACGGTCCTGGACTACCACGGTGTCTCCTTCTCTTATGCCCGGTTGTTGGGCGTGCTGAGCCGCACTCGCCTTCTGGTTGGTTGTTAACCTAAGTGACTGAATGGCTTCACCGTCCCTTGTCTCGGATGTCCAGGTAGTTGCAGTCGGTATATTGTCTTAGGGTGCCTTATTGAATAGCACGTGCGCTGGAGCACATTTTGTGGTGCTATGTGGGGTCTGTCTGTAGGCACTCAGGAATTGATCCAGGGCACCTTCCGGGTCATTTCCGTGGTCTACTGCGATCCTGAGGGCTCTGTTAAGGGTTCTCACGAGTCTTTCTACTTCCCCATTGGCTTGGGACCATAGCGGTGTCGTATTCAGAGGTTTTCCAGGTAGATTTGAAAGTCTCTTCCTTGAAATGGTGGCCCGTTGTCAGATTTTATCTCTTCCGGGAGTCCCTTTGTCGCGAAAAAGTGGTCGAGGGCTTTTCTGACCTGAGGGAATGCAACTGACGGGATGACGTCCACCACAGGAAACTTCGAAAATGAGTCTACCACCAAGAGCGTGTGTCTGCCATTGGGGAAGCTTTCGAAGTCAATGCTCAGGTGAGTCCAAGGGTTTTGGGGCGCGTCTTCCGTGATGATCAGAGCTGGCGCTGGGTCTCCTCCTGATATGGTGCAGGCATGGCAGGATCGTACCATTTCATCCACCATGCTGTCCATGGCCGAGAACCAGACTTTGTTTCTCAGCCTGGCTTTGGTCTTGGCCATCTCCTGGTGGCCCACATGGGCGATGGTTAGCATGTGTCATTGGAGGCTCTCGGGCACTACAATGAGATGTCCTCTGAGCACAACCCCTTCATCTCCTACGCTCAGTTCATTTCGGATTCGCCAGATCTGTTGTCGGGCATGGCTCACTTCCGGCCTTAGGCTCTGGATCCCGTTGAGGAATCGTGTCCATCGATTTTCTTCGATGGCCTGTTTTACTCGAATTAGTGTCTCGGCGGCGGCAGTGGTCTCGCCTATCTCCTGCAGCGTCGATGTGTCCGGGCAAGCTGCTTCGGACACCATGTGGACAAACTCTTCCACTCCTTGTCCATCGGCGAATAGGAGCGCCTTCCTCGTCACATCTGGATGCCGGGACAGATAGTCAGCCGGGTTGTGTGCCCCCGGTCGGAACACTAGGGTGAAGTTGTAGCCTTGCAGCTGGAAGGCCCAACGCTCAATTCGTGGAGGTGCAAGCCGAGATGATCCTGTGAAGAGGGGCAATAGCGGTTTATGATCCGTCCCTATGGTTAACTCTGTCCGCATAAATACAAATGAAAATGTTGGCACGCCCACTTTATGGCAAGGGCCTCCCGCTCGATCTGAGCATATAGAGTTTCACTGTCAGTTAGAGCCTTGCTCGCATACGCAACCGGTTTCCATTCATCTCCACCATACTCCTGCAGCAGCACGGCTCCGAGGCCCACTGGGCTAGCGTCCACAATAAATTCTGTCTTCCGGCGTGGTTGAAAATATGCCATTACCGCCCTGTGAAGAAGGCTCGCTTTAATGTTCTGGAATGCCTGATTTGCTGCGCATGTCCATTCCCACTCCTGATCTTGACGTGTGAGCGCTCTCAATGGTTCTGCGAGGGTTGCTAGGTTGGGAATGAACCGGCCACAGTAGGTGGCCATTCCAAGGAAACTTCGCACCTCGGAAGGATTTCGCAGGGTGCTCGCAGTCTGAATTTCTTCCGCCTTCTTCGGGTCCACTTTTAGCCCCTCGCGTGTGAACGTGTAACCAAATAAGTCTACGGACTCTTGGTAGAACAAGCACTTCGACTGATGCAAGGTCAATCCGTGCTCCACCAGCCTCTGCAGCGTGGCTCTCAGATGGGTGTGGTGCTCCTCCAGGGGATTAGAGTATATGAGTATGTCGTCGCTCAGGTTAATTACCCAACTCAACCCCGACAATACCTCTCTTATTGCGTTCTGGATCACTTCTGCAGCGGATGATACGCCGAAACTCAACCTCTTGTATCGTCGGAGCCCAACGCGAGTCGAAAAAGTTGTTCTATATCGACTTTCCCGTTCTAGCTCCAGTTGGTGGTACCCCGCTTTGACGTCCAGCTTGGAGAACCACTTTGCTTCGTTCAGGTCGTCGACGATGTCGTCCATCGTCTGAGTGATATGGCGCTCTCTCTTCACGGCGGCGTTGGGGAGCCTCATGTCAACGCACAGTCTGATGGCGCCAGGCTGTTTGGGTTTGGGTGCCACGACCAGCGGCGACACCCAGGGAGTCGCCGCTAGTGGAGAAGTGTGGCTCAGGGGTTAGAGGCGGCAGACCCGGAAGCTGAGATCGGCCCTGGACCAGGGTTCAATTCCCCGCCTCGGCGGGTCTTGGGCTCAAAAATTCCACGGACTCGATAATTCTGGCTCCGGTGCCTTCTCAACTCACGGGTTCACACTCTGCGACTCTGGGCAATAGCTTGCTTAATCTCCACAACGGCCCCTCGCGGCGGGATGCCTGGCTTTCACCTTGTGGATACCCTGCCGGGGTTATCTCACAGGGGAATACCAGGACGGGTTCCCTAAGCAAGCGCCGGGAAACCCTTTGTGGGTAGCTGTGCGCTATATAAGCTCAAATACATTTACATTTACAGTCGGTCCTGACACCTTCTCAATGACTCCAAGGTCTTCCAGTCTTTTGAGTTCGGCCTCCACTTGTGGTCGGAGGTTGAACGGCACTCTCCGGTGCCTGAGGGCGACAGGGCGCACGGAGGTGTCGATGTGTAGCCGCACTTTTTTTCCTTTTAGTTTCCCTAGGCCGCTAAATAGTGCAGGGAATTATTGGAGCATGCTGTCCGCATGTGATTGGTGGACTTGGTTTGCGAAGAACACTAGTCCTAGGTCTTCGGCTGTGTGACAGCTTAGGAGTGTGCCCTTTTTCCCTTCTGTGATATGGAATCGAGCTTCCGTCGAGTACTCGCCGTTTACGACAGTGGTGCTGATGACCCCTCGCAGGGGCAGCGGGTCAGTGCCTCCATAAGTGTAGATGCGTGCGCTCGATGGTGCTAGTGCGGGCTTGGGTGACATTTGCTCATATTGTTCGGAGTCCATAACGTTCACTGACGCCCCTGTATCTATGAGTGCTCGCATTTCGGTACCTTCGACGGAGACAGTGCACATGGGTGGCGGTCTTCTCTTTGTGGACACTCTGCTGACATATGATATCACATACACTTCGTCATCGTCTTCATCTTCGTAGCGCGGTCTTCTTTCTTGGGCTTGACTATCCGGGGGTGCATATTCGGGCTGTTGTGTTACTGTCCTTGGCATACTGCTGCGAAGTGATTTAGCCTACCACACTTTAGGCAGGTTTTTCCTTTTGCACTGCATGTTGCTGTCATAGGGTGGTCCTCACCGCAGTAGGCGCACTGGGTGCTTCGGGATTGCCATTGTCGCAGGCGGTTGGCTTGTGGTCTTCTTTGCAACGCGTCCACCCGTTTTTCCTTAATCAGCGCCATTTTGGATGGTGCCGGCAGTGCCATTGGTGAGCGTAAGGCCATCTCCATTTCGTCAGCCCGTGCGTCCGACAATTCGTTTGACCGGGCAAGGACGAGTATTTCGTCTAAAGTGATCCCAGGCTGTCTGAGAATGAGTTTTCTTAACAGCTTTGACCGACACCCCACGATTATTCGGTCTCTTATCTCTTCTCTCGGGTTAACAAACGGGCAACTACTGGCCAGTCGGCGTAGTCTGGCGTAATACATGTCCATCGATTCTGCTTCCGTTTGCCATTCCCTCTTTAACTTAAACTTCTCTAAATCATTGTTCAGTTGGGGGTCAAAGTGAGCATTGAGGGCGTCGACCGCCTCATCATAGTCGTCTTCTCCTCCAGTGTCAGGGAGAGTCTCAACAAGGTCATATATTTCGGGGCCTCCATATAGGATGAGGAGGGACCTCTTGACCCTTCCGTCCGTTTCGCGGGTCCCTTTGAAATACAGATTGAGTCGGCCGAGCCACGCTTTCCACCGCTGCGCTGCAGTTGCCGGGTCAGATTCGCTGAATGGAGGAAGAGGTGCAACTCCTGTGTGGGCATGGCCGACCATTTGTGGACCAGTGGCGAGGTTCTGGGCCAGGCCTGCGAGGGCCAGGTGGTGTAGGTGCTGTCGCCGCGTCTCCTTGCGCTGCATCCATCATTGTGTTCCCTGCGGGTGCATGTGTTTCCAGACGGTGGGGCCAGGTCACTATATTGTGGCATATCGCAGATATTTCCCTCCAAGACGCAGTCCTCGAGTATCCAAAGCCACTGGTATGAGCATGCGTGAGCAGGTGGGCCAGCCGATGTACGTGTGCCTGGGATCTAAGGTGATGGCGCTTGGTTTGGCTAATGCTTGTCGCTGTCGACGAGGGAGCAGGCAGGACTGAGCAAATGAAGGCTGAAGCCGACGTGTACCGTCGCTCTTTTTCACCCCATCCCCGGGCAGCGCGCGTTTGTAGCGTGCTTTCGCTGCGCGCCTAGGGACGCGTGATGCTGGGTAGGCCCGATGTGCGTGCAGCGGGGGGGCCTGACTAGGCCGCTGATGCGCCGCACGGGCGCGGCCGCTGATAAGTCACTCACCCCTGATCACGCGCGGCGAGCCCCGCCAGCTGAACGCGCTCCGTCGGAGAAGACGCATGGGCGGGCCTCAAGCCATCGCGCAGGCTGCCACTCGCAGTATACAGGCCATGGGCAGGTCTTCGGGCACAGCTGGTGGCGAAGGTGGCGCGCTGAGGTGCAGGCGCCAGCGGAGGACGACCGATGCACTCGGCAGGTGGCAAGGGCACGCGCGAGGTCAGTACCGGTCTCGTCGCCAATGTGGAGTGCGAGGACAGGGCGTCACAGGTGGGCACACAGTGGACCAAATAAGACACAGGCAAGCAGATTAGAGGTATGCCGGAAAAGACCCCGAGCGGTCTTCTACTTGTTTATTATATACCCCAGAGCGAGCCCGCCCCGGGGGTGTGGGGATGCGTGTATAAGCTGATACAAAGTATGAGAGAGGCCGGGTGGCTCTCTACAGGTGGGAGGATATTTGTGTGAGCCTAGTGATGCCACGCTTTCCCACACAAAAATGTGTGAAAAAATCGGATTTTTTCAACTGAAATTGTGGTTTGCAAGGGATTCTGGGTAAAGGACCGTTAGAGGATCCACGCAAGCCTTACCTCCTTGGAAGCCCCCGGGTGTCTACTTTTCAGAAATGTAAAATGATACCTCACTTGTGTGGGTGGGCCAAAGGCCTGTGACTAGGATGACCCCAAAACAGTAGAATCCTCTGTGCTTAATTTGACAATCCCAAACAATACAATTTCTTAAAAATAAATTTTTGGCCTGTTCTGCTTTGGCCCACCCACACAAGTGAGGTATCATTTTACTCGGGGGAACAAGGGGAACGCTGGGTGGTAGGACATTTGTGCCGACACGAAGATCCCACGAAAAAAAGTATGGAAAAGTGTTTTTTTTGCATAATTTTAAGGTTTGCAGGGAATTCTGGGTAGGAAAACGTTGGGGGACCTAGGCATGCCATACCTCCCTGGACTCCCCCGCGTGTCTTGTTTTCAGAATTGTTTGGGTCTGGTAGTTTCCGAAGATGGCCGCCGAGCGCCGGGCCAAAAACTCTGGTGCCCCCCCTCCCCCCCAAAATAAGGTCAATTTGCAAAAGGTAATTTTAAAGTCTCCACCGTACGATTTGGGCCTTTTCCTGTTGCAGCCACGCAAGTGAGGTACCATTTTTATCGGGTAACCTAGGGGAACGCAGGGTGGGAGGAAATTTGTGTGAGCCCAGTGAAGCCACACTTTCCCACATAAAAATGTGTGAAAAAATTGATATTTTCAGCTAAGATTGAAATTTGCAAGGGATTCTGGGTAAGGGAACGTTGGGGGATCCACGCAAGCCGAACCTCCTTGGAAGCCCCCGGGTGTCTACTTTGAAAAAATGTGTGGGTTTGGTAGGGTTCCCTAGATGGCAGTCGAGCACGGGGCCAAAAACCCCGCTGACCCACCTTGCAAAAGCAGGTGGTTTTGAGATAGGCAAATTTGATGTCTCATCCCTACGTTTGGGGCCCTTGCCTGTCGCGGGTACTTGTGCCTCCCACACAAGTGAGGCACCATTTTTATTGGGAGACCTTGGGTAACACTTGGTGGTAGGAAATGCATGTCTGCCCGACGATGCCACAACTTTCCCACACAAACATGTGTGGAAATAGTTATTTTTTTTTAACTAATTATGAGTTTAGCAGGGCCTGTTAGGTAAAAAAAAAAAACCAGCAAGATCAACTCAAGTCATTCACCCTGACACTTCCCCCTTTGTCTACTACTCAAAAATGTACAGGTTTGCCTATGTGAGTATTGAGGTAGGGCAGAAAGCCCCCTGCTATCCATTTTAACAAAAAAAATTCTCACAAAAGACCATTAAACCAACACAAATATAAATCTAACACTAATTTGATAAAGCAAATCCACCACTTACACATATTGGTTTTAGCACCTCCAGAAACGCTGGCTTCAAAGCACAAATAATTAAAATATTAAAGCCAAGCCTTCTGAAGGGGAGCCATAAAGCCACGTCACGGCACCAACCACTTTATGGTCCATTCACACACCATTGACACAGCACACACAAGACTTCCATACCACCAGCCACGGGCCCAAACAACCATATCACTTGCACTCACAGAAAAATACTGCCGCCATGCAAGGGCACATCACATTCATACGCCACAAGACATAATGACTTTGACTGTATTTTACCACCTGTCAAGAACATCCTTTTCAGAAATGTTCCCGAACACATGCCCAGTGAACCTATACTAATGGCTTTCATGACAGCCACACAAGGCTCAGGAAGACATGTCTTTCATGCACCTTTAGTGCACTCACTATGCTAAATCCAACACTCCATTGAGTTTGTGGATGCAAGTTGGGGGTTGCTCGAGTATGCCGCAAAGCCATGTCTCGAGCTGAGCAAGCATATCTACCTTTGAAACTAAGGCAAACATGCTAGAAATGTTCAAAACATATCATAATTCATATGCCACTAGACATAATGACTTTTTACCAACCTGTCAAGTCTCCACCTCCTCCTTCCAGAACGTTACCAAACGCATGCCCAGTGAACCTATACTAATGGCCTCCATGACAGCCACATGAGGCTCAGGAAGACATGTCTTTCATGCACCTTTAGTGCACTCACTATGCTAAATCCAACTCCTTCCAGTTTGTGGATGCAAGTTGGGGGGTGCCCGAGTATTCTGCAAGGCCATATCTCGAGCTGAGCAAGCATATCTACCTTTGAAACTAAGACAAACATGCTGGAAATGTTTAAAAGATAACTACATAAACTATGAAGGGAGGAATGTGATACAAGGGTAGTCCGTGACAACGTAGCATATGTCCAATAAACTGTTATGTGCAGTGACTGTAATGCACTTATCATACAGCTAACTGACCATCTACTAAGTTCTAACGGAGGATGAACATGGCAAGCAGCATTGACCCAAAGTGCTACAGAAAATTCAGTGTGAGTGTGGCAGCAATGGATTTCTATCCATGGGGAAGAAAAAGGCAGAACGTGTACCTATACTACCTTTACTATCTGCCTTATACCTTTGCAATATCCATCGGAAAGCATACATACCGTAAGGTGTTCTATCCCGTTCGTGTGTCTGTCCTCAGAGTCCTCACTAACCCTATCAAATTGTTAAGAACCCCTATACTAATGCCTTCAATCACTAGCAACTTGAAGCTTGAGTGATCATTTCTGCCACGAGCTATCGATGCTCTCACAATGCTCTATCCAACTCCTTCCAGTTTGTGGATGCAAGTTGGGGGGTGCCCGAGTATTCCGCAAGGCCATATCTCGAGCTGAGCAAGCATATCTACTTTTGAAACTAAGACAAACATGCTGGAATTTTCAAAAACTTCCTAAAGAGAACATCATAAACTACGATGAACGGTTGAATGCGAAACGCGGATACTCCATGACAACGTGGCATATGTTCTGTCCACCAGTATGAGCAGCATGGGGACTATAATGCACTTGTCAATTGGCGAACCGAACAGCTACCAGGTTTTGAAAACAGATAAAGGTGTGGCCCTCAGACAGTAGGTATCCATTTACACCAACTGAACGGTTAACCTATTGGCAGCTCCACCTCAGTCAATTTCCCAGTATTTTGCTTTAGTGTGATACAACATAAAGCAAGTAGGAAAACATAAGGCGGGCGTACTTGGGCACTGAGGACAGTAAACACGACTCTCCTGCCTTTTTCCCTGCATCGAGCACACTTTACAACGACGACATGGTCGCTCCTTTTTGCATGTTGCAGGAAGTTTATCGGCAAAGTGTCGCTCCTGCAGCCTTGCCACGTCCTCCAGAACACATGAAGTGGAGGCTTCTGCTTCTGTAGCAGTAAGACTTCCAATCTCAGACAACTGAAAGTCAAGGAGACACTTGAGACTTCCTGCGGTGGTCTCACGATAAACAACGTACGCATTGTATGTTGCCATCTGCATCAGGTGCGTAAACAGTTTCTTCTACCAAGTGCGAGTTTTACGACTCGCATTGTATGGCTGAAGAACCTGGTCGTTCTTGTCCACTCCGCCCATGTACTTGTTGTAATCAAGTATACAGGTAGGCTTGTGTACTTCGGCCATTTGACCCCAAACCGTGACAGGGGAAGTGCTCTCATCATGAATTGTAGTGAGCAGATACACATCACGCCTATCTGAGAACTTGACTGCGAGCAGTTCTTTGGAACGCAACGCAAGGCTCTGGCATTTCTGGAGCTTCTTGCAAACCAGCTCCTGCGGAAATCCTTTGCGGCGACAACGAATTGTACCGCAAGCCACGGTGCTAGCTTTGTAGAGCTCACTGAACAGCTCTACTCCTGTATAGAAATTGTCCACATAAAGGTTATAACCTTTGTGAAGAAGTGGCTGGACAAGCTCCCATACGATCTGTCCTGTGACCCCTAGCATAGGAGGGCAACCTACAGGGTTAAGAGTTGTGTCCTTCCCTGTATACATATGGCTGAGATACCCGCCACCCCCTCTCAACACAATCCCCAAGGATGGGAAACCGGAAACGGTTCTGAACTTTTGGAAGGCGGGAGGGAGTGACCCTCCCGGCCGTATTTATTAAAATATGAAACAAAATCAAAACATTAAAATAACAGTTTCATATTATGTACAATTTCATTTCCACATTACGATGTTTGGCTAACCTTAACAGATCTCTAATACAAAGGTTCTCCTAGCCGAACTAACATCCTACAAAAACATTTGACTTGAAATTGTACATCCTAACGTTAGGGCCAACGGCAAGGTCGTAACCGGTGTCAGATCCCTAAACCAGAAATACCACCCTCACTTGTGAGGGGGCCAACCGCACAGAGGCGTACCTCATGTGCACATCCCAATTTCCCTTGACTTGACGGGGGCCCCAATTAACTCGACGCCATTTAACGGTCGTCCGAGGACTCGTGTGAGGTGTCTAGAAGGTAGCGTAAACCCCCTCCCGAACCCCACACAACTTACCACATCTGCCGTCGCAGATGTCCTGGCCCCGGGAAATTCCCCAGGAGGGCCCGTAGCCCCTCCTATCCAGGAAGGGGCCTTGACCACCTTTCCTTTCCTTCCGGCGGCCTATCCTTAGACGGGGCCGCCTCCCCGTTGAGGGGCCAATGGCCACCTCCCCCGAGCGCTCCCATCCGTAATGGGTGACGCCCCCCCATAGGGATCTTCCAATTACTGCTCACCGATCATGACCTTACCGCCCGACAATAAATACGACAAATCTACCTAAATTACTAAATTACAAAAACAATTATAACTTATTACAAGGATGATTACTGATCAACACTAGTGCAAATACTTTATTTGAAAAACATACCGAAAGTGACCATCTTTATTGCATATTCAAAAATATCACGACAATCATCACAACCTGCAAGAAATAGTTACCACATCAAAACTTTATTCAAAACAACTAGCTGTCCTCAGGGGCTGGTGGGTGGGTCAAAATTGGCTCTTCGTTCCGTCTCGAGCTCACGTGCAGCGGGGAGGTGCAGCTTCAGAGCACAGGAACAAGAGGAAGCTTCCTTGGCTTGTTGCTCCTTTTATCCGTCTTCAGGGCGGGCGTAAACCCGCCCCCGCCTGCCTCCGTGGGCGTGGCCGGTCGCGTCCGTGTCTAGGACAACCCACTCCAGGGCGGGAAAAGGCGCGCCCCGGCTACGCCGCTTCGGGCATACCAGCCGAGACTTGCCTCCCGCCCAAGATGGCTTCCCGGGGGGATCGTGGTACTCCACCATACGTTCGGGGGGACCGAATGGTCGCCCCTTTCCATATGGCTGAGATACCCGCCACCCCCTCTCAACACAATCCCCAAGGATGGGAAACCGGAAACGGTTCTGAACTTTTGGAAGGCGGGAGGGAGTGACCCTCCCGGCCGTATTTATTAAAATATGAAACAAAATCAAAACATTAAAATAACAGTTTCATATTATGTACAATTTCATTTCCACATTACAATGTTTGGCTAACCTTAACAGATCTCTAATACAAAGGTTCTCCTAGCCGAACTAACATCCTACAAAAACATTTGACTTGAAATTGTACATCCTAACGTTAGGGCCAACGGCAAGGTCGTAACCGGTGTCAGATCCCTAAACCAGAAATACCACCCTCACTTGTGAGCGGGCCAACCGCACAGAGGCGTACCTCATGTGCACATCCCAATTTCCCTTGACTTGACGGGGGCCCCAATTAACTCGACGCCATTTAACGGTCGTCTGAGGACTCGTGTGAGGTGTCTAGAAGGTAGCGTAAACCCCCTCCCAAACCCCACACAACTTACCACATCTGCCGTCGCAGATGTCCTGGCCCCGGGAAATTCCCCAGGAGGGCCCGTAGCCCCTCCTATCCAGGAAGGGGCCTTGACCACCTTTCCTTTCCTTCCGGCGGCCTATCCTTAGACGGGGCCGCCTCCCCGTTGAGGGGCCAATGGCCACCTCCCCCGAGCGCTCCCATCCGTAATGGGTGACGCCCCCCCATAGGGATCTTCCAATTACTGCTCACCGATCGTGACCTTACCGCCACAGGCCGGATAGTTGACCGGCTATCCGGACCCCCCACAACACTCCTGCCTAAAGGTCATGTTATAAACTCTTTAACCAAGCTATGAGGTCTCCTATGAGTAACTCATTCCCCACCCGGGACAAATGAACACCGTCCCCCAAATACATACTGTCCCCTTTAATACAACCATGCGAAACAGAATGCAGTGTACTTGAACGAAACAATCTACTCACTTTGTTATTAATTTTCCTTACTGAATGATTCAGAGCAGAAACCGAAATAGCCCCCCGCCACACTTTTCGTGGGATCATATGGGACCATGCAATTGTGCACCCTGGAACTCTTCTTGCCAACCAACTTACTGTGGAAAGCATCGCCTCAAGAAGAAGTCGTCTACCAGTGGCCACCAAATCGTTGCCCCCAAGATGGACTATGATTATAGACGGCGGTGACCTTGTCCGCCCTAACAAACCCTCAAAAAATGATTGAAACTGGTCAATACAGAGCCCGCCCTTTCCGTAGAAGGACACACTGTACCCGTATTCCCCAGCCACGTGAATCATGTCACCTGCTTTGAATACGTCCGCGGCACGCCTCACGTATGAGTGGCCCACGACCCACACCTCCTTTTTCACAGCCGGTGATGTCTGACCGCTGGTCCCCTGGTGTCGGGTCGACTGCACAGTCCGCCCCGCCTCGTAGGCTTGCGCAACTGAAAACCAAACAAAACAAGAAGCGTGAGTACATCATTACAGCTTCACAACATGTGCAAACGCACATACCTCTTATAACAGTTCGAGGACCAACGCCCCACACGTTTTACTTGTTTTACACTCAGACCCCTGGCTGTAGCCTCTGTAGCAGCCCCTATCCGAAAGGAATGGGTCCCAAACTCGCCGGGGTTCAAGCCCGCGGCCGAAATCGACATCGCAAGCACCCGCTGGAACTGAAACCTCGTCAGTGGGGTGGCGTCAGCGTGTCTCAACAAGGTCCCCCCCCATGATGCCACCCTTTGCGCTAAATATTCCTCTACGCAAACCACAGGGCACATGGAAGACCCGGGAATCCTTTGTATGAGTATGCAGTCCCCAATCGCACCCTGATCGGTTTTGGACCTGACAAACGAGACAGTCATCGTCTCCCCCTTGACCTGAATGTGCTCTCGGCACAGTCCCCCCATCGCATCCTGCTTGTTCTTCGCCACTAGTTCGCTTGCCCGCATAGCCCCATGGAATGCTAGCGCAAAAGCGGCTCGGAATAACACTGTTTCATACCGGGATGAACACGTTGCAGGGAGTACGGATAATAACAGGGCCAACCTATCCAGACCTATCGGGTGCCTCTCATCTACTCTGCGACCCTCAAGGCGTTGCCACCCACGTAGCGCTTTTTGCACAACAAAAGACGCTGTCGGGTCCTGGATCCCATGAGCCCTTGCCATAAAGGAAATGGCGGCCCGATGCCTCTGGGCCGTAGCCACTGATTTGCCTGCCTGATGTAAAGACAGCAGAAATTTCACTACAAACTCTTCCTGGCCCCAAAGCTCCCCCCTAGCAGTCCCCAAAAAGGCCCAATAGGAACGGAACGCCCCTTCATATGCCTTCCTCGTCCTGGGTGCTAAACTTTCTCCCACGAGGTTTTGTAGTTCGGGGCACCGAGAGACCAGAGAGCTTCGGGAAAGGGTGCCGCCACCGGGTCCGCTGTGGGCAGAAAACCCCAAAAGGCCTGCATACGGAAACGAGAAAGCGCATCAGCCGCTTGGTTCATTACCCCCGGCACATGTCTTGCCTTAAATAGCACATTCAATTGCATACACAATAACACAATTTCTTTGAGCAGTCTCAGAATCCATTTGCATCGTGCTGCCTGACTATTGATACACTCAACCACGGTCATGTTATCAGACCAGAACACCACAGAGTGATCTCTGAACCCCTCAGGCCAAGTTTTCAAGGCCACCAGAATAGGGAAAAGTTCAAGAAAAGCAATGTTACTTGTCAGCCCACACTCGTGCCACCATGACGGCCATTTTTGGGCCGACCATTGTGTGCCGAATATGGCACCAAAACCAATACTCCCTGCCGAATCTGTCCACAGCCCCAGCTCCTCGGAGGACACCGCCGGTTTGTTCCAGACAATTCGACCATTGAAATCCGCCAGAAATGCCAACCAAATGCGCATGTCCTGGCGAACCTCTGCCGAGAGCCTCGTGCGATGATGACCCTCCTTCAGGCCGACCATGGCTTGAGCGATCGAGCGGGAAAAGGGGCGGGCCATCGGCATTACTCTCAGGGCAAAATTCAACTGGCCCACTAATTGTTGCAATTGATGTAGTTTCACTTTAGACTCACTAATACACGTGTCAAGGGATGCCCTGAATTTTAACACTTTTTCTCTTGGTAATCGAAAACAACCTTCCTCCGAGTCGAGCTCGATCCCCAGAAACTCGAGGCAAGTCGAGGGACCCACAGTCTTACCTGGCGCCAACGGCACACCAAACTGATTCATCAAGGCACAAAATTCATTCAAAGCCTGTCCACATTCTGGATCCCCGGCTGCCCCCAGAAACAGAAAGTCATCAAGATAATGCATAACATGTTGAAAACCCGTTTTCTTCGTGAAGACCCATTGCAAAAAACAACTGAACTTTTCAAAATAGGCACAAGATATAGAGCATCCCATTGGCATACACCTATCCATGTAATAGCGACCCTGAATCATGAAACCTAGCAGACGCTGATCGTCTGGGTGTACCGGGAGCAACCGGAACGCTGACTCAATATCTGATTTCGCCATCAGCGCTCCGGGCCCCAGGCGATTCAACATGGCGACGGCCTCATCGAAAGATGCGTACCGCACCGAACACACTTCCGGGTCTATCGCATCATTCACGGAAAGACCACGTGGGGCTGACAAGTTATCTATCAGCCGAAACTCACCCGGGTCCTTCTTGGGGACCACCCCTAAAGGGGAACAAACAAAGTTAGCAACCGGTGGCACATCAAATGGACCCGCGACTCGACCTCGAATAACCTCCTTCCCAATCTTTACCTGTACCACTGTCGTATGCTGCAAGACGGACATTTGGTTCTTACATTCTGCTACACCCTGAAAATCCCCCACTGGGATGCGGAAACCATATGAAAACCCGTTTCGCAACACCCCAGCGGAAGCATGATCCGGGTATTCGTTGAGCCAAGGAATCATTGCCATGGTATCAATCGGAGTAGGTAAAGGCGCCCCTCGGACTATTTCAGACCTGTTTGGCGCTTCCCCTACCACCGTTATCACCCGTTTTGGCTCTGCACATGGACTCAGGATGGGATGGCTGCCCACACCCCCCACATTCATGTTTGAACTTGCATGACCCCTGGGGCCTCGTACATTTTCCTCTGTTAAAATTCCAACAAATCCCCCTTTTTCCTGCATTGCCACTCGGTTTTGAGTGATATTCGTTACCTGTACCCGCCCGAAAGGGCGTCCCAGAGTATTGGCGGGAGGATTCACCCCTGCTACTTCCTACCAATGGTACTTTCAACATTCCTGTACTCTCCATTTTTGACCGTGAAACGGAGTCGTAACAATCCCAAGTCAGGATTGGGTCGTGTTCCTTCGCTTTTCTAAAAATATTATCATAGCAGAACCACTGATTGCCCCCATATGCTACGGAATACTCCATGATATGTGACTGATAAATAGGCAGCTCGGTCAGCAACTCGGGCCTACGCTCGCCCATGATGGAGGTAAAAAATTCCCCATGCTCTACCCCAAGTACCAATGTTTTCGTCAACCTTAAAGGCGGCCATTTTTGCGCGCCAAACATTTGGGTGCATGAGCTCCTTTTGGCTCTTAACATGCTCCATCTCATAATGGTCGGTAAGTAAAGAAAAAATGTTTACATACTTATTCGCCCAAAACTTCTCCTTAATTTCCAGTGGAACATGCTGAGCCACCTTCTCCCTTCGTGAAGGTGCAGACCCCTCCCCCGCGATCAACAATGGCCGCTTACCTGAACCAGAAGCTGCGTTTGCCGCTGAACCTGGGCCTGTTGCATTTTCCACCGCCGGAGCCAGCGGGGTAACTGACGATGGTGCCTTCGCAGCCTCCCTAGTTTCCCGCAGTTGCCTCATTAACACCCGGGCGTCGTCAGCCGTGGCGCCCTCGCTATCTTTTCCCAACCACGCTGCCAATTGTGCTGCTAACTCGGGAGGCATATCTTCCCCGGACACGGAAGTGACCACCACGGGAATCGGATTCCCCTCCTTCGGCACCGGAGTTGGCTCTTCAAGTGGGATATCGGGAACCGGGGTTTCCCCCCCAGGTGCCCCCCTTCTGGACCTCTTGCCTCTCCCTCCGGGGACTACTCCCGGCAAAGGTCGTTTCGGTCCTCCTTCCCCGTCCTTAGCCGCCATCTGCTTCTTCAAGTCGGCTACCTCTTTCATGAGCATGCGGAGCATCTGGTCGGTACTGACCCGCTTTCCGACTTTCTTGGGCATTCTCAGACGGAGTATCTGTAAGACAAAAAGAAAGATTACCACGCTCAAAATTGGCTCTTCGTTCCGTCTCGAGCTCACGTGCAGCGGGGAGGTGCAGCTTCAGAGCACAGGAACAAGAGGAAGCTTCCTTGGCTTGTTGCTCCTTTTATCCGTCTTCAGGGCGGGCGTAAACCCGCCCCCGCCTGCCTCCGTGGGCGTGGCCGGTCGCGTCCGTGTCTAGGACAACCCACTCCAGGGCGGGAAAAGGCGCGCCCCGGCTACGCCGCTTCGAGCATACCAGCCGAGACTTGCCTCCCGCCCAAGATGGCTTCCCGGGGGGATTGTGGTACTCCACCATACGTTCAGGGGTACCGAATGGTCGCCCCTTTCCACTCTCAAGCTATACACATAGCCAGTTGTCCTCTCACACAGCATGTACAGCTTGATGCGATAGCGAGCACGTTTGCTCGGAATGTACTGCCTAAACAGCAGCCGCCCTTTATACAAGATCAAGGACTCATCGATGGCTATATTCTTTACAGGAGTACAAACCTCTGGAAACCTGGCAGACAAATGATCCACGACAGGCCGAATTTTGAACAACCTGTCATGGTCTGGATGGTTCCGGGGCAATGCAGCAGAATTGTCATTGAAATGCAGCATGCGCTGCAAAAGCAAAAAACGATCTCTGCTCATGTATGGTGCGAAGATGGAGGTTAACCAAACCGTGCGAGTAGACCAGTAGGATACCAAGGTTGGTTTATGCACCATCCCCATTTTAAGCGTGAGGCCTAAAAATATCTTCAACTCCCCTACAGAAGTGGGAGTCCACTTGTGCACCCTAGAATGAGGCCCTAGAGTGCCTCCTTGCTCCATCTGAAATTGTTCGGCACGCAAATTTGTTTGCTGCACAATTTTGTCTAGGAAGTCAACCCCAAAAAAGAGATGGAAGTAGTCAATTGGCAAAAAATTTGCTGTATCGACTTTACATCCAGCATCGCCAGTGAAAGGCGGAATTTGGGGCTGAACTAAATTGGGAGGCTGCCAAGACTGCACTCTGGGTTGAGGTAACCGGTTACGGGTGTCCTGCTGCACAGACTGTGCTGGCAAAGGGGACAGCACAACTGACATCGTCTCCTTCAGAATCGCTGGACGATGAGTCATCGGATTGAACTGCGCGGACTGAAAATTCACTCCCAGATTCGGCTCCATTTTCCTCTCCCTTAGATGCTGTCTCAGTATCTGCTGTTTCAGTCTCTGATCCTGCCTCAGAGCTGGACTCCAGAACCAGATTTAGGGCCTGGGTGGCATTCATCCAACGATGGGCCATCTCTTTTAGTGCCTAAACTATCCTTTTAAAACACTAACCTATGTAGAAGGCAGATAGATTGTTAGTTTTAAAGTCTAAGTGGGTGTGTGCGAGAGTCAAGTGTTTCAATCAATAATGACAAAGTCACCTTACCTTTGCAAAATCAGTACTCTCTCCAAAAAGACTAAGAAAGAAAGAAAAAAAAAACGCAGTATTACTTTACCTTGCCACATACCCATCATCGCAGCCTTTTGGCGCTGGTGGGAGCCAGTGCGACCATCATTTTGGCTCCAAGATGCCTACGGGTGAACGTGTGCTTTACAATTGCACACTATGACCACCTTTCTTGCGCCCACTACCATCCTTGCAAAAGTGCCCCTCATCTCTCCATAGCCCCTCTCACAGACACTTCTCATCTGTTAGAAAGTGTTTCTACTGCGTGGCTTTACTAATCCACCTACCTGTACATAATACAGATCTTCAGCGCTAAGAAATATCTCTGTAAATGAATATATATATATATATAAATATAACAATTCAAAATGTCAGGGCGCTCAGTACCTGGTGCAGGCAGCAACGGGTAGAAACCTTACCCAAGATTGAAATTCTGTAACACAAAGGATGCCGCACTCCAGATACAGGTTTCATAGTTGCTTTATTTTCACCACCACCTGTTGTGGTGAAAATAAAGCAACGCTGAAACCAATCTCTGGAGTGCAGCATCCTTTGTGTTTCTGAATTTATATAATTCTCCTTCAAAGACACTTCCAAATGTAATTCACGCCCTCTCTTTTATCTGAAGGAACCCCTTCCATTATAGAAAATTCTATTCTCCATGACTATGTAAGTGCCTTCTGTGTATTCTTGTGGATTGAGTGTCTGCCATTCATTGCAGTATTACCCTTCTACTTGTGTTTGGTACTCTTTTGTAACATGCACACGTCACTTTTCTCTTGTAACGCACAAGTGCCACCAAGGCCTACGTAACGTTTGATCTTGTGTTTGAGAATCTGACATTTATTGCAGTATTATACCTCTACTTGTACTTTGTATGCTTCTGTAACCTGCACACATATCACCTTTTCCATCCTGTAATAAACTGTTTGCTACCTCTTGCATTTGATTGCTAATAATTGTCACTTATGCCTCATGTAACCTAACATTTGCTTTTGTAAATTGATCAGTTACAATTTTCACATCATGTATCAGTACTGATCCTATTGTGAACCTCCCTGACTTTTGTAACATGCACACGTCACTTTTTTCTACTTTTACATTTTGTTTGCTTTTGATACTTGCACAAGTGCCACCATTGCCTATGTAACATTTGATCTTGAGTTAGAGGTATAATACTGCAATGGCAGATACTCAACTTGTACTTTGTATGCTTCTGTAACCTGCACACACATCACCTTTTCCTCCTGCAATGTACTGTGTGCTACCTCTTGTATTTGTTTGCTCACAATTGGCACTTTTGCCTCATGTAACCTAACGTGAAGCGCTCAGACACCTTTGGGTAAAGTCTGCGCTATATAAATAAACATACATAAAATAAATGTCCCCCACAGGGGGTCGGCCACTGATCAAAAGGACCGACCCCCTGCCAATATCGCCGCCATTTTTTTATTTTTTACTGCATATTTTCCAACTTTTGGGGGGGTCGATCGCACCCCCCAGGGAAAGCAAAGATAAATATTTAAAAAATGTGCCCCATGGGGGGGGCCCGTCACCACAAAGGCCAACCCCCCCCCAAAGACATCCCTGGTGTCTAGTGGGGTTTCCTGGCCGTGGATCGCTGCGCTGCTGCGATCCACAGCCAGGAAACCCTCTCAGGAACCCTCTCAGGAAGGCCTCGTTTGACAGGGGAGATTCTCCCCTTTCAAACGAGGCTTCTCTAAAAGCTGGGGAGGCCGTTTCCAGCCAGATTTCCCCCTCTGAGTTGAGCGCAGCCTTACCTGCTGCTGTCCTCGGCTCCGGTGGGGAACTCAGTGATGTCAGAGCGCCTCGTGGCGCGCTGACGTCACAGATGGGCGGGAGGGGGGGGCGGGAGATGACGCTGAAAGCCTTCCACGCCATTAAAAAAAAAACCACTGGTGCAATGCACCGGACCTTTAATTACAACCCTCCCTGGTGACGTCCAATGGACGAGCGCAGCACCAGGGAGGTAGTGCTTCTGTCGGCCATTGGCGGACAGAAGCATTAAAGGGGTTAAGCAAGAAGTGCCCTGCTGCGAAGTTTGCTGAGCAAAGTTTCCTAAGGCCTGACCTCTGAAGACTGCACCAAGTAGAACTGCAGCCCTGTGGATTACCTTGCTGAAAAAGGACTCCGTGGACTCCCTGCATGCTACAGGTTAACAGAGCTCACCTGAACAGCCCCACAAAGTATTCAAAGCCTGTCGTATCATTGGATTTGTAAGGATTTTGTTCAAGTGGATTGCGGAATTGAACTTTCACTCTTTCAAGGACCTAGAAGAAGAAAGCAAGTGCAGAACTTACCCACTCCTGAAGACACTGCAGAGGGAAGAGCAGAGCAGAGACCAGACAGACTCAACCGAGGTGCTGCGATGGGAGACTGGTCAGACTCAGACTGGGGTCAACAAGGAGAGTCCAATGAACGCAATGACTCACGCTGGGGTCAAGAAGAGACCCCCAAGTGGTGTTATTGTTATTGTGTCCAGTGTGAATACATGGAAGCAGAAGAGGACAATATCTGTGACTACAATCTGCACTGCATTACTTGAGTCTGTGGTGTTTGATCCATTTCTCCTAAAAATGGACTACTACAGCTAGCGAATGACCAATTATAACAACCCCTTCTGGTAGTCAAAGAAATCGACGCCAAAGAAGATTGTACAAGAACGGTTTAAACCAGATCCTAAACAAAAAATGGTCTATATTAATCCAAAAACTGGACAGGTGGAAGCAAAAACAATATTAATGTTAGGCTGTTATGGACAGGTCAGTAATTGTGAGGAGGATTGGTTAAATGTTCAATGATTTCGATCACTGGGAGTGAGTTCATGTCAACGGCAATTGCTACGATGCGGCCAATAAGATCAGCAACTCACATTATTGTTTTTATTACAGTTATTTTTAAAAGGTTGCATGGAAACATGGAGTAATTTTTGTAATCCTTGAAAAAGGGGTGGAGACAGGTGGATTGGATAAAAAATGGCCCAGGGTCAGAGCCACAAACATCAAAAATCAGCAAGCCGGAATGGAGGGAGAGCGCGCATCATTAAACAACACTACAAAATAATCCGAACAAACACCCAGACCTCGAAGATCATTGAAGGTAACTCTTGACGGCAGAAGGTTAACAAAAAAACCCAGCTGTAAGCCAAGAAAGTGGCCAATTGGACATGCGCAGAAATAGCTGCCCCCCCGCCCAGAAAGGCACCCAGGCAGGGGAACGGGACACACGCTCGAAGGCAAGCCCGTCGACCGTCATCCCGTTGACAAGTATAGTCATGTGATGTAAAGCAGTATACAACAAACATCCATCTATTAACACAAAAGATAAGATGCGAGAGAACAGGAACTGTTGATGCCCTCGAAGGAAGAACAAGGTGAACAAACAAGAGCTGGAAGCCTAAAATGCGGCCACTGAAACATCTGGCAAAACATCTGTCCCCCGCTCTGGAGCCCAAAAATGGGCCCCGGGCAGGGGAACAGGACACACCTCGACGGAGATCCCGTCGACCGTGATCCCGTTGACACACACCGATGTGGATGCGTTTTATGACCGTACCAAGCCAAGAAAGAACAGTGACTCTTGGCGGCAGAAGAAGCAGAAGAAAAAAGTCCTGGAAGCCTAGAAGGAGGACAAATGAACATCCGCAAAACTAATACTAATTTTAGGCTGTTATGGACAGCTCAATCATTGTGAAGGTTGATGAAAAATTAAATTATATGATGATGTTCCGCTTCCAAGGCCATTACACAGATACATGACTCTGTGCACTATGGCACACTTTCAAATAAAACCCTTCATAAACAGGCCATGACTGAAATAGAAGCTGGCGACCAATTGAGTGTCAGCACATCAAGTACGGATACCCGGGAAAAAAAAGAAGACATAGTGTGTCCTGTTTGGTTTTTAACCTCACTACACAGATATGTGGCTTTGAGCAGTATAGCAAACTCCAACTAAGACTAAATACTTGCGCAAAACTGATAAGAGTGTTGGGTCCCAGTCAGGGGATCGTTTGAATGCACACGATCTGCCATGGATTTGCCTCATTCAGTCATTAATGGACCCGTCAACTCTGGCGTACACAGATTTACAATAAACATATAAAAAGAGCTTGAAGCCAAGAAGGCGGCCAAGACTCCAGACAACAAAATAGCTTCCCCCCCACCCTGGAGCCCAAAAATGGGTCCCGGGCAGGGGAACGGGACACATCTCGACGGACATCCCGTCGACCGTGATCCTGTATTCGGGCTAGCTGTAGCTTGGAGCCAACATTTCTTTTTTTTAATTACTACTTTTGTTTTTATTTATCCTGTTTCCAGGAACGGATAAAGTACCATGCATTACCAAGCTGGCAGGATGCAGTCCACAGCATACCGGCAGCTGACAAGGTGGTGTTGGGGGATGCTTGTAATGGTTGTTATGATGGCGTTATTCTACAGTGTGCTTGTATCGGCGAGCTAATGGAGCAGAGCGATGGTGGGTCCGCAGCCATGAAAAAGATCGACATGTCTCTGGATGACATTATACAACTCCACCAAGAAGAACAAAGTGACACATTGCCTCATTTAAACAGAATGGAACAGCAGAAGAACATCAAGCAGTATACGTTTGGGAATCAGGAAAACAAGTTTCCACCAAGTTTGGAAGGAGTAGGCCGTCTGAGAAGAGGTTTCAAATCAGAATTCTCTGGGAAGTGGAAGACTATCGGAACTGCTGGAACTGGATTAAGCCCATTAAATAGACAGGGAGGCTGGTCAACGGTGAAAGTTAACAATTGGCAGGAAAAAATAAACAGAAGACGACTGCAACAGAAACGTGCATTCACATCACCAGGTATATGAACTGGTCATTGCGAGAAAAATAAAAGCTGTTTCTTTTAGTTCAAGGTGACTGGACCACAGACGGTGAACAAACGTCATGAATGGGTTGAGGGGAGAAGATGCACCAATCAAAGAGAGAATTAAAGAGGCAGCAGAGGGAACACCATGACAAAACAAATGTAAATTATTATGCCAAGACTTCATTGAAGGTTGCCCTCAATAAATTACCTTGCTCGCATACATTATACGGCCTCAACATGTCCACATTGAAAAGTTCTACGTAATAGCATGTTGCTAGCATTGATTAACTTTACACGCTTCCCTTCCACTACACGGTAGGGTCCTCCATGATTCACTTGGAGTTTTATTATCGTCCTGTTCAATCAGATATTCCGCAGGTCTCCATTTTTCCTGACAAGATCCATTTTATAGAGGAGATCGCTGTGTTGCTGCAAAAACACGCGATAGCACCAGTCGCCCAGGGCCTCACGGCTTTTGCAGCAATATATTCATTGTACAGAAGAAGGGAGGTGGAAGCAGACTAGTTCTGAACCTCAGGGATTTCAATCACTTTATCACTTACAATCATTTCAACATGGAGGGAATCCATCTTTTGACAGATTTGCTGCAGGAAGGGGACTGGATGGTCCGGTTGGACCTCAAAGACGCCTACCTCTCCGATGGACTGGACTGGACCACAGACGATGAACAAACTCCATGAATGGATTGAGGGGAGAAGATGCAAGGCAGCGCCCCAACGCTTGAGAGGACGGTACGAAAAAGTAATGACCATCTGTCACCAGAGGACCTGAGCAACACAGCAGTCAAGAAGAGGACAGAGCAGACCATTTCCACGATCCATGAGGGTCCATCATAAAGTGTCAGAGGGACACAACATTTTTTTTTTTTTTTTTTTGTGTAAGACCTTTATTATGAGAAAAGGGACAGAAGGTTACACTGCGTCACGCCAACAACCCGGAGGCAGGCCGCTATGAAGTTTACACAACATCCAATTTAGGAAAGCAGTCAGTTGTAACATAACTTTATGGAACTCCGAGCTCCCAGCAGGGTTTACAATATTTCAATGAATTGTACGTGAGCGAAGTAACCTTAGCACGGTGAGTGATCTTACTTTTTTCAGTGCAGTAGATAGATGACCATAACAGGAGATGTGGAAGCTGTCCCGGGGCAAACAGCAGGCCCCAGCTCTAGAAACAGCAAGTGAGACACATACATCTAGCAGCACTGTTTTCGCCCAACCGACCCCAACAAAATAGAAAAGGAAATAAAGGAAACGTAAACAACGTAACATTGGTGCAATCACAGCAATTCAACCACGCAGTGCCCCACACTTTGACGGGGCCGCGCGTGTCTGCGCCGAGGGACTATCGGCGGGTAGCGATCTGTGGCAGTGGTGGAGGTGTGGCAGGCAACGAGCATACCTGGCGGAGGTGGAGGGGGGGGGGGGGGGGGGAGGCAGGGGAGAAGAGAGATATCGAAGCCGGACGAGAGGCTGGGACAAGTGGTCCAAGGGGAGGTAAAAAGGATAACAGGACACGCCGCTAGTGCAAAGTCAAAGAGGGACAGCAGGGCAAGCGTGGTCCACGGCCAGGGCAAGGCAGTGCCAGAAGGGATCAACGGTGCCAAAACAATTCAAGTTCGCACATCAACCATTCAGCCCATATCATCCGAAACACCCACATCAGGCGATCCTCCAGAGACGACCGATCCCTCCCGTTCTCTCGTCCATTGTAGAAATGGCTCCCAAATGTCATTCGGTCTAGAGGCAGTGGGCATGGTCTCCCAGTAGTGAGTAAGTTGTGCGTGCCCATAAGTGACGTCCCCGATCCACCCAGTGAACAATGGTAGCGCCTTCCTGCCCCAGTGTAGTGCAATCTGTCGTTTAGCATAAAGGAGGAGGAGTGCATGTAATTTTCTGTCACAAGGTTCAGTGTCCTTGACGTAGCCCAACAGGCCCAGAAGTGGCGACGGCGTGTCGTTCCTGCTTAAGATTTGGTTGATAGCTGTAAAGACGTCTGTCCAGTAGTCGGTCAGTTTGGGACAGCTCCATGCCACATGTATGAAGGATGCATCCTCCCTTCCGCGCTTCCAGCAGGACGCATCCGTGCGGATGCCCATGCGATGAAGTAGCATCGGTGTCCGGTAGTATCGATGTAAGAATTTAAAGTGAATGAGCCGCAGCCGGTAGTTCGGGGACAGTGCCGTTAACTGTTTACAGCAGTACTCCCACATTTCGTCTGTGAGAGGGACTTCCAGGTCTGCAGCCCAAGCAACTTTGGCTGTGGCCACAGTGATTGGGGCCTGCTCTTGCATGCAGTTGTAGAGTCTCGATACCAATTTTTTGGAAGTGGATCCCAACTGTTTGCAAGATCCCTAAAGGAGCGCCGAGACGCCCACGGGTATTTGCCGCGCTCTACAAATGTCAATAAATAAATAAATAAATAAATAAAGGAGTGGTACAGCAGCGTGTCCGCAAAATATTCAGGTTGGTCCCCATCATCTGCACGCAACTCAACGAAGGTGCCTTCAGGGTATAAATCGGCGAATGTGTGTAGCCTTTTCCCTCGGAGCGTGAGAACGTCGCCTCTGGCAGCTAAACAGGGCAGCATCGGGTTCCCTCGCAGTGGGACGGCAGGCGCGTACAGGGAGGAGAGACCAGCTCTTCTCTGCAGTTCTCGCCAGGTCCAGCGTACCATTTCTACGGTGTCGACCTCCACTGAAGGGCGTGTGACTTTCCCGTATAGGGCCACGCGCAGAGGCAACGGGGCTAGCGCAGCCAATTCCACCGCTACGTGCGGTTGGTAGGGGGTGGGGAAGGCCCAAAAATGAAGAAACTGCGCCTGTGCACACAGAGAGTATAGCTTCAAGTCGGGGGCCCCGAGGCCCCCCTGCCGAAGTGGGAGTGTGAGCAGGTCCCAGGAGACCCTCGTCTGTCCTCCAGCCCAAACCAGTTTCAACAACAACGAGCGCACACGCATATGGAAGTGCGATGTCATGGGCAGCGGGATGTTCACAAACAGATACAGGAATTTGGGGAGAATCACCATTTTCGCTAACGCTATTCGTGCAACCAGGGACAAAGGCAGTTTGTTCCAAACTTCAATCTTCCCTTCCATCCAATCCACTGCCCTTCCAAAGTTCAGGGACCATAGCTCCTGCACATCCCAACTGATCCATATCCCCAGGTACTTGACAGCCTCAGTTTCCCAACGTATAGGGTAGTCTGCAGGTGGCCGACTAGTCTCATCCGTCAGTGGGAAAGCTACGGACTTAGACCAATTGATGGATATTCCCGCCAGGCCCTCGAACCTCACAAACTCACGGAGCAGCGGGTTCATGTTGTCTTTGGGGTTGACAATGTACAAAGTCACATTGTCAGCATATAACAAGATCAATAAGCTCCGAGAGCTAAACCCGATGCCCCTCGCAGTGTGGTGTTGTCGTATCCGACCTGCAAGCGGCTCCATCGCGATAGCGAAGAGGAGGGGGGACAGTGGGCACCCTTGCCTGGTTCCTCTAGTGATATCAAATGATCCAGAAACCAGGCCGTTTACGCTCACTCTGGCTCTGGGTCCAGTGTACAGCAGTTTGATCAGGGTCATGAAATTGCGACTGAAGACCATTCTTTCGAGCACTTTAAATAAATACGGCCATTCCAAAGAGTCAAACGCTTTGGTCGCGTCCAAGAACACCACCGCCGCCTGCACAGATGGGTGTAGGTAATGAAGGACCGAGAAAATAGTTCTGAGGTTATGGGACGTGGCTCTACCGGGGATAAATCCGGACTGGTCAGGCAAGGCAATAATCGGCAACATGTCCGCGATTATTTTAGCATATATTTTGGCATCTACATTAATGAGGGAGAGGGGCCTATAGGAGTCCAGGAGCATCTCATCTTTGTCAGGTTTTAGAAGTGTGATTATTAAGGCTTCGTGCATGGAATCTGGCAGGGAGTACAATTCAAGGGCCTCCACAAACACGGAGTGTAGTTTCGGCGCCAGTTCATCTACATAAGTTTTGTAAAAGGACTTGTCAGGCCGTCAGGGCCAGGGGCCTTGTTTGCCGGCATGCTTTTTATCACCTGGGCAATGTCCTGGACGGTAACAGGCAGGTCCATGTACTGTCTGTGGTTGCTGTTAAACCAAACTAATGCAATGGAGTCAAGGAAGCTGTCTAAGGAGGCCGGGGCAGTGGGTTGTTTGGAGGCGTATAGGGACGCATAAAAGTCAGTAAAAGCGCGCAACACAGCTTCCTGGCCTACGAGATGGACACAACATTAACATCTACATCAGGCTAGCTGTAGCTTGGAGCCAACATTTCTTTTTTTTATTATTTCATATGGTTTTTTAGGTCGAAGCACGACCTGCATTCAATGCAAAGCATTGATTGCTGTCAGCTTCGACAACTATTGTCAGCCGTATTTGGGAATGTGGACACGAGTCAGAATCGCGCCTGTTCATTGTCAGTTTTGACCGCGGGAGCGCGCTTCTGGCTGCTTGCTGTGTGTGCAGTGTCAGTTTCGCTTTCATCATTTTCGTTTTCCCAAGGCTGCCTTTCAATGAACACGCTTCCTGTGAGCATTATTTCGCAAGCTGGCTTTTAATTATTTTTTGTTTCGCTTTTATTATTTTCGTTTTTCCAAGTCTGCCTTTTAAATAACATGCTCGCTGTTAGCATTATTTCGAAATCTGCCTTTGAATTATTATTTGCAAAGCTGCCTTGCAATTAATACGTTCACTTATTTTTATGAGACGTGCTTTCACTGAATCATTATTTCGAAAGCTGCTCGCTGTGAGCATTATTTCCAAAGCTGCCTTTCAATCATTATTTATGAAGGTGCTTTTCAATTAATATGTTCACTTTTTTGTTGACAAGCTTTCAGTGATGCTATGCAAGTGCAAAACTATAATAACTAGAGCAGTTTAAACTTTGGAAGACGCTTTAAACAGCGTAATAGCAAAGTGCTGCTGAAGAGGTATGCTATACTCAGTTGGCGCCATGCAAATGGCAAGCAGTTTGCCAGTAGCTGTGTGAGAAGTGTTAGTTTGTTTGAGGAGTTTTACTTTGTGTATTGGATTCTGAAGCCGGCACCATGCAAACATAGACATCGGTTGTTTTTTTTTAAAAATGGTGTCGTTTTAGAAGGTGTGCTTTTGGAGTCATTTCCTCGGGGGTGGGGAAGTTTGCAGTAAGCGTTAAAGCAGCGTGATGTCGAATAGCTGCTAAAGACTGATCTTTTGAAAGTTAGCTACTATCAGATGTCACATGGTAATTTGGCGGCTCTTTTATTATGTAAGACCTGTGCTGAAAGGGGCAGAGATACTTCTAAAGTTAACTTGCCGCCGACTTGTCTGCTGCCGCAGATGTGGCCTCATGCAAAAAGGTGTTATGGTTTTTATTTTTACTTTGTACGACTGTGCGTGTGTGTATGCATGTATGTTTTTTAAGCTCCAGCAAGTGCGTGTGAGTGCAGAAGCAAGATTAATGCTACTTGATTGGCGTTGCATCAAATTGCAGTGTGCCTAAATTGTGAGCATGTACATAGCCTACCTTTAATTATTTAAGATCAGATGGCGACCAGCCCTTACTCCTTGGAGTTTTAGAAAAAGGCATGGAAATTAAGCTTGGTACGTGCTATTTACAGTTACAAAAGCGCTTAGTGTAAGTGATACTAAAGTTAAAAAACTCGTGTTTCATTAATGGAGTCAAGTAGGTGTCAGCAATGTTACCCCAAAATGTGGCGTCATGCAAATCAGTCTTGTGCAAATACTGTCATCATGCAAGTACGATGACAGACAGGCACTAAAATGTATGTTCCCGTAAATATGGCACGTTAAATACGTTTGGTGCATGCTCTTTACAATCACAAAGCCTTTACAGGGAAGTAACTTAGATTCCATTGATGGAGTCCAGTAAGCGTCAGCAATGTTACCACAACGCTGCTAGAATTGTAATGGTTCTAAACAATCAACACCAACAATATTACTAAATGAACGTGACACAAACATACCCAAAAACGTATGGTTTCGATTTTCCAGAAACGTGTCTATGTTTCTCAGTAACTGAGTAGTTTTAAGAAACGAAACTGCTTCCATCCTACAGTTCACCTTTAGCCTTTTGTTTCCATTGACACTTAACAGACAAGTTCCTTTAACACCTTCGATGCTTGTGACAAGGTCAACTCGTCATGGGTGTTACGAGTTGACCTTGTCACAAACAATGGGATTTTGAAAATTGCAGCACAGCACTGGAATATACAGTAGCAATGATGCGGTTAACACTTGGCCATTTTCACATTAACCCTATGTGCACGATGCCTTTGTCACCCTTATTTAGAAGTCCCCGATGTCCTTGCTCGCGTGCGACACCCGCCCCTCAGACAGCACCCCATTACTGCCACAAAGAGCCTTACTTTTGTCCAAACAAACACCAACTCCACAATAGCCCAGGCCTGCCCCCTATCCGCTCTTAACATTTACTTGCATTGCACCACCTACCCCCTCTCCTTGCGCTTCGCGCTCCACTCCCAGCCACCACCACCCAGCCCCCCCTGCTGCCCAGTGCCCTTCTACCCATTCTCTCCTACACCCCCCATACTACAACCCCACTCTTCCCTCCACATCACCTCGCACTTTGTCGATGCTGCACTGCGCAAATCAAAAAAAATAATTTAAGAAATACGTTGAAATTATTGTATTGGCAATGTGATTTATTAGTATTTAAAGTAACGAACATTTAAAATAGTATGCGTTTCAGACAATATTAATGTACTTTGTAGTTTGCTACAAAGCACTTTCTTTGCATCTCAAATTATAGATACGTTAAATATTGCCTGCTACAATTATTTTACGGAGGCTGCCTTTTATTTAGCACGCTTCCTTATTTAGTGGACCATCTCTGTGTGCGATGCCTTTCTCACCCTTATTTAGAACTCCCGATGTCCTTGCTCGCGCGCGGCACCAGCCCCTCAGACAGCATCTTATTACTGCCGCCAAGAGCTTTACATTTGCCCACACAAACACCAACTCCACAATAACCCAGGCCTGCCCCCTGTCCGCTCTTACCATTTACTTGCATTGCACCATCTACCCCCTTTCCTAGCGCCTCGCTCTCCACTCCCAGCCACCACCACCCAGCCCCCCCGCTGCACACGGTGCACAACGTTTACAACGCGCGCGGTACAACGAAGTACCATTACCACGCAGTTATAACAACGAAAGTTGTTACAACGAATTGCGCTGGGTGGCGCTCAAGGATAATAAATCCTTTAATTTACTATCCCAACACCTTCCCTACTATCCACGGGGACTGGTGTTGGAATAGTAAATTATATTATTTAAATTTGCGCCCCCCCAACGCAAGTCGTTGTAACGACTTGCGTTGTTACAACCGCGTTGTAATGGTACTTTGTTGTACCGCGCGCGTGGTAGTGACATACATCCCACAGGCACACGTACACACGCTGCCGCCCCCCAGCACACACACACACACACATACAGACACGCACGCATACACACGCCACCGCCCCCCTACCCCTCCTGCACGCACACACAGACACACATCCGCCCGTGCATCGGGAGATCTGCCACCCCCCCAATCTCAGTACTTACTAGTTAGGCACCGGAGCGGTCAGCGGAATCACCACCTCTTCCTCCTCGTACTCCGGCCCGTCTAGAGTCAGGCTCCTCTGCAGCTCCGGAGGCTCTGGGTGGAAGAGGCAGTGGTGGGAAGGCGGGCAAGGCTTCAGGGGAAGGACCGAGAGTGGCTGCAAAACCGGCAGCTTCCCCCAGACCGGGGGCGCATCCCCGCCAGCCTCCACCAACATCGCAGGACGCGGCGGTTGCAGGCCCCCGCGGTGCACACACACTGGGAAGAGGAAAAGGGAACTAGACCCACAGCGCGCGACACGGCACAGGGAGGGGGTGCGCGCCAGGCCTCCGTCGCTGCCTGGAACCTGTGCGCGCGCTCCCCAGCCTGTCGCGAGCACGCCTCCTCGGCGCAGAGTGTGGTTTTTTATTGCTCCACAGTCCCGACTCAAAAGTGTTGTGCAGTGACGGCTGCGCGAGCCAGAGACCTGAGACACTGAGTCGGCCAAGTGACAATCAGAACAGAAGATTTAAAAAACAATTATAATGGCATTGATACCCGCCCTGTGCTGCAGCCCTTAGTTTGGTGTACTGTTGTGCCGGTGGGCGGGACATTGAGATTGGGGCATTGGGCTGGATTTGGTTGTTCGAGGGTAGGGGCTGTGCGGCAGCATGCGCAGTTTTTATACAGATTGCCACGCCCCGGCACACCCGCCCCGAGTCATCGTCATTGAAGACAAGGGCCGAAGCAAAACGATGTTGAGGGCAGCCAGCCAGTTTAGCACGAGGCCCAGGCCAGCCCAAATCAGTGAATAAAGGCTCCAAGGCAGTGTGCCTCAGCCCACCATGTAACCGTAAGTAAGACTAAATTTAGCAGTATTGCAGTTACTTAAATTAAATAAACAGTAGTAGTAGCCTCGCTTTGTCTTTACTGTCCGCCCCCATCCTGTGGCGTAGGTTGGGCTGCCAGTGTAAGAATTGGCTTTTGTAGTTTGGTTTGCCCTGTTCCCATCATGCACTGGGACAGGAACAGACTAATTTGCATACAGCCAGGTTCTGAAACTGGGATGGTGCAGTGAGCTAAAAAACGGTGTTGGATCTAGCCCTGATCTCTTGACTGGGTGAGAGTTTTCTGCTTAATTCAGAGACTCTGTCCCTCACCACCCCTTGTTGTAAATATTTTTGTCCACCCTAAGCGTGGAAGGGTATACTCAGACATGAGTCCCTTGCTCATTGCACCATCAGGATTCAAGCAAACCGGGCCGAAGACGGCTGTAATGCCAGAAACCGGTCCCCGGGAGCTTGTTTCCTTCCCAGTGTAAGAATTGGCTTTTGTAGTTTGGTTTGCCCTGTTCCCATCATGCACTGGGACAGGAACAGACTAATTTGCATACAGCCAGGTTCTGAAACTGGGATGGTGCAGTGAGCTAAAAAACGGTGTTGGATCTAGCCCTGATCTCTTGACTGGATGAGAGTTTTCTGCTTAATTCAGAGACTCTGTCCCTCACCACCCCTTGTTGTAAATATTTTTGTCCACCCTAAGCGTGGAAGGGTATACTCAGACAGGAGTCCCTTGCTCATTGCACCATCAGGATTCAAGCAAACCGGGCCGAAGACGGCTGTAATGCCAGAAACCGGTCCCAGGGAGCTTGTTTCCTTCCCAGTGTAAGAATTGGCTTTTGTAGTTTGGTTTGCCCTGTTCCCATCATGCACTGGGACAGGAACAGACTAATTTGCATACAGCCAGGTTCTGAAACTGGGATGGTGCAGTGAGCTAAAAAACGGTGTTGGATCTAGCCCTGATCTCTTGACTGGGTGAGAGTTTTCTGCTTAATTCAGAGACTCTGTCCCTCACCACCCCTTGTTGTAAATATATTCAGAAAAGAAAGCATCTGCCGTGTCTTTTGCGGCCGATTGAGTCCCCGCACATTCCATGTGACACAAGTGAGTTTACCCCCCATCCATATCGCCAAATTTTCAAGCAGCCCAGCAACCAATAGGCCCCCCCCCAGCTCCCACCCACCAACCCAACAGTCGCCACCCAGTGACCTAGAATGGTCACGAGCGCTCTTGCAAGGCACATCAAACAAATACCAACAAGTGTCAATACATCCTACAGGTAATTCAGAGCCCCAACCACCGACCAGGATAAACAACAATTCCCCAACAAACTTCAAGAACCCTTCCCCCAACCCACCACCCACTTCAGCAGCCCCAATGTGCCAAAGCCATCCCATACCCCCCCCATTGCAACCCCCAACAATGCAATCAACTGTGTGTGAGGATCTCCGAAATCCAGGGGCGCAGTGGCGCACAACTCCCGCCAGTAAACTGACGAGAGCAAGACCATTCTCAATGTCCAAAAACCCAACCCTCAGCACCCCATCTTCGTGAACTCGGAGAAGGGCAACCCATCAGCCAAGTATCAGCACATTGTTATATGACACCCATTGAGACCGCCATGGATCAGTAGAGGTGACAACAAAAGTACATAGCGCCAAGGCTATCATCGCGGTAGGCTCACATGCCCTCCCCCAACCACAGCATCGAGCCAACCCCCCCACAGTACGCATGGTCAATACAGCAGCTCATATGGTGTGACTAGGCAAAATGATCGCAGACCAGTCCGCTCGTCCCACAGCATTAGTCGCGGGGCCGTACGAGACAAGCCCAACACCAGAGTACTGCAGAAGCGGGCACAGCCACCAACTGTACAACTCCAAAACAGGCACAATGCAGTGCTGCTCAACTGTGCTCCCCCCCTCGGTGTAATGCATGCAACGATTTAAGCTACTTCATCCTGCTGTTCTTCCTCGCCATCCTGAAGCCCATTAGGTGCCCTTTTGCGTTTTTTCAGTTTTTTGGCTTAGTCCATGGCCGCCTTAGGAGAGGAAAAGATCTTGTTATCCGACGGAGGTCCTATCCGAAGGCGAGCAGGATATCACATGGCGTATGGAACGTCTTCTGCACGCAAAGCTGTTTCACTGTGTCAAATTCTTTGTGCGCTGTCTGCACCGCCATGGTAAAGTCAGGATAGAACTCAAGCTTGTTTCCCTGATATTCAATGGAACCTTTCTCCCTTGCGAGGCGTAGAATGGTGTCCCGGTCCCTATAGTTCGAGATCCTGGCCATTATTGGACGCGGCGGAGCCCCGGGTGGCGGGCGTTTTGCCAGGGAGCGATGAGCACGTTCTACTATGAAGACACGAGACAACTGGTCCGCCCCAAAAATGTCTATAAGCATGCGTTCCATATAGTCCTCCATGCGACCAACATTCGTGGATTCTGGCAGGCCCGTGATGCGGACATTATTCCTTCTGGACCTCCCTTCCAACTCCTCATTCTTTGCCTGTATGACCGCCAGCACCCTCTCCATGTTGAAAACCTTAGTTGAGACCGTGGCAAGGCCATCTTCGGTGGCGGACACCCTCTGCTCCACCTCCCCATCCGCTCGTTTTGGCGGTCAAATTGCGTCGCCATTTGGTCCAGGCGGTGATTAACAGATTCCATGGTGCCTTCGATAGATTGGAGGGTCTTTTGCATAGCCACCAACGTTGATTCCAAATTCGGGGTGCCCCCAACCGCCCCCCCCTTGCTCAGTGTCAGGCGGCACCTGGGAAGACATGTGCGCCGTCTTTTTGGCCTCAAGCGTGATCTTCGGCTGATTCCTCTCCGGCCTGCCCATGGTGGCGATCTGTGCAGCCCAGTCCCGGGATGTAGCTGGCGCGTGGTCCCAAGCCAAGACAGAGCAGACACCAGCGGTCCCACACCAAGGAGTAGGCCCACACCTCCACGACTATCCCCGGCAGGCGAAAGCGCGCCAAAGTGTCCTGTTGTCAACCTCCCAGCTCTCGCAATTTATGGCAGCCCAACAGCACCCACAGTCAAAGTAGCAGCTATAGTGCCAGAGCCTCAGACTACGTACGTTCCACCTGGCAGCACCCGCATCATAGATAGGGATCCCAAGGTGGCACCTTCCTCCCCGCCACCGGTCCCGCAATGAGGCCACAAAATGGCGGGCGTAGAATGTTTCCTCTGCTATACAGCAGCGCCCTGTACGTCCTCACTGTGCAGCGAAAAGTCAGCCTCCCTGCAGTGCAATCCGCTAAGCCGCACGAGACACTCCACCACTCTGCAGGCCGTCACCCCGTGCCCCTCACCGGCTACAGCTCACGCGGCGCGGCCTAGCGTGGCCCGGCGCCACCTCCGCAGCCCCAGGCTTGCGTAGCGCCCCGCCCCACTCACTGCAACCAGCAGGGCCGAGATTAGGCCGGTCGTCGTTCTGGTTCCGCTCAGAGGTATCCACGCCTGGCACCGCCACCACAGGCACCGGGCACGGCGTCCTTCAGGCTCTTCCCTCAGGCAGCAGGGGGATCTGCAGCCCGGACTACAGCGGGATGGGTCCTCCGCGCGGGCCGAGGTTCCGCAGGCGGGATCCCCGGTGGAGAATCGACCGGCCCAGAGGGAGTCCGGCGCAGCCGCTGTCCAGCAGGAAAACGCACCAGTGTTTCCCAAATGTCAGCGGGGGGTGCACCACTCAAATACGGGGCTCAAGAGTTAGGTTGTGCAGGATAAATAGGCGAATATTAGATGGTCTCGGCTGAGCCTCACGCAAGTGCGGCCATCTTGCTCGGCGCCCTCTAGCGCCCCCCGTGGCGATCAACCTTATGCACCAAGGCGTCCAGTCGAGCAGTGACTCCATCGACTTTTTCGACGACAGTGGCGAACCCCTGTCTCATCTCCTGAAACAGGTTGTGCAGGTCAATGTCTTTAGCGGGGGACGAGACAGCCTTCGGGGCCGGCGCGCTGGGCCCTGGATCTGCCGGTGCCGATTTCGCGCCTCTTTTGGCGCCATCAAAACTGAGCTTTGCTTGGCGGTTATCAGGCTGCACCATGGTGGCAACAGGTCGCAGCACCTGAGTGTCGCGCAGCGTGTCAGCGCTTTGGGCCCAGAGGTCAAGCGAGCGAGCGCAAGGGCAATCCGTTTGCGCAGTCCGCACAGGTAAGTTGTGATGCAGCAGTCGCCGGGCAAGGTGGTGCCGTTGCGGATCAGTAGATGTCCAGCAGGAGGGCGCGGGCACCTACCACCCCCCGTGCTCCCCAGGTGCTCCGGTGACTAGGGGTGACAATGCCCAGATGGTAGTGGCACTACAACTTCCCCCCGCGGAGCAGGCAGGCCCTGGTTGCAGCCACGCAATGCAGCGGCAAGTTTGAAGACCTTGATCACTAGGCCCAGGGGAAGGCAGAGTCCAGTTTAAATAAGGCGCCGTCGGAAATCTCGCCGTATCCAGGCACAGTCCAGGGCCCAACCACGTAGCACGATAGCAGGGGAAAGAGCTAGATCAAGCAGCTCAGGGGACACGGCCTCGTTCTCAATGATCCCTGGGAGTGTAGAAACAGGCAGGGGCACCCTCGGCACCAAGCATATTGTCCAGTTGTTTCAGAGGCATAGCCAGGCGCAGTGCCCCCCCCCCCGCAGCGGGACCCAGGCGCTGCCCCCGCTTTCCGATCCGGGCACCTCTCGGTCCGCGCCTCCCCGCTGAGAGTATCAGCTTGATGAGGGCCTCTCTAGGCGCTCGGGGGTCGTCCCGCCCCACGGCGCGCCTTCAGGTGCAAGTATTAGCTCACCTGCGGCCCCGGCGGTAAGGATCAGCAGCAGCAGCAGAGGGGGGGGGGGGGTCCACACATGGGAGGGGGCAGCCACTCACCCCTGCTCCGAGTCTTCACGCAGTGTTCGTTCCGACTCCGGGCGGCCGCCCAAGCTCGCGGCCTACCTCCTCATGGCCGTCCCCGGTGTCTCGTAGGTGGCTGCAGCCGGCCCTCTCCGCACGCCGGGTCCAGGTCAATCACCTGTGGATTTTTAAAAAACGATAACTCCGGCCCCGAACCTCGTAGCGACCCCAGACTTGGGTCGAGTGTGGGTAGCAGCTTCCTGCAGCAGAAGAGGGGAAAATCTGGCGATTTGGCACCCTGTGGCGAAGGATATGCGAAGGATAATTCACCAAGGAGCGGGAGCTACGCGCCTAGGCAGCCATTCCGCTTGTGCGCCCTCCAGCGCCTCTAAGAACAATGCACAATTTAAGAACAGTGCACAGATGAATGCATTTGCATTGGTGTGGTTAAAAGTGCAAAGGAGAATGCATTTGCATTTCAAGGAACCACACGTAATAAATCATACATTTTAAGAACAGTGCACAGATAAATGCATTTGCATTAGTGCGGAGGAGAATGCATTTGCATTTCAAGGAACCACACGTAATAAATCATACATTTTAAGAACAGTGCACAGATGAATGCATTTGCATTGGTGTGGTTAAAAGTGCAGAGGAGAATGCATTTGCACTTTTCCTCTCTTTTTTTTTTAAACAGTGGAATGCATTAGCCCACTTTATAACATCAAGAAGAACTACCGCCTGATATATATATATATATATATATATATGTATGTGAACATATATATATATATATATATATATGTATATATATATATTTTTTTTTTAAATCACACCGTAAAATCCAATTTACTGTGGGGTAGGTGAAGCATGGAGACTAACTATGACTGTTAAATCATTTCATTTTTAGACATGCCTTATTATTAATGTAACTTTAAAGATAATGTAACTGTAGAAATATTATAGCAGAGAAAGGTGATAGCATCTGCATACTATTAAACTTCTGCTGAAGGAAACATCAGAGGTAACACTCTACGAAACTTTCGACGTCTGCATTCTCAATCTCTAATTCACATAAGCATATAAATTCATTATTGAAGTGCAATGATGGAAAATAACCGTTAGGTGGCAGTGTTTTGACAAATAAAAGTACTGTACTTTGAAAAACAGCAGATCGACGTGACGAGTTTCCAGAGAAAACGACTTCAGTACCTGTGGAAGATCTGCGCTCCAATGTTCTTGCGAAAAACAATGGATAGAAAGCATGCCGGGAATCTGTGGAATGCAAGTCTGGAGAAACGGTGACAGCGTGCCTATCGCTGCAATGAAAATGCTGAAATGCATTGGAAAAGACTAAAACAAAGCGTGCCTATCACTGTAAAGAAAACTGAAATGGCAGATGGACTGTAGACTGCACATGAGAGGAGATGATGAAAAGTGTCAATCAAAATGGCGGCACGTCGAAGTCAACGTGGAAGATACCGGAAGGCTCCCGTCAACAGCGTGCTCCCCAATGACTCTGACAGCAGACTCACGTCATAGAGGAGGATGACGGTGGATCGGGCAGCAGGTGAGGTGGTATGCGCTGAACGCGTGCGCTCGGTGAGAAGCTCGAGCGTGTTATGAATGTGGCAAGGCGATTTAACTGCCAAGTAGTAGGCCATTATGAAAACTTGTTAAAAATGGTTAAAAATAAAATAAAATGTCACCGCAATCTGCCTTGCCATCGTTGGTGCAAAAATACACAAAAGAAAGCACTCAGATAAACGCTGCGAATAAGATAGGCTCACCTGCGGTGCGGTTCATGCAGGAACTGAACCCTACCTTTAAGTACGATACAAGACTTGTGAATTGTAGGCTGTCAGCAAAGAGTAAAATGTTCTTAGGCTGCCGGTAATTTGAAAATGAAGCCTTGAGTATTTTGAAGAGCAGGCACGGCGGCTGAAATGTGATGCAGCTGATAGATCTGTAGTTCAGAGCGATCTGTGTCACAGGAACACGAATTCACCGTTGTCCGTGAATTGAGTAATCAGCTGATGGCACAATTGATGTTGAGGGCGACCGATGACAGGCCACTGGTGGGGTTCTAGGTGCCAGTACGCTTGAGCTGCTTAAAAGATTTTCTTGTTGCGAAGTTCCTTATCTTAAGTTACTTGGGATTTGAAGCATGGTTCTTTACAATCGTCGCCAGATGTCAAATTATGAATAATGGTCCATTCGTTGTTGGTAACTTCATGTAAATTTATTGAAGATAGAAGTTACAGGAAATAAAGTACATAAATAACGGACCCCACCAGGAGCAGTCTGAATGCCACTCAGCCCATAGACCAACTGACTCAAACCTTACTAACATTCCAATTCCCAACGTTCCAACACACACGTAACCAGGCTGAGCATCAAATTACAGGGGCCCAGTTGCATGTTGATGTTGTTCTGGGTGTGCTTCACTGGGAACAAGAGCTGGGAGATGGGCTGGAATTTGTTGAGGTCCGCCTTGGGCAACTTAAGGAGGGCGTTGATTTTGGGGTGTTTCCAGCTTACCGGAATTGTTGCTGTTCCGTAGTTGGGGTGTGATGGCAACGTCTGCTTTGTAAAATACATGGTGTGGGCACGGGTCTGATGGAGAGCCTGAGTGGATGGAGGTCAAGACCTTTTGGATAATGTCGTCGTTAACGTTGGACCAGGAGGTCAGGGGGTTGGCGCTGGTGGTGATCACAGGGGAGGTGGAATCTGGCATATTTGGGGCGTGTCTCGTGTTGAAGCTTTCATGGATGTCAGCGATCTTGCGTTGGAAGAAGATAGCTAGTGAGTTGCACAGTTCTTGTGAGGGAGGTATGTTGTTGGTGTTGGTGCTGGGGTTGGAGAGTTCCTTCACGATGCTGAACAGCTCCTTGCTCTCATGTGCGTTGTCATCCCGTGCTCTTTGAAGGAGGATCCCTTGGCTAATGTAATAAGGTGGTGATATTTGCAGAGGGTGTCCTTGTGGGCTGCATGGTTGTCCGGAGTGAGTTCCTGGCGCCATGTCTTCTCCAGTTTCCGGCATGCACGTTTGGAGCTATGCAGTTCGTCGGTGAACCAGGTGGCTCTCTTGCTGGTGTGGTTGTTGGAGGTTTTCTGCAGTGGGGCAGTGGGGCAATGGGGTAGGCGCAGTCGTCGATCCACTGTCTGAGGTGGCGGGCTACAGTGTCTGGATTGGTGTAGTCGGTGTGTGGGTTTTGGGTGAGTGTGGTGATCATCTGCTCTTCAGTGACTTAGCTCCAGGGTGTGGTGCTGCGTGGTTTGTTCCTTGAAGGGTAAATGGATGCAGTGGTGGCCAGTCCAGTGGAATTCGGTGGTGTCTAGAAGGTGACGTGGGTGCCTGTGGAGAAGACGGGGTTCAGCGTGTGACCAGCATTGTGGGTGGGTGGGGTGACGAGTTGTCTGAGGCCGAGATTGTCCAGGTTGTCGATCAGGGTGGTGGAGTTGGTGTCGGGGTTGTTTTCGAGGTGAAATTTCAGGTCGGTGACAAAAACATCGCTGCCTTGCAGTACAAAAATGCAATTAAAGTGTTGGCAAGAGGCGTGATTGTAGTGTAGTTCCTATATTCCCAATTGGCTCTGCGCATTGGAATAACATAAACGACAGTGTAGACGTAGGACTGAGGTCGACTAGGTCTCTATTGAATATGTTAGACTTAATTATGAAATGCCAGCTAGCTCAGAGGTCACTAGAAACTTTCTCGAGTAAACAAGAAGGTGCTAACTTTCCTGAATAGACAAGAAGGGATTCGTTTCTGAGAACCGCATAAACATGACAACTTTGCTCCCCCAGAATAAAGAGTATATCTCCAGAGTCGCGGAAACAATAGATAGCCATTTCACTCAGTTAATCGTGCATGCTTCGTTTCACCAGGAGTGCAGAGGGATGTATGACGTTACTATGCATACTTTTACCACGCATGCATTTACAACGTGGTTTTTACAACGCATACCATTACAACGCATAGCGCTTTGGGGTGCTGGATAGTGAATAGTTTAATTTACTATTCCAACTCCAGTCCCCGTGGACACTAGGGAAGGTGTTGGATAGTAAATTAAACATATTCCCTATCCTAGAGCGCCCCCCAGAGCAATGCGTGGTAATGGTCTGCGTTGTAAAAGCTGCGTTGTAATGGTAGTGCGTGGTAAAAGATTCGTTGTAAAGGTTGTATACCGTGCAGAGAAATAGAGACGGGCGTTTTCAATAAAAGTGGTTATTTATTGAGCAGTCTACTTTCTCATGCAAGAGAAGTGAATTGCCACAATTGCAATACTTGTCATGAAGCAAAGTGGGTACAGTAAAATGAGTATTATGAAATAATACTGTAAAAGCATTTATATGGTTTCTAAGCCATAAGATACTTAAAATGGATAAAATACATACAATGATAAAATAATGACTAAACGTACTCAACTGGTGTTTCTAAGATACGCCTATCCCAGTGTGCCTAACCTAAGCCTAGTACAGGGAAGGAGTAGATGAGTTATAGTTTTTGCCAAGAATCTGAATCAAGAATTCTCTAACGGTCTTATCACCTCCGTACCTTGGTTATAGAATGAAGGAGGTCTGGTATCTCTTTCTCAGGACTCGATCTCCCAGCAACCCGCAAGGGTGACAAGGAAACACTGGAGCTGGATTTCTCGGCAGGAGAAAAGACAGCGTCTCTCTCAGTGCGTCAGTGGGAGGGTCGGCTTCCTTCGGCACTCGTATCAGCAGGGTGTCGGGCAAGTAGATAGCCGATCTGCTCCAAACCACCGTGTTTTGCTTAAGGCAGATGCTGGTATATTTATACCTGGAAGGTGCCGAGTTTGACGTAACGTTGGACATAAGACATCACTAAGAACTCGCAGTTCTTTCAGGACTCCAGGAGTTCTAGGACAGATCAATACAGAAGCAGGGGGAATTCCCGGGATGCTGGAAGCTTGGTTTGTTTTAAGAACACGTTGTGCTTTCTAGGAGTCTATGGGAGTTGCCTTGCCGTATTTGGACTGCATTGGCTATGTCTTAATATGGGTATGATTCTTATGCCTATATAAGGATATGATTTGATATAACCACATAAGGGCATGAAATCGGGAATATTTACTAGAGTCCTAGAATCATCTACAACATGATGAATTCCCCCATAGAATTGCATCCAAGATTCAGTGTATGCTGTGAGCCTAGCCTCATTTGTGTGCCTATCAACAACAAATTGCAGACAGTCACGTACAAAGGCCTGTCTTACCTTAGTCGTCTGTTTAACATCATTCCACTGACCACCTCATTCCACGGTTGTCATAAAAGGCCATTTTATTAGACCAGAACTGCGAATCTGTACATAACAATAAATCAACAATAACAGTAACAGCAAACCCCCACTCACACTTCCCCCCCCCCCCATTCGTTTCATTCACCCACGTCATCACTAAGCCCTAGCGGCTCCAAACACCCTTCTCTTGGCCGTCAATCACCGTCTTCCAGCCTCCAGTCATTGCAAACTTCCAGTCAAACTTCGGTCCATCCTGTGCCAACTCCCCCCCCAAGGGATGGGTATGCCCGCTCTTGACCCCCTGTCCCTTAGAATCCTGCCAAGTGGACCCCCTGTAGGGCGGTACACTGCCCCACCCCCACCACGGGGCTGTCCGTCCATCACTGCACAGTTACTCCCGTCGACACCATATAGACTCGTTCCACAACTTGCTCACCACATCCCGCAACTCCATCATGTACCACGCATTGCCCAGCCGAGACAGGTGCACACCGTCCTCCCTAAAAGCTAAAGGCTCCTCCAGTCGAATCCCAGGATGCGAAATGACCTTAACGTCCCTGTCCGCACAGTACAGTCTCATTGCCCGATTAAGTTTCCTCCGGGCCTTCTCAATGGCCCCATGTTTCATAGCTCCCCTCCATACTTTCCTGGGGACCAGCTCCGTCCAGGCAATGCAGGCCCCCGCCATCCTTGATTTCAACACTTCCAAGTCCCTTTGCATAAGTTGTAACAATGCCAATCCAGACAGTTGCACCAGGTCGTTCTCCCCCAAATGAATGATTAACAAATCCGGGCATCCCCTCTGTGGGACCATCTTCGCGAGCCAGGGCAGTAGTGCCCCCCATCGCATTCCGCTCTTTCCCCACCATTTCACCTCGTGCAATTGTCCTTTCAGTCCCAGGTTACGACCGTAAACCTGCTGGTCAGCATATTTGGAAGCCCAGTGCACGAATGAGTGCCCAACGATCCAAGTCACCGTCCTACCGCCCGGGCCACCCACGCAACCTACGAAGAAAAAGATGTTAGAACAGGCAAACAAAACAGTGCAACACAAACAACCTGCCTGGGACCCTACTACTTCCTCACATACCTCTCGCAACAGCGCGACTTCCAACGCCCAATCCTCCTAATCCTGTCCCAGGACCAACCCAAGCGAGCCGCCGCAGTCGCAGCCCCAATGCGAAAGGAATGTGTACCGTAACCAGTTCCATCAATCCCCAATCGTCCCAAAGCCATACGCAACACTGCCAACAACTGGCCAGCCGACACTCTCGCACCAGAGGCATGGCAGAAAATCTCGCCACCCTGGGCCCCAGCCGACCCCCAGAAAGACCTCCACTCCAGAACCGGGCAAACCGCCCCGCCAGACTCATTCAACCACACCCATTTGCCCCTGCCCACCTGATCCGTCTTCGAGCGATCCAGCCAGATCCCCAGACGCCCCGCATCCACCCGCACATCCTCAAACAACCTGCCCGCCCCCCGTCTCGTGCCCAACAGCTCAGACACCCGAAACGCCCCAAAGAACATCCATACCATGCACAAACGAAACAGGCCCACTTCAAACCGGTCATAACAGCAATCCGGCAACACCCCAACCAGCCGACCAACAAATCAAACGTCACTGCCTCCCGCAGTCGACCCCCCCCCCCCCCCCCCGCCCCCTCTCCCGACCCCATCCCCGCAACATGCGAGCCAGCACCACATCCTTGGTGGGGTCAAAACCCCAAAAACAAAACACAGTAAAAGGAAATTCCAGCCAATTTCCCAGAGATCGTAGCAGCAGTCAGACCCTGATCCATACAAGCCAGCACATAGCCCCTCAAACCCTCCAGCACAGCCGACTCCCCACTCACGACACCATCCACCATCCAGCCCATAAAAGTACTAAATTCAGACCATGACAGACGATAAGTCCTCCTCGTGGACGGAGCCAACGAACCCTTCACCAGACCAATCATCCTCACTCCCTCAAGGCCCAGATGCCGGCCGGCAGCTCGGTCTTGCAGGCGTCCGCTCCCGGCGCCAGGTGTCGGAACCGCTGCCACTGCGAACGAGACAAAGCATCCGCAATGTCATTATTCGCCCCAGGGACATGCTTGGCCCGAAACACCACATTCAACTGCAGGCACGCCAACATGAATCTGCGCAACAGCCGCAGCACTCGCAGGTCCCTCGCCCTTTGGTTATTAACAAGGTCCACCACCGTCATGTTGTCAACGTGAAAGAGCACAGTCCTGTTCCGAAAGTCCTCCCCCCACACCACCAGTGCCACCAGCAATGGGAAGAACTCCAAAAAGGCAATGCTCCTGCCTTGCTTGATCCAGGAGGCCGGCCAGCTCTCCGCACACCACCGACCATCCCAGAAAACACCAAACCCCGCTGACCCAGCCGCGTCAGAGAAAATTTGGCATTGCCAGACCGCCCTTTCCTCATCAAAATCCAAAGGCACCCCATTGAAATCCTGCAGGAACGTAATCCAAGTCCTCAAATCCGTCCTCACCCCCAGGGAAATCCTCACTCTGTGATGCGGAAGCACTGACCCGACATGGCCATGCCGAGCCGTCTGCAGAACGTCCGCCCTGCCCGCACCACCCTGCACGCAAAGTTAAGGAAACCCAGAAGCTTCTGAACCGCCCGCAAAGGGATCCGCCGTTCCCCCACAGCCCACTCCAGACACGCAAGAATCTTCTTCACCTTAGCTGCCGGCAGGCGCGCCAACCATTCCACCGAGTCCAGTTCAATCCCCAGAAACGTGAGGCAACAGCTGGGACCAGCCGTCTTCTCGGGCGCCAAAGGCACCCCACACTGCATGGTCAAGGCCTGGAAACGCGACAGGGCCCTGCCGCAATCCCCCGACCCCGCCCTGCCCAGGAAGAGGAAGTTGTCCAAGTAGTGAGTGACTTCACGGCACCCACTCACCCGCACCATGACCCACTGCAGAAAAGTGCTAAAAAGCTCAAACAACGCACAGGAGATGGCACACCCCATGGGCAGGACCTTGTCCACATAGATGGCTCCCCCGAACTGCATGCCCAAAAGCGCAAAAACAGCCGGGTGAATAGGCAGGAGCCGGAAAGCCGACTTAATGTCACACTTCGCCAACTCCGTACCAGGACCACACAACCGCACCATCCGGACATTTTCGGTTGACCAAAAACAATGAATTATGGGAAGAGTAGTCCGTGGTGCAGATAAACACACGACGTTTTCCGAAAATGTAACGTAAATACCCAGAAATGTTTTTCCATTTACCTTTGACAATTATGTTAAGTTAATATGGGTATTCCGTGACCAAATACATAAATGCTAAATGAATTGTATTATTGAGAGAGTATGTTTTCACTTATGATTGTTTCACGCAATGGGTCACATGACCAAGTTTTTGTTATTGTATATAACTTTATTGAACTTGCACAACCATTCACTCGTGAGAAAGCGGCGAAGGCTGCGAAACGAGTTGGGTGTTGATGTTGCCAAATAAAAGCACTTGAACAAAGCTGACCTGGGCCTCGACTCTCTGTCAACGATTTATGACGGTAATTTTCTGGATTTAATGGGGCGAGGCGAAACCCCGTCGAGGCCCGCCACGAAAAAGGAGGCGCAGGCATGAACTTAGCCAAGCTTTTGGAATATATATATATATATATATATATATATATATATATATATTCACAGAAAAAACCATAGGTTATAGTGGATATATAGTTAGGAATTTGCATTTACAAAACCTTGAAAATTCAATGAAAAAACCATAGGTTATAGTCCATATATAGTTAGGAATTAGCATTTACAAAACCTTATTTTACTCGCATAAAACCATTGAAATTCCATATATAGTTAGCTAACTATAAGCGCTAACTATATATCGCGCACCCGCAATCCACTGCTGATGATGTCACATATTACATCATTCATGACATGGTCAGTGACATCACTGATGACATCACTGATGACATCTCAAATGACATCACTGATGACATCACTGATCACAACATCCAGTGATTGTATGTGTCTGTAAAGTTTAAATATGTTTCACATATTGAAGAATGAGTGGATGTATAAGTGTCTGGATGAAGAATTTAGTAGGTGCATGACTGACTGTATGAGTGAGTGATTAAATGTGTCTCACTGAGTACATGGGTTAGTGACTAAACTGTCTTAATTCGTGCATCAGTATGTTTGTTGTTGTGTAAGCTGCTGCATGTGTTGATCAGTAGCTATAAGAGTGGCCATATGGGTTATTGATTGGTTGCCCAAGTATTTGAATGGGAGGCTGAGTGTGTGTGTGGGTGGCTGGGAGGTGCGTGACTCTGTGCATAGATGTGTAAGCAGTTGATTCACTAGGAGTATGAGTTCAAGAGTGCATGTGGAAACAGCTATATGGGCGGTTGACTGTGCATGGGTGTGTTGGTGAGTGAATGGATTTCTCATTGCTACATGTGCAAGTAAGTACGTATGTAAAACACAATACATGTGAGAGTTGAGATATATAAATAACTGAACATAAGAGCCAGTGAATGTGTGAGTGGCTGTATCGATCACTGTGAGCTTGTATCAGGGATTATATAAGAGAGTAAATATGTGTTATTATATGTTTGAATAAGTAAGATGTGTATAACTGTATAGTTGAGGAAATGGAGGTGTGATTGATTCTTTGCATGACTGACTAGGTGTGTGAGTAACTCCATGGATGAGTGACAGTCTGTGAGTGTCTGTTTATACTGAGTGTATGTAAGGTTATATTAGAGTCTGAAGAGGTTCATTGTATTATCACATGAGTGATGTGATCAGTGATGACAAATGAGATGTCATCAGTGATGTCATTTGAGTTGTCATCAGTGATGTCATCAGTGATGTCATTTGAGATGTCATCATTGATATCATTTGAGTTGTCATTTGAGATGTCATCAGTGATGTCATCAGTGATGTCACTGACCATGTCATGAATGATGTAATATGTGACATCATCAGCAGTGGATTGCGGGTGCGCGATATATAGTTAGCGCTTATAGTTAGCTAACTATATATGGAATTTCAATGGTTTTATGCGAGTAAAATAAGGTTTTGTAAATGCTAATTCCTAACTATATATGGCCTATAACCTATGGTTTTTTCATTGAATTTTCAAGGTTTTGTAAATGCAAATTCCTAACTATATATCCACTATAACCTATGGTTTTTTCTGTGAATTTCATTGGTTTTTTAATAGCAAATATGAAAAGCTTTAAAATGTCAAGTACGTGATAGATAAAAACATTTTCGTATTTATGCACGCTGATGTGCTTTGAACGCTGCCCCCCCCCTCCCCCCCTCCCCCCCTCCCCTCTTTTGCCTTAGTAGTACTCTCTCTTTGCAGATACTGAAGGGTAGTTAACGCAGGCCTTTACCCCCGTTGTAATCCGTCGTGCCTCCTTGTCTCTCCATTTGATTGATTGTTGTCCAAGCATTTACTGTTTTAGAATTGGTTCTCTTTGGATCATTCTCTATTTACAAACAAGCACAAAGTCGCAATACTCTGTTTAGTCTTTGCAGATAGTGAAAAATCGTGTAAAAAAATAAAAGTAATCGAACAAAATCAGTAGGCCACTAATTGGATCTCTTTTTGACCTCGCTAAAATAGAAATATTAGGAACAACCCTTCTTGAGAAATACGAAAATAGTGAGATGAACTGAGCTCCACACCATGAGGGCTGCAAGACAGCTCGGCTCCATCACCCATCCCGCACAAAATAACGACAAACCCTATGCAAATATTAAAAATATAGACAACACACCAGCAAAGAAACAGGGTAAAACATTTTATTAAAAAACTATTTACATAACGTTGGTCTATAAGATGATGTCAGTAGTGGACCGATGTGTGAATAGATCGAAAACAGCACAAGGCTCCAAGATCCGGATAGCAAGCTCCTGGATGTTGGGTGCCATAGTTTAGAGTTCTGAATTTCAGCCTTTTTCAATGCCTGTGCTTTGTTGAATCAAAATGGCGGCTTGACACAAAGCTGACTCAAACGTTGTTACTGATGCTATGCAGACCAAAACTGGTTTTCAGTTTGTACATTTTTCTAGATTTTTCAATCCAAGTTTGGTTGACTTTGTAGAACGATGGCTTCAGATTTTCAACATACCGTGTGGTGGCGCTGACTGGGAGGGGGCGCTTCGCTCCTGCCCCCTCCCCAAGTAAGATTTTCATACGTGAAAGTACGTTAATGGTTTTGGTCCCTGAGATGCTTCGATGTCACTACCATTCTCAAATAGCATAAGTTCTGGATGTTGGGTGCCATAGTTAAGAGTTCTGAGCAGTGCTTGTAACACTGTCTGAAGCTTATTTCCACCTACTGCAGCTTCACTATTCTCAAAGTAAGTGAGTGTCGTTTGTGGACCTGACTGCATTAGAAAACAATGTGATATGTTACCTTCCTAAACAGCTTGACGGAGGCCCCTGAGGGGCGGTGTGATGGCCATGGACTCGGAGAAGACGCTTGGCTCCGACACCCTCCCCAAGTCTTATAGCACTGGTGTAGCCTGAGATCGCCCCCGACATAGGCGGCCGGCTCCCGGGGTCCGGCGGAACTTTTTGCCTTTTGATGACTCTTCAATTCTGGACCTTGTCCCACAATCCGTTTGACCTGAAGACAAGCTGTAGTGGGGCGCCCCTTTATCGTTTTAGTTGCCATTCCGCCCGCTTTTGCTACACTGTGCCTCTTCCGCCATTCAGCTGTTTTCCGCCCGCTCTTGCGACGACAGCGTCTCGCTCACCATGTAGTTGAGATGCGCCCGCTCTTGCGGTGCAGCGATAGGCGGCTGCCACAGGACTCTCAAAATGGCGGCCGGCTCTTCGGTTTTGGGCCTGGTCCACTAAAATGGCCCTGGGACACCTTGGAACTCGGACGCTTGTCTGCTAGGGCTTGGGTCCCATTCTCGAAAAGCGTCCCCTCAGCCGTGAAGATTCTACAAAAGTCTTGGGGGCCTCCGACTCCCGCAGGCTTCTGCTGGGGAGCGGCTGCCATGATTGCTTGTGGAATGGCCACGACGGAGCTACGAGATGGTAGTGGTCTCATGCTGATGCCAGCTTTAGTCTGAAACATCCAGAAACACTGTAGACTACCAATTCGATCAGTTCCGGTAGCGCCCCAACATGACCCGGAAGAGAAGAACTTGCCCTCCCCTCTTTGACTGATGGTTCTTGTTGCCTGTCCCCTCTGTTGTCATTTAACAGAACTTTTTGGACTGCTGAAAGGGGTTGTGTTCTGAACGCTGGTTGGTGGAGACATTTAGACTATATTCTTGACCTACGTTGTCGCGTAATGCGTTTTATGACACGCCGCGTTAGCGCACCCGGAAGTGATCCGAGGCGCGGCGCGCAGCGCGTAACGTAAGCATAACAGGTCATGTGACTTGTTAATAAAACTTTTCATTGGTTCATTTTACTTTTGTTAATTTAATGATGAAAAGCTTGGTCATATGACCTAAAAATTACGCTTTTTATTATTTTCGAACAATATTTTTTTTTCAAACATATGTTATAATATTCCAGGCTAATGTACTTTCCCGGAAAATTTACAACTGTCTCGCAAGTAAAATATATTCCTTTTTCGAGAAAGAGGGCGTTTCTTCCTTCCATGACGGAGCCGTTGAGTAAAAGAGATTCGGCCTGCTGTCTTAGTCGCCGATACGCCTTATTATCAGATTCTTATCGATCACTTTATGTTGCAGACATGAAAAACACAACTGCCCTTCACCATTTATCTTTACTGCGTTCCTACATATTATACCTTTTATCCGTCATGTAATTGGACTGCTTTATTTCACTTGCCTTTTACTGATTCGAAAACAGTCACTAAAAGTAAAAACTTTACAAATGAAAATACTACTACCGTGTTTTGTTTTAAAAACCTTTATTGTGAAAATGTCAGTATACAAATACGGGCCTATAACCACGTGGGCCGGCCACGGAGCAAACTGAAATCGTATATGATGAGGAGACATTTACACTGTAGAAGAACGTAACGAGCGGGCCATTAGGTGACAAGAACAAAGGTGTCTAACAGTTGCGGAATCGGTGGACGTACATTTTGTAATTAAAATACGACAGGGCCACTTACAATAACATTTTCTAGATATACATTTGCGGGCAAAGAGTTACGAGTCCCATTTATACCGGCGCCATTTTGGGCGAGGCCGGGCAGGTCCAAGATATAGTCAAAATGTCTCCACCAACCATCGGCCAGACCAGAACCCCTTTCGGCCCTTTATGCTACAAGATGGTGTCTTCCATTCAAAAAATATTGGTGGCAGCATTTTGAAAGGAAACAGAAACAGCCGTTCTCCTAGTGAGTTTCACATTGTTACATTTAGGAAGAATGTTGAAGAGTAGTATGTGGAAAATCTGAAGCCATTTTTCTACAAACTCTCAATCAGACTTGGATGGAAAAAAAAAACCTGAAGAATGTACAAACTGAAAACCAATTTTTGTCTGTATAGCACCAACAGTAACGCTTGAGTCAGCTTTGTGTCAAGCCGCCATTTTCATTCAATCAATAGCGTCCCCCTGCACACATTCAGGGACCTGGTCGTGTCTTCAGATGAAACGCATTGTAGGAAAAGAAGCAGAAAGGAAAAGGAAAAAAGTTCCGCCGGACCTAGTGAAGCTGCAGCAGGTGCAAATAAGCTTCAGACAGTCTTACAAGCACTGCTCAGAACTCTCAACTGAGGCACTCAACATCCAGGACTTGCCATTCGGATCTTGGCGCCTTGTATTTTTGTTTTGTTTTTGATGGAGGGGAAACAACAAAAAACAGACATTGAAAAAGGCTCAACAGTGCAGGGCGCCTTGTGCTGGTTCCGACCTATTCACACATCGGTCCACTACTGACATCACCTCATAAACCAACGGGGCACCCCACGCCGACTTTCGGCGCAACATTGTAGGATGGCCACACCAGTGCGGCAATTTGCTGGACACCACCTCGGTGCCATCCAGATCTCGGCGCGTTCATTCAATCAATAGCGTCCCCCTGCACACATTCAGGGACCTGGTCGTGTCTTCAGATGAAACGCATTGTAGGAAAAGAAGCAGAAAGGAAAAGGCAAAAAGTTTCGCCGGACCTAGTGAAGCTGCAACAGGTGCAAATAAGCTTCAGACAGTCCTACAAGCACTGCTCAGAAATCTCAACTGAGGCACTCAACATCCAGGACTTGCCATTCGGATCTTGGCGCCTTGTGCTGGTTCCGACCTATTCACACATCAGTCCACTACTGACATCACCTCATAAGCCAACGGGGCACCCCACGCCGACTTTCGGCGCAGCATTGTAGGATGGCCACACCAGTGCAGCCACTTGCTGGACACCACCTCGGTGCCATCCGGATCTCAGCGCGTTCGAGTCACTGTGCCAGAAGAGTGACCGGAACTCAGCTGAACACGCCGTCTTTCGGCGCAGCATTGTAGGATGGCCACACCAGTACGGCAATTTGCTGGACACCACCTCGGCGCCATCCGGATCTCGGCGCGTTCGAGTCACTGTACCGCAAGAGTGACCGCAACTCAGCTGGACACGCCGTCTTTCGGCGCAGCATTGTAGGATGGCCACACCAGTGCGGCAATTTGCTGGACACCACCTCGGTGCCATCCGGATCTCGGCGCGTTCGAGTCACTGTACCGCAACAGTGACCGCAACTCAGCTGGACACGCCGTCTTTCGGCGCAGCATTGTAGGATGGCCACACCAGTGCGGCAATTTGCTGGACACCACCTCGGTGCCATCCAGATCTCGGCGCGTTGTGCTGCCTTCGGCCTATTCGCACATCGGTCCGCTACTGACGCCGCCTCACGTGCCAACGGATTTTCTACGCTTTTTGTAGCCCTATGTCGCATAACAGGTCATGTGACTTGTTTTTAAAACTTTTCATTGGTTCATTTTACTTTTGGTTTCCTAAAGATGGAAGGCTTGGTCATATGACCTAAAAATAACACTTTTCATTGGTTTAGAACATTTTTTTTTCCCAAACGATGAAAGCCCCACCTTGTTTCTGGATCATTCAGACTGAAGCTGGCGTCAGCATGAGAGCACCACCATCTCGTGGCTCCGTCGTGGTCATTCCGCGAGCAATCATGGCAGCCGCTCCACACCGGAAGCCTGCGGGAGTCGGGGGCCCCCAAGACTTTTATACAATCTTCACGGCTGAGGGGACGCTTTTCGAGAATGGAACCCAAGCCCTAGCAGGCAAGCGTCCGAGTTCCAAAGTGTCCCAGGACCATTTCAGTGGACCAGGCCTAAAACCGAGGAGCTGTCCGCCATTTTAAGAGCCATGTGGCAGCCGCCTATCGCTGCACTGCAAGAGTGGGAGCAACTCAACAACATGGTGAGCGAGACGCTGTGGCCGCAAGAGCGAGCGCAACTCAGCTAGATGGCCGCCACCTGGGGAGGCCCGTTCACGCCGGCTCCCCCACGCCCCCCCCCCCGGGCCGCCGCACGCCAATTTTCGGAGCAGCATTGTAGGATACCAAAACCAGTGCGGCAGTTTACTGGACATCACCTGGGTGCCTGTCGTACATGTTGTGTCAGCCATGTGACACTGGACACAGACCGCTACTGACGAGGCCTCCCCCCGCACCACCCGGGACGCCCCACGCTGTTTTTCTGTGCTGCATTGTAGGATCCCTAAACCAGTGCGGCACCCAGGCGACATCACCTGGGTGCCGTCCAGAACTCTGCACGTTGTGCTGCCTTGGGACTATTCGCACAACAGACCGCTACTGACGAGGCCTCCCCCCGCCCCACCCGGGACGCCCCACGCCAATTTTCGGAGCAGCATTGTAGGATCCCTAAACCAGTGCGGCACCCAGGCGACATCACCTGGGTGCCGTCCAGAACTCTGCACGTTGTGCTGCCTTGGGACTATTCGCACAAAAGACAGCTTCTAACCATTGTTGCTTTTTGTGTTGAGAAATGTTTAAATGTTTTTAGTTTTTGTTCCGTTTGTTAAAGTTAGTAGTTAATAAAGTTTTATAACCTTACTTTGTTGGAGTGTTATCTATTTTTTTAAAAACGGGTGAATGGGGCCTTGAATCGGGTTATTGTCATGTGTGGGCTTTGGAAGTGTGCTGCTGCAGGATCGGACATTTCAAACTCAAATGCACGTTCTTTTTCTTACCTTTCCGAAGCATGGAGCGCAATAGCAGGCAGAGAAAGGGTGATGCACGTGTTGAACACTACCTGACCTGGCAAGTTGCTGGCAGTGCCCCCCCGCCCGCTCCTGAAAGAGGGCACACACACACCGCCGCCCCGAGTACTTCACAAATCTTTAAAAGACCATGCGCTTGTTCATGAGGCTTAAATGGTTTATCACCTCTTCTAGAACCCCTGCATCGACCCTCTGACGTTTCCTGGAAAAATTACCATGTAACACAATACCAAGCCCTGTCAGCTGAAACCCCCAAGGAATCGTGGGGCATATTATCAAGGGGGTTTATCTCCGCTTTTTTGGCTTTAAAAACCATGAAAGCGTAGATAAAATTATTTCCCTATTATCAAGCTGTCGCTAACACCAGTTAGAAACAAAATGTGCCATTTTCCTGAAAATTTCAGCCGATTCCGTCCACAAACGCCAAAGTTATTAGACATAGAATTTTCAAAAATCCCATAGGGAAAAAATCCTAACTATATATACCTACTGGCGACCGCCAGTAGGTAATATATATATATATACATATATATATGCAAACACCATCGCGCGCTGCATCTGCGACGCAATCCAGGCCACACCAGCAATGCTCTTCCAAAGGATTTTATTCAAGTTTAAAAGTTATCAGGCATAACGCGTTTCGAGTCCATGACTCTTTGTCAAATGCCATTCACTCCTGCACCAGTGGGTTCGTTGCAGATTTAAAACAAACGTAACTTCTAGACACTGAAAGAGGACCAAAGTCAGTATTTCTCCAGATTTAAGGGGACAGGTACCAGGCTCATAGGAGTTTAAAGTTCGTGCATTTATTCTCAGCTGCAGAGGTGAGTAACGCGTTATGCCTGATAACTTTTAAACTTGAATAAAATCCTTTGGAAGAGCATTGCTGGTGTGGCCTGGATTGCGTCGCAGATGCAGCGCGCGATGGTGTTTGCATTTAACAGAAGTGTCTGACACACTTCAGGACCAGGCCCACGACCCGTGAGGGGAGGCGCTCACCTGTCAGGAACGAGGGACAGAAGCGAGGAGCTTTTCTTTTGGGTGCCCCCCGGCTGCAACAAGCTACAGGACACTAACCTGCTGGATGAGGCCACCGTGTGAGGCCCGCCTCGGTCGGGCGAATGGAATTTGGAACAGTCAGGGTATGCGGAGGAAGTTTCCGAAGCACAGCAAACTCGGCTTGTTAAAAGATAAACTTCATCAGTGGTCGCATAACTGAACACTCACACTGTGACCGAGATATGGAAATGTCCTTATTACTGCGTGACTCGCACTCGGCACACGCTGTGTAATTGAGGTTATTGCCATCACCGACACTGGAATCCGGTAAAGAAAATGGGACAGGTAAAGAGGACTCTGGGAACTGTAGTCCCATGTAACCGAACGATACACCAACGAGACCAGGCAGCAAAGGTAACCTTAATAATATGAATATACTGTGAAGGGGTACTACAAACCACCAAACAACAAGGTACTCACCTCTGCAGCTGAGAATAAATGCACGAACTTTAAACTCCTATGAGCCTGGTACCTGTCCCCTTAAATCTGGAGAAATACTGACTTTGGTCCTCTTTCAGTGTCTAGAAGTTACGTTTGTTTTAAATCTGCAACGAACCCACTGGTGCAGGAGTGAATGGCATTTGACAAAGAGTCATGGACTCGAAACGCGTTATGCCTGATAACTTTTAAACTTGAATAAAATCCTTTGGAAGAGCATTGCTGGTGTGGCCTGGATTGCGTCGCAGATGCAGCGCGCGATGGTGTTTGCATACATATATATATATATATATATATATATATATATATATATATATATATATATATATAATTACCTACTGGCTGTCGCCAGTATGAATTTATAGTTAGGATTTTTTCTCTGGGATTTTTGAAAATTCTATGTCTAATAACTTTAGCGTTTGTGGACGGCATTGGCTGAAATTTTCAGGAAAATGACACATTTTGTTTCTGAGCAGCCCCATAAAATTGGGGGGGGGGGGGGGGGGGGGGGTTCGTCAAGGAGGGGCCGAGAAAAAAGAGGGGTCCCAGAACTCGTTTTTCCCATGTTAATTTCCATAGGGCGGTTGGCCTCACTTTTAGTTCGAACGGCTGAATGGATTTGCATGAAACTTGGCAAAATTGTAGGGAACTTGGTCCACGCTGTTGTGATGTTTCAAGAGGATTTATTAAGATAGGTTACAGCATTCAAGTACAGATGTAATCAGCCCCACCAGGAGCAGCCAGCAAGGCTGTCAGCCCTTCTCCAACTGTCTGCTTCATGCACCAACATTCTAAATGACATCAACATTATAGTGTTCTACAGATGGAGGAGTGTAAAGCATGTAAAATATATTAACTAAGATATTACATATCCTCTTCTCTTCCAAATGGAAACAAAGATATTACATATCCTCTTCTCTTCCAAAAGAAAACAAAAGAGATGACAAAATGCATTAAGGTGTATTAGCTAGAAGAGGGAAGAGTGCTAGAAAGAAACAAAGCAAAAGAAGAGACAAAGAAAGCAACAAAGAATAACAGAAAGAAACAGATAGACATATCCTCTTTTCTGATAATTATGAGAAAGAAACAACGCAAAGAAAAAGAAATGAGGAAGAAACCATCAATGATTACTCTCTGCACACCAACTGGCCAGGAAAGCATGCGAGTGAGCAATCCACATCAGGAGAAAAGAAAGTGACAGAGAAAGAGAAATACAATGTAAAACTCCTTCTCCATACATTTTAAACATTTGAGTAATGAATAAAGATAAAAAGTACTGGGTATTAACAAGAGAGAATCAAACTATCGTGCACAGTCGAAATAAAACATTCAACCCAACTAGACACCTTAAGTAAGGTTACAACGTGCACTGTAGTGAAAGGAAAAAATAATGTCCGTGTGAGGACGTACCTCTACTAGAGGAACCATGAAATGCATGGGACTAACACCCACTAAAGCAAAAACATGGGACTAGAACCCATAAGAATGATGTAGATGGGACTGACACCCACTACAGAAACATGGGACTTGGACCCATAACACGAGGTAGATGGGACTGACACCCACTACAGAAACATGGGACTTGTACCCATAACAACGAGGTAGATGGGACTGACACCCACTACAGAAACATGGGACTTGTACCCATAACAACAAGGTAGATGGGACTAACACCCACTACAGAAACATGGGACATGGACCCATAACAAAGTTTTAAGTACACAGGGTCCCACCCCTGCAACAAGTCAAATGTCCACCCTCACGTAAGGGTACATATGTAAATAAGCATAAAATTTGACATAACAATCCCCACCACATAATGTGAAGTAGAGTCTACTTTCTTGTAGGGAAAACTTACGCAGTGTAAGGTTTTATTCCTGTGTAGGGGCTATATATCTCTCATCAAAATGCAATATTATAATACTGTAACTTGTTAGATAAAAATCGGAACAGTCACTGAAAAGTGATACATGAGAAATAGCCAGTAGATGGCAGCATTGTACTAGGTTAGGACAAAACACTGTTTTCCTTTCAAAGTTGTTCTGTTATCCTCCGTCAGATAAACTTCTTTGTGTCAAATATTGTTTATGTTAAAAAAAATGCAAAGAAAGCCACTCACCACTAGTGCGCAGAAACAGCTGGTAATTAAGGTACAACAAACTGGTAAGAACCTACCGATCACAAACTATGAAACATTTCAGCAATGGAACGCGGTAAGAACAGGAAGTGTTTGCCATGCAGGTGAGGAGATTATGGTCAGAAGCAAATTAAAAACATCATAAAGGCTCCGGTGAGAAAATGGAGGCACGCAGCGTGACGTAACACCGGTGGCTCCAGGCACGTAGGTGCTTGCAGAGGTCCTTGAAGAAAGAAGGCAGCTCCAATTGTGGAAGACGTCACAAGGAAGAATGGTGAAGAAGACTTCACAAAAGCACCGGACACAGGCAAGGCTGCACGCGCTGTGTTTGTGTCTCGAGCCAAGTTTTAAATTGAATAGTGGCAGTTATGAATGTCCGCCTGAAGTAAATTTGATGTTCCCCATACCTTTAAAAGTACGATTTTTACATGTTGAACACCATTTGCTCAAACTCTCCCACTGACAAAATCGGCTAACAAGTGCTTCAAAATTGTCACAATGTCACCGCTTGGACCTGTTCTCACACTGACCTCCAGGCAAAATGTCAAATCTCTTAGGCTTCCAAATCAGACATTTTCCTCATTCTGTTTCCGATTTTTCTTTCCTCGGTCTGGCTCTTTCAAAGTTGCCAGCTTAACAACATTTACTCAAATACTGTTTAAACATTCAAGCGAACTTTGTCACCTGACATCATTCTCTCAGCAAGTGCCACTGTATGTGATGAAGTGACAGAGTAACTTCAGTCATGTCTCTCATGCAATCTGAGAAGTGTCAATGTCAAAAAAAGTCTGTTAGTCTCACTGACTGAAACTGACATGTGTCTTCAGGTGTCAGACAAGTCGCTTTTTCCTTATTAAAAATGACACTCTCCGTGCAGCAATCTAGAAGCAATAAAAGGCTTGCTGTTTGTAAAGGCTCTCTCTGCGCAACATCAATGGGCTCTTTAAGTAGTGTACAACACGCTTTAGCTGGCGCAGAATCTCTCCTTAAAAATGTCCTTTCGCAGGTTTCATTAGATTTACAAGAGCCTACTGTTGAATGCGCAATTAATGTCCATATACCCCAGGTAAACCACATAGAGCTCGGGTAGGGGCTGACTGGTCTGATGGACACGAGGCTTGAACTGTAAAAGGAAGTGTAACTCCTTGTTTCTTGTAAATAGGGAAAGCTGTGAGGACACACAAACTGAATCAAGAGGTGCTGCTTGCGTCACAAAGAAAGTCTTTTACACACACTGTAGGAACAGCAAGTGTGTTGGCAAGTAACAAGCAAACAGATCACGCAGGACGCATACTGGCAGGCTTACCCTCATTGAAGAAACAGGAACTCGAACTGGCACTTAAGCGTTAAGGGCGACCGATGGGCGGTCACTGGTGGGGCTGATGTGCCAGATGAAGAGTTGGAGTAGTTTAAATTTCAAAACTTGCAGAACTCAGGACGTCCACAGCGGTTCTCAGAGGTAGCAGATGCAGGTTCTTAGGTTAAAATCGTCGCCATAAAATATGTAGTAACTTGGTCCACGCTGTTGTGATGTTTCAAGAGGATTTATTAAGATAGGTTACAGCATTCAAGTACAGATGTAATCAGCCCCACCAGGAGCAGCCAGCAAGGCTGTCAGCCCTTCTCCAACTGTCTGCTTCATGCACCAACATTCTAAATGACATCAACATTATAGTGTTCTACAGATGGAGGAGTGTAAAGCATGTAAAATATATTAACTAAGATATTACAGACTGTTAGCCCGATGTGCCTTTGCTAGGTCTCAATATATGTGCTCCAGTGGATTTTGATAAATTAACGTTCAAAAAAATATATATATCTGTGACAGCGCTCCGGGTAGCGCTCCGGTTCGCGTACTTGACGCGAAACGGAACTTCGCGAAGCGAAGCTGATTGGCTCTTCGGTGTCTGTCAACATTCTAAACAGTCCGGAGCGGCCGCCATCTTGTCTCTCGGTAGGATCGAGAGACAGGAGGAGGCCAAAACGAAGGGGGAAATGACCATAAGGGGGCATAGTAGATCCTCCCTGACCCCCTAGGTTTGATGTGGAGCCTTTAAAAGGGCCCCCCGGGGCAAAAAAAAAAAACGTTTTTTTTTTGCGTGGGGAGCGCCCGGTATGCTTTTGTGCAATGGGCGGTGGTAATCTAAATGATGAGGAGGGGGGGGCGCCTCGTTCAAAGCACATCAGCGTGCATTAACACGAAAATGTTTTTATCTACCACTTACTTGACTTATCTCTCTGAGATGCATTCCCTTGTGTTTCGGCAATAGTAGTGTGTTTATTACATAGATCGCCCGAGATCGGTAGTGCAGACCGCGCGTAGGAAAGGGTCAAAAGCCAGGGGTATAGGAGTATGTAACAAGCGAGCCATTTAATTGAAAAAACTAAACGTGACAAACGGTTGCAGGATCAGTGAAGGTTGATTTTATAATTGAAAGTATAACAGGATCAGTTACAATGAAATTGTCCATACGCACACCATGGGCGAGTATCATGGTGTAGAGTACTGCTCAGCCTTTACACATGGGTAACATTATTTCGAAGCTTTATTAATACAATAATCAATAATGAAAAATCGACATCAATAGGGTTGTCTGTATTCACAGTCAGTACCCTTCCCCGCCCGCCATGTGCACAAACACTGCATACATCCCCCATAACGTCAAGGCTAAGTAACTAGAACGTCATAAGGAGTTGCCAGTCGCTCCCATAATGGCGCCATTTTGGTCGAGGCCAGGCAGGTTCAGAGTATAGTTCAATGTCTCCAATAAGTAGCGGCAGGACCAGAATCCCTTTCGGCAGTTCTGGCTTCGTCATTACGAGCACTAGAAAACAAGACATTCTGGGCAATACCACTCTTGACGCAGCCCTTTATTCCTCAAGATGATGTCTTTCAAAAGCCAGGGGTATAGGAGTATGTAACAAGCGAGCCATTTAATTGAAAAAACTAAACGTGACAAACGGTTGTAGGATCAGTGAAGGTTGATTTTTTAATTGAAAGTATAACAGGATCAGTTACAATAAAATCGTCGATACGCACACCATGGGCGAGTATCATGGGTGACATTACTTCGAAGCTTTATTAATACAATAATCAATAATGAAAAATCGACATCAATAGGGTTGTCCGTATTCCCAGTCAGTACCCTTCCCCTCCCGCCATGTGCATAAAGACCGCATACATCCCCCATAACGTCAAGGCTAAGTAACTAAAACGTTGCAAGTCGCTCCCATACTGGCGCCATTTTGGTCGAGGCCAGGCAGGTCCAGAGTATAGTTTAATGTCTCCAATAAGTAGCGGCAGGACCAGAATTACATTTATGAAGAATGTTGAAGAGTAGTATGTTGAAAATCTGAAGCCATCATTCTACAAACTCCCACCCAGCCTTGGATGGAAAAATCCTGAAGAATGTACAAACTGAAAACCAGTTTTTGTCTGCATAGCATCAGCAGCAACACTTGAGTCAGCTTTGTGTGAAGCCGCCATCTTGATCCAGTCAATACCGTCCCCTTGCATACATTCAGGCACCAGGCCGCAGGACGTGTCTTCAGGTCAAACAGATTGTGGGACAAGGTCCAGAATGGAAGAGTCACCAAAAGGCAATAAGTTCCGCCTGACCCCGGGAGCCGGCCGACTATGTCGGGCGATCTCAGGCCATACCAGGGCAACAAGACTTGGGGAGGGGGCAGGAGCCAAGCGCCCCCTCCGAGTCTGTGCCACCACACCGCCCCTCGGGGGCCTCCGTCAAGCGGCTCAGGGAGGCACCGCAGGCAGCTGTTCTTCAAATCAGTGGCTCTCACCGGCAAGGCTCCCCTCCGTCAGCAGCGATCGTTGGCGCTGTGGTTGCGGCCGGAGGTCCCGCCTAGTCAACGCCCCGGCCTCTCCATCTCGTAGGCCGCAGAGTAGTCAGGGAGAAATCCCGGGAACGGCGGCATGCATTTGGATCGATGTTGCAGCAGGCTGCCATGTAAATAGTTATTTAATAAAACGTTTTACCCTGTTACTTTGCTGGTGTGTTGTATATATTTATAATATTTGCATAGGGTTTGTCGTTATTCTAGGCGGGTGGGCGGCGGAGCCGAGCTGTCTTGCAGCCATCATGGCGTCGAGCTCAGTTCCTCTCACTAGTTTCATATTTCTCATGAGGGGTTGTTCCTAATGTTTCTATTTTAGCGAGGTCAAAAAGAGATCCCATTAGTGGCCTACTGATTTTGCTTGATTCCTTTTGTTTTTTCTAACGATTTTTCACTATCTGCAAAGACTAAACAGAATATTGCGACTCTGTGCTTGTTTGTATATAGAGAATGAACCAAAGAGAATCAATTCCAAAACAGTAAATGCTTGGATAACAATCAATCAAATGGAGAGGGAAGCAGGCACGACGGATTACAACGGGGGCAAAGGCCTGCGTTACCTACCCTTCACTATCTGCAAAGAGAGAATACTCCTAAAAGAAAAGAGGGGGGGGGCAGCGTTCAAAGCACATCAGCGTGCATAGACACGAAAATGTTTTTACCTACCACGTACTTAACATTTTACAGCTTTTGATATTTGCTATTAAAAAAACATGGAAATTCACTGAAAAAACCATAGGTTATAGACCATATATAGTTAGGAATTAGCATTTACAAAACCTTATTTTACTCACACAAAACCATTGAAATTCCATATATAGTTAGATGCACTAACTATATATCGCGCACCCGCAATCCACTGCTGATGATGTCACATATTACATCATTCATGACATGGTCAGTGACATCACTGATGACAACTCAAATGACATCACTGACAACATCACTGATAATATCATTCATGTGATAATACGATGAACCTTTTCATACTCTAATGTAACCTTAGATACAATCAGTGTAAACAGACACTCGCAGATTGTCACTCATCCATTGAGTTACTCATACATCTAGTCAGTCATGCAAAGAATCAATCACACCTCCATTTCCTCAACTATACAGTTTTCCACACCTTACTAATTCAAACATATTCTAACACATATTTACTCTCCAATACAATCCCTGATACAAGTTCACAATGATCCATACAGCCACTCACACATTCACTGGCTCTTATGCCCAGTTATTTATATATGTCAACTCTCACATGCACAGTGTTTTACATATGTACTTACTTTGACATGTAGCACTGAGATATCCTTGCACTCACCAATACACTGATGCACACAGTCAACTGCCCATGCAGCTGTTTCCACATGCACTTTTGAACCCATACATCTAGTGAATCAACTGCTCACACATCTATGCACAGAGTCATACACCTCCCAGCCCCTCACACACATACTCAGTCTCCCATACAAATACTTGGGCAACCAATGAATATCCCATATAGTTACTCATATAGCTACTGATTAACACATTCAGCAGTTTACAGAACAACAGACATAATGATGCTCAAATTAAGACAGTTTAATCACTAACCCATGCACTCAGTGAGACACATTTAATCACTCTCATACAGTCAGTCATGCACCTACTAAATCCTTCATCCAGACACTTATACATCCACTCATTCTTCAATATGTAAGACATATTTTAACTTTACAGAAACATACAGTCATTGGATAATGTCATCAGTGATGTCATCAGTGATGTCACTGACCATGTCATGAATGATGTAATATGTGACATCATCAGCAGTGGATTGCGTGTGTGCGATATATAGTTAGTGCAATTAACTATATATGGAATTTCAATGGTTTTGTGTGAGTAAAATAAGGTTTTGTAAATGCTAATTCCTACCTATATATGGTCTATAACCCATGGTTTTTTCAGTGAATTTTCAAGGTTTTGTAAATGCTAATTCCTAACTATATATGGTCTATAACCTGTGTTTTTTTCAGTGAATATATATATATATATATATATATATATACACTTCCCAAGATTCACAAAAATCTCACAAGTCCCCCTGGGCGGCCTATCATCTCAGCATGTGGCTCAATCTTGGAACGCCTGGGAGCTTATGAGGACTGCTTTATTAAAAAATGTGTCCCAACCGCGGCATGCTATGTGAGAGATAGCATGTCAATGATTAACTTGGTAGAACGTCTGGAATTTGACCCCCTCCATGAGACATTGTGCACGTTAGACGTGGAATCATTGTACACCAACATTCCTCAAACTGCAGCATTACTAGTTATTCAAAAAATCTTGGATACCCGTCAACGCACACATAGGGTGCCAACTCTCTTTATCCTCCAATTACTGGAATTATGCTTGACAAGTAATTTCTTTGTTTTTGAGAACACGTTTTTCCAGCAGGTTAAAGGGACTTCCAAGGGGACTATTTTTGCCCCCAACCTAGCGGTACTGTTTATGGACCAAATTGAAACTGGTTCCATATTGACACCATCTAATCCCTTCTTCTCAGGCATCAAAATGTGGAGGCGATATATAGATGACGTTTTTCTAATTTGGAACCAGACCATCAAAACATTAACCAATTTTTTACACTGGCTCAATAATAATTGCTGCGGGCTCATATTTACCCTGACCCACGATAAGTCCTCAATAGCATTTTTAGACCTCACCATCTACCACGCAGAAGGTGAACTCCTGACTAGACTCTTCAGGAAACCAACGGAGCGAAATACGCTTCTGTACTACAAAAGTAACCACCCGAGAGCACTTAGGGACTCTCTACCATACTCTCAGTTCCTCAGGATAAGGCGAAATTGCTCCTGTAAAGCAGACTATTTTAGAGAAGCTGCAGTTCTCTCTAATAAACTAAAAGATCAATGCTACCCAATGAGAATAGTCAAGCAGGCTCTGAAACGAGCATGGTACTGTCCACGAGAGGTTTTACTGACGCCAAAAGACAAAGATCAGAAAGAAAGAATCGCATGCCTCACAACCTTCTCGCCCGTTTCTAACAAAATCAAAAAGTCAATCATGAAACATTGGCCAACAATAAATGCAGGCTCAATAAACATTGAGAGACCCCTCTTTGCATTCCGCAAGAGTAAAAACTTAAAAGATCACCTTGTTAGAGCAGCATTACCATTAACACCACAGGGAGCCACGCTTGATGCAACCTGGTGCTTACCCCCACTCTTAGGCCATGTTAAATGTGGATGTTGCAATGTCTGTGAATACACAGTGGAGGCCAAGAAATTCACCCCCAATGACACTACGTTTGAAAGAAGTTCATTTTCAAATTGTAATTCTTCAAATGTAATTTACGTCATACAATGTCCTTGCCCAAAACTGTATGTTGGCCAGACCACACTAAAAGCCAAGACACTTCCTGGCAAACCTTTAATCTAATATTGATTCGAAAGTGGCCAGCATTGCTCTCTTTTACCTGTGAAACTCTTTCTTCTTATATGTTGTTTGTTCTTCCAGAGTAAGGTACATGACTGTGCCTAAAACATTTATTTAATTGTTTCTCATTGTTTAAATAAATACCCTGTCCTGCTGGACAGAGGACAAATATAGACTCCTATTATGAAAACTTTGTCATACAATGACATAGATATAAGGCACATAAATTTTTCATGTTTTTCTATTGTTGTGCAGAATCTAAACTTATAAGCCTAGCAGAATTGGTTCACGGAAGTAAAATGGATGTTTCAGAGACTACTGTTAGTAAATATATGAATATACATATTTTTGCTTCTTTTGACAGCACTTTACATGCTACAAAATGGCCGACATGCTGTTTCGTCTGTTGATGTTTTTCATATAATGATCTTAGTCTTGTTATTGGACATATGTTCAACACATCAAAATGTATTTTCTTGCTTTTATGCACACTAGTGATGCATATTTTGTGAATAGTTGGCATATGATTTCATGCATATAACTCCTGGCGGTCACAGTACTTGACCTTTGACCCTAAACGGTAGCTCCTGGAAGTGTACAAAGGATATATCTTTGCAACAGTGAAATTGTTTTTGCAAAGTGAGGTATCTTTGGAAAGGTCATTGTCTGGTCTCACAGGTCAACATGTCAAATTTTATAAGAGGTGAAAAAAAGTGACCTTTGACTCCTAATTACACGTTTTTTTTTTACCTTTTTTCTGTTTATTCAGTTACCCTTGGATCAATTTCAACAAGTGTGGCATTAGTGGACTCAACATGCAAAGTACTATTTTTGTCCTTGTTCAAATTATTGTAGAGCTCATAATATTTTACCTTTGACCTCTATTTGCCCTCATTGTAGGTGCTTTACGTTTTTTTTCTTCCCATTATGGTTAGAACATTGTTTACAAGTGTTGCAGTGTTTCAATTGTAATGATAAGAACTTAAATTTGTGTTCATTAAATTGGTGGGGGGGTCATGTGGTTTGACCTTTGACCTCTATTTACACAGTTCTAAGTGTTTTATGGTCATTAATCCATTATTGTTAGATCATTTGTTAAAAGTAAGGCAATATTGGAATTGTAATTATGAGTACATACATTCTCCTTAGTTACTGTGTGAATTTTGACCTTTGACCTCTAATTATACTTGTTTAGGTATATCAAGGTCGTTATTGCACTACCCTTGGATCATTTGTTATTATTGTTGTATTATTGCAATTGTCTTGATAAATACTTGCATTTTCATTGGTGTTGGTGGATCATGTCTGTTGATCTTTGACCGCTAATTACACTTTTCTAAGTCTTTCAATGTCATTAATGCATTACTGCTGGATCCTTCTTGCCCCTACACCTCTACTTACCTCTGCCATCATTGGTCTCTCGTCTGCAACCTCTGGTACCACGCCTGTAGACTTTTTGTCAAAAGAATAAACTCCTTTGAGAAGCATTGGGCGCCTGGCGCTTAATTGGCACCCTGTACTTGTCCACCCCTGTGCCCCAGGTGGTGTATGTCTGGTTCTGCTTTGAAGCCCCCCTCTGTGCTTGAGCTAACCCCCAAAGCATAGCACCTGCAACCGATCTACTTATCTGAAAGCAGTGTGGCTCTAGGCACTTAAAGTCTCAATTGGAAAGCATTGGGCCAACCTCCGACTTTGACATCTGCACCCAGTTGCCCCTGTGCCACTGGTGGTGCAGTTTTGGTACTCTCCTTACCCTTTCCTCTAGCTGACCTTTGGCCTGAAGACTGAAACTGCAAGTGTGGTACTTACCTGTTTTACTGCTATATTGTTTTCACAATAGGATATTGAACTGTTCTGAAAATATTCTGTTAACTTATGAAAGTGAAAAGTATTTTTATTTATAAACATACTTACCTGATTGTGAAGATCCTAGACTTGAAATAAAATACAAAGTATATTTTCTAAAATTGTTGTGAATCTCCTTTTTGAGTCGTGTCCTTTATTGATCACGGTTGTGAAATACATGTCTTACAGTCCTCTGTGTTAGGCCTAATGCTGCTTGCCAACACTACCACGAATAGAGCATTTTGGGTTCAACATTGTGCTCTGTACACTTGGATACCCCTTGGACTCTGCATGGTATTATCACCTAGTGGCAATATCACATACGGAGCCAGCTTCCTACACTTTTTCACATAATTCACTTTGAAAACTCCTTTTAAACTTTAAATAAAACGTTTCATTTATCATGTACAAAATTCAACTTTCATTACACTTGATGAAGACGGGTATCCAGGCTAACCTTAACAAATCTGTAATACAAAGATTTTCCTAACCGAGTCTAACATCATGACATCAATCAGGAAGATCCTGCCCCTACTTCCTCCTGCCTCCCAGAAACTGTTAATCCAAGGCCTTATTCTATCAAGGCTGGATTACAGTAACACCATCTACCTAGGCGCTCCCGAGGCAACCCTAGACAAATTACAGAGGATCCAGAACGCCGCGGCTCAGATCCTTACCAATACTCCGGCCAGAGCTTCGGCCAAACCAGCCCTGAAACTCCTCCACTGGCTGCCAGTGAGAGAGCGGGTAAAGTTCAAGGCTCTTTGTCTGTCTCACAGGCTTCTACAAAGCAAAGGCCCCCCTATTTTGAGAAAATTTATCAGGCCCTACAAAGCCCCAAGAGCCCTCCGATCCGATCAGGAATACTTTATCACCATCCCCAGAGTCAGGAAGGTGCGGACGGGTGGGCGGCGCTTTTCTGTTAACACTGCCCGCCTTTGAAATTCACTACCCCGCGACGTTAGAACGGAACCAGACTATCTCCGATTCAGGAAGCGGCTAAAAACGCACCTTTTCCCTTGATCTGACTTCCCCACCGCCCCAGTGACCCTCCGATATGTGGATCTTAGCGCTGGGATACTTACGGGTGACTACGCGCTTTATAAAACCTAACCTAATCTAATCTAATCTACATAATGCATTGCATACGAATTTTGTACATCCTATCGTTAGGGGCCAACGGCAAGGTCTTAACGGTGTCAGATCCCTATCACCAAATTTCCGCCCTCTCGTGTGAGTGGCGAATGCGCAGAGGGCTTTACCCTCGTAGCCAACTGTAACTTCCCTTGTCATGGGGGCCCCCTTTCACTCGGCGCCATCTTAAGGTCGTCCGAGTTCCCGTGTGGGGTATCCGTAAGAAGGACAGCGTGGACTCCCCCCCACCCCCTTTCCCCGCACTCTTCCGCCGCAGCGGATATCCGGCTCCCGGGAAATTCGTGGGAGGGGCATATAGCTGTCTCCCCCTGGGAGGGGCCTATGGCCGTCTCCCCCTGGGCGATCCCATCCGTAATGGGTGGCGCCCCCACTAGGGACCTTAAAATCACTGCTCACCGATCATGACCTTACCGCCCGACCGAAGACTAAATAAATACGACAGTTAGTTACCTACTAGTGGGAAAAAACCTATGCTTAATCTCGTATCACAGCTAGATATATCCCCCACTGCTACTCCCGTCCCAGAATAGTATCCAACATACTATAAACATTGCTACAAAGGAGAAAAGGTCCTATAACAGGGAAACCATTTTACACACAGTTCATTACACTTCTACAAAGGAAAAAAGGCATATAGACAAGTATTCAGTTGCATACACAATCTTGGAATCAATCTATAAAGGGAAAAACGGCCTAAACAAGACGCGTTTATGCATGACAATCAATTGCGAATCCCAATTTTGCTTATTCCCAAACTTCTGCAACAGGGGCTGGTGGGTGGGTCAAAAACTGCAGCTTGTTCCCTTGAGGGCTCACGAGCGAAGAGTGGTGCAGCCTTAAGAGCGCAGGAACAAGAGGACGCCTGCCTGGATTCCCGCGTCTTTTATCCAGCAGCGGGAAGGCGGGGCAGCATCCCCTTCCCGCCCAAAAGTGCACGGACTTCCGGGCGGCTGTTAGGACAACCCTCTTAAAAGATGGGGGCGTGCTCCAACCTCGCCACTTTATGCATACCGGCCGGGGCCTCGCCCTCCCGCCTGCAGAGGTTTCACGGGCGATCGGGGCACCCAGCCATACGTTCGGGGTACCGAGAGGTCTCCCCTTTCCATTTGCCATTTACGTATGCCTACAATCAAACACCAATGTTCACAGACACCCATAGATCCCACTAATTTAGACATACCTACAAGTTGAATATTGTTGACAAATGAATTGCTTGATTTATTCCTACAGAGAACCCTTTCTTTGCAATACTGTTAAATGCCCAGGTTTTAGACAAGTTATTCACCCCCCTCTAATTTGCTTAATCAGACCCCCAAGGATATAGCGGCATGGATTCGCAAATTTAGCGGCACAAAAATGGAAATTTAGCGGCGCAAATATGGAAATTTACCGGCAATTTTGCGGCATTTTATTTGGCCATTTTTCCGACAACAAACACAGATATCTTAATGTTTCTAGTTATTTAACAACATGAAGCTATGTATATTTGGTTTATTTACAATGTAGACTCTTTGGCTTCAAGGCTACATATAGGTCATAAACATGTTAATGAATAAATGCCCCAAAAGCAATGCTCCCCAGGGACCGTCACACACTGGGCAGGCAGAAACACACTGTGAGGTAGTAGTATTCAGTAGGCAGATATTAAAAGCTTGTCTTTGATTGGCAGCATGCAGGATTAACATTTGTTGTCAGGGCTGGCTTTAGGGTAGTGCGGCCAGTGCCAATTCAGTGGTGGTGCACCCTGGGACCACGAGTCCCATCAGGGCGATGCGGTGAGCGCAGCAGGTTCCTCAAAAAGCAAAAGACTGCACGTCAGCAGCCCAGAGCAGCAAAACAGTGTTACAGGCGTCTCGCGCTGCGTGGAGCAAGGTGGCGCTTTATAGCACGGTGTCAGCGCCTCCCGAATGCAGCAGATGTGCCCAAATCAGTGGTGGTGCACCCTGGGACCACGAGTCCCACCAGGGCGATGCGGCGAGCGCAGCAGGTTCCCACGAAAAGCAAAAGGCTCCCCGTCAGCAGCCCAAGGCAGCAAAACAGCATTACAGGCGTATTTATTATGACATTGTAAATCTACGCATCTACACATTTAATTAGCTTGTCAATATGTTATGTTATGTTAATTTCGATTTATATAGCGCCAAATCACCGACAGGTCTCTTAGCACTTGCTTTGGGAACCCGTCCTGGCTTTCCCTGCGAGATAACCTCTACTGGGCATCTCCAAGGTGAAGACCAGGCATCCCATTGCGGTAGGGGCGTAGTGGAGATTAAGCAAGCTATTGCCCAGAGTTGCAGAGTGTGAACCCATGATTCGAGTAGGCATCGAGGCGAGAATTATCAAGTCCATGAACTTTTTGAGCTCAAGACCCTGCCGCGTCGGGAATTGAACCCTGGTCCCGGGTCTGACCTCTGCATCAGGGTCTGCCTCCTCTAACCAGTGAGCCACACTTCTCCATAATATAGTGATGGCATTCTTTAGTCAATATTGAGGCAGCTCAATAGTAAAAAAACACACTATACTGAGGTACTACACTTAGTCATATATACTCACCTTGATATAGTGGTAGTAGATATTCTTCAGTCAATATTTCTGCAGGTCGATACTAAGAAACCCGACATTGTTCTACAACACCAAGACAGACATGCACTCTGACTAGGCTAGTCAGTGAGTACATGTCTGTCTTGGTGCTAGTCTAGGGAACGTCGCTGAGAAGACTCCGATGTTCGGACCCAACCCCCACCTCCCACCTGCTCATCGGGCACCTAGCAGTCTGAGCTCTGAAGTGTCAAAGATGGCTCATAAAGCTAAAAAAAACACACACACACAAACTGATAAATAAACTTTATGATAAAATGACCCGGGATTAATTTATTTTGAAAGTTTTATAGAGCGCGAACAAGATCCTTGCGAATATCAGAGCGCTTTACACATAGAGGTTATACACACAATTAGATCCAAATTATCACAAGAGACATAATTTCTTTTCTCATACAAAGCTAATCTCCTGTAATTCCATTTTTGTCCATTCTCTAAGAGGACATGCCATGTATGAACTTCTTTCTCATATGAATTATGCTAAATGTCTGCTATTCAAATTTCCTGATCCTTCTAGTCTTTTACCAGCTGTTCTAAGAGCATATTATTAATGGAGGACCGGCAACCCGTTCCTAGAAATAACCAGAAAACAATATGATGAGGACATCATTATTTTTGCAAAGCATATGCAACTGAGGTGCTAAAGGAAACGCTTTTGTTGATGTCTTTTTAATATTATTGATACACAACCCTCTCCCCAAAGAACAGCAAGCACTGTCCATACCATAGTATAACATGCATTGGCAAAGCCAAAGGCCTGGCTTTGACTACCAACTTTTGGATTTACCAATGTTTGTGAAAAAAATGTAACACTGCATAAGGAGACTTATTTTTGTGCGTATCTATACATTGTGCAAGAGCAGATTGCCATCAGTCACAGAGAGGTAAGCCATTGGAAAAGTGGGCTGAAACTATACTCCATTGTGTATGTGCTGGTGGCAGAACAAAAATGTTAATGACACAATGACAGACCAATAGATAAAGAGAGCTGAGCGAAAACCCTTACAAGTATATTTATTTTATATATGTAAGTAAGTAAGTTCTTTATTGTTCGGTTAATTAAAACCATTACAATATGTGGCATACTACAACATTTAAAACAAAATTCTTAAAATATTAGCAAGGAAATAAATAGGAAAAGGAAAGGGAAAGGAGTTAAAAGAAAGGTTTGCTTTACAAGGAGTCCGACCAGTCATAGCAGGATTTGCTGCGATATATGATATATATGATTTTTTTTAAATCAAAAGATCTTGGCTAGCCATAAAGCAAAAAACAATACAGCTGGACACAGATATAAAAAACTTACCAAGAAGCTCCGATCAAAGGGCAGATCTACGTCTGTGATTGGACTCTGTCACTCTCGCCTTTGATTTTGCTGGGGTGTGAATAAGACTTTTTTTTGCAAGGTTTCAAGAATTCTGTCAATAATTGACATCTGCCAGTTTCTAAATCTATAGCTGGCCTGCACCTCATCCAAGCAATTCGGCTTAGTGACCCGTAGCATTTTCAAAAGAAGTGTGCTATTATAAAAATATTGACTGTGGAGCTGCAGGAAGGAACCCGTGGTGTATTATGAACTTTGCAAACATGGACTGGGTAAAACTCCATAGAGACTCGGCTTGCAACCTTGTCAGGATGCTTAAACATGGTAGCTCATTACAACTGTGCACGTGATGGTTATCATACAAGCTTACTCCTCATCTGCATTAGGCCACGCCTAATTGAAGAACGGAATGCCAGTATAAACTCATTGTCTTACGTTGACTGCTATATTAATTTGAGGTCCTAGGTGATCACAAATGAGCAGAATTGGGTAAATCAACACAGAGCTTGTAAATAAAGCGCACTGAACAGATTGAGCGATTTATCAGCAAACAGGGCTGTATGAATGTTAAAGAATGTTAAAGTAACCCTAGTTCACAGACAAAGAAGCTGAAAAAAAGCCCAAATAGGATACTCCCTTAGTATATAGACCCCCCAGGATATATCAGCATGGATTAGCTTTTGTAAAAATGCAGCGATTTTTAAAAAAGTGCTGATTTCGCAGGCACTTTTGTAAAAATCGCTGCATTTTACAAAAGTGCCGATTTCACGGCTAATCGCGGAATGGCGAGTCAAAAAGCACCCACACCAGGCAACTTGGGAGGGAGGGCGCAGGGGCAGGGGTTAAAGCAGACCAGAAACTTGAGCGTGGAAAAGGCCGCTTTATTAGGAACAGGTGCACATTTCAAAACTAGACCTCACTAAATAAATAAATAAACCTGACCCCCGCTGCCACCCCCTCCCCTTAAAGTTTCATGGCCCCTCCCCCACCCATGCAATACATTATTTCAAACATTATACCAACATTATAAAACATTACATCAGCATTAATAAACATAACGTCATCATATCAATCCCAATAACTTACACATACCAGGCCCATCCTTAACCAATCACCTGCCTGCCCCTTCACCTCTGTCAAACCCCCAAAACATATGATCATCCAACCAATGACCAACTTATCCTTTCCCTGTCGCTAACACAAACCTGAACAACAATCAATCAAAATCTGACACCAACTGCCCAGAAACAACTAGACCCCGCCACCCAGGAAGGAGGCGGGGGGAGCAATACTACCCCCCCCCTTTTTGCCCCCCCAATAGGAAAAAAGGCGGTATGAAAACGAAACACTCAACGCTGCATGGTCAAAGCCCTCGCCAAAACTTCTCTTAACTCCAACAAATACAGGTCCATGCCTATTCTGGATAAATGGACTCCATCGTCCCTAAAAAACTAAACCGCCTCAAAACTAATCTCTCTGTGGGAAAGTCTCCCAAAACCCAGCTGTCGGGAAAATCGAGAAACCTCGGCATTCACCTTCTTTCTGGCCCTGTCAACTGCTCTCGGGTTCACCCCTCCACGCCAAATCCTGCGGGGTAACAGTTCGGTCCAAAAAAATATGGCAACCAGCCCAACGTTCCTTTATTAAACTTAAATCCCTCTTCATTGCCTGGAACAAAACAACCCCTTTAGTTGCACAGAGATCATGCTCGCCTAAGTGGATTACTAAAATATCTAGACAACAATTCCCAACCAAACCTTTGTTAAGACACGGAATTAATTCATTCCAAAGCATCCCCCCTTTACCCTTCCAAACAATATTAAACAATTTATCGTTAAATCCCAACAATTCTCCAAAATAACTTTGGGCAGCCTGAACCCGGGCCCACTTGACGAATGAATGGCCCACAATCCACACCGTCACCGCTTGGGATCGGGGCCCAGCCACAGAACCTGTAAAAGAGAAAACAATGAATGCTCAAGGAAAAGAGGATGACGCATGCGCCTCCCCGCATCTCCCCACACATAACTCTGAAAGCACTTTGATGACCAGCGGCCCCCCCATGATGTCCCCTTCAGACCAACCCCTGTTATGCGCTTCTGTTGCTGCACCAATACAAAACGAGTGTGTGCCGAATTGGTCCCCATCCAAACCAATCTGCTGCAGCGCTTTACGCAAAACCATGCGCAATTGGTACGCTGTAACCGGAGCTTTGTTAACGTGCTGGAAAACAAGATCACCATCAGAACCCCCTGATAAATTGCGCCAGTGGCGAGCCAACGGCAACGGACATGTATTCTTAGGGGAACGCGCTTCCAACCACACCCCTTTACCCAATTTCCTTTGATCAGTCTTGGAACAAGAGAGCCACACATAAACACCCTCTTCGGAGCAAAAAACATCTCTCCAGCAGATACCAACCTTACCTTTAGAACCGAACAATTCTGAAACACGAAAAGCCCCAAAGAACATAAAGGCCATCAACATGGAAAACAAACAAGCTTTGAAATCATCGCTACAAACTGAAGGCAAGACAGCTAATACCCGAGCCAATGTCTGCCAAGATAAAGCAGCCCTAGACATTGTGGAACCTCCCCGCTCCCTGGCTCAACCCTCCAGCCTTCTCTTGCCAATCTCACCAGCTGAAGGAGAATATCCCCAAAAAAGTTTACCCATGAAGGATATCCCTGCCAACTTTCCTGCGATGGTGACTCTAGACAAACCTTTATCCATAAGGTCCAAAATAAGCTGGATCACATCCTCTCAACGGCGCCAAACTTCCTCATGCCTGGACGCCCCCGATTCCAGGAACTCCTTCCATGCCAAAGAAGCTGAACGCGTGGACATAGACAAAGAACCTACCACCAGTTGTAATACCCGACGTTGCCTGCGTGCCACAGATGAATCGGCATTGGGGTCGGTGATCTGTCCGCCTCCCTGGCCAGTCCACGGAATCTCCCCCACTGCGAACAAGATAAAGCATCCGCTATGTCATTGTCCACAACAGGAATGTGTAAGGCTCGAAATGCAATGTCATGCTTCAAACAACCCAACACAAAGACTCTCATTAGCTTCAGAACCTGCTCATCTCTGGCTGACTGCCGATTCACAATCTCGACCACGGCCATGTTGTCCACACGAAAAAGTACTTTTTTGTGTGCCAAGTCCTCACCCCACAGAGCCAAAGCCACCAGCAAACGAAAAAGCTCAAGAAATGTTATAATCCTTCCCCCATTCAACCATTCTTCCGGCCATCTCTCCGCACACCATCTCCCATTCCAGTACAGGCTAAAACCCTCACTGCCCGCAGCGTCAGAAAACACCTGCACATCCCACTGAAAATCCATATCTCTGACCAAAGGCACACCATGAAAGGAAGTAAGGAAAAATTTCCACATCCGCAAATCTTCTTTGACTCCTGCCGACAGACGCACATGATGGTGCGGCAAGTGTTGTCCAGCCAGAGCCCTGCCCAATCACCGACAAAAAGTCCTCCCCGCTCTCATCACTCTGCACGCAAAATTAAGGTGCCCCAGCAACACTTGAATCTTTCACCTGCACCTTCTGTTTCAACAACATACCACTCAATAGTTCCAGCATTTTTGTTTTCTTATCCTCCGGCAGGCGAGCCTGCATCGCCACAGAATCAATTTCAATGCCTAAGAATGATAATACTGTGGCTGGACCCATAGTCTTCTCAGGATCCATGCCTGGTTCCTCCATGAGCCCATGAAAAGTGTCCAGAGCTGCCTGGCACTCCGCGGAGCCCGGGGAACCCACAAAAAAGAAATCATCCAAATAGTGCGTAACCAGGGCGTGACCAGAATGGTGTGTGAAATGCCACTGCAAAAAAGTGCTGAAACATTCAAAAAGAGCACATGAAATGGAAAAACCCATCGGCAATGCTTTGTCCACGTACCATTCCCCTTCAAAATGAATACCCAGAAGACACCAGTCATCTGGATGGACTGGAAGCAGCCGGAATGCAGACTTAATGTCACACTTAGTCATCTCAGCAGTTGCGCACGCGGTCACAACAAGTGACATGGCCACGTCAACTGAGGAATATGAAACCGAAGCAGCCTCCTCATCAATGAAATAATTCACAGAAGACCCCTCCGGCCATGATAAATGCTGAATAAGTCTGAACTGTCCCTGCTCCTTTTTAGGGACCACACCAATTGGTGAAATTATCAAATCTTGGATCGGCCAGTCATGAAAAGGGCCTGCCATCCGACCTTCACGCACTTCTTTACTCAATTTCACTCGCACCACTGCCTTATGCTCCAAAGCTGACTTTAAGTTGTCTGCCCAACGCCTCTGCCTTGGCCCCAGGTAGGCCAAACGAAAACCAAATTGAAAGCCCTCCAAGAGCTTCTGCTTAACAGCTGCGTTCTCATAATCCTGAAGGGCCCGTTGTAACTGCGGCAGCTTAACTGGTGTGAGAGCCCTTTGGCCCAGAGCCCTGCGCGCCTCTACCTCCCCGGCTCCCTTTAAACTGCTGTGACGATCCTGCCGCACCTGAACTTGTCTGGTTCCCTTGTTGGACACCTCCCAGCTTGGGCCCCCAGCATTTAAACAAAGGGTGTCGCCTTCCACAGCATGAGCACTCATGCCTATCTTTGCAATACTCTCTGCTGCACAACCCCTTATTGAAGTCCCAGCAAGCACCATTTCCTGATTGTGAACCCGAACCACTCCCCACCCCTCCCCAGGTGAGCTTCCCCTGAAAGGGCTGATAAATTAAAGGGAGACCGCTGGCCGTAAAAATGGTCTTGCCCCCAGAGGCGGCCCCCATCGTATGCTGCCATAAATCAGTATCCAACTCCGCCCACTTTGCTTCCGAGTCCCATGCCATCCTTGCCCTAAATTCTTCATCATACTGGGCCCAAGCATATCCCCCACCAGTAAGCTGCGCTTTCCGTATCACATCCATGTATTTCAATACAGAAACGCTGTGCTCTGGAAATTTCTCACAGTAAACACTTGCATAAATGAGAAAAGCCGCTGTCCAATTCTCAATCGTCAGTGGTACCTTCGAGCGTTTTGCTAGCTCATACTCCTCTTCCTTTGAGCCTTCTTTAGACCTAACTTCACGGTGAAGGAGCTTCAATATCTCCACATACTTCCAAATGCGCTCTTTCATTGCCAACATAATATGAGCGCCCAAAGGTTTAGTGACTCCCATATATGGCAATTCTTTTAATTTTCAACTCTTTACTGTGCAGTGGGTCTTTAACTCCTTCTACAGCATCCGCATTTGTACCACTTTCAGTCTTACCTTCAACTGACCCAACATTGACCTACGTACCTACACCTGTATCCTTAACAAATCTCCCTTTCAACAATCTCCCTTCCCCAACCCCCCAACCCCCTCCGCTACCGTCCCCACAGACATCATTTTTGGTTTGGCCTGTGTAAGTGCTCTCTCACCTGGCTCTAAAGGAATTGTCTTTGCCGCCTCTGTCCGTGGCGCAGAAAAATCCAACATGGTCCTTCCTCAAGGAGCCCTACTGGATGGGCCATGCTCTCGTCTCTCCTTTGACTTTTTTGCAACTGACACCTGAAAAACACTATGGGACACATGAGAGGACTCAATTCTCCTTCCTCAGGAGTGTCATCATCATAGTCCAAAACCACTGGCCCCATCTCCAGAAGCCCCACATTTTCATGTACCACAACACCTCGGGTCTTACCCAACCCGTCATTAGAAACATTAAGCTCAGACTGAATAGAATATCTTCCTGGAGGGGGAGCAGACTGTACACGCCTGTATCTTCCCCCGCTACATCTGTAGCTCCATAGCCAACGGCAAGGTCGACCACCTAGACCTGCTATTCGTTGGGGCCAGTGAGGTTGGGCAATACCTTCGTGTGCTGACCGCGACGGGATCCCTCGGTGGAATAGAGATCGCCGCGCTAGGCTCTCTCCTCACTTCACCTCTGCGAAATCGGACTGGACCACACCCCTTACCGAGTCTGGACCGCCGAACTGATCTACGACCTGAAAAGATAAAGTTTGGACTGGTGTGCTGGGGCCCCTCATAACAAAACCTGTGCCAGCCCTAGGCTGCTGCAAGACAACTGGATTAACCGACCTTGCCTGCAACCTATCAAGAGACAAAACCCTACCCTCACTCCTCAAAGGTGCCCTCCTCACAGGAGAATCACCCACCACATCCTCATCGTCACTAGAAACCATTCTAGTAGGCGCAACCACCGAAGGCACCCTGCCACACGTCCTCTCAGCCAACCCCTGGCCCCCCCCCCTCTCTTTGCATTCCAATCCTATCCATGCCCACCCTCCCAAAACGCTCCCAACCAGAAGGTTGATACTCAAAATGTGCACCACCCCTGCCCTCTGCAAAACAAGGAACAGCATCTGAAGCTCCTTGAACTGACACACTACCCACTCGCCCAAAATCCCTACCATCTTGAGAGCATGTAGAAGGAACCCCAGCACGTGCTTGACCTAACTCCAGCTCTGTGAAACCGGATGGAGCAGCACCCCTATCTCCCACAATAACCCCATCACCCTCACCCCGTGTACCCACAAAACCCCTAACAGGTAAAACATCACCATGCCCAAAATTACTACCACCACGAGAAAGTGAACAAGGAACACCCTGAGCAACCCCACCTTCCTTCTCATGCAATGCAACATTATCAGAAAAACTTACAACCTGACCACCCGCCCCTGATCTGTTAACACTCCCCTCAAAAACCGCGCCAACACTGGCACCCCCCTCCCCAACTTGAGCCCACTCCCCTTCACCTCTACAACTTCCTAAAACAGACACAGCCTCCTCATGCTCACAAGGACGACAAGAAAACAACAAGGGGCTATGCGCAAAACCTGCCCCTTCAAATGTCCCCTCTTCCTGTGGAACATCTATAGGAACAGAAGCCTGGCTAAAATCTTCATGAGGTACACCAGTAACTACCATATTCACAGCCTCTATCAAGTGATGATCAAATTGAACACGACCAGGTGCCGCATGAGGAAACGAGAAAACGTCCCTGCCCTCAACATAACCACCTCTCCCCTCACCCAAAGCAATTAAACCTCTGTGCGCGCCATGCTGTGGAGCACCAGCTCCCAAACCCTCCTGTCGCTCCAATACCGTCAATGAAGAAGAACGCTTCGCGCTCTTTTTACGGCTTCCATTGTCAGCCATATCCAGATAAGAATCAAGCAAAGGTAGCTATAGTGTAGCCAAAAATACCTATCAAGCATCCCTAACGCAACACTTCACCCAAAAAATCTTTTCACAATTGCTTCAGGTTTTCCATATCTTCTAAGGGTTGCAGAACAGAGCTCAAAAAGTGCTTGTGCCAGGATCGTGTTTATTTAGGTCAGGTAAAGCTGAGTGCACTAACTCAAAGCACGGAATCATGATTGACTCTCTACTCCACTAGATCCCACTCAGTCATGCGATCTTGTTCAAACACGTCTCCTTTCACAACCTACTTTCCTCTTGTAACTCAACTTTCAAACCAGTCTCTTTTAGCACACGCCATATTTGTTGTACATCCAATTTACCTCTCCTGCAGCTCCACCTTGTCTTTTTGTACTCTCACTCTATAATTTCACCTCTCATGATGCTCTTTGTACTATCTCCTGTATCTCTTCGAGTCTCCTTTCCTGCACATATCTGAACATTCTAACCTCTCTCACAACTCAGTCACTCTCCCAACACTTTGAAGTATCTTCCCCATTGAAAAGCTTTTTCTCATTTGTCCTGTGTTAGCGTAGCAACGATGCCATAGACCCTGGTGCAGGCAAGGAAATGGCCCCTTTGACTACTGTTGGGGTAGTAAAATCAGCATTGTCCGGATTCACTTGGCGGGGTGCCGCAACACTTGCTGCTCCAGAGCATTTTTTAACAGCCTCTCACCTCTCCAGTAGGCGACTCTGTATCCACTCTCTTTTATTTTTCCTCACTTGCAGCTTTGTCACTGTTCATGCTGCAGCAATCCCTAAGCCCCCTTCCATTTTTGCAGCTCGCTTTCTTTCTCTGTCTCCTGCTCCATTACTGTCACCAGACACCCCACGAGTCAAGTGATCTGTTTGACTTAGAAGGGGGACCAAGAATCTGATTCTGAGAGGTGGAAACCAACTTTTGAAAATGAGGTCCTCCTGAAATCTTACTAACTCCGAGCCGCAATGATTCTAGGTGTACAAAAGGGAGAGTTGTACTATGAAATTCAAATACAGGCCCTTTTCATTTATATCTATTTATTTGTCAATAAGAGTAATGGTTGAGAAAATGGAAGTTCTGGCAAAGCAAAGTGATATTCTGTATGGCCTGAGGTATATTTGGTGTGTGCAATAGTGTTGTATTTAGACACAGTCTTGTTCGAACATGTTCTTCTGCTTGAATGAAGTGTAAGGCTGCAGACCATGGCTGCTCTATGGCCAATTAAAAAAACATGACATTAACTATAGTCCTCGCCACTTTTTTTGGGTGTAGGAAGTGCTGGTTAATTAAAGAACCGACCACCCATACATGACAGTTTGAACCTGGGATCTAGAAATTTGGCTTGAGAGGAGGATCGAAGCAGGCGTGTCGGAAGATATGGATGGGCTGAGGAGCTCAGATATTGAGGTGCTGTGCCCAGCTTGATCTTATGCATGTAATATAAGGCCTTTAATTTAGTATGGTTCTCTATTCTGAGCCAATGGAGGTCATTGAGAGAGCCTGAGATAGAGGAATTTTTCGGCACATGACAGAGCAGTCTAGCCGCAGAGTTCTGAACCCTTTGCAGTTTGCGAACAACCTCCTTATTTGCTCCTAGGTACAGGACATTGCCGTAGTCCAGCTTGGACATAATCAAAGCCTGGATCACAGTTCTTTGTGTGGGACCAGGCAACATCCAAAGTTCTTTGCGAAGCCATTTTAGGATGGCGAAGCAAGTTGATGCGATCTTGACTGCTTGCTGCCTCATAGATAGCTGATCATCTATGACTACGCCTGGGTTACCTGCTATCTGCACCAGTTGAGGCAAATCGCCCAATTGGGGGGGCCAGTGATGAGGGCCCCAGAGATCTTTGTTTTTCTTAAGGATCAGAACCTCAGTTTTTCCACCGTTTCAATTTAGCCAATTAGTGTGCATCCAGCTAGCTATCTTTTGCATCCCTACTTGTAGAGATGACACCATAGATGGCTCTTTGGAGGATAAGGAGAAGATTAGCTGGGTGTTATCCGCATAAGAAAAGATAGACAACCCAGCTTCTTCCGCAATTGTAGCTAGCAGGCTAACATAGAGATTGAATAGCACTGGGCTAAGGATCGAGCCCTGTGGTACCCCATACAGAGACGCATGGGTCTTAGAGCTAGAAGATGGGGAAAAGATCTGAAAAGGCTGACCGCTGAGAAAATCTTTAATACATTTAAACGCTGAGTACTATGAATATATGATTGAAATGTATGTTTTAAAATGGCAATCAAGATATGTTAAAAAAATAACATTCTTGGCAGAGCCAGGAGACACAAAAAAAGAGCGAGGTTGCCTTGAACCAACTGTACAAAGTTGTTCTGTGGCTCTGCTGGCAGCAAACACACCTCAGTGAGTGCATTACCTCACGACAAGCTGCAAAGCATGCACCTACAAACTGGCCCTAGCCTAAACATGTGTAGTTGGTGGTTGTCGAAGTTCTGGTCTACCTAGAAGGGGAAAAAGAGAGAGAGTGTGTCTACCTCCTGTCCCTGTTCTAAACATTCCTGGCAGAGCGAGGAGAAGCAAAACGAGAGGCAAGTTGCCATGAACCAACTGTGCAAAGTAGTGCTGTGGCTCTGCTGGCAGCAAAAACACCTCAGTGAGGGCATTAGCTCAAGGCAAGCTGCCATAAACCTGCAAGCTGCCCTTAAGCAAAACGTATTGTTGACTATTGTTGAAGTTCCAGGTCCACCTAGGAGGGAAAAAAGAGTATGTCTATAACCTGACCCTGTGCTCCTCTTGTTGAAAGAGTAAAACTAGATCCGGATTCCTAGAGCGTAGACCAAGATGCTTCCCAGGAGGTCCACAGATTTGGTATACCTTCTAGTCACCGGCTTACCTGAATGAGGTTTCTTTGGCAGCATCCAACAGTCTTGCTAGCATGACGTGATTGTTCATCTTCTTCACCTTCATCACAGACACCATCAAAGTGTGCTCCTGAGTACGATTTCCACCATGTGAAGAAAAAAACAGATTTTAATGATTACATACTACTAGGCACACTCCCCAAATCACACCCACCCATGTATTTGATACTTGCCCTCTTACTATGCAGAGTTGGATTGTTAGTAGCATTTTCAGAGGCAGAGCATCCCATCAGAAACTCTCATGCAGAGCACGGTTTTATTAGTGAAACCATGTAGTGCTGAACCAAGGGCAATCAAATCACTTCCAAAAAGACATTGGTCACCATCTCTCATCCCCACATCAAACGCGACTGACTTTCCACTGGTTTAGATCTACCAACTTGTCAGTCAACACAGTATGCTTCTCTGTATCCTTTTCTGATCAGTTAGACTGCTATTTATTATGCAGAGTAGAACAGTTCTATTTACTCTGCACTGTCCGCAAGGTCATGCAAGGCTAAGCTCATTGTTTATCCAAGCTGAGATCAAAAGATAGTCACAGAACAGGACCCTTCCTTCCAGACTAACAACCCATCTGATAGTCTCCCTTACAGCAAGATACCAAGAGACCAATGCTTGCTTCAGGTTCACCAAACAAGTCGTGTAGCAAGAGGCACAAAGTCAGATGCCTATGCAGGATATCAGAAATCCGTGTTTTATGTTATTCCAGAAGGGTATCCTGGGACTCGAGAAGGACATCTTTTTTGGCCATAGTAGGGCTAGGTGAAGAGTCCGGTCTTCAGTTTCTTGTGGCATTCAAGAACTGAAGAGGTGGCTCTGATGTGCAGGGCCAGATCACTCCAGGCTTTAGAAGGGAGTTAGAAGGCATGACTACCCGATCTGCTTCTGTATATGCAGGTGTGTGTGCGAGTAGGAGTGTGGCTGGGTAGAACATTCTGATAAGTGTGTGAGAGTTTATGTGGTTGTTGAGGTATGTGGGGCTGTACCTCTATTAGGCACCTACGAGTGTAAGAACTAACTGAAATAAAAGAAGACATCTGGCACATTACTTTGGAACACTATCTAAAAATAACTTGTGGAGGAATCAAAAGATGTAGGGTGCGGTGGGGCATCCCTTGGTGATGATGTCTGGCACTGCGCCAGAGGTAACGGCCCTCCATTAAATGTCTAATGCTTTGGAACCGGTAACTAGTGCATGGAAAGGCTATACTCTTTCACTCAAATAGCAAGGAAGAACAGTACAATATATGCCTTGTAGTACAAGAGGCAGGGTGTGCGTGTGACCCGAGCAAAATCCATGGTTTGCAGAGGTCACGTGAAGCACTGTCTCTGGGGCTTACACCTCTGTAAGGAGGACTTATGCAACCAGTAGCTGTGTAAAGCTAAAGAGCCTATACTCCCCGCCCCCAACCGGTGCACAGGGCTTGTGCTGCTGCCTATGAATGTAAGTGTAGTAACTTGGGTCCAGACTGAAGGTTGCTTTTAAGTAGATTTATTGTACAAGATACATGTTGGAAGTACAATATCAATTAGCCCCACCAGGAGCGCCTGGCTAGGTGCTCAGCCCTAGTGATGAATCAGGTACTAACATTCTAAATGACATCACATTAATAGAGTTTCACTGGTTGAGTAGAAGAAGACATGTGAACATATTTATTAAGATATTACATATCCTTCTTTCTTAAAAATGAAACACAAAGAAAGAAACTTAAGTAAGAAATTAACGCACCAGAGAAAAGCAAAGAGTGTGCTGAACCAGAAGTAAAAACGTACAAAAGAGAATCAAAGAGAGCTAAAGAACCAGCAGCATAGTAAAGTCAATAAAAGAGAGATGAGGAAACCAAAAGTAAAAACGTACAAAAGAGAATCAAAGAGAGCTGAAGAACCAGCAGTAAAAGTAAAGACAATAGAAGAGAGATGAGGAAGCATACTAAATACAAATAGAGATTCCATATTAGATCCCATTATAGACATATTACTCATCCTCCTCTCTGAACACGAAAAAGAAAGCAAAGTTAAAGAATAGGCAGGAAAACCATCATTGGCAGTTCATTTCACACCTACTGGCCAGGTAAGCTAGAAAAGGACAGCACAGATAAGGAGAAAACGAATAGACAGAGTATAAAATACACAAGAAAAATTTAAACTGGGCTAAAGTGGAAAACACAAAACAAGTATATGAACAAAACGCCCAGAGTAACTTAACCCATGCATTACGGCGACTGAGACCATACACCCATTAAGGGTAAAATTTTACTTATGCATGGGTATCCTCGAATGGAGAAAAACAATGGTCACAGATACAAAATTAAACTAAACCCGCACTAAACATCAAAAGAAAGATAAGATGTGCACAATAGTGAGGGCCTTAAACAAGCAAACAGAAATGCATATAATAATGGAAAAGACCCAACAAACAAACCTTAGGAAAGGTCAATAATTATGCATAGTAAACAGAACACCCCGTGAAGAGGTCTACGTTGTGCACTAATGACAGTGCACAACGTGCAACTAAAGACATAAATAAAGGGGAAAACCCAAAACACACCTCGCGGAGAGGTAGAAAATTTGTGTACAAATGAGTTGGACGAAAGTCCACACAAAACTTAGTGAACTCAAGTACAAGAAAAGACAATATACACCTTAGTAGAGGTAGAACCATAGTGCACTTGTGAGGTAAGTATGGAGTAAATGTGACTACTAAAATTGAAAACTCCACCATAAAAAAAATCCTCACTACCTTATAACAGAAAAGAATGTACACTAAACATAACATCATAAAGCAAAACACAATAGTATACTTGTGGTGTGAATTGAAACAGATCAACACTGATGCACAAGAATAATGACTAAAAGTGTAGGAAAAGACTAGCACTATGAACGTGTGAAAATGGACATTGCAAAAATGTATCAAATAAGTACTAAAATTAGACACTAGATGGCAGTGTAACCCCAGAGCTCTGATAATCGTCTCAAACTCATTCTTCTGTCAAAAGTCACTGGAGCTCCGATATTCCTCTCATTCTTGCTCTGCGCACATCCCTTATTTTGTATATGTCCCCGAACACTACAAGAACAACACCACTCACCACCGATGGCCCAAAACAGCATTAAATCTTCAGAAAGGTGGTGCATCGAAATACAGGGATCAATTGTAAGACTCGAAGACTGCAGAACTCGAAAGTTGACATATTCTATGAACTTTCACAATGCCATCCACTTCGATAACTAAACTATAATAATAAATTTAAATAAATTGCTGTGCGCATCAGCGGTGCGCTACTACACATAAAACATGTGAAACTAAAAACTGCGTGCATGCGCGGTGCGCTCCCCTGTAAATGTTAATGGGAGAAAAAAAACATGTTACAAACCACTGCAGTTTATACACACAGCACGCGGAAAATATAGGTGAAAGACACTGTGCGCATCACCGAAGACACGTGTTGCTGGCATTGCGGTAAACCTGTGAGTGAATATTGCTTCCATCACTCTCGACTATAAATGTCAAAAGACAGTACCTTGCCGGCGAAATAGTATTTAGGCGAATGGATCCATGTAAGTTCATCACTTCATATGTCAAGTCAAGTCAAGTCATAACATTTATATAGCGCACTACATACCCAGAGGGTTTCAAGGCGCTTAGGAAGGGGAGGAGGATTATTTGTCAAAAATCCACGTTTTAAGCTGTTTTCTGAACGCTAGGTGATTCTGGGTGAGGCGAAGGTAAGCGGGGAGTGAGTTCCATGTTTTGGCAGCTAGGTATGAGAAGGATCTGCCACCCATGGTGGTCTTGTTGATGCGAGGTACAGTGGCGAAGGCTTGGCTGGAAGAGCGAAGTTGGCGGGAGGGGGTATGAAAGGACAGTCGAGAGTTGAGGCACTCTGGTCCGATGTCGTAGAGTGATTTGTGTGCGTGGGTAAGCAGACGGAAAGTAATCCTCTTATTGACGGGTAGCCAGTGGAGGTCTTTAAGGTGACCAGAGATGTGTTCGTTGCGTGGGATGTCTAATATGAGCCTGGCTGAGGCGTTTTGGATTCGTTGTAGTTTCTTCTGTAGTTTTGCGGTAGTACCTGCGTAGAGGGTGTTTCCGTAGTCCAGTCGGCTCGTGACCAGAGCGTGGGTGACTGTTTTCCTTGTTTCGGAGGGGATCCAGCGAAATGTTTTTCTGAGCATGCGAAGAATGTTAAAGCAGGAAGAGGATACGGCGCTGACTTGTCTGTTCATTGAGAGTGAAGAATCCAGGATGACGCCTAGGTTCCGTGCGTGGTCTGTCGGGATGGGTGCTTTTCCGAGGGCTTCCGGCCACCAAGAGTCGTCCCATGCAGAGGGGGATTTACCTAAGATGAGGACTTCTGTTTTGTCTGAGTTCAGTTTCAGTCGGCTTTGTTTCATCCATTCGGCGACTTCTTTCATTCCCTCGTGTAGGTTAGTTTTGGCGGTGCTGGGGTCCTTGGTGAGAGATAGGATCAGTTGAGTGTCATCCGCGTAGGAGAACTTCTTTCATTCCCTCGTGTAGGTTAGTTTTGGCGGTGCTGGGGTCCTTGGTGAGAGATAGGATCAGTTGAGTGTCATCCGCGTAGGAGATGATGTTGAGGTTGTGTTGGCGGGCGATGGCCGCGAGGGGGCTCATGTATACGTTGAAGAGGGTGGGGCTGAGTGAGGATCCTTGTGGTACGCCGCAGATGATTTCAGAGGCCTTGGACTTGAATGGTGGGAGGCGGACTCTCTGGGTTCTTCCGGTGAGGAACGAGGTGATCCATTCCAGTGCTTTTCCTTGGATTCCGATGTTTCTGAGGCGTTGTAAAAGGGTGCTGTGGCAGACTGTGTCGAAGGCTGCAGAGAGGTCAAGGAGGATGAGGGCGACTGTGTCTCCATTGTCCAGTAGAGTTCGAATGTCGTCTGTAGCTGCGATGAGGGCGGTCTCAGTGCTGTGTTTGGCTCGGAAGCCAGATTGTGAGGGGTCGAGTGATTTGTTGGCTTCGAGGAAGGCGGCGAGCTGGTTGTTGACAGCTTTCTCGATGACTTTGGCCGGGAATGGAAGAAGCGAGATGGGGCGGTAGTTTTTGAGTTCGGTGGGGTCTGCTGTTGGTTTTTTCAGAAGAGCGGTGAGTTCAGCGTGTTTCCAGTCTTCTGGGAAGGTAGCGGAGTTGAATGAGCAGTTGATGACGTCTCGGAGGTGCGGAGCTATGACGGAGTCTGCTTTGTTGAAGATGTGGTGAGGGCATGGGTCTGTGGGGGATCCCGAGTGGATGGAATTCATCAGGCGGATGGTGTCCTCAGTGGAGATTGGGTTCCAGGCGTTAAGGGTGTTAACGGGGGGAAGATGGTCAGCTGATGGAAGGGTGGGTAGGTTTCCGGGTTGGTTGTCGAAGCTGTTGTGGATGTCAGCAATCTTGTTGTGGAAAAAAGAGGCTAGGGAATCGCAGAGGGTTTGAGAGGGGGTGATGTCGTTGGAGTTGGCCGAGGGGTTGGAAAATTCCTTGACGATGTTGAACAGTTCCTTGCTGTTGTGGGCGTTGTTGTCAAGTCGATCTTTGAATGCTGTTTTCTTGGCTTTTCGGATCAGTTGGTGGTGAGTACGGATGGCGCTTTTGAAGGCGTCCTTCTTGCTGGTGGATGGGTCTTTTTTCCAGGCATTTTCAAGGGAGCGGCACAGTTTCTTGGACTTCTTGAGGTCGTCGTTGAACCATGAGGCCTTCTTGATGCCAAGTTTGTGTTGACGTTTTTTCAGTGGTGCTAAGTTGTCGGCGGTGTTGGATAACCAAAGGGTGAGGTTGGAGGCGGCTTCGTTGGCGTTAGAAGAGAGGGCTGGGGAGGTTTGAAGGAGCGATGTGGAGATCTGCTCTGTGGTGATTTTGTTCCAGTTTCTTTGTAGAGTTGGTTGGAGGTGGATGATGGGTTTCGGCTTGTTGTAGGTGAAGTGAACGCAGCTGTGGTCAGTCCAGAGGAGATCCGTAGTGTGGCTGAAGGAGACATGGTTGCTGGAGGTGAAGATGGGGTCGAGAGTGTGGCCTGCGATGTGGGTGGGGGAAGTGACTAGTTGTTTAAGTCCGAGGTTGGCGAGGTTGTCCACAAGAGTGGCGGTGTTGCGGTCGTTGATCTTTTGAAGGTGGAAGTTGAGGTCTCCCAGAAGGATGTAGTCTTTGGAGGGGAGCGCGTGTGGGGTGATGAAGTCCGTGATGTCTTCACTGAATTTTGCGCGTGGTCCTGGTGGTCTGTAGAGGAGGGTGCCTCTGAGTGTGGTCTTGGGGTCGATGTGGATCTGGAAGTGAAGGTGTTCGGAGTTGGCGAGGTTGGCATCAGAGCTGGTTGAGATGCTGATTGATTTCTTATGGACGATAGCGATTCCACCTCCTGTATGGTCTGTGCGGTCCTTGCGTGTGATCTTATAGTCATCAGGGATAGCGATGGCGATGTCAGGGGCGGAGGAAGCGTTCATCCATGTTTCCGTTAGGAAGGCGATGTCCGGAGAGATGGTGTCTAGTAGGTTCCAAAGGTCAATGGCTGTGGACCGAGCGGGTGTTGAGAAGGATGCATTCTAGGTGGTTGGGGTCGGGGATCTGTGTTGTGGTCGTAGCGGAGATGTTGTCGGTGCCGCTAAATTTGCAGGAGACGCAGGAGAATGGTCCATGGGTGCGTCCAGGAGCGGCTTGGACGCAGTTGGGGGCGCGACCGGGGTTGAGGGCTAGGAGGGTGGCGGCATCGTAGGTGAAGCGGGAGGGCTGGGCAGCGCGAGGGGCAGGGGGTCTGGCGCTGGGCGCGGTCCAGGCGCGGACGGGCGTAGACGGGCTTACCTTTGGCGCACCTTTGGCGCGGATTGGGCGCCGTCGCTGCGCGCGGGAACTACTGTCATATATGGAGGGTGGAGGGGGGAGGGGCGAGGGCGTCTTAGCTGGGAGGCGGGGCGGGCTCGGGATGACCTAAACAACAACAACAATTCTACAAAATGGAGGCGGAGGGGGGAAATGCGTGCAAACAGGAAAAGCGGCGCTTGAAATAAATGAAAAATAAGCAGTTTAGATACAGCGTCTATCAGGTACACAGCAGGCAGCAGGGAATGACCAAAAGCAAGGCAGCAATAGGAAGAGCGGCGCTTTAAATAAATGACTAAATATGTAGTCTAAATATAGCGTCTATCATGCACACAGCAGCACAGGAAAAGCGGCGCTTTAAATAAATGACAAAATATGCAGTTTAGATACAGCGTCTATCATGCACACAGCAGGCAGCAGTGAGTGGCCAAAAGCAGGGCAGCAACGATACCAGTGACGCAGCAGGACACTGGGGAGCGACCACTCAGTCCAGGGGAAACGAGCGAGTCACGGCGCTTTACTGTGGTGGAGCGCTGATATGGTCAGTGGGAGGGCGTCTTAGCTGGGAGGCGGGGCGGGCTCGGGATGACCTAAACAACAACAACAATTCTACAAAATGGAGGCGGAGGGGGGAAATGCGTGCAAACAGGAAAAGCGGCGCTTGAAATAAATGAAAAATAAGCAGTTTAGATACAGCGTCTATCAGGTACACAGCAGGCAGCAGGGAATGACCAAAAGCAAGGCAGCAAGAAAAAAAAAAAACAGAAGAGCTTCACCTTTACCCTGTGTGATTCCAAATACGTCATCATTAGGAAGGTGGCGCTGAAACGGAGAAGAGCTCTCCTGACCTGTTGAGTAATTCCTGAGAGTCACTTCTGACTTTTCCTCTTGAAGCTGCAAACTCCCAACTCCCTCAAGGATCGATCAACACAATCAAGAAGGCTACACTGATTGAGTCAACTTTTCTCTAAGGGAAAGGGGAAGAGGAGAGAGAAACTAACAACAAATAAACAAATATTGGCTTCTGGTGTTGTTTCTCTTGGGAGTGTTCCAGGCTGTTGACCTTTCTTCGTAAATGCGTTACTCTGATTCCACACAATTCTGCAGTTCAAAGTTTTAACAATAAATTACTCTTCAAACTAATTTTCTTTAACTCAAGAAAATAATTAATCACTCCTTCTACTGACCATGGGTCTTGGTAGCCCTTGTTCTCACTCAACACGGAAGTTGAAATTGCTCAGTCTCAATTTTGTGACCTTTGAGAATAAATATAATAAATCAATACCTTAACTTAACTTAATTTAGAAGTTAGTTTGTTAATAAGATTTAGTGAACTGAACTAGTAACTCTCATGCAACTGATCATACCTGAGACTTCAGCGATTCTTCCGCTCAAAGGTAATTCTGCAGTAGGAAGACAGTAGCACAACAACCTACTACTAAAAATTACAATACATTTTGTTTAACTCTCTTTTGGCACTCTTAAAAAATAACCTTCCTATTCAGAGCCAAAATAAGAGTTTCCTATATTCACAACTTAAGAACTTCTTGTGAAATCTCTTTTGTACATTTGCCTTAGCCAAGGCTTGATTCAATCTCTAACAGTTTCAAATAATTAGCCTATATCTTAAATACGTTTTTGGTTCTAATATATATCTATATAAATATACATTTTACAGACTTTTGAATAATTGTTCCCTTGTTTTTGCCAAGGTTTGTTTCTAAAACTCAGAAAGTCACACTACAGCCTCTTTCTAGGAGTTTCAAGGTTCTCAGTTCAGCTAATAGGCCGTGTAAACGTTTGAATTAATGAAGGATTTCTTCAGTTCCTTTACTGTAGAAAAATAAATTCTTACTGTCCTTTTCCTCACTTCTACACGGAGGACTGAAGGCTCGAACACTCAGCAACTGCCTTCCAGGAAGCCGATGATGTAATTTAATATCCGCGCTGTCACACGAGGAAAAACAGAAAGCCTCAAATCTTCGGTAATTTAATTACCGCGCTACCGCTGATCAGACAGCCGATTCAAGGTCACGACTAGGAACAGAAGTTAAGGGGAAATACTTTAGGAATACCTGTTAGGTAATTAAGGAGATTAATTGGATTTGTTCACGAAGCGAAGCGCAGGTTCAGAGACAGAAGCGCTCGTCAGGAAACAACATGAGACGAAGCGCCGAGCGTTGGCAGGAGCTTGTATTTATAAACTGAGCTCTGTCACGAGAGTTAGCACGAGCTCTCATTCAAGAAGATTCCAACCTCGAAAACAAGCGCGAGCCTGTCTCACAAGGCGCGCACAATCTAGGCAGAGAAAAATAAAAAGCTTTTCCCATAGACAAGAAATCAACAAGCATTGTTAAATGCAAACTTCAAACTTTCTATTTACAATGACAGAAGTTAAATTCTGTGTCTTATTACAAACAGTAATTTAGACTTTCAGTTTCACTATACACAAACTGAACCCTAAAAAACCTGAATTAAGCTAGACGACCAGTAGCACCCCTAACATGACCAACCGTCACTGACACATAACGGTGAGATCATGAATTGCCTCGCACAGTATCCGTCAAAGCTGTGAACTATAACAAGTAATTGGATTTTTTTTTTAGATGGAGTTTCTGCAGTCATAATTCAATACAGGAATCCTTCCGTTGCAAAATGCTTTTAACCCTTAACAGGTGGAGACTGCACACATTTCTTCAAGTGCTTTTGGGTTTTTCGTGGCTATGAAAATTTCTACTAATTTCTTTAAGGAGCTAGAAGGCACAGAAATGTTGGTAGGTTCTCCCAAAACGTAGATTCAGGATATTAATGAAAAGAGACTTTTTTACCTTTGCCAAAGTCACTGCTGTAGACAGGTTATAGTTGTAGAGTGCCTTGTTGACAGGAACCAAGTTGAAGTACGGTCAGGGCAACCGGTGCAGAGGTCACTGGTGGGGCTGATTTCTTGACAGTTGGTTCAAAGCAGTGCAGATAGGTAGATTCCAGATGTATCCAATTGAAGTAGGTAGATGCAGGTTCTTAAGTGCAACTCGTTGCCAAAATAAATGTAGTAACTTGGGTCCAGACTGAAGGTAGCTTTTAAGTAGATTTATTGTACAAGATACATGTTGGAAGTACAATATAAATTAACCCCACCAGGAGCGCCTGGCTAGGTGCTCAGCCCTAGTCCAACTGTCATGAATCAGGTACTAACATTCTAAATGACATCACATTAATAGAGTTCCACTGGTGGAGTAGAAGAAGACATGTGAACATATTGAATATTACAGTAAGCTCAGTTTGAAAATACTGAGATGGGCAGGAACATACATGTTTGTGACAGAGCACCCTATCCATGGAGCTGTAAATAATACCTGCAGTTTATAAATGGCTAACAGACAACCCAGGACAGCACAGTCCGAATGAACAAATGTCAAATGACAAAACAAAGTACTGGGACGAAGAGGCAATAACAATCTAGAGGGCAAAGGGAACCCAAATCTGATTGAATTTATGCTGAAATCTGACCCACTCACTATCATTTTTATGAAAGCAAAATAATAACTAGTATAAAACAAATCAGGGGTTACAAGATGGTACATTTTAAAATCAACCAGCAGGCACATATTAATGCAAAATGTTTTAGGGATGGATACTAATACACAATGTTTTAGGACTCCAAACACTGCAAAGAGAGCAGTCTCAAAAAAATCTGACTACTTCCAAAGCATCACTCAACAAATAAAGCCCAAACACAGGAATCATCCTCATATGTTTCCATATTTTTTTCTGGAACCTCACTAATGTGATTAAAAGAAAAGGAAAAGTGTCCTGTACCCAAGAAAAAAACATGACCAACAAACTCTTCAAACAAAACTTTTTACAATTGCAGTTCCCCGCCAAAGAAAACCTAGGACCTCCAGAAGTAAAACAGGGCTGACTAGCATCCAGTCATGCAAGGACAAGTGAAAACCATATGTGGAAAGAAAACCACGGCCTTGATATGGACTGTGACTGGTATGCCAAAAAAAACAAAAAACAACTATGTAAATTTAATTTCTTGCACTTTGTAGATGCGCATACCTCTCTGCCAACTTACCTAACACAACCAAACATCCACTAAACATTGCCAAACATTCAATCTGCGCCAGCTTACAACATTCAAGATACTCTTACAAATCCCCCCAAACACCTACAATCACCCCCACCAGCCAGGTAAAGACATTCACACCACACACCCTAACCAGCTAAATAGCAGCCCAATGGCCCTGAACACACTAGGATACACCCAGAGACACCCTCATACACCCAAAGGAACAAAGACCAAGACCTCGGACATGACCAACATCACAGACGTCCACATACATATTTATTTATTTATAACGCACCAGAATCGACCGCCGAAGGGGTATCTCTGCACTGTAGACTGGACGCCAGAGGGCAAAACCTAACAGCTAGGGAACAGAGGTAAACACAAAGGTCTTGAGCTTTTTCATGAAAAGAAGATGTTCCGTGCACTGTCTTAGCTGTACCGGAAGCTTATTCCAGTGGCAGGTTGCCAGATAGGATAGGGCCTTCCCACCTTGTCTGGCTCGTTTGATTCTAGGAACTGTGATGTTTAGATTCCGAGCGGAGAAGCCGCCGCGGAATGTAAGGAATACATTTATCTGCCAAGTAGCTTGGGCCAGAGTTGAACAAGGCCTTGTGGATGGTACAGTAAACCTTAAACTGTACACGTTTCTGTATCGGAAGTCAGTGGAGCTGAGAGAGCAGGGGCCGAGAGGCCGTCCTTGGTGGTGCATTCAGGATCAGACGAGCCGCCGTATTATGGACAACCTGTAGACCGTCAATGGCGGCCTTGTTAGCTGACAACTGGAGACTATTGCAATAATCCAGGCGACCTAATATAAGCGTCTGGGTTAGCGTCTACCTAGATGAATCAGGGAGCAAAGGAAGAATATGACGTAATAGACCCAACACATGGAAACACGAGCCAGCTGTCTGAGCAGCATGCTCTTTCATTGTGAGGTTCTGTTCAATGCGAACACCTACGTTTTTCACACAGGGATTTGGAACGGGGGGTGTCTAGATCTGAAGGCCACCAGTCGGGGGTCCACAATAATTGAGCGTCCCCGAAAAGCATTATTTCCGTCTTCCCCACATTGCACTGAAGAAAGTTACTCCTCATCCACTTAGAAATGTTTCTCATTCCCTTGGAGAAGGTGGCCTGCACTGATTGAGTAAACTTTGTGAATGGAAAAAGCAGTTCGGTATCGTCCGCATAGGAAAAAGGGGTGAGCCCACTGTTCCTCAGCAGATTGGCCAAGGGAGCCACATAGATGTTAAACAGACTCGGACTCAAAAAAGAGCCCTGTGGAACTCTCTTGGAAAATTCTGTTGTAGCTGAAAGATATGAACCAAGGTTAACCGCATGGGAGCAAGAGGAATGAAAACTCGTCAACCACTTGAGGACCAAATCTCTAAGTCCAACCTCCTCCAATCTCCTGAGCAGAATCCTATGGGAAACCGTGTCAAACTCGGTGGACAGATCCAACAGCACCAGAATCGTGGAGTGGCCTCCATCTAGGGTCAACCTGATGTTGTCAGTTATCTCTAGTAGGGCTGATTCCATGCTGTGTTTAGGGCAAAAGCCCGATTGAGATGAATCAATGCTGCCCGTCCGTTCGACATGGTTGGAGAGGTGAGTTTTTATATGTTTCTCCAAAAGCTTGTCCAGGAAAGGGAGGAGAGAAATAGGACGGAGATTGGAAAACTCAGTTAGCGGGCCTTGGTGTTCTTACGGATAGGCATAACCTGTGCTGCCTTCCATTCCAAAGGGACCACACCTTCTCGCAGGGAAAGATTGAGGAGATGTGCAATGGAGGGGGACAGTGGCTGGCAATGGAAGCAATGATTTTTGCCGGCATGTGATCCTGAGGTTATCCAGATTTTACCGGGTGGATCAGTAACTCAGTCTTCACTTGAGTCACAGGAGGAAAACTTTCTAGCAAGTGAGTAACAACCTGCCCGGTGTTAACGGGAATCATACGGTTGGTGGAGTGCTCCCCCGACTGATCAATTTTGTCATAAATGGTCTAAATTGTTTGCGCAAAAAAAGTGCCAATATCACCGCACAATTTTTGCGTTGGTACCATCAAGTTCTTACACGCCTTAGGGTCCGTAAACGACGCTAAGATGCGGGATAGCACCTTGGAGTCATTTTTGGCCTGAGCTAATTGTAGGGCTATATGATCTTTAAGGGCTGCCCTGATTTTCCCATGATAGTCAGCCAGGGCCACCTGAAATCAAATTTTATCCTCCTCCTCATGAGTGAGACGCCACAATTTTTCATACTTCCTACAGATTAGTTTCTGCATACGAAGTGAGACAGAATACCAGGCGTTCCGGGTAAGCTTGGGGATACTAGGGAAGGGTTTCAGAGGGGCTAACTGGTCCACGGCACTGGAAACTGCCAAGTTATACTTGGCCAGTGCCTTCTCAGTGTTATCTAATTCCGATATGTGTGGCTCTACAAAAACGGCTTTAAAGCCCTCTGGAGTAACTCTCTTCCATTGTCTAAAAAGGCCAGGAGCGTCATTGATGGTAGGAGTTTTCTTCCTAGGTGCCTAGATACAAAATTTGATTAACGCATGGTCAAACCAGGGTAAAAACTGTGGAGAGTTACAAGAGACATTAGGGGAGTTAAAAAAACAATGTCCAGTGTATGCACAGAGAACCACACCACGTCTAATATATCACAAACCAGTACATATAAAGCAACACTCTCACAATGTATATACTGTGCTATTTGTAATGGAAATCACCTTCAGCATAAGGGTAGGAAGAGGTTGATGGGGCGAGGCTCAAGATCACAAAAACTCACCTGAGTGATAAAACCACCTACCTTTTCACCAGACTCTCCTCACACAATACAGTCTTGTGAATACAAAGCTCTTTCAATTCCAACAAGGTCTGCAAATTTCAGTCTGTGAGCATGTTTCATTTTTGAAAAAATGCTTGACTCCCACCATATTACATTTTCGAAACCTGGGGAAAGTGCATGTCCAGCCTGACACTTTTCCTTCAAATAAAAACATAATACTGCAAAGTGTGCCTTGAAAATATGCAGTAGGAGAATCCGGCTGCCCATTTTTTTCATGCAAATTTTAAATATGAATTCAATCAATCAATCAGGTATTTGTTAAGTGTGAAAACTCACCCGCAAAGGTCTCAAGGTGCTGGGGTGGAGGGGTGCAGTTTCCAGTCCATCAAGGAGGGGGACCGTCGAAGAGCCAAGTTTTGAGGTTTCTTACAAAGATGGGAAACAATGTTGTCTGTCTGAGGTTGAGTGGAAGGGCGTTCCAGGCTTTGGCCGAGTGGAAGGAAAAGGAGCAGCCTCCAGATCTGGTTTTTCTGGTGCGTGCGACCACAGTGTAGGAGAGCTCGGTATGATTGTTGTGTCCTTAGGGATACTTGGAATTTGAGTCGGCTGTTCAGGTATGCTGGTCTGGTGTCGTGGAGGGCCTTGTGTGTTTGGGTGAGCATCTTGAAGGGGACTCTTGCCTCAATGGGGAGCCAGTGGAGTGTGCGCAGGTGCTGGGAGATGTGGCAGTATCTTGGCAGGTTGAGGAACAGTCTTGCGGTGGCGTTCTGGATGTTCTGTAGCTTGCAGGTGAGGTTTTTGTTTATTCCGGCGTTGAGTGCATTGCTGTAGTCGAGTCTGCCGGTGATCAGGGCGTGAGTGACGGTCTTTTTCTGTTCGAGGGGGATCCATTTGAAGGTCTTAAGTAGGAGGCGGAGGGTTTGGAAGCAGGAAGAAACTGAGTTGATCTGGCGGTCCATTTTGAGCTCGGAGTCCAGGATGATTCCCAGGTTGGATGCGTGGTTCATGGGGGTGTGCGGGTTTCCGAAGGCGGGGTGCCACCAGGTGTCGTTCCAGGTGATGGGGGTTGGGCCCATGATGAGTACTTCTTCTTGTCGATGTTTAGTTGAAGGCAGCTGTTTTTCATCCATTTTGCAACGGCTTCCATGCCTTCTCGAAAGTTGCGGCTGGCGGGGCTGATGGGGAATTACGGCTATCCCCGTGCTCCTTGGGAGTTCTTTTTGGAGCTGAGCTGTGCAGACAGGCTGGGAGGCAGGACGTCGCCTGTGGAGTGGAGAGTGGTGACGGCGCAGCGACCAAGGTGGAGGTGAGGTGTGGTGAGGCAATGGGGAAAGAACGTCCGTTGAATGGGGCAAAGGGGTAATGAAGCAAAGGATCAACAGCAACAGGAGTAGCAGCAGCTGGGTGGGATGAGGTGAGGATGCTTCTTCTCGGTCAAATCACCCAGAACTCGCCCTGAACTCCTGATCTCCTCCTTCTATTCTACAGAGGAAATCCAGTAGGTTGTTGTGGGCAAAGAGCCCATTTTTTTGAGCTGGGTAGGGCAAGGTGGGGAGGAGTACCGAGCATTCTGCTGTGGCTTTGTGACTTTGTGTGGGGCTATCTAAAGCAATCAAATTACCAACTAACTAAGCCATCAAGCTACTGCTGTACTGGATGCAGGAATAAGTCCCCTGCCTTAGGCGGAGGAGGATCGGAGTTGGCCTGGGTTCATCGCCCGCTCCGCAGCTCGAAGTCAGAGTGGAACGGTGCGGCGGGAGCTGGCAGGGCGTCCCCGCTTCATCACCCCTGCTACAGTATATTAACTGGGGTAATATGAGGTCCGGTGTTCTATCGAGCGCTGTACCCCCATCGAGCTCTTTCCCCCCATCGAGCTCTGTCCCCTACTACGTCATCGGGGTACAGATTTCCAAAGCTTCGGTCTATCTGCCGCCGCATCCCTATCGAGCTTTGTACCCCCGTACGTCACGGGGAGGAGCTATTCAGTAACTTTCTGAAGCTTGTGGGAGACATTCGCTGTGCTTACACACGCCTTCATTTATTTTCAATACATTGATTTGCGCCACCAATTATTTACATTAATTTTGGTAACGTGGCATAAACATGTTTGAAATGAAGTTAATTTTCACATTTTTTTGTAATCGAGCTTTGTAAACCCCGTTCGAAACGGGGGAGGAGATATTCAGTCACTTTCTGAAGCTTGTCAGTGACAGTCACTGTGCTTACACACGCCTTCATTTATTTTCAATACATTGATTTGCGCCACCAATTATTTTCAATTAATTAAAATAATTTTGGTAACATGGCATATTCATGTTCGAAATGATGTTATTTTTCACGTTTCGTTCTAATCGTCGTTTTTTAAGTATTTAAAGGTTGTCAAACATTTTTTTATTTTTTTACAATATTTTTTTATAATATTTGTAGGGGCCTGTACTTTCAATTTAAATAATAGACCTGTCTTAGTTAATATGCCAACACGGTAACGAACAGTAACTCTTGATCCCTTCGAGTCCAGAAGCGGACTGGACTCATCTTGTCCAAACTGATCTTGAAGTTGGTGACCGCTTCAGCTGTACTTTGGAATGTCAACAATAAAAGTACAGGCCCAGAAAAGGCCTGTACTTTGTAATTTCAACAATAAAAGTACAGGCCCAGAAGGGGCCTGTACTTTCAATGTAAAGAATAATAGAGGAATGGACTCACAAAATACTGCGAACTGCCTTGTCAACTGCCTTGAAATGCAGTGGACAGTCAAAAAGCACCGGCCAATAAGACAGCCGGAAAGACCAAGAAAGCCCCGGCTAAGAAAAGACTCCTGCTGGGCTCAAGAACAAGCCGCCGATCGCAGAAAGCGCCTGTACTTTGAATTACAATGAAAAGACAGCTGAGAAAGGACCTTAACTTTGGAATTTCGACAATAAAAGTGTACTTTAAAATTTCGACAATAAAAGTACAGGTCCAGAAGGGGCCTGTACTTTGCTATTTCGACAATAAAAGTACAGGCCCAGAAGGGTCCTGTACTTTGGAATGTCAACAATAAAAGTGTACCTTGGAATGTCGACAATAAAAGTACAGGCCCAGAAAAGGCCTGTACTTTGGAATGTCAACAATAAAAGTGTACTTTGGAATTTTGACAATAAAAGTACAGGCCCAGAAGGGGCCTGTACTTTGGAATGTCGACAATAAAAGTACAGGCCCAGAAAAGGCCTGTACTTTGGAATGTCGACAATAAAAGTACAGGCCCAGAAAAGGCCTGTACTTTGGAATGTCGACAATAAAATTACAGGCAGAAGGGGCCTGTACTTTACAATGTCAACAATAAAAGTACAGGCCCAGAAGGGGCCTGTATTTTCAATGTAAAGAATAATAGATGAATGGACTCACAAAATATTGCGAACTGCCTTGTCAACTGCCTTGAAATGCAGTGGACAGTCAAAAAGCACCGGCCAATAAGACAGCTGGGAAGACCAAGAAAGCACCGGCTAAGAAAAGACTCCTAATGGGCTCAAAAACAAGCTGCAGATCGCAGAAAGCGCCTGTACTTTGAATTACAATGAAAAGTCAGCTGAGAAAGGGCCTTAAATTTGGAATTTCGACAATAAAAGTGAACTTTGGAATTTCGACAATAAAAGTACAGGTCCAGAAAGGGCCTGTATTTGCTATTTCGACAATAAAAGTACAGGCCCAGAAGGGTCCTGTACTTTGGAATGTCAACAATAAAAGTGTACTTTGGAATTTCGACAATAAAAGTACATTCCCAGAAAGGGCCTGTACTTTGGAATGTTGACAATAAAAGTGGGAAAAGTGTTTTTTTTGCATAATTTTAAGGTTTGCAGGGAATTCTAGGTAGGAAAAGGTTGGGGGACCTAGGCATGCCAGACCTTCCTGGACTCCCCCGGGTGTCTAGTTTTCAGAATTGTTTGGGTTTGGTAGTTTCCAAAGATGGCCGCCGAGCCCCAGGCCAAAAACTCTGGTGCACCCCCTCCCCCCAAAAAATAAGGTAGTTTTGCAAAAGGTAATTTTGAAGTCTCCACCGTACGATTTGAGCCTTTTCCTGTTGCAGCCACTATGCCTACTCACGCAAGTGAGATATCATTTTTATCGGGAGACCTGGGGGAACGCAGGGTGGTGTGGAGTGCGAGGACAGGGCCTCCCACGTGGGCACACAGTGGACCAAATAAGACACAGGCAAGCAGATTAGAGGTATGCCGGAAAAGACCCCGAGCGGTCTTCCGCTTGCTTATTATATACCCCAGAGCGAGCCCACCCCGGGGGTGTGGGGATGCGTCTATAAGGTGATGCAAAGTATGAGAGAGGCCGGGTGGCTCTCTACATCCCTCCTTCAATTTAGTTCGTCCGTAGGGTTACTCTCTCACTATGGTGAGGTCCAGGCAAAGTCTCTTAGTCTCTGGCTCGGATCAGGATTGGGCCTCAGCTGGTATCGACGGCTTCTGCATGCGGGAGAGCCGGCAATCCCCGCCGGGATCACCTCGCCACTCCGCGCCGGAGACGTGGGGCCTGCCAGGGTGTTTTGGGATGTGTCAGCTTTGCTGGCTCCTTCGTCAGGCCCTCCTCGGCTCGGTCGCGGGGCTGAGGCCTCAGCCCATGGTCCTTCTTCATCTTGATTGTCTACCACTTCAGACGATCCTTCGACAATGTTTGCGGGAATGCCAGCCGGCCCTCCCGCCTTCTTGAAACAGGATATGTTTCGGGTGACTGTCTGACGGCCCCGGCGCGCCGTCACCTTGATTCCTTGGATTTTCTCCACTGTCCATCTCTCAGGTTCATAAGGAGTCCGGAATTTCCACCCCGGATAACGGTCCTGGACCACCACGGTGTCTCCTTCTCTTATGCCCGGTTGTTAGGCGTGCCGAGCCGCACTCACCTTCTGGTTGGTTGTTAACCTAAGTGACTGAATGACTTCACCATCCCTTGTCTCGGATGTCCAGGTAGTTGCAGTCGGTATATTGCCTTGGGGTGCCTTCTTGAATAGCACGTGCGCTGGAGCACATTTTGTGGTGCTATGTGGGGTCTGTCTGTAGGCACTCAGGAATTGATCCAGGGCAGCTTCCGGGTCATTTCCGTTGTCTACGGCGACCCTGAGGGCTCTGTTAAGGGTTCTCACCAGTCTTTCTACTTCCCCATTGGCTTGGGACCACAGCGGTGTAATCTGTCGATGTCGTATTTAGAGGTTTTCCAGGTAGATTTGAAAGTCTCTTCCTTGAAATGGTGGCCCGTTGTTAGATTTTATCTCTTCCGGGAGTCCCATTGTCGCTAAAATGTGGTTGAGGGCTTTTCTGACCTGAGGGTATGCAACTGACGGATGACGTCCACCACAGGAAACTTCGAAAATGAGTCTACCACCATGAGCTTGTGTCTGCCATCGGGGAAGCTTTCGAAGTCAATGCTCAGGTGAGTCCAAGGGTTTTGGGGCGCGTCTTCCGTGATGATCGGAGCTGGCGCCGGGTCTCCTCCTGATATGGTGCAGGCATGGCAGGATCGTACCATTTCATCCACCATGCTGTCCATGGCCGGGAACCAGACTTTGTTTCTCAGCCTGGCTTTGGTCTTGGCCATCCCCTGGTGGCCCACATGGGCAATGGTTAGCATGTGTCGTTGGAGGCTCTCGGGCACTACAATGAGATGTCCTCTGAGCACAACCCCTTCAAGTCCTACGCTCAGTTCATTTCGGATTTGCCAGATCTGTTGTCGGGCATGGCTCACTTCCGGCCTTAGGCTCTGGATCCCGTCGAGGAATCGTGTCCATCGATTTTCTTCGATGGCCTGTTTTACTCAAATTAGTGTCTCGTCGGCGGCGGTGGCCTCGCCTATCTCCTGCAGCGTCAATGTGTCCGGGCAAGCTGCTTGGGACACCATGTGGACGAACTCTTCCACTCCTTGTCTGTCGGCGAGCGGGAGCGCCTTCCTCGTCACATCTGGATGCCAAGACAGATAGTCAGCCGGGTTGTGTGCCCCCGGTCGGAACACTAGGGTGAAGTTGCAGCCTTGCAGCTGGAAGGCCCAACGCTCAATTCGTGGAGGTGCAAGCCGAGATGATCCTGTGAAGAGGGGCAATAGCCGTTTATGATCCGTCCCTATGGTGAACTCCTGTCCGCATAAATACAAATGAAAATGTTGGCACGCCCACTTTATGGCAAGGGCCTCCCGCTCGATCTGAGCATATAGAGTTTCACTGTCAGTTAGAGCCTTGCTCGCATATGCAACCGGTTTCCATTCATCTCCACCATACTCCTGCAGCAGCACGGCTCCGAGGCCCACTGGGCTAGCGTCCGCAATTAATTCTGTCTTCCGGCGTGGTTGAAAATATGCCTTTACCGCCCTGTGAAGAAGGCTCGCTTTAATGTTCTGGAATGCCTGATTTGCTGCGCATGTCCATTCCCACTCCTGATCTTGACGTGTGAGCGCTCTCAATGCTTCTGCGAGGGTCGCTAGGTTGGGAATGAATCGGCCACAGTAGGTGGCCATTCCAAGGAAACTTCGCATCACGGAAGGATTTCGCAGGGTGCTCGCAGTCTGAATTGCTTCCGCCTTCTTCGGGTCCACTTTTAGCCCCTCGCGTGTGAACGTGTAACCAAATAAGTGTACGGACTCTTGGTAGAACGAGCACTTCGACCGATGCAAGGTCAATCCGTGCTCCACCAGCCTCTGCAGCGTGGCTCTCAGATGGGTGTGGTGCTCCTCCAGGGTGTTAAAGTATATGAGTATGTCGTCGCTCAGGTTGATTACCCCACTCAACCCAGACAATACCTCTCTTATTGCGTTCTGGAACACTTCTGCGGCGGATGATAAGCCGAAACTCAACCTCTTGTATCGTCGGAGCCCAACGTGAGTCGAAAAAGTTGTTCTATATCGACTTTCCGGTTCTAGCTCCAGTTGGTGGTACCCCGCGTTGAGGTCCAGCTTGGAGAACCACTTTGCTCCGTTCAGGTCGTCGACGATGTCGTCCATCGTCGGAGTGATATGGAGCTCTCTCTTCACGGCGGCGTTGGGGAGCCTCATATCAACGCACAGTCTGATGGCGCCAGGCTGTTTGGGTTTGGGTGCCACGACCAGCGGCGACACCCAGGGAGTCGGTCCTGACACCTTCTCAATGACTCAGAGGTCTTCCAGTCTTTTGAGTTCGGCCTCCACTTGTGGTCGGAGGTTGAACGGCACTCTCCGGTGCCTGAGGGCGACTGGGCGCACGGAGGTGTCGATGTGTAGCCGCACTTTTTTTCCTTTTAGTTTCCCTAGGCCGCTGAATAGTGCAGGGAATTCTTGGAGCATGCTGTCCGCATGTGATTGGTGGACTTTGTTTGCGTAGAACGCTTGCCCTAGGTCTTCGGCTGTGTGACAGCTTAGGAGTGTGCCCTTTTTCCCTTCTGTGATATGGAATCGAGCTTCCGTCGAGTACTCGCCGTTTACGACGGTGGTGCTGATGACCCCTCGCAGGGGCAGCGGGTCAGTGCCTCCATAAGTGTAGATGCGTGCGCTCGATGGTGCTAGTGCGGGCTTGGGTGACATTTGCTCATATTGTTCGGAGTCCATAACGTTCACTGACGCCCCTGTATCTATGAGTGCTCGCATTTCGGTACCTTCGACAGAGACAGTGCACATGGGTGGCGGTCTTCTCTTTGTGGACACTCTGCTGACATATGATATCACATACACTTCGTCATTGTCGTTATCTTCGTAGCGCGGTCTTCTTTCTTGGGCTTGACTATCTGGGGGTGGATATTCGGGCTCCAGCGACAGTTGTCTGACTCGTTGTGTTACTGACCTTGGGCCATACCCTCCACGTGGTCTCGGGGCGTTTGGCCTGTATCTCCCTCCTTGGCATACTGCTGCGAAGTGATTTAGCCTACCACACTTTAAGCAGGTTTTTCCTTTAGCACTGCATGTTGCTGTCGTAGGGTGGTCCTCGCCGCAGTAGGCGCACTGGGTGCTTCGGGATTGCCATTGTCGCAGGCGGTTGGCTTGTGGTCTTCTTTGCAACGCGTCCACCCGTTCTTCCTTAATCGGCGCCATTTTGGATGGTGCCGGCAGTGCCATTGGTGAGCGTAAGGCCATCTCCATTTCGTCAGCCCGTGCGTCCGACAATTCGTTTGACCGGGCAAGGACGAGTATTTCGCCTAAAGTGATCCCAGGCTGTCTGAGAATGAGTTTTGACCGACTTCCCACGATTATTCGGTCTCTTATCTCTTCTCTCGGGTTAACAAACGGGCAACTACTGGCCAGTCGGCGTAGTCTGGCGTTATACATGTCCATCGATTCTGCTTCCGTTTGCCATGGCCTCTTGAACTTAAACTTCTCTAAATCATTGTTCAGTTGGGGGTCAAAGTGAGCATTGAGGGCGTCGACCGCCGCATCATAGTCGTCTTCTCCTCCAGTGTCAGGGAGAGTCTCAACAAGGTCATATATTTCGGGGCCTCCATATAGGATGAGGAGGGACCTCTTGACCCTTCCGCGGGTCCCTTTGAAATACAGATTGAGTCGGCCGAGCCACGCTTTCCACCGCGGCGCTGCAGTCGCCAGGTCAGCTGATTCGCTGAATGGAGGAAGAGGTGCAACTCCTGTGTGGGCATGGCCGACCATTTGGGGACCAGTGGCGAGGTTCTGGGCCGGGCCTGCGGGGGCCAAGTGGTGTAGGTGCTGTCGCCACGACTCCTTGCGCTGCGTCCGTCATTGTGTTCCCTGCGGGCGCGTGTCTTTCCAGACGGTGGGGCCAGGTCACTATATTGTGGCGTATCGCAGATATTTCCCTCCAAGACGCAGTCCTCGAGTATCCAAAGCCACTGGTATGAGCATGGGTGAGCACGTAGGCCAGCCGATGTACGTGTGCCTGGGATCTGAGGTGATGGCGCTTGGTATGGCTAATGCTTGTCGCTGTCGACGAGGGAGCAGGCAGGACTGAGCAAATGAAGGCTGAAGCCAACGTGCACCGTCGCTCTTCTTCACCCCATCCCCACCGGGGCAGCGCGCGTTTGTAACGTGCTTTCGCTGCGCGCCTAGGGACGCGTGATGCTGGGTAGGCCCGATGTGCGTGCAGCGGGGGGGGCCTGACTAGGCCGCTGATGCGCCGCACGGGCGTGGCCGCTGATAAGTCACTCACCCCTGATCACGCGCAGCGAGCCCCGCCAGCTGAACGCGCTCCGTCGGAGGAGACGCATGGGAAGGCCTCAAACCATCGCGCAGGCTGCGACTCGCAGTAGACAGGCCATGGGCAGGTCTTCGGCCACAGCTGGTGAGCTCTGCGGTACGATGTGCTTGGCGTAGGTGGCGCGCTGAGGTGCAGGCGCCAGCGGAGGACGACCGATGCACTCGGCAGGTGGCAAGGGCATGCGCGAGGTCAGTACCGGTCTCGTCGCCAATGTGGAGTGCGAGGACAGGGCCTCGCAGGTGGGCACACAGTGGACCAAATAAGACACAGGCAAGCAGATTAGAGGTATGCCGGAAAAGACCCCGAGCGGTCTTCTGCTTGTTTATTATATACCCCAGAGCGAGCCCGCCCCGGGGGTGTGGGGATGCGTGTATAAGGTGATACAAAGTATGAGAGAGGCCGGGTGGCTCTCTACAGGTGGGAGGATATTTGCGTGAGCCTAGTGATGCCACGCTTTCCCACACAAAAATGTGTGAAAAAATCAGATTTTTTCAACTGAAATTGTGGTTTGCAAGGGATTCTGGGTAAAGGACCGTTGGAGGATCCACGCAAGCCTTACCTCCTTGGAAGCCCCCGGGTGTCTACTTTTCAGAAATGTAAAATGATACCTCACTTGTGTGGGTGGGCCAAAGGCCTGTGACTAGGATGACCCCAAAACAGTAGAATCCTTTGTGCTTAATTTGACAATCCCAAACAATACAATTTCTTAAAAATACATTTTTGGCCTGTTCTGCTTTGGCCCACCCACACAAGAGAGGTATCATTTTACTCGGGGGAACAAGGGGAACGCTGGGTGGTAGGACATTTGTGCCGGCACGGAGATCCCACGAAAAAAAGTATGGAAAAGTGGTTTTTTTGCATAATTTTAAGGTTTGCAGGGAATTCTGGGTAGGAAAACTTTGGGGGACCTAGGCATGCCATACCTCCCTGGACTCCCCCGCGTGTCTTGTTTTCAGAATTGTTTGGGTCTGGTAGTTTCCGAAGATGGCCGCCGAGCCCCGGGCCAAAAACTCTGGTTCCCCCGCTGCCCCCCCCCCCCCAAAAATAATGTGTTTTGCAAAAGGTAATTTTGAAGTCTCCACTGTACGATTTGGGCCTTTTCCTGTTGCAGCCACGCAAGTGAGGTACCATTTTTATCGGGAGACCTAGGGGAACGCAGGGTGGGAGAAAATTTGTGTGAGCCCAGTGATGCCACACTTTCCCACATAAAAATGTGTGAAAAAATGAATATTTTCAGCTAAGATTGAAGTTTGCAAGGGATTCTGGGTAAGGGAACGTTGGGGGATCCACGCAAGCCAAACCTCCTTGGAAGCCCCCGGGTGTCTACTTTGAAAAAATGTGTGGGTTTGGTAGGTTTCCCTAGATGGCCGTCGAGCACGGGGCCAAAAACCCCGCTGACCCACCTTGCAAAAGCAGGTGGTTTTGAGATAGGCAAATTTGATGTCTCATCCCTACGTTTGGGGCCCTTGCCTGTCGCGGGTACTTGTGCCTCCCACACAAGTGAGGCACCATTTTTATTGGGAGAACTTGGGGAACACTGGGTGGTAGGAAATGCATGTCTGCCCGACGATGCCACAACTTTCCCACACAAACATGTGTGGAAATAGTTATTTTTTTAAACTAATTATGAGTTTAGCAGGGCCTGTTAGGTAAAAAAAAAAAAACAGCAAGAGCCACTCAAGTCATTCACCCTGATACTTCCCCCTTTGTCTACTACTCAAATATGTAAAGGTTTGCCTATGTGAGTATTGAGGTAGGGCGGAAAGTCCCCTGCTACCCATATTAACAACAAAAAAATAAATTCTCACAAAAGACCAATAAACCAAAACAAATATAAATCTAACACTAATTTGATAAAGCAAATCCACCACTTACACAGATTGGTTTTAGCACCTCCAGAAACACTGGCTTCAAAGCACAAATACTTGAAATATTAAAATATTAAAGCCAAGCCTTCTGAAGGGGAGCCATAAAGCCACGTCACAGCACCAACCACTTTATGGTCCATTCACACACCATTCACACAGCACACACAAGACTTCCATACCGCCATCCACGGGCCCAAACAACCCCATTACTTGCACTCACAGAAAAATACTGCCGACATGCAAGGGCCCATCACATTCATACGCCACAAGACATAATGATTTGACTGTATTTTACCACCTGTCAAGTCTCAACATCCTTCTTCAGAAATGTTCCCGAACACATGCCCAGTGAACCTATACTAATGACTTTCATGACAGCCACATGTGGCTCAGGAAGACATGTCTTTCATGCACCTTTAGTGCACTCACTATGCTAAATCCAACTCCTTCCAGTTTGTGGATGCAAGTTGGGGGGTGCTCGAGTATGCCGCAAAGCCATGTCTCGAGCTGAGCAAGCATATCTACCTTTGAAACTAAGGCAAACATGCTAGAAATGTTCAAAACATATCATAATTCATATGCCACAAGACATAATGACTTTTTACCAACCTGTCAAGTCTCCACCTCCTCCTTCCAGAACGTTACCAAACGCATGCCCAGTGAACCTATACTAATGGCTTCCATGACAGCCACATGTGGCTCAGGAAGACATGTCTTTCATGCACCTTTAGTGCACTCACTATGCTAAATCCAACTCCTTCCAGTTTGTGGATGCAAGTTGGGGGGTGCTCGAGTATGCCGCAAAGCCATGTCTCGAGCTGAGCAAGCATATCTACCTTTGAAACTAAGGCAAACATCCTAGAAATGTTCAAAACATATCATAATTCATATGCCACAAGACATGATGACTTTTTACCAACCTGTCAAGTCTCCACCTCCTCCTTCCAGAACGTTACCGAACGCATGCCCAGAGAACCTATACTAATGGCTTCCATGACAGCCACATGTGGCTCAGGAAGACATGTCTTTCATGCACCTTTAGTGCACTCACTATGCTAAATCCAGCTCCTTCCAGTTTGTCGATGCAAGTTGGGGGGTGCCCGAGTATTCCGCAAGGCCATATCTCGAGCTGAGCAAGCATATCTACCTTTGAAACTAAGACAAACATGCTGGAAATGTTTAAAAGATAACTACATAAACTATGAACGGAGGAATGTAATACCAGGGTAGTCCGTGACAACGTAGCGTATGTCCAATAAACCGTTATGTGCAGTGACTGTATGCACTTATCATACAGCAAACTGACCATCTACTAAGTTCTAACGGAGGAGGAACATGGCAAGCAGCATTAACCCATAAGTGCTACAGGAAATTCAGTGTGAGTGTGGCAGCAATGGATTTCGATGCATGGGGAAGAAAATGGCAGAACGTGTATCTATACTACCTTTACTATCTGCCTTATACCTTTGCAATATCCATCGGAAAGCATACATACCGTAAGGTGTTCTAACCCATTCGTGTGTGTGTCCTCAGAGTCCTCACTAACCCTATCAAATTGTTAAGAACCCCTATACTAATGCCTTCAATCACTAGCAACTTGAAGCTTGAGTGATCATTTCTGCCACGAGCTATCGATGGTCTCACAATGCTCTATCCAACTCCTTCCAGTTTGTGGATGCAAGTTGGGGGGTGCCCGAGTATTCCGCAAGGCCATATCTCGAGCTGAGCAAGCATACCTACCTTTGAAACTAAGACAAACATGCTGGAATTTTCAAAAAATTCCTAAAGAGACATCATAAACTACGATGAACGGTTGAATGCGAAACGCGGATACTCCATGACATACAACATATGTTCTGTCCACCAGTATGAGCAGCATGGGGACTATAATGCACTTGTCAATTGGCGAACAGAACAACTGCCAAGTTTTGAAAACAGATAAAGGTGTGGCCCACGGACAGTAGGTATCCATTTACAACAACTGAACGGTTAACCTATTGGCAGCTCCACCTCAGTCAATTTCCCAGTATTTTGCTTTAGTGTGATACAACATAAAGCAAGTAGGAAAACATAAGGCGAACGTACTTGGGCACTGAGGACAGTAAACACGACTCTCCTGCCTTTTTCCCTGCATCGAGCACACTTTACAATGGCGAAATGGTCGCTCCTTTTTGCATGTTGCAGGAAGTTTATTGGCAAAGTGTCGCTCCTGCAGCCTTGCCACGTCCTCCAGAACACATGAAGTGGAGGCTTCTGCTTCTGTAGCAGTAAGACTTTCAATCACAGACAACTGAAAGTCAAGGAAAGACATGAGACTTCCTGCGGTGGTCTCACGATAAACAACATACGCATTGTATGTTGCCATCAGTATCAGGTGCGTAAACTGTTTCTTCTACCAAGTGCGAGCTTTACGACTCGCATTGTATGGCTGAAGAACCTAGTTGTTCTTGTCCACTCCGCCCATGTACTTGTTGTAATCGAGTATACAGGTAGGCTTGTAGACTTCGGCCATTTGACCCCAAACCGTGACAGGGGAAGTGCTCTCATCATGAATTGTAGTGAGCAGATACACGTCACGCCTATCTGAGAACTTGACTGCGAGCAGTTCTTTGGAACGCAACGCAAGGCTCTGGCATTTCTGGAGCTTTTTGCAAACCAGCTCCTGCGGAAATCCTTTGCGGCGACAACGAATTGTACCGCAAGCCACGGTGCCAGCTTTGAAGAGCTCACTGAACAGCTCTACTCCTGTATAGGAATTGTCCACATAAAGGTTATAACCTTTGTGAAGAAGTGGCTGGACAAGCTCCCATACGATCTTTCCTGTGACCCCTAGCATAGGAGGGCAACCTACAGGGTTAAGAGTTGTGTCCTTCCCTGTATACACTCTCAAGCTATACACATAGTTAGTTGTGCTCTCACACAGCACCCTGACTGAATTTCCTCCCATTTCCCTACAAGATTTTTCCTCTCTTCTTCTCAAAGTCAGTTCGGGGTCTCCCAATGACTGCTGCCCCCCTCAGATTCTGAGAGAAGCTTTTCTTGCTTGTCCGGACCCCCCGCTAGCATTACTTAACAACTCTCTTGCTACCGGGGTGGTCCCTCGCTCTTTCAAACAAGCAGCCGTTCTACCCATTCTGAAAAAACCCAATGCGGTCCCCACAACCCTTAGCAACTACCGACCTATCTCTCTCCTCCCCTATTTAGGAAAAATTCTGGAGACCTATGTAACCCGCTGCTTGAGCTCCTTTATAGAGCAATCCTCCTTCTTGGACCCCCAACAAGCTGGATTCAGACCCCTCCATTCCACTGAGGCAGTCATAGTAGCAGTTATGGACGCCCTCAGGAAAGGTGCAGATAAAAACATCTCTCAGGCCCTCGTCCTATTAAACCTCTCGGCGGCTTTCGACACGGTCGATCATACCATCCTGATCGACCGTGTCCACAATGCCGGTATCCAGGGGGTGGCCCTAGACTGGCTTAGATCATTTCTTGACCAGCGCTCACAATCTGTTCACTTGTCCACCTTCTCTGCACCTTACACATCCCTCACTTGTGGTGTCCCACAGGGCTCGGCACTTTCCCCCCTCCTATTTAATTTGTATCTTCAAACCCTTTTATCTTCCCTCCGCAATTCCCCGGTCACAATCTTCAATTACGCGGATGATCTCCAGTTAATTTTCCCCATCGACTCCCTCCCTTCCTCCCGTCTCAACTTTCAGTCTATCATGCTGACCATCGCAGAGTGGATGTATCACAGTCAATTAAAGTTAAACCCCACCAAAACTGAGCTCGTCCTTGTAGGGGGTCCCACTCATCCATGGAACTCCACCTTTTGGCCAACATCCCTGGGGTCAGCACCCACCCCAGTGAGTACAGTCAAAAGTCTGGGGGTGATCATTTCTGATGACCTTTCTATGCGACCGAAAATCAACTCTGTCACATCATCCTGTTTCTTCCATCTCAGGCGGATCCGCAAAATCAGTAGGTTTCTCACCAGAGATGCTTTGATTCAAGTGATCATCGCTCTCATCACCTCCAGGTTAGACTACGCCAACACGCTGTATGTCGGTATTCCTGCATGCCACCTCCATCGACTGCAGTTGGTGCAGAATCAGGCTGCCCGCCTGATTTTCCGCCAACCCAGACATCAGCATGTCACTCCTCTTCTTCGTAGTCTGCACTGGCTCCCAGTCTCCAAGCGCTGTACCTTCAAGCTGGCATGCTCAGTTTTCAAGGCCCTCTCCGATGCAGCCCCTGCCTTCATCTCTTCTGCCTTGACTCGCCACATCCCCTTGAGAACTCTTCGCTCAGCATCTCTCAACCTCCTTGTGATTCCAAAATTCAAGCGGAATAAGCACGGTGGTTTGAGTTTTTCTGTTCTTGCCCCCTCCACTTGGAACTCTTTGCCACCTTCCCTTCGTTTATGCCCCAATTATGATTGTTTCCGCAGATTATTAAAAACCTTTCTATTCCAATCTGTATACGCATAACTCCCTCACCTTGATCACTGCACCTGTCAAAGAGCGCCATGAAACCGTTGGTGAAAGTGCGCGGTACAAATAATTTAACGTAACGTAAAAACGTAACAGCATGTACAGCTTGATTCTATAGCGAGCACGTTTGCTCGGAATGTACTGCCTAAACAGCAGCCGCCCTTTATACAAGATCAAGGACTCATCGATGGCTATATTCTTTCCAGGAGTACAAACCTCTGGAAACCTGGCAGACAAATGATCCACGACAGGCCTGGATGGTTCCGGGGCAATGCAGCAGAATTGTCATTGAAATGCAGCATGCGCTGCAAAAGCAAAAAACGATCTCTGCTCATGTATGGTGCGAAGATGGAGGTTAACCAAACCGTGCGAGTAGACCAGTAGGATACCAAGGTTGGTTTATGCACCATCCCCATTTTAAGCGTGAGGCCTAAAAATATCTTCAACTCCCCTACAGAAGTGGGAGTCCACTTGCGCACCCTAGAATGAGGCCCTAGAGTGCCTCCTTGCTCCATCTGAAATTGTTCGGCACGCAAATGTGTTTGCTGCACAATTTTGTCTAGGAAGTCAACCCCAAAAAAGAGATGGAAGTAGTCAATTGGCAAAAAAATTGCTGTATCGACTTTACATCCAGCATCGCCAGTGAAAGGCGGAATTTGGGGCTGAATTAAATTGGGAGGCTGCCAAGACAGCACTCTGGGTTGAGGTAACCAGTTACGGGTGTCCTGCTGCACAGACTGTGCTGGCAAAGGGACAGCACAACTGACATCGTCTCCTTCAGAATCGCTGGACGATGAGTCATCGGATTGAACTGCGTGGACTGAAAATTCACACCCAGATTCGGCTCCATTGTCCTCTCCCTTAGATGCTGTCTCAGTTTCTGCTGTATCTGTCTCTGATCCTGCCTCAGAGCTGGACTCCAGAACCAGATATAGGGCCTGGGTGGCATTCATCCAACGATGGGCCATCTCTTTTAGTGCCTAAACTATCCTTTTAAAACACTAACCTATGTAGAAGGCAGATAGATTGTTAGTTTTAAAGTCTAAGTGGGTGTGTGCGAGAGTAAAGTGTTTCAATCAATAATGACGAAGTCACCTTACCTTTGCAAAATCAGTACGCTCTCCAAAAAGACTAAGAAAGAAAGAAAAAAAACGCAGTATTACTTTAACTTGCCACATACCCATCATCGCAGCCTTTTAGCGCTGGTGGGAGCCAGTGCGACCATCATTTTGGCGCCAAGATGCCTACGGGTGAACGTGTGCTTTACAATTGCACACTATGACCACCTTTGATGCGCCCAGTACCATTCTTGCAAACGTGCCCCTCATCTTTCTGTAAATTAATATATATATATATAAAAATACTAGCAGCCCACCCCAGCGTTGCCTGGGGGTAATGAGGCTTTAGTGCCAACCGCCCGCCTTGGCCCCCGCCCGCCCCGACCCACTAACGCTCCTACATTGCCCCGAGTGGAGTGTGTTATCTTTCAGCCTCGTCGTCCTTCACCCACCAGCAGAGCGGCTCAGACCATGTCCCTATTTGAAATACCTGACAACCAGGATGTGACAGTTCATGAACGCAGAGACTGATGCTGCCTGGTTTTGTTGCATTGTTCCTGTTTGCACACAAGTGAAGTGTGCCAATTACTTTCTCATATCTGTGTGTACAACTCCCTCCCCGCTTGCACACTTGTGATGTGTTCCAGTTACTGTCACCTACATTTGAAATGTGCGAGGTTCATTGGTATATATATATATCCAAATGAATCATTACGAGAAAAGGCGCCCTTCCAGGTGGACCAGGGCTTTGTTGCAATATCACCACTTTACTATTCCAAATGAAAATCAAGCTATATTATAACTCAAAGGAAGCCCACCAATGACCACCTCTGCCATGGATTCCCTCACAAGCTCCATAGTGCCCCTTAAATCTTATAACAACACTCACACCAGTGTACCGTGTCAGAGCACTTTACAACACACACACATTGCACAGAGACATTTGTACATCACTTTATAGGAAATGCTACATCATACAGGACATGGTGTAGTCTAGCAGTAACATGCCATCTATACTGGTAGGCAATATAGTTTGAGTCCTTATTCTGGGAAAGCACGAAAAACAAAAGGGCATAGAAGCAGTAACCCACTAACCTCTTTACATATGCACTTTGCTATGTGCATGACTATGGCTCTCCTGGAAGCCAATGGTGGACCCCACAGAAATGCCAATATTTTCCGATCTATATATATTTTAAGCATTGCCCCACAGTGGGTCGGCCACTGAGCAGAAGGACCAACCCCCTGCCAATATCACTACCATTTTTCATTACATTTTTTTTTCAATATTTGCCTTATACCTTTGCAATATCCATCGGAAAGCATACATACCGTAAGGTGTTCTATCCCGTTCGTGTGTCTGTCCTCAGAGTCCTCACTAAACCTATCAAATTGTTAAGAACCCCTATACTAATGCCTTCAATCACTAGCAACTTGAAGCTTGAGTGATCATTTCTGCCACGAGCTATCGATGGTCTCACAATGCTCTATCCAACTCCTTCCAGTTTGTGGATGCAAGTTGGGGGGTGCCCGAGTATTCCGCAAGGCCATATCTCGAGCTGAGCAAGCATACCTACCTTTGAAACTAAGACAAACATGCTGGAATTTTCAAAAAATTCCTAAAGAGACATCATAAACTACGATGAACGGTTGAATGCGAAACGCGGATACTCCATGACATACAACATATGTTCTGTCCACCAGTATGAGCAGCATGGGGACTATAATGCACTTGTCAATTGGCGAACAGAACAACTGCCAAGTTTTGAAAACAGATAAAGGTGTGGCCCACGGACAGTAGGTATCCATTTACAACAACTGAATGGTTAACCTATTGGCAGCTCCACCTCAGTCAATTTCCCAGTATTTTGCTTTAGTGTGATACAACATAAAGCAAGTAGGAAAACATAAGGCGAACGTACTTGGGCACTGAGGACAGTAAACACGACTCTCCTGCCTTTTTCCCTGCATCGAGCACACTTTACAATGACGAAATGGTCGCTCCTTTTTGCATGTTGCAGGAAGTTTATTGGCAAAGTGTCGCTCCTGCAGCCTTGCCACGTCCTCCAGAACACATGAAGTGGAGGCTTCTGCTTCTGTAGCAGTAAGACTTTCAATCACAGACAACTGAAAGTCAAGGAAAGACATGAGACTTCCTGCGGTGGTCTCACGATAAACAACATACGCATTGTATATTGCCATCTGCATCAGGTGCGTAAACAGTTTCTTATACCAAGTGCGAGTTTTACGACTCGCATTGTATGGCTGAAGAACCTGGTCGTTCTTGTCCACTCCGCCCATGTACTTGTTGTAATCAAGTATACAGGTAGGCTTGTGTACTTCGGCCATTTGACCCCAAACGGTGACAGGGGAAGTGCTCTCATCATGAATTGTAGTGAGCAGATACACGTCACGCCTATTTGAGAACTTGACTGCGAGCAGTTCTTTGGAACGCAACGCAAGGCTCTGGCATTTCTGGAGCTTTTTGCAAACAAGCTCCTGCGGAAATCCTTTGCGGTGACAACGAATTGTACCGCAAGCCACGGTGCCAGCTTTGTAGAGCTCACTGAACAGCTCTACTCCTGTATAGAAATTGTCCACATAAAGGTTATAACCTTTGTGAAGAAGTGGCTGGACAAGCTCCCATACGATCTTTCCTGTGACCCCTAGCATAGGAGGGCAACCTACAGGGTTAAGAGTTGTCCTTCCCTGTATACACTCTCAAGCTATACACATAGCCAGTCGTGCTCTCACACAGCATGTACAGCTTGATGCCATAGTGAGCACGTTTGCTCCGAATGTACTGCCTAAACAGCAGCCGCCCTTTATACAAGATCAAGGACTCATCGATGGCTATATTCTTTCCAGGAGTACAAACCTCTGGAAACCTGGCAGACAAATGATCCACGACAGGCTTAATTTTGAACAACCTGTCATTGTCTGGATGGTCCCGGGGCAATGCAGCAAAATTGTCATTGAAATGCAGAATGCGCTGCAATAGCAAAAAACGATCTCTGCTCATGTATGGTGCGAAGATGGGGGTTAACCAAACCGTGCAAGTAGACCAGTAGGATAGCAAGGTTTGTTTATGCACTACCCCCATTTTAAGCGTGAGACCTAAACATGTCTTCAACTCCCCTACGAAAGTGGGAGTCCACTTGCGCACCCTAGAATGAGGCCCAAGAGTGCCTCCTTGCTCCCTCAGAAATTGTTTGGCACGCAAATTTGTTTGCTGCACAATTTCGTCTAGGAAGTCAACCCCAAAAAAGAGATGGAAGTAGTCAATTTGGCAAAAAATTTGCTGTATCTACTTTACATCCAGCATCGCCATTGAAAGGCGGAATTAGGGGCTGAACTAAATTGGGAGGCTGCCAAAACAGCACTCCGTCTGTGCTTGCAGCCGCACGTGCCTGCACTCTCGGTTGATGTAACCGGTTATGGGTGTCCTGCGGCACAGACTGCTGGCAAAGGGACAGCACAACTGACATCGTCTCCTTCAGAATCGCTTGACGATGAGTCATCGGATTGAACTGCGCTGACTGAAAATTCACACCCAGATTCGGCTCCAATGTCCTGTCCCTCAGATGCTGTCTCAGTTTCTGCTGTATCTGTCTCTGATCCTGCCTCAGAGCTGCACTCCAGAACCAGATTCAGGGATGGGTGGCATTCATCCAACGATGTGCAATCTCTTTTAGTGCCTAAACTATCCTTTTAAAACACTATCCTACGTAGAAGGCAGATAGATTGTTGGTTTTAAAGTGTAGGTGGGTGTGTGCGAGAGTAAAGTGTTTAAATCAATAATGAGAAAGTCACCTTACCTTTGCGAAATCAATACGCTCTCCAAAAAGACTAAGAAAGAGAGAAAAAAGACACAGTATTACTTTACCTTGTCACATACCCATCATCGCAGCCTTTTAGCGCTGGTGGGAGCCAGTGCGACCATCATTTGGTGCCAAGATGCCTACGGGTGAACGTGTGCTTTACAATTCCACACTATGACCACCTTTGTTGCGCCCACTACCATCCTTGCAAACGTGCCCCTCATCTCTCCATAGCCCCTCTCTCACAGACACTTCATCTGTTACAAAGTGTTTCTACTGCGTGGCTTTACTAATTTACTTACATAATACAGATCTGCAGCACTAAGAAATATCTCTGTAAATAAATATATATATAAATAAATTAAAGTCAAGATGCCGCTAAGTGGTCGACACACCCAGGATCATTCCTCCTCACAGATAGGTAGGCAGAGCACGCTCCCCATACTCTTCGCCGACGCGTTTATATAAATAAATATATATATATATATATATATTACCTACTGGCGGTCGCCAGTAGGTATATATAGTTAGGATTTTTTCCCTATGGGATTTTTGAAAATTCTATGTCTAATAACTTTGGCGTTTGTGGACGGAATTGGCTGCAATTTCCAGGAAAATGGCACATTTTGTTTCTGAGCAGCCCCTTAAAATTTTGGGGGGGGGGTCGTCAAGGGGGGGCCGAGAAAAAAGGGGGTTCCCAAAACGCGTTTTTCCCATTCATTTTTCCATAGGGCGGTTGGCCTCACTTTTAGCTCGAACGGCTGAATGGATTTGCACGAAACTTGGCAAAATTGTAGGGACTGTTAGCCCGATGTGCCTTTGCTAGGTCTCAATATATGTGCTCCAGTGGATTTTGAGAAATTAACGTTCAAAAAAAGATATATATCTGTAACAGCGCTCCGGGTAGCGCTCCGGTTCGCGTACTTTTCGCGTAACGAAACTTTGCGATGCGAAGCTGATTGGCTCTCCGGTGTCTGTCAACATTCTAAACAGTCCGGAGCGGCCGCCATCTTGTCTCTCGGTAGGATCGAGAGACAAGAGGAGGCCAAAACAAAGGGGGAAATTACCATTAGGGGGCATAGTAGATCCTCGTTGACCCCCTAGGTTTTATGTGGAGGTTTTAAAAGGGCCGAGCAGGGCAAAAAAAAAAAATATTTTTTTTTATTTTGCGTGGGGAGCGGCCGGTTCGCGAACCGGAAAGCGTTCTGGGCAGCGTACTATAAGGAAAAAAGAATGATAGACTTTTTTGAAATACTGTATGTTAATTGTTTGTTGTTTTTGTTGATTATTTTTTAATTTCTTTATTTTTTCAAACATTTTTTTTATTGTGATTGTGTTTCATAATTTATTAAACTTTCTAACATTTCACTGTCAGAAATTTCATAATTCTCATTGAATATACTTTGTAGTCTTTGAGGGTGTAAAATGTCCTCATTTTTAAGGAGGTTATCTACTGCTTGCACACATTGCAGTAGTTCCTGGTCCCTACTTTCATCCATAAATTCATTTTCATTTTGATCAATGATTTCTTGGCTGCTCTCTTGCAGGACAATTTTAAATTCAACTTTCTGTTCGCCTTCCATTTTGCCTGAAATTTGGATAAAAAAAATATATATTAGTAGAGATAGGGCACTGTTGGGATCATTTCTGGTTTAGTCCCTATAGCTGTCTTTCTTTTTACATCACTCTCTGTTTTCTTCTCTTGTACTTACTCCTTTATTTCTTTTTAAAAAAAATTGGGGTTAGCTCCCGGTTCGCGAACCGGCGAGCGAACTGGAAAGCGAACTAAAAAAAAGCAGCTTGCCAGAGTGTTACACTTTCTAGCAATTTTTGTAAAAAGGGAGGTAGTTCTGAAAAGAACTTTTTTTTTTTTGTTGTTTTATAAAAAAAAATTCTTTTTTGAACATTAATTTGTTTTTTTGTATTTTTTGAACACTTTTTTGTTTTTTTTGTTTTTTTTCAAAGGGAAAGAACAGAAAGAGGCATTGAAAAGGGCTCAACAGGAGCAAAAAAAAAATTTAAACTTCTTGCGTTTGGAGCATTTGTGTTTCTTGAAAGCCAAATTAATTAATTTCACACTCATGTTTGCGCATGAAATTAAAGTGCCACAATATAAGCATGTCAGCTTCAGATGGACAATTTTTTTTTGTATATTTGGCACTGTTTCGTTTGCCTCTGCCACTGAGAGAGAGATATCAGTAGATGTTCTGGCCACCGAAGTTGGGGGGTTCTGTTGTAGTTCACGCATCTCTGCACGACTATAGTTGATTGGATGCCACCTCTGCATATGTCGGTGCATCGTGTAATTTCCATAGCTGTATTTTTTATTAGTTCCCCTGGATAACTTATCTTGGCAGATAAAGCACGTACCATGGCGTGCATTGACTTTTTTCTCTCCTGGTGGAATGGAAAAAAATTGCCAGATAAAGCTAACTTTGCGATGAGATACCCGGGGTAACTCTTGGACAAATCGTGGTCCCTTTTCTTCCTCTCTGTCTTCTTGTTCCTCTTCCTCCTCTGTGTTTCCAATAAACTGTGCAGGTGGTCCTCTCTTCCTATGAGGAGATGGTGGTGGGGGTGCAGAAGCTGAAGCTACTATTGAAGCCATTTTTTAATCAGAGCAAATGATCAGGTCTTCCTTTCTCAAAGTTGAAAGTCAGAGTGAGAAAAAAGGTGGGGGCTTTCATCATTTGGGAAAAAAAATAGTTCTAAACCAATGAAAAGTGTTATTTTTAGGTCACATGACCTAGTCTTACATCATTAGGAAACCAAAAGTGAAATGAACCAATGAAAACTTTAATAAACAAGTCACATGACCTGTTCCGCTCACGTTACGCGAGCGCGCCGCGCCTCGGATCGCTTCCGGTTCGCGTTCCGGAGCACTTCTGGGAGCGCTAACGCGGCGCGTCATAAGACGCATTACGCGACGTGATATGTCGCGTTTCCGCGACGCGTCACGATGTTGATTTCTGATGCGGTAGTTGCGTGAACGGAACGTTTACCGGTTAGCGGACCGGGTCGCGGCATCAAATTGAGCTAACGGAAAGCTTCCCGGTTCGCGAACCAGGAGCGAACCCCAAAAATATTTTTTTTTAAAATAATCATAAACATATAAAATATAATTTGGGATATAAAGAAAAATACATTCTACAGCTACAGATATTAGCTTTTAAAAAACCATTGAAATTCAATGAAAAAACCATAGGTTATAGACCATATATAGTTAGGAATTAGCATTTACAAAACCATATTTTACTCGCACAAAACCATTGAAATTTCATATATAGTTAGTTGCCCTAACTATATATCGCGCACCCGCAATCCACTGCTGATGATGTCACATATTACATCATTCATGACATGGTCAGTGATATCACTGATGACATCACTGATGACATCTCAAATGACAAAATATGGTTTTGTAAATGCTAATTCCTAACTATATATGGTCTATAACCTATGGTTTTTTCATTGAATATATATATATATCCATATGAATCATGACGAGAAAAGGCGCCCTTCCAGGTGGGCCAGGGCTTTGTAGCGACATCACCGCTTTACTATTGCAAATGAAAATCAAGCTATATTCTAACACAAAGGAAGCCCACCAATTACCACCTTTGCCGTGGATTCCCTCACAAGCTCCATAGTGCCCCTCAAGTCTCAATAACCACTGTGGGGTATCTCGCCCCCCAGGAAAATCCAGGCACATAAATGATCAAGTATGCCCCCATACTTGATTGCATGTCCCCCATAGGGGGTCGGCCACTGATCAGAAGGACCGACCTCCTGTCAATATCAGTGTGGGAGTGTGGAGCTTCCGCTCGGCCAGTAAGTGATAGAGGGGTAGAGCTTGGGCCTCGCGCAGCAGCACATCGGGGTCATCTTCAATATTTACACACACACGGTCACATCAGTGCTCATGCGGACCGGAAGTCCCGTGCGACTCCCGTCCATTTATTTATAGCCTTCTGGCCACGCCTGGCAAGAAGGTCATACAATGTTTGCGTGTGGTTCCGGGGCTCAGCCGAGACCCCGAGCAAACACTAGAGCGCTACATCCCTTCCCAAGTTAGTTCTTTGTGACAGTGCTCAGACCAAATGTCAATCAACAGGAAAATTCTGTTAGTCTTTGGCTAGGCCTCGGGTTTGGTCTGAGATCATATCAGTGTATTCCTTGGGTTGACAATTGTTCTGCTCCGCTCCTTCGGGGTGATTGTGCCGACGGCTCAGGGGGATCAGTTGGTGAGTCGGGGCGAGTTTGTTCTGATCCGCTTTCGGTGATCTCGCCGGCCGGCGGCTCATCAGTTCGCTCCTCTATCCCAGAATCCGATGGTATTCGCTTGAACCATGACACGTTTCGTATTACTTCTTCCCCGTTTCGTTGGACTGTTATCGCGGTTCCTTTAGTTGCTGTAATTATCCAAGGCTCAGACTCGTATGGGGTGCAAAACTTCCCACCTGTCCTTCTAGCTCGGATCAGTACCGAGTCCCCAGGAGAAAGGGCTCGATCATGAGCTCTTCTCTTCCGACTCGCTCTGTCGTTGTTCCTTTTCCTTCGCTCTTGCGCCTCTTCAGGAGAGTAGGGCTCAGGTCTCCAGCCTTCTTCCATTGGAAGAAGGTCCCTCCTTGGGCCGGCCAACATGAGTGACCATGGTGTTCTTTGTGTCGTGCTATGGGGAGTGCTCCGATATTCCCTAAGGAAATGTTGTAGTGCCTCTTCAGGATCTGTTCCTTCCACTGTGGCTATCCGCAGAATCTTGTTGATGGTTCTCATGAACCTTTCGGCTTCTCTGTTGGCCTGAGGCCACTGCGGTGTGATGCGATGGTGTTTCACCCCGAGTCCCCGCAGGAATTCCTTGAAATCACTCCCTTGGAACGGAGGCCGATTGTCTGTCTTGAGTATTTGGGGAATCCCAAACATGGCGAACGTTTTGCTTAGAGCTGGTTGAATGTCCACAAAACTGGTGGACGCTGCTACTTCCACAATGGTATACTTGGTATAGCTGTCTATGAGGACCACAGTGATTCTCCCATCAGGGAAACTGCCGAAATCCAAACTGACCCATGACCACGGGGCCGGAGCTGGATCTTCTGTGACGACAGGTGCTGGGGCCTCTGGTGCACTCGTCAGCTGGCACGCTCTGCAGTTTTGCACCAGAGTGTCCACTTCCTTTTCGAGGTCAGGGAACCATACTTTTTCTCTCATGCGGGCTTTCATTCTTCGGGTGCCTTGATGCCCGGCATGGGCAAGTGCCGTCGCTTGCACTTGTAAAGTTAGAGGTATTACCACTCGAGGTCCTCTCAACAGTAGCCCATTTGCGGCTATGCTAAGCTCATTATGCACCTTCCAAAACTTTCCCAGGCGTGAACGCTTCGCCTCACTCCAACTTTGAGTGTTGTGGAGGAATCCTTCCCAGGACCCTGCTTGTATCGCTTTGGAAACTCGTTGGATGATTGCGTCATTGGCATACTGGCTTATGATTGTGGTGGCTGACAGCGCTTGTGGATAAGCCCACTGGGATATCATATTCACAAATTCCTCCATTCGTGTTTCCTGCTCGCTTTCAGTCGCTTCCCCTGTAGTACGATGGCGAGATAGGAAATCAGCGGGATTCTTCGATCCCGGTCTGTATACGAGGTCCATCTGATATTGTTGTATTTGGATGGCCCAGCGTTCAATTCGAGGTGGGGGGTGTGGAGCGGTGCCTTTAAACAGTGGTATTAATGGTTGGTGGTCCGTGACCATCCTAAATGGATGTCCCTTTATGTACAGGTGGAAGTGGTTGCATGCCCATTTTACCGCTAGTGCTTCCCTTTCTATTTGAGAGTATCGCGATTCAGTGGCGGTGAGCGCTTTGCTGGCGAACGCTATGGGGGCCCACACCCTGGGTTCAGTCTCCTGAGTTAGTAGTGCTCCCAGGCCGCCTGGCCTAGCATCTACCAGGATTTCAGTGTGTTTGGTGGTGTCGAAATACGCCATGGTGGTTCCGTCCAGCAGAGCCTCTTTCACCTTGTTGAATGCCTCTTCTTCATCTCGGGCCCACTTCCACGGACTCTCTTTCTTTGTTAAATTCCGTAGGGGCTCTGCAATGGTTGCTAGGTTGGAAATGAATCGTGCGCAGTAATGTGCCATGCCAAGGAAGCTTCTTACTTCAAAGGCTGTCGTTGGTGCGGGCGCATGTCTGATGGCCTGAGATTTTCGGGGATCCACTTTGACTCCATCAGCATCAAATACATACCCGAAGAATTCTATGGACGTCTGAAAGAATATGCGCTTTTCTTTGTGTAATGTCACTCCATGTTCCGCTAGTCTCTTAAGCGTGGCCCTCAGTCTGTGATGATGCTCCTCGCTTGTTTTAGAGTGTATTAGAATGTCATCACTGACATTGAGTACTCCTTGTAGACCTGACAATATTTCCTTGATGGTATTTTGGAATATCTCTGCGGCTGAGGATATTCCGAAATTCAATCTTTTGTATCTTCGGAGGCCTAGATGTGTTGAGAACGTAGTTATATACCTGCTCTCCTCAGCCAATTTCAGCTGGTGGTACCCAGCGTTCAAGTCTAGTTTTGAGAACCACTGGGCTCCATTTAGATCGTCTACGGTGGGTGTGATGTGTCTTTCTCTCTTTATGGCCTTGTTGGGCATCCGCATATCAATGCAGATCCTTATCTTCCCTGGTTGACGGGGTTTTTCTGCTATCACCATGGGGGACACCCATGGTGTTGGGCCAGTCACCTTCTCAATGACTCCTTTTTCCTCCAGTTGAGCCAGTTCTTGTTCCACTGCTGCTAGTAGGTGGAATGGGACCCTCCGGTGCCTCAGTGCGATCGGTTGGACGGCTTTATCGATGTGGAGCTTCACAGGTGCTCTCTTGACTGTCCCTAGGCCTTTGAATAGAGATGGGAAGAGGTGTAAGATGTCTTCAGTTTGTAGGGGCTTTACCGCGTTGGCGAATGCGATGAGGCTGTGATCCTATGCTGTGTGGCTCCCGACTAGAAGATCAGCTTCCTTGTCGACGACGTGAAATGTCCTCATCACTTCGCGGTCTTCAGATTTGACTTGAACGAACATTTTTCCTCGCAGGGGAAGTGGTTTTTGGCTCCCATATGTTAGTATCCGAACCTTGGAAGGAGTCAGCTGTGGTTTGGGTTGAGAGCCTTGTGGTGTTGTATCGATCACCCCTGTCACCCGTGATCCATCAATCTGAATTTGACATTTGGGCTGCGGCCGGCGCCTTCTTTTCAGGTCACTGGTAAATGACACAAAGTAGCATTCCTCGTCGTCTTCAGTAGATGAGTCGTCCAGGCGGTCATAATTGCGATGATGGTGCTTAGTTGAGCGCTGGGATTGACTCCATGGTCAGGTGTCGGACAGCGCCAGAGATTGTCTTCCTTCCTGACTTGTTCCTTCCACGGAAACCACCTCTGCACACACTTGCAAAATGGTTTTGCACTCCGCACTTCGAGCACGTTTTCTCTCGAGCCAGGCAGCTTTCCGGGGCCTGTTCCTCTTGTCCGCAATATCCGCACGGCGACCGTTGTGGCGTTCTCATTGGCCATCGCCCTTACCCACCCCTGCGGGGGTTGCGAACGGCGTCTACTCTCTCTGTTTTTATCGTTGTTCCGGTGTCTGTATTTAGATTCAGGGCTGCTTCCGTTGCTGTGGATCTAACATCAGATAGCTCATGTGATGGAGCTAATAGCAGGATTTCTTCGAGCGTGATACGAGGCTGACGCAGTATTAGCGTTCTTAGAGGTTTGTTGCGGCACCCTTGGATTAGCTGCGCGGTGACCTCTTTAGTCTGGTCGTCTTCTGTGCATGTGCTGATTAATTCTCTCAGGCACGCGTGGAATGCGTCCATTTTTTCACCTCTCTGCCTCGACTGCCGGAATTTAAAACGTTCGTAGTGCGGGCTGAGTTGCGGGTCGAAGTAAGAATTGAGTGCCCGCACGGCAGCGTCATAATCCGTGGCTGCTCCCATGTTTGGGAGATGTGCAAAGAGTTTGTAAATCTCAGTACCACCAAAATGCAACAGCAGCGATCTTTTGACTTAGTTGTCCTTCTCTCTTTTGGCCACAAAGTAATTGTTTAACTGTCCTATCCGTACTGCCCATCGCGGAGCTGCTGTTGCTGGGTCGATAAGCTCACAGAAAGGTGGCAGCGCTTGGATTTGAGAGTTCACTGACCGTTGTACCTGTGGTACCGCTTGTTGCACTGGTGGTAGTACCTGTTCCTGTCCTCCTGCCGCGACAGCCGGTGGATTTTCTGGCTGCTGTTCCCCAGCGGCGGCGGCGCCTGGCTGAACAGACATTACTTGAATTGGGTGCTTTGTTGGTACTAATGCTTGTTTCTCTTTTTAGTTTCAGTTGGCAGTGTTCATACGGCTGCTGTGTTGCTGATGCAATACTGTTCTCTTGCACCCGTTGGCTGTTCGCGTCCTTGGCTCTGCTTTGCTAGTTTTCTAACTACTGCCACTCTCGTTAGGCCTCTTCCACGTGGCTCGCTGGGTTCTGGCAGGCCTGGCGGCTCTTGAGCATGCGCGCACTGTGTTGTCGACGATCGTTTCCCTCAAAGCTTGGCCTGCTTCTCCTGTGCTCGCGGTCATGCAGCGCTCTATCTACCGGCCCTCATGCAGCTCCTGGCATTGGCTGCTTACCGGTGTTGGGGCTGGATCTGTCGGGCGTGTTGCGGTAGCATCTCTCGCCGTTCCGACACGCTCAGGTGCAGCTCATCAGACACGGGGCACTTCATCGACGGATCCCACCCTCGTCGCCAGTGTGGGGGTGTGGACCTTCCGCTCGGACAGTAAGTGATAGAGGGGTAGAGCTTGGGCCTCACGCAGCAGCGCAGCATGGTCATCTTCAATAATTACACACACACACGGTCACATCAGTGCTCATGCGGACCGGAAGTCCCATGCAACTCCCGTCCATTTATTTATAGCATTCTGGCCACAAGGTGATACAATCTTTGCGTGTGGTTCCGGGGCTCAGCCGAGACCCCGAGCAAACACTAGAGCGCTACAATCAGTACCATTTTTCTTTTACTTTACCATTTTTTTGAGAATCTGGAAGTCACTTCCGCCTCAGCTCCGGACGACCGCCTCCCCCCAGGCCCTCAAAACTGACCTCAAAATTCTAATCCTTCAAAGACACTTCCAAATTTAATTCACACCCTCTCTTATCTGAAGGAAGACCTTCCATTATAGAAAATTCTATTCTCCATGAATATGTAGGTGCCTTCCCTGTGGATTCTTATGGTTCGAGTGTCTGCCATTTACTGCGGTATTATCCTTCTACCTGTGTTTGGTACTCTTTTGTAACACGCACATGTCACTATTCTCTTGTAACACACCGTTTGCTACTCTTAGATTTTGTTTGCTTGATACTTGAACAAGTACCACCATTGCCTACGTAACGTTTGATCTTGTGTTTGAGTATCTGCAATTTATTGCAGTATTATACCTCTACTTGTACTTTGTATGCTTCTGTAACCTGCACACATATCACCTTTTCCTCCTGTAATGTACTGTTTGCTACCTCTTGTATTTGTTTGCTCACAATTGTCACTTTTGCCTCATGTAACCAAACGTTTGCTTTTGTAATGTGTTCACTTGTAATTTTCACATCATGTATCCGAACTGATCCTATCGTGAAGCTCTCTGACTCTTTTGGGTAAAGTCTGCGTTATATAAAAATACATAAAATACAAAAATAAAATAAGTATGTCCCCCACAGGGGGTCGGCCACTTATCGAAAGGACCGACCCCCTGCCAATATTGACGCCATTTTTTATTTTTTACTTATTAAAAGGGGAGACTCTCCCCTTTCAAACAAGGCCTCCCTGAAAGCTGGGGAGGCCGTTTCCAGGCAGATTTTCCCATCTGAGTCGAGCGCAGCCTTACCTGCTGCTGTCCTTGGCTCCGGTGGGGAAATAGGTGACGTCAGAGCGCCTTGCAGCGTGCTGACGTCACAGATGGGCAGGAGGGGGAGGGAAGACGCGGAAAGCCTTCCGCGTCTCCCCCAGTAAAAATAATGTAAAAAACGTTTAATTACAACCCTCCCTGGTGAACTCCAATGGACCTGCGCAGAACCAGGGAGGTAGTGCTTGCGTCGGCCATTGGACGACAGAAGCACCAAGGTGGTTAACTGGCTGGACTGGTGCAATAACCACGTCCCAGACCAAAATGGGGTAAAAGACCGTTTATTGGACAGGTAGGCAATACACAATATAAATTCATAACAGATCATAATATAAACATTTCCCAAACTAACACCCCCATCTTCTAAGCCATATCCCCCTGTCAACTATTTCCCCACCTTGTTCGGCCTAAACCACCTCCCCAAACGCCTATCTCCATCCCCTGCCTATCTCTTGACTCCCAACTTCTCTCCGCTGTTTCCCTCTGTCCGAACCTATTCCTAATGCCCCAACCCTTCCTGCCTGTCTTGATTTCCTCCAAATATCCCACCTGTCCAAGACACAACCACCAATAAAGAACTTTATGCATATGTAAAAAACAATTACTAGTAAACAATGACAGGAAATTAGACAAAAAAGGGGGTGGGTAAACTGGCCAAATGTTGCCAGCCTACCTCGCCTGTCCGTCTTAAAGTGCACAATTTAGAACGCTGGGTCTCCACGCTTGCGCCTCGCGCTTCTCGGCCAATCCCTGCGGCCCCCTGCCAACAAAGCGGTAGAGGGGCGTACCATTGCCCTAAACCCCCCGGGGGCGAACACTCTGCAAGTGTCACCCCCAGGACCCCATCGGGCAATACCCACGTCCCAGACCAAAATTGGGTAAAAGGCCGCTTTATTGGACAGGTAGCCAATACACAATATAAATTCATAACAGATCATAATATAAACATTTCCTAAACTAACACCCCCATCCCCTAAGCCATATCCCCCTGTCAACTATTTCCTCCTCCCCAAACGCCTATCTCCATCACCTGCCTGCCTCTTGACTCCAACTTCTCTCCCATGCTTCCCTCTGTCCTTATTCCTAATGCCCCCAACCCTTCCTGTCTCTTGATTTCTTCCAAATTTGCCACAAGCAAAAACCTTATCACAGGTGTTTTTCCTTTCTCCCCTCCTCCCCGTTTGTCAGCTGTTATGATAGAATTTTTTTATGTAAAACCACAGTCGCCAAACAGGATTCATCTTTATTCTAATGTGAACAATGTTTAAAAACAATGAGAGCACTATACTGTCGCCATAACAGGAAATAACTTCATTCCAATAAAGATGTAAATAGAAAAAACTACCACCCCAACAAATTCTGAAATGTAACTATAAAGGGAGACTAATGCATACATTTTTGATGGGGGAAGAGGTGAATTGTTAGTCAAAAAGAGCACAGTCGTTGAAAACCAAACATGTACGGGTATGCTGGCGCTAAAACAGCACATTCTCAACACCATGGATTCATATTTAAAAACCCAGCAATCATTTCCCTTATGTTCAGAAGATAAATTTTGTTTCCAATGAAAGACAAGTGAACTTTGTCGTGTCTAAAAAACTGAAAATCCGCCCTATTAACCTCATCATGAGCCAACCAATAAATACCATTGTTAAAGCAAAAACGTTGTAAATCACCATTAACTTTCCTTCGTGCCCGTTCTACGGTAGTTAAACTGTCTGCCCCTCTCCATATTCTCCGGGGCAGAAGAACTGTCAGGATGAGTCGAGATCTGGGTCATGTCTTTAAAAAGAGTTCAAGATCAGTTTTCATGTCTATTAACAGCCCCAAACCTGACAATTGAACCAAGTCATTTTCCCCAAGGTCTAATAAAAGAAAATCCGGCATTCTTTTGGAGGAGAACTGGCTTATCAGCGGAAAAAACTGGCCCCATTTCATCCCGCTCTTCCCCCACCACGATAGAATGACTTCATCTGAGGAATAACCCAGGTTCCTGCCAAAGTGCCGTTTTTCTGCCTGGGTGGGTGCCCATTTGATGAAGGAATTGCCAATGAGCCATACTTGCTTGGGCGAAAGTTCCACATCTAGAAAGAAATAACAATTAATATCCCTGTGCTTAAATGTTATGTTCCAGTTGTCTGATGTAGCGTAAAAAGCAATCGGAAGACCATCGCCCCAAATTTTTTTATGTCACCAACAAAAACCCCCCACCTGGCCGCTTCTAATGCCCCCCCAATGCGAAAAGAGTGTGTACCGAATTTTTTGGGGTTCTCGACAATACTCCTCAGAGACTTTCTTAGTATGGCTAACAATTGTGATGCTTTAAGTTGTGACCCATCTTGATGACGAAAAAGAAATATGTAAAATGCACTTCCTATGTTTAAAAATTTGGACCATGCTTGTATAGGGCAGAGAAAACCTCCTATAGCCTGCAAGATTACCTTGGAACCTCTACCCGTCTGGTCAGTTTTTGAGTGCTCTAGAAAAATTTCAATGTGCGAATGAAATCATGGTACATGTATTGTCTTCAAGTAATCGTTAATGGCAGTCAGTACCCAGTAGCTCTGACACCCTGAAAGCCCCAAAAAGAGCCATACCATGCACAATTTATTCAAATGGAACTCAATTCAGAAAAACAAATCTTGGGCCGAACTGTTATAATCTGGGATAACAGCTTTAGCGACATAGGATCTCTCTGGTATGAACCCCTCTTTCTTGTCTTAGCCCAACCTTGTAGCATTCTCTTACCCATCTCGTCTGCTGAGGGCTCATATCCCCAGAATGATTTCCCGTAAAAGGAGATACCTGCTAATTTGCCAGCTATAGTGCTGGAGGAAACGTTCTTCTTGACATTAAGCATAATAAATTGTACTACATCCTCTCTATGCCGTTGAAAACCCAATCTATTGCAAAATCTAAACATAGCACCTGAATCTAAAAATTCCAGCCAAGCTCTTCTGTAAGCCAATTTGGTGCTTTTGCTAGAGAGTTCTCGGCGAGCTGATATGCATTCATATGCCCAAATTCCATATCTCGCTGGGAATGGGAATCCTTTGTAAATCCGCTCCGGGTGCCAAACCACAGAATCTCTCGCACTGAAAATGAGACCGGGCATCCGCGATATTATTTGCTATGCCTGCAATGTGTTTAACCTTAAAGACAATTTTTTTTTTTATAAAATGTTTTTATTGCAGATTCAGAAAATATACAATCATATGTTCCAATTGTCCAGTCAGTTACAAAAGTCCTTCAGATATCATAAAGTAAGTATTACACAGCCATTTAGCCCACAACCCGGAGGTCGAGCGGGGATCCCTAGGTAGAGCTAAGCATGGATCAGCATAAAAGAAACAAGGACCTCTTTTGAACCGGATGATCAAGTATCTGCTTTTCTTTATCACCCCAACCCCTGGTCCCAGCGAATAACCTGTTCTATAATTTGGGCGGTGAATACCAGTAGTTACCGCCCATAGACCTTGGCGGCCTAGCTCCAGTTATCTAGCCCCCTAGAGGAAGCGTTGTGTGAAAACTGAACACTGTGTACCACCTCCTAAGTAGGGGAACAGTTGAGCAATCGTATTACATAAGGAGCAACTCACACTGCTCACAATGGTCAGTTCTCCCCTACACAGACTTAAGACCCACATTTGTCCCCCCATACCCTCCCCCAACTGTTACTGGCGTGGGCTTGTTTCATGTACATCAATTACTAAAATGAAGATTCCTGTGGAAGCTATACTCATCCGTCTGTGTATCCCATTAAACTGCATTCGGAACCCTTCCTGTCTAGTCCTCTTCCTGAGCCTGACTGTCACTTAGCGCCCGTACTAGTTCTTCCCATGCTCGTGCCATCTCTAGACTCTTCTCATTAGCTGTACGGGCCGCCTGGCGAAATCGAACAGCACCTTCACTACAGGCCCATTTATGAAATTCGCTCGCCCATCTCCTACTAGATGGACCCTCCCTCGACTTCCAATGCCAAGTTATCTCCCTTTGGGCTAGTATGAGACCTAGATGAATGAATTTACTAGTAATTTTGGTTGTTTTCGTGTGAGGAAACCAGAGTAGCAAACGGGTCGCCATGTCATAGTCTAGCTGCCGGCCAGTAACTTCATTAAGAAGCGCCCCCACCTCATACATATAAAGCCCGAGTTTCGGACAGTCCCACAACATGTGATCTAGTTCCACTTCGGGCATCGAGCATCTAGGGCCCTTATGACCTGTGTGGAAAGAAAAACATCACTGAAGAAAGGAACTAAGGGCCCGATGTAGGTAAATCTGATTTACCGACTCTAGAATACCGAATTTTACCGATTCGGTATTCTAGATTCGGTAAATCAAATGTAGGAAAAAATTCGGTAATTTTTACCAATTCTGTATGATTTTGTAATTACCGAATCGGTATTTACCGATTCGGTAATTGCCATTGATTTCTATGGGCCTTGAGACCCATAGGAATCAATGTCAATTACCGAATCGGTAAATACCTATTCGGTAAAATTACCGAATTTGCAAGGGTGACAGGGTGTCACTTTGACACCCTGGTGCACCCCTGATTCTGGCTTGTGTGTCATGTGGCACACATACATGCCCTTATTGTGCATGTACACAGGAATTCGTTATTTACCATGACATAGTATGTCATGGTAAATAACCAATTCTTAAGGGCCGGTGACACTGTTTTCAGTGCCACCTACATCACAAATTTGCGATTCGGTAAATTTACCGATTCGGTAATTTACAGATTCGGTATATTTACCGAATCTGTAAATATACCGAATCGGTAAATTTAAGGCCCCCTACATCTGAAACTCCAAATACCGACTGGTATTTGGCCTCCTACATCTGGCCCCAAATCCCTCAAATAGTTTGCATGAGATGGGACAGCCCATAGGAAGGGTCTTGTCAACAAAATATTGCCCTTTAAAAAATATGCCTAGCAATGAAAAGTCTGATGGATGTACTGGCAATAACCGGAAAGAGGGCTTAATGTCACACTTGGCTAACTGTGACCTCTCCCCCATGTCCCTGTTCATAACTAAAGCTGAATCCACCGATTCAAAATGTACCTTGGAGTCCTCTTTGGCAATGAACTCATTGACAGAAACCTTGTGACCATGATAGATGTTGAATCATCCTGAACTCGCCCTCGGCCTTCTTTGGCACAACACCCAGCGGAGACATAATCAAATTCTCCAAGGGGCAATGATTAAAAGGACCTGCCATTCGACCTTCTTGAACCTCCATCACCAATTTCTTCTTAACTATGTGTAGAAAAGTATTGGCTGATTTTAAATTCTGCGCAAATCTGGGGCTCCGTGGGCCTTTGTAACCTAGCTTGAAACCTTCTTGAAAACCCCAGTGTAGTAGAGCAGCATCCTGTGTGACTGGGTAGAACTGCAACCAGTTACATAAAATGTCCACCTTGATTGGTGTAAAAGCCCTTGTTGCCAAACTGCGTAGTAAACCCTCTTCCTCTGCCCGGAAAACCATTCCCCGAAAATTTGCATGACTGCTTGTTTGCCCCCACATCTGGAGCATTCGTGTTTGTATTTGCAGGGATTTCTAAAACAATACCCTTTATTGAAATTCCAGCATGCACCGGAAACCATGGTTTGATGTCTGTTCCATGCCCCTCCGGGGTGGGCCTAAACTGAAAGGGGCGGTAAAGTACCACCAGACCACTGGCTGTGTGCATAGATAGGGGTGGCCTTTGGAGGTACATCCACTGTATCCAAAGCTCATTGTCAACCTCCCCCCATGGCTTGTCCGTCATTAATGCTAACCGTGCCCTAAACTCTTCATCATAATGAAGCCATGCGAATCCCCCAAATTCAGTCGCCGCCTTCCGAATGATATCTAGATACTTAAGAAGAGATACCGATCTGTCTGCAAATTCCTCACAATATACGCTAGCGAATAGGAGGAAGGCGGAAGTCCACGAGTCTATGTTTGTTGGTACCCTCGACCGTTTTGAAAGTTCCCAAGCCTCTTCTTTGGAGCCCTCTTGCGCCTGTATCTCCCTGTGAAGAAGTTTAAAAATTACAATGAATTCCCCTTCCATATCCTATCCTTCGTGGCCTTGCTTAAGTGAGCACCCCAAGGCATGGAAACACCGATATAAGGTAAACGTTTAAAAATGCCAGCTGTTTTATTTCCAAAATCTGCTTTGTATGTGTTCTCTTCTGCTGCTAATGCTTGAACTGTGGCAGACACTGTACCCCTCTCTTTACCGTCATAAGCGTAATCTTGTAGAGAATCTAATACAGTATGTGCCCCATCAGTACCCACACCTTTATCCACTCTTACACGTTTCGAAGTCCGTACTTAGGTGTCACCTGACTTCTTCTGTGCTTGGTAATCAGCCAATAAACCGTGTTTCGCCCCCTTGTTCAGTTTCTTTGTGCTGACTACGTAGGTTGCAGTTTGAGTTCCTTTATTCTGTAAAAAATACAATCTGGACAAATCTTTACTGTACCCCCCTGGTTTCCCCGAAAATTTAGGCAAACCGCCTGCTATGTCATCATTATCTGATAGCTCCCCTTTTTCCAATGAGTCATTGTCATTGTCATCGTCCAGTTGAAAAATACCTGTCACCCCTTTCTTACCTACACTACCACCTCTGCCACTGCCACTGGGCTGTTCCCTTTCCCAAATACCACCATCAAACTCCAATTTATAACTTTTTTTAATTGAGCAGCTCTCTTGTTATCCAATGGTTTGAGAAATTTCACTGAAAATTCCCCTTTTTTCTCATTTCTGGCGGTACAGGACGCCTGATGCCTCACTGGTACGCTCTTACTGCCCCTTATTGTGCCTGGCAGTATTTCGCCCTCGTTTGACTGCAAAACGTCAGATTTCGCCGTCGGAAACCTACATTTCTCCTGCAAATTTAATAACCTGCATTCATCAGTAATATCTTGTGGTATCCATACCCATTGACCTTGTCCTTCAGGACCCTTGGGAATGGAACACTGATCCGCACCCATCTGAGTAGCAATGTCTGACAAGGGAGGACCACATTTTAATTTATGTGCACCTGCATCGACCTTATCAGACACATAACAACTGTTTATGGGTAAAGATTGTACAACATCAAAGTTTTGGGGAAGAAACATTTTTATACACAATAGAATCTCAATGTTCATTACATCTGATAGGGGATAAACCCCGTCAGTCTTCCATGTCTGAGAAAAAACAGTATTTCCAGCCTTACCCATGCTAAAAATGCAGATATCTTTGCTAGATTTAATTACTGTAACAGGCAGGCTGGGCCTATTCTCCTTCTGGCCACTAGACGGTGCACTCGTAACACTATAGGCTTTCCGAGAATAAACCTGCCTCTGTGTTGTTCGTTTCTTGAAATTTGTTTTTCTGTTTATTGGAAAGGAGGGCACTGCCCATGTCCGAGTTTTGCCCCTCCTCCCTCTTGACGAATATGAGAGACTGCGAGCAGGCAGAGACTCGGGAGCCGGCACCGGTGTAGGAGGTGAGTGCCTGCTACTTGAACCTTTCAACTGCGAGGGGTCTCCTTTTGCTGACGGTGTCAGCGAGCCCTCTCTGGATAAACAGGCGACTACGGCCGCAGATACACCGCCAGCTGCTTGGTGCCCTCGCATTTAAATGCTGACTCACGCTTGAGAGAGTGTGCCCGGCAACAATAAGTCCTCCCGACCTGCCTCCGCCAGTATTCACAGCGCTTCCCTGACGGAAGCAGCTTGCTCCATCTCCGTGAAAGCGCGCTATATATTTGACACTGCCTTCTTCTGTACCTTCTTCTCAGCAACTTTCTCGGTGGTGGAGGACCTGGTACCTGCTCTCTTAGGGCCCATCTTCTTCTGATGTCAGCACACAGCAGCACTCAGTAGCACAAATTGCAGAGATGTGTGGTCAGATGAGTCACACACCACACGTGGCGTACAACTGAAGGACGTCCGTCTGGCAGTAGAATGGGCGATGGATGAAAACAACCAGCACCTCCTCAGTCTTTTTTTGTGCACCTACAAGCAAAGAAGACAGAACAACATCAGTCAAACAAGCAGTAAGCCAACATGAACAATTGAAAGACACACAGGCCAATGTATAAAACACAAAACAGAAGACTAATACTACCAGCACCACAGCTCCCAGCCACATGAAGTCCAGAAAGAACCAATATTAAAGTCAAGCAGGCCTATATACCAATATGGACAGAAAAAGGAGGATGCCTGCTACACATGACAGGTTCATGCAAGGAAAATACCCCATGGCTAAGAGGTTGGAAACCTACACCGCAAAAACACATACATTGCATAAAATTATTACACACACACAAAAAAGTTACCTACACCCCTGCCCAGACAACACATTTAGGAATGCAATGGCATACACACATACCCTAATGATGGTAATTGAATAGACCAAATAGAAACAGCTACATAAAGCAGCCCCGCTAACTACTAACTACCTCTGGGACTCTGGCCTACTGTCAGATCAGACCAAAAGCAGGGAGGCCAATGATAAATGCACAAAGGAAGTACCTACAAAATGGCCGCCACAACATGGTCTGTCCACCAACAACAACATGGCAGAATCATCATCACAAAGGAAGTACACACAAAATGGCCCCCACCACATGGCCTGGCCACCCACAACGACATGAAAAAAAAGAGAAGACAGACAATAAATGCCTATGGCATAGGGACAATGCTTAGCTTCACAAAATGGACACACCATTGTCTTGGGAAACAAATGCAGCCCTTGCAGTGCCACACTTCATCATAAATCATCATCAGCAATCACAGGTAAGATAAGTTTGCAGTGAGGTATAACGCAAGACAGACTGGTAGTTCTTCTAATACTACAAATATAACTCGGTGAGGGTTTACTGCATCTATCTGTCTGCATGTTAAAAATGTGGGCAATATATTTTTTTATTAGAAAGCACTGTCCGCCGACCTGCATGGCCAATGAAACCTTGCGATGTTGCACAACGTACATTATTTGGTGAAATAGTCCCCCCTCCAACCCCCCAAGAAACGCAAATGAACTTCAAATGTTTTCTTTTGAACATAACTTTGTGTTTCGTTTATTTTTAACATAATATATATAAAGATGATACAAAAACAAAATATATATAAATCTTACCCCACAGCTGTCCCTACCTGCCTCCCCTAACCCCAACCAAATTCCCACGTTCAATGTAATGTAAAAAACCCCAACACCCAATTCCCACCCACCAACAAAAGGATTGAAAAAGGGGCAAACAACAAACAGGATCCATCTCAAAGCCGGCGGGCTTTTAAGTGTTTATCAACCATGATCTTCACACGCTCCTCTATTTGAGTATTTGTCTGACTCTGAGCCTCCAGCCTGGCTACCCGGAGGAGAATCTTTCTTTGGAACTGGCGGCACCTACATTGGCATGCATGTTGTTGTGGGGGGGTGGCCGATGCTGGAAAAATCTGGCGGCGGGCGGCTGCCTGACCACGCCGACGTACTCCTGCAGGCTTGGGGGCCGGGGCATTGGAAGAGGCAGCAGCTGCTGCCATCGCCTCCTCCTCCTCCTCCTCGGCCTGAGCCACAAGCCGGCGGTAGGCCTCAACGATGGCCTGCAGTTTCCGCTGCCGGGCCTGGACTGCCAACTCCTTCCACGTTGGTTTTGAAGGAGTAACTATAAAGAAAGAGACAGAATTGTTGTAATCCAAAATCCCACCAAATCAAGAACACAAAATTTATTCTACACATAGTGGGCGGCACAGTACAGTAGCACTAGCAAGCAAGCTGAGTTCAAAAAATTTTGTTTTATCTATCTTGAACATTCTACGACTTATATACTTAATTTGTTTGACTTTTTGGCACGGCATTATGCCTGCCCTAGTAGCATAGCATGGGTGTACTTCAACGGTCACACACATACGAACACCTGTCTTTTTCATATCTCGTTTTTTTATATCATATACTCTGTGCTTTCGGGAACAGTGACAGTCTCAAACTAACATTAATTAACAGGGGCCAGCTAGTACTAGTAAATGTCTAGTAGAGACTATCATTCTTTATATCGCGCAACAAACCTTAGGTGGTTTGTGTTTTGCCAGCCACGACCCGGAATGCATCCAGTCGTCCCCTCCGTTCCCTTGCCTTTGGGTTTAACCAAAACACCGCTGCTGACACTAGTATCCACTACCCACCGATATTGGATGTGTCTCCCACCCACGCAGGCAGCTGTGTTTTCCCCTTTCTATGTTTCCACAACAACCCATGCATCTGACTGCTATCAGCCACCTGCATTGCTGATTCCAAAGTATCCTTCTATATTATACGATTATTTATTTTATAGCATTTGTAAGGCGCACAGCTACCCACAAAGGGTTTCCCGGCGCCGAAAAAGCGGATCACGAGCACAGCTAGAGAGAGAAAATCCAAGGGTACTTATTTGTCAAACAACCAGGTCTTTACACTTTTTCTGAAATTCCTGTAGTTTTCCTCTTTACGTATTTGGATGGGCAATGTGTTCCACAGGGTTGGACCCAGATATGCAAACGATCTCCCGCCCATTCTAGCCCGTTTGTACCTGGGAACCCCAAAAGTCGCTGATGTAGCTGAGCGAAGATTGCGATTGGGAAAGTGGGGTTTGGCAAGATCTTGGAGATACTTGGGGGCGGTCCCAGCTTTAATTTTAAACAGATAACTCAGGGCTTTGAAACGTATCCGGTTTTCGACCCTGAGCCAGTGTAGGTCCCTAAGATGTTTAGTGATCCTGGCGTGTCTGGGTATTCTACAAAGCAGTCTGGCCGCGGCGTTTTGTACCAGTTGTAAGCGTCTTACTACTGCTTTGTTTGCACCCAGGTACAGGATGTTACCGTAGTCAAGCCGAGAAGTTACTAAGGCATTGACTACGGTCTTCTGGGTGGTAAGTGGCAACACCCAAACAATTGTACGGAGCCATCTGAGAATAGTAAAACATTTGCCCGCCACTTTGTTAGCTTGCTGTGTCATGGAGAGATTGTCATCTATGATGACCCCAAGATTTCTGACTTGAGTGGCTGGAGGTGGTAACTTGCCTAGTGATGTCGGCCAGTGGGGATCACTCCAAAGATCCTTATTATTCCCTAAAAGGAGGACCTCTGTTTTGTCCCCATTCAATTTAAGTTGATTAGCCGACATCCAGCAAAATATCTCATGAAGGCCTATTTTGAGTGCGGAAGGAGCAGACGTATCAGATTTAGAAAGAGAGAACAAAATCTGAGAATCGTCGGCATATGTCAATAAAATAAGACCGAAGTTCTCAGCAAGATTGGCTAGAGGACGAAGATACAAATTAAACAACAGGGGACTCAGGATAGATCCCTGTGGTACACCATGGGGAGAGTAGAAGACATCCGAGCAGGCCTCAGCAGAGGTGATCTGGAAGGTGCGTAGGGATAGGTATGATTTAATCCATTCTAATGATTGGTGCTTTTTCCTTGCTCCTTTCATCATACTTAAAATCGATCTCCTTAGTGTTAATCCATCGCGGTCATGTAATGTTGTGGATAAGACTTTTTTAGTCTGCCACCAACCTTTCACAGCTGAGTTGTAGTCACATAGAAGAGGCCTGTTATTTTATCAATTCTGGCCGGTGGTAATGCTATTGCTAAGCTTGGTAATGACAAAGGTGGCGTCATATATTGTCCAGTAGAACTTCTAGTTCATTATAAATATCAGAGTACAGTGAGGAAGTTTTCCCCACCCACCAAGTAATGCGGATCACTATTGAATGTAACTTACCATCGCCCACCGTTGTTGGCTCCTCCCCCACTGCTGCCGGTGCTGCTGTAGGTGCCTCTGGTCCTCCATTCCCCTCCGGGATCGCCTCTGCTGACGCCGTTGCAGCGCCGCTGCCCCCGTCGGCACTGGTGGATGGTACCGGTTCTGCAAAAATAAAAATAAGTAATTAAGTACACCTTTTTAGATGGATGCACAGCCCCCATTGTACTTGTTCACCAAGAATGGAGTTCTGCAAAACAGTTAAGTACAACGTAATCAGTAGTAGTCCACATTGCCTAGTACAGCAGAGTAACTAACTCACTACACATATTAGCATTCATTTGTTATGGTATGGTACCCAAGCTCATCTCATCTATACTGCTACTCTAGTCCTCGGAAAGTTAGACTGAACCATGTAACCTAACCAGTTTGTACATCAATGTCTACAGTTTTGCGCATGCTACCTCGCAGCTTGTTGCGCAGTACGAGAAGACGCCTTTGAGGCCACATGATTGTTCAAAGCATACACCTGAAGAGTTTGGAAAATAAAAAGGCCCGTATTTACTTTTTGAATGTGGATTGTGGAATCGAGTTTGCTTACTGCCTCAGGTTACACCCTTTTTTAGCATGACAGCTAAAAACTTGCATAAATGTATTTAATTTTTTCATACTGTCTAACATGCACCACTTTTGTCATTATTTTTCGGCAGATGAGAAGATTTCCTTCTACGAAGCAAAGATTTCCAGAGCTTACCAAAAAGAGGCATATGCAACCAGTATACGTTCAATGGTGAGGGGTCTCCGACATTTCCCACATTTCCCTATCGTGCACTGGTAGCTGTACAAATGTAGATTACTTTATTCAGCCTTTTTTAACTCTGGATTTTTTCTGGTGGCCCTTGACCTATATTAACTTAAAAACATTGATGTTACTTACTTAGTTACTTCTAACAAAATAAAGGTTTTGAAGTACCACATTGACTCGGAAGTATATTTTCTGTGTCTGTTGTCTTGTAGACTTACACGAGAGAGTGAGCAAAAGGGGGTTACCTAGGTTATGGATTGTGTAATAAAAGCATTTGGCATCTTCGTATTGGGGTTCAGGAAAGGGGTAATTGAATAATTGACCAATGACTGAGCCCATATAGGTTGTCGTTCATTGAATTGTGGGTTCCTCTGAGTTCTGTAACTGAGGTGTAAGACTGTAAGTAAGTGAGGTCCAACCTGCCTATCACCAACATCCAATTTTTTGGTGCATACATAGTTATGTATGTGACTGCATAGAAGAATACCCGCAAGAGTAGTAGTGGTATACTAACGCTTACAAAATACTAGACCAACATCTGGATGCATACTTGGTTGGTGTCAATTGGCAAAGAAGAGACATTACAGAGGAAAAAGCATAAGACAGGAGTGGAACCTGTGCCTTCCGCTATTCTATCACAGATTTTTTGAAAAGATTAATACCTTAACTAAAGAGTGGGCAACAGGGCAAGCTTACCTACAGACAGTCTAGTAGTAGCACAGAGAGTCATAGCAGAGGCTCTTTGAAGGAACAGAAAGGCAGGGACAGATAGTAATACCCAAAATTTTGAAAACATAATCAAAATCAAACAAGCATTTGTCAAAATTTAGTTAGGTGAAATGTCATTAATCGGTTGGAAAAAAAAGCTCCGTTAGAAAGTTAGAGAAATATCATTGTTCCAAAAGAAAGCACTGTTGGACTTACTGGGGACAGCAGCAGGATCCTCAGTAGAGGAGCTCTGTGCCTGTGGTTCATGTTCACCCGCCGACTCGGTCCCAGCCTTCTGCTTGCCCCTGGGTTCTGTGGTTCATGTAAGAAATAATAAAGAAAGAGAAAAACATTGAGTGCTGTGAAACATAGACAGCATTTCAAAAACCACTGCTACAACATTAAAAGAAACAAACATTGGTCTACCAAATGACTACTGCCTTGCATGATTCACTGACTAGTGTATATATACTTGGAGAAAACAAATCAAATGTTCCATAAACATTCTGATTGCAGATTACTAAGTAACACAGAGGCAGTAACACCTGAACAACACCACCAATTCAAGAATGGGGTAATCAATTATCTGTAAGTAGCCATTTCTTTTTAATTTTTTGCCAGCAAAATGCATAGATCACAAGGAGGAGACATGCTTAACTTTGTGCATACTAACACGAAATTGTACGTTCATTGCATCATATTTTGTTCTGCTACTGACTGAATGCTACTGCTGCCCTACCCACTCACTAAACAAACTACATCAGTTCTATGGAGGGCTGAGGCAGGGGCGGCTCTAGGCTCATGGTAGTCCTGGACTCCTGGCCCGGAAGAGGAGGTCGGGGCGGAGCACGGAGGCCAGTGAAGAGGGGGGAGTCAGGGTGTTTGGAAGTGGAACAGAGCCGGAGGCACCAAATCCCTGCCAGGGGCCGCCACGCAAATATGTATCCATCCTCTGAGGATTATTAAATTAAGGATATATATTGGTGGAGTGGCCCCTGGCGTTTGGTGGCCCTGTGCAGTTGCACAGCTTGGACATGCCTAAAGCCGGCCCTGGCTGAGGTAAGAAGAACAAAGTAACTTTTGCATTCATTGCCAGAGGAGGATTCATGCAGAAGAGAAGGCCGTGAAAAAAAAATGATACAATATGCAAACACGTACAATAATCATCAACAGCTATTTCACTGACGGACAAAGGAAGGACAAGATTCTATTAATAGCATTAACTAACTTCAGTTCTCTACAATAAAGAAAATCTCACATCAATAAACATCAAAAGCTAGCGCCAAATTGAACACGCAAGAGTCAGTGAAGATGAAGAAGCGCAGCACGGACCAGTGTCATACAATTACAGTAGATCTAATAATGGAATACATCGGAAATGTAACTAGGAGCACCAGTCATCGCGTTACTTATTCAGCCAAGATTTACAAAGATACAATAACAATACTTATACTACTATAGAGATATATATTATACACACACTTTTTTTTTGTTGGGGTAGCCACTCACCAAGACCCACGACCTCGACGCCAAGCAGGTCCAACAGGTCCTGCTCCCGGTCCAAAATGTCTGCCCAACGGTGGGTCAGCTGATGGTGGGTACGCCGGATACCGGAGCAGCGGAAGACTGCCCGGCGCACCTTCACCCACCGCCGGAGACGCTCTTCAATATGGTGGTAGCCGGAGCCGGGCCTGCCGCCTGCTGCCAACATCAAGGGGAGGTGGCGCTGGATAAAAAACACCAGGGCAGCCACCTCCTCCTCCCCAAAAAGTTGGCGGGGCCTCACCAGGGGGCGCATTCTGCCGCAAGGCAGCCGGGTTTTTTGGGGCACAGGCGCCTTGCCCTTTGAGCCGCCGCTGCTGCTGGCGCCCTTGACCATGGTTCTGGGTGGAGGGGAGAAGAAAAGTTCAAGACAAAAAGGTAGGGGAAAGAAGAAGCAAGGTAAAAGAAGGAAGTAAAATAAAACAATAGAAAAGTTGTAAAAGTAGAAATAAAATGAAAAATATAAACCTAGGCACAGAGAGAGATAGGTAATAACTAAAGAAAGTTTGAAAAAGTGGATAAAAAGACCAGGATTGAAGAGATTTCACCAAGATGCAAAAGTAGGCCCAAAACCATAGCCAGAGTGTGTGATCCAAGATGGCTGCGCCCATCGCGACCGCGTGGGTAGGTTCGCGCGATATTTAGCGCGATCACGCACTTTTGTAGTGCGGACGAGAAGATGAGTTCCCGAACATGTCTTGCACAATGCGACCACGTTAATTGTGACCCGGAACAGGAAATAAGGGAACGCAAGCAGGCGGGACAAACCTCTGGGGTAATTTAGCGCGCTAGCCATCCCGAGCATGCAGGCAACACCCCGAACACGCGCACCGCGCTCCCGAAGACGAGAAACAGCGCGCAAACAGGCCTAGCAAGCAACTCCGCATGGCTGCGGAGCTACGCGTAGTTCGCGGAGTACAACTGCGTCTTCCGCGTAGCTCCGCGGAGTCCGACTCCGCGAACTACGCCCAGGGTTAGCGGATACTGGAGATAACATGCCAATTGGAATGGTCATAACGAAAGGGTCTCCGTTGAGTATAACAGTCATTCGGTCTGCAAGAGTGTCTCTATAAGTACCCGGCGTGTTTGCTTTGATTTTTCCTAATCAATAAAGGGCAAGCAAAAATCCTGCAAGAGACAATTGTTGACGAACAGTTGGAAGAATTTTTTGACCTGCAGTCCAAATTTCCCCTATCTGCTGTAATTGTGATATCTAAAATGTCTTTCGGGGCAATCTTTCCTTTTTTGGCAATTAACACTCCATAAGATGTCCAATCTTCATCAATGTCTCCCTCTAGAAGCACCATCATCTCGAATAAGTAACTGCAAGCTTCTTCCACTCTCAAATGGAGTTCTCAAAGGCCTGCTTAAGAGATGTATATGCCGTGGACACATCAGGGCATATACCAACTTCCAATTTTGGTTTGGTCTTATTCATACCCTCAGCAGGGTATTTAAACTTATAAGTGTCCAAGATTTCTACTGGTTAAAGAGGTTTGGGTACATCCCCGAGAGACGCTCTATATAAGACTTTCCGGTCTCCCATCATGAGAAGTGTTTGTGGATACACGATTTATTAGTTTTCCGTCTGGTGTCTACATCAGTATTCAAAAGATTATGAGGGCACTGGGGGCCGATATTTAAAAAAAATTATTACCAGAAACCTTTGTGGGAGTGTACTCCACAACTTCCCAAAGTTTCCTGGCGGTCAAATGAATGCTGTTTTAATTCTATTTATTTATTCAAGTGCTTGTGGATACACGATTTTATTTTTTCCATCTTGTGTGTACATCAGTATTCGAAAGATTTGAGGGCCCTGGGGGGCCGATATTTGAAAAAGTTTTATGCCAGAAACCTTTGCAGGAGTGTACTTAACAACTTCCCAAAGTTTCATGGTGATCAGATGAATGGTGTAGTAATGCATAAAGGACGAACAGACAGACAGACATACTTTCGTTTTCATATATATAGACCAGCTTTCCCGTCGCGCGTTGCTGTGATCTCCGAAGAAAGGAAATTCAAGGAAACTCGTTATGATAACATTCAATTTACATTGTGTCATTTTTATTGAAACTTATTCATTTTAATATGGAAAACATTTCAAAGTGTTGTTTTAATTCTATTTATTTATTCGAGTGCTTGTGGATACACAATTTTTTGTTTTTTCCGTCTGGTGCATACATCAGTATTTGAAAGATTATGGGGGCCCTGGGGGGCCGATATTTAAGAAAGAATTTATGCCAGAAACCTTCGCGGGAGTGTTCTCAACAACTTTCCAAAGTTTCCTGGCGATCGGATGAATGCTGTTTTAATTGTATTTATTTATTCGAGTGCTTGTGGATACAGTATTTTTTGTTTTTCCGACTTGTGCGTACATCAGTATTTGAAAGATTATGGGAGCCGTGGGGGGCGGATATTTAAAAAATGTTTATGCCAGAAACCTTCGCGGGTATGTACTCAACAACTTCCCAAAGTTTCATGGCGATCGGATGAATGGTGTTTTAATTCTATTTATTTATTCGAGTTGTTGTGGATACACGATTTGTTGTTTTTCCGTCTGGTGCGTACATCAGTATTGGAAAGACAATGAGGGCCCTGGGGGGGCCGATATTTAAAAAAATGTTATGCCAGAAACCTTCGCGGGAGTGTACTCAACAACTTCCCAAAGTTTCATGGCGATCGGATGAATGGTGGTGTTTTAATTCTATTTATTTATTCAAGTGCTTGTGGATACACGATTTTTTGTTTTTCCATCTTGTGTGTACATCAGTATTCGAAAGATTTGAGGGCCCTGGGGGGCCGATATTTGAAAAAGTTTTATGCCAGAAACCTTTGCAGGAGTGTACTTAACAACTTCCCAAAGTTTCATGGTGATCAGATGAATGGTGTAGTAATGCATAAAGGACGAACAGACAGACAGACATACTTTCGTTTTCATATATATAGACCAGCGTTGCTGTGATCTCCGAAGAAAGGAAATTCAAGGAAACTCGTTATGATAACATTCAATTTACATTGTGTCATTTTTATTGAAACTTATTCATTTTAATATGGAAAACATTTCAAAGTGTTGTTTTAATTCTATTTATTTATTCGAGTGCTTGTGGATACACAATTTTTTGTTTTTTCCGTCTGGTGCATACATCAGTATTTGAAAGATTATGGGGGCCCTGGGGGGCCGATATTTAAGAAAGAATTTATGCCAGAAACCTTCGCGGGAGTGTTCTCAACAACTTTCCAAAGTTTCCTGGCGATCGGATGAATGCTGTTTTAATTGTATTTATTTATTCGAGTGCTTGTGGATACAGTATTTTTTGTTTTTCCGACTTGTGCGTACATCAGTATTTGAAAGATTATGGGAGCCGTGGGGGGCGGATATTTAAAAAATGTTTATGCCAGAAACCTTCGCGGGTATGTACTCAACAACTTCCCAAAGTTTCATGGCGATCGGATGAATGGTGTTTTAATTCTATTTATTTATTCGAGTTGTTGTGGATACACGATTTGTTGTTTTTCCGTCTGGTGCGTACATCAGTATTGGAAAGACAATGAGGGCCCTGGGGGGGCCGATATTTAAAAAAATGTTATGCCAGAAACCTTCGCGGGAGTGTACTCAACAACTTCCCAAAGTTTCATGGCGATCGGATGAATGGTGGTGTTTTAATTCTATTTATTTATTCAAGTGCTTGTGGATACACGATTTGTTGTTTTTCCGTCTGGTGCGTACATCAGCATTCGAAAGATTATGAGGGCCCTGGGGGGCCGATATTTAAAGAAATGTTATGCCAGAAACCTTCGCGGGAGTGTACTCAACAATTTCCCAAAGTTTCATGGCGATCGGATGAATGGTGTAGTAATGCATAAAGGACAAACAGACAGACAGACATACTTTTGTTTTTATATATATAGATTAATGTGAAAGTGCTGATATTTATAATCTGGTCTGGCTTCATTCTTTGCCTTTTTTTACAAGATATAGTGTGTATGATGCGGTCACAGCGAGCACAGTAAGATAATTCCACAATCTTTTTTTAATGGGGTTGTAATATGACCTAAGTCGTGCACCTTGTTTTGCATTTTTACGCAGTGTTCTCATATCGCTCTTTCTGAGAGGTGATCCCTTCTTCTGTAACGTTCTTTTCTTCGTAGTTTGAGAGGAGTGTGTGCGGGTGTGAGCAGATCACGATAGTAGATTATATAAAAATGTTTACCAAGCACAGTAACCCATCATGTTTGGGCAGCATACTTATTCATTAGGTTATGGTGTGCAGAGTGTTTTTGTTTTTGATACTTGAAAGTGCTTTGGGGGCCTTTTACATTAAAATACATGTGCTGCTGAGAAGGAACTTTCTGTATTGAGCTGTTTCGTCTGTATCCTTGTAGTGGTGCCAGTGTGCTTCTTCGACAAACTTGGAAAAAACACAATTTTCGGAGCAATAGTCCCTTTACTTTGGACCCTGCACATTTGGGCAGTGTTTACACTGGACATCTATGAAAGAACATGATTTATTTCTTACAGACTTGACGGTGCTAGGCAGCAAGACCACTTCCTAATAGCATATTTATTATCGGTTATTGTGTGAATCGTCTGCCAGTGTGCATTTTACAAATTTTTCAATAAAGCCTAATTTTCAAACAAACATTTCTTAAAGCCAATAGGTCTGGTGTTGGCCGCAAGACTTGTTCTGTTTCGATGTGGTTTCTGCAAAAATGTGTGTCTGGAACAGGTCTCGCATTCGTGAAAGTTTGACCGATTTCAGTTGCAAATGATAATGTTGTTAAATATTATTTTTGTTAAAAAATATCCCAGAAGTGTTCTTATTGGAGGTTTGCTCAGTTGCAATCTTTCTCTTTATAATTGTATTTAGGGTGTAGTATCTTATGTGGCTAGTGGTGGTAACGTTACAACTCTACAGGGACACCTAGCAGGGGCGGCTCTAGGCTCATGGCGGCCCTGGGCAGGGAGCATAGGTAGGGGCCCCCAGAAGAGGGGGTCCGGGCGGGGGGGAGCCCCCTGGAGCTCAGGAAGGTGTTTTAATAAAACATCCAGAAAAGCCGCTAGATGGCCAGTACCTGCGGCTGTTTCTACCCTTCCGAATTCGTCTCAGAACGATAAAATTCAGGAGGAGGAGGGTATTGTGACACACAACGTGAGGGACTGGCACAGACTGCTGCAGTGCCAGGGCCATGACAGGGGCCCCGGACCCACAACCCCCCACAGAGAAAGAATCAGTGGCCTTCATGCCGGAAACATTAATATCAATACCATATCGGATATGGTGTCTTACGTATGGCGGAAGGCCATGTCCGTTGCGGACACTGCATAGCCGCCTCGTGCTCATGACACAAGCGTTTAACTTTTGCCAAAATTTGCCGCTGCGTTTTGCCAGCTTTCGCTATTCCCACCAGGCACCACGTGGAGGTAGCAGCAATACCTAGCTTGTTTTTTTATTGTTTGTTTTTTATGTTATGTTTTTTAACTTTTTCTTGAACTTTTTTACATTTTTGTCTTTTATTGTGTTGTTGAGGAAGCTAACGGGCCCTCTGGAACAGGTCTCGGATTAGTGAAAGTTTGACCGATTTCAGTTGCAAATGATAATGTTGTTAAATATTATTTTTGTCAAAAAATATCCCAGAAGTGTTCTTATTGGAGGTATGCTCAGTTGCAATCTTTCTCTTTATAATTGTAGTTAGGGTGTAGTATCTTATGTGGCTAGTGGTGGTAACGTTACAACTCTACAGGGACACCTAGCAGGGGCGGCTCTAGGCTTATGGCGGCCCCTGGCAGGGAGCATAGGTAGGGGGCACCAGAAGAGGGGGTCCGGGCGGGGGGGAGCCCCCTGGAGCTCAGGAAGGTGTTTTAATAAAACATCAAGAAAAGCCGCTAGATGGCCAGTACCTGCGGCTGTTCCTACCCTTCCGAATTCGTCTCAGAATGATAAAATTCAGGAGGAGGAGGGTATTGTGACACACAACGTGAGGGACTGGCACAGACGGCTGCAGTGCCAGGGCCATGACAGGGGCAGCCCCCCCACAGAGAAAGAAACTGTGGCCTCCATGCCCGGAAACATTAATATCAATACCATATCGGATATGGTGTCTTACGCATGGCGGATGGCCTTGTCCGTTGCGGACACTGCATAGCCGCCTCGTGCTCATGACACAAGCGTTTAACTTTTGCCAAAATTTGCCGCTACGTTTTGCCAGCTTTCCCTGTTCCCCCCAGGCACCACGTGGAGGTAGCAGCAATACCTAGCTTGTTTTTTTTTGTTTGTTTTTTATGTTCTGTTTTTTAACTTTTTCTTTTACTTTTTTACATTTTTGTCTTTTATTGTTTGCTATCTCTTCTATATTGTTTCCACCTTTCCATTTTCCTTCTTTCATTATCTTAGCACCTGTTTTTTTCATTTCTGCATACTTAGAGAGTAGCAACATAGCGAGTCTGATTAAAACCATGGAAAACATCTTGCGTACTTCTTAATGCGAGGAAGTCAACTTTGCGAGCCTTCTGTGCTGCAAATTCACTGATAAGCTGTCCATAATCCAGAGATCTAGCAATGTCATGTTCAATTGATAACACGGCCAAACGATTCAGTCTCTCTTGAGTCATTGATGTCTTCAAACAATTTTTAATCAATTTCAGTTTTGAAAAAGTTCTTTCCCCTGACGCCACTGTAACTGGGATTGTCAACGCAATGCGTAAAGCCACTGCAAGGTTTGGAACTGCAGTGTTCAGTTTGTTTTCATAAATTAATTGTAATGTTTCCAAAGCTGTTGCATTATTTGGCACCAAGGAGAAGAACATTCGCAGCTCGGTATGTAACATCAACATCTGAGTCTGAACTGTTGGTTAACAAGCTTAGATCTGCACAGCTTTTCATCAATTCATTATCGTTCATGCTAGCAATTTTCCCCCAGTCGTGAAGGAATCCAAAGAAATCATAGTGATGTTTCATCTGTGTGAACCTTTCGGTCATGGACATAATTGCTTGATCCATCAACATGTTGAAGAACTCAATGCAATATTTCTCTTTTGGTTCAACGATTCCTTCATCACCACTCTCGTATTGAAATTGTGTCCTAATTGTTCTTCTTCGCAAACTTGTAGATGCAGGAAAACTTATCTCATCTGAGCTCATCTCCAGTTCTTCCGCCAACTCCTTAGCTGAAACTTGTGCAGATGTCAAACCACTCTCCTTATTAGTTTCCAGAAACTGGACAGTCTTTTCAAGGCATTTCAATGCAATGTAAAGTTGCATATCCTTACTTTGCATGATTTTGCTAACAAGATTTATTTGCTGCAAAAGGTCATACCAAATCACCAGCTATACTAGAAATGCATAACTCCTTAATTGCTTAGCCAACCCGCCTGCCTCAGTTCTGGCCTTTAAGTCATTCGATTCCTCTGATACTTCAACCACGGCGTAATAAACTGCGGCCGCTGGGAAACGGACAGTCTTGACTCAATACGGCATTCACATTGAGTTTCGTATCTGGGCTTTACTGTCAGATCTTCAACGTGCTTTTTGAGTATTTACCCTCTCTGTGTTGAGGCAGAAAACAGTATGTAAATTTGATGCAAGATTCCAAAAAGAGTCACAGCATGAGTGTATGATTTCGCCATATCACTAAGTACTAATTTCAAGCTATAGCAACCGCATGGAGCATAGAACGCTGTTGGATTCATGTTAAGTAAACGTTTCTGAACACCACTCTTGCAGCCTCTCATATTTGCCCCATTATCATACCCTTGACCTCTGCAATTTTGAAACGGCAATCGCATTTCCTGCAGTTTTTGCAAACATGCTTCTGTGAAATCAGCTCCTGTGCTGCTTTCAACAGGCACGTAACCAACGAAAATGTAACTTATTTCGACTGCGATCGTTCCCACATTCACAATTCGAAGGACCATCGTCAATTACTCCTGGTGACTTGCATCAGGTGTGCAATCCAAAATTACAGAAAAATATTTACTCTTTTGTATTTTTGCAATAATGTTGTCCAAAACTGAAGCTTCCATAAGATTAATTATTTCATTTTGAATTTTCTTGCCCAAGTAATGGCCATGTATTTCAGCGTATTAAATTGTACGTGCATGCTATTGCATATATGGGTCATACTTGGCTAGCAGCTCAACAAGACCTTGAAAATTGCCATTGTTCTGTTTGAGCAAAGTATCAGTTGTACCACGAAAAGCCAAACTTTGTTCTGCTAGATAATGATCAATGGACATGATCCTTTCCAAGACCTTGCCCCAACGATCACTTTCCACTTGCAGTAACGTCTGCTGTTCTTTATCTATTGTCTGTCCTTGTTTTAACCTTCTTTCTAATTCAACCCAGGCCCTGACGGTGCGCATGTGTTTTGAAGAGGATTCATGATCAGACAGACAACTGTGCATGTGTGCCCAGTCACTCACTGGGTGTGAGTGTTTGATTGGTTTAGATGCTCCGTCCATCACCACCCCCTTTTGTACCACTTTGTTCGCCATAAGTTGGCAGGGTATGCTCAGACATGAGTCCCTTGCTCACTTTGCCACTGGATTCAAGGAAGCCGGGCTGAAGACTGCTGAAATGCCAGAAACCATTCCTCGGAAGCTTGTTTTCGGTCCAGGGAAGGCATGGCTTGGCAGTTCGGGCTGGACTGTTACCATGAGGCACAGGGTCAGACTGATTTGCATATGGCCATGTCTGAACTGGGGTGGCAGAGTGGGCTAAAGAACAGTGATGGATTAAACCCAGATCTGTTGACTGGGTGTGAGTGTTTGATTGGTTCAGATGCTCCGCCCATCACCACCCCCTTTTGTACCGCCTTGTTCGCCATAAGTTGGCAGGGTATGCTCAGATGTGAGTCCCTTGCTCACTTTGCCACTGGATTCAAGCAAGCCGGGCTGAAGATGGCTGAAATGCCAGAAACCGGTCCTCAGAAGCTTGTTTCCGGTCCAGGGAAGGCATGGCTTGGCAGTTCATGCTGGACTGTTCCCATGAGGCACAGGGTCAGACTGATTTGCATATGGCCATGTCCGAACTGGGGTGGCAGAGTGGGCTAAAGTACGGTGATGGATTAAACCCAGATCTGTTGACTGGGTGTGAGTGTTTGATTGGTTCAGATGATCCGTCACCACCCCCTTTTGTACTCGGTCGTCATTTCCATCATTAGTAAACTTTATCCCTGCGCCAGAAAACAATTTACAGCAAAAAAGGAATACTGCATTATTTTTTTTTTTAATAGACAAGCCAGCGCCTATCTATAATTTCACCATTCCTTAATTTCCGTGAGAACATGGTAACAGAAAAACGTTTACTTTTTGAGTGCTCATCACTTGGATACTTTGTTTTAGAATCTGGGACTCTGGAGGGACCCCTTTCATCAAGAAAAACACGTTGCACGTCAGTAGGATAGTTCAGCCAAAAGCAGGATCCCTCCAATCACAGAAATCATATTCAGAAAACTGGTCTGTAAAGTGCTCTTTGGCTTCCTTTTCAATACCAGCATCATTTGTCTGTAAACTCTGAACCTCCTTCAGAATGCCAGATGTTGAGGGACCGATGAATGATTTTTCAGTTTCTCTTTCTGAGGGTCTTTTGTAATAATCCTCATCCCGAGTTGGTAATTGCTGCAAGTTTGTATCAATTTCAGAGTCACCTTGCTCATGGATATCATAATTTTTTTGTTCTTGTTTATGGTCATCCGCGCCTGTTTTACCTAGTGTATCAGCTGTACTCTGGATTCCCTATCTTTAGGTTTCACATGGGTGATAAAGTTCAGGATTGCTCCTTCCTGTGACGCTACAAAAGCCTGCTGAGCCGCCTTTCTCTTTCGTTTCGAATAACCAGATTCATGTACTCGAATTCTGTTCATTTTGCTTGCAATGTTAAATACGCCTGTACCAGCGGCCAGTATCAAAACAGTGTGGTCGCGGTAGTGAACAATTTTGTGCAAAGGAAATGATAGTAGCAAAAACACAACACAAATTCGGTGTAGCATATATAAACATTAAGTTGTTTTTTGACAATGAAGAATATCTGTTGTGATTATATTCAAAGCATTTACAGATACAGGCAATGGAGTTTCTCATTGCGGCAATAGTGCAATATCATACAGTGCTCTTAGTGAGGTAGGGAAGAGGGGAGGGAATGTGTTCACATGTGGGTAGGGGACAGGGAAAGGTATATGTGACATATATGCATCAAGATAGACCGAAAGTTAATTGTATATCGTATATCATGTCCCAGGAGTTTGTGTTCAAATGTTGTCGACGTTTCGACCCCTCAGGGCAGGACAGATTGTTGTCCTTGTAGTGGGGTCTTCATCAGGACTGGAAAGAGCACCTGTAGACAATTTAAACGGTATTAAAGGGCTGGTAGAAATGGGTATGTGTGCTACTAATGTATTCGGTATCAATACCTACTTGGTAAGAAGACGGGGAAGGGGATCCGTCTTGATAATGAAAGACGTGGGCTATCGTGAGCTCCTGGAGTGGAAAGAGAGGGAGAACAGAAAAAGAATCACAGGTTGGTGGGTGGTAAAGCCCGAGTGATCACCACAGAAAACCTTGCAACTGAGGTGTGGAGGGATCTTGCTTACTCCTGGTAGCTTAATAGGGATCAGCAGCTATCTCTTCTTGCAATCGGTGGGGATCATTTCAGTATTTCCCCAAATTCAGGGTGGGAAGGTTGAAGAAATCTGCTGCAGAGTCCGCTTGCAGATGTTGAGGGAGGAATCCCAAGAAGCCTAGAAAAGAAAGAGGTCACTTAAATTGTGGGGGGACAGCTCTGTTGTGAGAGGGCTAATACATTAATAATACAGCGAATTGTAATGTGAGTAGCCTCATACATGTGGTGGTGACTAGAAATGACAAAAGGCCCACTCTCTGTAATGGATCACTGAAATAATATCGACTGACAAAATATCGACTTGCCAAAATATCGTGGACAAAATATCGACAGTCAAAATATCGAGTTTGTATCTACAAACAGGTAAGTACAAAAATATCGAGTACAAAATATCGTTAACAAAAATATAGATGTAAAAAATATCGACTTTATTAAAAACAGTGTTAAATTAAATTAATATTAAATTTTAATTACTAAAATATACTTAAAACGACTTAAATTAAATTATAATAATTAAATAATAAATGAAAATAATAAAAATAATTTTTTTAAATCTTATTTGTTGACCCTGAACCCTAAAAATACCCCTTTACCCAAAAACCCAAAACTGACCCTGAACCCTAAAAATACCCCTTTACCCAAAAACCCAAAACTGACCCTGAACCCTAAAAATACCCCTTTACCCAAAAACTGAAAACTGACCCTGAACCCTAAAAATGCCCCTTTACCCAAAAACTGAAAACTGACCCTGAACCCTAAAAATACCCCTTTACCCAAAAACTGAAAACTGACCCTGAACCCTAAAAATACCCCTTTACCCATGAACTGAAAACTGACCCTGAACCCTAAAAATACCCCTTTACCCATGAACTGAAAACTGACCCTGAACCCTAAAAATACCCCTTTACCCATGAACTGAAAACTGACCCTGAACCCTAAAAAGACCCCTTTACCCATGAACTGAAAACTGACCCTGAACCCTAAAAATACCCCTTTACCCATGAACTGAAAACTGACCTTGAACCCTAAAAATGCTCCTTTACCCAAAATTTATCAATATTATTTAATTACCAATTAATTATTAATTAACAATAACAATAAAGTAAATATATTAGAACATTAGGTGTAATTATTTTAATAATTAATATTATTTTTTCAAAATTAATTACTTAAAAATAACACAAAATTATATATATTAAAAATGTACTCTAATTAATGTAATTAACTAATTACAATTAATTAATTAACAATTATTTACTAATACAAAATATATTCAAAATTATATTAATTAATTAACTAATTAATATTAATTAATTATCAATTAATTATTAATTAAAAATATTAACAAACATATATTAATTAATTAATTATTATTAAATAACTTCCCACCCTATTCCCCTATAAACCCACAACCCGCTACAGAATTACATTACGCAATTATTATCAAAACAAAATTCATGTAATAAAATATTTTATAACATTAATACACACTATTCACACATATTATTACATAAAAATACACTATAAAATATTATATATTATTAAAAGATCGATATTTTTGCTATCTATATTTTATACAGTCGATATTACTTCACTTACCTGAAAAACGATATTTTTGTAGTCGATATTATGTCCAGTCGATATTTTGTCCAGTCTATATTTAAAACTCGATATTATGTCCAGTCGATATTTTGGAGTCGATATTTTGTCTCTATACCCTCTGTAATGGCTGGTCGTGGAGTGCCAGTCGGGGCTCAACGTGAAAGGCCGAGTGTGGCCTAAAATACGTGCGCCTACTCACAAATATTACTGGTACTGGCTAAAGTTAAAATGGCTTGGTAGGGGCATCATGATTTAAACCAAACGCGGGGCATGCTCGCGTTTCATAAATGCTGGCAAAGGTTACACAGTCAAACATGGTCATTGTATGCGAGGAAGAGGCCTCCTGAGTTAGAGAAAGTTCCCCGCCCGGCAAAGGTTTACAAAAATGGGCACATGCTGTTGCGGTATTATTTAAAAGCGGGGGGGGGGGGCGAACGCCTCCTGATAAATGAGAGAGGTGGGGGCGGTAGGCATCGTCTAATCCTCAGACTGGACATGCAGGGTATCGTGCAGCAAAAAGAATCGGTAAAAAGCCGGTTCAGCTATAGGTGTGTGCCTTGTCTGGCGCAACGTAGGACAAATAAAGAAAAGGGGTATCGAGCAGCAAGCTCACTTACCTTACAATTCCGGCCGTAGCTCAGGATTTAGAAAACGCCGGTGCCAGTTGAGGAGCCGAAATATAATTGGTGTGTGCGCGAGAACGTATGAACGTGCGACGTCATAATTTCTCACACTGAGTCAGCACAAGACGACAGTATTGGCGTGGCGGCCCCTGCTGTTTGGCGGCCCTGTGCAGGTGCACAGCTTGCACATGCCTAAGGCCGCCCCTGCACCTAGTAACAGCCTGTGGTATTGCATTATTTCCTTGCTTTGTGGACTTTCTTTTAATACGTATGCTACTGCTGGATTTTTTTTGACAACTAAAAAATCCAACCAACATTATCATTTGCAACGCCAATAGCTCAGATTTTCAGTAATATGATACCTATTGCATTGCAAATGCTTGTTAAGCAGGCAGTGTTCTTTAAAATAAAGGCTTCCCATTTGGTAAAACCTCAGGGAGAGCAGGCATCTGTTTCCATTACACTTCCTTCTCACCCGAGGCTGCGGGTGCAGTTCTCTCAGGGGAAACTACAAAATTCACACTTTTCTGGACTCCAGTTTGCTAACACAGTCAATTGATTAATACTACATTATTTGAATACTACTCATGACATGAAGAATCACTAGTCATGAAAGATAAGTATAGGTGACAAGTTGGAGGCAGGATAATACATCAGTAGAACAAGACTCATGTGAGATAAGTATACGCAGGAATCCGTAGGTGAAAAATAACTTTAGTGGCAACTTGGAGACGTGATAATACATCAGTAGAACACAGGTCATGTGATGGAGACGTCGACACAAGAATCGGTAGTCACCAAAAATAACTATAGGTGGCAACTTGGAGGCAAGATAATACATATTAATAGAAGACTTATGTCAGAGACATATACACGAGAATAAGTAGTCATGAAAGATAACTGTAGGAGACAACATTAGGTAAACTAGGCAAAATAAATGAATATTTTGCCCTTAGGAAGAGATGGAAGTGAGAAATAGCCCTGAAACTAATAGTCCTAAACAAGACCGCTTTGCGTTTGCTTAGAGGTGGCGCATTTAATGGTGACCCCACTGCAAACACCGGTTTGTGCAGGGTTTGAAATTATAGGCGGTCCATTTTTAACACACCCAGTTCTTACCAGGTGTAACAAAGATTCCACATTTTGGAAGATCACACCTGTCAGAATTTAATAGGGTAAAAGGTCGGATTTTGTTGCATCTAATAATTTTGAAACACATTTATGGCACTGAACTGGACCCACTCGTATTTCGGCCCTAAATTTGATCTAACATGGGGCAGATAATAATAATAGAATGTCTTGAAAAATATATTATCGCATTTCTTGTTTTAATTTTTTTATTGAAATGGATAAAAAAAGAATACATATATGGATAAAAAAAGAATACACATATTATAATAACCGTATGCATTGTCATACACTACATATATACGATTTGTTTTATATATAAGCATATAGTAAAACTTTTCTAAATTAATCATATTATATAATTTAATAAATACATAAACATAAAAATGCAAAAACAAATATTTGGTTTTAGATTAAGGCCATAATAGATGGAATTAAGGTAAGGGGGAAGGAGAAAGGGACGTAAAGAAGGGACGTAAAGAAGGGATCACAAAAGTAAGCATAATGCAATATGAATATGTTCCAAGGAAAAGAAGACACTAGAGAAACAATGCGAATAGATACAAGATGAATATAAGGGTTAAATAATTTCACTTGAAGTATATAAATATAAATGTTAGAGAGGACATTCTAAGTGATAGATAAGATAAGATACGTTAAATACCATAACATAAAGTAATTATGCTGATTCAAAGAGAGTAAAAAAGTTATATTCTTTATATATAAACAAAATTAAAATAAATAAATTACATTATACTACAGATATATGAATATAATGTTACGGAGCCAAGGGAGATGAAGTAGGAAAAGGAATTACAAGATAAGAATAGAAAAAGATAATGAAATGGAAAATGTAGAGAAATGTGTAAGCAATAAATGAAAACAATAGGTATATTGTGCAGAATGAAAGTTGGCAGAGAAACACACATGTATAAATATAGATACTAAAAGATGCAGATTTACATGTCAATGCTTTGGTGAGTAGCTATTAAAAAACAACAAGTAGTAGATAAATACAATATGTGTTAAGATGTATTAACCACCAATAGTGCATATTGAGTTAGAATATAAGGAGATAGAAATTAAATTACTGCGTAGATGGGTCATTAACGTTAGCACAAGTATTTGAAGCTAGAAAAGGTGACCATACTCGAAGAAAGAGATCAGATTGGTCCTGTATGTTGCATATCATACGTTCGTAGGAAGCTGTTAAATCATGTTTCTTCTGATGGTGGTTGAGGCTATTTCCATTGCCGTAATATCCAAATTTTGGCTGAAGCTAAGACTATGTGTAGGAGTCGGGCTTGTGGTTTAGAAAGGGATTGTGATTGACGTGTATCATGCAGAAGAGTGGTAGCATACAAAAGTGGAATTTGTAGAGGCATCGTGGAATGTAAGGTTGTATCTATATATTTCCAAAAGGGTTGGATCACTGGACAACCACAGATGGTTTGAGAAATGTTACAAGACGTACTATCACATCTTCAGCAGTTAGAATGGGAAAGCAAGCCAGCTTTATGCAGTTTTGTTGGTGACCAGTGCCAATCATGTAAAATCTTGAATAAACAAAATTTCAATCGTGCTTCACGTGCAACCTTATTGGGATTGCTAAGAATGTCAGACCCATTCATCATCGGTATTGCCATTTAGTTCGTAAATTTTGCGATAAGGGTTGAGAAAAAAGGTGCAAATGAGAGCTTAGTAGAAGCCAGATGTAACTCCTTTCATCTCACGCCAAGTGTGGAGATATGTTACAATTGGTGAGTAGGGCAAGAGCCATGGTGGAGGTCCTAGACTTTTCGTAAGGACTGTCGTAACTGGCCCCACTAAAATGGAAGCTCCTCATTTAGGGGTCGATTCCGATCCGGTAAAAAGCGCTCCGAATCTTCGTACGGAGCGTTTTTCCCCGTACGATTCTGCAAGTACGATCCCAACCAAAAGCGTCACTCCGTACGACTCGCAACAAACTCTGTACAAATTGCAAGTCCATACGATTTGCATTCGGCTGACGCTTCACGCTACGTCCAAACATAAATAGACCGCATCATCTCTACCAGGAAGTACGATCCGTGTTGAAGACACTCCGTACGACTCTTTTGCTACGAGAGCTCAAAAGTGCCGTAAAAGCTGAGTCCGGGCCGAACCGCACCCCGGTACGCAACAAACAAGACATGAACCCCATCGTCCGTGTCATCCCAGTCCTGTACGCCCACCACCTCGTACATAGAAACCGACGACGGCGCAGACAGTGAGTACAACGAACTACAACAACTGAAGTATACCTGTACGTGGCGCCACACGCGCACATCACCATTGCACGCCTGTAATGTCGGGGTACGTTGCGCCACAAGCTAACGCATATCACCAGTGTAATAGTGAGATGTGCCGCACCTACGTCATCATCCTCGGGGTACGGTACGCTACCGCAGATCACCAGTGTAATAGTGAGACGTGCCGCACCTACGTCATCAACCTCGGGGTACGGTACGCTATCGCACATCACCAGTGAAAGAATGAGACGTGCCGCACCTACGTTATCAACCTCGAGGTACGGTACGCTATCGCACATCACCAGTGTAAGAATGAGACTTGCCGCACCTACGTTATCAACCTCGGGTTACGGTACGCTACCGCATATCACCATTGGAATGTGAAGACGTGTGGGACATACGTCAGTAATGTATGTGTATGGTGCGTCACATCTAAGTGATGTGTGGAAAACACACCTAGCAGTGCCCAGCAGTAGAGGGTGTGTGTGGCTAAGACCCCCAGCAGTGCCCAGCATTAAAGGGTGTGTGTGGCTAAGACCCCCAGCAGTGCCCAGCAGCATTGGGTGTGTGTGCCTAAGCCCCCAGCAGTGCCCAGCAGCATAGGGTGTGTGTGGCTAAGACCCCCAGCAGTGCCCACCAGCATAGGGTGTATGTGGCTATGAGTCCCAGCAGTGCCCACCAGCATAGGGTGTGTGTCGCTATGAGTTCCAGCAGTGCCCAGCATTAGAGGGTGTGTGTGGCTAAGACCCTCAGCAGTGCTCAGCATTACAGTGTGTGTGTGGCTAAGACCCCCAGCAGTGCCCAGCATTAGAGGGTGTGTGTGGCTAAGACCCCCAGTAGTGCCCAGCATTAGAGGGTGTGTGTGGCTAAGACCCCCAGCAGTGCCCAGCAGCATAGGGTGTGTGTGGCTAAGACCCCCAGCAGTGCCCACCAGCATAGGGTGTGTGTGGCTAAGACCCGCAGCAGTGCCCACCAGCATAGGGTGTGTGTGACTAAGACCCCCAGCAGTGCCCAGCAGCATGGCGTGTGTGGCTAAGACCCCCAGCAGTGCCCACCAGCATAGGATGTGTGTGGCTAAGACCCCCAGCAGTGCCCAGCAGCATAGGGTGTGTGTGGCTAAGACATCCAACAGTGCCCTGCAGTACAGTGTGTGTGTGTGGCTAAGACATCCAGCAGTACCCAGCATTATAGGGTGTGTGTGGCTAAGACCCCCTGCAGTGCCCACCATCATAGGGTGTGTGTGGCTATGAGTCCCAGCAGTGCCCAGCAGTGAAAGCAGAAACATACCATGGTTAACCTCATTACCATCAGGAAATAGACACATGTTACAATACCCAAATGTGAACATCACAACAGCTCCCAGGCACACAGCAGTCAAACCCATTATAAGAAAATCAAAAGTACTGAACCAAAAATCAAAAGCTTTATTCAGCTGCATCAAAAGATAAAACGTAAATATGAGTCCATGCTCACAGAAGGTCAATGGCCAGTCCAAATAACATAGAAAAAAGGTTGTGGCATCCTGGATGTTGTCACACCCAAACTTGCCTGCACATAGAGTTCAATCGTCTGTGGAAACAGTGGGGGCATCATCTGGGGAAACCTCCGGCACCACAGGGACAGGAGAGGGAAGGACAGGTGTAGTGGGTGCAGGTGGTGTGGATTCCTCCACACTGGCCGGTGCCTCGCAGAATGTGGCTAGATATACTTGGCTGCACACTTCAGCCAGTTCTGAAAAACTACCACCTGAACCCGGGGACACATTAGGGGTGGAGGTAGAGGGCTGTGAGTCTGTTGTCGTGGGTCTGTGGATGCGTGTGTGACGTCTGTCCCCTCTGCCTGTGGGTGGGCCTACATCCCCTTGAGATTGGGTACGTGGTGATTTGCACTTTGTCTGCCGTGTGGGTGTGCCTGGTGTGTCTGTTGTGGTGTCTGACCTGTGGCATCTGCGTGTAGGTTGGGCAGGTATGGGAGAGGCTCAGGTGGATGGGTCAGAGGAAGGGGGGGCAGATGCTGCTGGGTAGACAGTGCTGACTCTATGGCAGCCACACTCCGACGTAGATCAGACATGGCAGATGACATGCCCTCCATGAACGACAACAACTGTGTCATGATTTGTGTATGTCCATGGAGGACAGTCAAGATGGATGTCTGACCTACTAGAATCTGCCGGAGTAGGTCCACAGACTCAGCACTGAGGGCGGCAGGGGAGAGAGGGGCAGGGGCTGCGGTGCCGGGAACAAAGGAGACACGGGGATAGCACGGACCCTAGGGACCTTAACAACTGGGAGGGTGGAGATGGTACTGGAGGAGGAGGGGACAGCCAAAGATGTAGAAGATGGCATAGCTGCATATTCCCCCTCCTCCTGAGAGTCTGATTCCGAGCCGTCCGCATGGTAGGAGTTGTCGTGCTCATGAGGCCCGGCCGTCTGACTCTCCTCACCCTCCGTGCCACTGCCTCCCTCTGACTCCTCAAAGAGGGTGGCACTGTCGCTGGGTCCCTCTGTGTGGTCCGCGCCTGTGTCTCCTCCAGATTGTGGTGATGAAGCTGTTGGCAAGGAGAATAAGAAAAACATATCAGTCACCTGTACACATCAGACATATCAGCTACAAATCATTTGGGCACATTTCTGAACATGGCATGCATCATGATTCACAAGCCACTGAACTCTGCACAATGCTAAGCCGGGCAATTGTAAGAGACACAACGCTCAAAGTATAGTAGGATACAAGTAACAGGCAAGGCAACAGCTTGTTTGAGAGTCACAATGATGAGCCACTGCCTGACAACAGGATCGTTGATGATGAATCGTTGTTCATTTGCCCACCCTGCCACCCAAATCCAGACCTGGTCATGTTTGAATCGTTGTGACCCTGTGCCACATGGGAAAAGTCCTGCCCGAACTGCCACGTGATGGCATCCTGGGACCTAAACCAAGTGTTCCATCACCTCACACTGGCATCACAGCTGTCTACACCCAAACTCGCATTGTGTGGCTGACCATCAATATTATTTACAAACAACATGCAACATATTTTGAGAATATGCACACACGCACTGCCCAGTGTGAGTATGCACAAGCCAAAATTAGTATACATGTACAGTTTGCACCTGTAGCTAACACATGACAATTAGGAAGTTTACCATGGACAAAGGCCACTGAGGCGGTCTTGTGCAGAAAACACATGTTGAGACTCCTGATCAGTGCCAAAATATGAAGAAGGGGAGACACAGTGCACAGGTGGTGCTTCATGTAAGGTACCAACAGGTGTCACAGACCTCCCTCCAACATGATGATGTGCAAAGGAATATGCATACTAAGACATTGCACCTTAGGAGTACATGTGAAAAACAATTAATAGCCAAAGCGCTGGTCAAATGTGGAGTAGGGCAAGGGATGTAAACAAGCATCAGCTGAAACCTGGCCATTCTTATGCCAATGCATAAAGTGCCTGTCTGACCACACCACTCCAACTGTGGGAGTGTTACCATGCCTCAGAGCACTGTAGGTAGCATGTGACAGACATGACAACAAACAGACATGTACCTACCCCCTTCTTGCTGCTGTCCCTTCTGCAACTGCCTATGGAGGTCTGGGAAAACCACTTCCAGGACCCAGAGCATGTGAGGGGTGAGGTGGCGGGTGCCACCATGCCAGCGTGGAGCTTCGAGATTGAGCTGTACCCTGGCGATGCAGCGGGTCCAGCACCAGATGTCCTGCCACGTCTTCCTGATGTTACATCACTTAGCATATGTCACACCAGCGAAAGATGTGACACAGGCCTCAAGCTAACTGTCCGAGTCATGCAAAAACAATCTGACTCTTAGTGTCTAGCATTACGCAGTTCTTTAAACTACACTCATTCATAATTTCACAGGCCAATGAAATGAACACAAAATCGAAAACAAATAAGCATAGTAGCAACGCTACTGAGAAGGAGAGCAGTGCACCTGAAATGCACAGAAGATTTTGAAATATAATTTACCTACAATGTAATCAGCAGCATTATTGCTCTTGGTAAAAAACAAAAATTTGCAATATAATAACACACAGAGCAGGAGAAAACAGAGTAGTAAAGAAATAGCTACTACTTCTCACCAAGCCCGGGGATCTCAAGGCCGAGCAGGTCGAGCAGATCGCGTTCCCGGTCCACGACATCCGTCCAACGATGGGTGGCCTGGTTGTAGGGGCGCCGGATCCGAGAGTATTGGTACATGGCCCGGCACACCTTCTCCCACTGCTTCCGGCGCTCCTGGATCCCGTACCCGCTAGCGATCCTGCCGCCTGCCATGATGGTCCTGGGGAGGCGGCGCTGAACATAAAAAACTAGTGCGGCCACCTCCTCCGCGCTGAAGATCTCCCGGGCTGTGACCTGCTCCTCCCCTCAAACGCCCGCACGGGAGCCGGGCACGGGGTGCGGGACCCTTCCCCTTCTCAGGATGCTTCCCGGCTCCCTTTACCATGGCCTGGGCAGAAAGGGAGCTAAATAATAAAGAAGTAATAGAATAGGGAAGAAGAAAAGAAAAGAGTTTAAAAAAGTAGTTTAAAATGAACCAAAAGTAGCAGAAAACACAAAAATATAGAGCTAAAAAAATAGAGGGATAGATAATAAGTAAAATAGATCAAAAAAAACTTCAAACAAGCAAAGGATGGCAGACTTTCAGAGAGGATACAGATAGCATGCCCAGAACCATAGCAATGAATGAGAAACAAGATGGCCGCGCCCGTTCACGACCGCGTGGGTAAGTTTGCGCGATATTTTCCTCGCGATCACACGCGAAATTGTGCTAGCGAGCCGCACACTTTGCGAGATTACACATCTCGCCCGGAAACGGAAATACGTCATGCAAACAAGATGCCCGTGAACAACCGTGAGGGTAACTTTGCGCCGTTGCGCTACAAGCGGCTCGCTAAAACGCACAAAACCGTGCGTACTAACACACCGCAAAAAAACAAATTGCATATTCGCATGAATTCGCGGCTTCCGAATTCGATCTCGCACAAATTTGTGCCCCGCGAATCCCACAAAATTGCAGAAAAACGAGTTTTGCAAAACTGAAAGCACTCAGCAGGTGCAAAAGTTCAAACTCATCATTAGTAACCATTCCCTGTAGTGCTTCCTGAGGGGCCCCTCCAGAGTTCAGTTGCCTACTTGCAACTATTCTATGGCCCTGCTCTGACCCTCACAGCAGGCTCATAGAATAGCTACAAGTAGGCCACAAAGGTCCTGGGAAAAAAATTGCACTGCAACAGAAAGCAAATTACAGATAAGGAAGCAGGTGCCAGATTGGAAGTTTAAATTCAGTGACACATTAATCAACCCCAAATTAATTCATGTCAGTTGAACAGGGCCGGTGTGCTTGCTTTTCCCCCCATAATCTACAGTGATGAACCAGAGGGTGGCAGTGATGTACCAATGGGTGGCAGTGGTGAAACAGAGGGTGCTGTGAACCTGTGATGATGAACCAGACGTAGAAACAACATAGTCACGACCGTTGCGAGCCGACAAGCAAGTTCGCAATTGCGAACTAGTACAAAACCCTTGCGAACTGGCAGAAACCCTTGCGTACACAAAAAAAATCTGCAAATTTGCAAGAGTTCGCGGATTTTGAGGATTACAAATTCACGAATACGCAAATTCGGGAACGACAGATACGCACAATTTGCCCATGCTTAGTACCCAAACCGCCCGTGGCTGCTAAGCCCCCCACAAAATCCTACTACCCCAGGTGTAATGCGTTATAATGAGGCCCATGGGAAGACACGTAGGGTGGTGGAACGTACTTTTGGACTGCTGAAGTCTAGGTTCCGCTGCCTGGATAAAATATCAAGAAGGGCAGACACAGTGCACAGGTGGTGCTACATGTAAGGTACCTACAGGTGTCACAGACCTCCCTCCAACGTGATGATGTGCAAAGGAATATGCATACTAAGACATTGCACCTTAGGAGTACATGAGAAAAACAATTAATAGCCAAAGCGCTGGTCAAATGTGGAGTAGGGCAAGACATGTAAACAAGCATCTGTTGAAAATGGGCCATTCTTACGCCAATGCATAAGGTGCCTGTCTGACCACACCACTCCAACTGTGGGAGTGTTACCATGCCTCAGAGCACTGCAGGTAGCATGTCACACACATGACAACAAACAGACATGTACCTTCCCCCTTCTTGCTGCTGTCCTTCCTGCAACTGCCTATGGAGGTCTGGGAAAACCACTTCCAGGACCCGGAGCATGTGGGGGGTGAGGTGGCGGGTGCCACCATGCCAGCGTGGAGCTTCGAGCTTGAGCTGTACCCTGGCGATGCGGCGGGTCCAGCACCGGATGTCCTGCCACCTCTTCCTGATGTTACTGAGCCTCCTGCGAGGCCCCCCTCACTCCTGACAGCCCTGGCGATGTCCAGCCAGATGTCACCCTTCTCATAGGCAGATACCTGTCACGAATATAAAGTGAGACAACATCAGTACACCTGGTCCATGTCCAAAGACACACACTTGCACCAAATAGACAATAACAACAGGGCATAGAATGCTGACCACACTTGCATCATTTTCCATGTGTATGTGGCCTGTGAGTAAACAACAATGCACTACATGCCATTGAAAGGCCATAGATGCCATAAGGGGTGCAAACCACTCTTTGAGCATGGCACACACTGAGCAATATATGCTACATCAGGGTGCACTGCAGCACGTGACATGCTGTCACACACCCCACTACACCAAATAACCCTCTTCAGACCACACATGCACACCCTGGCACAGCTCATCTGCTTGTCATTGTCAACAGTGGAGAAGTGTGGCTCACTGGTTAGAGCAGGCAGACCCTGAAGCAGAGGTCAGACCCGGGACCAGGGTTCAATTCCCGACGCGGCACCAGGGTTCAATTCCCGACGCGGCAGGGTCTTGAGCTCAAATGTCCACGGACTCGATAATTCTCGCTTCGGTGCCTGACCTGATCATGGGTTCACACTCTGCAACTCTGGGCATTAAGCTTGCTTAATCTCCACAATGGCCCCCTGCGGAGGGATGCCTGGCTTTCACCTTGGGGATGCCTGTTAGGGGCTATCTCACAGGGAAAAGCCAGGACGGGTTCCCAAGGCAAGCGCCGAAATGCCTCCGGGTGATTCGAGCGCTATATAAGAACATACCAAAAAAAAAAAAAAACTGTGTATACAACATCACTTAGCACATGTCACACCAGCGAAAGATGTGACACAGGCCTCAAGCTAACTGTCCAAGTCATGCACACGGCGCAGCATACTTGTCTCATCACATGGGTATAGCTGTGGCAAACATCATGCACCAGTCTTGCAAAACATCACCAACACAATTTGCCAGTTGACAAAGACCAATCACACTCTTCAATGTACATCACTTCAAAGCATGCTTTTGTCCAACAAGCACACAGGTCATGAACAAATCCATCTACAGTGAGTACATTCATCTGTCATTCGTGGGGGAACACTGCAACAGCTCAGGAAAACATCCAAAAAGAACATGCAAGGTGTGGCACAGCAGAAAGTGTGATTCACATTGCAGTTATTGTCACATTTAGCACAATGCTGAGGAGCAGTGAACACTATTACACCACATGATTAACTGCATGTGAGACACCACACTGTACACACCGGCACTCACTCCAAACAACATAGCATCTCTTAACAATACATACACAATGGCTGTAGTGTCACACACACAACAGGTGCACAGTCCAAGGTAGTGCACACATCACTCACCTGCTCCTCTGGTCTCCCATACAGCTTGCTGTAGTTAGGCAGGAGGGCATCCAGCAGGGCCTTGTTCTCCCCCTCACTGAATGCAGGTGCCCTCTCCATGCTTAGCTAATCGGGGTCCAGAGGATACAGAGACAGCAGCTGTGTTGTCCACTCCAATGTTGTGCAGGCAAGTGCCCTCTCACAGCCACATGCTGCCTTATAACTGTGCTGCAGAGGGTCTGTGAGTCCAAGGAGTACTGTGTGATAGGCCAGAATAGTTTGCATCCTATGTTTCATCCAATCCCATGACACATAAGGCCATGACACACATTTGCATGGTTTGAAAACTGGGCCTGAGCTCAACAACAACCTCCTGGGTGCTCGCCAAAGGGTGTCCCTCATTTTCAGACTGGCTCTCATGTGGATCATGGGCAGGGCTCTGACCTGTCTGCTGGGATGTGGTTGGAATGTGTCTGGTGGTTGGCACAGATGTATCTGATCCAGTTGCTGCAGGGGTTTGGGATCCAGAGGGGCCAGGTTGGTTGGGGTCATCCACGGTGTGTTGAGTGGTGTCGCTGTCGTTGGGGTCAGGGTCCTGCTGAGCCTGGGACTGGGATCCTTCTCCCCCCTGGTTGGGGGTGGTTTCCACACGTTGCCCTGTGGGTGTGAGAGACAGACACTGTTAATGCACTATCATGATACATCTTTATTTGTTATCCATTGTCAGCATCACAGTTCCACCAGCTTTACAGTGTTGTCATTGTTCACTTGTGTATGTGTATGTGTATGTAGTGGGAGCAAATTAACATGTACTCAGGGGTATGTTCCATTCTCTTGACAATGACTGACACAGCCATTGCTGTGTCTTGTGTTGCCGGCACAACACAGATACAGCAGTGCTCTGTTTGACGCAATATTCAGGATACTGTGTCAATCCTTATGCCTGCGTCAAGCATGCACAGGGTTTAGATGCGGTATGTTCATGTAAGAGACAGAGCGGAATTTTTAAGATTCAATTCATCTACTTTGGATAGTTGTTGCTGTTCCATGATGGCCAACTGATGCCAACCCCCCTGGACCTGTACACCCACTTCTAGATCATGGCTTTAGAACGCGGCACTTCGCCAAGACGCATCACCTTGTCAATACCCATGTCCATGGTGCTACTTAAGTGCATCCACAACGTTCATAAGATGGGTCAAGTGCATTGTGTGAGAGGCACAATGGACTTGAGAATCAGCACTGTGCACGTTAAAGTTGGATGCGTAATCATATGAGTGATTGTTTTGTTGCGCCACATGACAGTTGTGACAGTGTTGCACTCCATTGCCTGTCCCCAGGGGATCTGTTTCTGTAAGGGGTGTGTGTGACAGGCCATGCTAGTAGTTTGAGTGTGATTTGCAAGCGTCCATCCTTCGTGGTTTGGCTGTGCCCCCATGAAGCATGCTGCCATGATCGTGATCGTGGGTTCCTTCACAGGAAGTCTGACCTTGTCCTGGTGCTTGTGTTTGCAATGATCACAGGATGGCCTTGTGCTGCCTATACCAGGGCCCATTGTCTACTATCTTGTCCGTAATTTCACACTCCCTGTGCATTGAGCATGGTGCTTGGGTGTGTACCTGGGACATATGGGATGAGAGCAGCCTCATACCCTACACCTTCCACACTTTCAGCCTCCCCCTTGCAACTACCCCCATACTGCTGGGCACTGCTGGGACTCATGGACACCCACACCCATACTGTTGGACACTGCTGGGACTCATGGCCACCCACACCCATACTGTTGGGCACTGCTGGGACTCATGGCCACCCACACCCATACTGTTGGGCATTGCTGGGACTCATGGCCACCCACCCACATACTGTTGGGCACTGTTGGGAGTCCCCCCATATTACATGAGTTGTTTGTATACTCACCAGGCTCAACGGCTCCTTGTATTCTGTGAACTCTCACCGGTGGTAGCAGGGTCATGACTTGCTCCTCCCAGGGCTGGTATTGTGGAGGTCTGCAGGGACCACCACCACCTCCAGTGTGTTGTGCACAGGCGTAGTCCTGGTCCATCTTCTTCTTGACCATCCTCCGCAGATCATACCACCTGGCGCGCTTGATGGGTGCAACAGCATTGACCCTGTCTACGATCCTCTCCCACAGGCGTGTTCTTTCTGCTATGCTGGTCTGTCTGACCAATGCGCCAAACAGCTGTGGCTCGACTCTGATGACTTTATCTGTAAGGGTCTCCATCTCCGAGTTAGTGAACTTTGGATTCTTTTGTGTGGTCATGGTGTGGGGTGTATGTGATTGAGGGGGTGTGTATGGATGAATGTGTGTGTGTGTCTGATTGTGGAGGGGGTGGTGTGGGTGTAGATGTGATAGGGTGTATGTGTGAAGGTTAATGGATGCAGTTGTTGATGTGCTGGTGGGTCTTCTTTTTGCAAATAAGTATGTTGCAAAGGATGTTGGGTTGTATGTGTGGACCTTTTTATTGGTCCATTTGTGGGTGTGGCTTATTTTGAATTAGTGGTGTGTGTGTTATATGGGGTGGGTGTTAATTTGGCCCTCTGTTTGCCTGTTTGTATGTGGCCAGGACATTGTTTCCCAATTGTGTGTACACATATGAGACATGTGTTGTGGTGTTGTGCGACTCGTTTGCAACCTCATTATGCTGGTTTAGGGGTTCGTGTTATGTGTACGGGTCGTACTTGTAGGTGCGGGTGACTTATACGGGCCGTTGGGGGGTGGAGGGGGTTCGCGTCGCTTGATTGGGGTGTGTGCGTGTCGTACTTGGAGGTGCGGGTGACTTATACAGGCCGTTGGGGTGTGGGGGGGGTTCGCGTCGCTTGATCGGCGTGTGTGTGTGTCTTACTTGTAGGTACGGGTGACTTATATGGGCCGTTGGGGGGTGGGGGGGTTCACGGTCGCTTGATCGGGGTGTGTGCGTGTCGTACTTGTAGGTGCGGCTGACTTATACGTGCCGTTGTGGAGTGGGGGGGTTCGCTTAGGCTTGATCGGGGTGTGTGCGGGTCGTACTTGTAGGTGCGGGTGACTTATACGGGCATTGGGGTGTGGGAGAGTTCGCGTGGGCTTCATTGGGGTGTGTGCGTGTCATACTTGTAGGTGCGGGTGTCTTATACGGGCCGTTGAGGGGTGGGGGGGTTCGCGGTCGCTTGATCGGGGTGTGTGCGTGTCGTACTTGTACGTGCAGCTGACTTATACGGGCCGTTAAGAAGTGAGGGGGTTCGCGTAGGCTTGATCGGGGAGTGTGCGTGTCGTACTTGTAGGTGCGGGCGACTTATACGGGCCGTTGGGGGGTGGGGGGGTTCGCAGTCACTTGATCGTAGTGTGTGTGTGTGTGGTACTTGTAGGTGCGGGTGACTTATACGGGCCGTTGGGGGGTGGGGGGGTTCGCGTAAGCTTGATCGGGATGTGTGCGTGTCGTACTTGTACGTGCAGCTGACTTATAGGGGCAGTTGGGGGGTAGGGGGGGTTCGCGTACGCTTGATCGAGGGGTAAACGGTTCGTATGTGTTAATGTGGCTTGATGAGAGGCAATATTTTCCGTACGATTCATTCTTCATGCGCGACTAGTTTGGGCCGTACAAATTGCGTACTGGGTCCCCGAACTGGATCGTACTTATATGGTTGTACGGCATGTTTACAATTCGTACGGTTTGATTTCCCACGCTAATTCATTCGGGTCTTTGACTGTGGTTCGTACGGTTCGCTGATAATTGTACGGGAATAGGCGGAAATGGATCGTACTATGCAGGTCGGATGAAATTTTTCCATTCATACTGATTCGGCTACGAATACGAATGGTACAGCCGATTTTTTTCCAGGATTGGAATCGACCCCTAAATGTTAATTGACATTAGCCTTTATCCAACTCTGTGGTACTCCACAAACTTCAGTGCGTCGATTATGAAAACTCCATGTACTTCCGTATCGAGGACAAACACCGTCAATTGCCTCCACTCACAAGATGGCGGGACGCACCGTGACGGCGCGCCGGGTGGCTTGCAGCAACAGCGTGTGCCAAAACCCTGAAGCTTGGGCTGCAAGGAGGCAGGCATCTCAAGTTTGGTAAGCTGCACGCGACGAGAGTCTGCGCGTGATGTTGGCTCGAGAGGCATTGAATGGTAGCAGCTCAACTGTCATAACTCCCTCATTGTTAGCTTAATTGTGACCGATTCATGACCTGTTCTATAAGCAAATATCATACGTCTCAGAAATCTTGAATCTCAAAGACTCCACAGTTCTAAACACAGTACAATCTACTTTTTTCAAGAGACTGTTTTCAATCCCAAGACACATTTCACAAGCTCAAATCCGATTAGAATATCGCTTAAAAAATCAGTTTCCTGTCAGACAAGGTGCACTAGTAAAGTACTACTGAAGGATGACGGATGCTGACGTTAACACTCTAGCCCATCATTGTTGGGTAGAAATTGAAAAACAAGCCAGGCTTAACAACTCAATTATTAAAGTTCTAAAGGAATCCCTCTCGTCATTACAGTTGGAGGAGGCCTGGCTCACCCTCACAGCGTACCACACCTTCAAATCCTTAGCGAACAAAGCAATCAAACATATTTCTTTACTAACAGATAAAATAGCCTTTTCAAAGAAACATCATGCATGGGCAGTGATTCAAGGATATCCGATGCTGAAACCTCAACCATACTTGTTGGATCACTTTTCTTTCCAGAAAAAGCATTACTTGACGCTGCTGCAGGTAGGGTCATTCCCAACGAAAGACCTGACTCTGAAATGGAAATATTCCTGGCAATCCAAGGAATGCCTCCTGTGCGGACAAGGGGAAGAGTCATTATTGCACCTAATTTGTGTCTGCCCCTTCCTAGTACAAATCTAAAAAATGGGAAGTCTTAAAGAAGGAACAAATAAGAACTTGCAGAGTCATTCAATGTCTTGGATGGTCATCAATACAACTGTCTTGTAGAGCCATACAATTACTGAAAATTGCGGCAAAAGAACTGGACAATAAAAGTGAACTAACTTAAGTTGCCCTAGTATATACAGTCTATACATTTTCTAGTTTATATTGCCTTGACAGTATGCCCTAACTTTATTTTAACTCAATCAGTGTCAATTGCTCGCAGAACAATCTTCTTGTCTTTTCATTTTTTAACACAAGTTTTTAGAATGTACATTTCATGTATTCTTTTTTAATGGTTGTTTTCCCACACTTTTATGATTTTTTACGAAATCTAATAAAAGTATACTTGACTTGACTTGACTGTAAGCAAAGCACCACTGCAGAAATGTACCAAATACCTCGAAAAGCTTGCAGGAAACTTTATCCACCTACAATTGATTGTCAAACTGAATATCTAACAGAAAAGTCCAAAGGATGAACTAGCAGCAAACAAAAGGATGACTTGGTATCTCATTTAACCAACTTGGCTCCGAGGCCCACATCTTTGATCAAGTAATAACTACATCCACTGACGCAAACTGCACTCCAGCATCATCTCTTGCTATAAAGACATTCACTGACAAGCCGTGATGACATGAAAGATGATGAGTCATGCTAAACTCCCACACTGCTTTTTTAGGTATTACCCCTAGTGGGACAATCATCAGGCCAGTAATTAAATGGACCTGCCATCCCTCCGTCTGCAACTTCCTTGCCCAGTTTCTGCCTCACAGTATGAGGATGCTCGTTGGTTGACTTTAAATTGTCAGCTACACTGCATGCCTTAGGACCCTGATTACCAAGTCAAAAACCTTCATTAAAACCTGATTCCAAACTTGTTGCCTCCTACCTGTTAGGGTCAAATTTCAGCCAGTAACTAAAAGTTTTAAAATTAATTGAAGTAAAAGCCCTTGTAACCAGGTTGAAAGGATTCACCTCTACCCCTGCCTTGACCACTACTTCCAAAGCTTGTCTGGTCCCCAAAACATTGAAGGATTGCATGTTTACCCCCACAATTGGAACACTCATGCTTGTACTTACGGGGGTTCCTTAGACAATATGCCCTGTTAAAACTCCAGCAGGCGCCGGATTCGGGATTTTGGCCTCTATTCCATGTCTCCCCTGACCCGCTACCCCTCCCCCCCCCCCCCCCCCCCCCCCCCCCTGAGGTGGGCCTGCGCAAAAGGTCCAGTGAGGAACGGCTTGCTGTGTGCATGGTGGTGGTAGGTCTTTGTGGATACATCCTTTCATTGTTCACTTCCCTCCAAGGTTTATTGGGAATGAGGACCATTTGAGTCCGATAATGTCATGAAAACCCTCACCTGAACTCCGTATTGTTCCTTTCTTGATGCTGCTGATTCCCAACTCCCCCGGAAACCAATCAGAACCAGCAAGATTGTGATAAACCTACTGTTCCCAACTGACCCCCAAGAGAATGGGGGAATGGAGGAGAGAGAAGAGACAAAACACTGCCTGTCGGTGTCAGGAATGCTTCAAGCCATTGCCTCTCAGGGAGCTGGGGAACTATTCTTGGATTGCTGGTACTTGTCCTGGTCAGTGTAATGGATATTATCCTAGAAGAACAATAAAAGCAAATAAACTTGTCTCCCTCCTTGATGAATCAAATAATAACAATATAACAATTTCCTAATAGTTTTTCAATGTACATACCCTGCTAAGGTGACTGTGACTTTAGCACTTCTATTTATGTACTCTTTATGTGCATTTCCCACATTGCTTCTTGACCTGACCTTTCTAGAAACGACATATAAACAATACTCAATTATATGGCAAGATATTCTGTAGTTCACAATTATAATATGTAAAAGAAAATTCCTATGCACCAGCCTCAGGTTCCAAATGGGGTTCTGAAATGATATTAATAATAATACAAAGAAACAACAATATGGCTTAGTAAGCCTTCACAGGTTTTCTGCTTATTTCTGCAACATGAATTATTGTCTTAAATCACCTTTAATAACGTCCTGAAGTCCTTTCTTTTTAATTGTCCTTTAAACCTGCAGAGTTTCCTATTAAGGTACACAGAAAATAATCATGGCAGATTGTTCTTCATACCGTAGAAAACTTGGTTTCAATGAAAGTCTTTGTAAAACCTCAAGCGTTGAACAAATGTCCTTGAGAGCCTTGGTTACAATGAAGTCTTTGAAGGATGCAAGCGACCGTTAAAATAAAACGTCTTTACAAGCACACAAGCGTCTTGGAAAAAGAGCTCAACACGTATTTGAGTGGATTTTAGAAACGAAAGATTAGACAAATTGTTTGCCTTACCGGTATTGTGCAAGGAAAAGGAAATAAAAGTTACAGCAAGCTCAAGCTGGGTTGCTAGGCAACTATGTTGTTGACGCCTTGTCTTTGAGTTTTCTTTTGTTCAAAGGAAACGGAATTCAGGAATTCCAGGAGGAAGTCCTGTGCTGAGGAGAGGTAACCAGAACCAACAGAAGAACGCGAGCGGAGATGCCAGCTGGATGCCTCCTGTTGACGATCTGGATGGGGGTCTTGGAAGGAAACTTGGAGAACACGGAGACAGGTAGGAGTCGCTTTAGACGTGAAGCAAAGCACTGAGAGAAGGACGGGCGGGGGTTTAAATAGATTCCGATCACACGTTCAGCCACATGTAAGAATAGGCTGTTGGAAGCGCCCGAAAACCTGTTAATTTAAATACACGTTTCAACGAACAAGAACCATATGTCATTTCAAAAGCTCAACTGGAAAACATGTATTGCAACAAGCATTGGCCACAAAAATTGAATACATAGTTTTAACAGGCATTGGATTTCAGTTTGTAAGCACTGTAATCAACAACCATTGGCCTCAACAATTAAGGACATACTTGCTTCAGCTTTTCGAAAAGAATATCAGCTACATGAAGGCTTTCTCACTGGGCATGAAAGGATCTCACAAGGCGTGGAGCGTGTACATGCACATCAGGCTCCCAGGAGCGTTCTGAAGCATTGTACCCTTTCCAGTCTATCAAATAGTGTAGACGACCGTGAATACGTTTAGCATGTTATATGCAACTAACATCAAATTCTACATGGTCCCCTACAACTATTGGTGGAGGTGGAATGTCCTGTCTTGTATTTGGATCATGTGGTTTCAAGTGGGATACGTGAAAAACCGGGTGAATGGTAACATCTTTTGGCAAGGTCAATTTGATGGAGACTAGGTTTAGGATCTTTTCGAGTGGGTAAGGACCAATAAACCGTGGCTTCAGTTTCTTTGGTCCCTTGATCTGAATGTTTCTAGTAGATAACCAAACTAAATCACCAATGTTGTAGTTTGGTGTTGGGTTCCTATGTTTATCTGCTGCAAACTTCATTTTTTCTTTACTTTTGGCTAAACTCCTTTTGGCCTGTTCTTGTAATTCATGCAAAAGTTGAATTCTTTCAGTCACAGCTGGCTTTATGTGGTAAGTGTCTGGCAGGATGGTAGGGAGGGATCGTGGATGCATGCCAGTAAGAAAAAAGAAAGGAGAACAACCTAAGGCAGAATGATGGCTATTATTGTAAGAAAATTCAGCTAGGGGCAACACCTCATCCCAATTGGTAGAAACCGTCGAGGTTAGACATTGTAAGCTCTGCTCTAAATACTGGTTGAGTTTTTCTGTCTGACCATCTGTTTGTGGATGGAAGGCGGATGATATGGCGACCTCTATTTTTAGATGTTTACAGAGTTGGTTCCAAAATTTAGACACGAACTCAGGGCCCCTGTCCAAAATATTCTTACTTGGCAGCCTGTGTAATCTGACTATATGTTTGACAAAGATGTCACTGAATTACATAGCCAATGGCAGTTTTAGTAAGGGGATGAAATGGCCCATTTTTGAAAGCTGATCGATGACTACTAGAATTGTGGTAAATTTGTGAGATTCTGATAACTCCGTGATGAAATCCAGACTAATTGTGTGCCAAGGGGAAGGCGGAATGGGTAGTGGCTGTAAAACAGTGGGGGACTGATTGGATACTTTTTGTCTGGCACAAGTTGGACATGACTTTACGTATAGTTGCCACCCTGTAAACCTCAAAACGTTTAGAATATTCATTTAACTTGAGTGCCCGGGATAACATTGTGTTTTACGTATAGTTGGACATCCTGACTAATGTTTTGCCACCAAAAGTGTCTCTGGCATAGTTTTAGAGTTTTATGTATCCCTGGATGACCTGCAGTACTGGAATCATGGTTCCATTTTTGGATCTGTTGTAATTCTTTTGAGGAATAAACATTCTATTTTTGTGAGAAAAGTAACCTTCCTGAATGGAATTCTCTTTTTTTTAAGCCATTTTTGTGTATCAACTTTTTGAGAAGATGATTTTACTTGGGCAAGAAATGTCTCAGCTGTAGTGATGATGGCTATTACTTTCTCTGGAGGAATAATAGTGGGTGAATCATTTTTTGTCTCTGGCTTTTTATCACAGACTAACCCCGATAAGGTATCTGACAGAAACTGTTTTTCACCTGGACAATATGTAATAATGAAGTTGAATCCACTAAAAAAAAGTAACCAACGCATTTGTCTAGGAGTGAAAGCTTTAATGGTTGTAAAAAACTGTAAGTTGTTATGATCCGAGAATATGGTGATTGTATGTTTGGCTCCTAACAAATGATGTCTCCATTCGAGAAAAACTGCTTTTATTGCCAACAATTCTCGATCAGCAATGGTGTTGTTTTGCTCGGCATTCAATAGTTTGCGTGAATAAAATGCGATGGGATCTAAGCGCCCAGTAGTTGTATCTTTTTGCAACAATACTCCACCTAAGGATGTTTGGGAGGCGTCAGCTTCCACAAACAATGGTTTTTCAGGGTCTGGGTGGATACGAATGAGTGCTGAGGTAAAAGCCTTTTTTAATTTGGAAAAAGCCACTTCTGACTTGGGATTCCATTGTAACTTCACCCCTTTTTTGAGCATCCGAGTGATAGGTGTCACAATTTCTGAGAAATTGGATATGAAACACCAATAGAAATTGGCGAAGCCTAGCACCCTTTAAATGTCTTTAACAGAAGACGGAGTGGGCCAGTTCAGGATGGCATCAATCTTTTTTGGGTCCATAGTTATACCCTCAGGTGAGAGCCAATAACCTAAGAATTCAACCTTTTTGGTGTGAAACACGCATTTTTCGAGCTTTACGTACAAACAAATGTCTTTTAGTCTTTGAAGTACTGATCGGACATGGGCTGGGTGTTTTCTACTGTTTTAGAGAAAATCAGGATGTCATCAATGTAGATTATGACACACACATCCAATAAATCATGTAAGACCTCATTGATGAAATACTGAAATGTGGCTGGCGCATTGCAGAGTCCAAATTGCATTACAGTATATGCGTACAAACCAAATTTTGTACCGAAGGCAGTCTTCCACTCATCTCCTTCTTTAACTCTCACTAAATGATACGCTCCACGTAAATCAAGCTTATTGTAGATCCTGGACCCCTTGACTTGGTCTACCAATACTGGAATTAGTGGTAGAGGGTACCGATTTTTATTGTTGCTTTATTCACGGCGCAATAGTCAATACACGCTCTCAAATCGCCAGATTTTTCAGATATGAAAAAAAGCTGCGAAGAAACAGGAGACGTAGAGTGCCTTATGAATCCCTTTTCTTTTTTTTTTTTTTTTTTATTGAGAATTGGCAGTATATAAAAAGACATACAAATTTAATACACCGACAGAAAATCACAAAAATTCATATATCCCGTTAATACATCAATATAGCCTTTGAATTTGATATTGTTATTGCCAACCTTTATAAAAGGTATATAAAATATTTAATCCATACAAAAAGATAAAACGATCAGTTTATACCTATTTACATATATATATATACCGCTGTTTTAAAAAAAAAAAAAGGTTGGCAAGATAGACTAAATACAGAAGGAAATTACAGAAAAAAGTTACCTAAAAGCACCGTTAGTAGATATACCCTCCCTCCATGCCTTCACAGGTGCCCACATTTCAAGACCAAACTCCCGCAATTTTTTACCTTTATGAGAATACAGAGAGGATTCAATATTATGTATAGTGAGGAATCTGGCCATCCACATCGAGAAATTGGGGGGAGAGGGATCCTTCCAAGCAGCTGATATCAAGATTCTTAGAACGGCTGCTGCTAAGAAGATTAAGGCCTCTGCCTCTCTCCTTCCACTCAGCCCTAGTCTGCCATCAATCCCCAATATCATAACTGTTGGGGATAGGCTGATCTTCGAGCCTAGCAGCCCCTCCAGAAATTTTTCTATCTCCGTTTTGATTGTGACAAGTTTTTCACAGATAGAGAACATATGAACCAAATCAGCCGAATCTTGTTGACATCTAGGACATTTACTGTCTTCTCTTATCCCCCACTCATGTAACTTAGCTGGTGTATAGTATAGGTTGAAGACAGTCATGAAATGTTGAGCCTTCAAATTGGAGGACCTAAGTACCTGCCTATCTAAGGATAGGGCTCTATCAAGGTCTGCATCTGGGTCCTGTAGTTTCGTTGCCCAAGCTGCCTCATGTTTCTCAAGATCATTAGGCAACCTGCCCAACAGCTCCTGATATACTAACCTTATCCTATCACCATGGTTCGCTACATAATCAAGGATGGGGTTAGGGGCAGATGAGCAAGTGGCAATTACATCTGCTCTGAAAGTTCGTGCGATTTGGAAATACTTAAATCTGTGAGCTATAGATAGATCGTACTTCTGTTATATAGCTTCAAATGACATCAGCTTACCACTACGCATAATATCACCTATCGTCTGTATGCCATGTTGCTCCCAGCATTTCCATGCCCCATCCATACTAAGGTTCGGAAAGAAACCTGATTTCCAAAGTGGTGAGTGTCTATTAATTCTGGAGATCTGCATATATTTCTGAACTCTCTTCCATAGGTCCCAGGCTCCCAGTATAATCTTGAGCCTAGTTTTCTTAAAAAATCTGCGATTCTTTTTTCTCAATAAGGCACCCACGGCTTCCTGCCCCATGAGAAGCTCGTATATTGAGGGAGGTATATACATATTATCATTTGGATCCCTGGTATAGTTCCCCGCCCCACCACCAGCTTGGAATAAGATAGACATCTGGGTCATTAAACATGCCCAGTGGTAGAACCTAATGTTTGGGGCACCCAAGCCTCCCAGCTCCTGAGGAAGAGACATATACTTAGCTGCTCTTCTAATCTTGCCATATTGCCAGAGAAAACTGTTAAATATAGATTCGGTTTTTTTTAATATTTGTTCCTCAATCAAAAAGGGTATAGACCTATATAGATACAACAATTTGGGCAGCATTGTCATTTTCAAAACGTTTGTTCTTCCAATAATAGAGAGATGTAATGCATCCATACGTTTTAAGTCTGTTTCTATTTTTTTAAGTAATGGATTAAAGTTATCCTGTATAATTAGCCCTGTCTCTGCTCTAATTATAACCCCCAGGTACGTAGCAGAGTCGACATACCGTTGATCCATTTTTATTATATTCTTTGAGCAGATCACCTGTGTTTTCTCCTCGTTCAACCTGTATCCAGAATAATGTCCAAATTGTTTAGTAATCTCTGCTAATGTTCGCATGGTCGCTGCCGGATCAGGTGTCATAACCGCTAGATCGTCTGCATATGCAAGGATTTTACTCTCGAACCCATTAGTTATGACTGGTTTTATGTTGTTACTTACCAATATCTGCCTAATCAATGGATCAATATACAAGGCAAATAAGATTGGTGAACAGGGGCAACCCTGACGGGTGCCCCTTTCTATCCTGATCCCAGCCGAACTCAGACCCATCAACTGTATGTGCGCCATCGGGTCGCGATACATGGCCCTGATAGCTATCAATATCTTTGGACCAAAGCCTCTTCCCTGTAATACATCCCAAAGATATTGCCATCTAACGCGGTCAAATGCCTTCTCGGCATCGAGGAGGATCATAGCAACCCCCTCCCCCCCAGCATGGGCCTCGAATATAGATATCGCTCTTCTCACATGGTCCGTTGTGCCACGACCGGGAATGAACCCATGCTGCCAAGGGGAGACGAGGACGCCAATGACCCTCCCCAGCCTTGTGGCTATGATTTTTGCGTACAATTTATTGTCAGAATTAATAAGAGAAATTGGTCTATAGGAACCAGTATTCTCTTTCGGCTTACCTTTCTTGTGGAATACCACGATATTAGTATCTCTCCAAGTTTCTGGTATTATACCAGTACATATAATCCCATTAAAAAGATCTAGCAAGTATGGTGTTATCTCGATTTTCAGGTATTTATATATCTCTAAGGGTATACTGTCAGAGCCAGCAGCTTTACCTCCGGCTAACTGAGACAATGCTCCTAATATTTCTTCCTTAGTTATATCACACTCGAGACTTGCCATTTCATCTTGGTTTAACTTGGGGCCTAAATCTGGGTAATGCCTCCCTATAATATCTGGGGGGATATCCCCTGCATCTTCCCTATATAGGTTCTCGTAGTATTTTTCAAATACAGATACAATATCTTGGGGCTCGGTATAATCTCGACCCTCATCCTGTATGCATGTTATGGCATTTTTAACACTGTCTTGCCTAGTTCTTAAGGCTAATGCCCTCCCAGTCTGCTCCCCTGTCTCGTACATTTTCTTCCTATAGGTCCAGTAATCTATAGAATCCCTTTTCAAGGAGGTCCTCCAGATAAGTTTTCAGGAATTGATTTTCTGGCTCAGTCAAGGCGTAAATCCTGCTACGCGGCAAAACTGCACCAGGGATCAAATCAATTCGGCAATCATAAATTCTATGTGATGGTAATTTTGTTGCCTGAACAGGGTCAAAGACCTTGGAGAAGTCTTGATATTCCATAGGTAATTGTGGAAGATCAGACTCAACTGCCGAAGAAAACAAAGGGGGTATTGGATCTTGAGTGTCTTGGTACCAATGGTTTCTACAAAATAGTGAATCTAAGGTCACAGTTCTTCTTACCCAATCAATTTTGGGGTTATGTTGTTCCAACCAGGGTACTCCCAACATAACTCCAAAGGTTGGAGTGTCTATAAGGTCAAAGGTTGTTTCTTCGGTATGTCCATTTTCACTTATAATGGTCAGCGGTTGAGTATGGAATTTAATCAAACCAGAAGATAACGCTGACCCATCAACAGCTCTTACTACTCCTGGTTCTAATTTAGCAACTCGTGCAATACCTAGTTAGCTTGCTAATTCAAGATCAAAGAAATTACCTGTGGCTCCTGAGTCTATCATTACTGCTAAACTATGTCTATGTTGAGTAGAGAAAATTAAAGTCAATCTCAAAGTTAAGTGTTTAGGATTGTCTGTAACTACATTGGTGGCATAATGAGAGATCTTAGAATCCAGTGTACCCAAAGAAACTATCTCGGCTTTCCCTGTGGAAATCCGTTTTCCGAGTCTACTACTTTGGAATCACTTACTGCAACTATCTTTTTTTGTTAGGTTTGATTTGACAATCCTTGGCAAAATGTCCAGCTTTGCCACAGTAGAGACACAGATTGCCTTTTCTTCTGAGCTCCTTTTCTTCTGAAGAAAGTGGTCCTTTCAGTACACCTATCTGCATTGGTTCCTGGTGATTATTTTTGTCTTCCACATCTTTTTTCTCTGTTCTAAAATGTAAAGCCCTGACATCTACTCTTGGCTTCTTATTTTTCCGATCTCCTAACCGGTGGTCAAGCTTTACAACCAAGTCTAAAAACTTGGTATAATCATCCAGCAAATGTACTATATGGGCCAAGGAGTCTTTCAGGTCATCTCGAAGCACACGGTAAAATAAAGAAATTCTCTTATCCTCTGGCCAATGTGTCTCTGACAATAATCTATTAAAGTTTGTGACATAAGTTATAAGATCTTTAGAACCCTGACGAAGATTTAACAGTCATTGTCAGAAGCATGAATAAAGACATGTTTGGCGAATAGACCTGACATTGCGGTTTTAAAGGAAGCTAGGTTATGTAGTAGAGGATCATTGGAATCAACAAGAGGCATGGCCCAGTTAGCTGCCACACCACCTAAGTAAGAAATGATAAATGCTACTTTTGATGTGTCTGTAGTAAATATCTAAAATACATAAAATGTAATTGGCATTGACTCATGAAGGTGGAATAACGGTGGCTATCCCCAAGGAAACGCTCTGGTTTGGCCAAGGGTACAGGGCTGGGGGAGACTACAGTGACTTGAAGATTCTGTTCTGGACTCATCTCTGCAGTAGCTGAAGAAGCAGTAAAGTGAGGGTTAAATTTAGCTGGTGAGATAATGGTTTTCAAAGGACCCTGGATCAGGATCTCTCCAACTATTGAATCCAGATCTGGTTTTATCTAATTCTTGTCTCAAGGCCTGGTTGTCCTGTATTAATTTGTTCATTTCTGTTGCAAGTTTCCGAACCAGGTCCGTGAGCTGGGATGAATCTAACTCATACTCCATGACGCAGGATCAACAAAGGAACTGGTTAATTTTGGCTTCGCTTTCTGTCACGAAGACCCTCACCTGAACTCCGTTTTGTTCCTTTCTTGATGCTGCTGATCAACAACTCCCAACTGACCCCCAAGGGAAGGGGGGAATGGAGGAGAGAGAAAGAGACAAAACAATACCTGTCGTTGTCTGGAATGCTTCAAGCGATTGCCTCTCATGGAACTGGGGAACTATTTTAGGATTGCTGGTACTTGTCCTGGTCAGTGTAGTGGATATTATCCTAGAAGAACAATAAAAGCGAATAAACTTGTGTCACTCCTTGATGAATCACATAATAACAATATACAAATGTCCTAATAGTTTTACAATGAGCATACCCTGCTAAGTTGACTGTGACTTTAGCACTTCTATTTATATACTCTTTATGTGCATTTCCCACATTGCTTCTTGACCTGCCCTTTCTATAAAAGACATGTAAACAACGCTCAAATATATGGCAAGATATTCCATAGTTCACAATTATAATATGTAAAAGACAATTCCTATGCACCAGCCTCAGGTTCCAAATGGGGTTCTGAAATTATATTAATAATATTACAAAGAAACAACAATATGGCTTACTAAGCCTTCACAGGTGTTCTGCTTATTTCTGCAACAGGAATTATTGGCTTAAATCAGCCTTTAATAACGGTATGAAGTCCTTTTCTTCTTAATTGGCCTTTTAACTTGCATAGTTTCCTATTAAGGTACACATAAAATAATCATGGCAGATTGTTCTTCATAACGTAGATAACTTCGTTCCAAAGAAATTCTTTGTAAAACCTAAATTGTCAAACAAAAGTCCTTGAGATCCTTGGTTTAAATGAAGTCTTTGAAGGATGCACTCGAGCGTTAAACTAAAACGTCTTTACAAGCACACAAGTGTCTTGGAAAAAGAGCTCAACAAGTTTTTGAGTGGATTTTAGAAACAAAAGATTAGACAAGTTGTTTGCCTTACCGGTATTGTGTGCCTCCTGTTGACGATCTGGATGGGGGGTCTTGGAAGGAAACTCGGAGAACATGGAGACGGGTAGGAGCCGCTTTAGACGCGAAGCGAAGCACTGGGAGAAGGACGGGCGGGTGTTTAAATAGGTTCTGAACACACGTTCAGCCATGCGTAAGAATAGGCTGTTAGAAGCGCTTTAAAATGTGTTAATTTAAATACACATATCAATGAACAAGAACCAGCTGTCTTTAGCAAAAGCTCAACTGGAAAACATGTATTGCAACAAGCATTGGCCACAACAATTGAATACATACTTTTAACAGGCATTGGATTTCAGTTTGTAAGCATTGTAATCAACAACCATTGGCCACAACATTTAAGGACATACTTGCTTTAGCTTTTCGAAAGGAATATCAGCTACATGAAGCCCTTCTCACAACAGATACTCTTCATCATAATGTAACCATGCAAAACCCCCAAATTCCATGTGAGCCTTACGAATGGTATCAATATGCTTGAATATAGCCCCTGCTCGCTCAGGCAACTTCTCACAATAGGCACTAGCAAATATAAAAAATGCTGATGTCCATGTGTTAATTGTTATGGAAACCTGCAGTCTTTTTGCTAGTTCCTAAGCTTCTTCTCTACATCCTTCTTTAGATTGTATCTGTCTGTGAAGTAGCTTGAACACATCCACAAATTCACCCGTCCAAAATATTTCTTTAGTTTCATTACTCAGGTGAACCCCCAATGGCATAGATAACCCATGTAAGGCAAACGTTTTAATTCATCAGTTTTATTTTTTTCCCCCTCCTCTATAGATTTTTCGTCTTTGTCCAAACTCGACTGGGATATCCCATCAATGACCCCCTTTTCTTTGGCTTGCACATTTGCTTTAGTCCCTTGATCTTTCTTACCTCCAGACACTCTGGGCCTGATTCACAGAATGAGTTTAAGACTCAATCCTAAACTTACTACTATTTTGGTATTCACAGAATGAACTTCTTACTTTTGGTATTCACAGAAATTACAATTTGGTCTTAAGACAGACTTAAGACAAACTTAAGACAGACTTAAGACAAAATCCTAACTTAAGTCTGTCTTAAGACAAATTTAAGACAAAATCCTAACTTCTGTGAATACTAAAATAGTAGTAAGTTTAGGATTGAGTCTTACGTTCATTCTGTGAATGCCAAAAGTAGTAAGGGCATTCTGTGGATACCAAAATAGTAGTAAGTTTAGGACTGAGTCTGAAGTTCATTCCTTGAATCGGGCCCTGACTTCTCATTACGTGATTCGGTACCTACGCTTTTTATCCACTAAACTAGGCCCCGATAACTTGACAATTTTGGGGAGGCGCAGTTTGCTTGGTTCCAAAATGGCTGTGTGGTAATTGAGCTCCGCCACACACCAGGACAATCGATTAGGTATCCGCAGCTGTAATCCTGCAGATACTACTAAGAGCCCGATAATACCGACGCTCCTTATCTGCTGCGCCGTATGCTGGCTCTATCTCGATCCTCGCATGTCCAGCACTGTCATACTGGTCGTCTGGGTGTGGAGCAGCGTGGGGCCTACATTGCCGGCTGAGGAGCGCAACGTCCTGCGGCGTGCCTCCTGAAGACACTGGCAGGCTAGTCGTTTATCCGGGAGGTATGGTGCCTGTGCTCGTCAGCGAGGTGAGACCCGGTGCCGGCAGCTGCGAGGGGGTCGCCTCTGACTGGAATCTTGCTCTTGTGCATATCTAGCTGTGCCGCTCACTACCCTGACCCTCCTTCTCTGGCTCCTGAGCTCTAAAGCTTGGCCTCGCCCCTGCCTGATATCGGCGACTCCGGCCGGACGCTGCTGCTGGGAGCGATCATCTCCGGCTTGGAAACTCAAGGTAGGGAGTGGGGCGTGCTGGTGATCCTACGCTGCAGCCACTATACAGATAGCGCCTCTTGATGTCTGGCCCCCTTCCTGCATGAAAATTATTATTATTATTATGATGTTTGCACTTGTAAAGCGCCCTGCTACCCGGAGGTTTCCTGGCGCTGTGCAACGCTGGGGAACCCGTCCTGGCTTTCCCTGTGGGATGGTCCCTGCTGGGAGTCCCCAGGGTGGAGCCAGGCATCCCCGGCGTTGGGGGGGGGGGGGCGTTGTGGAGATTAGGCAAGCTAATGCCCAGAGTTGCCAAGTGGGACCCCTGATTAGCGTAGGCACCGAAGCAAGAATTATCGAGTCCGCTGACCCAAGTCCAAGACCCTGCCGCGTCGGGAATTGAACCCTGGTCCCGGCCGACTTCTGCTCTCGGGTCTGCCACCTCTAACCAGTGAGCCACACCACTCCACATGCTTGCATACTGTTGCTGAGGGAGGTAGTCTACGACATTTCCCAGCCTCTGCCCCTCCTGCTGGGTCACTGAGGTGTGAAGTGTTGTGGAGGCCCAGCACCGCAGTAACTGTACACATAGTGTGTTTTGGTGTGCTGATATTTCTGTTAGTATAGCCCGGGGTCGGGAAGGCAATAATCTCAGCTTGTGGCCTTCTAGAGGTTGGGTGCTGGTCCACGTGCTCTCTGTGAGGCATATACATTGGTTGCTGGCACTATGGGTAAACCGGATAAATCTCAGCCCAAGTTTAATTTTGAGCAACGTAAATCCAGGCGCTGTGAGGAAACAACCGAGGCTGCGGGGTCTGAAACAGAAACTCTTCCTGATGACCCGGTTAGCGGTTAGGGCGTCCATGCAGCAGGGTCTGACAGCAATTGATTCTAAGATGGACTCCTTGGCATACCACCTTGACAGAATGTCTGAGAGGGTTGACAAGCAATCTGAGTGAATTGGCATGGCAGAACGCTGAATCTCCGAGATTGAGGAGTCCCAGACCGACCTGGTGGGGTCCAGGCCAAAATGGAGCACGCATTATCTGCCCTGCAGGATAAGGCCGAAGATCTGGAGGTCCGCTCGCGGCGCAGTAACCTCCACATCACTGGCCTGGCTGAATCCACTGCAACGGGCAACATAGAAATATTTGTTGAAAAATTGCTCAAGACACTATTGGGAGCAGACACTTTTTCATCACTGTTTGTCATGGAACCGGCGCACTGCTCTCTTGACCCCAGGCCCCAGCCTGGTGCCCCTCCGTGCCCTATTATTGCCAAACTCTTGAACTACAGAGACAGGGACGCAGCGCTGCGGAGGGCAAGAGAACTTGGCAATTTGTGCTATGAGGGGGCCTCGATCTATCTCTTCCCAGTTTTCACTTTTAAAGTGCAAAAAGCCAGGAGGCAATTTGCTCCTCTAAAACGTATGCTACAAAAACACAATATGGAATATGCTATGCTCTTTCCTGCACGCCTTAGGGTACTATTCAACGGTAAAGCTAGAATCTTTTCGGATCCCCAAGCTCTGCAAAATGCCCTTAAGGGGTGGGACAAAACTGCAAACTGAGACAAAGGAAAGAGTAGTAACTTGTTGGCTGATGGTGACTCTGGTAACCTAGATGACAATGATTAAAGCGGGGTGTCTATACATGATTAGTCCACTTGTTGTGCTGCTCTGCCTGTGATGGTTCTATAAGGCACACTAGGGGTTGATATGAATATATTTTGCAGTCTGTGTGCCAGGATGTCAATAAGTTGATTAGATACTCCCGCTGCAGTTCGATATCTGTTTATTATCTATATTGTGCATAATGGGAGGGGGGATCCCCCTTGTTTCTAAATGTGGTGTCACACTGGTGTATTCTGTTCTGATGGGGCTACATCATTACTGATGTTTGGATAGTTGCATATATTACGAAGCATTATGACCGAAGCTACCTATATAATGCTTTGGTGTGTGGCGGGAGGGTGGATTAGCTTGTGTACGTTGGGTAACATCTGCCTCTTCGTGTTGCCAACAGTTGTTCTCTATTGTATGGGTTTTTTTTTTTTTACCCATGTATTGTCTATAGTGATGATGTTGGGTTGTGTGGTTATTGGGCGGGATGTTACTTGCCTTTGAAAAGTTGGGGTAAGCAAGGCATGGGAGGGAGAGGGTCGGGTTTTATTTTGATTTCTTTTTTGGTACAGATCATGTACTCTTTTCCCTCATTGTTGTGTGGGACGATAAAGGTGACATTGGGTGGTGGAGATATCAATGGTTATTCCTTCGCACATGGCAAGCACTAACACTGGTAAAACTCAGAATAAACAGTTGCGCCTACTAACGTGGAATGTCAGGGTGTTAAACGATCATTGAAAGGTGCAGAAATGTTTTGCATACCTTAAGCGTAGGGAAATTGACATTGCTGTATTGCAGGAAACACACCTTAACTCTGGCAGTAAGTTACTCACAGGTAGGGGGCTATCGGGCTCAATCCATGCTGCCTGCTTCACTTCTCACTCCAGAGGAGTATTGACGTGGGTTAACCCTAGGTCGGGCCTCCAGTTGGACTGCCATGAGTCCGACCAGGCGGGCAGGTATGTTATTTCCAGGTGTCATGGGCAGGGGTTGGATCTTCTCGTTGTTAATTCCTATGGACGTAACTATGACGACCAGTTGTTTTACCAATCGATTTTCTCTTTAGTTAAGGTCCGCATGTCTACCACAGTGCTCTGGGGGGGAGATTTTAATTGTATATTGGACACTGATCTCGACTGTTTAAGGGGGGCTCTTCGTCCCATATCGAATTCAGCCAATGCTATACATGACATAACATTACAACTGCAGCTGTCAGATGTTTGGAGAGCCAGGTCCGACCAGCGGAGTGGTTTCACACACTATTCAGCGCATCATGACATCCATACGCGCATTGACTATTCTTTTATTTCACATACTCTTATGCCTACGTTTGGTGACTGTGATGTCCTACCTCGTTCTTTCTCAGACCCTTTGCCTATCCTCCTAACTATAACAGCGCCCTCTCATGGCTTCCCTCCGTTCTTGTGGAGATTTCCCTCTTACTCCTAGCTCGATTCAGTCTTCAAAGCCGATCTGCACACTGCTATCTCTGAGTTCTTTGACATTAATGTGGGCTCGGTTGATTCCTTTGCTTCGGTTTGGGAGACGTTCAATGTATACATTCGAGAAGTAGCTATAAGTAAACATGCAGGAGTCCTCCGCTCTATTAGAGGCCGGCTTGCTTCATTGGAAAAAACAGTTAACTGCTCTGGAACCGAGCTGTCTGCAAGTAATACTCCTGAGTTGAGGGAGAAGCTCAAGGCTGCTTTGGCTGAATTTCACGATGAAGAGGATTGTGAGGTTAAGCATATGTGGAAATTTTCTTCGGCTAGAGCCTACGGGGAGTCAGATAGCCAGGTTCTGTGCTTGCTGCTCTGGCTCGCCACAGATTAGAGACTAGACATAATACTGAAGTAATTGAGGAGGACGGCTCTGTCCTGACGGAGCAAGATTCGATTAACAACCGATTTCATAATTACTACCAGGACCTGTCCAGTTCTAAGATCACTCCAAATGAGGATGATATTGCACAATATCTCCAGTATATTGAATTACTGTGGTTGCAAAAGTGGCACTGTGAGTTTTGAATGCGCCCCATTGAGGGCTCGGAGGTCTGGCTCGCCTAAAATTCCATGCGTGAAGGGAGTGCTCCTGGTCAGGATGGTCTAACGGTCTCCTTTTATAAGGCTTTTAGTGATACTCTTATACCTCATATCGTCACCTTATTTCAGGAAATGGGCGCAGATGGCAAAATGCCCCTGAGTATGTGCGAAGCACTGGTCATCACTCTGCTGAAGCCTGGCAAGGATTCCATATGGACACTAAAATTTACGCTAAAGTGTTGGCTAATCGGCTCTCTCCTATAATGCCTCAAATGATTGGGCTGGAGCAGGCCGGATTTATTCCTGGTCGCACGCTCGCCTATAACCTACGCACAGTGTTTAGTGTCATTCAGCATGCGGCAGTCTTTTTAGACACTGAAAAGGATTTGACTCCATCGAATGGCCATTCATGCATGCGGTGATGCGCCGTATGGATGTTGGTGAGGTTTTTTTGCAACTTGTTTCGGTGTTGTATAATTCACCTACGACCTGTGTGCGTACGGGCTAAAAAAGGTCTCCGTCACATTTCAGATCTTGCGCGGCACCCGTCATGGGTGCCCGCTGTCCCCCTTATTGTATGCTGTGGCAGGTGAACCACTGTTGCCGGCACTTAGGGAATATCATGGCAACCGCGGACTGCATTTCCCTCATTGCAATTTATTTGTTTCGGCCTATGCTGATGACATGCTTCTATATGATCGCAACCCTGACCCAGTTATTCGGGAAGTATTGCGCTACCGGGGCCTTTCAGGTCTAAAAATCAATTGGGACAAATGTATAATTTTTACACTGATGCCTGCAACTAAGCAAATTACACTAGACTACCCACAACAATGGATATCAGATCCGGTGTGATATCTTGGTATCCAAATTCATACCAATGCAGACTTGGTTCTGAAGGAAAACTATGGCAGGGCGATGGATAAACCTGGCGACGACATAGACCAGTGGATTTGGATTCCACTTTCTGTGGTTGGGAGGGTCGCGCTGATGAAGATGGTGGTGCTTCCTAACTTTCTGTTTCTTTTTGTTAACATTTCCATGGTTGTGCCTCAAAATCTGTTTTGTGAGCTGTGATCCCTGATGAATAAATTGGCATGGGCAGGCAAGACGGCTAGGGTCGCATTAGACACTTTCATGTTGCCTTACATGGCGGGCAGCCTGGGAGCCCCGAATCTAGAGCTTTACTACAGAATAGTGCAGGCCTTGCATGCCCATAGCTGGGTACATGGCCCTCAAGATCTACCGCATCTTCAGACTGAACGGATGGTTGCTTTACCCCACCCCCTACCCCGTCGTCTCACTCAGGCACCCTTGAGAAGATGCGGAGTACTGGATTCGGTTAACTCCACGGATCATGCGTGGAACGCACTACTTAACGCATGTTGCGCTGCTCAACTATACTCGCCCCTGCTGCAGGTAGAATGGTGCCAGTGGTTTTTCCTTAGCTCATAGAGAGGTACAGTCAGTTCCTTGCGTAGCTTGAATATACAAACAATGGGAGACCTATTCAGACATGGCTGGGTATGTACGTGGGAGGAAGTGTCTGGAGGCGATGGGACCCCTACTGCGCTCACGAAATTCCAATTCTTTAGAACCCAACATGCTAAGCGCTCAGTGCTGGGGGAGGAACTCCTGGAACCTATGGTAATCCCTCTGGCTATCCTGCTGAGTTCTAAGGCGCCTGGTAAACTAATCTCTCGGCTCTACGCTGCATCTATACTCACTAAGGCTCTTCCCCAGACAAAGGCTAGCCCGGCAGGCTGACATTTGTGTTCCCATCACAGACGAGATTTGGGTTTACTGCTTCGAAGTTACGCGCAAGATTTCTATTAATGGCCCTCACAGATTAGGGCACTTCAAATTCTTAAACAGAGTCCATTATACCCCACAACGACTGCATAGATATGGTTTACGTGAGTCGGACGCTTGTGAGCGTTGTCATGTGTCTGGTGCTGGGTTCTTTCATGTGGCATGGCTGTGTCCACAGGTAGAGGTCTATTGGTCAAATATTTTTTAAATGTTGAGCAACATTGTGGGAATTTCTCTAACTCCGGATCCCCTAGTGGCTCTGTTAGGATGTACGAAAACTCTCCAAAAAAGCGATCGTAAATTAATATCAATGGATCATCTGCTCGCCAAGCGCAGACTTGCCATGAGGTGGATGCGTGGCCCCGTACCTACTGTGGCTGAATGGGAAAAAGACATGTTGTACTGTAATACACAGTCAGATGTATATAACGAGATGCGACCCCCTTGTACCCGATCAAACAGTTTCTGGGGACTCTTTGCGCAATACCAACTGGCTAAACGGGACACCGATGACGTTCAGGAAGAGTGAAGAGAGGACAGTTTTCAATCCGCAGCGTACTGGCCTCCTTGCTGTATCTTGTTTGCATCATTTTATTTTCCCTTTTGAAATTAGTTATATTGCTTTGTCTCAGTGTGTTTATTTGTGTATATTTGATCTCATTTATGTTTAACAATGATGCTTTGCTCTTACTCCTGCCTCCTGTCCGCCACACTGACCCACGTATGTTAATATTCCTTCAATGGTGTCTTCATCGATTACTGCCAATTGTTTATAATTTGTTTTAGTTTGTAACTCATTGTTTGACCTTAAACTCTAAAAAAAAATTAATTAAAAAAAAAAACTTGACTATTTTGCAATATACTTTCCTAGTCCCCCAATTGCTCCATCACTGACTCTCACCTGTTCTTAATGTGTTGGATGGTTCTGGAGATGCCTGCTTTCTACTGCCTCCTTCTTGAGCTCTCTTCGGGGCCCGACGTCTGTCCAGTAAATTCACTCCGGCATCCCTTTCATGTAACACATGACTTTTGGAAAAATTATTAGAATCCTCCCACTGCAACCCGTTCTGCCTCCTCAGCTTTTAAGAATTCTTTATATTCATGCTAACCAGGTATCTCCCCCTCTTCCAATTCATCCACCTCTTCATCATAATCCAGCTCACATTCCGGTTGATCATCCACACGCACAGAACCCATACCTGGACATTCATCACCCCCCTTACCCCCATTGAAATGCTTCCAATCCACTGTGTTGGAGGTTGGCACAGCAATCTTCTTTTCCTGCGTTGTTGGGATGGTTGCACAAACCTCTCCCTCTCTTTGGGCTAGTCCACCCAGGACCCTCTAGACCCCGCTGCCAAATCTTCACTTCATCCAGCATTTCCCTGCAGCATTCTCCTTCTGATGCTCTGCCTTCCACCAGAACCTGCAGAGACTGCGGCCCTGTTTACGCCTTGACTTGCTCCATCATTTACTATAACAGCCTCTCCAGGTATCCTAATCCATTTGCCAGCCTGCAAGGCTTTCTTATATCCCCTAAGTTTGACTGAAAACTCCATACCTGACTCCCTGCAGGCTTGAAAACCCTTCTCACCCTGGTTATATACCGTGGTTTTTTTTTAATTATTCTTTTTTGTATAGCCTACATCTCCCCAGCCCCCACTCCTTGAGCAGTTTCTATCTCATTTGACTAGACTGAATTCACAAACATGTCCCTCTTCATAGAGCATTTTATCGCAGGCAGGGTTCTTCCAACACAAAGCTCCAACCTTTCACGTGGCACCTATTTCCAGTTATTTTTTTAAATGGGCACTTTAAATTGAGTGCTCACGCTGAAAGGTACAATTTAATTTCTATTTGCACCCTGTCAATAATGAGCAGCTTCTCCAAACTTGAGAGCGATGCAGACACAGCGTGCTGCACAACACTCCTTTTTCAGCTGAAACTCCTGGAACCCGCCTTTCACTAGCTGGGCATTTCTCTACTGGCACGTACATGCACGTGCGTCCTCTCTTACACCTACCATATGAGGCCGGTTTGTGATGTAGTGAGGTGAGCATAACCTCCGCCTCAGTCCCCCTCACGCGCACCTTCCCCTCCCATTGACAATGAGCACTAGCCAATTTAGTAGTTTTTGTTGCAATGAAAACACCATGACTGCCGCAACGACCCGCTCGCAGCAGTGTGTTTTGGCCCCTCCATACTGACCCAGGCTTGTGGCAGAACACCGGGTTGAATACAAAATTGCTAGCTTTCGCGCCAAGAATTTTCAATTCTATTAAGGACACGGAGGTGAGGATTATGCTTTCTCTTTCATTTATTGCCACTCACAGCAGCCAATGAAAACTTTGCATTATGTAAATAAACTACATTTCCCATGATGCACATGTAACACATCACATCCTGTAAGATGCCATAAGAGCCACCATCACCAGAAATCCTCCTCTTTCTTTTCTTCGAACAGTAAAAGTCCATCAAACATTCCAAGTCCAATAATAATATCCTCCAACGTGGAAGAACAATCCAACTGGAAGTAACATCTTCTTAACAGGAAGTATATTTAATCCATCTTCTTCTTAGAACCTGGAAGAATGAGAGACAGGAGAACCCATAATTTCTGCTTGAACAGAATATAAACAAACGGGGACATTACAATACTGTAAAATTACTGGGTGGGATAATCCTCGCCTCTGTGTGCTTAATAGAATTAAAAATTCTTGGCGCGAAGGCTAGCTAATTTTTTATTCTATTACAGGACTGGGGGCTTCGTATTATGCCAGTTTAATGCTGATCAAACACCACAGAGGAAATATCACCCACCGGTTTATAACAAAATTGCTTAAAGGTAGATTCGGAAGACCAATCAGCAGAAGGTATAATGTCCTGAACAGTAGAACCTAACATAATAGCCTTAAAGGCCATGGTGCCACAAACAGAATGCGCCCAACACTTGGGTATCAATACCCGCCTCTTGCATAACAGATTTTAACCATCTGGTTATCATTAACCCGGGGCGAAGAACTACGCTCCGTTCGCGGAGTTTGCGGAGTTTTGGCAACTCCGCGTTCCGCGGAGTACGCGTAGCTGTCGATTAGTCCGCTATCCGGTGCGTAGCGTAGTTGTCGCGCGCTGAATAACATTATCGCGTGCGCGGCAATGGCTTACCTTGGTTCTGCGTTCGCTTTTTCCCGGTCGCGTCTGCCACCATGTTTGTAAACCCTCCCGTGCGACTGTGCGAACGCGATAACGTCATTAGATGCGCGATAAAGCCATAAGGACGCGCGAGGATGTTTGTTGGTAAGATCGAGTTGCCGAACACGCAGAACCTGCAATTTTGCACAGAATAACTCGCGAGCATGTTAAAAGTTAAACCATAATAATAAATTACCATTTTGGTTAGCAAAAAAGTGAGAAACCCCTCAAAGTTGTACTTTTGGCTGTATTTTTTGGGGGGAAGGAGTCCTCTTTCTGTTTCTACTCTATTTTTGAATATTAAGGAGGAAGGGCTCTGGAGTTTACAACTTCCTGTTCCTGTCCACCAGGCTCCTCCCAGTGCTTTGTCCATGAGGTGGTCACTTTCATTTGGATTTTGAGCTGGCAGGATCACTTTCTGTGTGTGTTGGCTGCATTACTGCTTTTTTTTGGATTTTACTGAGGACTTTTGGATTTTGAATTCTCTTTTTCAAGGGAAATGCAGTTTGTATAACGGGCAAACCTGTGTCGTCGTGGGCCTGTTGTTGTGTGCTGGCTCCTGTCTTTTTTTGTACTTCTAGATTAATGATGATATGCAACTAGTAGACTTATACAAATTGTATCCAAGCCGCCTCAGTCTGAAAGTCCTCTCATACGACTACTCCTCTTGTATTATTTTTTTTATCTTCACTGTATTACAATTTGTTTAGGTCATTCACATTCTTTTGTATTTGCCTTTTCTTTTTCAGGCTGGACGTCTTTCACCCACTGCTTTATAGTATGAGCATCAACTCTCACCCTTACCACAAATCCTCATCATCAAGCAATTGGATTGCGGGAAACCAAGAATGATATTCAGCGTGTCCTTTTCTTACGTTCATTGCTTACATTCATTGGCTAGCGGATCAACATCATAAATCATCGTCTTCATTGTTTTGCTTTTGTTGTCTCCAATCTCCATGCGTACTGTTTTTCTTTCTCAAACCTTTCCCAAAACCCCCGTACCCATCCATTCAACAAACCCTAACCCTCTTCCCCCGGGCTGCGTGGTTACATTGAGGTGTGATGTTTCTTACATTAAATATACACCAACAATTTGATCACGCGCTTGCTGGGGCAGATGTGGTGAAAGCAACAATAGTGAAATGTCAACAAGGCATGGCCAGGATCTTCTGCGGCTTCCCAACTCAAGCTCTGTGTATAACGCCAAATAATTTACCATTAACATCAAACAACGAATACATCTAATGAATTGGCGTAATTTTTTGGGTTTAAAGTTTAAAGCATTATGATTTAGAAAAGTTTGACGTTGCCGTGAGTACTACATGTACAGTTGAACTTCTTATCTTCTCTTGCACTTAGTTTCCAGTCCCCAAAACCATTGTTTTGTTTCAGTTTAGCAGTTGCAATATTATGTCACCCATGCAATGTACTGTACTTACTTATACTACCCCCACATTGTCTGTCACGCAAATGACTGCCTCTTTCTTTTTGTCTCTAAATGCTACTGGCAGGGTCTGTCTACTACTACTATCACAGAAGTTCTGATTCTGAACCACAGATTCTTCGCCATCGTCTTGGAAATCAAATGCAGCCCTTGCAGTGCCACACTTCATCATAAATCATCATCATCTCATCAGCAATCACAGGTAAGATAAGTTTGCACTGAGGTATAACGCAAGACAGACTGGTCGTTCTTCTAATACTACAAATATAACTCGGTGAGGGTTTACCGCATCTATCTGTTTGCATGTTAAAGATGTGGGCAATATATTTTTTTATTAAAAAGCACTGTCCGCCGACCTGCATGGCCAAATTAAACCTTGCGAGGTTGCACAACGTACATTATTTGGTGAAACACTCCCCCCTCCAACCGCCCAAGAAACGCAAATGAACTTCAAATGTTTTCTTTTGAACATAACTTTGTGTCTCGTTTATTTTTAACATAATATAATATATAACTAAAGATGATACAAAAATAAAATATATATAAATCTTACACCACAGCTGTCCCTACCCGCCTCCCCTAACCCCAACCAAATTCCCACGTTCAATGTAATGTAAAAAAAAAGTAAAAACCCAACACCCAATTCCCACCCACCAACAAAAGGATTGAAAAAGGGGCAAACAGGGTCCATCTCATAGCCGGCGGGCTTTTAAGTGTTGATCCACCAGGATCTTTACACGCTCCTCTATTTGTCTTTTTGTCGGACTACTTTGAGCCTCCAGCCTGGCTACCCGGAGGAGAATTTTTCTCTGGAACTGGCGGCACCTACATTGGCAGCCATGTTGTTGTGGGGGGGTGGACGATGCTGGGAAAATCTGGCGGCGGGCGGCTGCCTGACCACGCCGACGTACTCCTGCAGGCTTGGGGGCCGGGGCATTGGAAGAGGCAGCAGCTGCTGCCGCCGCCTCCTCCTCCTCCTCCTCGGCCTGAGCCACCAGCCGGCGGTAGGCCTCAACGATGGCCTGCAGTTTCCGCTGACGGGCCCGGACTGCCAGCTCCTTCCTCGTTGGTTTAGAAGGAGTAACTATAAAGAAAGACAGAATTGTTGTAATCCAAAATCCCAGCAAATCAAGAACACAAAATGTATCCAACACATAGTGGGCGGCACAGTACAGTAGCAATAGCAAGCAAGCTGAGTACCAAAAATGTTGTTTTATCTATCTTGAACATTCTACGCCTTATATACTTCATTTGTCTGACTTTTTGGCACGGCATTATGCCTGCCCTAGTAACATAGCATGGGTGTACTTCAACGGTCACATACGAACACCTGTCTTTTTCATATCTCGTTTTTTTATATCATATACTCTGTGCTTCCGGGAAAAGTGACAGTCTCAAACTAACATTAATTAACAGGGGCCAGCTAGTACTAGTAAATGTCTACTCTAGAGACTATCATTCTTTATATCGCGCAACAAACGTTAGGTGGTTTGTGTTTCGCCAGCAACGACCCGGAATGCATCCAGTCGTCCCCTCCTTCCCTTGCTTTTGGGTTTAACCAAAACACCGCTGCCGACACTAATATCCACTATCCACTAACCACCGATATTGGATGTGTCTCCCACCCACGCAGGCAGCTGTGTTTTCCCCTTTCTATGCTTCCACAACAACCCACGCATCCAACTGCTCTCAAACACCTGCATTGCTGATTCCAAAGTATCCTTCTATATTATATGATTGGTGCTTTTTCCTTGCTCCTTTCATCATACTTAAAATCAATCTCCTGTTAATCCATCGCGGTCATGTAATGTTGTGAATAAGACTTTTTTAGTCTGCCACCAACCTTTCACAGCTGAGTTGTAGTCACATAGAAGAGGCCTGCATAACTTATTTTATCAATTCTCGCCGGTGGTAATGCTTTTGCTAAGCTTGGTAATGACAAAGGTGGCGTCATATATTGTCCAGTAGAACTTCAAGTTCATTATAAATATCAGAGTACAGTGAGGAAGTTTTCCCCACCCACCAGGTAATGCGGATCACTATTGAATGTAACTTACCATCGCCCACCGTTGTTGGCTCCTCCCCCGCTGCTGCCGGTGCTGCTGTAGGTGCCTCTGGTCCTCCATTCCCCTCCAGGATCACCTCTGCTGACGCCGTCGCAGCGCCGCTGCCCCCGTCGGCACTGGTGGATGGTACCGGTTCTGCACAAATAAAAATAAGTAATTAAGTACACCTTTTTAGATGGATGCACAGCCCCCATTGTACTTGTTCACCAAGAATGGAGTTCTGCAAAACAGTTAAGTACAACGTAATCAGTAGTAGTCCACATTGCCTAGTACAGCAGAGTAAGTAACACACTACACATATTAGCATTTATTTGGTATGGTATGGTACCCAAGCTCATCTCATCTATACTGCTACTCTAGTCCTTGGAAAGTTAGACTGAACCATGTAACCTAACCAGTTTGTACATCAATGACATGTCTACAGTTTTGCGCATGCTACCTCACAGCTTGTTGCGCAGTACGAGAAGACGCCTTTGAGGCCACATGATAGTTCAAAGCATACACCTGAAGAGTTTGGAAAATAGAAAGGCCCGTATTTACTTTTTGAATGTGGATTGTGGAATCGAGTTTGCTTACAGCCTCAGGTTACACCTTTTTTTTAGCATGACAGCTAAAAAGTTGAATAAATGTATGTAATGTTTTCATACTGTCTAACGTGCACCACTTTTGTCATTATCTTTCGGCAGATGAGAAGATTTCCTTCTACGAAGCAAAGATTTCCAGAGCTTACCAAAAAGAGGCATATGCAACCAGTATACGTTCAATGGTGAGGGGTCTCCGACATTTCCCACATTTCCCTATCGTGCACTGGTAGCTGTACAAATGTAGATTACTTTTTATTCAGCCTTTTTTAACTCTGGATTTTTTCTGGTGGCCCTGGCCTTGACGTATTTCACGGAACAACTTAAAAACATTGATGTTACTTACTTAGTTACTTCTAACAAAATAAAGGTTTTGAAGTACCACATTGACTCGGAAGTATATTTTCAGTGTCTGTTGTCTTGTAGACTTACACGAGAGAGTGAGCAAAAGGGGGTTACTTAGGTTATGGATTGTGTAATAAAAGCATTTGGCATCTTCATATTGGGGTTCTGGAAAGGGGTAATTGAATAATTGACCAATGACTGAGCCCATATAGGTTGTCGTTCATTGAATTGTGGGTTCCTCTGAGTTCTGTGACTGAGGTGTAAGACTGTAAGTAAGTAAGGTCCAACCTGCCTATCACCAACAACATCCAATTTTGTGGTGCATACATAGTTATGTATGTGACTGCATAGAAGAATACCCGCAAGAGTAGTAGTGGTATTCATTACTAACGCTTACAAAATAGTAGACCAACATCTGGATGCATACTTGGTTGGTGTCAATTGGCAAAGAAGAGACATTACAGAGGAAAAAGCATAAGACAGGAGTGGACCCTGTGCCTTCCGCTATTCTATCACAGATTTTTTGAAAAGATTAATACCTTAACTAAAGAGTGGGCAACAGGGCAAGCTTACCTACAGACAGTCTAGTAGTAGGACAGAGAGTCATAGGAGAGGCTCTTTCAAGGAACAGAAAGGCAGGGACAGATAGTAATACCCAAAATTTTGAAAACATAAAACCAAACAAGCATTTGTCAAAATTTAGTTAGGTGAAATGTCATTAATCGGTTGGAAAAAAAGCTCCGTTAGAAAGTTAGGGAAATATCATTGTTCCAAAAGAAAACACTGTTGGACTTACTGGGGACAGCAGCAGGATCCTCAGTAGAGGAGCTCTGTGCCTGTGGTTCTTCGCGTTCACCCGCCGACTCGGTCCCAGTCTTCTGCTTGCCCCTGGGTTCTGTGGTTCATGTAAGAAATAATAATAAAGAAAGAGGAAAACATTGAGTGCTGTGAAACATAGACAGCATTTCAAAAACCACTGCTACAACATTAAAAGAAACAAACATTGATCTACCAAATGACTACTGCCTTGCATGATTCACTGACTAGTGTATATATACTTGGAGAAAACAAATCAAATGTTCCATAAACATTCTGATTGCAGATTACTAAGTAACACAGAGGCAGTAAGACCTGAACAACACCACAGATTCAAGAATGGGGTAATCAATCAATTATCTGTAAGTAGCCATTTCTTTTTCATTTTTTGCCAGCAAAATGCATAGATCACAAGGAGGAGACATGCTTAACTTTGTGCATACTAACACGAAATTGTATGTTCATGGCATCATATTTTGTTTTGCTACTGACTGAATGCTACTGCTGCCCTACCCACTCAATAAACAAACTACATCAGTTCTATGGAGGGCTGAGGCAGGGGCGGCTCTAGGCTCATGGTGGTCCTGGACTCCTGGCCAGGGAGCGTAGGTGGGGGGCCCGGAAGAGGAGGTCGGGGCGGAGCACGGAGGCCAGTGAAGAGGGGGGAGTCAGGATGTTTGGAAGTGGAACAGAGCCAGAGGCACCAAATCCCTGCCAGGGGCCGCCACGCAAATATGTATCCATCCTCTGAGGATTATTAAATTAAGGATATATATTGGTGGGGTGGCCCCTGGCGTTTGGTGGCCCTGTGCAGTTGCACAGCTTGAACATGCCTAAATCTGGCCCTGGCTGAGGTAAGAAGAACAAAGTAACGTTTGCATTCATTGCCAGAGGAGGATTCATGCAGAAGAGAAGGCCGTGAAAAAAAATGATACAATATGCATTGCAAACACGTACAATTATCCATCAACGGCTATTTCACTGACGGACAAAGGAAGGACAAGACTCTATTAATAGCATTAACTAACTTCAGTTCTCTACAATAAAGAAAATCTCACACCAATAAACAGCAAAAGCTAGCGCCAAATTGAACACGCAAGAGTCAGTGAAGATGAAGAAGCGCAGCACAGACCAGTGTCATACAATTACAGTAGATATAATAACGGAATACATCGGAAATGTAACTAGGAGCACCAGTCATCGCGTTACTTATTCAGCCAAGATTTACAAAGATACAATAACAATACTTATACTACTATAGAGATATATATTATACACACACTTTTTTTTTTGGGGTAGCCACTCACCAAGACCCACGACCTCGACGCCAAGCAGGTCCAACAGGTCCTGCTCCCGGTCCAAAATGTCTGCCCAATGGTGGGTCAGCTGATGGTGGGTACGCCGGATACCGGAGCAGCGGAAGACTGCCCGGCGCACCTTCACCCACCGCCGGAGACGCTCCTCAATATGGTGGTAGCCGGAGCCGGGCCTGCCACCTGCTGCCAACATCAAGGGGAGGTAGCGCTGGATAAAAAACACCAGGGCAGCAGGGCAGCCACCTCCTCCTCCCCAAAAAGTTGGTGGGGCCTCACCCCTAGGGGGCGCATTCTGCGGCAAGGCAGCCGGGTTTTTTGGGGCACTGGCGCCTTGCGCTTTGAGCCGCCGCTGCTGCTGGCGCCCTTGACCATGGTTCTGGGTGGAGGGGAGAAGAAAAGTTCAAGACAAAAAGGTAGGGGAAAGAAGAAGCAAGGTAAAAGAAGGAAGTAAAATAAAGCAGTAGAAAAGTTGTAAACGTAGAAATAAAATGAAAAATATAAACCTAGGTACAGAGAGAAATAGGTAATAACTAAAGAAAGTTTGAAAAAGTGGGTAAAAAGACAAGGATTAAAGAGATTTCAACAAGATGCAAAAGTAGGCCCAAAACCATAGCCAGAGTGTGTGATCCAAGATGGCTGCGCCCATCGCGACCGCATGGGTAGGTTCGCGCGATATTTAGCGCGATCACGCACTTTTGTAGTGCGGACGAGAAGATGAGTTCCCGAACATGTCTTGCACAACGCGACCACATTAATTGTGACCCGGAACAGGAAATAAGGGAACGCAAGCAGGCGGGACAAACCTCTGGGGTAATTTAGCGCGCTAGCCATCCCGAGCATGCAGGCAACGCCCCGAACACGCGCACCGTGCTCCCGAAGACGAAAAACGGCACGCGAACGGGCCCAGCAAGCAAGTGCGCATGGCTGCGGAGCTACGCGTAGTTCGCGGAGTGCAACTACGTCTTCGCGTAGCTCCGCGGAGTCTGACTCCGCGAACTACGCCCAGGGTTAGTTATCATAGCCGCAGTAACAGGTTTGTAAGGTTTCTGCAATGCAATTAGTAATTGCACAACACCAACAGGCCGTATAGACCTGGTACATTCCTCATAGGCATTGAGACTCTGAACTACACAGTTTTGTGTTACTAGGAAAGCATGATACTCCACACTCCGAGACAGTAGTTCTGGAAGTAATGTTAAAAGAAACTCCTTCAGGAGTAAATACTCTACCTGTAATGTCTAGAGCTTAAACGTCAGATGACCGTCTACATGTTGCGAGACATAAGAGCATGGCTAGTTTAGATGAAAGTTGTTTCCTTGTTAACATATCGTTGTGCGGCCATTGATTGAATAAGGAAAGAACTAGAGAGACGTCCCATGAGGAAGAATACTTGGGTTTGGGCGGATTCGCTACTCTAATACCTTTTAATAGCTTACATATTAGTGGATCTATCCCTGCTGGCTTGCCCTCAATCTGGGAATGACCCGCCGAAATGGCGGAACGGAAGTTATTAGTGGAACGATATGCCAATCCCACAGAATCCTTTTGAGATAGAAAATTTACAACACAGGGTAAGTCTGCCCCCACGGGATCCATGTGCTGTTCCACGCACCAACAAATCCAGCCCTTCCAGACTGAAGAGTATCTCTTTCTGGTTGAGGGGGCCCAAGCCTGGTTTATAAAAGCTGAAGCTTGTTCCAAAAATCCAGGCATTTGCCAACATTGCCGGAAAGTCTCCAGGCCATTAGGGACAACTGCCCCAATAGTACCATTGGGTGCATGTCTCCATGAGGGCCCTGGAGCATCGTTGAAGACTCCAGAATGCTCCTGGGAGAGTCGCAGCTCGACTCCAATAGAATTGGGAACCAAGGCTGCGACTTCCACAGGGGAGTCACTAGGATCACCTCCAACATCTGTCGCATTATCTGCATGAACACCCGGGGAATTAATATGAACGGTGTAAAGGCATAATTCAGAGTCTGGGACCAGTCCTGAGAGGAGGTATCCATTGGCAGAGCTAACGGATCCGGTCTCCAGCTAAAGAATTTGATCATTTGACAATTCAATCTGGACGCAAACTGTTTGATCTCGCACGTCACCCAGATTGCTTGTAACCATTGTACTACCTGGGGTTGGAGTTGCCAATCGCTGCAGACCTTGAGATGTCTGGAGTTCCAGTCCGCCACTGTGTTAGACTGGCCCGGAATATACCTGGCTATGACCGAGATCTGGTGACTCAGGCACTAGTGCCATAAGTCTTTCGCTATCTCTACTAAGATGGAGGACATTGTGCCTCCCAGCTTGTTGATGTACCGAACCGCCGATACGTTGTCCATCCGCAAGAGGATGCAACAAGAGACTGGTTTGGGTGACAGAGTCCGGATGGCGAACGACCCTGCGAGAAGTTCTAGGCAATTAATGTGGAGGTCTAGTTCACGTAGGGACCAACGCCCTCCTGTGGAAATATTTCCCCACCGAGCCCCCCAAAGCCCAGCGGCTGGCATCGGACTCTATGACGACATCCAGTAGGGAACCGGAGATGGCTCTGCCGTTCCACGCTTCCATGTGAGCAAGCCACGACTGAATCTCTTCCAGTACTGGTGAAAGAAGTACTAGGTCCGTGTAAGAGAGGCCTTTCTGCAGATGTTGAATCTTCAACCTCTGAAGGGCTCGATAATGAAGAGGCCCTGGAAATATTGTTTGTATAAAGGATGCTAGCAGGCCCACTATTCTGGCAATCACTCTCAGTAGGACCATTTGTTTAGATAAGAGGGAGCATAGCTCCTTTTTTATATCCTGAAGTTTAGAGCGGGGAAGGCACAACTGAACCGTGTGAGAGTTTATGACGAAACCTAGGAAGTCTATTGTTTGGGAGGGACACAGCACTGACTTGGCTACGTTGACCACGAATGCCAGATTTTGCAACATGCAAGGTCATGCATAAATGCTGAACCGCTAAGGTTGGAGTCTGCGCCATGATCAGTATATCATCCAGGAACACTATCATGCGAACCCCTTGTTCTCTGAGGTAAGCTATCACTGGCTTCAGCACTTTGGTGAAGCACCATGGTACTGAGGAGAGTCCGAGAGGAAGGACCAAATATTCGAACCATCGGTTCCACCATTGAAATTGCAGGAACCGGCGATGGGGAGGAAAGATAGGAATGAATAAGTAGGCGTCCTTCAGGTCCAGACGAACCATCCAGTCCCCTTGTTTCAGGAGTTCCGCCAACAGATTGGATACCCTCCATCTTGAAATGTGTGTAGCTCATGTAGTGATTGAAGTCTTTCAAATTGAGTACCAACCTGTAACCTCCGCCTTTCTTCTGCACCAGAAAAATATTGCTGCAAAAGCTGCGAGGGCCCTCGTCGCAATACGCTATTGCGTGTTTCTGCAGCAGTTCTTTGATTTCTGAATCTATAAAAGCGCACTCTGCTTGGGAAAAAGAAAGCTGTCTGGGCTGTCTGTCCTGATAAGGAATCTGAAAGAAGTCTAGATGAAAACCCTGAATTGTCTGCAATATCCCAGCATCCTGAGATAGTTGAACCCAATTATGATAGAAAAACTGAGTACGACCCCCACAAGGGAAGTGGGAATGTGTCTGGAACACTCACCTGAAGATTCTGGAGCTTGAAAGCTTCCAGGATATGCTCCTCTGTTGAAACGCCTCTTGTTGAAGCGTTGTCTGGTGAGGTAGAACGTGCCCCCTCAGGTGGAGTCCCATTCACCCCTGCCTCAACCGAAGTCTCTTCTCTGCGGACCTCGTCCAGCCCTGTTGAAAACATCAGCCTGAAAGACTCTCTTGATATCCAACTGTGCTTTGTCAAGAGTCGTGAAGGTGCCCACATACTTGGCCACGACTTTGACGGAACTTTCCCCAAAGAGATTTCCGTCCTCCAAAGGACCTGGTTCCGCTGCCGCCAACTCCGTGAGGTTGGGATCCATCCGCATAAGGAGGGATTCATGGCGCTCCGTGGAGATAGCGCAGTTGGCGTTACCCAAGAGGCACATGTTCCTCTGGGTCCATCCCGCCAGGACATAGGGATCCACTGCAGTACCAGATTCCTGCACCTCTAAAGTAATTTCCAAGATCTTCGCTAAGGGACCCACTACATCTAGGAGCTGGTCCTGGCAACCTCACCAGGCACGATCAATACCCTTCTTTGGGTCTTTGGCAAACTTTTAAAGGAAAGTTAAGAGGCTGGTGTCGTTATCTGGAGTTTCCACAACTTTATCAGAGATGTTTGGTCAGAAGACCTTGGGTGAACTATGTCGGCTGGATTAAAATTAAAGGGAGTGGATATAGGTTGTGGAGGTTCCACATTTTTTTATTTCTTGGCCCTTTTCTTAGGAGGAGACTCGCCTGGAGCGCCAGTAGACCTGGTGCCCGTATCTGTATCAGTGTCAGGGGCCTTGGATCTGCCAGTGTCAGGGACAGGCAATGAGGAAAAAGTTGAAGAGTGAGGCCAGGACTTAGACTGGGGTTCAGAAGCCGAGACGTCCTTGTGAGTACCTGCAGGAGCAGTGAAACCATGAAATTTAGCAAATGTTTCCAATTGTGTTATTGGTTTCAGTGCAGTAGCAAGCTCTTGCTGTACAGTTCCCGGAAATGCTTTTTCCAGGGCCTTGTTGACCGACTCCTGGACTGAGGCATCCAGGGCCTCAACAATGTTGTCTTCTATGGAAGGGTCTGTCACTTCCTCCTCATATAAGGTGTCATCCTCCTCATAATTGACCCAATCCTCCATTGTGGGACAACATTTGTATATATATTTGCTCATGGGGCAAAATACAGAGAAGAGTAAAGGGAGAGCCAGCCCACAGCCCAGAAAGACAGAAATGGTACATAGCTCCTCAGCATAAGCTGTTACACAGTTCTTGCAGGTCTCAGGGCATAAGTGGAGCCAAAGAGCAATATTCTTATCCAGGAGGTGTGCACCCTCCAGGCCCAAAACGTTTTTGCAGCCAGCCAGGCGTAGAGATGTTGCTCAGTGGAGTTTATAGGGAGAAATGACGAAAAACAACATAAAAACGAGCAGTAGCGGTGTACGTAGCCCAAATCCTACTACAAATAGCCCAATTGGGCTATGCACATCGAAACTTAAGCAAAAACTAAAGTGGGGAGCCTCTGCGCATTGAAATACACTCTAAATCATATCATATATCATCAATACATCATCATCATATGGGAGATATGCATCCCATTCTAAAGCCCTGCGCCATAAGGGAGCGTTCCAGCGCAAGGGAGGGCGTTCCTGCGCAGGAACGCATGCTAAAAGTGGCTATGGGGAATATATAAAATTTCAATCAGTCATTTAGGACAATGATGCGTCACTCAAACCCTGCGCCTGCATGAAGCAGACGTACGGCTTGACGCAGCATTGCTGAGCTCCAGCTCGCGCCATCGTTGCGACGCAACTCCATCAATGTGCCGCCTTTACGGCACCGATGCGTAACGCTTCGGTGACGTTTTGGGACCATGGTGTACCGCATTGTAAAAACGGCGCACCATGGGTGGTGCTGGCGTGCAGCACACTTTGCAGGGATGCGCAGGTAATTGCAAATCTGACACTTAGGGGCATACTTACGAGTTCTGGGCTGCACACCTCCAGAGGTGCGCCAGAACAAATGCGTAACGCAAAACTAACCTTGCGTCACGGCAGATGCGCCGCAATTACAATGCGGCACACCCTGGCGCAAGGGTAGGCAGATGCGTGACGCATCTCGTGACGAAAGAGGGGCGCATCTCTAGAGTCGCGTCGCAGGCGCGATGCAACTCTAGCAATGCTCAGGGCTGCCCAATACTCAACATACTGCATCAGTCCTTACGCCTGCTTCAAGCAAGCAGGCATAAAGAATTGACGTAGCAGTGTCGCGGAAGTGCCTGCGTTAAATCTTGTAGATTTCACGCAGGCACTTTTGCGAGGCGCACAGCTGGCTGACCGCCCCCCCCCCTCCCCCCTGCGTGGGAACGCACCCATTGTGGCGCAGGCCCAGGCCTTAACGTGGCGCATCTCCCTAGATGCATCACGTTGTACATGACTCGCAGGGATGCGCCACGTTTACGTCGCTGTTGCGTCAGGTAAGGCAGCGTAAACGTGGCGCAAGGGGCTTGTAAATTTGTGTCTAGCATTACGCAGTTCTGTAAAGTACACTCATACATTACTCAGCCCAATTAAATGAACACAAAATAGAAAACAAATAAGCAGTGGCACCGCCACAGAGAAGGAGAGCAGTGTACCTGAAATGCACAGAAGATTTTGAAATATTAATTTACCTCTACTATCAATGTAATCGGCAGCATTATTGCTCTTTGTAAAAAAGTTAAAACAAACATTTGCAATATAACACACAGAGCAGGAGAAAAAACTGAGTAGTGAGTGATGAAAAAATTGCTACTACTATTCACCAAGCCCGGGGACCTCCACTCCGAGCAGGTCGCGCTCCCGGTCCAGGAGATCCGTCCAGCGGTGGGTCACCTGGTTGTAGGTGCGCTGGACCCCCGAGATGTCAAACAAGGCCCGGCACACCTCCTCCCACCGCTTCCGACGCTCCTGGAGGTTGTTGTAGCCACCAGCGATCCTGCCGCCTGCCGCGATGGTCCTGGGGAGGCGGCGCTGTACATAGTAAACCAGTGCGCCCACCTCCTCAGGGCTGAAGATGTCCCTGGGCACCACCATTTCCACCCTCAAACGGCCACACGGGAGCCGGGCACGGGCTGCGGGGCCCGTCTTGGGCAGCTTGACTGCTGGCTTCACGATGGTCTGGGCAGGTGGTAGCAACAAGGAGAAAAAATGAAAAAGAATAAGACTAGGGAAGAAGAAAATAAAAGTTTAAAAAAGTAGTTGAAAAGTAAACAAAAGTAGCCTAAAACACAAAAATATAGAGCTAGAAAACTAGAGGGATAGATAATAAGTTAAATAGATTAAAAAAATATTAAAACAAGCAAAGGATGGCAGAGATATAGAGAGGATAGAAACACCATGCCCAGACACATAGGAATGAATGAAAAACAAGATGGCGGCCCGATCACGTGCGCGTAAGTAAGTTCGCATGCGATTTCTCTCGCGAACTCGTGCAAACTTGTATTCGCAAGGCGCTCATTCCGCGAGATTACACATAGCGGGCGGAAACGGAAATACGTCACGCAGACAAAATGGCGGCGCCCATACTCGACCTTGGGGTAATTCGCACAAGTTTGCGGCTTCCACGGTCGATTTCGCACGATTCTGCGCCTCGCAAATAGCGTGAAATTATCGAAAAACGATTTTTGCAAAAGCAAAACCAATGAGCAGGTGCAAAAGTTCAAGCTCATCATTTGTAACCATTCCCTGTAGTGCTTCCTGAAGGGGCCCTCCAGAATTCGGATGCCTACTTGCAACTATTGTGTGACCCTGCTCTGACAGTCACAGAATAGTTACAAGTATGCCATTGCCAACAAAGATCCTGTTAAAAAAATTTACATTGCAACGCAAAGTAAAGGGAGCAGACAAACAGGTGCCAGCCTTCATTAATGTCAGTTGGGGCAGGGCAGGTGTTGTTGTAATTTAATTTTGCAAAATTTAAAGCACTTAGCAGGTGTGCTTTGCTTTGCCACAATAATGTACACTCACTGGTCAACCAGAGGGTGCTGTGATGACACCGAGGATGGCATGGGTGTGCCAGCCAGAGGGTGGCATGGGTGAACCAGAGTGCCAGTGTTGACAGAGGATGGCAGTGCTTTGCTTTCCCCCAATAATGTACACTGGTGAACCAGAGGGTGCTGTGATGAGCCAGAGGGTGACATTGGTAAGCCAGAGGGTGGCATGGGTGAACAAAGAGAGTGCCAGTGGTGACAGAGGGTGGCAGTGATGAAGAAAGGCTTGCAAACAGGCTGGGCACGTAGAAACAACAAGTTCGCAAAACTGGCGACCCGACAAGTAAGTTTGCAATTTGCGAAATTGTACGAAACCCTCGCGAACTTGCAGAAACCCGTGCGAACACAAAAAAAATCCGCGAGCATTCGCGGATTTTCGCAATCCGCAAATCCGCAAATTTGCGGATTGCGAATCCGCAAAATCCGCCCATGCTTAGTTGGGTCCAGAAGAGTGATAAAGCCACCTGCTCTCCTTCACGGGTGGCTTGGTTTCCCTTGGGCAAAGAGACACGATTCAAGCGGCCCCGGCGGGCTCCAAACTCGCAAGAGCGTGAGGGCATTTCTTGTTCAGCATTGGCTCTGCTCTGGAGATGACCGCAAGAATGGCGCAGGGCCGTCCATAGAGGAGAACTGCTGGAAGACTCAAGCTCAATTACTGTTTAGCGTTTAGTAGGTGCTCCTGCGCCGTACGTTTGGTTTCTCAATGCAATCACTTCAACCACGTTCACTACAGTTACCATATGAAGTGTAATAGGAGCTCAGGTGCGCTGTGACCTATGTTTTCATAGTAATTTGTGTTTTTCTCTGTCAAACCTGCATTATTTGCACTAACGGTGTGATTTAAGTCATTTTGTTCTTGTTTGATATACAATAAATAATCTATTTTTACATAATCCTTCATGGATTCCCTTTTGTGGTACACTCACTGTGTTGCTGGACACGTGTGTTGAACAAATGCTCTGCACATTGCATCTTTAAACTAGCCTGACTGCTCTGTGCCAAGCTACCAGAGGGTGAGCGCAGGTTATCTCAGGTGTGTATCTGGCTTACCCTGAGCAGAGTGGTGGATTCTGCCTGGCTTAGGTGTCTACCCTAGCCAACCATAAACCCCATGTCCAACAGTGGTTCTTGTGAATCACTTGATTTCCCAGCATGCTCCTGCTGCAGGACTAGGTCACCGCAATTTGTGTAGCAGGACTAGCTACCATTTGTGTCTCAAAGGGAAGTGTGACTCTTGTGCCTAGAATATATATTTTATTCCCTGAATTGTAACTGTTCGCTTCTCCATATTATATCAAAGCAGCTTTTTCAAGAAATATTTTCTTCATGTAATTTTCAATTGTTTTTCTATTTTGCAGCACAACAACCATATCTAAAAAGTATGAATGGGAAAGAAAGCCATAAAGGTTCGGGAGACAAGATGAATTTTACTCAAAATAACTACTTAAGGAAATGGTGCAGAATGCACATGAAGGAGAGACGCTTTGCTTGTAATGTGTGTGAGAAAGGATTTATCAATGAGACTCGTCTAGTGAGGCACAAAAAAGGACATCCTAGCATCAGGCCATATCACTGCGAAACGTGTAAAAAGTGTTTCACTCAAAAGGCAACTTTTTTACAGCATCAAAGAACAGACACTGGAGAGAGGCCGTATCACTGCACAGAGTGTTCAAGCACTTTGCTCAGAAGGCGACCCTTGTACTGCATCAAGGAACTCACACAGGAGAAAAGCCTTATCACTGCACCATGTGTGAGAAGAGCTTCAGTCAAAAGGCAAATCTTCTTCAGCACCAAAGAAAACACACAGGGGAGAAACCTTATCATTGCACTGTGTGTTCCAAAACCTTTTCTCAGAAGGCGACACTTGTACTGCATCAAAGAACTCACACAGGAGAGAAGCCTTATCACTGCACTCTGTGTTCCAAGCGCTTTGCTCATGAGTCGACCCTTGTACAGCATCAAAGTGTACACACAGGAGAGAAGCTTTATCACTGCACTGAGTGTTCAAAGCGCTTTGCTCTTGAGTCGACCCTTGTACAGCATCAAAGTGTACACACAGGAGAGTGGCCTTATCACTGCACAGTGTGTTCCAAGCGCTTTGCTCATAAGAGAGGCCTTGTACGACATCAAAGCGTACACACAGGAGAGAGGCCTCATCAAAGCGTACACACAGGAGAGAGGCCTCATCAAAGCGTACACACAGGAGAGAGGCCTCATCAAAGCGTACACACAGGAGAGAGGCCTCATCAAAGCGTACACACAGGAGAGAGGTCTCATCAAAGTGTACACACAGGAGAGAGGCCTCATCAAAGCGTACACACAGGAGAGAGGCCTCATAAAAGCGTACACACAGGAGAGAGGCCTCACCAAAGCGTACACACAGGAGAGAGGCCTCAACAAAGCGTACACACAGGAGAGAGGCCTCATCAAAGCGTACACACAGGAGAGACCTCATCAAAGCATACACACAGGAGAGAGGCCTCATCAAAGCGTACACACAGGAGAGAGGCCACATCAAAGCGTACACACAGGAGAGAGGCCTCATCAAAGCGTGCACACAGGAGAGAGGCCTCATCAAAGCGTACACACAGGAGAGAGGCCTCATCAAAGCATACACACAGGAGAGAGGCCTCATCAAAGTGTACACACAGTAGAGAGGCTTCATCAAAGCGTACACACAGGAGAGAGACCTCATCAAAGCGTACACACAGGAGAGAGGCTTCATCAAAGTGTGCACACAGGAGAGAGGCCTCATCAAAGCGTACACACAGGAGAGAGGCCTCATCAAAGCGTACACACAGGAGAGAGGCCTCATTAAAGCGTACACACAGGAGAGAGGCCTCATCAAAGCGTACACACAGGAGAGAGGCCTCATCAAAGCGTACACACAGGAGAGAGGCCTCATCAAAGCGTACACACAGGAGAGAGGCCTCATCAAAGCGTACACACAGGAGAGAGGCCTCATCAAAGCGTACACACAGGAGAGAGGCTTCATCAAAGCGTACACACAGGAGAGAGGCCTCATCAAAGCGTGCACACAGGAGAAAGGCCTCATCAAAGCGTACACACAGGAGAGAGGCCTCATCAAAGCGTACACACAGGAGAGAGGCCTCATCAAAGCGTACACACAGGAGAGAGGCCTCATCAAAGCGTACACACAGGAGAGAGGCCTCATCAAAGCGTACACACAGGAGAGAGGCATCATCAAAGCGTACACACAGGAGAGAGGCATCATCAAAGCATACACACAGGAGAGAGGCCTCATCAAAGCGTACACACAGGAGAGAGGCCTCATCAAAGCGTGCACACAGGAGAGAGGCCTCATCAAAGCGTACACACAGGAGAGAGGCCTCATCAAAGCGTACACACAGGAGAGAGGCCTCATCAAAGCGTACACACAGGAGAGAGGCCTCATCAAAGCGTACACACAGGAGAGAGGCCTCATCAAAGCGTACACACAGGAGAGAGGCCTCATCAAAGCGTACACACAGGAGAGAGGCCTCATCAAAGCGTACACACAGGAGAGAGGCCTCATCAAAGCGTACACACAGGAGAGAGGCCTCCTCAAATCGTACACACAGGAGAAAAGCCTTATCGCTGCACCTTGTGTGAGAAGAGCTTCAATCAAAAGTCAAATCTTCTTCAGCACCAAAGAAAACACACAGGGGAGAAACCTTATCATTGCACTGTGTGTTCCAAAACCTTTTCTCAGAAGGCGGCACTTGTACTGCATCAAAGAACTCACACAGGAGAGAAGCCTTATCACTGCACTCTGTTCCAAGCGCTTTGCTAATAAGAGTTCCCTTGTACAGCATCAAATTGTACACACAGGAGAGAAGTTTTATCACTGCACTAAGTGTTCAAAGTGCTTTTCTCGTAAGTCGACCCTTGTACAGCATCAAAGTGTACACACAGGAGAGTGGCCTTATCACTGCACAGTGTGTTCCAAGTGCTTTGCTGATAATGGATCACTTGTACGGCATCAAAGCGTACACACAGGAGAGAGGCCTCATCAAAGTGTACACACTGGAGAGAGGCCTCATCAAAGCGTACACACAGGAGAGAGGCCTCATCAAAGCGTACACACAGGAGAGAGGCCTCATCAAAGCGTACACATAGGAGAGAGGCGTCATCAAAGCGTACACACATGAGAAAGGCCTCATCAAAGCGTACACACAAGAGAGAGGCCTCATCAAAGCGTACACACAGGAGCGAGGCCTCATCAAAGCGTACACACAGGAGCGAGGCCTCATCAAAGCGTACACACAGGAGAGAGGCCTCATCAAAGCGTACACACAGGAGAGAGGCCTCATCAAAGCGTACACACAGGAGAGAGGCCTCATCAAAGCGTACACACTGAAGAGAGGCCTCATCAAAGCGTACACACAGGAGAGAGGCCTCATCAAAGCGTACACACAGGAGAGAGGCCTCATCAAACGTACACACAGGAGAGAGGCCTCATCAAAGCGTACACACAGGAGAGAGGCCTCATCAAAGCGTACACACAGGAGAGAGGCCTCATGAAAACGTGCACACAGGAGAGAGGCCTCATCAAAGCGTACACACGGGAGAGAGGCCTCATCAAAGCGTACACACAGGAGAGAGGCCTCATCAAAGCGTACACACAGGAGAGAGGCCTCATCAAAGCGTACACACAGGAGAGAGGCCTCATCAAAGCGTAAACACTGAAGAGAGGCCTCATCAAAGCGTACACACAGGAGAGAGGCCTCATCAAAGCGTACACACAGGAGAGAGGCCCCATCAAAGCGTACACACAGGAGAGAGGCCTCATCAAAGCGTACACACTGGAGAGAGGCCTTATCACTGCACAGTGTGTTCCAAGAGCTTCACTCAAAAGAAAGTTCTTCATGAGCATCAACACATACACACAGGAGAAAAGCCTTATCACTGCACCATGTGTGAGAAGAGCTTCAATCAAAAGGCAAAACTTCTTCAGCACCAAAGAAAACACACAGGGGAGAAACCTTATCATTGCACTGTGTGTTCCAAAACCTTTTCTCAGAAGGCGACACTTGTACTGCATCAAAGAACTCACACAGGAGAGAAGCCTTATCACTGCACTCTGTGTTCCAAGCGCTTTGCTAATAAGAGTTCCCTTGTACAGCATCAAATTGTACACTCAGGAGAGAAGTTTTTTCACTGCACTAAGTGTTCAAAGCGCTTTTCTCGTAAGTCGACCCTTGTACAGCATCAAAGTGTACACACAGGAGAGCGGCCTTATCACTGCACAGTGTGTTCCAAGTGCTTTGCTGATAAGGGATCACTTGTACGGCATCAAAGCGTACACACAGGAGAGAGGCCTCATCAAAGCGTACACACAGGAGAGAGGCCTCATCAAAGCGTACACACAGGAGAGAGGCCTCATCAAAGCGTACACACAGGAGAGAGGCCTCATCAAAGCGTACACACAGGAGAGAGGTCTCATCAAAGCGTACACACAGGAGAGAGGTCTCATCAAAGCGTACACACAGGAGAGAGACCTCATCAAAGCGTACACACAGGAGAGAGGCCTCACCAAAGCGTACACACAGGAGAGAGGCCTCACCAAAGCGTACACACAGGAGAGAGGCCTCACCAAAGCGTACACACAGGAAAGAAGCCTCATCAAAGCGTATACACAGGAGAGAGGCCTCATCAAAGCGTACACACAGGAGAGAGGCCTCATCAAAGCGTACACACAGGAGAGAGGCCTCATCAAAGCGTACACACAGGAGAGAGGCCTCATCAAAGCGTACACACAGGAGAGAGGCTTCATCAAAGTGTACACACAGGAGAGAGGCTTCATCAAAGCGTGCACACAGGAGAGAGGCTTCATCAAAGTGTGCACACAGGAGAGAGGCCTCATCAAAGCGTACACACAGGAGAGAAGCCCCATCAAAGCGTACACACAGGAGAGAGGCTTCATCAAAGCGTACACACAGGAGAGAGGCTTCATCAAAGCGTACACACAGGAGAGAGGCTCCATCAAAGCGTACACACAGGAGAGAGGCTTCATCAAAGCGTACACACAGGAGAGAGGCCTCATCAAAGCGTACACACAGGAGAGAGGTCTCATCAAAGCGTACATACAGGAGAGAGGCCTCATCAAAGCGTACACACAGGAGAGAGGCCTCATCAAAGCGTACACACAGGAGAGAGGTCTCATCAAAGCGTACATACAGGAGAGAGGCCTCATCAAAGTGTACATACAGGAGAGAGGCCTCATCAAAGTGTACACACAGGAGAGAGGCCTCATCAAAGCGTACACACAGGAGAGAGGCCCCATCAAAGCGTACACACAGGAGAGAGGCCTCATCAAAGCGTACACACAGGAGAGAGGCCTCATCAAAGCGTGCACACAGGAGAGAGGCCTCATCAAAGCGTACACACAGGAGAGAGGCCTCATCAAAGCGTACACACAGGAGAGAGGCCTCATCAAAGCGTACACAAAGGAGAGAGGCCTCATCAAAGCGTACACACAGGAGAGAGGCCTCATCAAAGCGTACACATAGGAGAGAGGCCTCATCAAAGCGTACACACAGGAGAGAGGCCTCATCAAAGCGTACACACAGGAGAGAGGCCTCATCAAAGTGTACACACAGGAGAGAGGCCTCATCAAAGTGTACACACAGGAGAGAGGCTTCATCAAAGCGTACACACAGGAGAGAGGCCCCATCAAAGTGTACACACAGGAGAGAGGCTTCATCAAAGCGTACACACAGGAGAGAGGCCTCATCAAAGCGTACACACAGGAGAGAGGCCTCATCAAAGCGTACACACAGGAGAGAGGCCTCATCAAAGCGTACACACTGGAGAGAGGCCTCATCAAAGCGCACACACAAGAGAGAGGCCTTATCACTGCACAGTGTGTTCCAAGAGCTTCACTCAAAAGAAAGTTCTTCATGAGCATCAACGCATACACACAGGAGAAAAGCCTTATCGCTGCACCTTGTGTGAGAAGAGCTTCAATCAAAAGGCAAATCTTCAGCACCAAAGAAAACACACCGGGGAGAAACCTTATCATTGCACTGTGTGTTCCAAAACCTTTTCTCAAAAGGCGACCCTTGTACTGCATCAAAGAACTCACACAGGAGAGAAGTTTTATCACTGCACTAAGTGTTCAAAGCGCTTTTCTCGAAAGTCGACCCTTGTACAGCATCAAAGTGTACACACAGGAGAGCGGCCTTATCACTGCACAGTGTGTTCCAAGTGCTTTGCTGATAAGGGATCACTTGTACGGCATCAAAGCGTACACACAGGAGAGAGGCCTCATCAAAGCGTACACACAGGAGAGAGGCCTCATCAAAGCGTACACACAGGAGAGAGGCCTCATCAAAGCGTACACACAAGAGAGAGGCCTTATCACTGCACAGTGTGTTCCAAGTGCTTTGCTGATAAGGGATCACTTGTACGGCATCAAAGCATACACACATGAGAGAAGCCTTTTCACTGCACAGTGTGAGAAGAGCTTAAATCAAAAGTCAAGTCTTGTAACACCAAACACACTGGAGAGAAACCTTATCACTGCAAAGTGTCTTCCAAGCACTTTTCTCAGAAAGAAAGGCCATGTACAGCATCAAAGTGCACACACAGGAAAGAAGCCTTATCACTGCACTGTGTGTGAGAAGAGCTTTATCCGAAAGGCACATACGCAACAGCACCAAATAATACACACTAAACTGAACCCTATCACTGCACAGTTTATGCCAGGAACTTCACTCAAAACAAACGTTTCTACAACACCAATTAATACAAACAAGATAGATCAATTTTCACTGTAACAATCTTATGTCCTGCTTACCCCAAAGTAAGATTTACTGGAATGTAGTAACTTAGCGAGGGCTCATAGTCATAAATACCTAATGGCCAGTGTTCCCTGTAGGGAACATGTATTTAGTGTAATAACCCTGAGTGCGCAAACTCCGTTGCGAAGCGCATACACTTCACACATCACTGAGGCACCATTTGCAGCTCTTGCTTTTAAAAAGCGAGCAGCGAGGAAAAAAGGATCTCTTGCGTGAAGGAACACAGAGAGCAGATCTTGGGCCTAGCAAAATACCACGGTGGAAGAGGGGAGAGCTTGCAGCGTGCCTCTTAAACTGCAGTGTATTGGGTTGCCGAGGGTCACAAGTTGTGCAGCATGTTTCTTCTTCGCATGCTGTTTGCTGCACTAGTTTCTGAGAGAGGCTGCAGGGCTTTACAGGCAGCAGTGGCTGTCCGGGCATGATCTGCACCTTGCAGATTAATTTATTTTAAAAGGCCATGCACTAATTAGCATTGTTCGGTGTAAGAACTGGGACCACCAGCTCTCCGGGGGTAGCTTGGCTCGAGCAGAAAGGCAGCCAGGGGCTTGCGTGTAAAGCAGCTACTTAACACACTCATCCACTGAGACATGAAGTGGGCGCAATAATTGAGACCACACCAGTAGTTGTGTTTGAAAATCAAGTTCTTTTTTATAGGCTTTAAATTAGAGCAAATCGTGCATTGAGGAATCATTAGCATTTCATGCAAATATCATTAAGCAGTTTCAGTAAGACAATCCATTAAAGTAATAACCAGCTTATTTAAGCTGTGAAACATCAAATAACACAGCCTGCCACCTTATGCTCGCAGGCTAGAAGGGTAATTTCATAAACCTGGGGTGAAGATTTCAAGAAGCAGTCATAAACATTACCCCTTGTAAATATCAACAGTTCCTTGCTAGAAATAAGGCTATCAAATTAGTCATGGACTACACCACTCGGCATCATTTCATCATCCCCTCAGGATTCTTTGAAGCCCGCCCCTGCAAGAAATTCAGTACAGGGAAAAGGTCATCATCTTATGGCAGGCATAAAAACATCTCAAGAACCATGAGCTTAATATCCACCAAAGTCGGCCACTAAACACTACCAATCACTGAAGTGGATTATCTGACTGTGTAGTATCACCCCACAATTCAGTGGACAGGCTCCAGGCCCAAAACTTCTATTAGGCAGAACAATGCAGGAGGGCAAGAGTCTGTCCCCAAGCCTCCTGAACACTCGAGGCACAATAGGTGGGGGGCCAACGGGGCCCAGTCTTAGTTCACCCCGGGGAGGGGCAACCTCGGGCCTGGCTCGGCCTACCGCCCTCCTCCCCGGGGGGTTACCTTATTTCTACGGCCCTCCGGGGCCCTTGCGTTGCTCTCGGGGGAGGAGAGGGGGTTCCGACCCTCTCGAGGCCTCACTCGATCCAGCGTGGTGCAGGCGCAGCTTCAGGGCACTGGCGCTGGGGACGAGGCAGGGGCCGCATGCGGCGCAGAATGGAGGGGGCTTCCTGGCTCCACGACCCTCTCCGCAACGAGATGGGGCTCCCCAGATGCCGGGGCTCAGCAAGGGAGGCCCGGGCAGGCAGCCAATGACTGCGCGGCTGTGGCGGGGGCGCGGCCGGTGACGCGGCGGCGCTCCCGTCACATGATACAGGCCTCAGAGGCTTCAGGCCTAGCGCGGCCTATCGTGCGCGATGCAGCGGCCCTTTTCCGGCATACAAGGGCCGCCGAGGGTGACAGGACGAGGCAGTGCTCCACCCGGGCACCGGGGCTCCAGGCGGAGGGTGATTTCCGGCCCAGCACGGCCTATCGAGGATTCCAGCGGCCCTCTCCTGGCATACGGGGGTCGCCGAGGGGGGTTCCTCGCGACCTCTGAGGAGATTCCTTGATAACTTGATTCCTCAGGAGGGCGCAGACGGCTCCGGGTCGTGGCGGTGAGTCAACCAGGGCAGCGCTCTTGATTCCCTGAGTGCTACGGGGGCAAACACGCAGACACTGAAGCGTGTGGAACAGCACAGCGCCAAGAGCGCTCGAGGCACTCGATGTGGGGGCACTCCCCGGGGCACTGCAGGGCTCAGGGCAATAGCGACTTTCAGTCTGGGGGGAAGCAGGCTTTAGCGTTTCTCACACAGTTCAGTCAGGGGGAGACCGGTAGGGCCAGAAGGGCCCACTGCAGACAGGGGGGTGTGCAGGGCAGCACAGTCCAGTACCTGGTCGATCCCCCTAGCAGTCCCTGGTCACAGGAGGGGGGTTGAGTTGAAGGCTTGATGAGTGTTTCCTCAGTCACTGCAGATGGACCCTGGGGTTCCCTACCACTGGGCCAGATCAGGGGGCTAGCTTAGGACACCTCACTCCGCTTAAGAGGCAGCACCTAAATCCTGTCACTCCCAGTAGCATAGGTTCCTCACTAGGCCCTCCTGCCTAAAACTCCTGTGTGGGTTCCCCAGGTCAGTGATGCCCCAACTGACTAGAAAAAGTTCCCTCCCTTGCTTAAGTATGCCCAGGTCAGGTACCACTCTCTAAGGCGGCAAAAGTCAGGTCCGCCTTCCTTCTGGAAGGTTCCAGGAGCTTCCCCACTCTACCTATGGACAGGGGATGGGTGGCTGGCATTGCAACATTGTATGGGGGATCCAGCCTGCTCCTGGCAGCTAGGGTGATACACTAAAAGACCACGCTGCAGTAACAGGGGCCAGTGGCAGCCATGTTTGAAGTAGAGAGCACCTGCACCCTAACACAGATTAGCTATGAAAAGGTGCCCGAAGACCTATGGGCCAACAAAAAGTAGGTGGGAAAAATGAGGCAAGGGCAAAAAAAATCACAGGGAAAGACCACCCTAGGGCTGACAGATCTAACATTCAGTATTTAAGGGCACGATGTGCAGCATACTGATGTTTAAGTCCCAGCTAAAAGTGTTCAAAAGGCAAGCACTCAGTGCATAATGGTATGCATGTGCTGAACATATTTAGAGAAGTCATTTCTGACCCTGCCGCAAGCATGCTAAGTCATATGTGCCCCCAGTGAGGCAGCATCATTAAGATGTGTCATTTTCCCGGCATAGACCTGGGCTCTGTAATTGCAGCACTGGTCACCTGTGAAGCCTGATTGCGAGCAGCCATACAACGATGTAAGGAGACTATGATCGGTAACCAATCACATCCTTGCGTTATTTCTTTATAAATGTTCTAAGTCTTTCTCACTGCGAGTTGATTCTATTGTACCAACCGAATATAGGATTCATTTACCACCTTGCTCACGCCATTACATGAGGGCACAGCCGCAACGCTCTCACACCGTCTTACAAAACACACACTAAACTACTACTTACACTTCACAACAACTTTGAGCTCACAGCGAGGGCTCTCAGCACTGCCCCCTATTCACAGATGCCAAAGTCCCAAAAAAATCGAAGCCGGATGCTCCTCTGTAGCGCACAGAGGTACTCGCCTCTCAGAACGAACTGGCTTACATCTTCAGCCCAGGTGATGTTCGCTCTTTGTGGTGTGTGATTACCGTTGGAGCTGCAGAAAGAAACGTGGGCTCTTTTCCCTTCCCATCATACCTTTTCCCACATATGTTTAAGAGTTAATAGTTGAACTGTGTTTATTGCAGATGTATGTAGACATCTTTTCCTAAATAAATCCTGCTGTATCTTGCATTGCAATGGGTTCGAGTCAGCATTCTGTGCATTTATGATCTCCTCCTATCAGCATTCGGTGCATTTATGATCTCCTCCTATAGGGCGCACATTTATTTTTCTGTCGCTCTGTAAGCTCTACAGTGCTCGGTAGTGAAGAGTGCAGCCGCAACCAACTGGAAAGCAGTGAACCCACCGAGCAGCCCAGTATCTATGAGTGCTGCCAGGTATAACTTGATTTACCTCTTGTAAGTAGTAAGTACTGTGTCCAGACTGATTTTTTAATTTCTTTTTTTCATCCCAGCCCTTTTTTGCTTTCCTCATTCGAAGAATGCAAAATACAACAACACTTAGGGCAGGATGTACTAGCATCAGGATTACCGATTTCCTATTTGCCATTCTCTATGAGTCGCAATTTGGAAATCGGAATTCCTAATGTATGAAACTCTTTTGCTAGCAAGTGACAAATAGACCTACCTCATGCATATTAGTGAGGTAGGTCGCAATTTGAAACCCATTAGGAATCACAGCCACCACAGAGATGTCTGCCTGCTGAGGTCCCAACCCCAGCCACCCAAGTACGTAATCTGGGGGTCATTGTAGATAGCTCCCTCTCCATGAAACAACAGGCCAGCAAAGTCGTCGGCCTTTGCTTTACCATCATTAAGTGGCTGAAGAAAATCCTTTGGATGCTGCCCATCACCACCCAAAAAACCGTAGTCAATGCCCTCATTACATCTCGGCTTGACTACGGTAATATACTATACCTTGGCTCTAATAAAGCCGTAGTTCGGCGGCTGCAGCTTGTCCAGAACTCAGCTGTTAGACTGCTGTGCAGAATTCCCAAAACTTCCAGGGTCTCGAACTACCGACGCGAGCTGCATTGGCTCAGGGTAGAAAACCGAATTAGATTTAAAGCCCTGAACTATATGTTCAGAATAAAAGCAGGTACTGCAACCAAATATCTACTAGCACTTGCCCATCCCTACATTCCCAAACGCAACCTACGGTCGCAATCAGCTGCCAACTTTTGTGTGCCAAGGTTCAAACTCGCAGGAATGGGAGGCAGATCCTTTGCTCATTTAGGACCAACCCTTTGGAACGCACTCCCTCCCTCCCTATATTCGCAAAGAGGAAAACCATGCTAGGTTCAGAAAGAACATCAAAACCTGGTTGTTTGAACAATAACTTGAATGACCCTGCAATCCCCTGCCACCTCATGTGCTGTGTCTCGGCACCGGGAAACCCTTTTTGGGTAGCTGTTGCGCCTTACAAGTTTAAAAAATAAAATAAATAAAAATAAATTAATTAAGAGAAAACAATCTCAGCCAGACAGCAGCACCACAAAAGCAATTTTTGATAAAAGATAATTTCACTGTGATAAAATAAATAAAAGATTATTTCACAGTGGGAGGAAGCCGGTTCCATCCTTAGCTAATTTATCACTGGTAGTTGAGGGCAGAGCTGGCATCATAGATTGAAAACTGGCATGAAACACTGGTTTCCATCAAGCCTCTCCCCTCTCTCACTTTTTTCTTTTTTCTTTTTTATCTTCTTCCCCTCTTCTCCTTAATATATTTTACATCTGGTCTTTTAGGGTCACATGTCCACTTTCTTTCTCCTTTCTTTTTCTTGCCTCAGCCTGTTTCCTTTCACCATATCCTCTTCTCTTTCCTTCGTCCTTCGTCTCTTCCCCCTCCTCACTCTTGCCTTTCTTTCCTCTTTTCCATATCTTTCTTTCTGTCCACTCTCTTTACTGTCCCAGAGTCTCCTTTCCTCCTTCTCTCTGCAATGTAGCAGAATAATAACTTCAGCTGACAGTCACAAAACTTGAGTGTCTGACTCGCTTTTGCCTTTATGTTTTCTGAAATGAAATACATTTAATTTCTTCCACGAACTCCGCAGCATTTTACGAGCGTGGTGCATTCCAGTGGCAAGATCACCCATGCGGCATTTATATATTTACTTTAACAGGACAATTTTTGCTTAACTTAAGAAAAAAAATTGACCCACTTTCCAGGGCCTGAGATGTACAGCTAAGCAAAACACATTACAGCAACGCTAAAGTATGCCTCCAGATTTGTTAAACACGGTTTTCTCTCTTCTATTTCTACGAAGATTAACATTGTAGAAAAGAAAGAGGGACAACAGTGTTTTACAGTGCAGGCTTTTAGACGATGTGACTGGCACCAATTTCAGACACATATGGCGCCCCCTGACCTTGGCACCTGGTGCGGTGGCACCGCTTGCACCGCCCAAAAGCTGACACTGCTACCCATAGCACAGGCTCCCTTGTAGCATGATGCATTGGTGCCTGCGGTGTTGCTAAGCGAGCTGAAGGATGCCATGTATTTTAAATATGGCCCTTCTCAGCTCTCTCCCATTCACTCAATGCAGCGGAGAAACTTGCCTTACTGCACTGTTTTGCAGGAATTTTTTATAAATCTGCCTCTGAGCCTGCTGATCTTGTGGCACAGTTGTGTCTACCCTTTTCCAACTCTGGATTGTGGGGTTTGATGCTTTCTGGAAGATGGACCCAACTAGATGGGTCCGTGTTGTGTCCTACGGCAATTTTATTTTCAAGCCACAAGTAAGGACACACATCCTAAAGCTTAGCTAAAGGCAATTCATTTAATAGGTTTGCAGACAATGTTGAGGGGAGCTTGTGGGTGTATCCTGTTCCTTCAGCCTTCGGCATTCAATTTGACATGTGGTTTGTTTGTGCCAACTTCCCTGGCGGAATGGTTTGTATTCTGTATGCTTGGGCTACCTCTTCCATTCAGTACTCTTTCCTACAGAGCCTTGCTCCCTTTGGCTTGTCCATTTCCCCACCTTCTTGCACACTTCCATGTACCATTTCTCCTTAGGTCCCATTCCTAGCTGGATCCAATCCCTGTAATTACTCCTCTACCTTCCCATGTGTATCCCATCATGGTATTGTTGCCTCAAACCACCTCAACAGGGTATGAACTTGAGTGGACTTCTCTTCCTGGCTTCCCTTTCAAATTGTGTAACTTGCCTGTACATACTGGGTGTGTCCCATGCATCCTGTTTTATTTTTCCTTTCCTCCTTTATTCTTTGCTTGGTCCATTTTCTGCCCTACACCCCTGTATGCGTTGTCCTTACTTTGCTGTGTTTTTGTGACTGGACTCCTAGACACCTTCATTCTTCCTGCGTCCCTTTTGCACTATAATGCCATTATCACCTGGTTCCAGTGAGACCTGACCTCTGTACCTGTCTCACCCCTGCCGCACCCTTCTTCGGAAATTGCCTACCTGTTCTCTTACCATTGCTATCTGTTCCTCACCAGAGGAACAAGTTACTTACTTTCAGTAATGCCTTAACTGGTAGAGGCTCTGTCTAGCTGAAGATTCCTTACCTTAAATTATTCCCCAGGTGTCAGACCAGATCCAAACTTTTTTTTTTTTTTTTCTTAAACTCCTTAATAACAAAAAATGAGGTAGCTCTGTTGATTCACAGTAGTTGAGCAGAAAAGCAGTTAAAAGGCACTTTGGAAATTTGAACAATTAGTTAATAGGACTGCCACGGTTTTACATAAATCCTGGCTAAAAAGTCTGCAAATGTATCCTTCCTGGGAGTAACAGTAGATGCAAGAGTTCGATATCTAGCCTTCATCGACTCTGTAAGTTTGAACCGCGCTTGAACCATTCTTGCAAAAACCTCTTCTGGATCATTGCCTTGAATTTTTTGAGGCTGTGTGAGTTCAAATTCAGTACCCACCGAATACATTCCCTCCAAAAACTCTTCTTCCTCCATCTCTGCCGCCTGATGATTCATAAAATCTTGTTCATTCCTAAATGTTAGTCGATCAAAAAATCCTTGTCCGAAAAAGGCATCTCCCAGAAATCCTCCAAGAACTGTCATAGTGTCTGGAGAACTGTCAGATATCACAACTGCGTTTAAAGATCGTGCATCTCCCATATAGGAGCAGGTACTGTGAATTAGATTATATAAATACCCGACGGCATTGGAGGAATAGGGAAATTTGCCAACTATACCCAAAGATCGAAAATGAATGAAGTATGAGTTGGCTTTATCGGCCTCCTGACCAGGATGCCAGAGTCTGGCAACGTCTTTCATAACGTGCCGACTGAAAAAATACAGCACAGTGTCTTCTACAGATCTGTCTATTGTTCTCATGAAATATGAGAACGATGTTAGTCCTGAACAGTCTTCATAGGCTGTAACTACTGTACCGGCTCTTAGCCCTGAGAACTCACTTTCACATCTCATCAGAAACATGTCATATGTCCCCACTATTTTCCTGAAAGTTGGGTTACTATTCCAAACTGCACAATGAGCTGCTGCAGCTGAAAGAGTGATAGGATTTATATCACCAACCAAGGGGCTACCGTTCAAAATAGTGGTGATTCTTTGGATTAAGGTGTCTTTATAAGTTCCTTGGGTGTTAGATCGAATTTTACCTAATCTATATAATGGATGGAAGATCTCAGGATGGAAGATAAAAAAAAAAATCCTCTACAGAGTGAGTCCTGGAGAAGCACCAAAGCCTTTAGTACCAATTGAGATATTTGATTCGTATAAATACAAATACCCCAATGAGTCAATGAACGAGAACATTGATAAAGCTTATACCTCTTTGAGAGAAGGCTTTGAAAATTCAGGATTATTAATTGCTGAAGCCTGTAGTTTTCTAGTTCATGTTATGCAGGATTTAGAAGAGGAGCTTGATGAGGATTAGAATTCATACGGGGTTGAGATTGCAAAGAAGGGAAAAGCAAATCCATCTTGCATATTACCTATCACAAAAAATGGCGAAACTGGTCATTGGGCATTCACAGGTCCGAAGTCTACTCCCTCAAAAGCAGATAGGTTGTCTTTGGCTGGCTTTCTTCTTTCATTAGATCCAAATGTTTTCAAGCAGTTCCCCTGCGTGCCAGTAGGTGGGGGTGTTCGGCTCTGTGTCTGGGGTGTCTGCGCCGGCAATGAGATGCGTGGTGACTATATAAATGCCACTCTGGAGCTCTGGCGTCAGTCCCTTTCGCGACTTTCCATGCCAGGAATGGAGAGCCACGATGAAGACCCACAACTGTACTGAAATTCAAAGGCCCTTACTAGGGTGACCCTCACAGTGTAATCAGTTCTGTGAACGTAGAGGATGGAATGGCCAGTAAGAAATCTGCGTCTACATAGAGCCTCTTCCAGATAAGGCACTACCAAAGGTAAGTAACTTGTTCATCTGAAAGAGACTTTTCAGCTGCATATTCCTTACCATAAAATAGATGGCCAGCAATGCCTCCAGGGAGGCAAGTCTACAAAACTGATTTAAACCTGGCAGTCCTACAGTACAAAACAGACAAAGTCCCTGTTGCAATGGAATGGACTGTCCAGGCTGTAATGCTTGGCAAACATGTGCAGAGTTGCCTACGTTGCTGCCTGACAGATGTCCAGGACAGGGACTCCTTGGGCTAACGCATTGGCCCCAGCCCTGGCTCCGGTGGAATGAGCACCTAAGCCCTTAGGGGGTTGCTTTTTGGCGAAGGCATAGCAGATATTGATGCAGAGCACTATCCTACTTGAGAATGTCGGTTTCTGCACAGCCATCCCTTTCGTTGGCCCTGCGTACCCATAAAGAGTTGATTGTCTACCCAGAACTCTTTTGTGTGATCAAGGTAGAACAACAACTCTCTTTTTGGGTCCAACCAGTGGAGTCTTTCCTCCTTCTTTGAAGTGTGTGGTGGAGGAAGTTAGTTTCCTACGTGAAAAGGAGGCATAACCTTCGGGAGGAAGGAGTCATGTGTCCGGAGTACCAGATTGCCCAGAGAGAACAACATGTGCGGAGGGTGTACAGAGAGTGCCTGCAGTTCACTGATCCTACCTGTCGATGTAATGGGCACTAGAAAAGCAGTCTTGATGGTTATTTATTGGAAGGAGCAGTTGTGCAGTGCCTCAAAGGGTGTGCACAATAAGTCCCACTGGAGCATGATGAATGGCCTGGTAGGAAATATATGTTGTAGATCTTTAAGGAACCTAGCCTCAACTGGTGACTAGAACAAAGAAGATTAGTCTGGCGACCACAGAAAGGATCAAATGGTCCATAAGTAGCTGTGCCGAGAGCAGGGCCCTGCTGGGCCAAAGATAGATGAAACAGAAGAACCTTAGAAAGGGGTGCTTATAGAGGATTGATGTTTCTAGATGAACACCATGCCATAAATGTATCCCAGTGGCTTATGTGGACTGACTTGGTGGAGGGACGCCTGGCTGCCAGAATAACTTCACAGACTTGGGAGAAGCCTGAAAACTGTCAACTATCATGCTCAATTTCAACCCATAAAGGTGAGGAGTGCACAGTGTTGAGTGCAAGACCCTATCCTGTTGCTGCAACAGAAGATGCTCTCGAAGTGGCAGCCTGATTGGGAGACCGATGCAGATGCTCAACATCTCAGAATACCAGACTCTCCTTGCCAAATCCGAAGAATGACTTGTACCTGATCATTTCTGATCCTTTTGGGAACTCTGGGCAGAGGTACCCGGTGGGAAGGCATAAAGGAGACCGGAGGTAGAATTGAGACGAAAAGCGTCTCCGAGCGATAGACGCCTTCGAAGGAGTAGTTTCTTACCTGGCACTCCAGTTCTGTAGTAGAGGTATCTCTGTTATAGTCATAACCTAGTGAATAGTCCAGCCCATGTGCGTGGACCCCGGAGCAATCAAAAATAATCTCTTAAACTGTCTTCTGTGCAATCCTGCATAGACACTTAAAAAAATGTAAGACAAATAATGCAGCCGATACCTACATGGCTACACTGTCCAGTACTTCAACTAGAAATGCAAAGGATATTCCACCAGTATCACATTTAACACAGTGTGCAAAGTTTCACCCATAGAGAAACTTCCCCTTCACAAAATCCTTGGAATGATAGAGAGGAAGGGATGGACAGACAAGCCCCCATAGGCTGCCATTATGTGTCTGGAAAAGGGATACCATGCCTTTAAGGATCTCTCCAGAGACCCTCGGTATCCCATGATGCACAGCAAACTCCTTTTAATTTCAGTTCTTTTTGAAGGTGTATAAAGCAAGGCCTGTAGCATACAGTACAGTACCATTTTCTCCACCGGGGAGGAAGGCAGGCAATTATGACTATAACAGTGATACCCTACTACAGAACTGGAGTTACAGGTAAGAAACTACTCCTTCTGTAGTAGGGGATCTCTGTGCATGGTCATAATCTAGTGAATAGAATGGCAAGCCCATCCCAACTACTAATCCGGCGGTGGAGAAAAAGACAACACCACTACTGTGCAAACAGATTTCTTAACGAAGCCTGCCCAACCTGAACATCTGCTCTGGCATCAGAGTCCAGACAGTAATGCTTAGCAAAGATATGGACCGACTTCCACATGGCAGCCCTGCAGATATCTGCAATGGGAACATTGCGTAGCAATGCCGTCGTAGCCGCTTTGCCCCTGGTGGAATGAGCCTTAGGCTTACCCCCTAAGGTCTTATTAGCCTTCTGGTAACATAACTGGATACAGGACAGAATCCACCTAGATATGGACTGTTTAGAGGTAGCAAGACCAGTCCTGACCGACCCATAGTTGACAAACAATTGGTCTACGAATATCCTTAGTCTGATCCAGATAGAATTTCAATACCCTTCTCACATCCAGGGAATGAAGAGACCTTTCCGCTGGAGTGGAAGGGTTCTGGAAAAACGTAGGTAAAGTTATAGTCTGATTAACATGAAAATCAGAGATGCTGAATGTAAGTTTCTTCATTGTGCGGAATCCAGGCATCAGCATTACGGGAAATGGATAGGGTGAGTCTGGAGGAGGAGGATAGACGACCAGGACTGAGTTCTTGTCAACTTGTGAACCTGAGGAATGCTGCGGCATCAAAATCAAGACAGTTCTGCTGATGGGCTTTTTGTTGTGATTGGGTGATTACAGTTTTGTTGTGAATGTGATCAAGCACTTGCTAAACAAAGAAAGACAGACACACAGGAATAAAAGTGAATAAGGACGAAAAATAAAGTTAGTGATTCATTGACTCATTTTCAGAACTCGCTGTCAGGGAAGCAGAACTCGTCCTCAAACTCTGCAAATTGAGTCGGTAGTACTTCTGGTAACTGAGGAAAACTTCCCTCAGGTAGGTCGGTGTCCTCTTCTTCCTGCGTGCATTCTCGTACTTTGTAATCTGGTGGTATGAAGTGCTGGTTCATCTTTATCATGGTGAGCCGCTCCACATTTGCGGGCAAGAGGCGGGTCCTTTTGGAAGTCACAATGCCACCAGCAGAACTAAAAACACGTTCTGAAGACACGCTTGCGAGTGGGCAAGACAAGTAATTGTTAGCCAGGTTGGTGAGCTCTTGCCATATGTTTCTTTTCCCATGCCAATACGCCAATGGGTCCTCAGTAATATTGACCGCTGTTGAGTCATCAAGGTAGGCCTGCACCATTGAAACAATGTTCTCCCGGATTCCTGTACTTTGCACTTCTGTGTCCTTTCTGGGATAAGCAAACCCTAGCTGACTTAGCCAATCCTCTTCAGACATATCGCCTGGGCCTGGTGCAGATGATACGGTTGCTGGTGTGGTTAACGGCTCAGAGGAAAAGTCACTCACTTCTGCCACAGGCACAGATGCAGAAGTGCTTTTTGGGACGCCTGATGGCCTGCTGATTCACTAGTAGTACTGTCTTCTCCTACAGTTTCCTTCCGCTCTCTTTCAAAACGAATGGCTGACTGAGCTAGCCAACCTTTGTACTCTGTAACATCTGATGTTTCAAAAGGAATTAATACTTTGCCAAACAATGCCTTTTTGTAACGTGGATCCAGAATAGTAGCACAAATGTAGTGCTGTTGTTTCTTGATATTTACAAGCCGTTCATTGCTAACTAGGCGTTGTAATAATCTCTGCGCCAACTCATATGCTTCATTCTTTCTAGCATCCTTTAATTTTGAAGACACCGCCTTGACTTGGTGCTCGACCTTCAGCAACAATGGGGTAGCTTTTCCCAAATTACAGTCCTCCCTGCTGACTTCACGCGTGAAGACCTCAAAAGGACGAAGCATGTCTGTCAGGCTTTTAACTAGCTGCCATTGCTCCACCGCTAGCATAATTTCTGTGGTACCACCACCCAGGTTGTAGACATACTCATTGACTACTGGAAACAGCTCATGCAGACGCTCAAGCATGTAGAAGGTTGAGTTCCAATGTGTTGCCACCTCCTGGATAAGTGCTTTCACTGGCATTCTACGTTCATTTTGCTGGCGCCTCAGCTCCTTCCGGGCCTTAAAAGAAGGGTTGAAATGTGTGCATATTCTTCTGCAGATGGTCAGTATTTTCTCGACTGCAGGTTCTTTTTTCAAGAACTTTTGCACGACCAGGTTCATACAGTGCACCAAACACGGCACTCTGAAATAGTCACCGTCCTCCATGGCCTTAACTACATTGCTGCCATTATCAGTGGCAACATAACCAACCTTGCATTTTCTTGGGGGCAGCCATTGCGAGACCTTTTTGTTAAAGTCATCCAAAATGTTGTCTGCAGTATGACTTTTCTCCATGCCAAACATGGCTAATGTTGCATGTTTACGAGCACCCTTTAAAATCTCGACCAAGTCACCACCTGCATTTATCTGTTTTGCAACCCCTGAAAAAGAGACCCAGTGTGCAGTGATGCACATGTAATCATTGGCTGCGCAACTGGTCCACATGTCTGTTGTCAGGTGTATAGTGTGAACAGCACTCTTCTGCAAAGCTTCCCCAATCAACTCAAGCACCTCTTTATGTAGTGCTGGAACATCACCCCTGGCAAAATAGAACCGGCTAGGAACCTTCCATTTAGGGGCCAGTGTTGCCACGAGTTCAAGAAAACCCACACTTTCGACAAACGAAAAAGGGAGAAGGTCCACCGCTAGCATTTTAGCCAGCTTAGTGTTATACAGGCGCACAATTGGGTGGTTGCGTTGAAATGGCGCATCTGAGGAGAACATGGCTGTAATGGTGCGCTGGACAAATTTACTGGATGATGCTGATGACTTCTTCGACCCAGTTGTGCTCAGTGTTGACATTTTCCGCATTGGTGTGTCTCCCAGACTCTCAGTGTGCCTCCTATGTGTTGCGGAGGGTGTGGTGCTTCCAGGGGTACTGGGTGCAACCGGACAAATGTCTGACGCTTCTACCTCCCCGTCATCTTCAGATGAAACATCTAGTACGGGTATATTTTGGCCACTTGCCCTTTGGGATTGCTTTCCCTCGATGTTTGCTAGGTGCGCATACCATTCGACAGCGTGCCTTCTTTTAAGATGACCTATCTGGCCTCCAGTACCATAGTTGGTACCAATCTTACCACGGCTAACTCTAGTCTTACAAATGGAACAAATGGCTATGTAATCATGCTTTGCATGGACACTAAAAAAGTTCCAAACTGGGGACTGGAAACTTCTGGTTTTGCCGCACAAGGTGATACTGCCAATGCCAGATGAAGCAGTGGTGGATGAGCCTTGCAGACATCTACTGGATTGTGCAATTATTGCAGCAACCCTACTTGAGGGAGTCGAGCTGGATGGAGGTCCCCTGTGGGGAGAAAATATGGGAGCTGTAGGTTTTGTTGAACTTATTGTACTACTTGACTGCGTTGGTGGTGCTACCAGTGCCACGTCGCCAGGGTCACGCTCAGCATGACGTCGGGATAGGGTATAAATGTCTGTCTGTTGCATGGCTGGTGTGGCTGGAATGACGTGTGTGATGACTAGGTCATTGCTGTCATCCTGTTCATCAACATCAGAATGCACCACTTCATCAAGTCCGACGTTCGGATCCATAAGTATGAGCTTTCCGGGGCCCTTCCTTTTAACATTTGATACCTTTCTCAGCTCATGGTGTGCCTCCCTCTCAGACGTCGGAGATGGTTGCCAATCTAGATCCAGATCATCTGATGGAGCGGGGCTTGAAGAGGAACTTCTACACACCCTCCTTGATCTTTTCCTTGCTGGGGAGCTGGGAGCAAATGAATCATCAGGAGGAGTGGCTTAGTCTTCCTGACATGACACCCCGGCTCCAAAATCAATTTCCTCCTGTGCCCCTACTTCTGGAAGAACAACCATTGTGGGCACTTGCACCGCTCCATGCGCCGCTACATGGGCCTCTTCACTGACCTCTACTTGCAATTCTCCATGGACCTCTCCTTCTCGGCCTTCTCCTTCTCGGCCTTCTCCTTCTCGGCCTTCTCCTTCTCGGCCTTCTCCTTCTCGGCCAGCTCCTTCTCGGCCTTCTCCTTCTCGGCCAGCTCCTTCTCGGCCAGCTCCTTCTCGGCCTTCTCCTTCTCGGCCAGCTCCTTCTCGGCCAGCTCCTTCTCGGCCAGCTCCTTCTCGGCCAGCTCCTTCTCGGCCAGCTCCTTCTCGGACAGCTCCTTCTCGGACAGCTCCTTCTCGGACAGCTCCTTCTCGGACAGCTCCTTGCGCATGTACTTGTGCTTGTACTAGTAGCCCATGCGGCTTTGGTTGTTGAATAGTACTTGTGAGATGAGTTACAACCTGTGTTGATTGTGTGCTGCTACTTTCTTGCGATGAGCCAACATTACTGGTGTTTGGTGATTGAACCACTAAACAGGCTACCTGTGCAGCACTCATGGTGGATTTTTGTTTTTTCCACAAAAATTTAGTGGTCGAGGCACCAGTCTCCTTGGTAAGTGGTGCCACTTGCTTCTTCTTCTCCTTAGTAGAGACATCTTTCTTGCAAGAGTAGCTACGGGCACCTCTTTTTGGAGCCATCTTCTTCAGATGTCGGAACAGCAGGCCGCAGCAGGACTTCTTCCTGGCACTGATGCTCAACGATGATGCAGAGTTCTTGACTTTGTGCACCTAAAAGCAAACGAAGACAGAGGAACATCAGTTAAATATATGTTGCATATGTAGCGCTTCAATTAATAGTTTGCAAGTAGGCATTTATGAATACACACGTGCACACCACAATATGGAAATATCAAAAATAAGAATTGCTAAATTTTTGGGAAACTGGAATTTAACATTGATCCAAGAGAGCCCACAGAGAGGCATGTAGTTAGTTTCATGTACCACTGACTCAACCTGGGCACAAGGGGTGAAAGCAAGGCAAAATGGGTGCAACCCTATGGCACAAAGCTCACTGCCTGCCTTCAAAATGGCCGCTTGACCCCCATCCACATGGCCAGGACCATGCCTCAAAATGGCCCCCACCAACATAGCCAGCCCCCAACCCCTACTCCAAAAAGTCAAAAAACACAACACAAATCACCACAATCCAATGCCATCCATCAAGATTTAGAAGGTTTATGCTGCCTGCTGGTGGTTTTCTGGTGCAGATTTGCAATTTTTGCAATTTTGCGAGTGCGAGATTGTTGCTTCACGACGCGAATGTGGCGAAAAACCCGCAACATCCGCGAACAGACCGATTCTGGGCCCCCTGGGCATAATGGATGAAATCAGAGCACACTGGGTGCAGGCCTATGGCACAAAGCACACAACCTGGCTTCAAAATGGCCCCTAGACCCCCAACCACACGGGACCAGGCAATAAAATGGCCCCCACCCACATAGCAAGCCCCCAACACCACCCCAAAAAGTCGTAAAACACACAAAAATCACCACAATCCAATGCCATCCATGCCCTGGGCAGAATCATGTTAAAATTCAACAAAACAGTTTCATGCACCCATAACTAAGCCTGGTCCAACTGGATACTGTGGCTAGCCAGTAGCCACTATATAATATTTTACTTAATGTTTTGAAAAAAAGTTCCAAAATTGTAGCTAATGCCCCAAACAAACATCAACTTATCTATCAACTTACTTGTGAAATCAAATTTCTAATCCAAAAGTAATCCAAAGAAAGTCAAAAAGGCCTCAAATCCAAATATCCAGCAGCATCCACAATAAGTAATCCTTCCCAGTCAAGATCAAATTCAAAATGGACAAAGCAATGGGAGGAGCTTGCTGGACAGGAACAGGAAGAACTTGGTGACTGGGGCACTTCCTTCACCCCCCCCCCCCCCCCCCCCCACAAAATGGACTCCTTGTAATTAATTATGGTGCCTGCTGGTGGTTTTTTTTTTTTTTTTTAATTCTTTATTTCGGCTAAAATGCCATAAAAGACAGTTTATACATTACATTGCATTTCATTAAAAGTTATTAAAACATGTTATCACTAAGGTACAAAGACACAATACATAAAAAAGTACAATACAGTACAGTACAATACAAGTTGGAGGATAAATTGGGCGGAAACATACGTTCTTAGAACATGGGATAGACCATCATGTCATTCCCAAGCAATCAGATCAGTTACAATTGTAGCCCTATTTTTTTCCTTTGATAAAAGATAGAAAGTAAAAATCTACTAACACTGAATATTATGTTCTGTGATGTATTTGTGGTTAGGATTCTCAGAGCCTGCGAGCATGACCTCAAACCTAAAAGTAGGCATATTGGTTTAATCCACTTCTTCCTGGCCTGTAGATAGAAGGGACAAAAGAATAGAATATGCTGTTCATTTTCGGTCTGGTTGAGGTCACACATAGGACAAGTTTCATTCAATACTACAGCTTCTGATTCACGATTCCTAGCCCATCTTGCCAACGTCGTTTTAATTAATAACTGCTGGTGGTTTTTAATTCATGTACAGAATTGTAATTTTTGCAATTTCGCGAGTGCGAGATTGTTGCTGCGCGGGACGCAAGCAGTGCGAAAACAAGCAAAAAATCCGCAGCTCGCGAACTTGCAGATTTTCGGTAAATCCGCGGGAGTTCTAGGCCCCCTGGGCATAATGAATGAAATCAGAGCAGACTGGGTGGGCCTATGGCACAAAGCACACTGCCTGACTTCAAAATGGCCGCTTGACCCCATCCACATGGCCAGGACCTGCAGGACCATGCCTCAAAATGGCCCCCCACCAACATAGCCAGCCCCCAACACCACCCCAAAAAGTCAAAAAACACACACAAAAATCACCACAAACAAACAACATCAACTTATCAACTTACTTGTGAAATCAAATTTCGAATCTAAAAGTAATCCAAAAGGCCTCAAATCCAAATATCCAGCAGCATCCACAAAAAGTAATCCTTCCCAGTCAAGATCGAATTCAAAGTGGCCAGGAAATGGACTAAGCAATGGGAGGAGCTTGCTGGACAGGAACAGGAAGTTGGAGACTGGGGCACTTCCTTCACCCCACCCCAATGGGAGGAGCTTGCTGGACAGGAACAGGAAGTTGGAGACTGGGGCACTTCCTTCACCCCTCCCCAATTGTAATTTTTGTAATTTCGCGAGTGCGAGATTGTTGCTGCCCGCGCTGCGGGCCGCGAGCAGTGCGAACACAAGCAAAAAATCCGCAACGCGCAGATTTGCGGATTTTCGGTAAATCCGCAAGAGTTCGCGGATTGCGGATTTACCGAAAATCCGCAAAATCCGCGAGCGGAACAGATTTTACGCCCACGCTTACTTTATTGCAGACCTTCATCTGCCATTTTATCAGCACTTACAAGGATGATATTTTTAATCAACTCTAGCAGGCGCCATCTATCATTGGCACATCCAACAGAGTGCACACTTTTTTGAAACCATATTACTCATCTACAATTCTTTTCGGGCGGTATCTAGCACCCATGTTTCACTGTTCTCTAGAATTCTCCAGTGGTTCTCCAGAAGAAGGTGTGTGTAACGCCGAAACGCGCATAGAGATTACCTGTTATCCACTGGGTTGTTGTCTAGTTTTTTGATTTAGTTTTTTGATTTCGTTTTATTTTTGCCGTGTATGTCCATTCTTTGATGCTTTGTATTGTAACAGACATCATTGCCATTCATTGTATTCTTACTACCTTTTAAGGCTTTGAAATTTGCATGATTATATGTTTTTTTACAAAATAAATGAACAAAAGAAATTGTTTTAAATTACTTTGCCATTCTTTGTTCAGTACACGGTTAGATCGATCCAATGGGTGTTGATGTACCTGACAATTTTTAGGACCCTCAAGTTGCCTAGGAACCGTTATATTTGAAATCTTGACTGGGGAGCCCCCCAGAGGCCGAAGCACGGTCAGAGGACGAAGACTGAGTCCCTCCATGCCCAGACCCTCCTGGGTCTCCTTGCCTTGGAGACAAATCTTCTCTCTTTCCCTAAGGGTACTCCTGGCAACGGATTGACAAATCTCACAGTCTTTAGGGACATGAGAGGAAGGGAGACAGAGGATACACACTCTGTGAGCGTTTGATTTTGCCTTCTTCCTGGCACACTCAGGGCACTTGTCAAACAAGGCAGGCAAATTCGACAGAAGAGTGGGCAAAACTGGCCAAAAAACCCCAAGCAAATGGAAGAAGCAGTCAGACGTTGAGTGAAACACTCTGAACACTTGAAAAGTGCCTAAAAATTGAAAAAACACCCAAAAAGGGAGAGCTTAATGCTCCAGGGTCCTGCTAGCAGGAGCCGGAAAAAAGAACTGAAAGTAAAATGACTTTGCTGTGCATCATGGGATACCAAGGGTCTCTGGAGAGTTCCTTACAGGCAAGGTATCCCTTTTCCAGACACATAATGGCAGCCTATAGTGGCTTGTAGAATTTCAACACCCTTCTGACATCCAGGGAATGTAGAGACCTTTCCGCTGGAGTGGAAGGATTTTGGAAAAACGTAGGCAAGTTATAGTCAAATAAAATCAATAAATCTTTATTTCGATACGTTAAGTATCGTAAAAGATGCATAAAATACATTACAAATACATTACAATTTCAAGTGTACAATAAATAAATCACAATGACACATAACGGGGCCAATAGTTTATGGGCGGTTCATTTCATGTACGTCCTAGACACCGTTTCTGGGGGCAGATAGTCACGTTAAAACATTTAAAGAATTAAAAGATAAAAAGTACAAGCTAAAAAGATACAAAGCTAAAAAGGCAAACATATTAAAACTTATTTAAAAAATCTGGGGATCAAACATTGAGACAGTTGATATATCATGTATAAATGTTAATAATATTCTACTTCATAAGTATCTAACAATATTACATAGAGGATTGCACCTGATATATAGATTCTGCGACATTAGAGGTTCAGACCCAATTTCAATCTCATAAAATTAACAGTAAGGAGGAATCTGCTAACACCAAAAACCACCACCTGACTTGTATTAGTTTTTAGAATTCTTCCAGCCTCTTTGTAGGACCTAGAACCTATGTTATGACAAAGCGGTAATATCCACCTTTTCCTTGGTATTGCATAAGTTGGACAGAAAAGCAAAATATGTAAATCACCTTCCTTAGTCTGGTTTGCACACAAGGTATATAAATTACTACTACTCTTGGACCACCTCAGTTCACATGCTTTTGTCCTGAGCGTACCATATCTGAATTTCATATAGATTGACTTTGCTAGCGGTGGGTGAATCTCATCCAAAAAAGGTTTGAAGGACGCTATGGGGCAGATTTATGAAGAGTGACGCAACCCTGCAGCAACGCAGAGATGCGCCAAAAGTCTTGCGTCGCCGCTGCGATGATGCAAGTCAATGCTGAAGCGCCAAATCAATGAGGTGACGGAGCGTGTCCCAACCTGGCAATCTGCGTCTGACAAACTGACATAGGTGCCGCAAAACTGCCGCAAGTCAGCCTGACGCAACGTGCGGAAAAGTCACGTAAGGTCGTTTGCGACACGTAACGCCATTGCGGCGCCGGCGCAACACTGTAAACTGCAGGAAGCGTGAAAAGGTTGCAGGATAAGTGACGCAAATTTCGATTGCGATAGCTGTGGACCACAGAAGACAAACACAAATGGAAGAAGCACATACCAGCAGCCAGGACCCCCAGGCAAATGCTGCTAGCAGAAGCCCAGATGTACAGGCTGAGGCTAAACTGAAACGGAAGTCAAACTTCAGCCATGAGGAAAATGAAATCCTGGTGGCAGAGGTCACCAAGTACCAGCATCAGCTGTTTGTAAATTCAAAGCTGCCGCATGGGAAAAAAGAGGCAATAATGAGGCAAATTGTAATGAAAATAAACAGTGTGGTCCACGCCAATAGGACTGTCCTTGACTGCAAAAAAAGGTGGCATGATTGCAAGCGCCGCACAAAAGAAAAACTTGTGGCAGACCGCAAGGCAGCCCTTGGAACTGGAGGAGGCAGCCCAGCAGACCAGGAGGACCTGGATGAACTAGAGGAACAGGTGGCACAAGTCATACCAGAAGAAATAGTAATAGGAATCTCCGGTCAGGACAGTGCCGTCAGAGAAACTGCAGAGCACACAATAGGTAAGTACAAATAAGTGCGCATATCCCTGTGATGGGTGATGGTGGTCATTGCAGCTATAAATATTCTCTGTGCCACAATAGTCCTTGTATTTGTCCACAATGACAATGACTATAATAGTAAGTCACACACATATTTATATCTAGATTTCTAAATGACACAAAATCAATCTGATGTCCATATCTGCTGGAGCACCCAAAATGGCCTTCATGTATGTAGGCCCTTGCACCACCACAATTATACTGTTGTGGAAGTACAAACTGAAGAGCTGATGGTGCAACGACCACTTAAAACATGTGCACAGGACCATCCATATGCCCATGTGCATTACCTACAGACCAAAACTCAAAACTGGATGTCTGGATGTCATGCGTGACGTTGCCAAGAAGGTGCAAGTGGTGCCACATACTGTCTGCCTGTCCTTGTGGCGTGGCAGGACATGTGCAGCGGGGTCATCTATGTAAGTGTAGGCGAAGTGATGTGGACAAGGCGTGGACTCCATGACAACTCATTAGCTGTCCAGTATACATTGGTGAAGTGGATACATTATGGTGGTGGTGTTTTGTGGGCATGGTGAATCCGTGACAGTCACCATGAAGGCTGGATGACGTAAATGGGGGTGGGGGTGTGCTGTTGGATGTGGCTACTGTGTAGGATAAGTGCCTGTGATGTGGCTTTGTGTTCACAAGAGCACTCTCATTTAAATGTGACAAATATCACCAAGGAGGTAATGGTGTCCTCTACATAGTGGTGTCTCATGTTGAATTTGAGTACCAAGGTCATGATGTACTCATTGAGTTGGGGTTGTGTAAGCCTGGTGTGCAATGGTGGCTACAATTGTATGAGAATATGCGTCCTGCTTGCCCATGGGGGCCTGAAAAGAAATGCAGCAAAGTGGATGTTGGCCTGCCTGGCCTGTCTATGTAAGTTGTGCAGTAGCATGGTCACTGATGGGTCATTCAATTGCATGATTAGACAGTGTCCTCCTACCCTGTTGGTTATGGCAATTACTCACCCTTAATGTGGGCTGTGTGGGAAATTATGTAGCTGTCACTGAGGGTGATGGTGAACATAGATCCGCAACAAATGTATGTGTCTGTGAAGTAGGTGACAAATGAAGACTGAACAGCAATGTAGTGTCACGTTTCTGTGGTGTGCATGTGTAGTGCTTGCACATTGTGGAGGATGGACTTTAGCAGGTTGTGTGCAGTGTACTTCTGCTGGGTGGCGCAAGGCACTATTGCCCTGATGTGGAAGCGTTTCTTCCCTGACATTAGACTTGTGCGTGGTGCAAGATAAGCATACAGTCTTGCAAGATGGCTACGTAGTGTTTGTGCACACGGTGGATGTCCTGTATGTATGTGTTGCAGCAGAGGAGTGTGGAAGAGTCATGGTCTTGACTGATAAGTGTGTTCTTGTGGCAAATGGCTCTATATGCTCCCAATCATGGTTCTGGACGTCATGCCACATGTACACAACAACACAGGTATCACATTTAAATGTCAATTACAAGTAACCACAGGCACTTATTTGCTATCACATTGTATGTGGTATGAATGCATTGTGATGCAACTAGTGCAGTTACAGGAGTTCATGCTTCGGTAATGTGTTCACCTGTGACATAGCAAAGTAAGTGATTTCCATTGTCAACAAATATTAGATTGGCTGTCCTGTTCATAAATAATGTACATTAGTCTTATTATTTGTTTTAAGTTTAAAAAAAAAACAGGATTCCCTTAGGGAAGTATCTTTGAAACTACAGTGTCTTATGGTCTCAAATGTAATAATTTTCTGTAATTTTAAGTTTTTAAAAATCACAAAAGTGTGTGTCAATGTAGATAAATAAGCCATTTTCATATTTTCTCACCTGCAAAATATTAAAATAGGGTGTCTTCTGATGCAAAATGTCTAAATAGGGTCTCGTCTGGGCCAAATTATGATATTAGGTTTTTTTGGTGGGATACATATAAAATCAGAGTCCCTTTTGTTGTGATATCTATCGTCAATTTTACATGCCCGTACGCCACATTTGCGCCGCTGTTGTGTCACTTTTGTGCCCCAAGCTTTGCTGGAGCTGCGTGGCGCTTGCAACGTGAGTCTAACAATGTGGCTCCTTCACACCAGCAGATGCGTCACATAGCTGTCTAGTCTTGCACCATGGTGTGCTGCAATGTTGGGGAAATATGTCTTGGCTTGACGCACAATAACTGCTGCATCCCTGCTGATATGCAGGGATGCGCCAGTTAAAGTCGATTGACCCGCTCGTGTCCTTCATGAGGAGTCATATGAATCTCATGTAAGTGTGGTTGTAATGTGTCATAAATGTTCCTTTTAGTGTTGGACATTTGATGATGGGAATGTAATGCACAATGCTATCCTACCCAGCTCTCACTACACTCTTGTAATAAGAGACCTAGTGGTAAGCATCATATGGAAAAGCTATGGCAATGCAATGGTATGTCGGACAACAAACTGTAACATAATATTAGGCATAACTGGTCTTCCTGCTGCGCTTGCATGCACACCTTCTGCAAGTGAGAAATGATGTAGGTGCACTGGACAGATGGCTGGAGGATAAATCCTGGAAATATACTGTAAGGGGCAGGGTTGTCTGGAGTATGTGTCTGAGATGGTTTGACATCACATTACAGATTTTGAACATTAAACAAGGTCTGGAAAAGCGACATGTGTACACCTTTGACTATGAGTCTGGTTCAACGGATAGTAAGCAGCCAGGCTCCCTCACCCAAGTGACTCGAAGCCTACAATGTGGTGTTGCAATTGTCATGCACGCAGGGCATTGTGTTCTTGTAGAGGCCTGATGGGTGGCCAATGACTCCATACATGGCACAGTGCTGGCTGCATTGTGAACATGGAACTGCACCGGACTGTTTTGGCCGGACTGAGAGCACAAAGAAATAGACATTGTACACTTAAGTAGGCATATCACTGATGTCTGGCCCACATCTAAAGTACAGCAGGTCCAATGACCATCCTACAAAAATACATAAAATTGCACCACCACATACAACAATCACCATCATGGAGTTTGTTTCAACGTCTACCAAATTTATTAATTTATGGTCCAAATTGTGCTGCAAAATCAAATATTAACACCTGTGCAACACATTTCCATGGGCATCCTCCACTACACATCACCCCTTCCACTTAAATGGACATCCACACAGTGGTGCGATGTGATGCATACTCACAAAGTTGGTTAATCTGCCAGCATGAGACACAGCTAGGTGTAATGAAAGAGTCTTGGGTACAGCATTCCCTGCCAAGACAGCTTGGCAATTACATGAAGGAGATGCAACATGCATCCCTAATGTGTGTAGTTTGAGTGCCAGTGCAACTTGAGTGCTAACCATCTCAGGGACAACACCCTCCACAGCGTATGCCAGTGTCCCACCCTGTTGGACAGGATGCTGATATGCGTAGGCCAACATTGCGAATTAGTTTGGTGTAGTACAATGATGTACTGTTGCAGCATGGTATGCAATGTGTTTATCCGTAGGTATGCACTCCATACAACACGTAACATCCACAAAAACAACACCATGTTTGGGTGTACATCAATGCCTCACAGCACATCCCACCAACAACACTGCACCACAGCATCCCATGTTGGATTACAAATGGCAGACCAGCTTTGCCACCCCGAGTTGTGAAATAGTCAGTGCCTTCAATGTTTGGTATGCCATTGTGTAGTAAGAGTGTAGAATGATATGACATGCACACTGGTATTGCTCATCAAAGAGCATGCACTCAGTAGTGTAGACCAGATATCTGCCTATGACCTTGGTGTCTGTATGGGCATGGCATTTGGGGGATCCGTGGTAACTGTTGTTCGGTGAGGTCTTGGGGCCTGGGTAGTCCATTCAGCACAATAACCAATGCCAGTTACCTTGTCATCATTGTAGGTTGACTCATACAATCATTCACAAAGTGGGTTTGACGTAAGAGATTGTGTTGTATAATGTCATACAATTTGTTGCAAATGTGTATTGTACTCAGTCATTGCTTGACTGCAATGTAATGACCAATGTGTACAGAGCAGTGTGTCTGTCAGTCTCAATGGCAGACAACTGTAAATCCTGTCTTGGCAGAAAATAATCTGACAACGTCTCAAACAGTGTGTCCTTTGCCGGTAATAGGCTGGCTCACAACAAACATCAGATAAATAGGGTGTGTGATACTTTGAGTGAGTACCTGTACCCATGGGCCGTAATGTTCACAATTTTTACAATGTTACAGCTCAATTTTTTATTTTGAAAGGAGCCGAACACCCTGTAATCACACACCAAATTACAATTGCAGCGTTGGACAATGAGTGCTCACGTCATGGCTCTGATTAAACATATCTACAAATAAACCTGCCAACACTACTAACAGATTTGCGCATTTTTTCACAATGGATGCTGCATCAACTGCACAACAACTGGATGACAACAATGTATTGGATGATATGGATGACAATCCTCCCACCATTGACACTGACACACTCGAGGTGGAAAGAACCACAATACGGTCCCCCAAACCCCCTCACCCCCTCCACAGTGTGACAACAATGTGTTTGCTGCTGAAGTCGAAACTCTAACAACACCACCACCTGTACCGTCCTCAACAAACATGATTAATGAGTGGCAGAACACACAATGTGAGTTCCAAAGAACTGCTGTAAGTGTACAGCGGGAACTCCTCAGTGAGGTACATGTGGCATTGCCAAGTATCGCTGCCATCCTGCGATCCATACTACAAAGTATCAATCCAGATTTGGCAAACATTGGCACTGAGGAAGCCACCTCCACACAAACACCAGGATTATCACAATCTCTGGGAAACATTTCCAATATCATGAGTGAGAGGCATGTCCAAATGCCACCACAAAATGCCACCAGGGATATAGCCCAGCACCTGCAAGATATTGTGAACCAAATGAGAGACATGCAGCAACGTCAAGACCTCTTCCTGTCATCCATGACAGCTTTCATGCAGACTTGCTGACGGTCATCAAAAACCAGCAAATGATGCTGAATGAACAAAGGGATAATGTAACCTCGAGGGAACATGTGTACCCTCAAACATCCTCTGGCATTGCTGGTGGTAGCAGTAGCACAACATGACCTGCAGTTACTCAACAAAGTGAAGACTCTGAGGATGAGTTTGCTATAAAAATACAAAGGAAGAGTGGTCAGTAAATTACAATTTCACACAGGTGTCCCTGGACAACACACTAAACATTTCACAGGGGAGAACAATGTCTGACATCCAACACCTGTCTCCAAAAAAGTATCACACAACAAATTTGTTAGCATGAAACACTCAACCAATACACATTCTGAAATTAAGAATGTATAATTCACAATGATATTCCTGAAATAAAATATCGTTGGATTAACACAAACTTGTGAACAAGTTCTTCATCACCACCTGTGTGTCTATAACAATGTACAATTGTGTCATGTGTGTAACATTCAATGATAGGACTGTGTACACTGTCTGCTGAGAAATGTAGACACACGTGGAAGAGAGGCGAAAACTTGCTAAAGGTTGGTCAGTTTGAAAAGAATCTTGTAATGTTAAACTTTATGGTGACATATGTAGACATAAATAGCAGTTTCTTAGAAATCTACAGCAGGGCATCGCAAAAACTCCTTTGCAAACACATTAATTGGCCCATATACAAGTGCATGTTGCATTCCTGTACTCTACCCTGTGCTTCTGCTACAACATGGGTCATGCGCCTGTGTAGGCACCATAGTGGCATTAGTCATGGTAGCCTGAGTAATGAACAAGTTACTTACCTTCGGTAACGATATATCTGTAAGAAACATTAGTAAGTATTAGATTCCTTACCTTAGAATATCCCCAGGCGTCAGTCTGGATCCGGAAACTTTTGCGTAGCAGTACCCCTGCGCGTCGGTAGGCGTCGTCTGCAGGCGTCCCCTGCGGCTCCGCGCCCGTCGTCGGCGTCGTGCGCCGTGATGACGTCGCTGGAGTATATAGACGCCGCCTCCGCGCGCTGACGTCAGTTCTTTGTACACAGCTTTTCCGCACCAGAACACGCAGAGCCGTGTGAGAACCAACACTGGTGCCATTTTGAAACAAGGGCCCTGAAAGGGATGTCCTTAACCCTAGGTATCAGTTCGCAGAACGGAGAGGATGGGGGGGTTGGGTAAGAGATCTAATACTAACTAATGTTTCTTACAGATATATCGTTACCAAAGGTAAGTAACTTGTTCATCTGAAAGAAACACGTTAGTATTAGATTCCTTACCTTAGAATAGATACCCCAGCAATACCAACCCCGGTGGTGGGTCTGCGAACCAATACATTCCTACACCAGAAAGTCCTGGAGGACAGAACGGCCAAAGAAGCCATCCCTCCGGACTTGACTGTCCAGGCAGTAGTGCCTTGCAAAGGTGTGCAGCGAGGCCCACGTGGCCGCCTGGCAAATGTCCTGCAAGGGGACTCCCCGGCCCAAGGCAGTAGTAGCCGCCGTGGCCCGAGTGGAATGGGCCCTCAGCCCAACAGGACGCTCCTTCCGAGCCAAAGAGTAGCACGCTTTGATGCATAGAACGACCCACCGAGAGATGGTCCGTTTATGTACCGCCCGTCCCTTCTTCGCACCCACTTAGCCAACAAACAGTTGGTCATCCACCCGGAACTGGCGTGTGCGATCCATATAAAATGAAAGCGCACGTTTTGGGTCCAGACGATGGAGCCGCTCTTCATCCTTTGAAGGATGCGGAGGCGGGAAGAAGGATTATTATTATTATTATTATTATTATTATTATTATTATTATTAAATTACACTTGTATAGCGCTATCTACCCGGAGGCCTCGTAGCGCTCATGACTTACTCTTTATTATCGCGTGCGCAGGGCAGATCAGTGTGCTTTTGCATACAGGTGTGTTTTAAGGATTTTCCTAAAAGCGAGATGGTTAGTGATTTCCCGAAGAGATAGGGGGAGGGCGTTCCAGAGCCTGGCCGCGTTATGTGAAAAAGAGCGACCACCCCATCGAGCCTTCTTGACTCTGACGGAGGTGGCCAGCTGAAGGGAGCCAGAACGGAGAGAACGCCCAGGCACGTAGGGGGTGGCCAAAGTCTGCAGGATTGCGGGACCAGTGTGATGGAAGGCCTTGTGTAAAATACACATAGATTTGAATTGCACTCTCGCCGCAATAGGGAGCCAATGGAGTTCTCTTAAGGCATCCCTGGCTGACTGTCGGCGAGGAAGATTGTAAAGGAGGCGGGCCGCACTGTTTTGGGTGACTTGGAGCTTTTGGATGACAAAGGAGGGGGCTCCCAAAAAAAGAGAGTTCCCATAGTCCAGGCGCGACAGTATCAGGGCCTGGACAAGAATCCTCCTGGCCTGAAAAGGAAGCAGAGGGAGCACCTTCCGCAGCATCCTCATCAACCCAAAACAGGTGGCTGCAATCTTAGTGGCTTGTACTGAGAAATTCAAGGCTGGGTCGAGCCAGATCCCCAGGCTCTTTATCTGGGGCTTGGGAGTCGGGGGCTCACCCAGACATGGTGGCCAGATGGATGTAAAAACAGAGGGGGGAGAATTCCCCAACAGAATGACATCTGTTTTCTCTCCATTGAGTTTTAAACAGGAGGAATGCATCCATCTGGCGACCGCATCTAGACAGGGACCTAAGGTGTGGGACGAACCCTCCGCGTGGTCTAAAGAGACCACCAGTTGGGTATCGTCCGCGTAGGTGACAATACGCACACCGAAGGGTTGGACTATCCTGTCTAGAGGCTCCATATAAACATTAAACAGGGTGGGGCTCAGGGAGGAGCCCTGAGGAACCCCACACCTGAGAGAATGTTTAGATGATACTGCCTCACCCTCAAAGACCTGGAAGAACCGGTCGGTCAAGAAAGACGTCAGCCATTCCAGGGCCGCGCCCGACACGCCCATGTCCGTTAGTCGTTGCAACAACGTGACATGGTTCACCGTGTCGAACGCGGCACTCAGGTCCAATAAAATAATGGCGACTTTCCCACCCCGGTCCAGCACAGCTCTTGCTTCTTCCGTAACCGCTAGGAGCGCAGTTTCTGTCCCATGTCGCGGACGGAACCCTGTCTGAGAGGCACGCAGGAGACTGTTTGACTCCAGATAGTTCGTTAGGATGTTGTTTACGTGCCTCTCAAGCAGTTTGCTCAACCAGGGGAGCAAAGAGATGGGACGGTAGTTTGCTAAATTACTTTGGTCAAGATTGGGCTTTTTTAGCAGCGCTCTAACCATTGCGCACTTCCATGGCGGGGGAACGGAGTTGGAGGAGATGGAGGTGTTAAGGACATCCAGTATAGTAGGGCGGATCATATCCATCGCCAGTTTGAGAGTGTTTGGGGGTGCTGGATCATTGGGAGAGCCAGAGGTGACTTTAACAGTCAGTTTATCCAGTGCTGGGGCGTCCAAGGGAGGAATAGTGTCTAGCCTACAAGAAGCCAAGGCATCGAAGGTTGAGGGAGTGGAGGGTTCCAGCTCGTTATTAGAGTCCTCGAATGAGGAGTAGATTGTAAGAATCTTTTGAGAAAAGAAGTTAGCCAGATCATTGCAGCGGTTTTGAGCGCCCTCAATATCGGGGCATTCAACTGGGGGGGAGACAAGGGATTTCACAATTTTAAAAATTTCCCTAGGGGCATTGGCTGCTGCTTGAATTCTACTGTCATAGAAGGAGGTTTGAGCTACTTTTAGCTCCTGTTTGTATAGCCTAATATTGGCTCTATATTCATCCTTCTTAGTTTGGGAATAGTCCTGTCTCCAGGCTCTCTCCAGCTTACGGCAAGCTAATTTCATACTCCTAAGTGCGGAGGTATACCATGGGGCTGGTTTTGGTTTTTTTGTGAGATTATTATTTTGAGCAGGAAGGACCGAATCAAGTGTAGAGGTGATCCAGCCGTCAAAATTGTTAGCTGTTATGTTGGCATGCGTCACCTTCCCCGGAGGGTCTCTGGCCAAAGCAGCTTCCCATGCAGGGAGGGAGAGAGAAGACCATTTCCTAGCTTGGTGTTTGGCAAGACAGTAGGCAGAGGGGAGGGTATTAGTGCGCCAGATGAAAGGTATCACAAAATGATCCGTCCAAGGTAGAGGGATAGGGGGCTCCACTGTGATGTCGTTGATATTACTAAAGACCGTGTCGAGAAGATGGCCTCTATTGTGCGTGACATGGAAACCCTTTTGATAGAGGTCCAATGCTTGAAGATTGGCACGGAGCGAGTTAGCGGCATTGTCGAGAGGATCATCAAAGTGCAGGTTGAGGTCTCCCAACAGGGTAAGATTAGGTGAAGATAAGATGACACTGGCAGCCAACTCGGTGATCTTAGTAATAAAATCAGTGAGGGCGCCGGGAGGACGATAGATGAGAATGCCAGAGAAGGTGGTAGTGGGGGAGAGTTCTAGCGAAAATTGAAGACTTTCGCAGGTCGATGACATGAAAGGGGTGGTACGGCACTTGTAATTGTTCCGATAAACAATAGCCAATCCACCGCCTCTCCCAATTTGGCGGTCCAGTCTCTTAAGAGTGAATCCTGGAGGGATGGCTCCAACAATGGCCGGATCGTTGTCTGCCTGAAGCCAGGTTTCTGTTAGGAAAAGGGCGTGGGGATTAAGCTCCTCAATCAGTAAACGTAATTCGATTTGGTGTTTATTAAAAGACCTACAGTTTAGTAGGAACATTCTCCACTCCTGAACGGAAAATGGGCGTCGGTTGACGCGAATTGAGGGAGTCCAGTTACAGTTTTTACAAATGAAATCAGAGAGGGTAGGCAGAGCCAGGTGATCACAGGCCGGGCTAGTAGCATTACGTAGGGCATGGAGTGTGGAACTGTCATACACCATCATGGGCGCAGCCCCAGCCATAATAGGCTGATCTTACCGCAGGTAGCAGGAAGCGTCTGGACGCGGACTGGCGCAGACTGGCTTCTCTCTGGCGCCTCTCCGGCGCGTCTGCGGCGCTACCGCTGCGCGTCACCGCTGCGCGAATGAGCGAGGGACTAAGTAGGTTAGGCGGAGTGGGAGACTAGCGCGTCAACCCACCAAGTATGGCCGCCTCCAATGGAGCAACCAGGAAGTAGTGCTGCTTGCCTCCCTCCACATCAAACAGCGCTAGAAGCTGCGGTGGACCGGGGAGTGAGCGAGCACAGCACACAGCAAGTAAATCTTTACACTATGCAAAAGTATTTTAAAAACGATCTAAAAGCAATTTTTATGCAGAAATACAGGGACACGCTTGTAGCAGCCTTCCTTGCTGCCAAGCGCTAGCGCGATGGTGAATTCATGAGTCAATTACGAGCGCGCTTCAGGCCAGCCCTTTAGTAATCAGGGCGGAGTGGGAGACTAGCGCGTCAACCCACCAAGTATGGCCGCCTCCAATGGAGCAACCAGGAAGTAGTGCTGCTTGCCTCCCTCCACATCAAACAGCGCTAGAAGCTGCGGTGGACCGGGGAGTGAGCGAGCACAGCACACAGCAAGTAAATCTTTACACTATGCAAAAGTATTTTAAAAACGATCTAAAAGCAATTTTTATGCAGAAATACAGGGACACGCTTGTAGCAGCCTTCCTTGCTGCCAAGCGCTAGCGCGATGGTGAATTCATGAGTCAATTACGAGCGCGCTTCAGGCCAGCCCTTTAGTAATCAGGGCGGAGTGGGAGACTAGCGCGTCAACCCACCAAGTATGGCCGCCTCCAATGGAGCAACCAGGAAGTAGTGCTGCTTGCCTCCCTCCACATCAAACAGCGCTAGAAGCTGCGGTGGACCGGGGAGTGAGCGAGCACAGCACACAGCAAGTAAATCTTTACACTATGCAAAAGTATTTTAAAAACGATCTAAAAGCAATTTTTATGCAGAAATACAGGGACACGCTTGTAGCAGCCTTCCTTGCTGCCAAGCGCTAGCGCGATGGTGAATTCATGAGTCAATTACGAGCGCGCTTCAGGCCAGCCCTTTAGTAATCAGGGCGGAGTGGGAGACTAGCGCGTCAACCCACCAAGTATGGCCGCCTCCAATGGAGCAACCAGGAAGTAGTGCTGCTTGCCTCCCTCCACATCAAACAGCGCTAGAAGCTGCGGTGGACCGGGGAGTGAGCGAGCACAGCACACAGCAAGTAAATCTTTACACTATGCAAAAGTATTTTAAAAACGATCTAAAAGCAATTTTTATGCAGAAATACAGGGACACGCTTGTAGCAGCCTTCCTTGCTGCCAAGCGCTAGCGCGATGGTGAATTCATGAGTCAATTACGAGCGCGCTTCAGGCCAGCCCTTTAGTAATCAGGGCGGAGTGGGAGACTAGCGCGTCAACCCACCAAGTATGGCCGCCTCCAATGGAGCAACCAGGAGGGGAGGGTGATGGACTGCCCGATGTGAAAAACAGAAACTACTTTGGGCAGGAAAGAAGGTCTAGTCCTTAGAACCACCTTGTCAGAATGAATGGACAGGAAAGGAGCCTGAAGCTCACTCACTCTCCTGGCAGAGGTGATGGCAACCAGGAAAGCCGTCTTTAAAGTCAGGAGACGGAGAGGACAAGAATGAAGGGGCTCAAAGGGAGCACACATCAAAAAGGTAAGAACCAGGTTCAAGTCCCACTGAGGCATCACAAACGGAACAGGTGGATACATGTGTGTGATGCCCTTCAGAAATCTAGTTACGATTGGGGACTTGAACAAAGATGGCTGATCAGGAAGCCTTAGAAAGGCTGAAAGGGCCGAAAGGTAGCCCTTGATAGTGCCCAGAGCAGAGCCCTGCTGGGCAAGAGAAAGAAGGAAGAGAAGAACCTCGGAAAGAGGGGCAGAAAGAGGATCCACAGCCTTTGCTGTGCACCATGCCACAAATCTGTTCCACCGACAGGCGTATACCGACTTTGTGGAGGGACGCCTGGCTGCCAGAATTACATCACAGACTTCAGGAGGCAAGTCAAATGGCCTCAACTGCCGCCGCTCAATCTCCAAGCATGGAGGTGGAGACTGGACAGGTTCGGGTGGAGGACCGTCCCCTGCTGCTGCGACAGAAGATCCTCCTGAAGGGGCAGGCGGATCGGGGGACCGACTGACATGCTGAGTAGCTTGGGATACCAGTACCTTCGAGCCCAGTCCGGAGCCACAAGGATAACTTGGGCCCGGTCGCGCCTGATCTTCTTCAGCACTCTGGGCAGAAGTGGTATAGGCGGAAAGGCGTATAACAGACCGCAACTCCACTCGCGCCGAAAGGCGTCGTTGTGCGAGTGCCGTCTTGGAAACTCCAACGCGCAGAACTGATGACATTGCGCGTTCTCTTCTGTGGCGAATAGATCTAACCAAGGCTCTCCCCATTGCAGAAAGAGGCCTCGCGCCACGTCCGAGTTCAGACGCCATTCGTGATCCATCGAGCACCGACGGCTGAGTTCGTCCGCCCTGGCGTTCAGAGAACCTGCCAGGTGTTGAACCGTCAAAGTCACGCCCTGACGTTCCAGCCACTGCCAGAGGCGCAGAGCCTCCTGGCAAAGGGTCCACGACCCCACCCCGCCCTGTTTGTTGCAGTACCACATGGCGGTGGTGTTGTCCGTGAACACCTGCACCACACTACCGTTGACAAATGGGAGGAATGCCTTCAGTGCTAGACGAATCGCCCGTAGCTCCAACAGGTTGATATGAAGCCGGGACTCCGCCGGAGACCAGATGCCTCTGATCTCCGCCTCTCCCAAGTGGCCTCCCCAGCCCAGGAGGGACGCGTCCGTCACGACAACGTGCTCCGGTTGGGGAAGGGAGAGGGATCTGCCTCTGACCCAATCGCGGTCCGTAAGCCACCACTGCAGTTGTCTCGCAGTGCCCTCCGAGATCAAGATGTGGTCGGACAAGTTGCCCTGATGCTGGGCCCACTGAAACTTCAGGTCCCACTGCAGAGCCCGCATCCGCCACCGGGCGTGATGCACCAGAAGGATGCAGGAAGCCATCAGCCCCAGCAGCCGCAGCGTCAACCTGACCGAAACCCGGGATAGCGGCTGAAAGAGGGGAATCAAAGCCTGTATATCCCGGACCCGCCGTTCCGGAGGATAAACCCGAAACTGCGCCGAGTCCAGAACCGCTCCGATGAAAAGGAGCTTTTGAGAGGGACACAGGGGTGATTTCGGCACATTGATGGAGAACCCCAGGTCGTGCAAGAGGTCTGCCGTCATCTGAAGGTGGTGGACGACTGTCTGGGGCGAGCCCGCCTTCAACAACCAGTCGTCTAGGTAGGGGAAGACTGAAACCCCTAACCTGCGCAGATGGGCTGCGACCACCGCCAACACCTTTGTGAACACCCGTGGGGCGCTGGTAAGGCCCAAGGGGAGCACGATAAACTGAAAGTGCTCCTGGCCTACCGTGAACCGCAGGTAACGCCGGTGGGCCGGCAGGACGGGGATGTGAAAATACGCATCCTGCAAGTCCAACGCTACCATCCAGTCTTGCGGGTCTAAAGCAGCCAAGACCTGAGCTAAAGTCAACATCTTGAACTTCTCCTTCCGGAGGAAGCCGTTGGCGTTCCGTAGATCCAAGATAGGACGTAGGTCCCCTTTGTCCTTCTTGGGCACCAGAAAGTAGTGGGAATAGCAACCACGCCCTACTTCTGGCCCAGGAACGCGCTCGATGGCCCCCTTGGCCAAGAGGGTCGTAACTTCCTCCTACAGAAGTGTCAAGTGGTCCCCCGACACACGGTGGTTCTGCGGTGGCATGGCTGGAGGAGTGGTCTCGAAGGGGAGGAGTAGCCCCTTCGGACGAGTTGCAGCACCCACCTGTCCGATGTGATTGTGCGCCAGTGGGCGTGGTGATGGCGAACCCTGCCACCCACTGGCGTCACATGGGCCTGAAAGCACGGACTAGGAGGATTTGGTGGCAGATGCTGCGGGGGGAGGTGTGGCCTGACCCCGCCGTTGACCCCGACCGCCTCCACGGCGGTTTCCACGGCCGCCACCGCGTTGAAAAGATTGTTGCGGCGCGTGGCTGGCAGCACGTGTGGGGACGCCCCTTCCTTGGCCACGAAAGGAGCGAAACGAACCCGTTTGCTGGCGCTGGGTCGAGAGACCCAAGGACTTGGCCGTGACCCTGGAGTCCTTGAAGCGTTCCAGCGCGTGGTCCGCCTTGTCACCAAACAGGCGACAGCCATCAAACGGCATGTTTGGCGGATCTCAGCCAGGCGTGGCGACGAATCGCCACCGTCGTGGACATAGCTCTGCCCAGCGAGTCGGTCGTATCAAGACCACACCGTATGGAATATTTTGCTGCATCTCGGCCCTCAGCCACAGCCTTGCCGAGCTTCGCCCGCACCTCCATGGGGCATTCTGGCAGCAGTTCCGCGACCGTATCCCACACAGAGTGGGTGTAGCGGCCCAGAAGCAAGCGGTGTTGCAAGACCGCAGTCCCAAACTCAGGGACGAGAAGACCTTCTTGCCATACTGGTCATACCTCTTAGATTCCCGGTCGGGCGGGGCCAACGGGAATGCGGTCTGGGAAGTTGAGGCCTGGATCACCAGACTCTCAGGGGTGGGATGGGTGGACAGGAACTTGGGGTCGTCCGGACACGGACGGTGGCGTCTGGCCACGTTCCGATCAACAGGTGAACCTGAAGAGGGCCTGGACCACGTGCCCAACAGAACGTCCGACAAGGCTTCGTTAAACGGCAGCAGTGGCTCCTGTGGGCATGACTGCGGTTTGAAGACCTCAGTGAGGATGTTAGGCCTCACGGCCGCGACGGGGAGCTCAAGGTGTAAGGCCTTGGCAGCCCTCATCAACACCACTGGATAAGCAGCTCCCTCCTCCGATGCCACGGAAGGAGGAGAGACAAAGCCAGGGTTAGGAGAGTCGTCCAGACCACTGGCCTCCCCCAAATCACCTGTCCAGTCCACGTCATACTGACACTTACGTGACAGAGGGTCCTCAGACCCCTCCCAACCTTCCCCGTACTCTTCATCATCTCCATATTCGGAGTCAACGATGTAGACCGGCTCCTCGGGGTTCACAGGCCCCATCTGCGTCGAGCCCGGCGTCGAGCGATGCCGGTCCGACTCCGCGTCCGGATTCGGGGAGGGTATGGGGACGACGACGCCCGGAGCCGGCACAGGAGAACCGGCGCCGCGCGGGGACGGCGTCGGGGGCAACCCCGATGGAATCGTCGCCGAAGCGGCCGGCAGACCACCCGGCGTCGACCCCGAAGGCCCTTGCGGCGCCGGGGTCGGAGCCGTCGGCGGCACCGGGGCCGGAGCACCCGATGGCGTCGAGTCAGGGACACCCGAACCGCCAGGGCCCCCAGACTGTAGCACTGGGCCCGAAGGCGCCGTAGGCCCCGTCGGAGAAGTGATCGCTCTCATGGCCATGAGGAACGCCTCAATCTCCTCAGGCGTCGCACCTTGCCCAGGGACCGGAGGGTATGGAGCAGGCCGCGCCGGCGACTCTCGCGGAGCCGCGGGGTCACCCGAACCCCCGGCCGTGTCGCGCGAGCGTCGGAGGGAGTCGGGGGTACAATGACGACGCCCCGACTTCTTGCGTTTCTTACCTGAAGAGCCCGACGAATGGTGACGACTTCCGGAGCGCACGGCGCGGCTCCGCGACCACTCCCTCAAACGCTCCCTGGACCTCCGGCCGGACCGGGACCGCTCTCGACGCGGGGCCGACACCCGGAGCTCGAGTAGCTTGCGGGACCGCTCCCGTCTAGCCTTATTAGTCAGAGCCCGGCAATCGACGCAGGCGTCCACGTCGTGGTCGGGGCCCAGGCACCGGAGGCAGAGTCGGTGATGGTCCGTGACCGACATCGTGCGGTCACTACCGTCACAATTCTTGAAACCGGGCATCCTACCAGGCACCAAAAAGATATAGAAAGTTGACAAAACTTGGTCAAAAGACCGGAGTACTGCTCTTCGGATCTGCGCTTACTGGCGCGGAAAAAAGAAGAACTGACGTCAGCGCGCGGAGGCGGCATCTATATACTCCAGCGACGTCATCACGGCAGACGACGCCTACCGACGCGCAGGGGTACTGCTACGCAAAAGTTTCCGGATCCAGACTGACGCCTGGGGATATTCTAAGGTAAGGAATCTAATACTAACGTGTTTCTTTCAGATACATGGAATAAGAGTTGTACATTAATGTTCACCATCACCACACAAGAAGTGTCACAACTGGCTGTTCACCCAAACCAAACATGCTGTACACTGAAGCACAACCTCTTACACACTGAAATGTGTAGTATGCAAACTTGATCAATGTGCCACTCTCTGTAACCCCTAGTGTGCTGTACCATGCAGATGGATTAGCAGGATGAAGACTTTTTTGTAAAGCTTGCTATCTGTCTACTGCCTGGGTTCAGAGGTGTCAACACACACAGTAACTCACATGGAATGATACAATCACAAATACAATATTGCAATGAAAATGCGGGACTGACAAGGGCAGCATTGGATGAGGGATGTATGTTGGCAGTGGTCCCAGTCGATATCTGTGCTGTGTTCGACACATCCATCAAACACATTACACTGCCAAAGTTTGACTAGGCAGGCATAGCGGACATTGCACTGGACAGGTCCAACTGTTTCTTACCTGCCACAACCTTTCATTTAATGCACACACTCTTCCACCTCCATGTTTCCCTATAATAAACTGGTTGTGTAACAGGGTGCAACTCTCACAACAACACCATTTAATTCATATTGAAAAACATTAGCTACAATGTCTAGGATGTGATGGCAGAAAGTACTATCACACGCAGTTGTTAGCTGCACTCTGAAATCACTGGGTGCAGGATGCACATAAGCTCAGGATTCAATGTTGCGGCTGGTGCTGGGTGGGTGACTGCCAACTGCACCAGGTCAATGCTAGTAAGTCCAAGGTGTTTTTGGTGTTTAAACTTTTTGAGCAGTGGATTGAATGCTGGTTGCCTCCATCTCTTGTTAATGACCCCACACAGAAATGTGTTGTTAAAGAGCTTTGGACGCTCTAGGGCAGCCATGCGCTTTACAAATTAAATTTCATTTAATTTTATTTCTATCAAAACTCGCCTCTCCTTTTCCATGCACAACTGAAGGACATGCTAGGAATATGTCTTGGGATACTACATGGCCTCACACAACTGTTTGTTGTTCTTTGTTAAGCTATGCATCAGTCAGGTTGTATTCAAGTTCTCTCTTTTATTCAGACTGTATCATTGCACCTTATTGCATCTGGGTGCAAATAAGTCTATGATCGTGAGCACCCAGAGGGTCTCTTACGCAGCTGACACAAGTCCTCTTGTTCTCCCCATAACCCCCTCAAATACCAGTACCAGGTGTCTGCTTTAGTGGTTACTGGTGGCCAGGTGTGCAAAGTGCCAATTTCTATGTCTAATGTTAAGGTGTTCAATTCCTCCTCAACTGCTATCATGACCAACATGCTTTCGCAATACACGACCACATGCCAACTTTGCTGAATAGGTCATCAGCTGAACATTTTCAAACGGGTAAGGATGTGGTCAGCTCGTGTCCGTTCCTTCAGCACACTACCAGCCAAACTATCAAACACATTTGAGACACACAAATGTATCATTGATACACTTTGTTGAAAATTTTGGAAAGGCATACAAGATCCACCTTTTTTTCACAATGAATGGACTCATTCTGTGACATGCCTCCTGGTCTGTGTCCAATCAGTGCTGGTACATGGCATTGCTGGTGCTGCTGTGCTCAGTAAGAGTATACACATAACCTAACGTGACAAAGTACACGCTTGGTGGTGTGTTATCGGAACCGATGGAGGAGGAGGTGTGAGCCTGCAGCTCTGCACCAACCATGTAATTTTCTGGTTTTGTGGACTCCTCTGGTCGGCCATGCATGATCCTGTGTGAGCGGAGGGGTGTTGAGAGCTGCCCCGGCCAAACTCGAGCTGAGCGGCGCCTCCACGGTGATTGGGAGCCCCAGGGAAGGTCCTGTGTATGGGACAGGCTGCTGGTCAAAATGGTCGCAATGGTGTAGTTGGCACAGGAAGGCCCTGGGAATTGTGCCTGAAGCTGAGTGGACTGTAGGGAACATTGGAGGACTGCTGACCCCAACTGCGGAGTACACCCAACATCTGATTAATGGCCAATTTCGCGACTATTATGCAGAGTTGTATTGTAGTAGACTGCAGGCTGATGAGACCGACATGCGGGATTTTCCAGGGGACCTACAGTTGCCGAGCATAGATGCGGAACAAGCTGACTCCCTTGGGCAGGATATCACGCCATATGACATTAGGTGTCCTATCAAGCAAATGGCGCTTAACAAGACGCCGTGTATGGACGGTTTGCTCATCCAGTAAATTTGACCTTGATTGATGTCCTAGCCCCTGGACTGCTGTTGATCTATTGTTAGGCCAGGGATTTTTTAGTATTGCAAGCCTCTGCTAGAGAGGCGGTGATCGTCCCCCTACTAAAGCTGGGAATGGCCCCTGAGGACCCCTCACTATATTGCACTTTGTCCATGCTCATGACGGATTTCTAATTATTGAGCCGTATATTGCCCACTTGAGTCCTCTTGCATATTGGGCATTAGATTCATCCAGATCAGACCTGATTTCTTTCCACCCGTAATACTGCTGGCAATGTACGCGCTTGTTACGAATTCTGGGAGAGACGTACGATGAGGAGAGGATGGCGGTGATCCTCTCAGTGGATGTTGCAGAAGCCTTGAGTGGCCTTATCTGTTCTTTATTATGAGGGCCTTTGGACTTAGGGAGGGTCATCTGAGATGGAAAGAGATGTTGTATTCATAGGCAAGCACAAGGGCTGGGGTCGGGCGGTGGTCTCTTTGTCATATCCAGTGGGGCGGGGTCCTCGGCAGGGTTGTCCCTTGACCCCGCTGTTATTTGCTATTGCCATAGAACCGTTGTCACCATGCATATAATATCACTGTATGCTGATGATCTCTGGATGTATTTGAGGGATGCAGAGTATGCCCTGGAAGGGGCCCGTTAGTTGCAATGTAGCTGAGCTCCACCCCACTGCACAATACTGAATAACTAGAGGCTAACTGCTGGACATTCCTCTCTCCCCTTGGCGGAGCGGTGGGACGAGGTGGCATACATGAGCTCACAATCTCCCCTCAAATTTGAAGTGCAGAGCTAAGTGATACCCCCATATTCCCTGGCCCAATGAACTTGCTGCCCTGGTGATTGATAGCGGTGAGAACATTCCTGGGAAATCCGCTCTGAGGCACCGGATGTGTTCCGGGGGAGATTGTCAACACTGGCAAAGCGGTAGAGTCTGTTTCCGGTAAGGAGGGGAGAGACCCGAAAAACATGGTTTGAGGCCACTTGCTTGAAGTTCAAAGGGATGCACAAACCTGCCTGCCATCTTGGACAGGACTTGACATCAGAGGGATTGCCATCACATGTAGTCACAGATGGAGCATCAACATACTGAAATGTAATAATGACATGTTCTCCAACATGAAACTGTCTCCATTCAATGTGTCCACTTACTCACACTTACAACATAATAAATGCTCTACATAAAAGATGATATTACAAAGTATGTAAGTATACATTTTTATAACATGTACTTTCCACACACACTTTGTTAAATATGTACATTTAAAACAAATATTCCAAAAATATAAAACTATCTAAAACTATCTAGACTAACTAATCTTAACCTAACCTTACTAATCTTAACCTAACTAACTTAACTTACTTATCCTAAAATAAACTATGTTCACGCAGGACAACTAAACATCAGCCCCCACCCCCCTTAACACATAAATGTACAATAGACATACACATACTTATCCTAAACATTAACTACATACTAATTAATGAAAAAACAAATATATATATTTTTTATTTTTTATTTTTATGAACAACTAAACACATATGACACATATAAGAAAACCCACCCACCCGAAATGTAAATTTAAACGCCAATAATAAACAAAGGAGTATAAAGATATAGAAAAAGAAAACCTAACTAACTGACTAAACTAACTATCTATAACAATATATAATACAAAATGGAACAATGAAATAATACTGAAGTCACAAAAAAATATAATGTCCAGACCCGCAAATCATGGAAATAATGTGTTCCAAGGTTTGCTGAACCTTGTCCAGTTTCTGGTCCAAAGAAGTTATTTTGGCCTCCAAAATGTCTATCTTCTTTTCCATCCCTACAATTAAACTGTGATCAACAGTTGCTGCATTGCTTACACCTGATGTGGAGGGTTGTGGACCAGCAGCTCCACCTGCATGACTTGTGGCAATCTTATCATGTTCTCCATCAGTTGTACTTGGCTTTGTAGATGATTTCATTACCCACATTTTGGCCAACTTCTTTTGATATTGTCGAGAGGTCCACCGAAAGCCCTTGGCCACTGCCAGGATATGTCCATATCTTGCTTTTCGTATGCGGAAACCTCGCTCATCCTCCGCATTCATGTTAACTGTATGAAAAGAGGGAGACATGTGTAAGGCAAGCAGTACATGATGGACATCAGCATGACATAAGTCGTACATTCAAAAGAGTGAATGGAATGTTTCATGAAAAGATGGCCAACACTTGTGTGATGACACACTTCTAAATTGTCATCTACCATATGCAACAAAACTCACATGACCACGGGCTGCTAGGTTGTGCACAAGTGGAATGACTGCCATTAAGTGAGACACCAGCAGCTGGCCACATACATACTGTCAAGAATGACAGATGTGCTTGTCTGCTCATGCGGGGGCTTGGTATCCCAGGCTGGTTTCTGTTGTACTATCTTGTCTTAGGTTTTTAGAGTGCCAAACATACCCGTGAGGGTATCAGAGCGCCATGCATCCTTGAGGGGGAGGAATGCAAGTTGTGAGGATGGGAGAGATCACATTGGGTGAGGCATGGATACAACGTAATGGAAGAGCACACAGTCTTAAGTCCAAGGTATATGTGGGCAAAATAAACCAGAATACACAGGAGGTACAAGTTGTTAAGGATCCCATCTCCATGTGGGATATAAATGTAAGCATATGAAACGCAAAGCAGATAGGTATGTGTACACACTGTCTCATCTGAAGTAGTGAAGTAGTGTAGTAGTGAAGTAGTGTGGCTCACTGGTTAGAGGCGGCAGACCCGAGAGCAGAGGACGGCCCGGGACCAGGGTTCGATTCCCGGCGCGGCAGGTTTCTGGACCAGGGTCAGCGGACTCGATAATTCTCTCGCCTCGGTGCCCACTCTGATCAGCGATCACACTCGGCAACTCTGGGCATTAGCTTGCCTCATCTTCACTAACGGCCCCACCAGACCGCCGGGGATGCCTGGTCTCACCCTGGAGATACCCAATAAGGGACCATCTCTCAGGGAAGCCAGGAAGGGTTTCGCAGCGGTCGAAGCGCCTTGGAACCCTACGGGTAAGTATTGCGCTATATAAATGCCTATACTTTTACATTTACATTTACATCTCATTGGGATTCATATAGTGGCCGCTGATTCATATAGTGGTCAGTTACAGGTTTGGGAAGCGGAGGCACAGGCTTTCTTGGAAGACCATGGACGAGGAGCAGGCGTACTCTCTTGGCTGGGATATAATGCTTGCGAAAGTCCGGTGCGCTGTCAAAGAACTGGCCCTGAACAAAATCCCTGGGGGCTGATGGTCTCCCCATCAATTTTTACTTGGCTAATGTCAACATCCTTGCACCTAGAATGCTATTGATGTTTAGGGAGGCTGGCCAACTGGGGATGCTGCTGTGTACGACTAGGGAAGCTATTATTATCCCTTTGCTCAAAGTGGGGAAAGCCCAAACTGACTCTTCTGGGTACCGTCCCCTATCCCTGCTTACCATGGATGATCAAATTACAATTCTTATCCTGTCCGCCCGAGTATTCCCGCACACGTTACACTTGGTACACCCTGATCAGGCTGGTTTCATCCCTACCAGCAATATGGCCGGTAGTCTACGGAAGTTGATATAAATGTTGAGCACAGACCATGTGGTGGACTATTGTGCGGAGGTCCTTTAGTGGATATAGCTAAGTCATTTAATTGCTCGGAGTGGGCCTACTTGTTTGCTGTTAGGAGGGCATTTGGGCTGGGAGAGGGAAGTGTCCACTGGACTGTAATTTTGTATTTGTCAGGCATCCCTACAGTAAAAGTGTGAATAATAGTAGGGCGAGAGGGTTGCCTGCTCTCCCCTCTGTTATTTGCTCTGGCTGTAGAACCAAGAGCAACTTGTGCTCAATTGTGTAGGGTGGTTTGTGGCCTGAGGCTCCGTGATCAGACGCACTTCGTATCACTATATGCAGATGACCTTTTGTTCTTTCCAGAGGACGATGGGGAGGCATTGGAGGGGGTGTGTGCTCTCCTCCACAGGTTTGGAGGCATCTCTCTTACTTGGGGACACATGTTGATGATCTACGCATGCTCCAGGACAAAGGAACATCAGCTGTCCTGGTGCTGCTAGATCTATCGGCAGCTTTTGATACCATCTCACATGAAATTTTGGTTGAGCACCTGACTGAGACTGGACTAGGGGGCATGGCACTGGCTTGGCTAAAGAGCTTTCTTCTGGATCGAACCCAATGTGTCACCATGGGAGACTTTCGATCCAAGGAGACCAGGATTACTAAGGGGGTGCCACAGGGCTCTTGTTTGAGCCCTACATTATTCAACATCTATGTGGCCCCCCTGGCGAATATCCTGAGAGCCTTTGGCTTTTGCCCAGTATCTTATGCTGACGACACTCAGCTGCTCTTTCCCTTTGACCATCTAACTCCAGAGGTATTACATTCTTTCTCTGAGGGGATGAGAGCAGTTTCCCAATGGATGTCTTTGAACAAGTTGCAGTGCAACGTCTCAAAGACAGAGGTTATGCTCTTTGGTGAGGCTAAAATCTGCTGGGCTCCTGACTGGTGGCCTCTAGACCTAGGCCCAGTCCCTGAGCCTAAGCAGATAGTCAAGAACCTAGGGGTCCGTCGGGAACAAGAACTCAGCCTGAAGCAGCATGTTACCAACATTGTGGGGTCCTGTTTTCGAACTATAGGACTACTACGCAGAGTTTTTCCACTGCTTCCAGACACTATTAGAAAGACCCTGGTCCAGGCGCTGGTTATCAGTCGTCTCGACTATTGTAATGGCCTCTTGTTGTCAGCTAATGAGGAGGATCTGGACAGGTTGCAGGTTGTGCAGAACACGGCAGCTAGGCTGGTGGTAAATGCTCCTCCCAGAACACCATCAAAACCTCTTCTTGCCAGGCTTCATTGGCTCTCCATCCGGCAGAGAGTCACCTTTAAGATCTGTTGTACGGTACATAAAGGTCTTCATGGTTTGGGTCCCTCTTATCTCGCAGACAAGTTTGTGCCGTATGTCCCTTCCCGTGCTCTACGGTCCAGTGATCAATTGCTTCTTATGATTCCTAGGATCAAGCGGGCAAGGCAAGGGGGTAAGGCTCTGTCGGTAAGGGGACCGAAGATTTGGAATGGCCTCTCCCTCCAGCTTAGGCAGCTTGAAAATCATCTGGCCTTCAGGAAAAAGCTGAAGACGTTTCTGTTCCAGGTCTAACTTTACAAGTCTCAGAATTGGATTGCAGTCATGTAACTTGTTCTCCTGTAGGTTCGGCAGTCATAAAGCGCGGAGATACTCCCCTGGGAGTCTATTCTAGCGCTCTATAAACACGCAAAATAAAAATAAATGTTTACCATACCCAGGAAGACCTAATTGATGTAAATATTGTAAGAGTTACGAGAGTGCTTTGGAGTAGCATGCAATTCTGGTGAATGTTGCCACTGTCGATGGTGGGCTGAGCGGCGTTGCTGATGATCGTGGCACTTCCCTGTCTGTTTTACTTGTTCCGTACATTGCTGGTGTGCATAGAACTCTGTTCTATGTTGACCGTTTTTCTTTGGGAAACTGGACGTAGAAGGTTGGTGTTGGAGACCCGAATGTGTCACAGGGCAGAGAGGGGAATTGCTGTCCCAGATTTAGAATTGTACTAATTGGCAGCGCCGTTCCAGGGCCTCACCCAGGCAGTGGCGCAGGATTCAATGGAACCTGAATGCCAATTTGCACCAGAGGTGGCACGGCACGTCTTATCCTTTGTGATCTTTGAACACAAGATAAGGATGGATTCATTGACTGAGGAGGAATGAACTCTGAGACTTTGTTGTAAAAGGTACCATAGCAAGATAGGAGTGCAATGCCCTTATGCCCCAGAGGTACCACTGGGCATGTGTACCACACTTCCACATGGGGGAGATTGGTCGGCCCTTGTAACATGGGTGGAGCTTGGCCTGTAGGGAGTGGTGGACCTGAATAGCAAGGGAGTTCTCTTGTCTGAGGACAAAGTGCAGGAGACATTTGGACTGTCACGGGGTCATTACTTAATCCATACGCCCTTGGTCACTGCCATTCAGAGTGACGGTGGGACGGGCCTGTTTGAACCACCAGTGAATGCTGCCTGGCAATATGTAAGGATTGGGGTGTGTACGATCAAGGCAGTAACCTGTTCATATAGACCAATGATTGAGGAGGGGCTGACACCAATGCAGAGACTAATATCACACTGGGAAGCATATATGGAACAGGAAGTACCGGACTTGGCCTGAATGCAAATAGTTAGGAGGTCATGGAAGGCCAATAGGAATGCTAGAATTAAATTGGTTCATTTATTTGTCCTGCATAGGGCTTTCTTTACCCCAGAAAAGATTTGTCAATACTTTTGGGTACATACTGTGCACTGTCCCCGCTGCAGGTTGAGGGATGTGTGCCTTCTGCACATGCTGTGGAATTGTATGTAGTTGTTCACTTATTGGGAGTATAAAAGCATATTACAGAACAACAGATCCGGATAGAGGAACCTGTCTCTTACATTTGTTTCCCCACACTAGCAGAACAAAAGTGACAAGCAAGTTCCTGGACTAGGGGTTGGTGTTGGCCAACAGATCAATTACGTTCCTTCAGCAGATCCCGGTGGGGCCCAGTGTCATCAGACGGAGGGCTGCTGTGCTTACATGGGCGAGGAGTGAGAGTGTGATTTTGATGCAGCAGGCCAAAATATCACACAATGAAAAGGCACTAGATGCACCGTGGGCATGTTAAATTTGGGTTGCAGAACTGAGAATGGATGTGATGGACACTGATTATGAGATGAGTGCACCTGTGGGGAATGATGGATTGTAGTGTAACGGTCTTCCAACAGTAATGTTGAAAGACATGTAAAAACTTTCCACCCAGTTCTGATATAGTCTCTAAATTACGTATGGCTGCAGGACTGGTATCATGACAATGTTCAGTTATTTCATGGTAACGAATTGTTGCACTGAGTACACTTGATTGACACGCCGTTGACATGGGATGGGGGAATGGGGGGTAGTGCAGGTTTACACACTTATGCTGAGGCCTTATGTTGCGATGTACAGGATACACATGAATTTCCTTTTGTTAATGTGGAACGATTTGTGCAATGGAAAAGCTCTAAACAATTGTTTGAATGTCCTGCTTTGATTACACTGTAGCGAGTCAAGTTGTAGGAAATTGCAAAAAACACAGTTGATGGACAGAATGTAGAACAATGTCATACATTCACCCCAGTACAAGGATCTGGGCCTAAATCCATCGTTTTTTTGCACTCCACACCACCCTGGGTTAGACACTGGCTATATGCAAATCAGCTCTGACCCTGTGCCTCATGGGAACAGTCCAGTCCGAACTACCAAGCCATGTCTTTCCCAGACCGGAATCAAGCATCCAAGGACCGGTTTCTGGCTATCAGCCTTCTTCAGCCTGGATAGCTTGACTCCAGTGGTGTGGAGAGCCTGGGACTCACGTCTGAGTATACCCAGCACACTCGGGGTAAAAATTGCAAAAAACACAGTTGATGGACAGAATGTAGATCAATGTCATACATTCACCCCAGTACAAGGATCTGGGCCTAAATCCATCGTTTTTTTGCACTCCACACCACCCTGGGTTAGACACTGGCTATATGCAAATCAGCTCTGACCCTGTGCCTCATGGGAACAGTCTAGTACGAACTACCAAGCCATGTCTTTCCCAGACCGGAATCAAGCATCCAAGGACCGGTTTCTGGATATCAGCTTTCTTCAGCCTGGATAGCTTGACTCCAGTGATGTGGAGAGCCTGGGACTCACGTCTGAGTATACCCAGCACACTCGGGGTGAAAATTGCAAAAAACACAGTTGATGGACAGAATGTAGAACAATGTCATACATTCACCCCAGTACAAGGATCTGGGCCTAAATCCATCGTTTTTTTGCACTCCACACCACCCTGGGTTAGACACTGGCTATATGCAAATCAGCTCTGACCCTGTGCCTCATGGGAACAGTCCAGTCCGAACTAAAGTAGCAGCCTGTGCCCTGATGAGACCACGCACTTGTGTAATTGTGATTGGTCTTCTTGTACGCTATTTGTGGTTCATAATATGAGTAATATCTTTAAAGAATTACAAACATTATTTACGTGGAACACCGTATGAAAGGAGGAGGAGAGATCAAGAATGAGTATGAGACAGGTTTTGCCTAGGTCTAGCGCTTGGAGGGCATCATACACAATGTGGAGGAGCGTTCCATTACAGAATCACCGTGAAGATATGTGATTGTCTGTGGACCAGAAGGCTCCAAATTTATCACTTTGACATGCTGTGATGGATTGAAGACAGATACTCCAGATTTATGTAACTATTTCTAGTTTAAATTGTTAAATTTAGGGGCATATCTACTAGCGCCTTGTGCCTCATTTACGCCGCTGTTGTGTCACTTTTAGAATAGAGCTGGGGCGCAAAAGATGTGTCATAGTGCGGGGTAGTTACAAAGTGACACATCTGGGAGATGCGTTACGTTGTAAAGCTCTGCACCATAAGGATGCGTTTGTCCGTAGGAGTTGGGGGCATTCCTGCCATGTGCTTCAAAACTGCATACGTATCTCGTGATATCAAGGTTGGGCAACCAGTACACAACAAGGAGTTACGAGTCCCATTTATACCGGCGCCATTTTGGGCGCGGCCGGGCAGGTCCAGGATATAGTCAAACATAACAAATGAGGCTGACGTCTCTGAAGCAGTTGACGCACAGCAGGACATAGCAAATAAACATGAAGTCTCTGAAGCTGTTAACTCACTGCAGGACAAAACAAGTGAACCTGAAACCTCTGGAATAATTGTCGCTCAGAAGAACAACACACAAAACTCTGTAGTGTCTGAGGAAAGTAAAACAGAGAAGGGCACTGTAGTTTCAGACACACTTAACACTAATGACTTAACAAAGATATCGTCTGTCTATGAAGCAGCTGTCATATTCACAGAATTGACAAAGAAGTGTGCAGACACCAATGCTATTAAGAAACACAAGGAAATCCCTAACGCATCTGCATTCTCGGAAGAGGTTGACACAGATGACATCTTAAGGAACAAAGAAAGACAAATTAAGGATGAAGAAGTTGTCACTTTAGTTTTTTCATCAGCTAGCGACAGCAACAAATATGTAAAGATGAGTCCAAGAAAATATTAAAATTGTAGTGTTTATTGAAGAGTAGGTACAGGAACCTCCAGCTCATCCACAGCCTGCTTCACAGCTCAGTTTCATCTCTCAAGAGATAACATTCTAAGCTGCTAGGCAACCATTAACATTCCACATTAGTCATCTCTACACACCTTCCCCCTTATATATCCCACAACAAAAACCTGAAGGAAACTATTATACAGAACAGAAAGATGAGTGAAAATCAATTTAACTACAAGGAGAAAAACACTTAGATACATTTCCCAAACGCCAAGTAGTCCCATCACACAGAATCACCACATTCTTCTTCACTTCCTTCACCTGAACAGGTTTAGAGAACTTGCTAACACCCTTGACAATAAAACCTCCACGTCTCACTACAACCCAATCACCAGATTTTATGTTAGGAAATTTGACACCTTTTAAGTGATCATAATGTTTGGCAGCAATGATTTGTTTGTTAAGCACTTGATCTCCAACCTCATCACGATTCACCCATACACATTCCCTGTCTTTCAACCACCCTGGTACTTCTTTCAAACCTGGTTCCCTTCCTTTAAGAGAAATGAAAGGTGACACTCCAGTCATGGAATGTGGTGTTACCCTATAAGACCACATCAGCTTCTTCAATTCTTCAGACCAGGACAAACCATTGCACAAAGAAAGTTGTATATTGTCCAAGATCAGGCGATTAATCCTCTCAACTAAGCCATTGGCTTGTGGCCTAAATAAAGCAACTCTCCCATGTTTAATCCCTTTCCCACACAGGAACTCAGCCATTTTCCTAGAAATTAATTGCGGACCATTGTCTGACACCAAGACCTTTGGAATCCCCTCATTCAAGAAAACCTTCTCAAGAAACTTAATTACTTTTTCAGTTGTAATACTCTCAGATGTCTCAACCACAAACCACTTGGAGTGATAATCCACCAAAACCATTAAGAATTTGCAATTTGTTCCCAACTTGGAAATAGGACCAATGAAATCTAAAGCCAACCTTTCCCAAAGAAGCTCAGGAAACTTCACAGACGAAATAGGAGGTTGACGTAAAACTTTGGTCTTGTTACTAGCAGCACAAGCATAACAATCTTTGACAACTGCTTCAACCTCATTATCTAAACTAGGCAACCAGAATGACTGACGTACACGTCGCTTAGTCATATTTCTCCCCAAATGACCTTCGTGTGCCATGATGAGAATTTTAGATCTAAGATTCTTCGGTGGTACTAATTTGTCTCTCCTCCACAGTTTCCCTTCTCTTACACTTAACTCTTCTGCAACATTAATGAAACCTTTAAACCGTAAATCATTGCACAATTGCGCATCCCATCCATTAGAAATGGAAAACATAACTCTTTCCAATACTTCATCTTCCAACATTGCAGCATCCCATTGCTCCAACCCAAAAGCTTGTTCTTCAGTATATCTCACTTCCTCAACATCAACTTCAGACTCAATATCACTCACAACAACAGGTATTCTCGACAAGCAATCCGCTACTATATTCTTCAATCCCTTCATGTATTCCACTTCAAAATTGTACTCTAAAACTGATAAAATCCACCTTGATATCCTCAGAGTAACACTCCCTTCTAAACTTTTGCCCCCCTTAAACAAATGAAGTAAAGGTTTGTGATCAGTACGAAGTCTAAATGGTAAACCCCATACAAAGTATTTGAAATGTTTAATGCCCCAACAACATCCCAAGGCCTCTTTTTCTATCACTGAATATGACCTCTCAGCACCCTGTAGTCTTCTAGATGCAAACCCAATAATTCTTTCTTCTCCATTACATACTTGCGTTAAAACTGCACCAATACCTATAGCGCTCGCATCAGTGGTGATAAAAGTTTTTGCTCTAACATCAAAGTGTCCAAGGCTGGGTGCAGACAATATTCCATCTTTAACATCTTGGAATGCTTTTCCACAAGCATCACTCCATACAAACTCAACACCACTTTTCATTAATATCCGCAATGGTTCCACAATATTAGTAAAATTTCTCACAAACTTGGAACAATACTCCGCTAAACCGAGAAAACTCCTCAACTGATCTTTAGTAAAAGGGACAGGAGCATCTCTAATGGCAGAGACAATACTTTTCTTTGGTCTGATTCCTTCCTTGGAAATTTCGTGGCCAAGGTAATTAACTACATCCTTCCTTAACTGACATTTCTCCTTCTGAATAGTCAACCCATGTTCTCTCATTCTACACAAGACACTTTCCATCACTTGATCATGATGATCAAAATCTTTGCCGACAATTAACACATCCTCTTGGAAGCAAAGTACATCATTTATACCATGAAGAACTTTTCCCATGACCCTTTGGAACACCGCTGAGGCCGAAGCTAGTCCAAATGGCATCCTACGGTAACGAAAAGCACCCAGCGGTGTTACAAATGATGTCAAATGTCTAGATTCTTCATCGAGATCAATCTGGTGATATGCTGACGACATATCAATGACGCTAAAAACACCCCCCCGCTTATTGCCGTCAACATCTCTGAAATGTTTGGTAGAGGTTGGCGATCAACTCAAATGTTCTTGTTTAGATCGCGAAGATCAATACATAAACGAATCTTCTCTCCCCCATCCTTGGCACGACAACAATGGGCGCAAGCCACTCAGAAGCCTCAATAGGCTCAATTATTCCCAAATTCAGTAACCTATCAAGTTCAACTTGTAAAGGACCTTTCATGAGATGGGGAACAGATCTAACTTTGTGAACTACGGGAGTAGCATTACTTTTGAGAATAATTTTATGAGAAAAATGTCTCAACTTTCCCAATTCATCACAAAAGACATCAGAGTACTTTCCCATAATTAAGGAATCATAACCCTCACTATTTACTAAGCATATAGACTGAACTGGAACAGTGGCATTAGGATTTAAAACTATACCTAAATCTCTCTGGTGACGCCATCCCAATAAATTTGAACCTTGTTCAGTTAGGTACACTCTACCATAGAGTTTCTTTTTTTTTTTTTTTTTTAATTTTTTTTTTTTAGAAAAAGTACACCGCTATTCAGCCATACATCCCGGAGGCCAGGCAGCATTGAGGTAGCAGGTAAATTCGTGTACAATACTGTATGTAGAAGCAATCAGGTTTAATTTTCAAATAGTGCAAAACTTAGGAGTAAATAAACCAAGGAGTAAGAAAGCCTTAAAGGCTAGGAAAAGAAAGTGTGCATGAAACAAGAAAGGAAGAAAAAGAGGAAGAAGGTAGGCTGAGGACGGTACAGAGACAGTGGACTTGTGTAGCGGGGAGAGGTCGAGGGCCGCACACCCTAGGCAGCCCGCAATACTAACAGCAACAGTAAGTCATGTGGGGAGTGTCACTCCAGGATAACCAGTTTGGAACCACGGGTAAGGGGCACTACGGGGACAGCTGGACTTCAGAGTCTATCTCCACCGGGGGGCGCAAATATCACCTCAATAGGAGTTCCAAGCTCCCCACACAGACCTCCACATTCTAGGTTTGCCCCTGGCCACGTACACCGTCTTCTCACGCAGCATGCACCAGTCCATATTGGTTTCCCATAAGCTAAGCGAGGGAGGAGCAGGCACACCCCACTTCTGAGCGATGTCTCTCTTGGCCACCATGTTGCCCAGGGTGACCCAACGGGTCTGGGCAACACTGTAGTCATTCGGGCCCCAAATGTTGAGGAGGCATCGCCGGGCCTCTGCCGGTAGGGCCACACCAGTCACCTCCTTCATCACATCATGCACACGTGTCCAATACCGGGCGACCCCAGGACATTCCCATATAATGTGCATGAAGGTCGCAACCATACCACATCCTCTCCGGCACATACCGTCCAATGAGAGCCCCATATGTATAAGTCTGGGGCCAGTGACATACACTCTGTGCAATATCTTCAGCTGAACAAGGCGGAGCCGCGCCGATATAGCCACCTCCCTAGGGGAGGAGATCGCCGACTGCCACGCCTCGTCGTCCACCTCTATGCCATCATTCACCCAGAGTTCTCTCAATCGCACCAGCAAATCAACACGCACATTAATGAGCTTCTTGTATGTTAGGGAGATAGCGCTGTCCGGCATGTGACCATCCAGTACCCGATCTTCCAGGGGCGATGACTCGGGGATCGCCTCCCCCTCCGAGATGTGGGAAGAGAGGGCGTGGCTAAGCTGGGCATGTCGGAAGTATTCCGTAGCCCCCAGTTGGTACTCAGACTGTAATGTCTCAAATGACTTGATCCTTCCCCCAGCCACCATGTCCCCAACCTTAGATATTCCAATAGTGTCCCATCTATCGAAGCCCTTGGTATGCCACAGCTTCCCCAATATGTCTGAGTCATATAATGGAGTGGCCATGGTAACCTTATCTTGCTAGCCCAAGGTTTTAGTGACTGCCCGCCATAAGTGTACCACCGTCTTAGTGGGACCCGTCAGCTTCCGATCCAGAGACCTGGAGTATAGTGCTCTATAGTAGTTCCCGTCACACATGAGCCACCGATCCATGGCGTAGCCCGGGCAGGTCGCCGGGCCGTAGAGGCCATGGTTGATTGCCGCGAGCTGGGAAGCCCAGTAGTAGCGTCGCATATCAGGCATGGCGATGCCCCCATCATAGCATGGTATGGTCAGCTTGACCAGCGAGATCCGTGGTCTACCATCCCACAACAACGCTCGCTGCAAGGATTCGATCTCCCCGAAGTATTTAGCTGGCACGGGGTCCTGGGTATTCTGCAGTGCATAAAGGAAGCGTGGCAACGCCATCATTTTGAACAGCGCAGCACTGCCCATCAGGGAGATCGGTAGCTTTTTCCAACCCTCAACGTCTCGGCGCAACCGCGCCAGAGGCGGAAGCAGGTTGTGCAGATATCGGGCTCGGGAGTCCCGCGACACGTAAATGCCCAAGTACCGAAAGCCCTGCTGGGCTATCTGTATTGAGCACCCACGGGGGAGGCGCGGAGTGTCTCCACACAGCGTGTACAATGAGGACTTGGACCAGTTGATTACCAGGCCCGAGTGGGCACCAAAGGTTCTCAACAGGTCAAAGACTACTATGAGCGAGCGACAGGGGGAGGTAAGGTATAGAAGGATGTCGTCCGCGTAAAGCGACACCCGGTCCTCAAAACCCGGAGACCACGTTATCCCGGTGATATCGGGGTGCGTCCTGACCCAAGCCGCCAGAGGCTCAAGCGCCAGAGCGAACAGGAGCGGCGAAAGCGGGCAACCCTGTCTAGTGCCTCTGTGCAACGCAAAGGAGGCCGACAACCGACCATTAACAGCCACGTTAGCCAGCGGGGCAGAGTACAGGAGCTGGACCCAGCCGATGTATGCGGGTCCAAATCCCAACTTGGCCAGGACAGCCCATAGGTAGTTCCACTCCAACGAGTCGAAGGCCATAATGGCATCAAGCGAGGCGAGAACTGTGGGTTCGCTAAGCAGGTGAGCGCGTGCCATGACCGCGTGAAGCCGTCTCAAGTTGAGCGCCGTATTCCGGTGCGGTATGAAGCCAGACTGGTCCGGGTGAACCAAGTCCGAGATCACTCCCACCAGCCGGTTGGCCAACAATTTGGCCAGAATCTTGGGTTCGGCGTTCAAAAGTGAGATGGGTCCGTAGGACCGGCAAAGATCGCGTGGTTTCCCCTCCTTGTGTATCACCACAATGGTGGCGAGCCGTTGGTCGAGGGGGAGTTCTCCGGCCTCGCGGGCCTCGAGGAACATACTCAGCAAGGGTGCGGCAAGCGTGTCAGCCTTGAGTTTATAAAGCTCAACCGGAATGCCATTGGGCCCCGGCGCTTTGCCAGAGCGCAACGATCGGATCGCCAACGCCACCTCATCAACGGTCAAGTCCCGATCTATGTCGTCTCGCTCGATATCTGAGAGGCAGGGAAGTTCGATGTCTTCCAGAAGGGAAGCCGAAGCAGACTCCGGGAGAGGATGCGCGGAGGTATAGACCTCCTCAAAATATTCAGCAAAGGACCCAACTATGGCTGCCGGGTCCGTCAGAGACAGGCCGTCCGCACTCACTATCTCCGGGACTACCCGGGACGCGAGCTCCCGTCTGTCCAGCCATGCCAAAAGCTTGCCCGCTTTGTCTCCCGAGTCATATATCCTGCCCTGTTGTTCCCTGCTCAAGGCCTTTGCCGCGTCAGTGGCAGTTGCCCGGAGTTCAGACTGTTTGAGGGAGAGATCGTGCAGTAGTTCGGGAGATGGACCCAGTGCCAGCTGGGAATTTAAGTCAGCGAGGTCGGACTCCAGCCGCACCACGTCTTCGTCCCACCGACGGCGGGCCTCCGCGATCAGAGAGAAGGCCTCGCCGCGAAGCACGGTTTTAAAGGCCTCCCAGAGGGAAACGGCGGAGTCAACAGAGCCAGTATTCTCGGCAAAGTACCGTTCTATAGTTTTAGCCAGGAGCGCCCTGGTCTTCGGATCGCGAAAGTACCATGGATTAATGGGAGCAACCCGCGAGGTCGCGGGTATCTGGAAGTCAAAGGAGACCCAAACAGGGGAATGATCCGAAATGCCCCTGGCCAAGAGACGAGCGGTGGAAACAGACTGCGCCTGGGCCGCCGGGGTGAGAACGTAGTCTATTCGAGAAAGGCTGCCGTGGGCACCCGAGAGGAAGGTGTACTGCCGCTGGGTGGGGTGCAACAATCGCCAGCAATCAACCATCCCCATGGAACTCAGGAAATCTGGTAGCCAGGACTGAGAAGGACGTAGGTCTCTGGATGGGAAGCGGTCCAAGTCCCCCGAGACTACGGAATTGAAGTCACCACCCACGATTAACAATCCCTCGGGGAGACCTAAGATGGCGCCACCCAGATCCCTGAAAGTAGTCTCCTGCAGCCCCGGGGGAACATAAACTGAAACCAAAACTAGCGTGCGGCCCTCCCATTTGCCCACCACTGCCACATATCTGCCCCTCTCGTCAACAAGCATAGACTCCACCTCCAACGGGAGGGACATGCGCACCATGATGCCCACCCCTCTGGAACCCGAGGAGAACCCCGAATGTGCCACCATTTTAAACCCGCGTCTATTCAATGCTTTACAAGCGTGTCCCACTAGATGGGTCTCCTGCAGGAAAACCACATCCGGCGAACACCGTTTGAGCAATTGCAAAACAATCCCCCTTTTAATGCGGTCCCCTAACCCGTTCACGTTCCAGCTCAACAAGTTAAGAGATTTACCCCGCATCATCAAGGACGTTCCGCCCCCTCCCCCCCACCCGCAATGGCGCCCACAATGGTATCATAGTATTCCAATGAATCCTCAGCCAGAACAATGAGTGAAACAAGTAAAGAAATAGAAAAAACATACCCCAACTACCCACCACCCTGCACCCCTGCATTAGACTATAATCCACCCCAACTAGCAGTGTGCCTGTCGCCCCTTAACTAATCTACAAGAAACCCAATGAGGAGAAAGGAGGCATCCTATCCCCCCCCGTCACCCCCCATATTACTGACAAAAAGATTCAAACCGATAGCAGCAATGTCTTAAGTCGATGCCCTTTGCGGCAGCCCAGCTCTCAGAGAGTCAAGTGACTGGACAATCATTCCTGTGCTTCCGCGCCTCCGGTGGTCTCCTCCGTCTGGTCAGTCGGTTCATGTCGTTCTTGGGGCAGGGTATCTAGCCAGTGTCCTGCATCGTCCGGGAAGTCGAAAAACAAAGTCCGGTGGTCATGTTCGATGCGGAGTTTGGCCGGATAAAGCATAGAGTAACGCAGGCCCATATCTCTCAACCTTCGTTTCACCCCAGCAAAGCTCTGGCGTCTTTTCTGTACTTCCTGAGTGAAGTCCGGGAAGAAGTTCACATCCGAATTCTGGAAGCGTAGCGGGCCCGCGGTCCTCGATGCCTGCAGGATAGCGTCTCTGTCCCTATAATTGAAAAGCCTTGCGATGATGGGGCGAGGGGAAGCGCCCGACTTCGGCGGCCCACCCGGTACCCTGTGGGCCCTTTCCACCGACAAGAACTTACTCAGGCCCCCCGGCGCCAAGTTCTTAACCACCAGGTCCTCGACAAAGAGTTCAGTCGAGTCCTCCTCGGCCTTCTCCGGTACCCCGGTAATGCGGACGTTTTGGCGCCGCGCACGGCCTTCAAACTCGTCCAGTCGGCGCGCCAGTAGTCCATTCGCCATCTTCAGGTTACGCACCTCCGTCTGGATGTCGGACACATCAGTGACCAGGCTTGACGTCTTGAGATCCAGCGATTTCACCCGGTCATTAGTTTTCCCGAGGTCGGTCCTGATGAGGTTTAACTCGATCTTCAGAGAGTCAACCTTGCTGGACAGTTCCTCGCGGAGAGTGTGCATCTCCGTCTTCACCCCCGTTATCGCGCCCATGACGTCTCGAAGCGTGATTTCGGAGTCGTCCGGGGATTCATCCCTTCTCGGGTCTTTAGTGCGGCCCGCCAGTCCCGGTGATCCCTTTGACTGGGAAAATCGCTCCGGAATGGTGGATTGGGACTGGGTCGGTTTTCTGCTGACTCGCTGAGACTTGCCTTTGTCCAAGTCTCCTCTGCCCGCCATGTTGGCACTCTCGGGCTGGGCGGTCAACAGGGGCGAAGAAGCCTTGTGATGTGTGCGTAGTGTGCGCAATGGTGATTCCAAGGTCCGTCACTGAGGCCGCGTAGTAGTGGTGTTCAGATACCAGAGGCACCCACCGGGGGAACGAAGCGCAGGCAGGGAGGCACCGTATGAGGACACCGCTGTACCCCTCCACGGTCGCCAATGACACGGGCGGAGCCTCCGGGGTTCGTCGAGCTAACTAGGTCCAGGAATGTCGGATTTTCATTCCGAAAGCGGGTGCCGCCTCAGGACCGGCTCAGCAGTCGGTTCCCACAATCGTGGGACAGGATGGGTAGCAGGATTATTGCGGAGGATCGGGAGGTCTTCGGAGCTCCGAGCTCACGCGGCCATCTTGGTTGCCGGCGAAGCTCCTCCCCCTACCATAGAGTTTCTTGTTATCAAATTCATTTACCATCCATTTTAAACCCAAAATGTCAATGTTCTTTCCCCCATAGCCTACAGCTCTGATATCTGATGGATCCCAGCTATTTATATTAGCAGATACTCCCCATGACTTAATGTACATTTCCTTTGACATCAAGGTATATAAACTTCCAGAATCAATTAACATGTTTACCCCCACAGTATCAAACTTGATAACATAATGAGGCTTATCCAGCTTGTCAGTGCTCTCCCTAGGAATACCTGACAAATCAATATTGTTAATTTCAACCTCAGCACCAACATTAAGTTGAAAACCCTTGACATTATCAATAGAGGGGATAAATTCACAAACATCTTCACAAGAATCATCAATTTGATGAACAGAAGGAATTGTAGTTCTACAAACCTTAGCAAGATGGCCTCTCATACCACGTGTCCTACATACTGCGTTCCTGGCCATACACTTCACACTGGAAGCAATATGACCGGTGCACCACAACAGTAACATTTGATAGGTCGCACATTAATAAAGCCACTGTTTTGGCGAAATTCCCTATTCTTATCAAAAACTTTAGTACTGGGTTTTTCATGAATTTTAGCCAAAGGTTTGGTTATTTTGGTTTCATCAATATTTGCATGAATTTCAGAATCTTTAGAACTAGAAACTTTCAATGCACCCTCCTTATTTACAATAGAATTTGTACATTTATCCATTTCTTTAATCCAAATGTCACTATGCTCCAAGCCCTTTGCTATTTGAATAGCTTCTTCTAGACCAGAATCTTTAATCAATAACTTTTCACGTACTCTCTTATTATTAGTACATCTAACTATCTGATCACGAATAAGTGAGTCTGTTAAAGTGCCGAATTGACAAGTCAGTGACAACCCTCTCAAAGCACCAACATATGACGCTATATCTTCATCAACTTTTTGCACTCTACAGAAAAACTTGTATCTTTCAATAACTAAATTTACTTTTGTGGTTGTAAGACGGAGTCCCGGAGCCCCCTATCCTACGAACACTCCCACACACCTGTATCAGCTTCCTTCCCGCCAGGACTGCGGCGCCGCGACCATTTCCCCATGAAAGTAACGAACATAGGCGCTACAACCATGTCCAACGGAACTCCGCCTTCCTCTCTCTTGCAGGAGCCAATCAGTGACTTTCGACCAATCAATCAATCAATCAGTGACACTTATAAAGCGCGCTACATACCCGTAGGGTCTCAAGGCGCTGGGGAGGGGGGGTGCCGCTACTGCTCGAACAGCCAGGTCTTCAGCTTCTTCCTGAAGGAGAGGTGGTCTTGGGTCAGGCGCAGGTCGGGCGGGAGGGAGTTCCAGGTCTTGGCGGCCAGGTAGGAGAAGGACCTTCCTCCTGTAGTCGCTCTTCGGATGCGGGGGACGGCGGCGAGGGCGTGGTTGGCTGATCGGAGGTGGCGTTTGGGAGCGTAGAAGTTGACTCGGCTGTTGAGGTAGCTCGGGCCTTGGTCGTGTAGGGCTTTGTGTGCGTGGGTGAGGAGGCGGAAGGTTATTCTCTTGTTGATGGGGAGCCAGTGAAGGTCTCTCAGATGTCCGGAGATGTGGCTGGATCGTGGGATGTCGAGGATGAGTCTGGCTGAGGCGTTTTGGATCCGCTGGAGTCTCTTCTGGAGCTTGGCGGTGGTCCCGGCGTAGAGGGCGTTGCCGTAGTCCAGTCGGCTGGTGACGAGGGCCTGGGTGACGGTCTTCCTGGTCTCTGAGGGGATCCACCAGAAGATCTTCCGTAGCATGCGTAGGATGTTGAAGCACGCCGAGGAGACGCTGTTGACTTGCCTGGTCATGGAGAGGGAGGAGTCCAGGATGAAGCCCAGGTTGCGTGCATGGACCACAGGAAGGACAACCCTCTAACCCCGGAAGTTCCAACCCCGTGGCAGCGTCGGAACAGGTAAAAGCCGAGAGCTGGCAGACGACCGACGTTGGAGTATCGTGGCAGGACACTCGAACCGGAGCTGGAGACGGAGACGAGGCAACCGAAGAAGACTTGTGGAAGGAGGATTGGTGGAGACCCGAGGAGGTGGCTGAAGAGCGGCCGTGCCTCAGCGGAGAGTCACAGCGGACCGTGTGAGTACCGTAATTCCACCTGAGAGCTTGCTAGGTGCTCGTTGTATATACTGTATGTATAGACTATCTCCTAGCCACTTCGTCTCACTGTATATTAGTTGTATAGCACCTCACTGCGTGAAACCCCTGCCCGTCACGACTTCACTTGACTCGCTCTCACCCTACCTCCCTTCTGGATACCGCCCCCCCCCTTCCTCACAGTTATTCCTTTCTCTCCCTCACTACCTGGTTGACGGTGGAAGCATTGTATAGAGTTACCGACCAGACTAACAGGTCCTTTCTTTGTCTCTTATTGCCCTCCGAGGTACCACCCCGACGAAGGACCCCAGAGACGAACCTGAAGAAAGGAACCGGACACAAGCCCTCTACCCGACCTCGGATCCCTTACCTGGACTATATGTTATGTGGCCCGTACCTTGTTGGTTATCTTGTTTTTGAATAAATAACAACATCGCCCACTATATTCGGCCTCCTCGCTTGCTTTTCCAGCCTGCAGTCCGCCCACCATCACATCTGGTGTCAGAAGTGGGATGCGCTGGAAGCATGGAGGCCGTGGTGAAACAAATGGCTGAGTCCCAGGAACAATTCGGTAAACTGATGGAACAGTTCTTGAAAACCGCAGAAGATGATAGGGGTCAGCTGTAGGACGTCCTCAAAGGTCAGGGTGCGGTCCACGAACAAGCTATGGGCAAACTAACTGATGCCCTGGGACAACAACGACCCCTGACCTCACTACCCTCAGTAGTCCTCCAGAAGTATGTGCCAGGAGAAGAACCGACTATTTCTTCACCAACTTCGAGAGGTTGGCCCAAGCAACCAATTGGCCGGTTGACCGATGGGGCCAATATTTGGACCCCTCCTAACCGGGGACCTACAAGCTGCCTATCAACAGGCCAACGTACAGGGGATCACCCCTTATGCAGACATAAAAAAATGCATACTCGAACGTCTTGGTATAGACGACGACACGTACAGGGTCAAACTGAGACAAGCAAGAGAAAAATCACAAGAGAATCCAAGGGCTCTTTCGTTTCGTATCAAAGATCTCGCCAACAGGTGGCTCAAACCTGAGGTCTCTACAAAGGAAGATATCCTGGAGAAAATATATCTCGAACAATTTTTGAATTCGCTACACCCGGCCACACAACGCTGGGTGAGACAGCACTCCCGCCTCACACTAGACACAGCCATCGACATTGCCTGTGCCTTCAGTCGTGCTCAAGAACTCCAACGGGGCAAGGAGGAACACCTGCACAGACCCCACCACGTGGCTACCCCTCGTCCTCCACGACCCCCGTTAGTCCGGAGACCAGAGCCTCCTCCTCTTTTGCAACCACCGGTCCCCTTTCGGCCACCCAACCCTGGACCCCAATGTTATTCTTGCGGGGGTTTTGGACACATAGCACGCATGTGTCCACAGAAGGAGGAGCCGATGGAGATAGGCCTCGTAAGAAACTATGTTTGTAACACTCCGGGGGCCTCTCCTCCTCCCTTCCACTGCCCCGTGTCTATTGACGGACAACAAGTCATGGCCCTTGCTGATACGGGGTGTCGTCAGAGTGTTCTCAGGCCACAGGACTTAGCCCATCCGTCTGGTAACCCTACGGGTGTTGTAGCCATTCAATGCGTCCATGGAGACACTAAACGATCCCCTACGACGCAAGTGCGAGTGCAGCATAAGAATGATTCCGGAACTAACCTCACCGTGGGCCTTGTGCCGGCACTACCGGAACAAGCCATATTGGGAAGCTATTACCCTGGACTGCCTTCGCTTCTTCAGGACACTACTGACTCTCTGACCCAGTGGTGGAAGGAAGCCCCTTACTCAGAGGGCCACACCTTCCAGGATGTCGAACCCAAATCTCACAAACCCAAGAGTCAGAAGCGAAGAGAGAAAAAAGGCTATGCAACTGCCTATCCCGCTCTCACAGAAGACCACCCCTGGCAAACAGACCGGGAATTCCGGGCAGCCCAACAAGAAGACCCCCTCCTAAGAGAAGCATGGGGAAACGCCCTAGAGAACGAAGACCCCCTACACGTAGGTCACTATTTTTTTAAAAAGAACGGGTTACTATACCGAAAAGGGGGGCCCCAACAGAACCCAAAGCTACTAGTCCCCGCTCCATTTCATGACAAAGTCCTTTTTTTGGCTCACAGTCACTTGTTAGGAGGCCATTTCGGGGATGAGAAGACTAGTCAGGCTGTCTTAGAGAGGTTTTACTGGCCGGGAGTTCACCAGAAGGTTAAGAACTATTGCCGAGAATGTACGGTCTGTCAAAGGAATAGCAGATATCGACCCCCTAGGGTACCCTTACAGCCCCTCCCTATCATTGACGTCCCGTTTAGCAGAATAGGGATGGACATCATTGGTCCCCTCTTGCCTTCCCGAAGCGTGTGTCGCTATGCGCTGGTCATAGTAGATTACGCCACTCGCTTTCTGGAAGCTGTTCCACTACGCCAACCCACAGCCCAAAATATAGCCAAAGCCCTTATTGCCATATTTTCTCGGGTGGAGTTTCCCAGGGAAATCCTGACCGATCAAGGTACCCCGTTTGTCTCTGCACTCATGAAAAATGTTTGTTCCCAACTGGGAATCAAACAAATCCGAACCTCAGCGTATCATCCCCAAACCGACGGTTTGGTGGAACGGTACAACGCCACCATCAAACAAACCCTAAAAAAACTGTTAGGTTTGGAGGCAAAACGTTGGGAAGACATGTTACCCCTGGCCCTATTCGCCATTCGCTGTAAGAAACAGAGTAGCCTGGAATATTCCCCGTACGAGCTGTTGTATGGGCGTCCTCCTCGTACCTTGCTGGACATGGCTCAGGAAGCCTGGGAAGCGGAGCCAGACCGTACCCGGCCACTCCCTGAATATATAGAAAACCTGAAGACTCACCTATCGGTGATTCGGGACATAGTCCGCCAGAACCTAGAGCAGGCCCAATCCTCACAGAAAAGACAATATGACAAGAGCACCAAAAACCGCGTCTTCGCTGTAGGTGACCTGGTCCTACTCATGATGCCTTCCTCAGACCAGAAACTCCTAGGTCAATGGCAAGGTCCCTACACCATCTTACAGCAGGTGAGCCCGGTAACCTACGAAGTGGAGTTGGATCCCACTCGGGGTACAACTCAGATATATCACGTGAACCTTCTAAAAAAATGGGAAGGACCCCGGCCGGTATTGTCCGGCACCAATCTCCCATCTCCAACCCCTTTTGATCCCTGCATCAATCCCGAACTTGACACCCTACAGGTCAATGAGCTCCGTGCGGCCCTAGCACCCGTAAAAGGCGTCTTCTCCTCCACACCGGGCAGAACCTCTATCATCGAACACGCGATACAGACAGAACCAGGGAAGGTAGTCCGGTTACGACCCTACAGGGTCCCTGAGGCCCGCCGGGCGGTTATAAGGCAGGAAATAGAGGAAATGCAAAAAAAGGGGGTAATAGAACCCTCCATAAGCGAATGGAACTCCCCTATAGTCCTTGTGCCGAAACCTGACGGCTCTGTCAGGTTCTACATTGACTTTCGGGAAGTCAATAAGGTATCCAGCTTTGACACCTATCCATTACCCCGGGTAGATGAAATGATTGAGAGAATTGGAAAGGCGAAGTACATCTCCACCCTTGATCTCTGTAAAGGGTATTGGCAAATACCCCTCAGGGAAGAGGATAAAAAGAAAACCGCCTTTTCGACCCCTGAGGGGTTATACCAGTTTATCGTCATGCCATTTGGGCTTCATGGTGCCCCTGCCACCTTTCAGCGTGCCATGAACCACGTCCTGCGACCCCACTCACAGTATGCCGGAGCCTATTTAGACGACATTGTTATCTTCAGTGATGACTGGGCTCAACATCTGGTCCATCTCTTTAACGTAGTCTCTACCTTAGGTTCCTTTGGTTTTGTGATTAACCCCGCCAAAACCACCTTGGCTGCAAAAACAGTGAAATACCTGGGATATCTCTTGGGGGATGGCCTGATAAGACCCCAAGAAAGCAAGACGAAAGCTATTCAGTCCCTGCCTTTTCCCCAAACTAAAAAAGACCTCCGGGCCTTTTTAGGTCTTCTGGGTTACTATCGCCGATTTGTACCCAATTTTTCACAGAGAGCAGCCCCCCTAACCGACATCCTCAAGAAAACAGTCAGGTCCAAAGAGATTCTAAAGAACCCCACTCCCATCTTATGGAGGGCTTTCACGGACCTGAAAAATGCTCTGACCTCCAGCCCGGTCCTGATGAGCCCGGACTATTCACTTCCCTTCATTTTACAGACTGATGCTTCCGACCAAGGGTTGGGGGCCGTGTTGTCTCAGAGAGATGCTCAGGGGAACGAAAAACCCATTCTATATTTGAGCCGGTAGTTGTTTCCTAGAGAAAAAAACTTTGCGGTAGTGGAAAAAGAAGCCTTGGCTATAAAATGGGCAGTGGAAAGTCTAAGATATTACCTGGAAGGCCGTGACTTTATCCTCTACAACGACCACGCCCCCTTGGAGTGGATGTCCCGGGACAAGGGGCACAACGACCGCGTTCTCCGGTGGTTCCTTTCCCTACAACCCTTCCATTTCAGAACTCTACACCGGAAAGGGACAGACCAAGGCAACGCAGACTATCTTTCCCGTTACCCCCATACTCCATCTCCTCCACCCCGTACAGGAAGGACAGCTAGGGGAAGGGGATGTAAGACGGAGTCCCGGAGCCCCCTATCCTACGAACACTCCCACACACCTGTATCAGCTTCCTTCCCGCCAGGACTGCGGCACCGCAACCATTTCCCCATGACAGTAACGAACATAGGCGCTACAACCATGTCCAACGGAACTCCGCCTTCCTCTCTCTTGCAGGAGCCAATCAGTGACTTTCGACCACAGGAAGGACAACCCTCTAACCCCGGAAGTTCCAACCCCGTGGCAGCGTCGGAACAGGTAAAAGCCGAGAGCTGGCAGACGACCGACGTTGGAGTATCGTGGCAGGACACTCGAACCGGAGCTGGAGACGGAGACGAGGCAACCGAAGAAGACGTGTGGATGGAGGATTGGTGGAGACCCGAGGAGGTGGCTGAAGAGCGGCCGTGACTCAGCGGAGAGTCACGGCGGACCGTATGAGTACCGTAATTCCACCTGAGAGCTCGCTAGGTGCTCGTTGTATATACTGTATGTATAGACTATCCCCCAGCCACTTTGTCTCACTGTATATTAGTTGTATAGCACCTCACTGCGTGAAACCCCTGCCCGTCACAACTTCAGTTGATTCGCTCTCACCCTACCTCCCTTCTGGATACCGCCCACCCCCCCCCCCCCCTTCCTCACAGTTATTCCTTTCTCTCCCTCACTACCTGGTTGACGGTGGAAGCATTGTATAGAGTTACCGACCAGACTAACAGGTCCTTTCTTTGTCTCTTATTGCCCTCCGAGGTACCTCCCCGACGAAGGACCCCAGAGACGAACCTGAAGAAAGGAACCGGACACAAGCCCTCTACCCGACCTCGGATCCCTTACCTGGACTATATGTTATGTGGCCCGTACCTTGTTGGTTATCTTGTTTTTGAATAAATAACAACATCGCCCACTATATTCGGCCTCCTCGCTTGCTTTTCCAGCCTGCAGTCCGCCCACCATCACAGTGGTAAACCTTATTTCAAGCATTTGTAAACTCATTTCATAAACATTTGCAGCTTGTCCATCTCCACTACCAAGGGAAACTTCTGGTAGATTTTCATATAATCTACGACCTTCCACCCCCAAATTGTGTAGTAAAATAGCTTGCCTACGCACTGGACCATATTTATCAGCACCAGTGGCAAGAATGTAGGTAAAAAACAACTGTTTCCATTCTTTCCAAGGAATTATTGGTTCTCCAGGAGTTGGCAAAAAGGCAGGTGGAGTAGACAAAGCTTGATCAGACATATTAAACAAATTGCACCTGTAAAAGAAGGAAAAGTTAGTTTAAAATAAAGAAACTAACATAACAAATTAAAATAAAAACCTTCAATTCTTGACAAAGTTAAGTCCAGAGTCACCAGATTGTCAAGATCGAAATCTTCGTTTTCTCTCTTTTCTTTAAAAAAAATGATGACTCCAAGATACGAAGTTTGAACTGCAGATGGCCGCCAAACGTCGATTACGCTGATAGATGAGGTGACTTAATGGATGCGACGTTCAAAGAAGAGGATCGAGAGTGCGCGCAAGCCGGTGTTCTGAGAATCATTGGGTCCCCGTGAGTGGCTGCCCCCCCTACGTCACAGGGTGCAATGATTCTCAGAACCAAGCTATTATGCGTCGCTCCCCCATGGCGGGTTGCCTCCCCTACGTCACGGGGGCGGAGCCGTTCTGGCGCTTTAGTGTACTTGAAGAAATTTCTTGAGACAGCGCTCGCATGCGCTATTGATTGTTATGGTTATTTAGGGCGGACTGGCCGCCGCTGAGAGCGGTCCACTCCGCGGAGCTTTGCCTACTTTAACATTGCGGCTTGACTTTCCCCAATGTCCTGCGGCATGTTAATTTTTTTCCTGTTTTTGGTATATTTTTCCGGTTATTTTTCGAGCGGTGTATTCCGCCGAAGCTTAAATTAATTATCAGTGCTGCCCCTCCGGACAGGTTTGCCTTCCCCCGATTGCCCGCTTGCATGGTGTAGTGCTCCGGGGACGCGGCTAATGGTGGTGCGCCGCTACAGTCTGTGGATGGCTCGGTGGACGAGGCTTCATGGCGGAGGCAGACCAAAGGGCAGGCGCGCGTCGTCTTCATTCAAGCAAGCTTCAATAGCTCAGTTGGGCGAGCGTTGTACTGCAGAGCTGGAGGACCCGGGTTCAATTCCGGTTATCGTCACACTTGCAACTTCCGTTTTTTTTTTTTTGTTTTTTTTTTCATTTATGTATTTATTGTTTTTTCATGCCATTTTATATAGTGCTATTCATTTATCATTTATAAATTTATGTATCCGAATTAATATAGTGCGAAGGTGTTAGAGCGCTTCACTTTCGGACCAGTAATGATACTAGAGGAAACAATTTCAAATTAACAAATTAAAAAAAGTATGTGAGAGGTAGCAAACAGTGTTTTAGACGAGAATAGTGACCAATCCATTCCAGTTTGGTGCCAGCCTTATGCAAATCAGTATTGATCCTGCACCCAATGTGAACAGTGCAGCCTGAACTGCCAGGCCAGGTCCTCCCTGGACTAGAAACAAGCATCCTAGACCGGTTTCGGCCTTTCTGCCCTCATTAGGCAGTATAGCTTCATTCCATTAGCATGAATAGCACTGGACTCATGTCTGAGCATACCTGTTCCACTCTGTGTGAAAAATGCAAAAACAACAATTGATGGGCAGAATGCAGAACAATGTCACACATTAACCTCATTACAGAGATCTAGGCCTAAAACCATTTTATTTTTTTGCTCACCATGCCACCCCAGTTTGCTCCCACCCATATGCAAATCAGTCTTGACGCTGTGCCCAATGGTAACAGTCCAGCCCGAACTTCCAGGCCATATGTACTGAAGAGTCCTTTCATTTGGGAAGTGAACACAGAGCATTACCCACTTGCTCTTTGATATGCATGGTACTTGTTCTTTGCCGCATGCATATTACCCCATTCCGCTACTTTACATGAGTAAAAGAGTCACTACCGAAAACATGCTCTCATCTCTCTCCAGCATGGACATTGATCACCGACGTCATCTTGGCACTTGTATTGTCGACCGGAACCTTTTTTTATTATATTAAGAATTTAGCAATGTTTTATTAAAACTCCTGCACTTGTACAAAACCGTTCCCCCCCCCCCCAAACTAAACTGGCCCCCTACCCTTCCAGTCGCCCTGTGAAATGCCTGTTCCTGCCCTTTCAGTACTACTGTTCAATTAGTACTCCTGCTTGATCAACACGCCTGGCCCATCCCTTCTCCTGGCCCGTCCCGTCCCTTCTCCTTGCCAGTCACATCGCCTGCCCGTCACTTCTCCTGGCCGTCACTTCTCCTGCCGTTCACTGCTCCCAGCCCGTTCCCTGCTCCCACCCCGTTCACTGCTCACGCCCCGTTCACTGCTCCTGCCCTGTTCACCACTGCTCCTGACCCGTTCACTGCTCCTGCTCTTTTCACTGCTCCTGGCCGGTTATCACTCCTGCTCATGCCTAATCACCGCTCCTGTCCCATCACCTCTCCTGCCCTGTCATCTCTCCTGCTCTGTCACTTCTCCTGCCCAGTTACCTCTCCTGCCCAGTTACCTCTCCCGCCCAGTGACATCTCCCGCCCAGTGACATCTCCCGCCCAGTTACCTCTCCCGCCCAGGCATCTCTTTTTCATGTTGCCTCTCCTGCTCTGTCATTGCTCCTGGCCCGTGACTTTTGTGCCTTGTCACATTTCCTACCCCATCACTTTTCCTGCTCCATCACTGCTCTACTTTCCCTTATTGATAATGGCCTATTCATACATATAATTCAGTGATGATCGGCCTAATATACTTTGCCAGTGTGCAGTGTGTACGGTTTGGCTGGCGTGGATGGGGAGCAGGTAATAATTATGCTCCCCATGTTTTTCTGTACCCCCTAATTCAAAAGGGAGTTTACACATGCCTGTTCAAGTTGTTTGTTGTGCTTTGTATAGGGTTCGGCTGGCGTTGATGGTGAGTAGGTATTATTTCAGATACTTGTCGTTTTGTGTACCCCCTAACTGAAAAGGGAGCTTATACAGGCCTAATCTACGTAGCCAGTGTGTGTTGTGTAGGGTTTGGCTTGTGTAGAATGTAGTTACGTCCTCCCCGGACATACAGGGTGTCTCGCTCGAATGGCCAAATGCCCCTAAGTTAGCAATCATAAATGTGTACTCTCGTCCAGTTGGTCCCACCATTGAGCTACCTAAACTTGATTTTTTTCTTGTCCTTTCTGGGGCAACTACCCAAAGACTGTAAGATTATGATGGGTGGAGACTTCAATAGTCACTTCGAAACAATGGAAGGATTGATGGAAGGCGGACGCACAGCAGAAGATGAATTTTGGGTTGTTCTGGTGTCAATCTCCACACCCCAAATCTTGGTCTCCTCTTGCTTGCCAAATTATGTCTTTGACACTTAGTTTTGCTCTAAGGGCTTGCAATGGGTGAACAATCTCACACACCCATTCACAATGTACTTTTAAAAGGAAGGATCAGGAATAGCGGCAGTACCACATTTCTGTAGATATTAGCCTTCGTTCCAAGGTTAAAGATTTTAAAGTAGTTGCACGAACGGACAGTGAGTACAATGCACTTTTTAATTAGACATGGTGTATCCTGTAGCTGCAGTTTGATTGCAGCACGCTGAGAGCATGGTGCACCAAAGTAACTTGGTTCCCACCTCCGTCCGGCGTAGGTTAAAATGGGATAAAGTGGTAAATTCGCAAGAAAGCATTAGGAAATTGTATGAGCTAGCACTCCCCAAGTTAGAGGTTTTGGATAATTTAATTAAGCAACCCAGACTTCAAAACTTCATTAATAAATTACATTTATTCCACGAAGAGTTAGTGGGCGTTCTGGGTGATGTTCTTTTGCCTGAAGTAGTGCAGCGCAAGCAAAAGACTGTAACCTCTACCTGGTATAACTCACACTGTAAAAAGGCCAAGTCTGACTTAATAACAGCAATAAAAGCTGGAACAGCCAGGGGCTAGGTCGCTGAGCTTAGTCGGGAATATAAGGACATAATGGTGCGGGCAAGGTCATAGTGGAGCTGGTACAGATGGCAGGATCTCTCTCTCGCCCTCGAGACGAGGGATTGTATGAGATTCAGGTGTTTGGTTAACATTTTTACCGGTGAACTAAAAACTGGAGTGGAGCCTAACATTGCAGCCTCTGTGTGGGAATACCACTTTGGTAAGCTCTACGAAGATCTCTTCGAATGTTCCAATGATGTGGCTGCTGCCGCACTATCTTAATCTGGCGATGGATTTGAATTTAGCCTTGGGGATTTGGTCAGTGCAATTTAGAGACTGGCACTGGGTAAAGCACCGGGGCTTGATAGATTGCCTGGTGACCTCTTTAGGTCCCCTCCTGAGATCTGTTCCCCGTATCTCCTTATTTCTTTCAATTCTATTGCGAGTGGCATGGAGATCCCCTGAATTGGCTGGGGGCGGAGATAGTACCCATCTTCAATAATGGCCAGCCAACTACAGGCCGAGCAGCCTTCTAGATGTGCCTCAAAAACTTTTTCCCCGCCTTATACTGGACCATCTCTTGGACTGTATGTAGGACAATGACCTTCTAAGTCCACCCCAGGCTGGCTTCAGGAAAAACACGTCCACACTGGACCAGATCTTCTGCCTTGTACTCCTGTATTTGCATACTGTGAGGATCGAGGTGGTGAGGCTGTCCTCCTAGACCTCTCCGCGGCATTCGACAGCGGATCCAGAACGCCTCAGCCAGACTCATCCTCGACATCCCGCGAACCAGCCACATCTCCAGACATCTGACAGACCTGCATTGGCTCCCCGTCAACAAAAGAATCACCTTACGCCTCCTCACCCACGCACACAAAGCCCTACACGACTAAGGCCCGAGCTACCTCAACAACTGAATCAACTTCTACGCTCCCCAACGCCACCTCTGATCAGCCAACCACGCCCTCGCCACGTCCTTCTCCTACCTGGCCGCCAAGACCTGGAACTCCCTCTCGACCGACCTACGCCTGGCCCAAGACCACCTCTCCTTCAGGAAGAAGCTGAAGACCGGCTGTTCGCCCGGGTCAGAGAAGCAGCGGGGGTGGTGGACTGTTCTTGAGTCTGCCTCCTACCCGTAACATCGTGCCCCCCCCCCTGACTTCACTTTGATGGATGCCGCCGAGGCAGACCTTCCTGCCACTTATCGGACTGCGCCCCCGACGAATGCACTCCCTACAGAATCCAGGTTAGGTCTTCCACCTTCCCAAGGGAAGCAGTCAGAACCTGACCGCCCCCACCGGCGATACTTCTACCGTCCCTCGTGCCAATAAGAGGGTGTAGCCTGTGAGTATCGGCACCCCCCAGCTGCATGGACATGTTGCGAACAACGCTAATATGGGCGAAGATTGCTGCGCCCTTCGAATGATTAACTAGTATGTGGTGGGTGTTGTGTGCGTAATGAGCTGTATCACCATTATCTTGCGACCAACCATGTATGCCGAGGCGTAAGCATTACAAGGATACTGAGGTGTGAATTGTTTGTGATACATACACCGAGACTTCTTCACCAATGGCTTGCCGCCGTTTAGGAGGCCAGGCAATGGAGAAGAGTGGCGGGGTTTACTGTGTATTACAACGTAGGGCACTGATTAATAGGCTGAGCCTTCACCACCCACGGACCCTCCACCATTTTATTTCTACCTCTTTTTTATTATTTTTTTCCTCTGTATCGACAGTTCTGTACTACGTTTATCTGTGTTATATTACACTTGTAATCTTCATTGCAGTTCTTGTTCATCCTGGTGGGGGGAGGGTGTGTGCATGAGTATAACCGAGATACCCCTACTAACAGAGATACCATTAGTACAGATCAGATTAGTGGAAGATCGCACTAGAACTTCGAGGTGAAGTGGTTTCAAAAAACGAAGTGTTGCAACAGTGGTGAGAGAGTGAGGAATGAGGCGTAAGGTGTATGGCTTACGCTACTTTTAAGTAGTGTCCTTTTCAAGGTATGTTGAGGCGGCAAGGGGTTCCACCATAATGGTACCACCAATACCATTCCACTGGAGCCGCTGATAGCCTGCACCTCATCGCTATTAAGGCGGCTGATATGATATATATGACCTATATCGTTTTGTGATCTTGAGAAGGGAATCCCCCTCTCTCACAGTTAGATATACTTTAGGGCGTGTATACACATAGTCCACACTACACACCCACTAGTTTTAATTCCTATTTCACCCTCGCATTTTAGTCCCGACGAAAGCCAGCATATTGATAAGGCACTGGCTGAAACATGTTGACACCTTAAAGGACGTGGTAGGTCGTAACCTGCCCCCAACGTCCGACAGCCTTATTTTCAACCGCTGACGGAGGCCAGACTAATAAAGTTCTCCAGGACTGGGACCCCCGCCAAGCCGTTTTACACTCACTATCTCACTACCCCTCACCGCACACACAGTGACATGCCTGCTCCGCTGTAACCAGGCGTCGTAGCACACCCGGGACACGCTAGGTGTCACTGGGTGGGCCCGATAAAGAAGCATACCACCAACTAGGTAGGTGGGTGAGGGCTTTCTAAAGACACCCAACAGGTGCCATCCCTAATCGACAAAACGAACTGAGTCACCATCATTTTTATAAAATAAACATCATACCAACCCCTTCCATATCTACTCTCTTTTTGATAACTGAAGGTACTGAAGGGTACCTATTAATTTTTCCCAAAATATATTCTTTTTATCATGAACCACCTTTTTAGAATATACATGCACCTTTATCGATACTTTAAAGTATTCGTTCTCTGACAAATACTCATGTTCATTAATTATTAAAGTTCTCGTTTACTTTAAACCATCTACTTTTGCAATGTGTCTACACCACACATCTGTAGCATTACTTCTGTACTAGTGGATTTCTTATTTATTGATATTTGATTTTATTTAAGTTTTTTTGTCGCGCAAACCAGATTTTGGAAGAGGGGGGCCTGTACTTTGAAAATGGTGTCCTACAAGTACAGGGCCACAAGTGTGGAACCTTCAAACCACAGTGAATTTTGAAAGCGAACAATTTTCAAGAAAAAATATGCAGAAAACCACTGCGACAGAAACGTACATTGACATCAACGGGTCTATCCACAGGTGTAAGTGAAATCAAAATACAAGCTGTCTTTGACTTCTAGGTGACAAATACCTTTGACGGGTGAACAAATGACATGAATGGATTGAGGGGAGAAGATGCACCGATGAAATAATGAAACAGGCAGCGGAGTGAACACCATGACAAAGCAAATGTTAACAAAGGCCCCTGGACGAGGGAACTGGCCACACGCATATCTCAAACAGAACTATAAACAGCTGGTGGTCTACAAGGTAGGCCAAAAGACAGTCGACAAGACCAAGCAAACAGCAGCCAATAAAGGTGTCACTGCCGACAATGCTCAGGCACACAGTGAAGATGCTGTTCTTTTGCACAGGTAAAAATGGAATGCAGATGTAGAACATTCCACGGAAATTGAAATGACAAAGCATCCAGACTTCTAATAGGTAACATTAACACTATATAAGAAAACTGATATGTATGATATTACAATTTAAGTGGTTTTGTTTAAGTGGAACGGCCGATGGTTTTTATTTTTTGCCCTTCGTTTTGTGCTTTCCTCAGCTTAACCAACATTGAACACCACATTGCTCATCCATTCTTTTGTATTAACACTGACTCTTGCAGCCAGAACCAGCAGAACAACAAAGAGCTGGAGGCCTTCATGGCGCACGAGAAGACTGTGCCCAACACCAAGAAACCAGCGGTTAAAAAATGCAGCAAACCGCGCCCACAAGTTGGAACAGGGGCACGGGGCTGGAGGCTCGCATCCATGTGCAATTGCCGCGTGGCCAAGGGATGTTTGCCCCATCCACTGTCCCGAAGTCATGGTGATCCTGTCAAGCGTGCAATTCTGTTTAATGTCATAGGAACTAGTGTCAATATCCTGAGAATGGAATCGTAGAGTATTCTGAAGAGATGGAGGAAGACACACTTAATCTGGATGCTACTTTAATTTTGGAACATCACACATCTCTTATATGTTCCTGTTTGAATTTTTTTACTTCCATAGGTTCATTGAGTACTGTGCAACCGGAAGGACGGATATGATGCTCTAAATCATTCTGCTGCATGTGGGAGCGTTTGGCTGATTCTCGCATCGTCAAAACCAAGCAAGCAGCGGACCTTAAAGGTGTCCACGCCGACAAAGCTCAGGCACGGGGTGGGTGAAGAAAAAGCACTTTTGCACACTAACTTAAGCGGAATGGGACCAAAAGGCAGCGGTCAAAACCAAGTAATCAGCAGACAATAAAGGTGTACCTTTTCGCTGTAAAATCTTCATATTGAATGGCAGCAGGGCCAGTGCTTGACCTAAAAAAACAATGTTGATTGATCCAAGAAATGTGCACAGGTGGGAGAAAAATAAATAGTAATGTTAGCCTGTATGGCCAGGTACTTGTGAGTCGGATTTCATCAACCCAAAGAAGGTGAAATGCTACAAGCCTGACAAAGGCCAAATGTAACCCTAACAAATCGGTAGGCCTGTAAGGTCGACAGTTTTCAGACAAGTCTCTGCCATGAAGGAAAAATCACGAACTGGTATTGGAAAACGAAACTCAACTTCTTCCCCTTCTGCTGGATCATGGCAGCAGAAAAACCAGCTCAAAAGACTGAAGGAGGAGCCCACGTGCTCCATATGTCTGTGATATTTCACGGACCCCGTGCCTTTGGAGTGTGGACATGTCTTTTCCCATTCCTGTATCTCTAGGTACTGGGAGGGGGCTGCAGACAGAATTCTCCTGCCCTCAGTGCATAATAATACTTGACAGTAAAACCCTCCGTCCGAACAGGCAGTTGGCAAAAGTTCGCCAAATCGCCAAAGAGTGACACCTATAGCATTTGTAATGTAATATGTGTTGTATTTACTTGACTATAAAAACAAAGAGGCTTGTAAATACAAACGTTTACAATTGCACATAGAAATTGACGCGAACACATACACAAATTGTGAGGATATTTCAGTCTACTGTTTACTACTGTCCAAGTGTCTGTGTCAGAAGTACAACCCTGTGCCCCGTGTGCATGCACATGTACGTACTGTGCGCCTGGCCAGATACCACTGAAGTTATTATCTTATCTCACAAGTACAACTAAGGATTAACACAGCAGAGTACGCTGACATGCTGTTTTCCCGAAAGCTGACACGGCGGGCAGGGGAGGTGGCGGAGCGGGGAGAGGTGCGACTCGGCAGGCAGGGGAGGAGAGTAGGAGGAGGAGGACAAAGTAGCGAAGGGCGAGTGCGTTTTACTCGTACCCTGGTCGCCATATCCCAGTCGGTGGCTCTATAGGTCCAGGTTACGAACACCGCGCGTCTGCGTCACAAGCCTCGCTCCGTAGGCACACTGATTGATTGAATCGGATTGGTGGATCGAATGCAAGAACGAGGCTTGACACACATAAGTTGACAAAGCTCAGAAACCCTGGAAGACACAGTGATCAGCCATAGCGATGTCAGAAGCTGCTACGGTTGGTTTCTTCTAACGAGCGTTATGATATACAGAACAGGACTACCTCGATGATTTCAATTATTTGAAACTCGGCGAAAAGGCTCTGGCCCTTTATTGCTACAGTAAAGGAGTTTGTTAAAATACATGGCATTGAAAATTATTAGTGGAAACATTGTTTGTGTCTGCTTTGGTAGTTTTACCATTGTTCACAGTCAAATTTTAGTAATAATTTTTGATTCTTGCGTCTCACTGTGACCCAGCTGGTAAAGCAGACATATCACAAAATGGCCGTCTGCAGCTGGGTACATACATGTTGTGTTATCTTTTTGTTTATGACGCTCGCTCCTCTTTATTTAGACAGGAGCTGTATAGTGTTTCAGGAAGCTACAGTTTAGGCTCTCTAAACGAGTGGTTGTCTGCGCCATCTGCTGATTGGTAGCGGTACAGTTTCAGCTGCCAGCCTGCCACTCACCATGCAGACGTTCCGCCCCCGCACAGCCCCGCTTCTTCTTAGACACTGCATGCGGGGTTGGGGACCATTTGGCTGCGCGTGAACTACTGCCATGGTTGACAAGGGCGGATCATGGAAGAGGGGGAGGAGCCTGGCAGATTGGGAAAGACTGGCCCCGGGGGCAGGCTGGACATGAACCACGGCTTCGTGATGCACAACCGCCGACAAAGCTCAGGCACGGGGGGAGAAGCACCACTTTGGCACACTTACTTATGCGCAAAGGGGACCAAAAGTCTGCCGCCAAGACCAAGCAATCTGCGCCCAATGAAGGTGTACTTCTTGACATTTAAATCGTATTATTCTATGGCAAGGATGCTTGGCTTCCCCACTCATTACACTGATGTACGTCCCGGTGGTGAATCTCCTAACAGCAGGACCAAATAATCAACGGACAAAAAAGGTGTCCCCGCCGACAAAGCTCAGGCACGGTGGGAAAAAGCACCACTTTGGCACACTGACTTATGCGCAAAGGGGACTAAAAGTCTGCCGCCAAGACCAAGCAATCAGTGGCCAATGAAGCTGTATTTTTTGACATTTAAATCGTATTATTCTATGGCAAGGATGCTTGGATTCCCAGGTCATTATACCGATGTACGTCCCGGTGGTGAATCTCATAACAGCAGGACCAAATAATCAACGGACAAAAAAGGTGTCCCCGCCGACAAAGCTCAGGCATGGGGGGGAAGAAGCACCACTCTGGCACACTGACTTATGCGCAAAGGGGACCAAAAGTCTGCCGCCAAGACCAAGCAATCAGCGGCCAATGAAGCTGTATTTTTTGACATTTAAATCGTATTATTCTATGGCCAGGATGCTTGGATTTCCCGCTCATTACACCGATGTACGTCCCGGTGGTGAATCTCATAACAGCAGGACCAAATAATCAACGGACAAAAAAGGTGTCCCCGCCGACAAAGCTCAGGCATGGGGGGGAAGAAGCACCACTCTGGCACACTGACTTATGCGCAAAGGGGACCAAAAGTCTGCCGCCAAGACCAAGCATTCAGCGCCCAATGAAGGTGTACTTCTTGACATTTAAATCTTATTATTCTATGGCCCGGATGCTTGGCTTCCCCACTCATTACACTGATGTACGTCCCGGTGGTGAATCTCCTAACAGCAGGACAAAGAAATCAGCGGACAAAAAGGTGTCCCCGCCGACAAAGCTCAGGCACGGTGGGAAGAAGCACCACTCTGGCACACTGACTTATGCGCAAAGGGGACCAAAAGTCTGCCGCCAAGACCAAGCAATCTGCGCCCAATGAAGGTGTATTTTTTGACATTTCAATCGTATTATTCTATGGCAAGGATGCTTGGATTCCCAGCTCATTACACGGATGTACGTCCCGGTGGTGAATCTCATAACAGCAGGACCAAACAATCAACGGACAAAAAGGTGTCCCCGCCGACAAAGCTCAGGCACGGTGGGAAGAAGCACCACTTTGGCACACTGACTTATGCAAAGGGGACCAAAAGTCTGCCGCCAAGACCAAGCAATCAGCGGCCAATGAAGCTGTATTTTTTGACATTTAAATCGTATTATTCGATGGCAAGGATGCTTGGATTCCCAGCTCATTACACGGATGTACGTCCCGGTGGTGAATCTCATAACAGCAGGACCAAACAATCAACGGACAAAAAGGTGTCCCCGCCGACAAAGCTCAGGCATGGGGGGAAGAAGCACCACTCTGGCACATTGACTTATGCGCAAAGGGGACCAAAAGTCTGCCGCCAAGACCAAGCAATCAGCGGCCAATGAAGCTGTATTTTTTGACATTTAAATCGTATTATTCGATGGCAAGGATGCTTGGATTCCCAGCTCATTACACGGATGTACGTCCCGGTGGTGAATCTCATAACAGCAGGACCAAACAATCAACGGACAAAAAGGTGTCCCCGCCGACAAAGCTCAGGCATGGGGGGAAGAAGCACCACTCTGGCACACTGACTTATGCGCAAAGGGGACCAAAAGTCTGCCGCCAAGACCAAGCAATCTGCGCCCAATGAAGGTGTATTTTTTGACATTTAAATCGTATTATTCTATGGCAAGGATGCTTGGATTCCCAGCTCATTACACAGGTGTACGTCCCGGTGGTGAATCTCCTAACAGCAGGACCAAGCAATCAACGGACAAAAAAGGTGTCCCCGCCGACAAAGCTCAGGCACGGTGGGAAGAAGCACCACTCTGGCACACTGACTTATGCGCAAAGGGGACCAAAAGTCTGCCGCCAAGACCAAGCAATCTGCGCCCAATGAAGGTGTATTTTTTGACATTTAAATCGTATTATTCTATGGCAAGGATGCTTGGATTCCCAGCTCATTACACGGATGTACGTCCCGGTGGTGAATCTCATAACAGCAGGACCAAACAATCAACGGACAAAAAGGTGTCCCCGCCGACAAAGCTCAGGCACGGTGGGAAGAAGCACCACTTTGGCACACTGACTTATGCAAAGGGGACCAAAAGTCTGCCGCCAAGACCAAGCAATCAGCGGCCAATGAAGCTGTATTTTTTGACATTTAAATCGTATTATTCTATGGCAAGGCTGCTTGGCTTTCCCACTCATTACACTGATGTACGTCCCGGTGGTGAATCTCATAACAGCAGGACCAAATAATCAACGGACAAAAAAGGTGTCCCCGCCGACAAAGCTCAGGCACGGTGGGAAAAAGCACCACTTTGGCACACTGACTTATGCGCAAAGGGGGCCAAAAGTCTGCCGCCAAGACCAAGCAATCAGCGGCCAATGAAGGTGTACTTCTTGACATTTAAATCTTATTATTCTATGGCCCGGATGCTTGGCTTCCCCACTCATTACACTGATGTACGTCCCGGTGGTGAATCTCATAACAGCAGGACCAAACAATCAACGGACAAAAAGGTGTCCCCGCCGACAAAGCTCAGGCACGGTGGGAAGAAGCACCACTTTGGCACACTGACTTATGCGCAAAGGGGACCAAAAGTCTGCCGCCAAGACCAAGCAATCAGCGGCCAATGAAGCTGTATTTTTTGACATTTAAATCGTATTATTCTATGGAAAGGATGCTTGGCTTTCACACTCATTACACTGATGTACGTCCCGGTGGTGAATCTCATAACAGCAGGACCAAATAATCAACGGACAAAAAGGTGTCCCCGCCGACAAAGCTCAGGCATGGGGGGAAGAAGCACCACTCTGGCACATTGACTTATGCGCAAAGGGGACCAAAAGTCTGCCGCCAAGACCAAGCAATCAGCGGCCAATGAAGCTGTATTTTTTGACATTTAAATCGTATTATTCGATGGCAAGGATGCTTGGATTCCCAGCTCATTACACGGATGTACGTCCCGGTGGTGAATCTCATAACAGCAGGACCAAACAATCAACGGACAAAAAGGTGTCCCCGCCGACAAAGCTCAGGCATGGGGGGAAGAAGCACCACTCTGGCACACTGACTTATGCGCAAAGGGGACCAAAAGTCTGCCGCCAAGACCAAGCAATCTGCGCCCAATGAAGGTGTATTTTTTGACATTTAAATCGTATTATTCTATGGCAAGGATGCTTGGATTCCCAGCTCATTACACAGATATACGTCCCGGTGGTGAATCTCCTAACAGCAGGACCAAGCAATCAACGGACAAAAAAGGTGTCCCCGCCGACAAAGCTCAGGCACGGTGGGAAGAAGCACCACTCTGGCACACTGACTTATGCGCAAAGGGGACCAAAAGTCTGCCGCCAAGACCAAGCATTCAGCGGCCAATGAAGCTGTATTTTTTGACATTTAAATCGTATTATTCTATGGAAAGGATGCTTGGCTTTCCCACTCATTACACTGATGTACGTCCCGGTGGTGAATCTCATAACAGCAGGACCAAATAATCAACGGACAAAAAAGGTGTCCCCGCCGACAAAACTCAGGCACGGTGGGAAAAAGCACCACTTTGGCACACTGACTTATGCGCAAAGGGGACCAAAAGTCTGCCGCCAAGACCAAGCAATCAGCGGCCAATGAAGGTGTACTTCTTGACATTTAAATCTTATTATTCTATGGCCCGGATGCTTGGCTTCCCCACTCATTACACTGATGTACGTCCCGGTGGTGAATCTCATAACAGCAGGACCAAACAATCAACGGACAAAAAGGTGTCCCCGCCGACAAAGCTCAGGCACGGTGGGAAGAAGCACCACTTTGGCACACTGACTTATGCGCAAAGGGGACCAAAAGTCTGCCGCCAAGACCAAGCAATCAGCGGCCAATGAAGCTGTATTTTTTGACATTTAAATCGTATTATTCTATGGAAAGGATGCTTGGCTTTCACACTCATTACACTGATGTACGTCCCGGTGGTGAATCTCATAACAGCAGGACCAAATAATCAACGGACAAAAAGGTGTCCCCGCCGACAAAGCTCAGGCATGGGGGGAAGAAGCACCACTCTGGCACATTGACTTATGCGCAAAGGGGACCAAAAGTCTGCCGCCAAGACCAAGCAATCAGCGGCCAATGAAGCTGTATTTTTTGACATTTAAATCGTATTATTCGATGGCAAGGATGCTTGGATTCCCAGCTCATTACACGGATGTACGTCCCGGTGGTGAATCTCATAACAGCAGGACCAAACAATCAACGGACAAAAAGGTGTCCCCGCCGACAAAGCTCAGGCATGGGGGGAAGAAGCACCACTCTGGCACACTGACTTATGCGCAAAGGGGACCAAAAGTCTGCCGCCAAGACCAAGCAATCTGCGCCCAATGAAGGTGTATTTTTTGACATTTAAATCGTATTATTCTATGGCAAGGATGCTTGGATTCCCAGCTCATTACACAGATGTACGTCCCGGTGGTGAATCTCCTAACAGCAGGACCAAGCAATCAACGGACAAAAAAGGTGTCCCCGCCGACAAAGCTCAGGCACGGTGGGAAGAAGCACCACTCTGGCACACTGACTTATGCGCAAAGGGGACCAAAAGTCTGCCGCCAAGACCAAGCATTCAGCGGCCAATGAAGCTGTATTTTTTGACATTTAAATCGTATTATTCTATGGAAAGGATGCTTGGCTTTCCCACTCATTACACTGATGTACGTCCCGGTGGTGAATCTCATAACAGCAGGACCAAATAATCAACGGACAAAAAAGGTGTCCCCGCCGACAAAACTCAGGCACGGTGGGAAAAAGCACCACTTTGGCACACTGACTTATGCGCAAAGAGGACCAAAAGTCTGCCGCCAAGACCAAGCAATCAGCGGCCAATGAAGCTGTATTTTTTGACATTTAAATCGTATTATTCTATGGCCAGGATGCTTGGCTTTCCCACTCATTACACTGATGTACGTCCCGGTGGTGAATCTCATAACAGCAGGACCAAACAATCAACGGACAAAAAGGTGTCCCCGCCGACAAAGCTCAGGCATGGGGGGAAGAAGCACCACTCTGGCACATTGACTTATGCGCAAAGGGGACCAAAAGTCTGCCGCCAAGACCAAGCAATCAGCGGCCAATGAAGCTGTATTTTTTGACATTTAAATCGTATTATTCGATGGCAAGGATGCTTGGATTCCCAGCTCATTACACGGATGTACGTCCCGGTGGTGAATCTCATAACAGCAGGACCAAACAATCAACGGACAAAAAGGTGTCCCCGCCGACAAAGCTCAGGCATGGGGGGAAGAAGCACCACTCTGGCACATTGACTTATGCGCAAAGGGGACCAAAAGTCTGCCGCCAAGACCAAGCAATCAGCGGCCAATGAAGCTGTATTTTTTGACATTTAAATCGTATTATTCGATGGCAAGGATGCTTGGATTCCCAGCTCATTACACGGATGTACGTCCCGGTGGTGAATCTCATAACAGCAGGACCAAACAATCAACGGACAAAAAGGTGTCCCCGCCAACAAAGCTCAGGCATGGGGGGAAGAAGCACCACTCTGGCACACTGACTTATGCGCAAAGGGGACCAAAAGTCTGCCGCCAAGACCAAGCAATCTGCGCCCAATGAAGGTGTATTTTTTGACATTTAAATCGTATTATTCTATGGCAAGGATGCTTGGATTCCCAGCTCATTACACCGATGTACGTCCCGGTGGTGAATCTCATAATAGCAGGACTAAACAATCAACGGACAAAAAGGTGTCCCCGCCGACAAAGCTCAGGCATGGGGGGAAGAAGCACCACTCTGGCACATTGACTTATGCGCAAAGGGGACCAAAAGTCTGCCGCCAAGACCAAGCAATCAGCGGCCAATGAAGCTGTATTTTTTGACATTTAAATCGTATTATTCTATTATTATTATGTTTCTTATATAGCGCCTGAATCGACCCCCGAAGGGGTATCTCCGCGCTTGCCTAGGGAACCCGTCCTGGTTTTACCCTGTGAGATAGCCCCTACAGGGCATCCCCAAGGTGAAAGCCAGGCATCCCGCCGCGGGGGGGCCGTTGTGGAGATTAAGCAAGCTTAATGCCCAGAGTTGCAGAGTGTGAACCCATGATTAGGTCAGGCACCGAAGCGAGAATTATCGAGTCCATGGACATTTGAGCTCAAGACCCTGCCGCGTCGGGAATTGAACCCTGGTCCCGGGTCTGACCTCTGCTTCAGGGTCTGCCTGCTCTAACCAGTGAGCCACACTTCTCCACATGGCAAGGATGCTTGGATTCCCAGCTCATTACACGGATGTACGTCCCGGTGGTGAATCTCATAACAGCAGGACCAAACAATCAACGGACAAAAAGGTGTCCCCGCCGACAAAGCTCAGGCACGGGGGCAAGAAGCACCACTTTGGCACACTTGAACAAGTTACTTACCTTCGGTAACGATATATCTGTAAGAAACATTAGTTAGTGTTAGGTTCCTTACCTTACAATATCCCCAGGCGCCAGTCTGGATCCGGAAACTTTTGCGTAGCAGTACCCCTGCGTGTCGGTAGGCGTCCCCTGCGGCTCCGCGTCCGTCGTCGGCGTCGTGCGCCGTGATGACGTCTCTGGAGTATATAGACGCCGCCTCCGCGCGCTGACGTCAGTTCTTTGCACACAGCTTTTCCGCGCCAGGAGACGCAGAGCCATGAGAGAAGCAACACTGGTGCCATGTAAAACTCGGGCCCTGAAAGGGATGTCCTTAACCCTAGGTATCAGTTCGCAGAACGGGGAGGATGGGTGGGTCCGGTAAGGAATCTAACACTAACTAATGTTTCTTACAGATATATCGTTACCGAAGGTAAGTAACTTGTTCATCTCAAAGAAACACGTTAGTGTTAGATTCCTTACCTTAGAATACATACCCCAGCAATACCAACCCCGGTGGTGGGTCTGCGAACCAATACATTCCTAGACCAGAAAGTCCTGGAGGACAGAACGGCCAAAGAAGCCATCCCTCCGGACTTGACTGTCCAGGCAGTAGTGCCTCGCAAAGGTGTGCAGCGAGGCCCACGTAGCCGCTTGGCAAATGTCCTGCAAGGGGACTCCCCGGCCCAGGGCAGTGGTAGCCGCCGTGGCCCGAGTGGAATGGGCCCTCAGCCCAACAGGAGGCTCCTTCCGAGCCAAAGAGTAGCACGCTTTGATGCAGAGGACGACCCATCGAGAGATGGTTCGTTTACAGACCACCCGTCCCTTCTTCGCACCCACGTAGCCAACAAACAGTTGGTCATCCACCCGGAACTGGCGTGTGCGATCCATGTAAAATGAAAGCGCACGTTTTGGGTCCAGACGATGGAGCCGCTCTTCATCCTTTGAAGGATGCGGAGGCGGGAAGATGGAAGTGAGGGTGATGGACTGCCCGATGTGAAAGGCCGAAACAACCTTGGGCAGGAAAGAAGGTCTAGTCCTCAGAACCACCTTATCAGGATGAATGGACAGGAAAGGAGGTTGGACAGAAAGAGCCTGGAGCTCACTCACTTTCCTGGCAGAGGTGCTGGCAACCAGGAAAGCCGTCTTTAAAGTCAGGAGACGGAGAGGACAAGAATGAAGGGGCTCAAAGGGAGCACACATCAGAAAGGTCAGAACCAGGTTCAAATCCCACTGAGGCATCACAAACGGAACAGGTGGAAACACGTGAGTGATGCCTTTCAAGAATCGAGTTACAATCGGGGATTTGAACAAAGAAGGCTGATCAGGAAGCCTCAAAAAGGCTGAAAGGGCAGAAAGGTAGCCCTTGATAGTGCCCAGAGCAGAGCCCTGCTGGGCAATAGAAAGAAGAAACATAAGAACCTCCGAAAGAGGGGCAGAGAGAGGATCCACAGCCTTTGCTGTGCACCATGCCACAAATGTGTTCCACCGACAGGTGTATACCGACTTAGTGGAGGGACGCCTGGCTGCCAGAATAACATCACAGACTTCAGGAGGCAAGTGAAATGGCCTCAACTGCCGCCGCTCAATCTCCAAGCAGAACTCATGACATTGCGCGTTCTCTTCTGTGGCGAATAGATCTAACCAAGGCTCTCCCGATTGCAGAAAGATGCCTTGCGCCACGTCCGAGTTCAGACGCCATTCGTCATCCATCGAGCACTGACGGCTGAGTTCGTCCGCCCTGGCGTTCACAGAACCTGCCAGGTGTTGAATCGTCAGAGTCACGCCCTGACGTTCCAGCCATTGCCAGAGGCGCAGAGCCTCCTGGCAAAGGGTCCACGACCCCACTCCGCCCTGTTTGTTGCAGTACCACATGGCGGTGGTGTTGTCGGTGAACACCTGCACTACACTCCCGTTGACAAAGGGGAGGAATGCCTTCAGTGCCAGACGAATCGCCCGCAGCTCCAACAGGTTGATATGGAGCCGGGACTCCGCCGGAGACCAGATGCCTCTGATCTCTGCCTCTCCCAAGTGGCCACCCCAGCCCTGGAGGGACGCGTCCGTCACGACAACGTGCTCCGGTTGGGGAAGGGAGAGGGACTTGCCCCTGACCCAATCGCGGTCCGTAAGCCACCACTGCAGTTGTCTCGCAGTGCCCTCCGAGATCAAGACGTGGTCGGACAAGTTGCCCTGATGCTGGGCCCACTGAAACTTAAGGTCCCACTGCAGAGCCCGCATCCGCCACCGGGCGTGATGCACCAGAAGGATGCAGGAAGCCATCAGTCCCAGCAGCCGCAGCGTCAACATGACCGAAACCCGGTATAGCGGCTGAAAGATGGGAATCAAAGCCTGAATATCCCGAACCCGCCGTTCCGGAGGATAAACCCGAAACTGCGCCGAGTCCAGAACCGCTCCGATGAAAAGGAGCTTTTGAGAGGGACACAGGTGTGATTTCGGCACATTGATGGAGAACCCCAGGTCGTGCAAGAGGTCTGCCGTCATCTGAAGGTGGTGGACGACTGTCTGGGGCGAGCCCGCCTTCAACAACCAGTCGTCTAGGTAGGGGAAGACTGAAACCCCTATCCTGCGCAGATGGGCTGCGACCACCGCCATCACCTTTGTGAACACCCGTGGGGCGCTGGTAAGGCCAAAGGGAAGCACGATAAACTGAAAGTGCTCCAGGCCTACCGTGAACCGCAGGTAACGCCGGTGGGCCGGCAGGACGGGGATGTGAAAATAGGCGTCCTGCAAGTCCAACGCTACCAGCCAGTCTCCAGGGTCCAGGGCAGCTAAGACCTGAGCCAAAGTCAACATCTTGAAGTTCTCCTTCCGGAGGAAGCCGTTGACGTTCCTTAGATCCAAGATAGGACGCCCTACTTCTGGCCCAGGAACGCGCTCGATGGCCCCCTTGGCCAAGAGGGCCGTAACTTCCTCCTGCAGAAGTGTCAAGTGCTCCCCCGACACACGGAGGTTCTGCGGTGGCATGGCTGGAGGAGAGGTCTCGAAGGGGAGGGAGTAGCCCCTTCGGACAATTTGCAGCACCCACCTGTCTGAAGTGATCGTGCGCGGAAGCGGCGCCGGGGGCAACCCCGATGGAATCGGCGCCGGGTTGGATGGACGTCCATCCGGCGTCGACCCCGAAGGCCCTAGCGGCCCTAGCCGGCGTCGAGGTAGGGTCAGCTGAACCACTTGGGCCCCCGGACGGGTTCATTGGGCCCGCAGGCGCCGGGGAACCCGCCGGAGGAGATAGGGCCCTCATGGCCATGAGGAACGCCTCTATCTCCTCAGGCGTCGCACCGTGCCCAGGGACCTGAGGGTATGGGGCAGGCCGCGCCGGCGACTCTCGCGGAGCCGCGGGGTTGGGGTCACCCGAACCCCCGGCCGCATCGCGTGAGCGTCGGGGGAGTCGGGGGTACGATGACGACGCCCCGACTTCTTGTGCTTCTTACCTGACGCGGATGACGAGTGGTGTCGACTTCTGGAACACTCGGCGCGGCTTCTCGACCGCTCCCTCGAACGCTCTCTTGACCTCCGGCCGGAACGGGACCGCTCCCGGTCCCGACGTGGGGCCGACACCCGGAGCTCCAGTAGCTTGCGGGACCGCTCCCGTCTAGCCTTGTTGGTGAGGGCCCGGCAGTCGACGCAGGAGTCCACGTCATGGTCGGGGCCCAGACACCGGAGACAGAGGCGGTGATGGTCTGTGACCGACATCGTGCGCTCACAGTCATCACAGTGCTTGAACCCAGGCATCCTAACAGGCACAAAGTGATAACAATTCGAAAAAACTTGGTCAAAGACCGGAGTACTGCTCTTCAGATATGCGTCCACTGGCGCGGAAAAAAGAAGAACTGACGTCAACGTGCGGAGGCGGCGTCTATATACTCCAGCGACGTCATCACGGCGCACGACGCCAACGACGGACGCGGAGCCGCAGGGGACGCCTGCAGATGACGCCTACCGACGCGCAGGGGTACTGCTACGCAAAAGTTTCCGGATCCAGACTGACGCCTGGGGATATTGTAAGGTAAGGAATCTAACACTAACTTGGTTCTTTCAGATACTTATGTGCAAAGGGGACCAAAAGTCTGCCGCCAAGACCAAGCAATCGGTGGACATACAAGGTGTCCACACGTTTTCAATAAGTGGCTCCCTCCCCAACCGGAAGGCCATGAGGATTAAAGTTCAAACGCTTCAATCCAGCTTTGTTTTTTCAGGGCATTTGGTTTTCGGCTTTTCAGTCCACTACACGGAATGGGGGTCGGATAACGCAGTGGGAGCCTGAGAAACTGCTACCACATGTAAAGGTAGTAAGTGAACAACCTACCAAGTACAGGCTGAGCGGTTCTTATAAAAATAATGAAACCAGTCACTTTCAAGGTCCAAGGCCAATCTTTTGTGTTACATTTCCAAAAGGAAATAGCGGTGGACGGGAGTGCGTGCCCTGTAATACAGATGCTAGCAGGTTTAGTTTTACAAAGACGATCCTCAACATGCAGCCACCACAGTTCCCCTGCTGTGATGTGAGGCTTGCCAGTTGAAAGGTATAATGCTTCAGAGCAATTTGCAAATTAAGGATTACATCGAAGACCAGAGGGGAACAGCCGGTATACGATTTTCTTCTAAGCAATGAAACCTCCGTGGTTACCCAGGCATCTCCATCATTCAAGGTGAAAATACGGGGGGAGACTGCAAAACTTCCTTCCAATCCATCACCACAGACAGTTGGTTCTGGAACGTTTCCCTGTACGGTGATTGTGTGTAGTTAATATCCACTACACCCAACAAGAAGGTAGCCATGTCAAAGGCTGTATGTGATGGACGTGAATAAACGTTTACAAAGACCTTGAAGCCAAGAAAGCGGCCAAGCGTACAGACAACAAAATAGCAACATCGTCATGGAGGACAAAAATGGCTCACGGCCAGGGAGACTGGGCCCACCTCGACAGTAAAAATACAGCCCCCGTCTGTGCATGTACTTTTGCAAACAGTCAATTAATGTACAGGCACCTTATGGCGCTTGACTTTGAAAATTTTACAATGAAAGTCCATTCCAAGAAGGGCTTTGTACATCATGATTCGAACACATGATGTCTGTGCCGGTATTACATTTGTAACGTTTTGTAGACACTGTTTTTTGGTGATGTCGGTGTTGTATTCTGGGGATGGAGACCGTTGGCCTCCTCTTGCCAAAACGGATATTCAAATTTGTGACCGCCTCAGCTGTACTTGAAGGGGCCTGTCCTTTTAAAATTGAACAAGAACGTAAGAGCCCAAGAAGTGGCCTGTACTTACGAAGACAGACAATAAAATTAGGGAAAGACGTGATGGTGACAGTGGAAGAGGTGCAGGACATGATGGGAGCACAGAAGAGCAAGTAGCACTAGTTATTTAGCCTGACAAGTACATCTTTTAAAATATACGTTATTAACTACTTAGATCAACCAAGACAGTAACATAAAATAAAACCAGAGGAAATAACAAACATAACAATTGCACAGTGGCATCAAGGACTCGGCTTTTCAAAGGTGTATGTGGAGAACAACTAAGTTCAAAATAATTATAGAGAGAATGGGAGAGGCTGCGGAGGTAACATCAACATGTCATGGATAAAAAGGTAACAAACCAGAAATGACCTGGATAGCTAGCATTGTACGTCCTTAACATGTCTAAATTGAATGTTCTACGTAATACTTGGTTCTTATCATTCCTTAGCTTTAGACGCTTCCTTTTAATTTATGCGGAATAGTAAGGGATTGAAAATCAAGTCTACAAAGAGCCGCCTTATCTTGGGTTTCGCATAAGATTTTGCAAAAGCATGAACTCGACCCTTAAAGACCCAGAAATCAACGGGCAATAAAGTTGTCCAAGCCGACCAGGCCCAGGCACGTGGCGAAGAAAAAGCACTTTTGAGCAGTGTCTTGCTGAAGTGGAAGAATAGAGAAAACACATCAGTGTATGTCACAGAAACAAACGCGTGGAAATGTACATTGCATCAAAGTTCAGAAAAAAAATATGCATCCAATATTAAGAAACACGAGGGATTGTACATTGTGGAAGGACTGGGAGCATTACTTTCAAATCGCACGCAGCATGTGCTATGAAATGAGGGTTAAAACATTACTTATATGAAGTTTAAGTAACGTTCGATCACGCACAACACCCATTGAAGACACCGGTCTGGTGACGACTACAAGATAGTACTAGGCAGGCTAAACAGGGCAATATACAAGTGTTTTTGAAACCATATCCAGTATGGCTACACCCTAAAACGCTTCTCCACACCACCGATTTAACATCCACTGTATGGACAACATGTACACTGGTTGGACCAATAGGTTTTCATTATGCTGCACAACGGGGCAACGGGAGTAGCAGCCTTACATTACAAGTCCACATATTCACATATTTCATTCAACTTACCAGAGCCTTTCTACATCAGTACACAGTGCAGGGCCTATGGACAGCACCAGAGAAGAAAATGGACATGAACATGCGAGAACTTATGGCAGTGTTCCTACCCTTGAAAGCCTTGAAATGACATTGGTACAACAAGACGGTGTTCACGCACACAGATAACATGACAGCAATGTAGTACTATCAGAATGAAGGAGGTACACACTTCACACAGCTATCACATCTAGCTCAGACCATGGAGTCCACAATCTTTAAGACTGCAAGAGTAGTTAATGTCAGTTGCGTTTATATTAGCTTGATTTTAAATTGTAAACAAGATTCAAAACCTTGTATAATTATACCGAGCTATTGCCCAATCAAGGGTAGTCGTGAAGACCAGAGGACCAAAGCTGCTATTAAGTTTCTTGTGAATGATGAAAGCTTTGAGTTTTCTGCAAAGAACCGGTTGTTTATGTGGCACTAGTAGTAGTGGGGGCCTGTAATATGCAGAAAACGTTTTCTAAATTTTTAGATAAATGAAATCGCCAGTAAAAAATGTAGTTTTTTACAGCATTGTTGCCTGTGCCTACAGTTAATAGGGCACACGGGGGAAAGGGACAAACGTCGACGGGCATCCCGTGGAGCGTGATCCCGTAGACAAGCAATAGTGATGTGGCGTTCTACAGTTCGGCTTACACTCATAAGCAGTGGAAGAAGCCACCACCAGTGGCATGGAGAGCACGCCTCATTAGAAAACACCACAAGAATCTCTGAACAAAACGTGGTTAACCAGGCATCTGTATCATTCAAGGTGAAGAAAAAGAAAGGTGGAGTTCAAGAAGGTTAATAATTTCACAGCCTGGGAAAATTAAGAAATATGCTGCGCGCAATGCGGACCCTGGGACAGCCACAAAAAGAGCCACCCACGGCCCTAAAGGGTGACAGGCAGGGGAATGGAACATCCCGTTGAACGTAATGGTGTTGACACACAACGATGTTGGAGCGTCTTTTCATTGTAGCAAGACATAGACGAACACTGACTGACTGACTGACTGACTCTTGGCGGCTTGTCACTGGGCCCTGAGCAGAGGTGCAAGTTGAGCCAAACTTCGTTGCGTGACTACGAAAAATTCCGGGGGGGATAGGGGGGGGGGGGGGGGGGGGGGGGATTTTCGAGCCTTTAATTATTCGGCCGAGTGAGGCTGCAGGCGCTCTTAAAAGGGGTGCAAGGCCTAATTAACAGTCAAATTCTCTTTGGAAAACCTTTTAAAAGTTCTGTAGCGGCTCTGTGTGTGCCCGGGATCTGTCTTATCCCAGTCTGCCACACACGACAGAGGTGCTGAAGCCCGGTGACTTCAATGGGTGTTGCTGAAAAGCATGTGTGGTGCACGCCAACCTCACAACGTTCGATCTTGTGTGGTGCACCAAATGACACCTTTCAAAGACCAAGCGTTCAACGGCCAATAAAGGTGTCCCCCCCGGCAAGGCTGAGGCTGAGGCACGTGGCGAAGAGAAAGCACTTTTGACCAATGTCTTGCTCAAGAGGGAGAGGAAGGGGAACATGTAACATGATTGGATTTATGATAGACACTGAGTAGCACAGATAGTAAGGTACAGGTAGAGCCACTCGTTAATATAGTGGAACTTCCCACTTATAATGTTTGAGAATGTTTGAAAATGTAAACATACATGTACCAATAAATACCACTTAGAGGTCTGGACATGAAGGCTATAGAAGAAGCTGTAAAGCATTTGTGGGCCATCAAATAACACCCGTTAAGACCAAGCCATCAAAAGCCAATAAAAGTTTGCCCGCCGACAAGGCTCGGGCAAGGGATGAAAATTAAGAACATTTGCAAAGTGTCACACTACGATGACGAGTGCGCAGCCATGAAGGCGATCGGCATGTCTCTGGATAACATTATAACAATCCACAAAGAAGAACAAAGTTACACATTGCCCGATTTAAACACAATGGAACAGCGGAAGAAGATAAAGAAGGGCCCTGTACTTTGAAAATTGAACAATAACGCAACCAACCCAGAAGGGGCCTGAAGTTTTCCATCGAGGCAATGAAAGTACTTTTTGTGCAGGGAGCAAAATATGCAAACATGCTGTCAACAAGCACAGACGCCCCTGAAGGGTTCCTGGTGAGGGAACGGGGCACACCCCGACGGAGCTACCACCAACACTGATCCAGTTGACACACAACGGTGTCCAAGCGTCTTTACTGACTGTACTAATTTGCTAAAGAACAGCGAGTCCTTCAGCCAGATACAGCAGAACAACAATGAGGTGGTGGCCTAGATGGCGCACCAGAAGGCATTGACCAACACCAATAAACCAGCGGTCCAAAAAAGAAACAAACAACGCCCACAAGTTGGGACAGAGCTACAGGGGGCCGAACGTTACACCAGTTGTCGACCAGCCACTCAGCCTCGTGGATTGAAGACTATGAACTCCTTCGTCTACACTTTGACAAAATGGAAGACTACAGCAAGGCTTGATGCCCCTTTCCGGAAGAAGCTAAAGGTGATTCGAGAAAAAGGTGCAATGAAAGAAGGCGGACAGTTGCAACTCTAAAGAAACAGCTGGCCCCCGCCCAGGAGTTTAAAAAAGGGTCCGGGGAAGGGGAACGGGACACACCGGAACAGTAGAAGTGCAGCCCCATTGTGGGCCTGTACTTTGGTAAGCAGCCAAATTTTATGGAGGGTAATTTAGGGAATGAAATTTGAAAATTGAAGAATTTAAGTACAGACCCAGGAGTGGCCTGTTTTTTGCGAAACAGGCAATCACAGTACAGGCCCAGAAGGGGCATGTACTTTTAAATTGGAACACTTTAGCAAGAAAAGTACAGGCCCGGAAGGGCAAACAGACTATAAAAGTACAGGGCAAGAAGGGGCCTGTACTTTAAATGTAAAAGATGGAAGTCAATGCACCTTTAAATGTGTGTGTGGATGGCCTCTGGTCTTTTAAACTGATCGTAATCTTTGAGACCGCTTCATCTGTACTTGAATGGACATGTACTTTGCAAGTGGCGGCCTGTATTTAGAAAATTGAACAATAAAAGTACAGGCCCACAAGTGTGGGACCTTCCAAGTAGACAGGGACTTGCGCAACAGCACCTTATGACGTGACACATTATTAAGTATATGAAATCTTGTGTTCCTTAATATGAGTTGACATATCGGGCCCCAAAAAATGGGAGGCAATGCTTGTGGCCTTTCCTAATAGCGGAATGGCCAAGCAGAATTCAACAATGAACGATTTTTGAGACAGTTTCAACACAAAGAACAACTTCCCTCTTCCTATCTTTGAAAGTATAGAACAAATCAACATCTATTTTTATGCCCTAGAAGGAATGTCAAGGCGAACGAACAGCTGGAAGGTAGTGAATGTGGACACTGGAACATGTGGCTAAATAGCTGGCCCATGCCGCTTGGGAATACATTTACCTTCACATTGTTATGCTCTCTTCACAGCATTTACCAAAAAGCCAGGGCCAACATTACATTTTCCAAACCAATCATGTCTTTGATCTCAACCAATTACGTATAGCAGATCATCCAAATATTCCTTGGCGAGTTCAACCTCCACTGGAACGATCGCAATGACGCGGTGTAAAATTTCCAGGAAAAAATTCCACAATGCCAAACACATGATCCAAATATGCAACAGCCCGACCCACGTGAAACGCTCTTGCCTCCACCTAATCAACTCCAAAGAGGACTCAATCCAACTTCAGTCTATACAACCCTGTAAATGACAAGCTCATCAGATTGTCAGATTCTTCACTAAAATCCAACTTTAATTTAACCCAGGTGAATGTTCCAAGTCCAAAGGTTGGAAAAGGGACACAGCACAGAAAGTACTAAGACTATCAGAATTGACAAGTCAATTGAAATGCTACTCCGAAACGTGCATGAACATATCAGCAAGGCAACAAAGTGAGCAAACCACAAAATCTCTACTCTAAGGAAGAAGAAAGTCTTCCTCCCTGCCCCAAAAACTTCAAACCGGAATGTAAGCACCAGTGGGCCAAAGCTGGTGTTCGAGTTTATTCTGAACGATGAGTTTTGTGGAAATAACAGGTTGTTTAGGTTGAACTAGTATTGATTTTGCAAAAGTACATCGGCTGTTAAAGAGAAATTTTTTTACAGCATTGCTGCCTCGCCTAAAAGGGCACACAGGGGAAAGGGACGCACGTGGACGGACATCCCGTGTAGCGTGATCCCGTTGACAATTTTTAGTGATGTAGCGTCCAGCAATTCAGCTTACACTGAGAAGCAGAGGATGAAACCACCTCCACAGGCATGGAGAAAACGCCTCATTAGAAAACACAACAAGAATCTCTGAGCAAAAAGTGGTTAACCAGCCACCTATATCATTCAAGGTGAAGAAAAAAAAGGTGGAGTAAAACAAGGTTAATAATTTCCCAGCCTGTCAAAATGAAGAATTATGCAGGACGTAATGCGGACACTGGGACATCCACAAAAACAGCCGGGCACGGTCGCAAAGGCCCAAAAAGGGTGACAGGCAGGGCAATTGAACATCCCGTCAAGCGTGATGGTCTTGACACACAATGATGTTGAAGCGTCTTCTGATTGTAGAAAGCCATAAACGAAGTCTGACTCTTGGCGGCTTGTCACTGGCCCCTGACCAGAGGTGCATGTCTCAGGATAACATTATACAAATCCACAAAGGACACAGTTAGACATTGCCTGATTTAAACACAGCCAGTGTTCAGAAAAGGATCTTGATTTTGAAATGAAAAAGTAGACCAAATACACCCTTAAAGACCAAGGAATGAGCGGCCAACAAAGGTGTCCCCACAGACCAGGCCCAGGCCCGAGCTGAAGATACAGCAGTTCTGGTTTTGGATGAAGCACATTAAATAAATAGACTCCCGCCAGGGTCAAGAAGACAGCCAGCATGGTAAACAGTCAGTGTAGAGGTAGAGCACCTCGTTAGCATAGTGGTAGAACCCCCCGTCACACGTCTCTGGATAACATTATACAACTCCACAAAGGAGACAGTGACACATTGCCGGATTTAAACAGACCCACTGTTCAGAAAAGGATATTCAGTTTCAAATGAAAGAATAGATAAAATACACCCTTTAAGACCAAGGAATGGGCGGCCAACAAAGGTCTCCCAGCAATTATGGATTTGGATGAAGCACATTAAATAAATAGACTCCCGCCAGGGTCAAGAAGACTGCCAGCGTGTTTAGCAGTCAGTGTAGAGGTAGAGCACCTCGTTAGCATAGTGGTAGAACCCCCCGTCACACGTCTCTGGATAACATTATACTACTCCACAAAGGAGACAGTGACACATTGCCGGATTTAAACAGACCCACTGTTCAGAAAAGGATCTTCAGTTAGAAATGAAAGAATAGATAAAATACACCCTTTAAGACCAAGGAATGGGCGGCCAACAAAGGTCTCCCAGCAGTTCTGGTTTTGGATGAAGCACATTAAATAAATAGACTCCCGCCAGGGTCAAGAAGACAGCCAGCGTGTTTAGCAGTCAGTGTAGAGGTAGAGCACCTCGTTAGCATAGTGGTAGAACCCCCCGTCACACGTCTCTGGATAACATTATACAACTCCACAAAGGAGACAGTGACACATTGACTGATTTAAACAGACCCACTGTTCAGAAAAGGATGTTGAATTTGAACTGAAAGAATAGATAAAATACACCCTTTAAGACCAAAGAATGGGCGGCCAACAAAGGTCTCCCACCAATTATGGATTTGGATGAAGCACATTAAATAAATAGACTCCCGCCAGGGTCAAGAAGACACCCAGCATGGTAAACAGTCAGTGTAGAGGTAGAGCACCTCGTTAGCATAGTGGTAGAACCCCCCCGTCACACGTCTCTGGATAACATTATACAACTCCACAAAGGAGACAGTGACACATTGACTGATTTAAACAGACCCACTGTTCAGAAAAGGATGTTGAATTTGAACTGAAAGAATAGATAAAATACACCCTTTAAGACCAAAGAATGGGCGGCCAACAAAGGTCTCCCACCAATTATGGATTTGGATGAAGCACATTAAATAAATAGACTCCCGCCAGGGTCAAGAAGACACCCAGCATGGTAAACAGTCAGTGTAGAGGTAGAGCACCTCGTTAGCATAGTGGTAGAACCCCCCGTCACACGTCTCTGGATAACATTATACAACTCCACAGAGGAGACAGTGACACATTGACTGATTTAAACAGACCCACTGTTCAGAAAAGGATGTTGAATTTGAACTGAAAGAATAGATAAAATACACCCTTTAAGACCAAAGAATGGGCGGCCAACAAAGGTCTACCACCAATTATGGATTTGGATGAAGCACATTAAATAAATAGACTCCCGCCAGGGTCAAGAAGACAGCCAGCATGGTAAACAGTCAGTGTAGAGGTAGAGCACCTCGTTAGCATAGTGGTAGAACCCCCCGTCACACGTCTCTGGATAACATTATACAACTCCACAAAGGAGACAGTGACACATTGACTGATTTAAACAGACCCACTGTTCAGAAAAGGATGTTGAATTTGAACTGAAAGAATAGATAAAATACACCCTTTAAGACCAAAGAATGGGCGGCCAACAAAGGTCTACCACCAATTATGGATTTGGATGAAGCACATTAAATAAATAGACTCCCGCCAGGGTCAAGAAGACAGCCAGCATGGTAAACAGTCAGTGTAGAGGTAGAGCACCTCGTTAGCATAGTGGTAGAACCCCCCCGTCACACGTCTCTGGATAACATTATACTACTCCACAAAGGAGACAGTGACACATTGCCGGATTTAAACAGACCCACTGTTCAGAAAAGGATCTTCAGTTAGAAATGAAAGAATAGATAAAATACACCCTTTAAGACCAAGGAATGGGCGGCCAACAAAGGTCTCCCAGCAGTTCTGGTTTTGGATGAAGCACATTAAATAAATAGACTCCCGCCAGGGTCAAGAAGACAGCCAGCGTGTTTAGCAGTCAGTGTAGAGGTAGAGCACCTCGTTAGCATAGTGGTAGAACCCCCCGTCACACGTCTCTGGATAACATTATACAACTCCACAAAGGAGACAGTGACACATTGACTGATTTAAACAGACCCACTGTTCAGAAAAGGATGTTGAATTTGAACTGAAAGAATAGATAAAATACACCCTTTAAGACCAAAGAATGGGCGGCCAACAAAGGTCTCCCACCAATTATGGATTTGGATGAAGCACATTAAATAAATAGACTCCCGCCAGGGTCAAGAAGACACCCAGCATGGTAAACAGTCAGTGTAGAGGTAGAGCACCTCGTTAGCATAGTGGTAGAACCCCCCGTCACACGTCTCTGGATAACATTATACAACTCCACAGAGGAGACAGTGACACATTGACTGATTTAAACAGACCCACTGTTCAGAAAAGGATGTTGAATTTGAACTGAAAGAATAGATAAAATACACCCTTTAAGACCAAAGAATGGGCGGCCAACAAAGGTCTACCACCAATTATGGATTTGGATGAAGCACATTAAATAAATAGACTCCCGCCAGGGTCAAGAAGACAGCCAGCATGGTAAACAGTCAGTGTAGAGGTAGAGCACCTCGTTAGCATAGTGGTAGAACCCCCCGTCACACGTCTCTGGATAACATTATACAACTCCACAAAGGAGACAGTGACACATTGCCGGATTTAAACAGACCCACTGTTCAGAAAAGGATCTTCAGTTAGAAATGAAAGAATAGATAAAATACACCCTTTAAGACCAAGGAATGGGCGGCCAACAAAGGTCTCCCAGCAGTTCTGGTTTTGGATGAAGCACATTAAATAAATAGACTCCCGCCAGGGTCAAGAAGACAGCCAGCGTGTTTAGCAGTCAGTGTAGAGGTAGAGCACCTCGTTAGCATAGTGGTAGAACCCCCCGTCACACGTCTCTGGATAACATTATACAACTCCACAAAGGAGACAGTGACACATTGACTGATTTAAACAGACCCACTGTTCAGAAAAGGATGTTGAATTTGAACTGAAAGAATAGATAAAATACACCCTTTAAGACCAAAGAATGGGCGGCCAACAAAGGTCTACCACCAATTATGGATTTGGATGAAGCACATTAAATAAATAGACTCCCGCCAGGGTCAAGAAGACACCCAGCATGGTAAACAGTCAGTGTAGAGGTAGAGCACCTCGTTAGCATAGTGGTAGAACCCCCCGTCACACGTCTCTGGATAACATTATACAACTCCACAAAGGAGACAGTGACACATTGACTGATTTAAACAGACCCACTGTTCAGAAAAGGATGTTGAATTTGAACTGAAAGAATAGATAAAATACACCCTTTAAGACCAAAGAATGGGCGGCCAACAAAGGTCTCCCACCAATTATGGATTTGGATGAAGCACATTAAATAAATAGACTCCCGCCAGGGTCAAGAAGACACCCAGCATGGTAAACAGTCAGTGTAGAGGTAGAGCACCTCGTTAGCATAGTGGTAGAACCCCCCGTCACACGTCTCTGGATAACATTATACAACTCCACAGAGGAGACAGTGACACATTGACTGATTTAAACAGACCCACTGTTCAGAAAAGGATGTTGAATTTGAACTGAAAGAATAGATAAAATACACCCTTTAAGACCAAAGAATGGGCGGCCAACAAAGGTCTACCACCAATTATGGATTTGGATGAAGCACATTAAATAAATAGACTCCCGCCAGGGTCAAGAAGACAGCCAGCATGGTAAACAGTCAGTGTAGAGGTAGAGCACCTCATTAGCATAGTGGTAGAACCCCCCGTCACACGTCTCTGGATAACATTATACAACTCCACAAAGGAGACAGTGACACATTGACTGATTTAAACAGACCCACTGTTCAGAAAAGGATGTTGAATTTGAACTGAAAGAATAGATAAAATACACCCTTTAAGACCAAAGAATGGGCGGCCAACAAAGGTCTACCACCAATTATGGATTTGGATGAAGCACATTAAATAAATAGACTCCCGCCAGGGTCAAGAAGACAGCCAGCATGGTAAACAGTCAGTGTAGAGGTAGAGCACCTCGTTAGCATAGTGGTAGAACCCCCCGTCACACGTCTCTGGATAACATTATACTACTCCACAAAGGAGACAGTGACACATTGCCGGATTTAAACAGACCCACTGTTCAGAAAAGGATCTTCAGTTAGAAATGAAAGAATAGATAAAATACACCCTTTAAGACCAAGGAATGGGCGGCCAACAAAGGTCTCCCAGCAGTTCTGGTTTTGGATGAAGCACATTAAATAAATAGACTCCCGCCAGGGTCAAGAAGACAGCCAGCGTGTTTAGCAGTCAGTGTAGAGGTAGAGCACCTCGTTAGCATAGTGGTAGAACCCCCCGTCACACGTCTCTGGATAACATTATACAACTCCACAAAGGAGACAGTGACACATTGACTGATTTAAACAGACCCACTGTTCAGAAAAGGATGTTGAATTTGAACTGAAAGAATAGATAAAATACACCCTTTAAGACCAAAGAATGGGCGGCCAACAAAGGTCTACCACCAATTATGGATTTGGATGAAGCACATTAAATAAATAGACTCCCGCCAGGGTCAAGAAGACACCCAGCATGGTAAACAGTCAGTGTAGAGGTAGAGCACCTCGTTAGCATAGTGGTAGAACCCCCCGTCACACGTCTCTGGATAACATTATACAACTCCACAAAGGAGACAGTGACACATTGACTGATTTAAACAGACCCACTGTTCAGAAAAGGATGTTCAGTTTCAAATGAAAGAATAGATAAAATACACCCTTTAAGACCAAGGAATGGGCGGCCAACAAAGGTCTCCCAGCAATTATGGATTTGGATGAAGCACATTAAATAAATAGACTCCCGCCAGGGTCAAGAAGACAGCCAGCATGGTAAACAGTCAGTGTAGAGGTAGAGCACCTCGTTAGCATAGTGGTAGAACCCCCCGTCACACGTCTCTGGATAACATTATACTACTCCACAAAGGAGACAGTGACACATTGCCGGATTTAAACAGACCCACTGTTCAGAAAAGGATCTTCAGTTAGAAATGAAAGAATAGATAAAATACACCCTTTAAGACCAAGGAATGGGCGGCCAACAAAGGTCTCCCAGCAATTATGGATTTGGATGAAGCACATTAAATATATAGACTCCCGCCAGGGTCAAGAAGACACCCAGCATGGTAAACAGTCAGTGTAGAGGTAGAGCACCTCGTTAGCATAGTGGTAGAACGCCCCGTCACACGTCTCTGGATAACATTATACAAATCCACAAAGGAGACAGTGACACATTGCCTGATTTAAACAGACACACTGTTCAGAAAAGGATCTGGAGTTCGAACAAAAATAATAGATAAAATACACCCTTTAAGACCAAGGAATGGGCGGCCAACAAAGGTGTCCCAACCTGACAAGGCCCAGGCCCAAGTTGAAGACACAGCACTTCTGGAATAGGATGAAGCACATTAAATAAATAGACTCCCGCCAGGGTCAAGAAGAGAGCCAGCTTTCGAAGCAGTCAATGTAGAGGTAGAGCACCTCGTTAGCATAGCGGTCGAACCCCCCTCACACGTCTCTGGATAACATTATACAAATCCACAAAGGAGACAGTGACACATTGCCGGATTTAAACACAACCAGTGTTCAGAAAAGGATCTTCAATTTGAATTAAAAGAATAGAAAAAATACACCCTTTAAGACCAAGGAATGGGCGGCCAACAAAGGTGTCCCAAACTGACAAGGCCCAGGCCCAAGTTGAAGACACAGCACTTCTGGAATAGGATGAAGCACATTAAATAAATAGACTCCCGCCAGGGTCAAGAAGAGAGCCAGCTTTCGAAGCAGTCAATGTAGAGGTAGAGCACCTCGTTAGCATAGCGGTCGAACCCCCGTCACACGTCTCAGGATAACATTATACAAATCCACAAAGGAGACAGTGCCACAATGCCTGATTTAAACACAACCAGTGTGCAGAAAAGGATCTGGAGTTCGAAATGAAAGAATAGATAAAATACACCCTCAAAGACCAAGGAATGGGCGGCCAACAAAGGTCTCCCAACCTGACAAGGCCCAGGCACGAGCTGAAGACACAGCAGTTCTGGATTTGGATGAAGCACATTACATAAATAGACTCCCGCCAGGGTCAAGAAGAGAGCCAGCTTTCGAAGCAGTCAGTGTATTAGGTAGAGCACCTCGTTAGCATAGCGGTTGAACCCCCCCCTCACACGTCTCCGGATAACATTATACTAATCCACAAAGGAGACAGTCACACATTGCATGATTTAAACAGACACACAGTTCAGAAAAGGATCTGGAGTTTGAATTCAATAAGTAGAGAAAATACACACGTAAAGACCAGGCAGGGCCTCTTAAAAGGGGGAAAGGCCTAACTAAAAGTCTAATACTATAGTGAAGACCTGTTAGACGTTCAGTGCGGCTCTGTGTGTGCCCGGGATCTGTCTCATCCCGGTCTGCCACACCCGGCAGGGGTGCTGAGTGGCGGTGACTTCAAGACCAAGGAATGGGCGGCCAACAAAGGTGTCCCCACAGACAAGGCCCAGGCCCGAGCTGAAGATAAAGCACTTATGGAATTGGATGAAGCACATTAAATAAATAGACTCCCGCCAGGGTCAAGAAGACAGCCAGCATGTTTATCAGTCAGTGTAGAGATAGAACACCTCGTTAGCATAGCGGTCGAACCCCCCGTCACACGTCTCTGGATAACATTATACTAATCCACAAAGGAGACAGTGACACATTGCCTGATTGAAACCGACGCACTGTTCAGAAAAGGATCTGGAGTTTGAGTTAAAAGAATAGATATAATACACACGTAAAGACCAAGGAATGGGCGGCCAACAAAGGTGTCACCACAGACAAGGCCCAGGCACGAGCTGAAGACACAGTACTTCTGGAATTTGATGAAGCACATTAAATACATAGACTCCCGACAGGGTCAAGAAGAGAGCCAGCTTTCGAAGCAGTCAGTGTAGAGGTAGAGCACCTCGTTAGCATAGCGGTCAAACCCCCCTCACAGTTATGGATAAGGTTGTTAAAAATTACACAGACATTGGACAGATTTTGAGGGAATTGATAAAGATGGTGTTGGAATGAAAGTTCAAGAAATAAGCAACTCTAGAAAAGTGGACTCGATAGTATAGGAAACCAAAAAATAACAACAAACAGCTGGTGCTCTACAAGGTACACAAAAAGACAGTCATCTACACCAAGCAATAAGCGGTCACATGACTAGACTAAACACATTTATCAGTTCGATCTCATCATACCTTAATCAATCAGGCTTACAAGCAGGAAACAGTACACTAAGTGGTATGACTGACATAATGGTCAAAGCCCAGGAAATCAAAGATCATAATGGTACTGGCCTACTCAAAGTATCGGGATTGAGGGGCCTGTAATTTGGAAACTAGAAAATAAGTTTGAAATTAGAACAATGAAAGTACAGGTACAAAATGGGCCTGTAACTATAAAAACACTCCAATAAAGATACCATGTGGTTATCTATCGAGTGTTACAGGAACTTATAAGGGACTGGACTCGGGAAAGCAGAAGATAAAGATACAGGCAACGTGGGGGCCCGTACTTTGGAAAACAGAATATAAAAGTACAGGGACAAATCAAAAAGATCTATAAACAAATGTTCCGTTTGTTTGTAAACCAAACATGCAAGGCTCCCCAATAAACTGTTGATGTGTAATGTCTTAGCAGTTACACACATTATTTTTGGTACCAACGGTATCATTAACCCTATTTTGCTTTCAAAGAAATTGTAGTAAAATTGGATTCTTGTATATGCACTACAATTCTGAACAACAATAAGATGCCATTTGTCTACTCTATGGACGTTTGCTCGCATTTCACACCTGTTAATGGGGCTAAGATTTGATTTCTTAAATGTCATTGTCATGTTATCAATTACATTTTAATGACCCGCATTTCTAGATCTTCCCAAACGTTACCTTCAGATTTTGTGGCTTTATAGACGATACTCTATTTTGGAAGTTATTTTTGTAGGTACAACAAATCTGACCTTATAGCACATTTCGGTTCTGCCTTAACAGAAAATTAAAACAACGAATGAATTCCAATATTTCGAGCTTAACATTTCCATCGAAGGATGCCTACCAAACAATCTTATTAATGATGGGGTTTAAAGACATTTTTTATGATATTTAGCTGGCGGGGTGTCGTTGCCCCAAAAACATGTAGAATGTTCCAGACAACGGTTTACAAACGGCCAACCAGGAGTGGTTTCTGAAATGTAAGTTCAGTGACTGATCAGGGAGTAAGGCAAAGCACAATATGTGTTTTAATTTCCGTTAACAACATACTTTAGTATTTGACCCAGCTACAAAAAATTATTGTCTTGCACAGGTGCATTAGACTTTTGTAATTTCTTATAGCTATGTGAGGAATACAAAGCATAGAATTTATATTTAGTGAGCAGTGTGGTCGATGTGTGGATTTTAAACAAATATTAAAAGGGCAAAGTTTGCATTAACCCAGTAGTGGGACTTGTACAGGTGTGTTTTAAGGAGGAGCCAAGTGGAGAGACATTAAAAACGTTGAGAAAATGCATTACACATTGAAAACAGAAAATGACTACCTCTTCCATTGTACTACTATGCCGACCATACAGAGACCGGCACCTTAAAATTGTAATTATTAACTGTCGGTACATGTTGCCGGGAGGGCATGGTGGGTTTCTGGGAATTCAGGTCAGCACGCTGCCATCAACAGGCCCGCAGGCAGATAAGGCAAGCTCCATACGAGTGATAGACATAGGTTAGTTGACAAATACATGGCTACAGTTCATTCTCTCAATAAGGGCTGTTTTTAACGTTTGGATTTTGGATTCCAACCGGACTTTTTTTTAAATTCGTAATAGCAAATACAATGTTATACATTGTCTGCATTTTGCAATCATGGCTTTAAAATGAAACGATAACATATGGCCAAAAACTTTGAGAAAAGAGGCCACTTTCTTACCCGTGATAATATGAAAGAACATGAGTTTACAGAACATGGTGATGTACAGCCGACTTGCAAATAGTTGATAAATAACATTAAAAGCAGACTTTCTTACAAACATTTGCTACAAAGGAAGCGTTGAGAAGGATGCAATACAGAGGGGTCATTTTTTATGCACCGAAGATGTATCCACCTAAAGCAATCGTGGCAAAGGACACTACTCTGAGATTGAAGACTTGAAGACGTACAATTACATTCACCACAGACATCTTGGACGGAATCTAAATTTGTAAAGAGAAACAAACATGAAGGCAATTTTAGCATCAACTGGAGAAAGTGTAAAGATTTTCAGATTACGTTTTTAACATAAACGAGAATAAATTTACCAATGGAAAATATAAGCAGCTATCGATTTGAGCTTTAATGAAAAATTGGAAGAACCACTAATAACTACAAAAATGTACAGTGAAGGACTTAAATTGTGATAACAAATGTGGCAATAAAATACACTCTAACCTGAAAACTTCATGAGCTTCATTGCTATGAACAATCTGTATTCCGATAGAAAAGAGTCATTGACTATGTCTTGCTGTGGAACGGGGAAACCAGCCACGTAGAATTCAGCAAACTAAGAAGACCATAAAAAAATATAAAGTGACACTACTAACCAAATGTAGAGAACATTATCTTTGTTAACAACAAGGTTGTATATTTTATTTTTTACAAAATCTGCAAAGATCAGTTTCCTTTCGAGTTAATGTTCTTAAGGCCAAAACGTAGGCTCCCACAAACCACCCACCTTACACTGGTCATCAGTAAACAAACCACGAATGTAACAGAAAATTACAATAATATAGAGAAATTACCAGCATGCAAAAAACACCACAATTGTAGCTGTCCTGTTGCTTGACGTTACTTTCTACCACTAACTGCCAATGCTCATTGTCTTGAGAACCGATTGCCTGTAGGAAAGCCCTTAAGAAACATAGGGACAGTTATGTTTCATATTTGTCCCTCGAGAAAAGGAAACTAACACAAAGGAAATGAACAAAACGTACACATCGACTATCCATATATCTGCAGTCTAAAAAGTACACAGTTTTGCAGATTACAGACATTTTAGATAGATTGAAAGTAGAGTGGTACCTCCAATTAGTTAAACACTTCTGGTACTTGACAGCATCGCCGACCAATGAGTCGTATAGTAATAAACGTTTGGCCAAAGGTTTCACTATCTGCAACGGAAAGGATAAGATTGCCAATCAATATTGGATACATTCCATGTTAACATACATTTGCATCATCGAAACATGTGGACAGAAACTGCAAGCTAAGGAATAATATTTTGGTAACAAACATGGAGTGTGAGAAAACTTACATGTTAAATTAATGTATATAACTAATGAAAGTTGACACTCACCAATAGTATCCAATGCATTCCGGTATTGGTTGGACAGAGGATAGTCTCATTTTCAAAAATAGGAAGCTATGCAATGGGAAACAAAAAGGAAAAATGATGGAAGTCAGATACAACAAACAAAGTAAAGCAAGTAACCATAACAGATCATGCGGTTGACAATTGAATGAAATTTTAACAAAGATTACCCCCAAAAGGGCAACCCCAAAAATGGAGACTTGCAATAGCTAACATGAAGCAATATTAAGAAAGTTTGAAGTAGATTAGAATTCAGAAACGATTGGCCCACCACAAAAACCAAGATAAATCAAATAATAACATTGAGGAAAAGAACAATATTTACCCGGCAAGAAGATGAAGGGTAATTGCCACTGAATACACAGGAAGCCACTGTGGCAGACATCAATAAACACTAAATATAACAAACTAAGTATTAGGGAATGAAATATACATCATAACGTGAAATTTCATGGGTATTAACAATGAAAAGTAGACCTATGACTTATCACTCCACCCCACTCTTATTTGTTTTCGTAGGGCTTTGAAGACTTGGCTCTTTAACCAATAAGTTTGTGTGCTGATTACTGTTTCCTAAAGCATCATACTGCGCCTAGACACCCTCGGGTATTAGCTGCGCATTAAAAATTCCATAAATAAATAAATAAATAAATAAATCATTCAAAAGTTAAATACCTTTGGTCGGATCAAACAGATTGTGGACAGATAAGCATCGATTACCTGGAAAAGAATTACAAGAAGGGAGAATCTGAGCGTTACTCCTAGGAACAACATGAAAAGCATTAAAACGAAACAATACGTACAATAAAATAGAATTGCAAGTACACCTACCTCATCACATATCCATTCTTTGTCTTTCAAGGTGCAAAACGAAGAATCATATAACTTAAAATTTGAAACTACTGCTTCCAGCCTTCCAGTCTGAGGTTTCTTCCAAACATCGGAAACTTTTTTCTTGACCACAGAGTCAGAAAATGGTGGGGAAATCAGCCGTGATGGGGAAACTTCGACCTGAGCTGTTGAGAGTAACATGTGGCCTGCACTTGGTGCGAGGCCTGCTGGAGATGGGGCGACCCGTGCCGGAGACAAGGCACACACATCGGAAACTTTTTTCTTGACCACAGAGTCAGAAAATGGGGGGATATAAGCCGTGATGGGGAAACTTCAACCTGAGCTCTTGAGAGTAACATGTGGCCTGCACTTGGTGCGAGGGCTGCTGGAGATGGGGCGACCCGTGCCGGAGACAAGGCGAACCGTGCTGGAGATGATGAAAGGTGACTTGGTGACGATGACATTTGAAATTCGGGAAGACGTGATGGTGACAGTGGAAGAGGTGTAGCACATGAAGGTGCCACAGAAGACAAAGTATCAGTATTTCTTTTGCCTGCAAACACATGTATAAAAATGTAATTTATTAACAAGTTAGATCAACCGAGAAACTACCATAAAATATATCCTGGCCAAATAACAAAAATAACACTTGCTCAGGAACATCGAGGAGTGGGCTTTTGAAAGGTTCATGTGGAGAACAACAAAGTTGAAAACAATTATAGAAAGAAGGAAAGAGGCTGCGGAGGTAACATGAACATGTCATGGATAAAAAGGTAATAAACCAGAAATTACCTGGATCGCTAGCATTGTACGGCCTTAACATGTCCAAATTACATGTTCTACTTAATAATGTGTTTCGATCATTTATTAGCTTTACACGCTTCCCTTTAATTTCTGCAACAGAGTAGGGTCCTGAGAATCTAGTCTCCAAAGAACCGCCTTTTCTCGTGTTTCGCCTACTATTTTGCAAAAGCACAAACTCTCCTTCCTTGAAGCTGTATGGATTATATCTCTTGCAAAGTCTTTTTTTATATTGAATTTTTTACCTTTCCTGGCCAAGCGCTATATTCTGCTTCGCCTGCTCATGCAACTCTGCTGCTCTATTTTTCATTTCTGCAAGAATTACGGGATAATCGCTTTGCGATGGTTTTACAAACTGCAGCTAATAAAGGAAACATAAAAAGCAACATTTTTTTGTTACTTCTTGAAAACTCGGATAAGTCTTTAAAGAAAAATATGTAATAAGACTTAACTAATCCTGAATTGGTATGTCAACGAAATAATAGAAAAGTACATGGAGAATATAGGGCACATAACATTTTAAAATGACTAATCTTAAGTAATGTATTCAAAGTCTCATACCAGTTTATTACCCAGCTCACATGGGAATGTTGGTTCACGGCCCATGTAGAGTAGAAACGGGGAAAATTTTGTGGTAGAATGCGGCTTCGAGCGTAAAGCAAACAAAACATGGTCTAAATAAAGATCCCAATCAGTCTGATGCTCATTCACATACTTTGCCAAAGCGCTGTAGAAGGTAAAAAAGAGGTAGAATGTAACTTTTCGAAAGAACGGATTATTAACGAACATTGATTTTAACTTACATATGTGTTTAAGAAAAACAATCGATAAAACATTGAAAAATGAGCCAAAGAGAAACATGACATTAACTTATGCACTAATCACAATAACACACCTTACCTTTTAATGTTAGCATTTGTACGCTCATCTAAGCCATTTGTCTGAGGATGATAGGCTGAACTGACAGCACGTTTGATGTTTAACTCAAATAATTTATTGTTCACCTAAAAAAAAAAAAAATACAATCGGCAAAAGAAATGAAACACAACGTACAAAGAGGAATGATGAAAGAAAGATTGATTATACTTTTCAAAAGAGGAAAAAGAAAGAATATTAAAACATAACAACGGCAGCAAAAGGTAGTTCACTCACTGCATTCAAAAACTCCCGCCCTTGATCAGAGAGGATCTTTTTCGGACAACCATGGCGGAGAAACAATTCCACAAATCTCGCAGATACCTCAGATGCATTCTTCTGTTTTAAAGGAAATGCCTCTACCCACTTGGAAAAGTAATCGGTTGCAGTGAAAATATATCTGTAGCCTGCAGCAGTTGTAGGTAAGGGTCCCATCAAATCCACGCCTATTAGCTCCCAAGCACGACCAACCTATAAATAACCACAATGCAAGAACTATAGAATACGGAACTTCGAGAAGAAAGAATCGGCTGACAGGCCTTCAAGAAAATGTATGACAATTTAAAACATACTTTAATTGGTTGTAACTCTGGGCACTTCTTGAGAGATGGCTGTTCCTTTTGACAAGCATCACAATGTTTAATCTGCAAAGACAATTGCAAAACACTAATGAAAAGAATGGGTGATTGTACACAAAATCAAAAATGTAACCAAATACAAGTAACAAAAGATACATTTCAATGACTACAGAACCATGTGAATGGTTTACGATCACCAAGGCAAACGACATTATGACTCACCCAGTCTTTAATATGAATAGTCATATCGGGCCAAAAAAAACGGGCTCCTATGCTTCTCTGCGTTTTATTAATCCCGGAATGCCCTCCAAACGTCGACGAATGAAATTCATGAAATATTTTTCGAGCAGCTTCAACACCAACAACAACTTTCCTCTTCTCATCTTTAAATGTATAGAACAAATCTCCATCTATCAACAAAAAAGAGGAAAAATTTCCCCTAAATAGCCAAATCAAAATAACACTAAAAGACATCGAGAGTCGATGCAAAACATGCAGACAACACATGGCAAAATAAGATTAGCAAGTAAAAAATAATACCTTGGACTGTGTAGTTTCTGGACATTCGGCGCAATGTTTTCTTCTCCATTTTGGTCAAGCCAACAGGATACTCATTACGACTCAAATAAGCCACAAGGTAATTGAACTTGCAGGGATCCATTTATATTCCCACTGAGACTAAAGTATTGATAGAAATAAAATACAAGCAAATTGGGAAAATTAGATAGGAACAAAAGATATAAATGTCATACATTTACTTGATCACAACAATACTAAGGCTTAGAAACAATCATCAAGAAGGGAAACATGGCATATTCAGAACTGGAACCTGACATTGCAATAAAACACAATATACTAAAATGAGTTAGAGATGAAAATAACGTACATCTATTGAGGTCATCCGCAATTACTCAAAAGGAATTTCTAAAACATTAAACATATAATGAGAATCTATGTACTTCGCAGGGCCAAAATTAGGTGACACATACAAGGAATCCTCAAATAACTAATTATATATTAATTTTAATGGGGAGAACATTGTTCACTTTCAGGAAACCTCTATGGACAAGACTAGCATTGGTTAGACTGCATACTTCTGGAGTAGTGAGTAACTTTGCTGGCGTAATGACGTTCAGGGAGAAGCAAGAACGTACTCTGAAAATGATGGCTCCCAAAAACTTGATAAAACATTTAGAAATCATGACTTCAGGACACGACGGGCAAAAAAAGTACATGAACACACTTGATTCAACCTGTCATGACAATCAGTGTAACGCCTAAGAATACTTTGAAAATCAAGGCTCTGAAGACTTGTTAAAACTATGGGTTGGAATTGCATGCTCACAGGGCAGTGACAACAACACTCACCAAGTATAAGAAACGCAATAGTGGGTTGCAGTACACAGTCAAGTCTGGAAATAAACAAGGGATGGACTACAGACTGAAGTGGAAGAGACCCGAAGCAAGACTTGGACTGAAGACTAAGCAGGGCTGTGACTGCGACCTAGGCAAAGTTGGAGAAAGTTTTGAAAAATGATGATTCGTCACAATGAACATTTAATCTGCACACGCTGGAAAATGACGGTGTTTGTGAAGTACTCATGCATCAAAATCACTTAAACAAACATTGAGGTTTCATGAACTTTGTAAACGGAAGGGCAAAAAATATTCACCAACTTTAAAGAAGGCTGAGGTGAGTAGCAGGAGACAGTAGAAGTTAAAGGAATGCAGGGTTGGACTACACAGTGGAGTGTCACAGAAGCAAAGGAAACAATGGCCCTCAGACGCAGAGGTGAGAGTGCGACCTACGAAAAGTAGTGGGGAAAAAAATTATTAAAACTATTAAGAACAATTTGTACAATAATGGTGTCATGCTCACCAACAAATGTAATACACCAAGGGTTTCACCAAATTTTAAGAGAGAAAGGAAAAAACAGAACACCAAAATTACATTCAAGAATCGGTTGGTTGCAATGGACATTTAGGTGATGGTGAAAAGAAGGTAGGCTACACACTAAAATACAAGAAACGTGGTGGGACAAGAATGAAAGCATTACCATTAAATGCAAAGTAACAATGAGAAATAAGAGGAAACACGAGGGATTGCACATTGATCAAGGACTCGGAGCATTGCTTTCTAACCACATTGGAAATAAAAACACATTATTGGGTGCCAGTAACAGGCACGTGTGGCCCTGGAGCCCCGCTCTGCCTAATGTTGAAAGCTCAGCCCCCAGGGAATGTTTGCATACCCCCCAACACAGGCGAATATTGGGATCGGGTTGACCACCATTTTCAAAATGTTAACCACATTGGAAATAAAAACACATTATTGGGTGCCAGTAACAGGCACGTGTGGCCCTGGAGCCCCGCTCTGCCTAATGTTGAAAGCTCAGCCCCCAGGGAATGTTTGCATACCCCCAAACACAGGCGAATATTGGGATCGGGTTGACCACCATTTTCAAAATGTTAACCACATTGGAAATAAAAACACATTATTGGGTGCCAGTAACAAGCACGTGTGGCCCTGGAGCCCCGCTCTGCCTAATGTTGAAAGCTCAGCCCCCAGGGAATGTTTGCATACCCCCCCCCAAAAAATTAGTGCACCAGATAAGTATACAGGTAAGTTATATTCTCATCTTCCAGAAAGGGAGAAGATTTTATCCCAAAAAAGCCGGCTACCTGATAAACCAAATCAATGGTAACCAACTGATGGTTATAATCAACAGTGTGTAAATGAGCATTAATGTATTTTTATTTCATTCCTTTGTGTGAGTGTAGTGCTTGGCAATGTACCTAAAGGGGATTTTGCATCTTTTCCCCAGGAAACAGCCTTTACAATGAGGCTTGTACCACGTTGTGCCTTTACCATGCATTTTTTAATAACACATGTTTTACCGCGTGTATGTCTTTACAACTCATGCCTATAACACATAGCATAACTAACACATTTAAACCGATCACTACTTCACACTCACAAAGCAACAAAAACACCAATCGCTTCAACCCACAACTTAAATGACAACACTCAATCACAAGTCTATCGTCGACTGCTGAATACAGAGCCATAAAACATGGCCCTCATGCTCCACCACCACCACCATCCTTCATTTATACACCTTTCACCTTCAACATATGTAAAAGAAAGGAACTCAAAACACTCTTCACAACCTTGCATTCTCTTGTCTATCGCATAACAAGCCTACCTTTCACATACAACTCCTCAGCCCAACCCCTCAATTTCAACCAGACCCACACAACAAGAACCAAAACACAAGACCCAAAATACTACTTCTGAGCCTTTTGGAGGAGCATAGTGATAAACAAAAACAGCACTTTCTCTGTCCTCTAACAGTCCAACACCAACAAGAGCACACCACCTACAACTTCCAATGACAATGCACACTTTCCTGTAGCACTAAATCACACCACCTCTAAAATAGGTTTGTTTAAGACTGCCTTTTGATAAATGCTAATTTTATTTAAAATAGTACCAGATTTTTAACCTATTGATACAGAACATTACTTACTTTTTACAATTGAGTCATAGCTGAGGAAAGATATGTCACCATGATGCACAACGCTGTTCCACAATGAAATCAAACTGTGACACAAAATTACATTTGCAAAAGAGGAGGCAGTGTTGTCATATTCAAAGAAACAATACATCTCACCAAATCTGGGGATGCTTCTTTACAAGGTTGTGCTGCCATTCCTGCCAGATGCAACCCTACCCTAACCTTTTCATGTTACTTTCTCCTCCTACGTAAGCAACCAGGACACTGCACGCCACTTTCTGCTAAGAGGCTAAATGGGAAGTGTAAGGAAGAGCAGTGTATTCAATTGTAAGATAAATGAGTACACGCATGGCTGTAGATATGCTCTCAAAGCAGGAACAAGAAAAGATGTAGTATAAAGGACAGTTGTGATAATAGAGAATGTTTTAGTGCATCTACATGACTTTATGCCTAAGGTTCTTATGCAAATGAGGACAAAACCAAACCCGCATTGGAAATAATAAGACAAGTGTAATTATTCTTCCACTAGACAGCAATAATGCCAATTTTTATAGACTTCTTTTTCGCAACCTGTTTAAGCAGAATTAATTATTTTACCAAGAAGAATACGAGATTTACCTGGAGTGAAATAATAAAATCAATTCAACAAAGTCTATAGCTGCAAGATAAACCTGGCAGGAAGTTATACTGAAAAGAAAGGTTAAATGTGAAAACATCTGCCAAAGTTTTTTATTCAATTAACAAATCCAGACCTGATTATGACATTGAAACAGATGTCTTTAGATGTTTATTTTGCAGCCGATTTGCATCATAAATGGATCAAATTATTAATTTGAATGGTTATTGAGGCAAATATGAAGAAATAGCTTTGAATTTAAGTTCTCTGATTGCATTATAGAAGGAAATTGCTACTCAGCCATTTCAGCTGTTTTTGAAAAAAAATATGAAGCTTTTTTAGATGATGAGGGAAATCATTGGCAGGCATATGAAAGTAAGCCATTATGCACTGAGGAATATGAAGCAGTTTTATTCTGAGAAATACAACCAGCAGAAAACAACTTTCTCAATATAAAATGTTATCATAAAATATTGGCATTCTATAGGGAGTATACAATGAAGAATTATTTAATGAGGATAACGAGAGCAAAACAATAATCCTCTTTACCCAGTCATTAACAATAACCAAAATACATATTCTATTATGTTCCTTCATTTGATGATGCCTGCTTGGCTTATGAAACCTATTGGGACATCATTCACTGGCTGGCACACTTTAAATAAGCTGCTATGATATACACCTCAAATCTGCCTTACTAAACACACACAGAGATACACACATGCAGACACATGTACATGCACATGCATGCACACAAATAAATATGACTGCGTTTCCTGTACCACACCCTTGACCACCATCCTGCATAGTATCCACTCTGCAAGATATTTTTTTACTCCAGTTTGTCTACTATGACAATTGATACATGACTGCTCTTTGTGGTGTTAGCCATATACTAAACTAGACCTCAGTGGTTAAATGTCCTAGTATTTGCCCCTTTTGCTCTGAGTCATGGCCTTGTCAACCTCACATCATACTGCCACTACTTCTGAGTCATCCAACTCATCTTCCTCCACATGGGTGTATTTTGATGGCATTTGTCAAAGGAAATCTACATTCACACTACTCATGGCTAGGGAATACTCTATAGCAAAATTGTGCTCTTCTGATTGCACAGATCTTGCCAACAAGACAATGGAGTTTATAAATATTTCTAACCACAAAATCTGATCTCTATCATCGTGTAAAATAATTCAGCCACTCACATTCAAATCAGTCTTTTTCTATCACTGAGTACTTCTCCAGTGTGCGTGCTGATGTAAGGGCGAATATATTCTTATTTGTGATAATAATGCCCCTATACCCTTGGTGCTGACATCAGCTGTTACATAACATGTTGGTTCAGCTTTACATCTAAGTCTGCTTTACTTATTCACAGGATTCTTGGCACATAACTGAATTATTGTAATGGATATTAATTTCAGTTCAGTTAATTAAATCAGCTGTCTAAAAGGGTGGGGGTTCCTCATAGATTTTTCCCTATAGGTCGCATAAAATTAATAAATGACTGAGTACTCAATGACATTTATGTACAAAAAGGTAAACGCTTGGTTAGTAAGGTTTAAAGGGTTGTAAATATCTTTTGAAGGAACTGCGGTCCCGTATGAGACAAGTAGAAACAATAAAATATATAGAAATACAAAGAAGTCTACATATGGTGCCCAAGTGGATAGTTTATTACTATTTTATTAATACAAAGGAAAAATATGACACCGGAAGAACAACCTCAGGATAAATTAAGTGAAGTTTTCAAACTCAGACATATCACTGTGACAAAATAGGATGCAATGGTTAAGTCACAACCTGTTAGTGCCAATGCTCATATATAAAATAAATATTTAGAACAATTGAGTCAAGGTACAATAATTGGCAACATTTCAACCCCAAGTGAAATATAAGGATTATTATCAGGACATGAAGAATTATGCCTGAGATAGTAATAGTGAGATTGTAACCCATTACCAGCGCATCTTACAAACCAGCACAAACTAGGCAAAGGGCCAGATGCGTGTAAAGGAGAGGGCCACGGCGATAAAAAAGTGGTACCAAGAGGGACCTGAATGTTGGAATAATCGTTACCAACAAGATTTATCCCATTGCAGTGGCATTGCCATCTGAACACGCACCGATCACAATCACCAGGGTAGTGGCTTTGGAGTCACGTGAATGGTCAAAATTAACACGTGCGCGTGGTCTAACGCATGACCTTAAAATGTACAGATTATCCAAATGTTGCACTTTTTAAGCTCAAAAGATGTGCTTAAAAACCCTGCATGTCCATCAGTTTGTTTCTATGTTCTAATTCATCCCTCCACCCCGCACCCATTCCACCCCCCTTAAAAAATTCTACCTAGGTCATGATCACATGCTGTAAATTGGTGGTTTTGACCACCGTTTTCAAAATGTTAACCACATTGGAAATAAAAACACATTATTGGGTGCCAGTAACAAGCACGTGGAAATGAAAAAGGCCTTGATGGCATGGCACCCATGGCAGCCGATGTAATGCGCCGAACCCGTTAACGCGACCGTGGTTGAGCCGCACCCCCTCCCCCACCGCGTCTCCGTTAAACGGCTCTGGGCCACGCACATGGCACCCCCTCCCCCAGCGCCACGCACATGGCAGCCGATGTAATGCGCCAAACCCATTAACGCGACCGTGGTTGAGCCGCACCCCCTCCCCCACCGCGTCTCCGTTAAACGGCTCTGGGCCACGCACATGGCACCCCCTCCCCCACCGCCACGCACATGCCAGCCGATGTAATGCGCCAAACCCATTAACGCGACCGTGGTTGAGCCGCACCCCCTCCCCCACCGCGTCTCCGTTAAACGGCTCTGGCCCACGCACATGGCACCCCCTCCCCCACCGCCACGCACATGCAGCATACAACATGAAGCCAGCATACAATGTTCGATCAAGCAAACACGCTGGGAGAAGTAAAGTAAATATGTAAAGGAGCAAATACCGCGTCTCCGTTAAACGGCTCTGGGCCACGCACATGGCACCCCCTCCCCCACCGCCACGCACATGCCAGCCGATGTAATGCGCCAAACCCATTAACGCGACCGTGGTTGAGCCGCACCCCCTCCCCCACCGCGTCTCCGTTAAACGGCTCTGGCCCACGCACATGGCACCCCCTCCCCCACCGCCACGCACATGCAGCATACAACATGAAGCCAGCATACAATGTTCGATCAAGCAAACACGCTGGGAGAAGTAAAGTAAATATGTAAAGGAGCAAATACCGCGTCTCCGTTAAACGGCTCTGTGCCACGCACATGGCACCCCCTCCCCCACCGCCACGCACATGCCAGCCGATGTAATGTGCCAAACCCATTAACGCGACCGTGGTTAAGCCGCACCCCCTCCCCCACCGCGTCTCCGTTAAACGGCTCTGGCCCACGCACATGGCACCCCCTCCCCCACCGCCACGCACATGCAGCATACAACATGAAGCCAGCATACAACGTTCGATCAAGCAAACACGCTAGGAGAAGTAAAGTCAATATGTAAAGGAGCAAATACCGCGTCTCCGTTAAACGTTAAAAATATGGTTAAAAAAACAATGAAGCCAGCATACAACGTTCGATCAAGCAAACACGCTGGGAGAAGTAAAGTAAATATGTAAAGGAGCAACTAGTGTACTCACCGAGGAGCTGCGGTAAAAGGAAATTTTCTGGAACGTCACGCTATTATATACAGCACATCATTCGAAAAATGGATACATAATGTTGATACAAAATATTAGGAACCGCTGATTGGACGGACTTTCATACAGAGTTCTGATTGGCCTGCGACAAACTGTGCAGAAAAGCGGGAGGCAGCCAAATATGGCTACGTAGTGCACACGTCATAAAAATGGAACTGCGCATGCGTAAAGGTTGTGCGCATGCGCAAAATGACAGGGGGGGCGCTCAATCATGGGAGCAGCGGATTATAGAACACCGGCGCTGCATGAAGAAACAAAGCTGCAACCCAGTAGCAGTTGAAAATGACCGGTAAGATATCGGTGTTTTCATTTAACATGACAATGCCATCAGGCAGCTCCCTCAGGTCAGAATTCAGAAAACACAAACACAAAGAAGACGTCGCGGTTTGTGTGATATCGTATCAGAAGTGCCAATTAAACATTTACATCAGAGAACGGAGATTATGGCACACAAAGGTATAAACCAGTAGGGATGTGCACGAAGAACCATTCTCAGCGCTGTCTACTTGCATCAGCTAGCATTTCACAAGCGCTATTAAACATTTTCATAGCAGAAGGCTTGTAAATATCGGCAGCAATTCACACGAACTTCCGGATATTCAGATATAATTTAAAAAAAATCTAAAATAGTCAATCTGAATGCGAATTAGTTCGAAGTTGAGTTCAGAATTCAATCAGTTGAGTGCAGAATTTAATCAGTTGAGTGCAGAATTTAATCAATTACTCACAAATCGGTGGATGATGTATTTAAACTGTTCCAAAATCCAAGGGTGGAGGTACCCAGCATCTGCCCCTTGGGCAGAAAGGTTTCCCTCATCGCCAATGTAAAGATGAGTCCAAGAAAATATTAAAATTGTAGTCTTTATTGAAGAGTAGGTACAGGAACCACCAGCTCATCCACAGCCTGCTTCACAGCTCAGTTTCATCTCTCAAGAGATAACATTCTAAGCTGCTAGGCAACCATTAACATTCCACATTAGTCATCTCTACACAATACATTGTAAGAGAGGCTACGGATGGGTGAATAAATTATCAAAAGAAATGGCGACTCCTCCCTTTAGCAGATTAGCTAAATCTTTGCGTAATTTGGGCATAAAAGTTATATTATTGGAAGTAGATGGTTATAGTTCTGGTTAATTTCCATTCAGAGTGTCCTACACAGCACCACTCTAGGTAAACACTACTTTATGTAAAACCTGGGACATAGCACTCATTGGAATGTTTGTGATCTTTCCTGTTAAGTTGCATCATAAGTTATTTTAACCATTCCATATAAAGGCATGCATAAAAATGAATACACAGACACAAATAACATGTGTATCCAAAAACAAAATACAGATTTCGGCCTTATTTATTGCCTCTAGTTTTCAAAGGCAAATTTCTGTGGAAAACATGCACATTAAGGGTTGCCTTTCCTTAAACCTTTGTTTTTAAAAAAAAAATTGGAAGAAACAAAAAGTCTTCCCTTCCATAAATAACCCAAGACTTTTATTTTGTTATGGCAAGGGAACGAAATAGAGAATAAACTATAGTTGGTCACCATAGGGTTTAAAGAAGGGATGGTTCTTCACCAGATTAGATATTTACCCAGACCCTCATTCTCCAATGTGATGAACTAGGCTAAAATTCTTCTGGTGCCTGCACCCTGTCACAGAATATCACCCCAAAACATGGAAGCGCCCAAACACCAGATTGAGTTGAACCCCACAGTAAGCCTTATTTCTTCAGGGCCTCAGAATTTCTTTTGCTTTGCTCATGGAAATTGTGGGATTTAGGAGAGATAAGGTGTCACCATTAAGAAAGGGTAGTATTTAAATTTGCATATCAATTATGTTTAACCTTTTAGACATATGATATGCTAGCTTGAATTTATGCTTTACATTTGAAGCCGAATTCAACAGCTTAAGTAAGTAAAGGGTGATCTAGCAAGCTGTAAAGATTTTCTAAAACAGTGGAGCGTATTTAGTTTTTTAATGTACATGTTTATGAAACGATTACACAAATGAAACATTTGTGAGTTTAAAATTTCCGGAGAAGTATAATTCACCAATAGTTTTCTCTGTAGATGTTTTTCCATTAACAATCCCAGTTCCATCACCCGCCCATGATATCACTACTGTTCCCCATGTCATAAAACCTTAGGATGTTCAATAACTGAAACAGCTAATATGGGTTTACTTACAGGGGACATCTTTTGTTCTGTTTTGTAAAGTAAAAGTATTGTGAACGCAAGTATTATACACAGTAAGTGTTTAATATAGCATTTGTCAGTCATTGGTTAAGCAGCTAGGACCTGTTCACTCTTGACACCCCAGGTGCTGTGTATGTTGCACTATAGTGCTGCATCGGGTACATTGTTCTATTTTTTTCTACAGCACCTTCAGTGCATGAACAACTATAGCAAGAGTAGAAAATAAGATCATTGCCTTTTAGTCTAGACTTCATTTTATGTGTTTTGATTGCAAATTGGAGACAGTTTGCATTGATATGCTTTGGCACCAATGTTCTACTTTTTTATTAAAGTTTTTTTGCTGAGAAAATGTTCAAGATTTCACTCACTCACTCACTTAGTCCAATGCCACATCAAAACCCTGTGCCTGCTTGGAGCATGCGTACGTCTTGACGCCGCTTTGGACAGATAAGGCACACCCGAGCCTTGCTGGAGCTGCGTTGCGCTTGCAACACAACTCCAGGTACGTGTCACCTTTACGGCACAGATGCGTCATGCATCTGTGACGTTTTTGAACCATGGTGCGCTGCTTTGCACATCCGGAGCTTGAAGGGTGGCGGCGCAGTGGCGCACAATCAATGGCGCATCCCTGGGGATGCCCCAGTTGTTGTAAATCTGCCCCAATGTCTCTATTCAAAATATGTGTAGCATTGAGGTCAATCTACCTCTAAACCCTGCCCAAAATATGGATAATGCAGTGCTACACCACTATGACCACACTCAGGAGGACCCTCAGGGGATGTTGACTGAAGGAGGGCAGATAAGTAGCTGGCAACACACTCACCCTGAAGCCAGGGAAGAGACACATTGCACTACTCATGCAGCAACTTGGGCCAGAATACAGTACTACCAAGCCACACAGGTACTGGGCCCGACCGTACAAGGTCACACTGACCCACTACAACACCTTCCCAACATTGCATGGTAACTCTGGGCTCCTCCCACCTTGCCAAAACAAACAACAGCCTAGTTGGAGGGTAGAACCCACGTCATTACTAGAAACAGGAGACAATTTAAAAATGTTTGAGGACATTCATCATTTTTCACAGAGAAAGCAGGGGTCAGTGGACAGTGTTCAAATGACATGTGAGCCCTTTGAGGTCAATAAATGAGAGTTGGGTGTATGTTACATTTCTGAGGCCGGCATGGACATACAGAGAATAGTCCATTATCCTGAAATAAACCTAAATGCGTTGTATGCTTAGATTTAAGCGGGGGAAGAGTGCCAAGTGCATGAGTTTTTATTCTAAAATAAATACTAGAGAACACAGCAAAAACAAATCTTGGGATCCGGGGAGCTAATTGTGAGGCTGGTAGGTGGGGTGAAGGGGAAAGGCCAGGACAGGCATCGTCAGAGTTGATCAGACGCACACGATACAGAAATTGTTTTGTAACAAATTCATGCACCTGTTTAAAGTACAGCATTGTGTAATTGAAGGAATCCTAATCACTTTTACCTCCCTTCATACTACACTCTACAGCATAGGGGGTATTATATGTACACAACATCCCCTGGCTCAGACAAAACACATTGGAGTATGTAACTCTGGAGAGACACAGGTGATGAACAATGCGAAGAATGTTGTCTCGATACCTTGCTAATTTCTGCTAGTAGACAATTATCTGTGACACACTATAAATGAGTACAAGGGCTTCATGACACGTGCATGAACATGGTATACAACGGTCATTTATATATATATTTCACATGTGGATGTTTTTATAGACACAGCTCACGGATTTACACAAGCTAATCTATTAGACACACTGCATTGCCTATGGCTCAGTTGCATGATGCTGACTCTGTGCTAGGCATGTGTTTGGACAATGCATTACTGATCATGTATTACAAGCAAAGTGCTATTTTAATTTGATGAGCATAAGGCAGACATAGTAACATAACCATAAATGTTCACTATTGATGAGTGTAATTACGTGGATACATACATGACATTCATGGACACTGAGTATGGCCACTTAGTGATTTGTTGTTCTACGTGTCTCGTGATACAGTGATTGTTAACAAACCTAGAAAGCCATGTGCTTCCACAGTACAGCTGATTGTGAGCTTACACACACACACTGCAACCCTGGTACCACAGCCTATAAAATGTTTGGCCACAACACATTCACTAACCGCATGTAGTGAGCACTGTGTGCAGCATGGCTTACTCTACAGATGTCAGCTTAATGATTTTGTCATATCCAGTTTGATTCCGCTTCCTCAGTGTGAAATGAAATGGGCATTACTGTTACTTTGTTCATAGGGGAATGGCCTGTTTGACACTTTTGTGGCTTTTTGTTCGTCCATGCCCGATTCAACAACATTCACAAAGACTTACAATATTTTATTTTTACTTTGAGGGTGTCTGCAAAGATTGAATACAACTGGATGTAGTGATCATGCCATAGTTGGCCACATGCAGAGTCTAGCTTGCCTCCTCACACATTACTTCAATCAGAAGGAATCGAAATTTGCCTAGCGTAGTAACGGTAAGTTTCAATTCTATTAAGGACACGGAGGCGAGGATTATGCTTTTCTCTCTTCGCTGTTTATTAACATTACATCGCACAGCAGCCAGAAAAGCATCAAAACTTGAAAAATTTTTAGTACTCCCAACACAGGAATATCAGAAAACATCGTAATAACATTGTTCAATAACTACAAATCCCATGAGATCAACATTAGGCAGTCCTTTTTTAGTGTCCATAAATCCCAAAATAAGGCGTCCATCCAACGAACTCCTCCTCTTTCTTCGTGGCGAGTCAGGCCAAAGTCTCAAGCATCTCGTTTCGCACCATCATTACCTGGCGGAAAAAAGAACAGCGTGAGCTAAGCCATACCCGCTGAGCTTGAAGGCAAATCAACAAAGCAGAGCATCAAGTCAACGACATGCAACCCAAGAAAACAGTAACCATACTGCAATTCGGAAAACGGATTACTTACTCCAGTACGGGCGGGATCTCCGCAGGAGGTATGGGTGGGATAATCCTTGCCTCCGTGTCCTTAATAGAATTGAAACTTACCGTTACTACGCTAGGCAAATTTCGATTCTATGTCAGGACCGGAGGCTTCGGATTATGCTTGTTTAAAGCTTGTCCACCACCAAACTAGCAATATCCACCACTGGCTTAAAATAGAACCTTTTGAAGGTGGAATCCGAAGACCAGTCCGCAGCGCGCATGAGGTCTTCTAATCATGCCCCAAGGGCAAATGCTTTAGAGGCCATGGCCCCTCTTGCTGAGTGAGCTCCGAACTGCCTCGTATCAATACCAGCTTCCTGCATCACCCAACGCACCCACCGGGCTATAGTGGGGGAAGAGACAGCCTTGTGCGGTTGGCGCAGCGCAATCAGTAACTGCCGTTCGCCCGGAGGGCGAAGTTCCGTTGTGACATCCTCATTGGTTTTCAAACACTGTACCACACACAACTTGGGGGCATCTGCAAATGCCGGATAGGAAATAGACCTCGTAGCCGATTTTGTGCGTCGGCCCACGGTAAAGGTCACCCCATCCGGGGAGAACGCTCTCGCCGTGACATCCAGGGCACGCACATCAGACACCCTGCGACAAGACACTAAGCACAGGAGCATCGCCAGTTTAGCTGACAGTTCTTTTAAGGAAAGATACTTGTTAGGTTCAACACCACGTTAACATCCCACAGGACGGAATACCGTGGCTCCGGCGGTAAAGCCAGACGCACTCCTCTAAGGAGTCGACATACCAGGGGATGCTCCCCGACCGCCACTCCATCCAGCTGCACATGAGCCGCTGATATGGCAGAACGTATCGTATTAATCGTCCGGTATGCTAAGCCGGCGGTAGAGAGTTCTGCAAGAAAATTCAGAATAGGAACGAGGCCTGCGACCATGGGATCCAAATCCCGTCGAAGACACCAACGAACCCACCTGGTCCAAGCCGATCTATACCTCTTGGCAGTGCTGCCTGCCCAGGCCTTGGACAAAAAGTGCTGAGCTGAGTTCGAAAGGCCAGGGAGCGACCAACGTCGCCTGAAAGCCTCCATGCCATGAGGCGTAGAGAACCCTGGAGGAGATGGTGAGGGATCCCGTCTGGATTGAGAAGAAGACGAGGAAGCCGGGGGAGTAGGATTGGAGAATCCCAGGAAAGTTCCAGAAGAACTGGAAACCACACTTACGACCTCCGCACGGGCGTCACCATCACCACGTCCGCCATCTGACGGCGAATCTGGGCCGCGGCCCGCACTATCATGGAGAAAGGCGGGAAGGCATACGGCCGTTCCTGACTCCAGTCTTGGAGGAACGCATCCGTCGCCTCCGCCGAGGGGTCCGGTCTCCAGCTGAAGAACCTCGGGAGCTGGAAGTCCAGACGGGACGCAAACAGGTCTATGGAAAACGGTCCCCAGCATGCCGCCAGCCAGCGGAACACTTGAACATCCAGCTTCCACAGGCTGGAGTCCCGAAGATATCTTGAGTGCCAATCCGCCACCTGATTGGCCCGACCCGGCAGGTATTATGCCGTGACCGAGACTTGATGGGCGAAACAATAATCCCAAACGTCTTTCGCCAGGTCCGCCAGGGCTCTTGATCACGGACGATGAGAGAAGGCCTACTACTCTGGCCACCTGCCGGAGGGAGGTGTGTGATTTGGAGATAGTTTGCCGAAGCACATGCTTGATTTTGGCCATCTTTCTGGATGGCAAACTGAGAGTCGATTTCACCGAGTCCACCACAAAGCCCAGGAACACCATCTGCTGGGCGGGGGTGAAAACCGACTTCTCCCTGTTGACAATAAACCCCAGACCTTGTAACAGGGAGACTGTCTGAGACAGATGAGCGGCCAACTTGCTCGGGTCCTGGCCCAGCAGCAAGATGTCGTCCAGATAGACGATCAGCCGAATCCCCTGACTCTGCAGGGTTTCGATGGCCGGGTGCAGAATTTTTGTAAAACACCAAGGGGCCGAGGAAAGACCGAACGGAAAGGCCTTGAACTCGAACACCATGTCTTTCCAGCCAAACTGGAGGAAACGACGATGCGGGGGGTAAATCGGAACCACCAGATACGCATCCTTGAGGTCCAGACGGACCATCCAGTCGTTCGGGAGCAAAACGTCCCTCAAAAGATGGATGCCTTCCATCTTGAAGTGGTTGTACACCACCTAGCCATTGAACTCCCTGAGGTTGATGACTGGTCGTCTGCCCCGTCCACTTTTTCCACAAGAAAAATATTGCTCAGGAAACCCCGGGGGTGGCGCGTTGTTCGACAAATAGCCCCCTTGTGCAGCAGCGCCGAGACTTCTTCGTCGATCAAGAGCGCGTCCGATTGAGAAAACGTTATGGGCCGAGGAGGCTGTAACTGGCACGGCTGGTCGTAAAACTCTATGCGGAACCCCCGCACGGTCTGAAGGACCCATGCGTCCGCTGTAATAGCCTCCCACGCCTGGGGGAAACACGCCAACCCCCTCCCCCCCCCATCACAACCTGATCCGCAGGGATAACACTCACCGTGTGAATTGTTGCCGCCGGAGTCGTTCCGGAAATTTCCGCGTCCTCTGAAACGCTGACCTCTGGTGGGGTAAAAGTTGCTGTAATTTGCGGAGGAGTTGTAGCCTCCTCTGCCGGAGCCATGCCCCTTTCCGGGCTGTTGCTGACCACCACGGCCGGTCGTGAGGCCCCTACCACGACCAGCCCCCCGGGAAAAACGCTGGTGGAAGACCCGCTTGATGGTTGACTGGGCCTTGTCCAGGGAGGTGAAGGTGGAAACAAACTTCCCTAGTTCTTTTATCAACGGCTCGCCAAAGAGCCCTCCTTGGGCAACAACGCCAGCTTCCGACGAAGCCAAATCGCCCAATTTAGGGTCCAGTTTTATCAGCAGCGACCGACGCCGTTCGGTCGAAAGGGCACAGTTGGCATTCCCCAGGAAGATAACAGCCCGCTGCGCCCAGTTGGACAGTACTTCCGGGCAAATGGCGCTGCCCGACACCTTGGCTTCCTCGGCCATATCGAGGATCTTGGTGAGGGGGCCAATGGTGTCCAAGAGCTTGTCCTGACAGGAGCGCCAGGAACGGTCGATCCCCTTCCGGGGGTCCTTCACGAACTTCGCCATGAAGGTGGCCCTTTTCCCATCGAGCTCCGGCGTCATGGCCACCTTCCCATCCAAAGTCGGGCGGGGACATTCGCCCCTCAAACAGCTGCGCGCCTCCTTCTCCAAGGGCTTGCGGAGGCGGCCCGCTACAAATTGCGCCACCTTGTCACCAGGCGCCCAAGCGGCCGACCGCGGGTGCATGATTTCGTCCGGGTCCAGCATGCCCGTCTTTGGGCAACTCCGTCGAATTGGACGCCGGTCGCCATGACCGCACGGAGTCCTCGTCGTCATCGTCGTCCGTATCCGCGGGGGAAACACCCCCCGGGGAGGCCGGGACAACATCCGCCGGCGTTGAAGGGGTCTGAGGCGGAGGCGCCTCGGAGGCCGACCCGGACGCCTTAGCCAGGAAAGCATCGCGTAGGCGCTCTTGTCCACTCCTTGTGTACCACTGGGACCCGCGTCCCCACGTGGCTTCTTGGCCGCCGGAGGCCGGCTAGGATCATTGGCGGGTGACCCCCCTAGGGCCGGTGCCAACTTGGCACATTCCTCGACAATGCGGGCTGAAAGTCTGTCCTCCATAGGCCCAACGATTTCCTGCACGCACCAGTAAATCGACTGGTCCACAGCCGCATAGAACTTGTCGTCCTGGAGGTACTGGTGTGACTCCTCCTCCTCGACGTTGTACCCCTCAGCCATGGCGTCCACCACGCAGTAGAGAAAAAATTGGAAACTGAGGGTTCCGATGGCGTACACAGACAGCCACGTGTGGGCCAACCGAAGGTTAGCAAGGGTTGTAGGCCGGTGGAACCAGGCAATCAATAAGGCAGCACCAGCCTTCACAGCGCGCCGACCCTCTCTCCAGAGACCAGGTCGCACCGCCTCCCAGCGCGCTCGAGCGGGGAACACCCCAGCGGAAGGTGATGTAGGAAAAAGGTGCTGAAAATCGCCCGCAGGCGTCAACGTGGTCACAACCACCAGTACAGACCCCACCGGGCCGTTCAAGTTCAGGACAGTACAACCCAAGAGGGCGTCAGGGTGAGGCGGCAGCAGGGCACCTGCGGTGTCGACTCCCCAGCGCGGCTCCAATCAGTGAGACGGAAGCTGCGCACGGGCAGGCGAGACGCAACGGCGCCCTCTAGCGGTGAACTCCACACCGCGAAATACACGGGGACATCGCGTAAGGGGCGAAGGCGTCCCCGCGATGGAAGGGGCTCTGGAAGGGAAAAAGACCCACAGACCCCCCAAAGCAACAGTCAATGCAAATAGAATATGAGAAAAACACAAAACCTCAACAAACACAAAATGTACAAGAGAGGGAGAATAGCACTTAACTGGCTGCGAAGCAGCGAAGAAAGAGGAGGAGTTCGTTGGATGGACGCCTTATATTGGGATTTATGGACACTAAAAAAGGACTGCCTAATGTTGATCTCATGGGATTTGTAGTTATTGAACAATGTTATTACGATGTTTTCTGATATTCCTGTGTTGGGAGTACTAAAAAATTTTCAAGTTTTGATGCTTTTCTGGCTGCTGTGCGATGTTATGTTAATAAACAGCGAAGAGAGAAAAGCATAATCCGAAGCCTCCGGTCCTGACATAGAATTAATCCATATACTCATTGGTTGCATTGGGGTCCTCAAAACTGTCGATCTCCCCCTGTGTGTATGGCGGTGGACCTCGTACAAAACATGCACAAATATGAACATTAATGCATGACATCCGAAATTTTTAACATTGTAGCCTGCAGATTATAGTGTAACACATGCATGTGATTTCTAGTCCATGACTACCCTTTCACTTTGGCAGCTAAATTTTTTATGGAAATATACATGGACACTGCAAATGCATGATGACCTCCAAATGAGTGTACATTGTTTGACCATGTTTTACAACTCACCCCCGCGCACACTGCTCCCCTCCTGCTGCAAATACCCCTGTGGTCCCACCCACTTGCCCCCATTCCCATCCACGGCATCCCGCCTCCCAGCTGCTCCGCCCTCCCGGCTCCCATTCTAATGGCGTTAGGTGGGTGGCCGAAGGCGAGCCTAAGGCAAGCCCGTCTGCGCATGTCTGGACGGTGCCCAGCACCAGAAACCATGGACCATGCAAACGCCACAACAGCGGACTCCACTGCGACGCCAGCAGCCTCCACGTACTCATGGCAGGCCAAAAGCACAACAGTTTCAAGGACACCCTGAAACGGACCCACGGATCTCACTCAGGACGCACATGCAGCTTCACCTGTGACTGGACCACCAAATGTCCAAGGACAGAACACAAACACCTCCGCAGCATACTCCACAACACTCTGCTCCCTTACAGCTCTGGGCTCTGCCCAACACCTCCGCCCCACATGTGGCCTTCAAGACTAATACCTTGTGGAACAACTCCTTGGCCAACAACATTCCTATAGCCATCCCGGACGTATACAAGATCACCCGCACGGATTGCGCCAATGGAAACAGAGGGGGAATAGCCATCGTAAACAAGTACACCCTCAAGTTTGCTAGCCATGTAGACAACACCCTCCACACTGGCAAACACATGCACTTGCAGATCCACACCAACAACAACCTCACCCTCAGAAAAACACTCATCTACACACCCCCTGGAACCCAGGCTTAATGTAGTGACTCCATCGCCAACCTTGCTAGCACCCATGCACTTGCCTCCACTGACTATCATCCTCGTGGACTTGAACTTTCACCTAAAGAACAATAACGACGCCAACCCTGCCACCCTGATACACGACCTACCGAACCTTGGCCTCAGACAACTCCTCACAACACCCATCCACACCCCCAGCCACACGCTGGACCACATCTTCTCCACAGGCACCACCTATACTCTCGGGCACATCTGCTATGCAGTCCATGATAGACAGAATACGTATTGCATACTTGACTGTTGAAATGTACGTGCATTCATGTTTCTGATGGTTATTTATGTTCATTATACTGTTTCAAAAATTTAAAAGCCAATACAGAGATTAGAAAAAGAACATTTAAACAAAATAAGTACACATCAGTGCATTTGTTCATCCATGGTTCGCTGCATTGTAAATGATAGGCACCAATGGTGGGTGAGCAGCCACGCTACATACGTGGGGACTCATTAATGAAGGCCTTGCGCCACTGGTGCGTCACTTTTTCCCATTTTCAATGTAACGCAAAAGTGGTGCAAGCCGTCCATGAAAGAGGCCTGTGGTACATCCCTGCTGATATGCAGGGATGCCCTAATAAATGTAAGTCTGCCCCTTAATGTCTGTGATACGTCACAGCCCTGTGTGTACTTACAGCAGGCGTGAGGGGTGGCCTTCAGCATTGCGTTATCCAAGTAGCATTTGAAACACAACTCCACAGATGCTCCACCATTACATCACAGTATTTCACACACATTGCACAATAATTTTGCCCCGGGGTGCAGCTTAGAAAGTAAAACACAATTGTGGTGGACCAGGGAGGTAAATGTGTGTTGCATGTGTGATGGGGCATCCCTGCATATTTAACAAAAAGCACCAGGACACATTTATCAAGACAAAATGGCATTGGTTGTGATTTACAAGCCCCCTGCACCACAACTACGTCACATTTTGTGACTTACTGGTGGCGCAGGGTGGTCCTGCGTATTTACAAGGAGAGGAAAACCCACCCTGCGTGACTTCCCTCTCCTTGTAAATACGGGCCCTTCACACGGAGCAGTGTGCGTGGAAGGGGTGTTCCATGGGTGTTGCTGTGGATGTTCCCAGGCAACACCTGTGGAGTGAGACACATCTACAGCACTTTTGAAAAGTGGTAAAGCTGGAGATGCGTATGAATGCTACGCCACCCTAGAGGTGGCGTAGCGAGGCACATTGATAAATGCTTCTATTTCTCTGTTTGCTCCACTTTCAATGCATGCTGCATTTTACAGCACACATTGAAAGTGGAAAAAGTGTCTTGCAATAGTTTATGTGCTGCATTTTGCCCCTTCCTGCACAAAAACAATCTCCGCATGGCGCAGGCATCCTTGCACCATGGTGCAAGGATGCCTGCGCCAGTGCATGGCTGGAGTTAGTGCGTCAGCGCAGGGGGATGCACAGACACACAACATATTCTTGTAAATATGTTGCCTCTCTGTGCTTTCTAAAGTAACGCAGAACGGCGCAGAAAAAAGACTTGCGTTAGCTTCTTGTAAATCTGAGACATCTTTTGTATTATTTTAAACATTGCAACCTTTTACATATCTGTACATTAGTAAGAATGACAACATGAGTAAGATTACAAATTTACTCACCGGTTGGCTCACCAACATCCATGCCCAGATGATCAAGGACATCACCCTCTCGGCTGATGGTGTTCTGCCAGCGGTGCTTGATTTGGTGCACTGTCCGCTCCACCTTGAATAATTGCGCCAGATGTTGCCACACCAGGATCCATCGTCCTCTACGTTCAACTGTGGGGTATCCTTGGCTGACACGCCCACCCATGCTCACCATTCTAGGTAGGTGGTGGTTTATTAACCACAGGAGCCCACCAAACTCACTGTCAGTCAGGTTCTTTGACTTGCCTGACATTGTGATCAATGTAAACTTTAAGAAAATGAAACGGAAGTCAGATAAAAAAGGAAACTTAACATGAAAATGAGTGTAATGAAATAAAAACCCAACCCCTATAATAATACTAACTACCCCTATAGACAGACACCCCTAAATAGAAAATACAAATAGCACACACAAGACTAACAATAGACAGACCAAAGAACTACCAAAAACACAACAAAATGACAAAAAGACACAGGGAAACACTACTCTCAGTCACAACTCTTTCAAACACCTCCTCCACCAAGCACACACCCAAAGAGAGTAACGGAAAGTGAAAGAAACATGTACTTCCTGGTTTGGAAGAATCTAGAATGATGACATCACTTCCTGCCGGAGTTGCTGCACGTTTTTATGATTTGCAACACGCATTTTACGATGCGTTATTATTTCAATTGCTAGCTAATCTATTCCTGTACATCATGCGTGACGGTTTATTATTCATAGCTGCCAAGGTTTCAGATTGCCATGTGTGACATTTTAAAAATTTGAGTGAAATTATGAGTGACATTTCAACGACTATGAGTGACACTTTCTCGCAAGCAAAAATCATGCATTTAAGAAGAGGGAAACTTTTAAATATAAGAAATTACAGCCAATTGAGCAACAAGAAACTCCAAGAACTACTTAAAACTGTTGCAGAGCACCAGCAATGGAAGGAGACTAATCCTATTTCTCCCTCCTGTAACCGGGATGTACTGTAAACAAATGCATAACCATGAAATTACACAAGTTACGTTTTTCAGCAGCAGTACTTTATTAAAGTTCTGTGTACATATGCTGACACATGCACAGTTAAATACAAAAATACTCACTGGATGCAACAGATTGCATTTGCATAAAATAAATTATATTCTTTTAAAGTCCATATGTACATAACATCTAGACCAAGCACAACACCTCACCTGCACAACTTGACTAACCTAAATAAGGGAAAAACACTAAGACCAGCACAAACAGTCCAGTCAGATAATTCACAGTGTCAAGTATCAGAGGCTGACAGTAACCTGGCACTCACACTAATACCTGTATCACCAGGGTTATCGCCACTTCTATCTGAAACCAATATAACACACAGGTTGATATTTTATCATGAGCTTCCATGCAACTTGTTGTACTCCCATGTCACAGTTTTTGCCTTCTTTTTCACATTTTCAGATGGAGAATATTTGTAACATGTTTCACCTTGAGGCCTGTTCATTTGAAACATTAACATAGAAGACAATGTTCTATCAAGTGATAAACTGGGGCGGAATTTGGTTTTATTCCTGGTTACCCTTGAGAACACCCTTTCTTCTTCAGCATTGCTGTGGGGCAAAGTAAAGATAAGTTAGGCTACTTTAGATAAAAGGGAAAACTTGCTTCTTTGAGTGCCAACAATAGTAAATTCTGTACCAAGGGAATGCCAAATGATATCCATCCTGTAAGCTACAACCTCACCAGTACCACAGTTTACTTCAATAGCAGCCCTTTCTCTTGCATTTTTGACAGGTCCTGAAAGTCAGTGACCTGGTATTTTGCAAATTCTTGCTCTAAGCAAACTATGTCATGCGCTGCAAACTTGAGGTAGGTTGAAAACCTTTCTACCAAGAACAGTAAACTGTGTTTGTGTTTCTCAAAAAAGTTAAAGACCTGTGCATGCTTAAGCACCTGGTCATTAACTGGAAGGACTTTTAAAGCATACTTTACACCCTTCTGGTGAAAGCTGCGAACTTCTTCATAGATAGCTTTCTGGGTTCCTGGCTCAATGTCCCCACTCTCTAGCATGTTTCTCAACTTTCCCCGCACAATGATGCCAACATACAGACTTGTATCTGGGATCTGGCATTCTCCCGATGTTAAATCCGGCAAACTGGCATCTGGGCTCCCCTTGAACGACTGAATAACATCTACATGAAAGACTCTACTCAAGAGCACAACAATTAATTCGATCATGGCATCATACAGGAGGTGAATGACTGGGTCTTCCCTTTGAAGCAAAAGGTTGAAATTAACAAAAGCAGGTAACACAGCCTGAAGAAATAAACAGTAGACCTCAGTCATAGGGTTCTTGAAACTCTGCACAAGTCTCCTTAGCCTGACTTTGCTATTTCTGTCACTGTCTGGTGTTGATAGGAAGTAAGAACGCAGAGCAGCAAACTGAAGAAGCAGTCTATCCAAACATGTGGACATTCCTAACCACCTCACAGAAATACATTTCAGCATCCGGCGGTAATCTGAATCAACAAATTGGCAGAATTCAGCATACACATTCTTACGCTTTGAAGAATAGTCGAACCAGAAGTAGACATCTACAAGCAATTCCTCTATACCAAAATGTTTCAAGTTAGAACCGAAGGCAGAAGCAGCATGGTAAGCAGCATTGGGAGCCATGTGGCAGGGACAGGCCATGAAATACACATTTGAATTCAAATTGAGTACTCTAGTTTTAACAGAGTTATGCCTTCCTACATTCACTGAAGCACTATCTACACCAAAGCCAATACAAGTTTCCCAAGGAATGGAATGCTTTGTCATAACATTATCTACTGCGGAAAATGTACCTTCCGCTGTACTTTCCTTGCTTAAACACATGTCAAGAAATTTGCAGCAGACCAAACCCTGTTTTGTATCATAAATTCGTACAGTTATGGGGTTCATTTTTTCAAGCCTTGATCATTGCTACCACCAACACACAGACTAAAAGCGGAGGATTTCATATCAGCCACTAAGTCAGTCAACAACTCTGGTGCAATGGCATCATTCAATACACAGGTTGCTTTTGTTCTCGCACAAGCATAACCCTGCGCAATTTTAGAGTCTGGGAAACATGTCCTTATGAGATGGCCCAAACGATCAGCCCCAGCAAAGGGTACATTGTGCTCTGCCAAAAATCCTGTGAATTTTATTTCCGCCTCTCTGGCAAGAAGGTCTTCACTGGAACTCTTCATTGACATGTAGCCAGAGAGGGGCTTCATTTTAATCTTTGTGCCTTGAAGAGATGTAAGAACTTTACCGCTAATATGGCGCTTCAGATCAAACTCTCCTTGATGCCCACAGGAGATAATCTTCTCGCAAATCAAGCAGCGGAAGGAATACGGATCGGTCTTAACAGGAACAATGATCCCTGCAGTTAAAAAGAATTTCCAAAATTATGATTGTACCCTACAAGTTTTAACCTATGAGCATTTTAAAATCAAAGCACTAGTGCATACAGTGGCTAGGCTGCTGCTCACAACAAGCACCTACTGACCACGCATTACGCTGGCTGCTGTAGTACAACACAAAAAGTCTATCCTATGCATTATGACATTTGTTGAGTACTGACTAGACACTGTTTAGGAAAGGACACCAAACAATGAATTGAGAATACCGTGACCTCCATTCCACTGACCTAAAATAGGGACGTCCAGTTTGTGATATTGTAGCACCCATGACTGACTGAAAGGTAAACTGTGCAGAAAGAGAAACTGAAATGCCCAGGAACACACAATGTGTGAGAGCCTTCACCAAAATGTTAGTCTCCACTCCCAAAACCTGATGCACATAGTAGAAAATATTTGATATTTGATATTTGTAGGGTATTTCTAGAGCGCAACGTTCGCTCCGAAGGGAGCATCTTGGCGCTGAATATCCTGTGAAAGCCAGTCCAAGAGGATTAGATAGCTGCTTTGGAGTAATCGTCAGGGAGAGTGAAAATCCAGGTCTTAAGAAGCTTTCTAAAAGGTTTTTCCTGGGTCAGTTGTCTGAGGGTTTTAGGCAGTCTATTCCAAGCTTTCGTTGCAAGAAAACTGAGGGTTTTCCCACCCTTGGTTTTCAAATTGTATTTAGAGGGAAGGATAAGATTGTCATGGGTAGAGCGAAGGTGGCGACTAGGGGTGTAGTGGGGAAAACGCCTGGTGAGGTATTTAGGGCCTGTTTTGTTGTAGGCCCGGAAGGCTATGATCAGGATTTTAAAAAGAATTCTTTTGTGAAGGGGTAGCCAGTGGAGGGATCGAAGCGCTGCAGTGATGGAAGATCTGCGGGGCAGTCCAAGGACTAAACGCGCGGCTGTATGTAGTACGCTCTGAAGTTTCAGAAGCGTGCTCTTTTTAGCCCCAGCGAGCAGGCCGTTACAATAATCCAGGCGTGAGATTATAAGTGCCACTGTCACCGTTTTTCTGGCGTCGATAGGGAGAAAGTCGAAGAACTTTCTGAGGGATTTGATCATTCCGAAGCATTTACCTGCGACGGTTCTGGCATGCTGATCAAAAGAGAGGTCGGAGTCAAAAATTACGCCAAGATTCCTGGCCGATGACACTGTCTGAGGGGGAGCAACTGAATTGTCTGGCCACCAAAGTGCTGGGCAGAAGGAGGTGTTTTTTCCGATCGGGAGGATCTCCGTTTTACTCGAATTACATTTTAGGTGATTGTTGTCCAACCATAGGAAGACTTCGGTCAAGCAGTGTTTAAGATTGAGTTCTGCTTCCGTAGTGTTATCCTCTAGTGGCACAATGAGTTGTGTATCATCGGCATACGAGGTGACAGGTATGCCGAATGATTCAATCAGGGTCAGAAGGGGAATAAGGTAAATGTTAAAAAGGAGAGGGCTCAGGATGGACCCTTGTGGGACACCTGAGGAGACTGGCTTATCTTTGGAGTGGAAGGGGCCCAGAGCAACAGTTTGAGATCGGTCAGATAGGAAAGATTTTATCCAGGATAGGGCGGAGTCGGAGATGCCAATGTCCTTTAGTCTACTGATAAGGATGGAGTGGGAGATGGTATCAAACGCCGCCGTTAGGTCGAGGAGGATGAGAATGGAATTTTTCCTCTGATCTTGTAGGGTTTTTATGGTGTCAGATAGTTCGATTAGTGCGGTTTCGGTCGAATGTTTGGGCCGGAAACCCGATTGTTGGGGGTGGAGAATGTTGTTGTCATCCAGGTAGCGTTTTAGCTCACTATGAACTAGTTGTTCCGTTATTTTTCCCAAGGCCGGGAGCAGCGATATCGGGCGAAGGTTGGTAAGGTCTGTCGGGGGTTTATTTGCCTTTTTCATAAGGGGTTTGACAATTCCCTTTTTCCAACGGCTGGGTACTAAGCCTGTGCTGAGCGATGAATTAATAAGATTGTTAATGGTCGGGTTAACCACGTCTATTAGTTGGTGAAGCACTTTGGGGGGACAGGGATCAGACGGGGAACCCGATTTGCAAGCCAGGATGGCTTCTCTGGTTTGCTCTAATGTGACCGGGGAGAAGCTACTGAACGTGCTGCCTTGGGGGTCCGCACAGCAGGAGTAGCTGGGGGGGAAAGTTGATTTGAATAGAGGCGATTTTATCCTCAAAGTAGTCTGAGATTTGGTCGTAGAGATTCTGAGAAGGGGGAATTTCAGGCAGAAGTGCCTTAGGCTGCGTAAATGATTTTACTATCGCGAACAGCGCCTTTTGTTTTTGGCAGGAGTTTTTGATGGCGTTTACGTAGTAATTTTTTTTGGCCATTTTCGATTTCAGAGAGATAGTTTTTCCTTGTGGCGATATAGGAAAGACGATTGACCACCTCGTATGTTTTTCGCCATTTACGTTCTGCCTTTTTGCATAACAAATGAGCATTGGCTAGTTCGGGTGTGAACCAAGGGGCATTGGTTTTGGTTTTGCACCGGGAGGTGTGGGAGCGAAAGGGGGGGATTCTGGAATTCATTTCCTGTGTAATCCAGTTGTGAAAGAGGTCGGCGTCGGTGTCGACGTTGCCAGATAGGATAGGGATTTGAGATTGCATTAGGGGTTTCAGAATGATGTTATCTTGGACCTTTTTCCAGTTGGTGTGGTTGTTGAGGTAAGAATTAGCTTTATTGCAGGCAGTCGGATTTGTGTTCATAATATGGAATGGGACTAGGGAGTGGTCAGACCAGATCTGAGGCAAAGGGGGCAGTGTGATTAGGGAGGAAGAGTTAGTACAAACTCCATCAAGGTGCGTGACCCATGGAGTGGGTGGGTGAAGTGACAAGTTGCTTAAAATTGAACATGTCAAGGGTTTGAGTAAAATTAATGGTTTGTACATCTGATTTCGATTCAAGATGTAGATTAAAATCCCCTAGGAGGGTGAAGGATGGGTATCTAAGTGAAAGTTGTCCTAAGGAAACGCACAGGGAGTCGAGGAACTCGGTGGCATTACCGGGAGGGCGGTAGATAAGTCCACCTGAAAACGAGGTGTGTTCGTTCAGTTTAATGGAGAAGCCTAGGCCTTCTGTCTTTCTTAAGGGCTCCAAACTGAAGGTATGACAAGGGAGGGTGTCTTTAAGTATGATTGCGACACCTCCCCCTCGGCCCTTAACTCTATCTTCCCTGAAGAGCGAGTAGCCCTGGGGTAGGGCGACAGCAATGTCAGGGTTACTGTCTACCGTCAGCCATGTTTCCGTTATCATAAGGCAGTCGAAATCGGACTCCAAGATGAGGTCATGTATGTCTTGATTGTGCTTGCACATGGATCGTGCATTGATTAGTCCACCTTTGAAGGAGAGTTGGGGGGCCTGAGGGGATGGTACATTGGCCGATGAAAGGGCTGAGTGTTGGCCAGTGGTCCAGTGGCAGAGCTTGCAGCCAACTGGGCCTGCCAACGTGGCTGGGTCAAGTATACATGAACAATGCTTAGTGGCCCGTAGTTGAAGGAGGTCGAAGGGTTGGTAAGAAATGTGGGAGAAAGAATGAGCAAAGTTTCCTGCGCCTGTCGCGGTCTTGTCGCGGACGAGCGCAGACGGGCTGGCCTTAGGCGCGCCTTCGGCGCGCAAAAGTCGCACCCGCTGCGCTCGTCCGCTGCGCTTCCTGTAGATACACATATTTATGGGCGGAAACGGGTGCGAGTGCGGGGGGGTGTGGCCTCACAAGTGGGCGTGTCCCGTGGCTTGGCGAGGGGGAATGGCGGCCGAGAATGTCAACAAGACTCGGTTTGCAGCGCTAAATCCGCTGAAGTGAGGTGACCTGCCCAGGAAGATCTGGTGCCAGGAGGCGAGTAAGTGATGTTAAAATTCAGTTCAAAGTGGGTTTAAAAACAAGTAATACGATCAATTTCTACTCCCGGCTGAGCCTCAGGAGGTTCCACAGTTTAACAAGCGACGCTAGAAATCAGCGCGCTTTATACCTGTATCGGGGGGCGTGGCCTCGCAAGTGGGCGTGTCCCGTGGCTTGGCGAGGGGGAATGGCGGCCGAGAATGTCAACAAGGCTCGGTTTGCAGCGCTAAATCCGCTGAAGTGAGGTGACCTGCCCAGGAAGATCTGGTGCCAGGAGGCGAGTAAGTGATGTTAAAATTCAGTTCAAAGTGGGTTTAAAAACAAGTAATACGATCAATTTCTACTCCCGGCTGAGCCTCAGGAGGTTCCACAGTTTGACCACTCTTCATATAATGAAAGGGAAACAAGCATTAAAACAGTTGGCCTTGTAGTCTTCTCAAAACGGATAACACAAAACCTAGGATGCAGCATGGTGTTGCAAAAATAACAGATATGCCTTTGTCCACACACTTTAAAGTATGTATCCTTATTGGACTACCTTTGTATTGCTCTTCTTGCATCCAGGACAGGTCGAGTTTAGTTCGATAGTACCGTGCCCCAGATTTCTTCTCGCTAGATTTCCTTTGGCGAGAAGCAGCCTTTCCCTTTTTGGAAGTCATAGCTGAAGTGCCGTGCTCACTGTCATCTGTATCAGACATTATTCTGCCAAGACAGGGAAAGGAAAGAAACTCAAATATGCCCAACATGATTCTACATGTATGACCAAGGGGACTAAAGCATGGTTTTGCCTAACCAGAATGCAGTCCCAGTGAAGCTGCGGTCCAGCAGGTGCTGCCTCCCAAATGAATCTATGATGCTCCTGAGCTCCCTCTTTTTATTCCACATAAGGACACCGTTTTGACTGTTCACAACTATCTAGCACAATTAAAAATCGCTTTTTTCATACAAGTCAGCCAGCCACTAGTATGTTCAGACCTTCTGAAATACTTAATGATGCCCTTTTGCCAATACCGTGTCTATACCTGAGGTACACGGCCAGAGACCACATTTAAGAGTTTAGTACTCGCACTCCGCTGGTGTGTCACTGACTGTTCTCTGCTGAGCAGATCCTGTTCAGGGTAGTCGGTCCTACAAAGGTTTCTTGGGTCACTCAAGCACTGACACTGCAAAGATGGTGGACTTTTTTGAATATCTATAAAAGTACACACACAAAAAATTTGAATTTACTGGTCCAGATTTATAATGAAGTTTTTAACCATGCATATATGATTCCTGATTGTACTCAATGCAGTATTATAACCCAGAATGCACTATAGCAACACAAACCAACATTTCAATAATGTTCAGTCACCAAATTGAATTCAATCAAGCACAACTTAGATCAAGGGAGACATCATGGAAGAAAGACTGGGTTGAAGCCTGAGCTATATTAAGCCGGTGCATTGTTCCCAGCTACTGCTCCTCCAATTCTCAGCTCCCACTGTTCCACAGCTCAAAGGCAAAGAGAGAAAAATACCAGTTAATATGACCACACACCAAATAACACCACAATACCAAGTCAGCTAGCCAGAGAGTATCAACGTTAATTTTCACAGACAATGTGCTTTAGAGAAAACTCAACACAGGATTGCGGTATTATTAAAGTGCTGAGCATCACTGTGATGGCAGGCTTACAATCATGGAGTACTCGGCTTGTTTTATTTAGGCAACACACTGCATTTTGTTCACCATATAGAAACAGTCGATATTAAACTATATTGTTCTTGCATGAAAAATCCTGGGCACACAAATTCATCCCCGACAAGAACATCATTTCAACAAAGCACCCTCAAGGGGAGCGCATGGAACAGCCAGGACAGAAGTTCCAAACACAAGTAAACAAAAAAGGCCTCATGATCTGGTATTGAAAAGCAGTAACACAGCTAAACTAAAAATACACAGTTCTGGTAAAACATGAGGTTCATGATCTTTTGTGAAAACTGTCACTAAACAAAAGACTGACATCTTGCTGCCGTATTATTCACCAGTTCTCGTGACATTGGTTATTGCATGAAAACTCCTGGGTGTACAAATTCAGCCCCAACCTCATTTAAACACAGCAGCACCCTCACGGTGAGCGCCAGGACAGAACTTTAAAACACAAGTAAACAAAACAGGTTTCATGACCTGGTTGTGAAAAGCAATAAGACAGCTCGCTTCAAAATACAGAGCTCAGAGAAAACATGTGGTTTATAATCTTTTGTGAAAACTGACTCTAGACAAACCAATCTCATCTTGCTGCTGCATTATTCACCAGTTATCTTGTCATTTTTGCTGTTACATGAAAACGTCAGGGTACACAAAGACTTCAGATCTCCCAACAGCTAAAGGAAGCACCCTCACGTTCAGCACCATGAGCAGCCAGGACAGAAGTTCCACAAGTAAACAAAACAGGTCTCATGATCTGGTTGCAAAAAGCAGCAACTCACAGCCAACATCAAAATACACAATAGTGCTTTGTGGTTCAGGTTTGCAGCAAGGATTTAACCAAAAACACTGATCTTGCAAGGAAGATTCATGTTTACACTTATTTACCTTGACATTACAATGAATTGCTGAGTGAACCTGGTAACCCACCCTGTGACAGAAGAGTTGCACAAATAACTTACACACATGAAAGAAGATTCGTGAGAATTAAAGTTATCCAGCCCTCCTCAAACATTTTTGCAACAGTACTTGTGATCTTAATAAAACTGGCTTTCTGCACTTTACTTAAAACATGCAGACACAGCACACACTTACAGTAGCTGATATTTAATTCACAGTTACAGTTAATTTAATAAAGAGACTTACCACTGTCTCTCAGTCACAATGCTAACTGTTGCACCTAGGGAATTGAGGCAAAATATAAAAATAAGGCAGCTACTTCTTGCCTGCTGAGAGTATTTACTAACTTGTCTGCTACCACACCATGCTCTGTCGGTTCGGTTCAAAATCTTTATTCGATTCATACAATGAATCATAAAAGTACAAAGTTAAAAAGCATGATACACAATTTAAAAATGAACCACTATAGTTATACATTTAAAAAAAAGTAATTGAAAGTTATTTTTTAAATGACCATTTGTCACTTATCAGGATATAAGAACAATTGATAGTGGGACCCACATTTTGTCTCCTACTATTAGCAAGTAATTTTACACACAATGTTAATTACAAATCATACAGCATATATACACATTCCCATGGCAGAATACAGGTCTATGGCTAAATTATCCGTAGCGTTTCCTGATCTGAAGTGATACTCTTATGAAGTTATGTTATGTTATGTTATGTTATGTTATGTTATGTTATGTTATGTTATGTTATAATTGCTTTTGTAGAGCGCACGGCTACTCAAAAAGAGTGTCCCGGCGCTTTTTAAAAAGGAGGGCTGCGGTCTACTAACATAACACTTTAAAGGAAAAAATATCGCAGATAAAAAGAACAGAACAGGCAAAAAGGCCTACTGGGTGAACAGCCAGGTTTTGAGGCCTTTTCTAAAAGCTAATAAGCTGGTTTAACATGGCACAACAAACTTCAACAGATGATAGCGATAACAGATAGTCGTAACCTTCTTTATAAGTACATGGCTGCCGCCCCTTCAGGATGGGTTTAATAAATCTGATCCTTGGCTCCTGATAAAGAGAACAGAAGAGGACAGTGTGTATGGTGCTTTGGTTAACTCTGTTATTGCAAGGACAAGGGGGCAGCCTCTCACACCATCCCCCTTGTTTGGGAAAAGCAAACAAAAAATGAAGGATATCTAGCCTAAACCTTGTAAGATAAAACCGCCATTGCGTATTTGTTGTAAAAGTTAAATAGAACTGATGCTGAGACTTGACATGAACAGTTACATCACCTAAGCATGGTTTGTTTAAAAATTCCCAATAACTTGCTTTTATTTGGGCTTTTATGTTTCCCTGAATTTTTTTCGGGTCATTATGAAGAGGACCCAGACCTATCTTGTGCAACATATTGCTGACATATGACAACCAAGAGATCTGCTTTGCATTGTCTAGGGTCATACAGTCATGAAGAATTTCTTTGGTGAGCTGGAGCTCGTTGGATAACCATATTTTTCCCCACAATAATAGGGGCGACAGACGAACAATATCAGTCACATTGGTCATACCCATTTCACTGTGGCAAAAACTGTTTTTTTTTTTTTATTTATAAAAGTTTTTTATTGAAAAATATAAATGGAATATACATTGGCAGTTGTATACAGTACATTTGTGTTGGCTATAATTCTTGGCTTGTCTGGAAGAGAGAGAAGAAGAGAGAGAAAAAAGAGAGGGGGGGGCTATTGCGTTGTCTCTAAATGTTCATCGAGTGGGCCCCACATGAGCCCCTTGGGGGTGTGTTCTTTCGAGAAGTTGCCTGTTGAATTGTCCGCTCCCCTCAGGAAGGTGACCCAGTTGATCCATGCCTTGAAAGTTGCTTTCGCCGTGTTTTTCCAGTTGGTTAGGATGATCTTTAGGGCAGCCGTTAGTAGCAGGTCCAGTAGGGCTCTCTCTTCCCTGTTGTTTAGGTTCGCTGTTAGGTGTCCTGTCGCCAGGCTCGCATAGCTGATTGTTAGGTCTGTTTTGAGCATATCGTTTATGAATGCGTTGATCTGTGCCCAGAACTTCTTGACTTTCACGCATCCGAAGATGAGGTGTTCGAGGGTGCCCTCCTCCTTCTGACAGTTCCAGCAGTCACCTTATTCTGCAATGCCGACTTTATGGAGCCTGGACGGCGTCCAGTAGGCTTTGTGGAGGAGCCAATATTTAGTTTGCGCCAGTTGTGGGGTTATTTTGTTCGATGTGGCTATGCTCCACATTTGTGCCTGTTCCTTCCCATTTAGCTGTCTGCCTAGAAGTGTCTCCCATGAGTTTGTCGTTTTTTTGTTAAGCGACAGTGTTGAGGGGCTCAGTAGTTTGTAGATCTTTGCGGTTTGGTGGCCTGCCGAGTTTAGGGTTTCTACATATTTGACGATGCTCGGTGTTTCTCTGTGTAGCTTAGCTCTAGTTATGGCAGTTCTGATCTTTAGAAAGGTATATAGTTCTTTGTTGGGGAGCTCGTTTAGCTGTTGTATGTTTGAAAAAGTCAGTTGTTTCCCCTTGGTTTCCATCTGTTTGGGGAAGCTGATTCCTCTGTTTATCCATGTGTCATTGTTCATTGTTGCCCCTTGGTATGTTATTTTAGTGTTGAACCAGATGGATTCCCATGTTGTACCTCTCAGCTTCTGTATCATTCGCCTGTCGATTTTCATCAGCGCTTCTCTGGTGTGTTTCAGTATTGAGTTTGACCTTAGGGGGTGTTTGTTTGTCGTTAGTATAGCTATTGGGTGCAGACCTCCCAGGAGATCTTTCTCCAGCTCTAGCCAGACTGGTTTGTACTGTTGCGTTTCGTCGATCCATGCCATCCCTTGTTTCGCCAGGCACGCTGTTTGGTAGGTTTTAAAGTTTGCCAGGTTGAGGCCCCCGAGTTCTTTCGCTAGTCTCAGTTTGGGTAGGCCGATTCTTGGTTTTTTGTTTCTCCATATGAAGGTGTTTATCATGCTGTCCAATCTTTTGTGGAAGCTTTCTGTCATTGGGATCGGTAGCATGTTTAGCGTGTAGTTTATTGCAGGTGTTATCATCATTTTTATAGTTTCTATCCTTCCCCACCAGCTGATGTATTTTGGCGACCATAGTTCTAGTCTTTCTTTCACTTTTTTGAGCAATGAGTCCTTGTTATGTTGTATTGTGGATTCTAGGTCTCTCCCAAACTGCAGCCCTAGGTACCTGAGTGGTTTTGTTTGCCAGGCTAGGCCCGAGTTCCCGAGCACTGATCTTGTGGTGTGGATGTTCATTGGTTTGCATTCCGATTTGTCTTTGTTGAGTTCTTACCCTGATGCCTCTGCGTATTCTCCTATTGTGTCCATGAGAGCTGTGATTGACGTTGATGGGTTTGTGGTTGTGATGAGGATGTCATCCCCGTATGCTGCCAGTTTGACTGTTTTCTCTTTGATCTTAACACCCGTGTTCCTCTCATTGTCTCTTATTTTTGCTAGTAGGGGTTCTAGTGCCAGTAGGAAGAGGCCCGGTGACAGTGGGCACCCTTGTCTAGTTCCTCTTCCTAGTAAGAGCGTTTCCGATGTGCTTCCATTCACCACTATTTTTGCTCTAGGTTTGTTGTATAGGGCCATTACCATTGCTATGTATTTCTCCCCTAGGCCGAACTTTGCCATGCAGTTACTGAGGAAGGGCCACGAAACTCTGTCGAAAGCCTTCTCGGCATCCAGCGCTATCATGACCGCTTGCTCGTTACTCTGTGTTGTGTGGTTAATTAGGTGGCATAGCAGCCTTGTGTTGTCTTGCGATAGTCTGTGTTTGATATATCCCACTTGTGAGTTGTGGATGATGTCCGGTAGGACTCTGTTTAATCTATTTGCCAGCACTTTCGCATAGATTTTGCAGTCGACATTTATGAGCGAGATTGGTCTATAGTTCTGCGGGTATTGAGGGTCTTTCCCTTCCTTGGGTATTATTGTGATGTTGGCCTCACTCATGGTGTTCGTCATCTTGCCGTTGTGTATGCAGGCGGAGTATGTTTCCGATAGTATTCTTTTGATATTTTGACAGAAAGTCTTGTAGAACACGGTGGTATATCCGTCCGGTCCTGGTGCTTTGTTCCGTTTTAGCTGGTCGATTGCCGCTTCGATTTCTTCTTCCGTTATGTTTGCTTCAAGGGTCGTTCTGTCCTCTTCTTTGAGTTTTGGCAGGTTAATGTCTTTTAGGAGTGCGCAGCCTCCGTCTCTGCTCAGGTTCTTATCTTCGAAGTATAGCTCTTGGTAGAATTGTCTGAAGACTTCAAGTATTCCTTTGTTTGTTGTTTGTGATTTATTTGTTTTGTCCGTTATTGCTGCTATTGTGTGTTGCCTTTGCTTCGCTTTGAGGTAGGACGCCAGTTGTTTCCCTGCTTTATTGGCCCTGCACAGGTTCACAGATTTGAATTTTGTTAGCCACGTTCCCGCTCGTTCGCTCAGGATTTTGTTCAGTTCGTATTTTTTTTTTGTGAGCTTGGTCAGTGTGTTCTTGTCCGCTAGGTTTGCGCAGTGGCCTCTTTCCAGTGCTGCTATTTCATCTTCTATCTCTGAAATTTTCTTGTCCCTGCTTCTGTTCATTCTTGATTTGATGTTTATCAGTTTGCCTCTTAGTGTTGCTTTGAGTGCGTCCCAGATGGTGCCTTTCCCTACCTCGCCGTTGTCATTATGTTCAAGGTAGTCTTTAAGTGCCCTCTCTATAAAGTTTGTCAACACCAACAGAAAGGTCAGGCAGCATGGACCGTTACTCAAAGGCGGGGAAAGGCGAAATCTTCCCTACCAGGTCACGTTGAGGTTCCACCGGAACTGATCGAGTTGGTAGTCTACAGTGTTCCTTGGTAATTCGGACAAAAGCTCGCGTCAGTATGGGAGCACCACCATCTTGCGGCAACGTCGTGGCCACTCCGGAGAGCGGGACAGTAGGCGTATCCTTCCGCCGACGCACTGGATCAGCCTCTCTCGCAGCACCAGATGGGGATAAGGCGGTAGTTGCCCGGAGCAGGGGCACATCAATGGAGGATGATCGAGCAACAGTGGCGGTCGCCCCCACCGGAAGCCCGCCGGGGTTGAATGCCCATGACTCCCGGGGGATCTTTAGAGTTTGGACAATGTCTTTAAGAGTGTGGCTCATGCTGGAGCAGACAAGCATTCGAGTTCAGGGTAGTCCAGAGCCGTTCTAGTGGACCGGGCCCAAATCCGGGGAGCCGGCCGTCATTTTGAGCGTTCCGCAGCAGCAGCGGCTTTTCACCCCGGCCGCCGGAGCGGGTCCCCCGGCCATCCACAATGGCAGTCCTGGTGCAGCTGTCCGGCAGGTGAAACGCTAATGGCTGTCCTGCTGCAGCTGACCGGCGAGTGAAACGCTAAGGGTCGTCCTGCTGCAGCTGACCGGCGAGTGAAACGCTAAGGGTCGCCCTGCTGCAGCTGAGGAACCTCCACCTGGGGAGGTGGGGGAGGTCCGTTCGCGTCGCCTCCCCCCAGGGCACCCCACGCCGTCTCTTGGCGCAGCATTATAGGATGGCCAGACCAGGCAACAAAAAGGGGGGAGCCGTCAGTAAGGCATCCCCTGCCCGCAACTGGTTGGGCATCACATCTGGACGATTCGCCGGTCGATGGCTGCCGGCAAGGTCCCGACTTCCACGTGTCGGAGGCCTCACCTTCCGGATGGGCGTAGCCGTGGACCTGCTAAACTCCAGAGCTTCCGGAATGGAGGGTAGGTCCCTGCTGACTTTTATCTATCTCATGTTGCCGTTACTGGGCGGGGTGGGTGGTAGGACAGACATGCTTAGGCAGCGAGGGCGGCGGAGCCGAGCTACCTCGTGGCCATCTCGACCGCGAGCTTGGCTCCTCCCCCTAGTTTCATATTTCTCACGAAGGGCTATTTCCTAGTGTTTCTATTTTAGCAGGTTCAAAAAGATCCTATCAGTGGCCTACTGATTTTACTCGATTTCTTTTCTTTCCTTTTCTAGTGATTTTTATGCCATAGTTAGCTAAAAAGATACAACGACTAATCCGTATTTTATATATGTCCTTTTTTATCAGGGGTGCCCTCCGGTGGAGCCGGATTATCTACCTCTAATAAATGGTCCGGGTGGAACCAATTACCAATCAGTGGGGAGAAGATAGGCATGACAGATTACAAAGGGGAACAAAGGTCCGCACTACCTATCCTTCACTATCTGCAAAGACTAGACAGAATATTGCTATTCTACGTTGTTTGCAAACGGTGAATATCTCAAAAAGGAGCTACTCTAACAATCAAAAAGGGAGCTACCCTGACAATCAATCAATCAAACAAACAGTGGGGAGAAAAGATAGGCACGACAGATTACAAAGGGGGACAAAAGTCCGCGTTACCCACCCTTCACTGTCCACAAAGGAAGATAGAGTATTTGTACTCTTCCTCGTTTGTAAGCAGCGAATGTCTCAAAGAACCATCATCGTTTCGCAATTTGTCGTTTTTACACGACCTTACCCGGACCGCATGGGCTGTTTCTCGTCTTCCGCTTCCAGCGCCCGATCGTCCTCCAATCTCCGATATTGCCGCGGCACTCCTGATGGTTCCCAGTCAGGACCGTAGATCACTCGAGAGAGGTCGATTCGGAACCAGTGAAGTTCGGATGATCGGCTGCCAGACGAGGGTCTATCGGGCAGGAGCTCTTTCCCGATCGTTGCAGTCGTTCACTCTGTCGTCAGGACCTCTCCCACTGGATCCACGTGTCGCTGATGGGCCACACGTGGGCGCCAATTGTTAAACAGGAAGGCAATCAACGAATGAAATAACCTTAAGTATTGCCCGGCGATGTCGCCTCTTAACCCACAAAGTATTAATCAATGAAGAGGCAGGCGCTGGAGACTGGAAGGCAGGAAACAAGGGTTTATTCTCTCCGGAGGAGAACACATCAGATCAGACCAACAGGGAATCTTCTCGAGGTGCTCTAACTGCATCTCTGAGGCCTGGCCTCTTATACACGCATTTATGGCAGGAAGACATTCTTTATTACAATAAAGGTACTTTGAAGTATGAAAGACATCCCCGGAATCTTCCGCTTCAGGCCCGTTCCCACACACCCTTACAGTGAGGATCCCCTCCCCAATCACAATACCGGATCGTTATCGGACGGTAGGAACAGCGGGGCATTCCGCCGATTCCCGGAATGCGTGTGGTGTGACGGATCTCATGGGGTGGGGGCCTTGATCTACTGTAACTCCTTTGAAGAGGGGTGATTCTTTACAGTTGGGGCCATAAACTGCATCCGCAGGGCTGGGTGATAGCCTGGGACCGGCCTGGACAATCGGACACGGAGGAAGAGGAGTGTCAGAGGGTGCGATAGTGAATAGGATGAAAGGGAGGTGTCGGGCAGGCACGGGATGTGATTCACAGGAAAGAGCAGTGCAGATGGAGGGGGTTTATGGCCCATGCATGAGAGAGAGAGAGCCGGGGTGACCAGTGCGTGGGGGAGATGCTTGCGAGGGTGGGGAGCCGCGCTGGGGAGCGGCGGCGTGCAGAGAGTGGGTCTGATCAAGGCATCTAAAATGGCTGCCGTGTACGACAAAAGTGTGGCATTGGGAAAAAGGCAAGATGGCGCAGATAATGTTTATCAATACGAATTAATTTTCCACAAGTTTTTAGGTGCTGCTGTGTGACAGTGCTTCACCTTCAGGCTGGCTGGCCTACCGGTACCCAATTTCTTTGAAAACTACTGTTCCCTCATTCGCAGCCTAGGCTTTCTGCCTTTTTTTTAATAAACGCAATGTCACGGTAGGCAAGCGGCTACAAAGAAGTTTAGTTACCAGCTCTGAGCTCTTGCTGAGAGTGTCACTTTTCTCTTGTAACATTATACTTTGTTACCTCCTACATTTTGTTTGCTTTAGACACTTGCACGAGTGCCACCATGATTGCCTACGTAACGTTTTGTTCTTGCTGTTGAGAGTGTCTGTGTAGATATATGGGGCACCTTTCTGCCCCAATACCAATGGCACAGCTGAATATAATTTCTTTCAATTTCAGTCCGTCTTATTTCTCATTTTACTCCTTTTTCTCCTTTATCTAATCAACTCTTCTGCTTTAATCCAATGTATTCCACACACCGGGTAATGCTATTTTCAACAGTTTCTCATATTCAAGATGTGCCTATCCGGGCCTCTCTGCAAGAATACGTACAGACGCATGGTTCATCCGAAGCAGATTTTATTAAAGACCCAATGCATTTCGGGCCGCTGGGGCCCTTCATCAGGGGCAACTACAAATAATAATAATACATGTATTATAATTTCATAAAAGACGGTGTTCAAATACGTTCACAACATTCATGTATAATTAACTGCATTTCAGTCCGCTGTGACTATCACATTTCAGAAAGCCTAATGGTTCACACATTTTGGTGTATAATAACTCATTTAACGATCCCAAGAGCTTCAAACAAAGTTTAATCCCACTCCCTTACATCAGTTGTACCTTCACATTATTCACCCGGTAACTCCCACTAGATTGCCACATTGCTCTGAACACACGCCCACTTCTCTTCCCAGATTACAACTTTCTGCTTTCATTATACGTGTCATTAAACCTTCCTGTTAAACGCAGACGTACTCTCATCTTTTTTTCTCAAATGTAACCCCATGTAAACATAATTCCCAAATTGTCCTCTTATAATACCCCCCCTTTTTTCTTAAATGTCCCCTGGTTTTCTTAAATGTCCCCGGTCGCCCCGAGGGGCGGCCGGGGACGGGTGCCCGGGGGAGGGCGCGGAGGCGGTCGAATCTCCCTCGGCCCCGCGGACACGGCGAAGCTGCTGCCAGGGGGGCTGTAACACCCTCCGCCGGAGCGGAGGGCCACCTGCCACCCCGAAGCCTTCCCAGCCGACCCGGAGCTGGTCGCGGCGCACCGCCGCGGAGGAAATGCGCCCTGCGGGGGCCGGCTAGGGCCCGGGCCCCGGTCCCTGGTCCCGCGGAGGGGTTCCGGAACTCCCGGGCCACCGACCTTCCCGCCGTGTTGAATCCTCCGGGCGGACTGCACGGACCCCACCCGTTTACCTCTCGACGGTTTCACGCCCTCTTGAACTCTCTCTTCAAAGTTCTTTTCAACTTTCCCTTACGGTACTTGTTGGCTATCGGTCTCGCGCCCGTATTTAGCCATAGATGGAGTTTACCACCCGCTTTGGGCTGCATTCCCAAGCAACCCGACTCCGAGAAGACCCGATCCCGGCGCGCCGGGGGCCGCTACCGGCCTAACACCGTCCGCGGGGTGAGCCTCGATCAGAAGGACTTGGGCCCCCTGAGCGACGCCGGGGAGTCGTCTTCTGTACGCCACATTTCCCGCGCCCGCCGCCGGGCGGGGATTCGGCGCTGGGCTCTTCCCTGTTCACTCGCCGTTACTGGGGGAATCCTAGTTAGTTTCTTTTCCTCCGCTTAGTAATATGCTTAAATTCAGCGGGTCGCCACGTCTGATCTGAGGTCGTAGTCGGAAGCATGACGCCGGAGCGTCAAAAGGGGGCACTGCCGGGGAAGAGGCCGGGCCCCTGCCGGAGCAGGGGCCTGGCAACGCCCGGCAACGCGCGCCATCTCTTTCCCCGGATCGCGTCCGGAAGGGCTTCGCCCTCTCCGGAGAGCCGGCCGCGGAGGTGGGCGCCCGAGGCGCGTGCGCGTGGGCAGCCGGTGGGACACCACAGACAGCCTCGCGCGGCACGCAGCCAGGCGCCCCGGGGCGGACCGGTCGCCAGGCCCCCTTCTCGGGGGGCCAGGCGCGCCGGCGGCGTACCTCCGCGGCAGGACCCGGCGAGGGACCCTGCCACGGGCGATCGGGGTGGTCTGAACTTGTGGGGGGACGAAGGGGTAGCGGAGCTAACCCTGCGACGGCCCCAGCCGCGTCCCTGGGAAGCCCCGGGGCGATTGACGATCGAGCGACCCTCAGACAGGCGTAGCCCCGGGAGGAACCCGGGGCCGCAAGGTGCGTTCGAAGTGTCGATGATCAATGTGTCCTGCAATTCACACTAATTCTCGCAGCTAGCTGCGTTCTTCATCGACGCGCGAGCCGAGTGATCCACCGCCAAGAGTCACAGGCAACTTTTCGAAAACGTTCGCCCACCTGCGGGTGCAGGAGAGGCGGGAGGAAGGCGACACCGTCCGTCCGCCTCCCGCGCGGCAAGACGGCCCCGGTGCCCCGTTCGAGGCTTCCCCTCTGGGAGTCAGACTGCACCGTTGGGAGAAAAAAAACACTGCCAGGCGCTCGGCCTGGGAGCCCCCGCCTTCCCGCCCACCCGAGGGGGGCAAGGAAGGAAGAGGGGCTCCCAGTGCGACGGGAGCAGGCAGCCCCACAGCCGCCGGTCCCTCCCAGGGTAACCCGGGAGGGACCTCGCGAGTCTTCTAACCCCCTCGGCCCGGCCGCGAGGGACCAGGTCAAACCGGGGTACCTGGCAATGAGGGAGGGTCGCTCCACCTGCACGTCAGATGCCGGGGCAGCCCCGAGCCATGCCGTCGGGCTGGCGATTAGTCCACCACCGCCCCTTGCCCGGGTCGGAGGCGCCGGGACGGGGAAGAGCCAGGCGGCTTTCCCCTTTACGCACGCCTCCCACCGAGAGGAGCCGAGGTCCCCTCACAGGCCCTTGGCCTCTTCTCTTCTGGGACTCCCTGCCGCGCGAGAAGGGCCACTTCCCGGTCACCCGGAACCCGGTCGGGCCGGGACTCGGGCGTGGGAAGGGCCCAGCCGACGCCAGGGCCTTTTCCAGGGAGGGGGTGGTGCCAGCCCGGGGAAGCAATGCCATTCGGTTTCCCCCCACCCGGGGGACGTCGTGCCGGGTGAACTTGGATTCCGTCTCGGAGAGGGACAGGGGACTTGTGATAGGCAGGCATACAAAAAACATGACATGAAGAAGGTGTGTGAGACTGTGAGTGAGTACCTGTACCCATGGGCTGCAATGTAGATAATGTGTACAATTAGGCATATCAATTCTATGTATTGGAAGTAGACAAACACCCTGTATTCACACAACCAATTTACTATTGCAGTGTTGACCAATGAGTGCACACGTCATTGCTCTGATAAAACATTTCTACAATTAAACATCCCAACACTACTAACACATGTGCACATTTTTTCCTAGTGGATGCTGCATCAACTGCACAACAACTGGATGACAACATTGTGTCGGATGATATGGAAGAAAATCCTCCTAACATTCACACTGACACACATGAGGTGGAAAGAAGCATCATACGGTCCCCCACACCCACTCCACAGTGTGACAACGATGTGGTTGCTGCTGAAGGTGAAACTTTAACACCAACACCACCTGTACCGTCCTCAACAAACATTATTAATGAGTGGCAGAACACACAACAAGAGTTCCAAAGTTCTGCTGTAAGTGTTCAGCGGGAACTCCTCAGTGAGCTACATGTGGCATTGCCAAATATCGCTACCATCCTGCGATCCATACTACAAAGTATCAATCCAGATTTTGCAAATATTGGCACAGATGAAGGCACTTCCACACAAACACCAGGATTATCACAATCTCTGGGAAACATTTCTAAGATCATGAGTGAGAGGCATGTTCAAATGCCACCCCAAAATGCAAACAGGGAAATAGCCCAGCACCTGCAAGATATTGTGAACCAAATGAGAGACATGCAGCAACGTCAAGACCTCTTCCTGTCATCCATGACAGCTTTTCATGCAGACTTGCTGACGGTCATCAAAAACCAGCAAATGTTGCTGAATGAACAAAGGGATAATGTAACCTCGAGGGAACATGTGTACCCTCAAACATCCTCTGCCATTGCTGGTGGAAGCAGTAGCACACCATGCCCTGCAGTTACTCAACAAAGTGAAGACTCTGAGGATGAATTTTCCATACAAATACAAAGGAAGAGAGGACTGTAAATTACTATTGCACACAGGTGTCCCTGGACAACACACTAAACATTTCACTGAGGAGAACAATGTCTGACATTACACACCTGTCTTACAAAAAATGTGTCACACCTCAATGTTCCTGCATGAAACACTCAAGCAATACACATTCTGAAATTAAGAATGTGTAAATCACAATCTCATCCCTCAAATAAAATGTTGTTTGATAAACACAGTCAAACTTGTCAACAAGTTCTTCATGACCACCTGTGTGTCCATAACACTGTTCAATTGTGTCAAGTGTGTAACATGTAATGATTGTACTGTGTACATTTTCGGATGAGAAAAGTAGACACATGTGGAAGAGAAATAGAAATATTTGCAAAAGTTATTACACTGTGATAACAATCTTGTAATGTCAAACTTTAGGGTGACATAATGTGGTAAAAAATACAATTATTTACAAATGTACAGCTGGGTATTGCAAACACTCCTTTGCAAACACATCAATTGGCCCATATAGAAGTGCATGTTGCATTCATGTGCCCTACCCTGTGGTAATGCTACAATATTGGTCATGTGCCTGTGTAGGCACCATAGTCGCATTAGTCATGGTAGACTGAGTAGTACATGGAATAAGAGTACTACATTAATGTTCACCATCACCACACAAGAAGTGTCACAACTGGCTGTGCACCCAAACCAAACATGCTGTACACTGAAGCACAACCTCTTACACAATGAGATGTGTAGTATGCAAACGTGATCAATGTGCCACTCTCTGTAACCCCTACTGTGCTGCACCATGCAGATGGAATAGCAGGATGAAGATCTAATTGTAAAGCTTGCTATCTGTGTAATGCCTGGGTTTAGTGGAGTCAACACACACAGTAACTCACATGTAATCATACTATATCAAATACAATATTGCAATGATAATGCAGGACTGACAAGGGCATCATTAGTTGAGGGATGTATGTTTGCAAGTTGTCTCAGTTCATATCTGTGCTGTGTTCCACACATACATCAAATACACTACACTACCAATGTAAAACTACGCTGGCATAGTGGACATAGCACTGGAATGGGCAAATTGGTTCTTACCTGCCACAACCTTTCTTGTAATGCATACACTCTTCAACCTCCATGTTTCACTTACATAAACTCGTTGTGTTACATGGTGCAATTCTCACTACAACAACATTTTCATAACATCAGTAAACATTACCTGCAATGTGTGTCATGTGATGGATGAAAGTATAGTCATACACACTTGTAAGCTTCACTCTGAAATCACTGTGTCCAGGATGCACATTAGCTTAGGATTGAATCTTGTAGGTGGTGCAGGGTGGCTCACCGCCAACTGCTCCAGGTCAATGCTACTAAGTCTACATAATTTGATCTTGTTTGATGTCCTAGCCCCTACACTGCTGTAAAGCCATTGTCAGGCCACGTATCTGTGAGTATTGCAAGCCTATGCTAGAGAGGCGGTGATCGGCCCCCTACTTAAGCTGGGGATGGCCTCTGAGGACAACTCACTAAATTGCAGAAAGTCCATGCTCATGATGTTTTTACAATGATTGATCTGTATACTGCCCACTTTACTCCTCTTGCATATTGTGCCTTACATTCATCAAGATCAGGCATGATTTATTTACACCCGTTACACTGCACGCAATGTATGGCAATTGTTATGAATTGTGGGAGAGCCCTATGATGAGGAGAGGATGCCAGTGATCCACTTAGTGGATGTATCAAAAGCCTTTAGTGGTCTCATCTATTCTGAATAATGAGGGCCTTAGAATTTGGGGAGTGTCATCTGAGATGCAAAGACAGGTTGTATTCATTGGCAAGCACAAGGGTGGGGGTTGGGCGGGGGTCTCCTTGTGATATCCAGTGGGGCAGGGTACTCGTCAGGGTTGTTCCTTGTCCACGCTGTTGTTTCCTATTGACATTTAACTGTTGTCACCATGCATATAATATCACTGTATGCTGAGGATCCGTAGATGCATATGATGGATGCCGAGTATGCCTTGGAATGGGTGCGTTAGTTACAATGTACCCGAGCTCCACCCCACTGCACAATAGTGAATAACTACAGGGTAAGTGTTGGACATTCCTCTATCACTTTGGCTGAGCGGTGTTTAGGAGGTGGCAGACATGACCTCACAATCTCCCTTCAAATTACAAGAGCAGACCTAAGTGATGTCCCCATATACCTTGGCTCAATGAACTTGTTGCCCTAGTGAGTGATAGCGGTGACAACATTCCTGGCAATTGTGCCCTGAGGCACCGTATGTATTGTGGGGGACATGGTCAACACTGGCCAGGCGGTAGAGTCTGTGTTTAAAATGAGGGGAGAGACCTCAAGAACATTGTTAGAGGCCATCTGCTTGAAGTTGTAATGTATGCACAAAGCTGCCTGACATCTTCGACAAGATTTGACATCACAGGGATTGCCAGCACATGTACTCACAGATGCAGCTTGAACATAGCAAGATCATAATAATGACATGCACGCAAACATGCAACTTTATCCATTCAATGTGTCAACTTACTCACACTTCTAACACAGTAAATGCAGTACTTAAAACAAGAGATCACAAAGTATGTAAGTTGAAAATTCAAATAAAATTTACTTCTCAAACACACTAGTAAAAATATGTACATTACTTAAAAATCACATTAAATCCTAAAATACCTAACACTATCTAAACTATCTAAACTTAACCTAACCTAACTTATCTTAATCTATCTAACTTACATAACTATGCCCTAACTTACTTTGCCTAAAATTACCTAGCTTGACGCAGGACAAGTAAACATCAGCCCCCACGCCCCTTAACACATAAATGCACAAGAGACATACACATACTTATCCTAAACATAAACTACACACTAATCTAATCAAACCACAAATATATATTTTTTTTCATTTTTCTTTTTTACATTTTTTTTAAACACATATAACACATCTAAGAAAACCCACCCACCCAAATAGAAAATGTAAAACCCAGCAACTACGTAATTAAAATGAAGAAATAGAAAAAGGAAACCTAACTAACTATCTAATCTAACTATCTAAACCTATATAAAATATTAAAAACAAATACGCTTCAACATTCGACTGTGAACAAAAAGTCATTGTCCACACATTGTCCAGATATGCATCAAATCATTGAAATTATTTGTTCCAATGTCTGTTGCATCCTGTCGAGTTTGGTGTCCAATGCAGAAATTTTGGCCTCCAAATTATCTATTTTCCTGTCCATGCTTGCCAACATTGTAGCATCAACAGTTGCTGCCGTGCCTGCAGTGGATGTCGTTGCTTGTGGGGCAGCAGCACCACCTGCATGTGTTGAAAGAACATGTGATTGTACTTGATCTCCACTTTGGCGTTTGGATGACTTTATAACCCATGTCTTCGCCAACTTCCTCTTTTGGTATTGCCGCCCCGACCAACGAAATGCCTTTGCAACTGCAAGGATGTGTCCATAGCGAGCTTTCCTGATGCGGAAAGCCCGCTCCTCCGCTGCATTCATGTTATCTGTATGGAAAAAGGGAACATGTGTAAGGCAAGCAGTACATGATGGACATCAGCATGACCTAAGTTGTACAATCAAAAGAGTGAATGGAAAGTGTCATGAAAATATGACCAACACTTTTGTGATGACACACTGCAAAATTGCCATCTAGCATATGCATCCAAAGTCACATGACCACGGGCCACTAGGTGGTGCGCAAGTCAAATGACTGCCATGAAATGACACACCAGCATCTGGCCACATACACACTGTCAAGTATAACAGATGTGCTTGTCTGCTCATGCGTGGCCTTGGTATCCCACGCTGGTTTATGTAGAACTATCTTGTCTTACGTTTTCATATTGCAAAAGATACTTGTGAGGGTATCATAGCCCCATGCATCCTTGAGTAGAAGGAATGCAAGTTGAGAGGATGGGAGAGATCACATTGGGTGAGGCATGGATACATTGTAATGGAAGAGCACGCTGTCTTAAGTCAAAGGTATATGTGTGACAATATAAAGCACGATACACAGGAGGTGCCCGTAGTTAAGGGTAAAATATCCATGTTGGATATAATTGTAAGCCAATGAAAGGCAAAGCAGATAGGTATGTGTACACACTGTCTCATCTCATTTGGATTCATATAGTGGCCGTTGATACACATAGTGGCCAGTTACAGGTTTGGGAAGCAGAGGCACAGGCTTTCTTTGAACACCGTGTACGAGGAGCAGGTGCACTCTCTTGGTAGGGATATAATGGATGTGGAAGTCCGGTGCGCTGTAAAAGAAGTGGCCCTGAACAAAACCCCTGTGGGCTGATGGTCTCACCATCAACTTTGACTAGGGTAATGTCAACATTCTTGCACCTCAGATGCCATTGATGTTTATGGGGGCTGGCCAACTGGGGATGCTGCTGTCTACGACTAGGTTAGCTATTACTATCCCTTTCCTCATACAGTGTGAAGTCCAAAGTGAGTTTTGTGGGTACTGTCCCCTAACCATGCTGACCATGGATGATGTGATGACAAATCTCATCCTGTATGCACGAGTACTCCCGCACACGTTACACTTGGTACACCCTGATCAGGCTGGTTTCATCCCTACCAGCAATATGGCCGTTAGTCTATGGAAGTTGATATAAATGTTGAACACAGACCATGCGGTGGACTATTGTGCAGAGGACCTTAATTGGATATAGCTAAATCATTACATTGCTCAGAGTGGCCCTACTTGTTTGCTGTTAGGAGGGTTTTTGGGCTGGGAGCGGTAATTGTCCACTGGATAGTAAAATTGTATTTGTCAGGCATCCCCACAGTAAAGGTGTGATTATTCATGTCCTCCTAATACCCAGTAGGCCAAGAGGGTTGCCTGCTCTCCCCTCAGTAATTTGCTCTGGCTGTCGAAACATGAGCAACTTGTTCTCAATTGTGTAGGGTGGTTTGTGGCCTGAGGCTCTCGGATCACACGCACTTTGTCTCCTAGAATGCGGATGACCTTTTGTTCTTTCCAGTGGACGATGGGGAGGCATTGGAGGGGGTGCATGCTCTCAAAAACAGGTTTGAGACATCTCTATTACTGGGGGACACATGTTTACCATACCCAGGAATAACAAAGTGATGTCAATATGGTATGAGTCATGAGAGTGCATTGGAGTAGCATGCATTCTGGTCAACGTTGGTACGGTTGTAGGTGGGACGAGCGGCATTGGTGATGATGGTGGCACTTTCCTGTCTGTTGTCCTAGTACCATACATTGCTGGTGTGCATAGAATTCTGTTATATGTTGACTGTTATTCTTACGGAAACTGGACGTGGAAGGGTGGCGTTGGAGACCCAGATGCAGCACAGGGCAGTGGGGGTAATTGCTGTCCCAGATTTTTGTTTGTACTTATTGTCAATTCCATTGAAGGGGCTCACCCACGCAGTGGCGCAGGACTTTATGCAAGCTGAATCTAAAATGGAACCAGAGGTGGCACGGCACGTCTCATCCTTAGTGATATTTATCACACAAGATAAGGATGGATTTATTGACTGAGTAAAAATTGACTCCGACACTTTGTTGTAAAAGGTACCATGGCAAGATGGGAGTGCAATGCCCTCATGCCCCAGAGGTACCATTGCCCATGTGTACACCACTTCCACATGTGGGAGATTGGTTGGGCCTTGCTACATGGATGGAGCTTGGCCTGTAGGGAGTGGTAGACCGGAATAGCAAGGGAGTTGTCCTGTAAATGGACAACGTGCAGGATACATTTGGGCTGTCACGGGCTCATTACTTAATCCATACGCCCTTGGTTACTGCCATTCAGAGTGATGGTGGGACGGGCCTGTTTCAACCACCAGTGAATGCTGCATGGCAATATGTAAGGATTGGTGTGTGTACGATCAAGGCAGTAACCTCTTCATATAGGCTAATAATTTTGATTGCATAATGTGTGCCCTATGCACATGTTGTGGGATAGAATTTATTTAGTTCACTTACTGTGAGGACATTTTCACAATGTAAAAGCATATATTGTAACACAAAATTAATCTGGATACAGCAACATGTCTGTAACATTTCTGAACCCACACTAGCACAACAAAATTGACACGCAAATTCCTGGACTAGGGGTTGGTGTGGGCCAAATGATAAATAAGTTTGCTTCAGCAGATCCTGGTGTGGCCCAGTGTCATTACACGGAGGGATGCTGTGCTTACATGTGCGAGGAGTGACGGTGTGATTTTGATGCAGCATGCAAAAAGTATTACACATTGAAAAGGCACTACATGCACTGTGGGCATCTTAAGTTTTGCTAAAATCCCTGAGGACCTGATTTATGATGCGGTTGCGCCGTAGTTGCGTCATTTTATTTAACACAACAGCGGCACAAACAATGGGCCCTATTCACAATGTGACACATTTAGGACATGCGTCACTTTGTAAAGCCCTGCGCCATAAGGAGGCGTTCCTGTGCAGGGGGGGGGGGCGTTCCTGCGCAGGAAAGCCTCTTGAAAGTGGCTGATTGAAATATATGAGATTTCACTCAGTCTCTTTCTGGCCAATGCTGCCTCAAAACCCTGCTCCAGCTTGAAGCAGGCGTTGGTCTCGATGCAGCATTGTGTAGATGGGCCACCCCCAAGCCTTGCTGGAGCTGCATTGCGCTTGCGACGCAACTCCAGCAATGCGCCAACTTTGTGGCACAGATGTGTCACACATCTGTGGCGTTTGTGGCCCATGGTGCAACGCTATGTTAAAGCGGCTAACCATGGGTGGGGAGCTGTGGCGCACTATGGCGCACATTAAGTGGCGCATCCCTGGGGATGCAAGAGTGAACATAAATCTCACCCTTACTGATTTGTTGTTGTACGTGTCTTGTAAAACAGTGATTGTGAACAAACGTAGAAAGCCATGTGCTTCCACAGTACACCTGATTTAGAGCTTACACACACTGTAATCCTGGTACCACAGCCTGTAATAATCATTCACACAACACATTCACTAAACACACGTAGTGAGCACTGTGTTCAGCATGCCTTACTGTACAGATGTACGTGTAAAGAATGTTGCATTCTGCTCCCTCAGTGTCAAAAAGAAACAGGCATTGACTGTTACTTTGTTCCTAGGGTAATGGGCTGTCTGACACATATGTGCCTTTCATTTTGTCCATGCATGATTCAACATCTGTCACAAACACTCACAAAATGTTACATTTACTTTGAGGGTGTCAGCAAAGATTTGATACAAGTGGATGCATTGAGCATGCCATAGTTGGGCACATACACAGTGCATCTTGCTTCCACACACATTACTTCAATCTGTAGGAATTAATACATTTACTCACTGGTTGCATCGGGGTCCTCGAAGCTGTCGATCTCCCCCTGCGTGTATGGTGGCGGACCACCTACAAAACATGTGCAAATATGTACATTAATGCATGGCATTATAAATTTAAAATATTGTAGCGGGCAGATTGTACGGTAACATATGCATGTCATTTATAGTCTTTTACTACCCTTTCATTTGTCCTACAAAATGTAGGTAGAAAATGTACATGGACTCTGGTAATGCATGTTGACCTCCACATGAGTGTACATTGTTTGATCATGTTTGACAACTCACCCCCCGTGTAAACAGCTCACGTTCTGATGCAAATACCCCTGTGGTCCAGCCCACTTGGCCCCATTCCCCATCCCCAGCATCCCACCTCCCAGCAGCTTTGCCTTCCCAGCTAACATTGTAATGCCATTAGGTGGGTGGCCGAAGGCGCGCATAAGGCAAGCCCGTATGCACATGTCTGGAGGGTGGCCAGCATCAGATTCCATGGACCACGCAAATCCCACAAGAGCACACTCCACAGTGACACAAGCAGCCTCCACGTACTCATGGCAGGCCAAAAGCACTACACTTTGAAGGACACCCTGAAACGGTCCCACAGACCTTGCTTGAACCACACATGCAGGTTCACCTGTGAGTCGACCACCAAATGTCAAAATACTGAACACACACACCTCCACAGCATACTCCACTACACCTGCTCTGCTACATTACACGCTGGTCTGCACTTGGGCAAGACACCTCTGCCCCAGATGTGGCCTTCAAGAGTGACACCTGGTGGAACAACTCCTTGCCCAACAACATTCCTATAGCCATCCCGGATGTATAGAAGATCACCTGCATGGATTGTCCCAATGGAAACCGAAGTGGAATAGGTATTGTAAACAATAATGCCATCACGTTTGTTAGCCATATAGACATCACCCTCCACACTGGCAAACAAATGCACTTGCAGATCCACAACAAAAACAACCTCACTAATTGACCCACCCCCTGGTTCCCTGGCTTAATGTATGAACTCCATTGCCAACCTTGCAAGCAGCCATGCACTTGCCTTCATGGAATACATCGTCCTTGTGGACTTCAACTTCCACCTTTACAAGAATTATGACGCCTACCCTGCCACCCTGATACACAACCTACCGAAACTTGGCCTCAGACAACTCCTCACAACACCCATCTACACCCCCATCCACACGCTGGACTACATCTTGTCCACAGGCACTACCTATACTCTTGGGCACATCTGCTACCTGCGTGAATGTTTCCACAATACAATGCAGTCCAGGATGACCAGAATACATATTGCCTAATTGACTGTTTAAAAGTACATGCATTCCTGTTTGTGATGTATATTTTATTACATTATACTGTAGTTAAATTAGTGAAAGGCAATACATATAATACTATCAGATCATTTAATGAATATAACTAAACATCAGTGCATTTGTTCATCCATGGTGTGCTGCATTGAAAATCATAGGCACCAATGCTGGGTGATCAGCCGCCCTACATACGTGGGGAATCAATAATGAAGGCCTATTGCCAGTGGTGCATAACTTTTTCCCCTTTTCAATGTAAGGCAACAGAGTTGCAAGGTGTGCATGGAAGGGGCCCCCGTGGTACATCCCTGCTGATATGCAGGGATGCCCCAAAATATGTAAGTGTGCCCCTTAATGTCTGTGATACGTCACAACCCTGTGTATACTTACAGCAGGCGTGAGGGGTGGCCTTCAGCATTACGTCATCCAAGTATCATTTGGAACACAACTCCACAATTGCTCCACCATGACATCACAGTATTTCACACACATTGTTTAAAAATGTTGCCCCGGGATGCAGCTTACAAAGTGAAAGACAAATGCAGTGGACCAGGGAGGGAAATGAGTGTTGGATGTGTGATGATGCTTCCCTGCATATTTCAAAATATGCACCACAACACACTTATCAACATACAATGGCATTGGTTGTGATTTACTAGCCCCCTGCACCGCAAGTATGTCAGACTTTTCAACGTAGTGGTGGTGCAGAGTGGTTATACATATTTATAAGGAGAGGGAAACCCACCCTGCGTGACTTCACCTCTCATTCAAAATACATACCCTTCACACGCAGCACTGTGCGTGGAAGGGGTGTTGCATGGATGTTGCTGTGGATGTTCACAGGCAACACCTTTGGAGGGAGACACATTTACAATTTTTAACAAAATGTTTAAGGTGGAGTGGCGTAGGAATGCTACGCCACACTAGAGGTGGGGTAGCAAGGCACATTGAGAAATGCTTCCATTTCTCCATGTGTGCTCCACTTTCAATGCCTGCTGCATTTCAAAGCACTCATTGAAAGTGGAAAAAGTGAAATGATTTTTTTTGTACTGCATCTTGGCCCCCACTGTACTTACCATTTTCTCCCCATGGCGCAGGCATCCTTGCATCATGGTGCAAGGGGGCCTGCGCCAGTGCATGGCTACAGTTAGTGCATGAGCGCAGGGGGATGCACAGACACACAACATATGATTCTCAATATGTTGCATCTCTGTGGTTTCTGAAGTAACGCAGCACGGCGCAGGAATAACATTTGCGTTACCTTGTTGTAAATTTGAGGCATACTTTGCTTATCATTGAAACCTTTTACAGATCTGTACATTAGTGAGAATGACAACATGAGTAAAAAAAGAAATGTACTCACCGGTTGGGCCTCCTACATCCACTCCCAGATGGTCCAGGACATCACCCTCACGGCTGACAGTGTCCTGCCACCGGTGCTTAATCTGATGTACGGTACGCTGGATGGAGAACAATTGCTCTAGGTGTTCTTGTACAAGCTGCCATCTGCCTCTCCGCTCCTCTGTGGGGTAGCCTTGGCTCACACGGCCACCCATGGACACCATTCTCGGCAGATAATGTTGAACCAACCACAACAGCCCCCCAAACTCACTGTCTGTGAGGTTCTTGGACCTGCCAGACACAGTGTGCTCTGACAAAGTTTTAAAATTAAAAATATTGTCAGAGACAAAAGGAAACTTAACATAAAAGTGAGTTCTAAAAACCCCACCCCTATTAAAATACTAAATACCCCTAATGACACACACCCCTTGACACAAAATACAAATAGATAGACAAGACTAACAATAGACAGACCTAAAATTTAGCAAACACACAATAAACTCACAACAAGATACAGGGAAACACAACTCTCAGTCTCAATCTCTCCAAACACCTCCAACACCAAGCACACACCCAAAGAGACTAACAGAAACTGAAAGGAAAATCCACTTCCTGGTTTGGATGATTCTAGAATGATGACATCACATCCTGCCGGAGTTGCGTCACGTTTTTATGATTTGCAACACGCATTTCACGATGCGATATTATTTCTATAGCTAGGTAAAGTATTCCAGCAGATGCGTCACGTTTTCATATTTTGAGTGTTGCATCGCACGTTAACATGCATTTACAATCTGGAATGCGGCACATTTGTCATAGTGCGATGCATTTTGTCAAGATGCGACACGTTTTTGGTGATTTGCTATACTTTGATGGTAGATGCAACACTTTTACTGTAGCTTGCTATTATTGTCATTTGTGTTGATGCTACACATTTGTTTCATTGAGACAATTTAGGTAACGATGCGACACTCATCTTGATTTTGAGTGACTCTTCTTCAAATTGAGTGAATATTGAATTTTAGAGACTTGCAAAGTTAGAGGGACTCATTACACAATGTTGATTATACATCAGTGTTTGTGTGTGTAGATGTCACAATTTAATGGAGTGGTCACTTTTATGCAGAATGAGGTTGGACAGTGCAGGCTTCTGTATAGAGGCGTTTTATGCTACCTTGCTGTGCATCCAGGGTTAAGGGCTAGGAGGGTGGCGGCGTCATACTTAATGCTGGGGTGGAGAGTTTTGCAGGGGCCTGGGGGTGTGGGGCTGGGCGCGGTCCAGGCGTGGACGGGCGTAGATGGCCTTAACTTTTGCACGCCTTCCGCGCGCATGGGGCGCGTCCGCTGCAAAGGGAGGCATCTGTCATATATGGATGGTGGAGGGGGCAGGTGCAAGGGAGGGGCAGCTGGGAGGCCTTAGCGGGGCGGGGAGGCTGTCCACGAGGAGGCACAACTAATAAAATGGCTACAAAAACAAACGTTGGCTCCGGCTGTCAGCGCTCCTCCACCTCTCTCACCACCCCAGGTTCCTCCCGGCCGCCCAGCCGCCAATCAGAGCCGCACTGCGTGGCTGCATCACAAGTGCCTGCAATCGGCTGGCCTCATCATCTCTGGCTTAGTCCACCACTCACGGCTGCAGCTTTTGCTCATGTAGCAGGCTGCACAGGCGCAAGTAAGCGTGTCCGTTCAACAGCAGCTTACAAGATCCGTATATGGTGGTCTGGAGGTTTCGCAGTATTCCGTTGCACGCACTTCCCGAAGTTAAATTTGCCTACTGCCTCCTGTTGCGACCCCGGAGCTGCAGCCAGCGGGAGCCGAACCTGAGCGGGCGGTCCCCGAACCGGCCAAACACCGGGGGAGAGATGAAGGGCTGCTGCCCCCGCCGAGGTGGCGAAGGTACGGAGGCCCAGGGTTAGAGGGCGCTGAGCAGCCTGCTGTGGGGCAGAAGCCGCTGGGGGCCGCACTGGGGACTGCACCCCCACTAGAGAGATTGAGAGGCGAGCTGATCAGCCCCCCTGGAAGGCTTGGCGCCATTTCCCTACGGAACGCGCTGGCTGAGGCGCTGTGGCAGGCCATAGCGGAGTTGCCTGAGTCAGCGTTTACAGGAGGTGAGGTGCGCACCTGGTTGGAGTACAGTGAAGCCACTGGTCGGTTGAGAGGCCCCCGGGTACCTCCGTTTCCTCCTCATTCTGCTTCTTGACTGAACTTATGTTTGGCACCTGGGCCAACTGCGACTGGGGGCAGAGGCACGCACCCTGAGGTCTTTGGCCGATGGTTCCCCTCAGGCCACACGACACTGAGGAGTGGGCGTTGGGGGTGGTTGTCTTTTCCCGTTGCTTTCAACCATCGAGCAGATTGGGGGTATGGTGGAGTACCTGTGAGTTGCAACCCCATATCTACTAGCAGCATAGACATCCCCGGGGACCCCGCACCTACTAGGACACAGCCGGTGATTGCTAAGAGAGACAATGGGCAAGGGGGATTGAACCCAGAGCAAGCTCCCCTTCTCTCAGAAGAGGCTGCTCCAGCATAGCCCGGCCACGGACGACAGTCCAACAATTCGGACGGAGGAGGCCCGGAGTGCTGACTCGGACATTTAAAACATGCTGCTCTCTATGGAACAGGGGATACAGACCAGAATCTCTGCCCTGGGGTCCAAGATAGACGCCATGTCATATAGGATGGATCGGATGGCGAAACGGCTACATAAGCAGGCGGAGAGACACAACATGGCGGAAAGAAGGATGACAGAGGTGGAGGAGGCGCAAACTGACCTGGACACGGCACAGAAGAAGATGGAGAGGATGATGCAGGTCCTGAGCGATAAGACTGAGGATTAGGAGGCACGCTCTCAACGCTGCAATCTACGCATCACGGGCATTCCGGAGAGCACAACCACTGGTCCTATGGAACGATTTGTGGAGCAGCTACTCACGAAACTACTGGGGGACCAAGTAAATTTGGACATGTTCACAGTTGAGAGGGCGCACAGGTCGTTAGCTCCAAAACCGCAGCCGGGTGTGCCGCCGCGCCCAATAATATCAAAACAGCTCAATTACAGGGATAGAGACACTGCGCTCCGCCTGGCGAGATCCAAACAGCAGCTGCAATACGAAGGGTCCGCCATCTCGCTATACCCGGATTTCTAGGCGAAGGTGCAGGAGGAGCGGAAACAATTTATCCCTCACAAGAAGCGCTTAAGAGAAATGGGCCTGGACTATGCCTTACTTTACCCGGCCAAACTGCGCGTCAACAGGGAAGGACACTCCAATATCTTCACGGATCCAAAGGCACTACAACAGGCGATGAAAAGGTGTGCAAAGGAACAGAAGACAAACCCAGTGCGGAACCCCGAGGGAGAAGGATCCGGCGGACAACTAGATGATCAGGACTGATCACTGTCTTTGATGGACTGGCTTGCATATTTCGGGCATGGATATCCCGAGACAGTGGTATGCTGCGTATTCCCTGGAAGGGAGTCGAGAAGTTCCTTGCCTTACAAGACTGTGGCGGTTTGTACAGATTAGTGTTATTGCGGGGGTATACGGAGTGTGGGGGTACGCCCGGGTGGCAATGTGCTACACATTTGGTCCTGATATATGAGGGGACCTGCTGCAGGAGACTATGTGAATGACCATCAATGGTTATAGGCCTGGACCTAGGGACATTGGCAGGATGTGGCCCTGGGCGCGATAGGGTAGATCAAGGTGTGTAACAGACAATCTTGATATGTACGACTGCTGCGTTACTCCTGGTGGCTGTGCATGGCGGGAGCGGAGGGGGGGCCACACGAGAGTTCTGAGAGCTAGGCAGAGACTATGTAACTTGGCTACCTGCTTCCCCACGCGTTAAGCACACTGTGGTGGTGGTTGAACCTAGTTGTGGTTGGTCTGTTGGGGTGTGGGGTGGGTGAGCTACTGTCAGGCCAGGTTGGGGTGGGTCTGCTGTGGGTGGGGGGTGAGATTGTTTTGAGGTGGTGGGGGAGATGGAGTTTGTTGCTATGTTGCTTAATGAATTTGGAAGTAATGGGTGGGGTGGGGGGTGGGAGAGGGACGGGACTGTTCACAAAATGTTAGCTATGTCACTTTCATGATTTGAGAAATGTTGGTGGCATTGCTGAAATGTACTGTTGTATTGTACTATGTCAGTTCCGATGGCAGACCCTCAGGTAGCGGCCCCAGCTAATCCTGCTGAGAGCTTACAAGTGTTAACCTGGAATGTTAGGGGTCTGAACGATCACAAGAAATTGAGGAAGTTACTTCACTATCTGCAGAGACAGCGTGTGGACTTAGCTTTAATTCAGGAAACAAACTTACCACTCACGAGCAAGATACTACAACACATGGGCCTCTTATGTAATTCTGCAGCGGCAGGCTACACTACACATTCTAGGGGCGTATTGACATGGTGAACCCGCACTCCAAGCTGGTCCAGTGGCCGCTCCAAGCTGACCCCGAGGGCCGTTAACTCATATCGAGGTTGACCCTAAACTTTATGCCAAGGTCTTGGCCACCCGGCTGTCACTCATTGCGCCTGGAAGTTGTAGCCCCGGAACAGTCGGGCTTTGTGCTGGGACGAAACTTGTCCTATAATATACAAACTGTACTGGGTACGATGCAGCATGTGCGTCAGGATGCAAAAGCGATAGCCGTTTTCCTGGACATGGAAAAGGCGTTCGACTCCGTCGAATGGCCGTTCATGCTTAGGCTCTTACGTCGTATGGGGCTGGGAGAGCAGTTCTTGCAGGTGATAGGTGCGCTGTATGGGAAACCGACGGCTAGGGTGCGACTGGGGGATCGGGTCTCAGACCCCTTCCCGATCAGCAGAGGAACGAGACAGGGCTGCCCCTTGTTCCCCCTGCTGTACGCCCTGGTGGCAGAACCTCTCGTGTGCGCATTGTGGGAATACCACTGGTACCGGGGAGTCAGCTTCCCGTCCTACAAAATAGTCATCTCGACATATGCGGACGACACGTTGCTTTATGTGCGAAATTCAGAATTGAACCTTGCCCCTGTTCTCAGAGAGGTAGTGCGTTTTGGCGCCCTCTCGGGTCTGAAGGTGAATTGGGAGAAATCGGTGGTGTTTCCGCTGACGCCAGTGACGGATCGATTTGACATGGACTACCCATTACGCTGGTTTACGGACCCGGCACTATACCTAGGCGAAATTATTCACACAGACCCGGAAGTGCTCTTCAATGAAAACTACGGGGTGGCGTTTAGTAGATGCGAGGATGACGTGGAGCGATGGTGCAAGCTTACGCTTTCCTTGATGGGACGAGTAGCCGTCATGAAGATGGTGACTCTTCCGAGATTTCTAATTCTGTTTGCCACTCTGCCGATAATACTCTCTAAAGCCTTATTCCGGAATGTAACAAAACTTATGACTCAATTGGCCTGGGGAGGCAAACAACCGCGGGTGCAGTGGAACACTCTCATGCTGCCATGTGAGCTGGGAGGACTCGGTGCCCCTGACCTAGTATGATACTATAGGGTGGCCCAAGCCACACACCTGCACACATGGATTCATGGACATAGAGATATCCTGCACATGGGGGGCGTGGCTAAGCACGCAATGGCGGAGGACGTGCTTGGGTAGAGCTCCGTGAAAAGCTCCCCTTCCCCTAGCCGATTATCCGCTAAAATACACCGAGGCCGCCGGAAATTGCAGGCGGACAACCACGGAGGTCATCTCAGCAGCCTGGCCGACTTTTGACCCGAGGCTCCGTCGGGCCAGACCCCGGCCTGTCCTACGACCCTCCTGCGGACCCGGAGGCCTCTCGGCCGGCAGTGAAGACACGAGAGACCGGGGCTTGGGCCCAGCGTATAGGCCCCGGCCCTCACTCCCCGAGGGCCGCCAGCGGACTACTGCCACACCAAGAGCGACCACCGGGGGTTCAGCAGAGGCCCAGCCCCGCCACTACTGCCCTGACCAGTGGACAACGACGGCCCAGCACCCACGTCGCAGCCCCAGCAAGACTGCTACTGGCGAGCCTGACGCAACCAAGGAGCGCGACCAGACCCGGTGAGGAGGGGGAGAGTCGGACGGCCCCTGGGGCGCCGCACAACACCAGGCGCCACCCGGGGAATCACGGACACGCGGGCAGGCACGGAGGGACCGGGCGGAGAGGCTGCCCACAACTCGCCACCACGCCCGGCCCACACCCCCGAGGGCCGCCAGCGAACTGCTATCGCACTGAGGGCGACCACCAAAGGTTCGGCGGAGCCCCAGCCCTGCCGCTACAGCCCTGAACAGAGGCCGGCGGAGGCCCAGCACCCACGTCACAAATCCGGTGAGACCACCACCGGCGACCAAGGAGCGCAAACTGACCCGGTGAGGAGGGGGAGAATCGGGCTGGCCGTGGGACGCCACACAACACCAGGCGCCACCCGGGGAGTCACGGACACGAGAAAAGATACGGAGGGACCGGGGCGGTAAGGCCACCCACAACTCGCCACCGCGGGCTGGGGCCCCCGGTCAGGCCTGCACTCAACAGCTGGTCGCACAGCAGACGTCCACCCCCTCCCCCCCCGCAGTGAGGGAACACCTGAGGAGGCACTTACGGACTCCCCCCACCCCACCGCACAGGCACACGTGCAGGGGGAAAAAGGTCAGGAAGAAGTGGCCGACCACACACGAGGCACCCGGACCCTTGGGACACCCGCTGCACTAAGGGCTGCGTGGCGGAGTTGGGCCGCGGAGGGGAGGAGACCCGCCGGACCCCCCACCACCCCCCCCCTGCGAAGACGCTGGCCACGGCCGAGGGGGGAACCTCAGACCAACGGACCCCCAACCCAGGCGGGGGGTGATCCCAGAGGTGCCACCAAAGTGGCGGAGACGACGACTCTGCTGGATGTGCACCTCCGCACATGTCAGGAGGGGTGCGGACACGCACCAGGACTGGTGGGGCCCCGCCGAAAGGGAAAACGAACAAGCAGCTCGACAAAATGGCTGCCAAACAATTGGCCACGAGACTGGACAGCGTGCTGGCGGCCGTCGTGCGAATGGAACAATCGCTCCAGCAGACTAGAACCTCCCTAGAGTCCAAGATAGACGGCGTAGCTGTGGACCTGACCCTCCTGCGGGACGACCACAGGAAGCTGTCCGACCGAACCAAGGTCCTTGAGGGCGCAGTGAAGGAGATCGAGCCCAAAGTCACCCAAACGGACAGGCACGTGCAGGACCTCCTGAACAGAGTAGAGTTCCTGGAAGACAGGGCCGAAGATGCGGAAGGGAGGGCGAGACGCAACAACATCTCTCCCCCGTTGGATCAGATGCTCCAGGAACAACGCGATGCGATGAGGAAAGTTTCCCAGCTCAGCAACCCACCCTCCCAGGAATCGCACCTAGGGGACGAATAGCAGATAGCGCCCAGCGACGACGACGAAGCCATCTACGGGATCCCGAACTCACAGATCTCTGTGGAATTACCGGTGGTCACGCCGCAAACCTCAGACCTGATCCACTAACCCCACAGGAGAAGTCTGGAAAATGACTGCCCAGGCGGGGGGGAAGCGGCAATGGCCAACGGGACGCTGAGGCGCAGCCGGCGCCGGGTACAACCGGGGGTGCGCCCCTCTCCCCCCCTGCCTACCGAATGGACAGCGGACCACGGAAACAGTGAGTACTGCCTGAATGGCGTTGGTGGTTGACGGGGTTGGTGATGGTGGGGTTGCCCCTTGACCCGTGCTCATCCTTAGATGCCTACAGATGCGGCCTGGAAGGGGAGGGGTGCCCTCCCTGGACCAGGGCCGAGAGCTCGCACAGAACCGCGACCCTTCCCCCCCAGTGGCCGGGACCCACACAAGCGGGGCCCCACGGGACCAGAGCGGCACCGTATGCCAGACCACAGCCGGTGGCCAGCAAAATGGTCTGCAACTTGAGGCTCGGGGATAGAACTGGAATCCCTTTAACTGACTTAACTTCCTCTTGGCCTCAACCGTGCGTATGCGCACTGCCCCTTAGACTGGAACAGTTGTCCATCTCAATTGAGATTATGGACGGTGGCCCGTTTGGCCACTGCCCCTTTGGTATTTCAGTTGGTCTCACCCACAGTTGGTTACTGTTGTTTATTGTTTTTCCCCTACCTAATGTCTACCTGAACAATGTAAAGTGTACTACGGGGGGTGGAGATGGGCATGCTGAGAATGGCGATGGGAGAGCCCCTGGTGGAGCTGCTGTTTGTACGAGGGATGGGGAGGAGTACGCACCGCTAATATGACCTCGATTAAGATATGCACTTGGAATATCAGGGGAATGCACACACCCGCGCGCAGATACCAGATATATTCCTACCTGAAAAGGCAGCAAGTACAGATCGCACTCCTGCAGGAGACGCACCTATGCGGGGCGGAAGTGGCAGCACTAAGGCGCAGGTGGAGGGGTCAGTTGTACGCCACAGAATACTCTTCGTTTGCCCGTGGGACACTACTGTGGGTTAGGCCGGGCACCCCCTTCACAATGTCGGAAGTGCTCACAGACCAGGGGGGGAGATATGTGCTAGTGAAGGGTCGGATGGACGGGCAGCCAATAGTCCTGGCGTCCGTTTACTCTCCGAACACAGACCAGGGAAGCTTCCTGACACACCTATCGGAAAAATTAGCGCCCTGGCACGAAGTCCCCTGGGTGCTGGGAGGTGACTACAACACAGTGCTAGACCCTGTGCTGGACCGCTCGACCCCGCCCAGGCCAGATGCTACATCTTTAGGGGCTGCGAAGGCGTTCACAAGATGGGCGGCACAGTGGGACCTCAAAGATGCATGGCGCGCGCACAACCCGGACACCAGGGTATACTCCTATTACTCGGGGGCACACACGTTACATGTCCGCCTGGACAGATTCATGGTGACATCGGAAATGCTGCCGCACATTACTGAGTCGCAATACCTCGGCCGGACACATTCAGACCACAACCCACACACGCTGGCAATAGCATGGGAACGCCCACACCCACCCATCCCCACGTGGCAGCTACAACCCGCTCTGCTACTCGACGCCCCCTTCAGAGACGCCCTGCAGGCCCGAGTAACACAGTACTTCGCCGAAAACTCGGGCACGGCGTCCTCCCCGGGTGTGGAATGGGACGCCTTCAAAGTGGTGATACGGGTCACTGCCTGGGCACACAGGGGAGCATACAGAAGAAATTAGAAGCGGACCTATGCAGGGTGGAGGCGGACTTACTCCGTTGGGAGCGGGAGGCGGTGACCGGCGCGGATGACCGGCTACGGGAGGCCCGTGAGGAACATGCGGCGCTACTAGAAAGACTGAGACACGTCAATTTCGCGGCCCACTCCGCGCGGGTGCACCAACACGGCGACAAGCCGGTGAGATTGCTGGCTTGGCTGGTCAAACAGGAGTCCCGCACGGAACCAGTGTCCGCTATTCGGACAGCTGGAGGGGAGATTGCGTACACACAAAGCAAGATACACCAGGCATTTGTGGGACACTACCAGGCCCTATACAAGTCACAGCTGAGGGTTTCCGCGGCCACCATTGCGGATTTCCTTGCTGACATCCAATTGCCCTCCCTGACGAACGCGCAACAGGAAGATTTGGGGGGCCCATCCACCCAAGAGGAAATGCGAGAGGCCATCTTCGCATTGTCCAATGGCAAGTCTCCCGGCCCCGATGGCCTGCCTGCTGAGTTCTTCAAGGCCTGCTCGGACGTATTGGTCCCGGAGATGCTCAAGCTATATACACATGCGATCGAGGACTCGGCGCGCCCAAACTCACTAAACGAGGCGAACCTGGTTTCGCTGTTGAAGCCAGGTAGGGATGGCACGTGCATGGGGTCCTACAGGCCTTTAGCCATGTTGAACACGGACTACAAAGTATTCACCTCCCTGCTGGCCCGCCGCCTGACCCTGGAGGTCCCGGCACTGGTACATACAGACCAAAACGGGTTCATGCCGGCGAGGAGCACTTCCCGTAACCTGCGGCGCCTCTTCCGAGTCCAGGAAGCAGCCACAATACACTGGCCGAGGTCAGGGTGCCTTGTCTTAGACCTGGAGAAGGCCTTCGACTCGGTGGAGTGGCCGTTCTTAGGAGCGGTGTTGGACAAACTTGGTGTAGGGGATGCTTTCATGGACATGGTTGGGCTGCTATACCAGAGACCTAACGTCCGCGTGCGGACGGGCAAGCTACTGTCGGAGACGGTGCGGGTACGCAGGGGCACCAGACAAGGTTGCCCCCTGTCGCCCCTTCTCTTCTCCCTGGCCATCGAACCCCTGGCAGCTCTACTGCGGGACAAGGGAGTGGAATGGGGGATCCCGCTGGCCCACGGGGTGCACACGGTCTCGCTGTACGCGGACGACCTATTACTCTATGTGCGAGACCTCACCGCGGTGCCTGCAACACTGTCGGACATATTCCGGACTTTTGAAGGGGTGTCGGGCCTCAGGGTCAATTGGACCAAGTCCGGAGTATACGCCTTCAGCCCGGACCTGGAGGAGTGCGAGGTACACCTTGGCGGCGCCCGGCTTACCTGGTACCCGACTACGTTTAAGTACCTCGGGCTACACATTTACAGAGACCCACAGAATATACTGGAGGGCAACCTGATGCGCGCCGTGTCCTCGCTGAGGGCCCAGATGAACTTCTGGAAGACCTTGCCATTGAATGTGCCCAGCCGGATCGCTCTGTCTAAAATGATAGCGTTACCGAGACAACTCTACCACTTTGCAAATGTCCCACTATATGTCCCCACAAGGATCTTCCGCGAACTGGAGTCGATGCTCCGCGGCTTAATCTGGAACACGGGGCGCCCACGAGTGGCCCTGGCGAAGTTGTACTCCCCGACGGCGGAGGGAGGGCTGGCGGTCCCCAATATGGAGCTGTACTATCTGGCAGCACAGCTGCAATGGGTCACGTACTGGCTCAGCGACTCGCACCTCGACGACACCGCCAACGCGGACTACCAATGGACACACCCGCAGGTGTGTGCCCTGTTTCACCCACTAACCAAGGGACCTCGCCCTCTGCCCCTGCACATGGCCGTAGCCCGCAAATGCTTCCTCCGCTGCTTGAAGCTGACAAAGGATGTCAGGCCGTATGCACCCGCCCTTCCCCTGCTGGGTACCCCCTGGAGGAATGGGATGGTGTCGCTACGCAACATGGAACCCTGGGTTGCCGCCGGAGTGGAGACAATGGGAGACCTCTACGCGGACGGGGCCCTACTTCCTTTCGCGGAACTATCGGAGGGCACTGGCCTGCTGGCGGGGCAATTCCTGCTACACGCGTCAGTGGTGAGGACATACACGGAGTCCTGGGGGGATATTCAAGAGGAGCCACCTCTCCATCACTTGATCCAATACCTACATGTTATGGCAGAGGCTCACACATTACACACTGGCTGGCACAGGCGCTCCTCATACACACCCAGAGGCCCACACAACCGATTAGGGACAAATGGGCGACCCACAGAGGGAGGGATTGGACAGATAAAGAATGGAACCTGGTCCTGGCCAGCCCTGTGAACGTCCCACGTAACTCCCGCTTCCGCACCATTCAGCTGTACATCCTGCACCAGGCATATCTGTCGCCAGACAGAATAAATAAATACTTCGCGACTGATACCGCAGCCTATCCCAGATGTGACCTGCTGGATGCTGACATCCTGCATATGCTTTGGAGTTGCCCGACTCTGTCCACATACTGGGGGGAGGTGACGTCACTCCTGACACACAGCACGGGCCCGGGGCTACCTAACACGTGGGAGGCATGCGTTCTTGGGTTATACAAGAGGACTAAACAGAATAAAACACAAGCCCGGTTCTGGGACCTAGGCCTTATCACGGCCAAGCGCCTGCTCACTAGGCACTGGAAAAGAAGAGAACCGCCAACTCCCGCACACTGGTATACATCCTTCATTAACTGGGCCAGAGCAGAGGGCGCGGCATTGCGCGGAGAGGAGATAGCAGGTTTGAGACAGTTCCCGATCGCACACATCTGGGATGGCATCCTGGGGTCCCTGCAGGGGGAGGGCGAGGCCAGGGGGCTTACGCAGAGACAGCTGAGAAGGGCAGGCGCCCCGTGAGCGGCGACACCATAGACAGGGCGGCGCGCCGTGCTCACCCCCTCCCTGAGAACAACCCCGACCCCCGACACATGAAGCCGCGAACACAATCAGCCACGCACACGAGGGCTCTCCATCACACAATGGCCCGACCACTGGTCTTAGCACCATAGCCTTGACACAGCCCCCACGAGTACACTCCCCCCCCCCTATTTCTGACGCCCCCTCCACACTCCCATGTTAAAGGTTTCACACCTCTGTTCTTCCTAGCTGTGAGTATACCCACCACCACACAGCGACAGACAGGTGCCGCTGACTGAACACTCGGCAGAGAACACGGGAGCGGGTGACACCCACCGAAAATGCAACAGGGGCGACACATATGTTTGCCACGCACGCCGTACACTGAACCGGCAGCGGGTGGGACTCCACCACTCACCGAACCTGTTCCCCACCAGCTTTACAGCTAACCACACAAGCGAGCCATAGATCCCACATTTCACTGACGCGCACACAGCGCATGCCTAACACGTTGATGGGACACAGGTGCCGCGCGCACCGATGGACCGTGGCGCAGCACTGGCACCATAGGCACACTGGGACATGCCGATGTGAACAGCCCTGTTTTATGTTGCAGAGTTATTGGTTGAATTATAGAAAAAATGTAAAATGAGACGTCAATTATGGAACTGATCGCGTGCAAAATGCGAAGGATATGCATAATTTACTAGTGACAAGGCACGCCAGACAGCGAACGAGACACTGCATAATGCCTTCCCCTGTAACCCTATGTCCCAACAATGCACGGACTTCTCGCAGCCGGCCCGCAGGGTTGTAGGCTTTGCTATATGTACTGCACCTTTTTTTAACAATAATAAACGTCTTCAAAAAAAAAAATAGAGATATCCCGCACATACGCATGGACCAGCTCTTCGCGGCACCTCTTCCGCTCCCGGCCACGATTTGCAATCCAGTAGACCGCCGGGTAGGCTTACCAGACTCGATCACAGCTACAAAACATGCATGGAATCAAATATTGGAGGCTAGGAATGAGACGTTGTTATACTCTCCCGCGATGGCGGTGGAGTGTCTACAGTGGCTGGCCCCCATCGGGGACGGAAATGTCGTCCAAGCGCTTCACGGGTTGAACATTGCGACAGCAGGGGCTCTGTTTGTGGAGGGTAAGGCCGCAACATGGGACCAGGTGGCACAAATGGTTGAAAACCCAACATTATTGCAACGGTTCAAATTCCACAGGCTTCAGGGTGCCTTGAGGGACATCCTGGGCCCGGATATGGCAGAGCCGCAGGACATTCCGGAACTATCCTTCCTCATAGCTACTGCTTCCCCTCATCACTTAATGACAAACCTGTAAAAGAGCATTATCTCCTACAGAGCACAGGAACCTTCCAAGGCCAGACTGGCTTGGCAGAGGGACATGGAGGTGGAAATAGATGATTCAATGTGGACGTACTGCTGCGCCAACACCAGGAGAGTCTCGCTGAATGAACGGCACAGGTTGATACATTTCCTATTTTTACAGCGACTCTATTACACTCCCGAAGGCTTACACCAATACGGCCTCCGACAGTCTCCGGAGTGTGATCGTTGTCACGCGCCGGTAGTGGACTTCCTACGCATGGCATAGAGTTCTCGTAACATTCATGAGTTCTGGGTGGAGGTCATTTGGGAATTTAGCAAGATACTGGAGCATGAACTACCTATAGATCCCGCGTTGGCGCTATTGGGATATTCGAAACCTCTACCAATGGAGTATAGGCGATTGACGGATATGGGGCTGCTGTTGGCGAGGCGTACGGTGGCGCAGTGTTGGATGAGAGGGCCAACCCCGACAAAAAGCCGATGGGACAGGGACATGGTATACTGTTCCACACAGGCTGAACACTACAGCAAACTCCTCCTTCCTACTAGTAGGCCCAAAAAATTCTGGGGCTTATGTAACACTTTCAGGTATGCCAGGGAAGACACAGTGGACGAGCGATGAGAGGAGAGGGGGGCTACACAGTAACTGTAACCTGCTCAGTACAATCCCGGAGCCTGGGGTATGGGTGAGCCGTCCGCAATTAGGCAGCCATGGTGATGGCTGGGTGGAGTATTGAAACCCGGCTGTCCTGTAGCGACTGATGAGTGGTAGTCGATTAGGGCTGCTGAGGGGGTGAGTTTGGGACATGCTTAGGCCATGCCGAGGGGGTTGCGCTAGGGGGGAGAGAGATGGACACCGGCACAGGATTTAAAATGGCACAGGCATTACTGGTTAGATCAGCGAACAGGGTGGACAGTGGGGGGGAGGGGTTGGATTGGGCGTTTATTTTTCGGGGTACTTTCTTTCCGGTTTGAACGAGGGGGGGGCCTCCTGCTGAGGAGTAGGGGGTGGGTTGATATAGCACTAAATACACCTACATTTCCGGCTCTAAAGCACTCGTCCTACATACCCCACCCTCTGGGACCGAGGAGAACGGTACAAGTGTACGGTCATGATACCAAAAATCACTTATAGCTTTCTTGCTGGTTGCACATTGGCATAACGCCGCCGTACCCCAGGGTTGACGGCATCAGGCTGTGTACTTCAGATCGTCTGGTTCCTGACCGTATTCATCATTGTCGCATTGGCAGCCCTGGGGGGTTGTAGGCGAGAAGCTGTGTAAGACTTGGTCTATGTTAATAAAGGGGTTTAAAAAAAACAAAAATAACTTAAAACATTGTTCCCCAAGCAGCATTTCCTTTATTGTCTAATTCAACCATGCCATTCCTTGATGAATACTCCCTTACACCCCAGCAGGTGATGTAATCATATGGGCTGTACAGTTCAAAGAATAAAAATAGAAAGATGTTCCTACATTAATTTTCATGTAGACATTTATTTTACATATTTACAAAGTAAAGCATGATTAATCAAGAAAAAAATTGAGACACAATGTGTGTGCGGCATCTAATCTCTGCTGCAGTGTTGCAGATGTTTTGTCCTCCTGCTTCACCTCCATCACCATTGTCCATTTCATCAGGGTGTTGGTCCTCTTCGTCCCAAGGGACATTTGTTTTCACACATATGTTGTGCAGTATTGCACAAACAAGTACCATTTTGCACACTGTTTCGGGGGAATATAGTAACCTTCCCCCAGACACATCAAGGCAACGGAACCGGGATTTCAGCATGCCAAAACTTCGCTCAACAATGTTCCGCGTCCTACAATGGGCATGGTTGTATGCCCTTTGAGGTTCCGTTTGTGGGTTGGCAAATGGAGTCATCATCCACGTCTGTAGACCATAACCTTGATCAGCTGTAAGTAAATGTACATATCTTACTTTAGTGTTACTTCTGCATACATAGCATATTTTGTACAAATACTTTGTGAAGTTTGTCATGGTGAATTCATTTGTGGTCAATTGCATGTTGTGTTAGATGTTGCTGATCAACTTTACAAGCTCCTGACACTAGTTGTTTATTTTGGAGACTCTGTCAGAGCAGCGCACTGCACCATATCACTATGTACTGACAGAGACCCCCGGTAGAATTTTTTTATCACTGATACTTACTATCATTTACACACACCACTTTAATCACAGAAGCACTGGTCCTTCTACTACTCAATTTCCAAGGGACTCCATAGTGCCAAACTCCGCTACGCCCTGCTGATTTTGCACACCTCAAAGTGATCAAAGACATCAAAACTCACTTCTTTGACAGCCCCACGGACTTGGAGGAGTGGCTGGAAGTGATGGACATCCAGGTCGACCTAAACACTAATCAGAACTCATCGGGCAGCACATTCAAGGAAGGAGCGGACCACGCAGAGAACAGGTCAGGGGCACGTGGTGCACAATCAAAACGCCATTAGCCTTCTGCCGATAGACTTGCTAGATGAATTGATGATTCCAACCGTGACCCAGGAAATCCAGACGTCCCTAGCAACACCCATTACACAACTGGATTTTTAAATTAACATTCACACACTAAACCGGCATAAGTCTCCGGGTATGGATGGCATGCCTGGAGAGTTTTACCACACTTACTCCGACACCTTGGCACCTGTATTGATAAACATTATAAGAATATGTTTATGAAGTTGCCCATCTACCAGTCACGACTATGCAGGCCTTAATCATCTCCATCACACAGCCCGGCAGAGACACCCTTGACGTGTGAATTTGTAGACCCCTGTCCATGCTCTACTGGGAGTATGAAATCCTTAGCAAAGCTATCACCTTAGAAATAGCAGCTGTTGGACAGGCCTCGTGGACGGCCCGCTCCCTCCCCGCATGGCGGGGCCCGCACCCTTGCTCCCCTGTATCCAAGAGAGGAATCATCCCGGCAACCCACCGGGACAACCCCCGGCCCGTCCACAACGGGACCCCAACTCCTGAACACCCCGATTTCGGCTGGCCCGGGACCACGTCAGTACCACTGCCCCGGCCCAGCCGCCATTTTGAGACACTGCCCGACAAGGCCGCGTGGCCTCAGATCAACCCCAACTCTGGGCCTGGCCAGGCCCCGACATCGAGGCACCACCATCCACCCAGGAGGTGAAGAGACCACTTGGCAGGTCAATGGGAGAAGGAGTGTCAACGGCTCCCCTCCGCCAGGTGTCGATCGCCCCCGGCCTCCGCGGGCGCTGGCTCAAACCCCCTGCTGGGTGTCTGGAATCCCTCATCCCGGACCTCCCGACCTCCAAGTGCGAGGGTCCAGACATCAAAGGAGGCCAGACCTATAACTGGGGCAGCTCCAGAGCAGGAAGGCAGTTGTATCCTGGAGTCGAGAGACACCGAGACAAACTCATCCTTGAAGGCCTGCTGGCGCTGCCGCGGCCCCTTCTTTGTGAACTACCTTCGAAGCCTGCTAGCGCTGCCGCGGCTCTATCCATCGTGAACCACCATCGAAGCCTGCTGGCGCTGCCGCGGCCCATCTTTGCGAACCCTCAAGCTCGAGGATTGTGAGCTCCATCTCTTGCTGTTCCAGTACCGGCCCGGTACTAAGACTGTCCCGCTACCCCTTTTCCCTGCAGAGACTAGAATTGGCATGATCCTCGTATCCTGGTACCCCTGTATCGTTATCACCTTGCCTCAAGATTCGTATATAAAGTGTGTTAAAAGCATCCTTGTGTGGTGTCCATCTGTGGAGGGGAAGTTACTTGTCTGTACGATCACCGGAGACGGCCCTCACCGGAGGCCTCTCCCCCCTGTACTCGGCCGACACTCCTGGTCTCCGTCTCACAGAAGTCCATCTCCCTGGCATGATCCAAAGAGATCAATGTGGCTTTCTCCCGGAGAGGAGTACTTCCAAATATATGATTGAACTCCACATCCTCATGACGACCACCCCACAGGGACTTGGCCACACTGGCTGCATGGCCCCGGACCTCAGACAAGCATTTGAGTCCCTGACATGGGAATTCATGTTTGAATCCTTAAGTCGCTTTGGATACCAAAAATGGCATGATGACATGGGTCCGTGTACTGTACACAAACACAACAGCAACAGCACGCACAGGCAGGCACAGTTCAGACAGTTATTACGTCCACAGGGGCACCCGACAGGGGTGCCCGCTGTCACCGTTACTGTTCATACCCACACTGGAACCCCTGGCAATTGCACTCTGCACTAGAGCAACAGAGGTGGCCATTCTAGTTGTACAGACCCATATTTAGATCTCCATATATGTGGAGAATATAATGAGGTCCCTCCAAAATCTGCAAGGTGACCCTACAAACCTAGCAACCATCTTTATGCATTTAAAAAGGAATTCTGCCTTGCCGGTAAACCCTGGTAAATCACTGTGCTTCTTTTCCCAAGACGGTGTGCGACCTACCCATATACATTCAGGCACACACAAGATCCAGGTATCTGCAACTACGTTTCAATACCTCGGTATTGACGTATACCAGTGCCCGGAAGACCAGATTGAGGGCAATGTGCGGCAAGCAAGCAAAGGCCTCCAAAGTGGCGTGACCTTTTGTACATCCATGCCCCTTTCTGTAATGGGCCGGGTGGCTTTCTCAAACATGGTCCTGCTCCCCAAAATACTGTAGTACTTTGTGAAGTTGCCAGTCCTACTCCCACAACCAATTTTTGACACACTAAAGACGTAAGTGATGATTCTCATTTGGGGGACAGGGAGACGGCAGATCAGTGTCAAGAAGTTACAGCTGAACACCAGACAACGAGGCAAAGGTGTACCAGACCTACAATGCTACTATAATACTAGCCACCTACAATGGTTGATGAAATGGGTGGCGGGTAGTAATCTCCAAAGTAGCTTTGACGGTGGCAAAATTTGCACGCGGGTAACTTCACTCCCTTTCACTACCTACAGTCAGGATTCCCAGGGAGTGCCACCCCCTACTGCATGTGCCTCTGAGATGTTGGTGGACAGCATTAAAGTAGAGTGCAGGAACCATTCCTTACGCAGACAACATCCCCCTGCTTGGACAACCAACTCCACAAGGGAACCACACACAACGCAGATTACTACCCTGGACAGATACTGGGATGGACAGAGTTGGAGATTTGTTTGTGAACAACACCATACTAGTTCATGCTACCTTCCTACTACCCACAGAGGCCCCGCAACGACTGTACGTTGTGCACGCCTCAGTGAGCCACGATGTATGACGCACCTGGGCTCCACAACGCACCAAGCCAAACCAACATGAAGTGGTGCAAATCCTCCACTATATGTTGACGGGTGGACACCTAGTAAAGTGGGTATATGTGGGCATTATGGAACATGCATGTTTGCCCCTCACAAAAGTCAGGGAAGCTTGGATAGCAGACACAGGATAGGCCATGACAGACGGCGAATGGCCAATCATCCTGGCCCACCCTAGGACGGTATACAGGATTGACAAATTCCCATTTATACAGGCCATGCTTTTGCATAGAGCTAATCTCACTCCCCAAAGGCTACACAGCATATTTCCTGCCACTCCCCACAATTACCCTAGATGTAATAAGGATGACACAAATATTCTTCACATACTATGGCCATACCCAAGAGTACGCAACTACTGAGTGTGAAATCACAAACACAATATACACTGTAAGAGCTCAGCAGATCCATGAAGGTGCACTACCCTGCCTGATAGGTAACAGTACAAGATCCAAGACCTGTAAGGCACTACTGAAATTTGTAGACCTGGCCCTCCTGTTGGCACTCCAAGCACTGAACATGAGATGGAAGTCGCACAGACCCCCTAATGTAGAAGTATGGCAGTCTGATATGTTGAAGTAGGCCAAAGCAGAGATTGCGGCACTGCGTAGGGAGGAAGAGAAAGGACTACGTATATACCCTATTTCGCAGGACTGAGAACAAATGTTAATAGAGTTGTAAGATATAGACTCATGAATAGCACAAGGAGATACTGACTGATCACACAAGTGCTATGTGTTGTGCCTGCACGAGCAGCTACCTGGCCTGGGTACAACGGTAGCCATGCCTATCGACTGACGCATCCTCTTGCGAACAATCAAAGCTGATATATCCAACTTACAGACTATGGGCCTCATGTATGAAGGCCTTGCGCCACTGCTACGTCACTTTTTCACATTTTGAAAGTGACGCACCGGCGGCGCAAGACCTTCATTAATAACGCCCCATATGTAATGAACATAGCCAGTAGACAGGGAAGGAGAGGGAAGGGTTGCGCTGACAGTTTATATGCAGGCAATACTGTACTTCAAATGCAAACCATAAGTGTTATGATGTAGAGCCCCTACTGCATCAAAACCCTGTGGCAGCTTAAAGCAGGCATACGGCTTGGGGCAGCATTACAACAATGAGGCCACCACAGAGCATTGCTGGAGCTACGTCACACTTGCATCGCAACTCCAGCAAAGCCCCACTGTTACAGGCCAGATGCATGAGACATCTGGGCAGAATTGGCACCATGGTGCATCGCATTGTAATGGCAGGGCATCATGGGTGGTGGAGCTGCGGTGCACATTTACTGCTGCATCCCTGCAGATTAGCAGGGATGAGCCGCTAATTGTGAATCTGGGCCATGAAGTGAAAGTAAATGTTTCCTTCAAACCAAATTATATGTGTCACCGATAAAAATAATACTTGCATTTCTTACTAAGCAATGCACATTTCTATATTTAGTTTGTGTTAGTTGTCATGGGACATTTTGACATTGACTTGCGCATCCCTACATACCAACAAAGAGGCACCAGTTACTCTGCACCACCCTTCAAGAAACATTTATGCACAGCATTTCCAATGCAGCACACCATGATGGAATGACTTGACTGATGTGTGAGTGATCTGTGCCATGACAGTGGTACATTGCAGATATGTAATTGCAACCACAACACAGCAACAAAAATGCTCTGGGGGGCATGATTGTTACAAAGCTACATCAGTCCTTACACCTGCTTCAAGCAGGCACAGGATTTGCCTCAACATGCGCACTAAAGTGAGCTCATGCAATCCAGTGGAATTGACTCAGCCACTTTTATGGGACATCCCTGTAGAATAGCCCCTCCCCCAACCCCCACCCCCACCCACATTGACTTATTACATCATGGTGACATGCCGACATGTGGTGTGGCAAAGTACGAAGTATTACTGCATAGTATACTTATATCTGCAACAAATTTGGCTTACCTACTAGGAGCCCATTGCCATATTGTCCATTCTGAAACGGTCATTAATGATGCAATTTCTGAATATGTACGCATCATGGACACTCCCTGGATACTTTGCCAGTACATTGAGATATAGTCCACGATGGTCCACAATGGCTTGCACATTAATGGAGTGGGTATGCTTCCGATTTCTGTAGAGGTGTTCAGTTGCAGCAGGTGGTACAAACTGGACATGTGTGCAGTCTATTGCTCCAAGCACATGTGGGAATCCAGCAATGGCATAGAAGCCCTGTTTGATGTCCATCTGCTGCTGGTGGGTGCTTGGAAAATGGATGTACTGTGGCGTTAGCTGAAGAATTGCATCCAAAACTGATGGCAGGAAGGCGGAGAAAGACGCCTGTGAAACCCCTGCCAATGTAGCTGCAGTTGTTTGGAAAGAACCAGACGCCAACATGTGCAATACTGCGAGTAGTTTGGTCATTGGTGGGATGTTGTTACCCCTTTCATTTTCAGACAGCAACTGCGGTTTGATCTGCCGCAGGAGGGTCAAAATGGAAACTTTCTTGAGGCGGTAAAGTTTTATAATTTGCTCATTGCGCAATCCAGCCAGTGTGGTCCTCACACGGAAAACGCGCTCCTTTCTCCTGCGCTGCCTTGGGACTAATGGTTGTGGCTGAGGTTGTGGTCGTACCTGTGCAGGTGGTTCTGCAACTCCCAAGTGCAAAATTAAGAGATCCATATTTCTTCAGACTGTGAAAAAATACTTTGCTACACTCAGACTTGCGATATTTTCTGCGCGTGGGTTTCTGTGGCGTAGACTTGCGAGAGTTTTTTTTGGTTTGCGTGACGCATTTTGTAGATGCGTCAACGTGACGGAATGTCGTAAATATGGATGCGACGGAAATGCGTGTCTTTGTACGTAGGAACGCCTACCTTGCATATATTTAATCTTACGTGACGCAGCCAAATCTTGCGCAGTTTGATGTCGTCGCATCTCACGTTGCGTGACGCATTCTCATGGATGCGTCACCTTGCTGATCTGGCGCAAGGAAAAAAACGACGATGCGTCATGATACGTGACGCATCGGTGGCGCAAGTCCGTCATAAATCTGCCCCTTTGCCTTTTGCCTCCTATTTTTCTGACCCTATTTTTATTGGCTTTAGGATTCTAGGCACTTTGCCACTGTTGATCAGTGGTAAAGTGCACATGCCCTCTGTGTACATTGTGACCATGATTGGTTATCCATGATTGGCATATTTGATTTACTGGTAAGTCCCTAGGAAAGTGCACAGTGTGAGCCAGGGCCTGTGAATCAAATGCTACTAGTGGGCTTGCAGCACTGGTTGCGCCACCCACACGAGTAGCCCTGTAAATGCATCTCAGACCTAGTTTGTAAACTACCATGTTGTCCTTGCAGGTGCACCCACTTAACAGTCCCAAACCTTCCTTTTCCTCTCATGTAAGGTACCCCTAAGGTAGGCCCAAGGTACCTTTATTGGCAGGGTACAGTGTATGTGAAAGGTAGGATATATACTAGTGTTTGTGACGTGCTGATAGTAAAATGCCGTCTATTTTTGACTGTTAAAAGGCTGTCTGTCCCATAGGCTTATAATGGGACTGCACTGTACAATCTCTAATGTGTTACTTTCCCTAGGGACAAAACTGGAAAATCATTTTTGTACTCTCTGAACTCCGGATTTATTAACGCACCTTTTGGTAAAGGTGGTTTTTAAATCCTGTGTTTGAAAATGCCACTTTTAGAAAGTGGAAATGTGGCTAGTCAACTGAACGTTGACTTAGACTTAGATGCACACATGAATTTTTAATGATCTAAATTTTCTCTCTTGAACTGATACAATTTTATTCCTGTTGATTCACAGTAGATTCAATAAAATTCCACACAAAACATCAAATTTTTTTGAATTTACATATATGCGAACATTTTTAACACAACATTCAATATACAGAAAAAATCAATTAATCATTAATTAGGTTGTCAATCGCCCAATGCATTTCGGGACACGTAGCAAGTCCCTTCGTCAGGGGAAACACTGTAAATAAAAGATAATGTACAGGCACATCAGTAAGTTTAAAAACGTTGGTGGCATTTTAACATGTACAAAAAAAGAAGAGACATTCTTAAACCGAAATATCCTTCACCATCAAATCACCTTCAGTGCAGTGTGTGACAAAGTATAAATAATCACTTACACCAATGTTTGAGAGCCACTCCCTCTCAATGATCCTTCAGTCCCTTTCTTTTCCACAAGCGATATCCGTATCCTACGGTATATGTATAGGTATCTTAGCATGTTCAACCAAACTAAATCACGATGCAATGTTGATCAACACGAAGAGTAATCATACCTTGTCTTTCTGACCATGAGACACCTTAGTACGTGACTACGCCAGATGTTCACACACGTGTATCTGTATGCCAAGAAATTCGAACTCGGTGATCTCGCTTAAACTTAAAAGACAGCAACATTATTCAATCATGCTACGGTTACCTATTCGTTATTGCTCAAAATGCTTCAGTATGCAACTTTCTTACTTCACTTTTCTTCTTGTCTCTGGCTATTTGTATATTCAGAGTCTGGTGTGTGGGTGACAGGAGCTGAGATGTGCATTCACTCTAGATAGTCATTGAGAGGGGTTGCGGTGTGCCAGAGCTGAATAGACCGTGTCTGCTGTTAGAGTGGTGGAAGGGGTCGTACTTACACCTGACTAGGCTGTGTCTTCTTTTGCATAATGCTGTCTCTGCCCCGGGGTCAAAGCATTAGCCTAAAACCCAAGGACTGGGGATTGCGTCAAGGAACAAGAGGACCCTGCCAAGCAGAAGAGCGAAGGACTTTGTGAGGACCGCTAACTTTTCTAAGTGAGGGTTGGTTTGGCCTCCAGTTGCTGCTTCTGTTGGAAGAAAAGGACTGACTCTTTTTTCCCTGCTGTGGTATCCTACTTGCGAATAATCCACAAGGGCCAGTGAGGCTGACCTCCTACTCCCCCCGAGGACCAGTAGGTGAAACCTTGGACTCGTCTGCATCCCCAACAAAACCACAAAGAAGAACTGGAACAGAGAGTCAGAAGGAGCAGCTTTTTGAGGACTGCATCACTTTAGAGGCGAGGAAGGTTGCTGCTAATGGGGAGGGGGTAAAGCTGGTTTCCAACGAGCCAAAGATCATCTAAATCGGCCCAACTTATCTCAGGTTATGCCCTTTTAAATTTCAGCGACCTTTGACCTTTCCTTGCTTGGAGCGTGTGGCTCTCCGCTGCCGTTTGATTGGATTCCCCCGGAGTGAACTAGGGCCTGGGGACGAGCTGCGGTGGTTGTTACTTTGGTCGAGGGGCATGCATGTGTCCCTCCTCCCTGTGCCTCCATCTCACCTCGGGAATCCATCCCTGGGAGGACTCATGGTAAAGGGGGCCGGGCCCCCATCGCCGGGCCCCGTTTGCTTCCTGAGGTGGGGTAGTGCTGTTGTGCTTCCCTGAGTGTAAGGACCCGGAGGGCGGATGCCTCCCCCAAGTGGTCTGCTCTCCATGCTAGTGTCGAGATAGAGCAGGAGGCGACCGCAGAGGGCTGCCCGCTGGAGTGGGCAGACCCCCAAACATAGTGCCTGCTCCTGTGGCAGCACGTGTGGGTGCTGTTGGGGCTTGGAGGCCGGTGAGTGTGATAGACAGACCCTGGTGTGAGGTAGGCCCAAACCTGTGCAGCGCTTCACACAATAACCACACCTTTAGTGTGCTGCTCGGCGAATGATCACATACGATCACTGCCTGTTTATTTATCCCCTCGGACTGAGCTCAGCCCCAAGGTTTGTGCAAAGATACAATTTAGGGGAAATGACGAATGGCTCTCTACATCCCTCCCATTTTTTTATCAAAGCATATATATGTAACCAAACTTTCGTACACATTAACAAAGTCTCTTAGCTTCTGGCTGGGTGCCAGATACGGGCGCCGCTGATATCTCTGACTTCTTGGAGCCACACTCTGCTCTTGTTCACCAGCATGATCTTCATCCGATGTATTTCCGGAACATGTTGTCTGACTCTCTCAGGCTTGATTGCCAGGCCATGTGCCTCCAGATGGCCCTACGGTTGCCTGTTAGGGTGTGAGCAGTGTGCTGGCTCTGTCCGCTGTATCATGGGGGAGTTCTTTGTTTTCCAGGTTATTCTCTGCCCACCTCGGGATGCTCGCAGATGCGTTGTTTAATGGCACGTCCATTAACCAAGCCACGTCCTCACAACCGCATGTTGGCCTGGCTTGGCAGTAATCATGGTTCCGTCGACTTGCACTACTGTCCATACTTCTGGGTCATAGGGTGTGTGTAACTTCCACCCTGGGTGACGGTCTTTTTGATAAGCACTTGTGATATTACTGGCAAACATGGAATCCTCGTGTGACGATCTAGGGAGACCTTTTTGTTGGTTGTTCGCCGCTTTTGCGGTGCTCGTTTCATGTCCAGACTTGGTGGCACCCACTCGGAGTCCTCTGGAATGATGTCCCTGAGCAGCTTTTGGAATAGGAGGGTCACGGGCAACACCCTGTAATGGAGTGCGGGGTCTGCCTCTATGCCAGGAGGAACTGGTGAAGACATACCTCGGCATCTTGGTCCTGGTCTACTCTGATTCGGAGGGCTCGATTGAGTGTTCTCATGAACCTTTAAACCTCCCTTTTTGCATGTGGCCATTTGGGTGTGATTCTCTGGTGGTGAACTGCCTTTTGCGCCAAAAAGTCCTGAAACTCCTGCCTTTGGAAGGGAGGTCTGTTGTCAGACTTCATTTTTCCCAGCAAACCAAAAATCGCAAAGGTCTTCTCCAGCGCCGGTTGCACATGGACAAATGCAGTGGAGGGTATGGTTTCAACCACTGGAAACTTCGAGAACAAGACTGTGATCTCCAGGGTGTACCGCCCATCTGGAAAACTCCCAAAGTCACTGCTGACCCTTTCCCATGGAGTGAGGCACGGCGCTTCCGTCAGCACGGGCGCTGGAGCAGGGTCTCTTCCGGTGATGGTGTATGGGTGGCAGCGCAAGAGTACTTTGTTCACTAGTTCATCTCCGCCTTGGTCTTGTCGGTCCCTTGGTGATCTTGATGGGCGAGCTTGACCATCTGACCCTGGAGCCTCTGGCGGTTGGCGATCCTCTGTCCGCGCAGCACTAGGCCGGACCCACTTGTGTTCAGTTTGTGAGGTGCCCTTCAGAGCTTTTGGTGTGTGTTCTGTTCATCCGCCAGCAGCAGCTTGGATCCTCCCAGCAATTCGTGCCATTGTCCTTTCACCAGGGTTTCCTCCATCTTTCTCAGTGTGTCATCAGTGTCTGTGGCTTCTTTTATGTCTTCTCGGGTGATGGCCACCGGTCAAGTGTGAGCCTCCATCATTTTGGTTGGGGTGTTTGGTGAGGGAGGACGCAATGGAAAATCATCAGGGTTGTTGACATCGGGCCTGTAGACCAGCTTGAAGGAGTAGGCTTGGAGCTGTATTTCCCATCGTTCTTTACTTGGCGGGGCCAGGCGGGATGATCCACTGAACAGCGGCAGGAGTGGCTTATGATCTGTCACTACCCTGAACTGGTGACCGCAAAGGTAGAGATGGAAGTGTGGGCAGGCCCATCGGATGGCGTGCGCCTCTTGTTCTATTGGGGCATACTTGGTTGCCGTATGCAATAGTGCCCAGCTTGCATAGGCCACTGGGACGTACTCCCCTCGAGCTTCTTCTTACAAGAGAACGGCTCCAAGCCAGGCTGGCATCCACAACCAGCTCGATTTTATTCCGTGGGTGGAAATAGGCCGTTGTGGTTTGGTCCAGCAGCGCTTTCTTTATGTCCTGAAATGCAACCTCTTCTGTGGGACCCCATGGCATGCTCACCTTTGTGAGTTGGTAGAGTGCTTTTGATATCGTGGCCAGGCTAGGTATGAATCACCCACAGTACTTTACCATGCAGAGGAAACTGCACACCTAAGTCAGGTTTTGCGGCACTGGAACACTTCAGGTGGCTTCCGCTTTCCTGGGACCAACTTGGAGACCCTCGCAGGAAACCAAGTATCCGAAGAAGTCAATAGAATTCTGATAGAAAGAGCACTTTTTTCCGGTGTAGGGTGAGGCCACAATCTGTCAGGCGCTGTAGCGTGGCGTACAGTCTTTCTGAGTGTTCCTCCAGGCTCTGGAAATATATAAGAATGTAATCACTCAGTTTTATGACGCCCACCATCCCTGAAAGGATTTCTCTGATGGCATTCTGAAACACCTCTGCTGCTGACGAGATGCCAAAGCTGAGTCTGGTGTATTGCCGGAGTCCCACGTGCATGGAAAATGTTGTGATGTAAGGACTTTCGGGTGCCAGCTCCAACTTGTGGTAACCGGAGTTCAGATCCAGCTTAGAAAACCACTGTGCCCGTTCAGATCTGCCACAATGTCATCCATTGTGGGGGTCCCATGTCGTTCCCTCCGGATGGCCTAGTTGGACAGCCTCATGTCTATACAGAGCCCGATGGCCCCAGGCTGTTAATGTTTTGGCACATTGACCAGTGGCGATACCCATGGGGGTGGGGCCCGACACCTTCTTGATTACTCCTTGGCGTTTCAGGTCTTGTATATCCTTCTCAACCAGGGAGCGGAGATGGAACGGGGTGCACATATGCCTGAGTGCCATGGGCTTGTCGATGTGTAAAGTTACCTTACAGTCCTTCAGCTTTCCCAGGCCTTGGAACAGTTGAGGGAACTTGTTGAGCAGGTCTTCCACATGCGGTCGTGTATTTGCTTCGCTAAGAACATGACCTCCAGGTCTTTGGCGATGGGGCAACTAAGTAACGTGCCCTTTTGGCCTTCTGTTATGTGAAACTTGATCTTGATGAGGTGGTCCGAACTAGCGACATCAACCTCTCTCGTGCCCTACACTGGTAGGGGCTCCGTAACCCCGTTGGTGAAGATTCTGGCCGAGCTGGGGGTGAGAGGAGGACGGGTCCAACCTTTCATAGTGACTCAAGTCCATCATATTCACCCATGTGTTGTTTACTACTTGAACCGGGACGTTATTGATGCGCACTGTGCACATCGGCAGGGGGCGCTTCTTGCGACCAGAGCATCCAGCAAAAGACATCATGAAAATGTCATCCTCGAAATGTGCTGCGGCCCCTCGGGTGGGGATGCCCCTTGATTGATGGGGCCTTAGAACGTCAAGTGCCAAAGCGTTGTTGCACGTCCTCTCTATCTACTTCCTCTCAGCCGCCCTCTTGTGCCGTGGCAAACACTGGCATATGATTGTTCTTATCGCACCTGGAGCATGTTTGCTCTCTCGCCGGCAGTGGTTTGGTGGCTTGTGGTCGAAACCATAGTATCTGCACTTTTCGGGGTTTTTCCTTGGGGTAATTCGCAGTTGAGTTGGGCTTGAGCGCCGTTGTATGGCATCTATGGTTTCCTCTTTAATGGCAGTTGTCACTGTGGCCGGTGATGTATTGGCATTTCTTGTCCTGGCTGCTTCCATTTCATCCGCCCGGCTGTTGGAGATTTTGTATGAACGTGCAAGGATCAAAATTTCGTCCAATGAGATCCCTGGTTGGAGGAGTATTTGCGGTTGGAGTGCCACAGACTTACAGCGCTGAATGATCTACGCACGGATCTCCTTTAGTTGGTCGATGTTCATGCACATGCGTGCAAGCTTCTGCAGCCGGGCGTAGAACATGTCTACCGACTGCATCCATCTGTTTGGCTTGGCATAGCTTGAAGCACTCATAGTTGGGATTCATGTACAGGTCAAAATGCCTATTTAGGGTGTCTACAGCTGCACGTCATAGTCACCGTCTTTGCCGGTGTTGGGTAAGGTCTCAAAAAGTTCATTGCCCCAAAGAGCCTCAGTAGCGATCGTTTCACAGCCCCATCGGTTTCTCTGCCATAGTTTCCAATGAGGTGCAGCTGTTGCGGGTTAGCCAGCTGGCTCAAGGGTGGCAGCGGGGTGACAGAAGTATGCGAGTATGGCACGAGAGGTACTAGGGTCATCACTAGTGGTGGAGGAGGTGGTGGGTCCCCCATTGGTGCTGTGATTCTGGCAGCCGGTGCACTTCAGAGATGGGTAGTGGCGTGGGCACTGTTCACCGAACCCAACGTTTCGATGCTGTGGGTGTTTCCTGGCATCAGTTTTCGGCGATGGCAGCGGGAGCAAGAGCCTCCCGGGAGGCGTACTGACCCCTATAGTAATGCGCAAAGCTTGCGGCCAGAGTAGCCGGGTCCGTGATAGCCACACCCGCAGCGTCTACAAGGCCTGGGAGCGTAAGAGGCTGCAAGGTTTGTTGACATAGTCGATGAAGCATCTTACACGATTTGTCGCCCCACTGATACACCCGGCTACGGGTGGCCAGCCACGTTTGTCGAGCCTCATTCAATAGGATTGCAGAGTGCGTCTGCTGGGCCTGCAGGAGTTGTCGCAGGGTGATGTCATCCGCCGCAGTTCTGTGGCGCGCCTCCAGTTCCTCCACCCATTCCGCCGCCGCGGCTATGCCCTCTAACCGCGCCCGGCGAGCCGACGAGCACCATGCTAGATCGACACCCCGCAGCGTGGGTTTCATGGCCTCCCAAACTGTCACAGCGTCCACCCCTACATCTAGATTATCCTGCCAGTACTGGGCAATAGCGCCACGAATATGCTGGGAGTAGTCGGGTCGCTGCAGATGCCACGTGGACATCCGCCATCGGAAGGGCTGGCGCGGTCTATGTAGGTCTATCTGGACCGCCACCGGGGAATGGTCGGAGAGCCCGCGAGGCCGAATCGCCGCCCCTTTCACTCTGGCAAGGTAGGCCCGTGGGACGAAGACATAGTCTAGGCGCGAAAGGGAGCCATGAACCGCTGAGACGTAAGTGTACTCGCGGCGCTCCGCGTGTAAATGCCGCCACACATCAGCCCAACCCAACACATCCAACATAGCGCCCAGACGTGTAGGAGTGGGGACAGGCGCCAACCCAAGACTCCGCTGCCGGTCCACAGCCACATTCACCACATCATTCCAATCGCCGCCAATCACCGCCAAAGAATCGGGGAGTTCAGCCCATAAAGCGAATAACCGTTCAGCCAGAGCCCATTGCAGAGGGGGGGAGCATACACACACCCAAACACCACCGGCTCCACACCAACTCTCCCCTGGATGAATACGAAGCGCCCTTGGGGGTCTAGCCACTGGCGCTCGTGTGTGTACGCCAGGCGCCTATGAACAAGAATAGCTACCCCCCTGGAGCCCCTGGCAAACCCGGCATGGAACACCTGGTGGAAACCAAAGCGCTGGAGACTTAGGGCCTTCGTACCAAGCATGTGCGTTTCTTGGAGCATGAGCACGTCTGCAAGATCCCTTTTGGCCCAACGTAGTACCGCCCCCCGTTTTATCTTATCCAAGAGACCCCGGACATTCCAGCTAAGAATGTGCATAGCGGCGCCAGAAGGCGCTAAGCAAGGGACGTCAGCCATCATCTCGATACAGCAAACCCCACACACCCCAGCCCCCGGCCCAGGCCCCAACCCCCACAGTAGCATAAGTCAGAAAGATCACGTGCACCCCAACGAACAGTACCCCAATTCCCACATCCCCCACACAGTCAACCCCCCCGACACACCACCAAACCAACCCCGACCCCCCACCCCCACCCCAATACCTCAAGAAACAATGAAGTACCTGTCGCGGCATACGGTAGTTAAGGCACAAAACAGAGCACCAAAAGTTAGGCATACCAATGGATCCCACTTACCCCTCAAGTACTAACCAAGCACACACCCCAAAACACGAACCTCCCCAACCCCAACAGCAGGAGGCAGCCCACCAAACATGCCCACCCACCCCCCACCTCCAGCAATAAGCATCAGCAATAACATCGCATATATAGTGCATTGGTCCACATGAGTCCCGCTGAGGCCCGTAAAGGCCAAGTAATACTGCACCAGATCCAGCCTGGATCGTTGAACAGCGCTCCGCCGTGTCAGCAGGTGACCCCAAGCGAGAAGTAGATATCAGTAGACGGGTCAGCCGTTGGAAGTCACGACCCCCCGCCAGAATGATCTGTCTCCGGCTGCGTGTCGCCCAAAAGAGGGTCCCGAGACAGGGATCTCCGCCTCGATCGTGACTTGCGGTGCCGCTTCCCTTTGGCCGGCTGCTCGCTCCGCTCCTGAGAAGAACTGCGGGAAGAGCCGGCGTGGAGCCCCGGCTGAACATGTGGGCGAAGCCGGACCGCCTCGTCAGTCCAAGCAAAGACGGCCTCCGGGGTATCAAAGAAGTGGGTCCTTGAGTTGAAAATGACCCGAAGGAGGGCCGGGTATAGCAGGGAGTACTGGAGTTTCAGGCCCCGGAGTCTGGCCTTGGCCGCCAGAAAGGAGTGTCGCTGCTGTTGAACCAACTTTGTATAGTCAGGGAAAATCATGATTTTGCAATTATCGAACTGCAGGGTGTCCTTGAGCCTCGCCTCCCGGAGGATGACATCTCTTTCGTGGTAGTTCAGGATCCGGGCTATGATCGGGCGAGGCCGCTCTCCAGCCGGAGGCTTCTGCGTCAGGGCCCGGTGGGCTCGTTCCACCACAAAACAGTTCGATAGGACGTCCGGGGGCAGCCAGCTCTCCAGCCACCGGGAAAGGAAGACGTCCATAGGCCCCTTCTCGCACCCCTCCGGAAAGCCCACAAAGCGGAGGTTGTTTCGCCGTGCCCGCCCTTCGGCGTCCTCCACTCGGAGCGCTAGGCCCCGCTGTGTCTGTTCCAGATCGGCGACCCTCTTCTTCAGGGCACCCACATCGCCTTCCACTGTCGTGACCCGGGTTTCTGTCTCTGTGATGCGGGCCACCGCATTGCGGAGGTCCTGGCGCAGCAACATCACGTCGGCGCCCACCGCGCCGATCTTCGCGTCCAGCATGTCCCGGGATTGCGTGATGGCCGTGAGCAACGCTGCATTGTCCGGGCCGGCCGTCTGAATCTCCCCGGCCGCTCCAGCACCATTCCCGGGGCCAGCAAACCTGTCCATGGGCCCCGTCGTGGCCGCGATGTGGCCGCCTCTGCCCCTCGTCATGGCCGCCGATGGGGTGGGCCGATGGAAGGAGTCCGCTACGGGTCACTGGAGGGACGGTTACAGGTGCAGGCCGTCCCCCGTCGTCGGAAGAGAAAGCAGACTCCGGAGCGTGGGAGGGGACTCCTCCGTCCACCGAGGCGCCGGGGCCACCAGGCCAGGGTCCACCGCCAGATCCTCCGTCCCCGGGCCCGCCGCAGCCCCGCTAGAGACAAGACGGGGCAATCAGGATATGTTGGAGGTCCCCTCCATCGACGAGCCGGGACCACTCTCTGCCGGGCACGGTCACGAGCCCCTGACTCCGGCTCCAGTGACTCCGCCCCGACAGCGCGGGCCAAGTTGACCGAGGCCCCGCCGGTCCCGTGGCGCCACCAGCGGGAAGATGAAAAATCGAGGCCCCGGCTCGCCACGCGGCAAGTAGGCCCAGAATGGACGGCCCTCGATGGTCGCGCCAGCGGGCGCCCAGAGCTCAATGAAGCACACCACCGGGATCCTCTGGACTCCAGGAAACTCCTGCACTAGCTGAGATGGGGGAAGAAGAGGTAGGGCCAGGATAAGTTAGCGGATAAAGAACGGGCTGGCAGGAGCTCTACAGAGCCGCGTCCGCCATCTTCGCCCTCGAAGCCACGCCCCCTTGTTGGCAGCATTTTGAAAGGAAAGATAAACGGCTGTTCTCCTAGTGAGTCTCACATTGTTACATTTATGAAGAATGTTATAGAGTAGTATGTTGAAAATCTGAAGCAATCGTTCTACAAACTCTCAATCAGCCTTGGATGGAAAAATCCTGAAGAATGTACAAACTGAAAACCAGTTTTTGTCTGCATAGCATCAGCAGCAACACTTGAGTCAGCTTCGTGTGAAGCCGCCATCTTGATCCAATCAATACTGTCCCCCTGCACACATTCAGGGACCAGGCCGCAGGACGTGTCTTCAGGTCAAACGGATTGTGGGACAAGGTGCAGAATGGAAGAGTCACCAAAAGGCAAAAAGTTCCGCCGGACCCCGGGAGCCAGCCGCCTATGTCGGGGGCGATCTTAGGCCACACCAGGGCAACAAGACTTGGGGAGGGGGCAGGAGCCAAGCGCCCCCTCCCAGTCCGCGCCACCACACCGCCCCTCGGGGGCCTCCGTCAAGCGGTTCAGGGAGGCACCGCAGGCAGCGGTTCTTCAGATCAGTGGCTCTCACCGGCAAGGCTCCCCTCCGTCAGCAGGGATCGTTGGCGCTGCGGCCGCCATCTTGTCTCTCGGTAGGATCGAGCGACAAAAGGAGGCCAAAACGAAGGGGGAAATGACCATAAAGGGGCATAGTAGATGCTCCCTGACCCCCTAGGTTTGATGTGGAGGTTTTAAAAGGGCCCCACGGGGCAAAAAAAAAAAATCGTTTTTTTTTTTTGCGTGGGGAGCACCTGGTACGCTTTTGTGCAATGGGCGGTGGTAATCTAAATGATGAGGAGGCGGGGGGGGGCATCGTTCAAAGCACATCAGCGTGCATAAACACGAAAATGTTTTTATCTACCACGTACTTGACTTATCTCTCTGAGATGCATTCCCTTGTGTTTCGACAATGGTAGTCTGTTCATGACATAGATCGCCCGAGGGCGGTAGTACAGACCGCGCGTAGGAAAGGGTCAAAAGCCAGGGGTATAGAGTATGTAACAAACGAGCCATTTAATTGAAAAAACTAAACGTGACAAACGGTTGCAGGATCAGTGAAGGTTGATTTTATAATTGAAAGTATAACAGGACCAGTTACAATAAAATCGTCCATACGCACACCATGGGCGAGTATCATGGGTAACATTATTTCGAAGCTTTATTAATACAATAATCAATAATGAAAAATTGGCATCAATAGGGTTGTCCGTATTCCCAGTCAGTACCCTTTCCCGCCTGCCATGTGCACAAAGACCGCATACATCCCCCATAACGTCAAGGCTAAGTAACTAGAACGTCATAAGGAGTTGCAAGTCGCTCCCATACTGGCGCCATTTTGGTCGAGGCCAGGCAGGTCCAGAGTATAGTTCAATGTCTCCAATAAGTAGCGGCAGGACCAGAATCCCTTTCGGCAGTTCTGGCTTCGTCATTACGAGCACTAGAAAACAAGACATTCTGGGCAATACCACCCTTGACGCAGCCCTTTATTGTACAAGATGGTGTATTTCAAAAGCCAGGAGTATAGGAGTATGTAACAAGCGAGCCATTTAATTGAAAAAACTAAACGTGACAAACGGTTGCAGGATCAGTGAAGGTTGATTTTTTTAATTGAAAGTATAACAGGATCAGTTACAATAAAATCGTCCATACGCACACCATGGGCGAGTATCATGGGTAACATTACTTTGAAGCTTTATTAATACAATAATCAATAATGAAAAATAGACATCAATAGGGTTGTCAGTATTCCCAGTCAGTACCCTTCCCCGCCCGCCATGTGCACAAAGACCGCATACATCCCCCATAACGTAAAGGCTAAGTAACTAGAACGTCATAAGGAGTTGCAAGTCGCTCCCATACTGGCGCCATTTTGGTCAAGGCCAGGCAGGTCCAGAGTATAGTTCAATGTCTCCAATAAGTAGCGGCAGGACCAGAATCCCTTTCGGCAGTTCTGGCTTCGTCATTACGAGCACTAGAAAACAAGACATTCTGGGCAATACCACCCTTGACGCAGCCCTTTATGCTACAAGATGGTGTCTTCCATTCAGAAAATATTGTTGGCAGCATTTTTTTTTTTCAAAACCATTTTTATTAGAGGGTCAAGCAAGTGCAGGCACAGCCCTCCACAATCAGGAGGAGACTGTCAACAGCAAGTATAAAAAGGCACATTTATGGCATAGCATCGAACCCCTCGTATACAGCAATTTGCAGAATATTCAGAACACACAACCACCCACCAACCCCCCAGAACTCCCCCCAATCCCCAACTACTGCCCACCCCTTATCCCACCCTAACCCTGTGCACGTGATCATTAAGCAACCAGAATAGAAGAGGGACATATGTGGGGCCGGCTAACGGCCTAAGGTGCAGGGTCCACATCTGGAGGCAATGCATCGTCCATGTCCATGGGAGGGTCGAGGGGGAGGCCCCTATAGTCCGCCCACCGCTTCCATATTTTGAAATGCTTGCGGGGGCACCCCCGAGCCTCAAAAACAGGCTGCTCCAGTCCCATGATGAAGTCCAGGCACCATTCCAGGCACTAAGGGGAGGGGCTCGCTCGCTTTTCCAGGCCTGCGCCAGGTCCCTCTTTGCCACCACCAGTCCCAACAGCAGTAGGTGGCGCTTGTAGACGTTGCCCCCAATGTTTTCCAACACATGCAAAAGGCCCAACCGGGGTGTACGGGGCAAGTCCCATCCCAGCACCTCAGACAGGCAACCCCAAACCCCAGCCCAAAACCGAGTCAACCGTTCACAGGACCATACAGTATGAAGGAGGGTGCCCCTCTCTGAACCACACCGCAGACACTCCGGGTTGGCAATCAGACCCGCCCGCCACAGTCGCTCCCTCGTAAAATAAGCTCGGTGCAGATATTTAAATTGTATAAAGCGGAGGCGGACTGCAATGGCCGTCCCCCGGGGGGATTCCAGGGCTTCGCGCCAATCGTCTTCGTCCAAGGGGCCGACATCGGCTTCCCATAGGGCCTTCAGTGTCAGGAGTGAGGGGGAGCAGTGCGTGACCAGGGATCGGTAGATCTGGGAGACTTTTTTATCACCCAAGTCACCCATAAACAGCTTTGCTTCTATGGGACTGAAGTCTGGGAGCTGCTCCAGCCCTATCAGGCTAGGAGTAAGGGCGTGGCGGAATTGGAGGTAGCGAAAGAACTGGGACCTGGGCATGTCGAACTCAGTGCTGAGCTCCTGAAAGGATTTAAGAGTGGTGCCGGAGAGAACATGCCCCAGGGACGATATCCCGATTGTGTCCCAGCCGTCAAAGCCCTGCAGCGACGCCAGCGCCGGCAGCAGGCCGTTACGCCACAGTGGAGTCTCCGCCGTAAGTCTGCCCCACCACCCCATGCGGTGTAGAGCCCTCCGCCAAACGGCAAACACTAACTGGGTCACGCGGGGGAGCAGCCGTCTCCTCCTGGCCGAGTACAGCAGAGTGTGGAGAGAGGCGCCGTCCATCAGAATGTGCTCCAGGGCATAGGCCGGGTCACCACGGTCCCCATACCACCACTCATTGAGCACCAGAAGATGGGAGGCCTGATAGTAGGACAGCATATCCGCGGTAGCCAAGCCACCGCAGTAGGTAGAGAGGAAACACGTACGGAGCGCCACTCTAGAGGCACCTCCAGCCCACAAGAACCTGCCCAACACTGAGTCGACACTGCGAAACCACTGCGGGTCAACCGGGTACGGATGGTTCTGCAGCTGGTAAAGAAGACGAGGCAAGGCCACCATTTTGAAGATGGCCGACCGGCCATATATGTTAAGGGGCATACGTGTCCACGTTTTGATGTCCAGCTGGACCCGGTCCCAGACCGGCTGAATGTTCCGGCCCCATGCCACCGTAGGCGAGGCAGAGAGAAAGACTCCCAAGTACTTCACCCCCTCCACTGCCATCCGAAGGGAGGCTGCCCATGGAAGGTCCATCGCGCCATCACCCAGCACCCAGAGAGTCGATTTGCGCGGGTTAAGATAGAGTCCCGACGCCTGGCCGAAGCCCTGCATCAACTCCAGAACCCGGGGGCCAGTAACTCGGAGGTCGGTCATAAAGAAGAGCACGTCGTCCGCATATAAAGCAATTGCGGTCCGTGTGGTCCGAGCCCCAGACGAAGCCCCGATACAGCGCGTCAGCGCGGACCCTAGCAGCCAGCGGCTCCATGGCCAGCGCAAATAGGTAGGGAGAGAGTGGACACCCCTGACGTGTGCCTTGGGTAACCGGGAATCGTGCCGAGGCCGCCCCCGATATCTGCACCGAGGCAGTAACCTCTGTATAGAGCAAGCGGACGTAGGAGATGAAAGTCGGGCCAAGGTTCAACAGCGGTAGAAGAGTGAATAGGAAGGTCCAACTGACGGAGTCAAAGGCGCTGTCTATGTCGGCCAGCAACAACGCCGCCTGGTCCTCCGAGGCACCGATAGCATCAATCGCCGCCTGCGCCCGCCGAATGTTGTGCCGCATCGCCCGGCACGGCATAAAGCCAGCTTGATCAGGATGCACGAGGGCAGTGATGTGTGGAAGCAGGCGGTTCGCGAGTGCTTTGGCCAAGAGCTTGGCCTCAAAATTAATAAGGGAGATAGGTCGGTATAGCAGGGAGTACTGGAGTTTCAGGCCCCGGAGTCTGGCCTTGGCCGCCAGAAAGGAGTGTCGCTGCTGTTGAACCAACTTTGTAGTCAGGGAAAATCATGATTTTGCAATTATCGAACTGCAGGGTGTCCTTGAGCCTCGCCTCCCGGAGGATGACATCTCTGTCGTGGTAGTTCAGGATCCGGGCTATGATCGGGCGAGGCCGCTCTCCAGCCGGAGGCTTCTGCGTCAGGGCCCGGTGGGCTCGTTCCACCACAAAACAGTTCGATAGGACGTCCGGGGGCAGCCAGCTCTCCAGCCACCGGGAAAGGAAGACGTCCATAGGCCCCTTCTCGCACCCCCGGGTTTCTGTCTCTGTGATGCGGGCCACCGCATTGCGGAGGTCCTGGCGCAGCAACATCACGTCGGCGCCCACCGCGCCGATCTTCGCGTCCAGCATGTCCCGGGATTGCGTGATGGCCGTGAGCAACGCTGCATTGTCCGGGCCGGCCGTCTGAATCTCCCCGGCCGCTCCAGCACCATTCCCGGGGCCAGCAAACCTGTCCATGGGCCCCGTCGTGGCCGCGGTGTGGCCGCCTCTGCCCCTCGTCATGGCCGCCGATGGGGTGGGCCGATGGAAGGAGTCCGCTACGGGTCACTGGAGGGACGGTTACAGGTGCAGGCCGTCCCCCGTCGTCGGAAGAGAAAGCAGACTCCGGAGCGTGGGAGGGGACTCCTCCGTCCACCGAGGCGCCGGGGCCACCAGGCCAGGGTCCACCGCCGGATCCTCCGTCCCCGGGCCCGTGCAGCCCCGCTAGAGACAAGACAGGGCAATCAGGATATGTTGGAGGTCCCCTCCATCGACGAGCCGGGACCACTCTCTGCCGGGCACGGTCACGAGCCCCTGACTCCGGCTCCAGTGACTCCGCCCCGACAGCGCGGGCCAAGTTGACCGAGGCCCCGCCGGTCCCGTGGCGCCACCAGCGGGAAGATGAAAAATCGAGGCCCCTGCTCGCCACGCGGCAAGTAGGCCCAGAATGGACGGCCCTCGATGGTCGCGCCAGCGGGCGCCCAGAGCTCAATGAAGCACACCACCGGGATCCTCTGGACTCCAGGAAACTCCTGCACTAGCTGAGATGGGGGAAGAAGAGGTAGGGCCAGGATAAGTTAGCGGATAAAGAACGGGCTGGCAGGAGCTCTACAGAGCCGCGTCCGCCATCTTCGCCCTCGAAGCCACGCCCCCTTGTTGGCAGCATTTTGAAAGGAAAGATAAACGGCTGTTCTCCTAGTGAGTCTCACATTGTTACATTTATGAAGAATGTTATAGAGTAGTATGTTGAAAATCTGAAGCAATCGTTCTACAAACTCTCAATCAGCCTTGGATGGAAAAATCCTGAAGAATGTACAAACTGAAAACCAGTTTTTGTCTGCATAGCATCAGCAGCAACACTTGAGTCAGCTTCGTGTGAAGCCGCCATCTTGATCCAATCAATACCGTCCGCCTGCACACATTCAGGGACCAGGCCGCAGGACGTGTCTTCAGGTCAAACGGATTGTGGGACAAGGTGCAGAATGGAAGAGTCACCAAAAGGCAAAAAGTTCCGCCGGACCCCGGGAGCCGGCCGCCTATGTCGGGGCGATCTTAGGCCACACCAGGGCAACAAGACTTGGGGAGGGGGCAGGAGCCAAGCGCCCCCTCCCAGTCCGCGCCACCACACCGCCCCTCGGGGGCCTCCGTCAAGCGGTTCAGGGAGGCACCACAGGCAGCGGTTCTTCAGATCAGTGGCTCTCACCGGCAAGGCTCCCCTCCGTCAGCAGGGATCGTTGGCGCTGCAGCCGCCATCTTGTCTCTCGGTAGGATCGAGCGACAAGAGGAGGCCAAAACAAAGGGGGAAATGACCATAAAGGGGCATAGTAGATCCTCCCTGACCCCCTAGGTTTGATGTGGAGGCTTTAAAAGGGCCCCACGGGGCAAAAAAAAAAAATAATAATAATCGTTTTTTTTTTTTGCGTGGGGAGCACCCGGTACGCTTTTGTGCAATTGGCGGTGGTAATCTAAATGATGAGGAGGGGGGGGGGGGCATCGTTCAAAGCACATCAGCGTGCATAAACACGAAAATGTTTTTATCTACCACGTACTTGACTTATCTCTCTGAGATGCATTCCCTTGTGTTTCGGCAATGGTAGTCTGTTCATGACATAGATCGCCCGAGGGCGGTAGTACAGACCGCGCGTAGGAAAGGGTCAAAAGCCAGGGGTATAGGAGTATGTAACAAACGAGCCATTTAATTGAAAAAACTAAACGTGACAAACGGTTGCAGGATCAGTGAAGGTTGATTTTATAATTGAAAGTATAACGGGATCAGTTATAATAAAATCGTCTATACGCACACCATGAAAGAGTATCATGGGTAACATTATTTCGAAGCTTTATTAATACAATAATCAATAATGAAAAATCGACATCAATAGGGTTGTCCGTATTCCCAGTCAGTACCCTTCCCCGCCCGCCATGTGCCCAAAGACCGCATACATCCCCCATAACGTCAAGGCTAAGTAACTAGAACGTCATAAGGAGTTGTAAGTCGCTCCCATACTGGCGCCATTTTGGTCGAGGCCAGGCAGGTCCAGAGTATAGTTCAATGTCTCCAATAAGTAGCGGCAGGACCAGAATCCCTTTCTGCAGTTCTGGCTTCGTCATTACGAGCACTAGAAAACAAGACATTCTGGGCAATACCACCCTTGACGCACCCCTTTATTGTACAAGATGGTGTCTTTCAAAAGCCAGGGGTATAGGAGTATGTAACAAGCGAGCCATTTAATTGAAAAAATTAAACGTGACAAACGGTTGCAGGATCAGTGAAGGTTGATTTTTTAATTGAAAGTATAACAGGATCAGTTACAATAAAATCGTCCATACGCACACCATGGGCGAGTATCATGGGTAACATTACTTCGAAGCTTTATTAATACAATAATCAATAATGAAAAATCGACATCAATGGGGTTGTCCGTATTCCCAGTCAGTACCCTTCCCCGCCCGCCATGTGCACAAAGACCGCATACATCCCCCATAACGTCAAGGCTAAGTAACTAGAACGTTATAAGGAGTTGCAAGTCGCTCCCATACTGGCGCCATTTTGGTCGAGGCCAGGCAGGTCCAGAGTATAGTTCAATGTCTCCAATAAGTAGCGGCAGGACCAGAATCCCTTTCTGCAGTTCTGGCTTCGTCATTACGAGCACTAGAAAACAAGACATTCTTGGCAATACCACCCTTGACGCAGCACTTTATGCTACAAGATGGTGTCTTCCATTCAGAAAATATTGTTGGCAGCATTTTGAAAGGAAAGATAAACGGCCGTTCTCCTAGTGAGTCTCGCATTGTTACATTTATGAAGAATGTTGAAGAGTAGTATGTTGAAAATCTGAAGCCATCGTTCTACAAACTCTCAACCAGCCTTGGATGGAAAAGTCCTGAAGAATGTACAAACTGAAAACCAGTTTTTGTCTGCATAGCATCAGCAGCAACACTTGAGTCAGCTTTGTGTGAAGCCGCCATCTTGATCCAATCAATACCGTCCCCCTGCACACATTAAGGGACCAGGCCGTAGAACGTGTCTTCAGGTCAAACGGATTGTGGGACAAGGTGCAGAATGGAAGAGTCACCAAAAGGCAAAAAGTTCCGCCGGACCCCGGGAGCCGGCCGCCTATGTCGGGGGCGATCTTAGGCCAAACCAGGGCAACAAGACTTGGGGAGGGGGCAGGAGCCAAGCGCCCCCTCCCAGTCCGCGCCACCACACCGCCCCTCGGGGGCCTCCGTCAAGCGGTTCAGGGAGGCACCGCAGGCAGCGGTTATTCAGATCAGTGGCTCTCACCGGCAAGGCTCCCCTCCGTCAGCAGCGATCGTTGGCTCTGCGGCCGCCATCTTGTCTCTCGGTAGGATCGAGAGACAAGAGGAGGCCAAAACGAAGTGGGAAATGACCATAAGGGGGCATAGTAGATCCTCCCTGACCCCCTAGGTTTGATGTGGAGGCTTTAAAAGGGCCCCGCCGGGCAAAAATAATCGTTTTGTTTTGCGTGGGGAGCACCCGGTACGCTTTTGTGCAATGGGCGGTGGTAATCTAAATGATGAGGAGGGGGGGGGCATCGTTCAAAGCACATCAGCGTGCATAAACACGAAAATGTTTTTATCTACCACGTACTTGACTTATCTCTCTGAGATGCATTCCCTTGTGTTTCGGCAATGGTAGTCTGTTGATTACATAGATCGCCCGAGGGCGGTAGTACAGACCGCGCGTAGGAAAGGGTCAAAAGCCAGGGGTATAGGAGTATCTAACAAACGAGCCATTTAATTGAAAAAACTAAACGTGACAAACGGTTGCAGGATCAGTGAAGGTTGATTTTATAATTGAAAGTATAACAGGATCAGTAACAATAAAATCGTCCATACGCACACCATGGGCGAGTATCATGGGTAACATTATTTCAAAGCTTTATTAATACAATAATCAATAATGAAAAATCGACATCAATAGGGTTGTCCGTATTCCCAGTCAGTACCCTTCCCCGCCCGCCATGTGCACAAAGACCGCATACATCCCCCATAACGTCAAGGCTAAGTAACTAGAACGTCATAAGGAGTTGCAAGTCGCTCCCATACTGGCGCCATTTTGGTCGAGGCCAGGCAGGTCCAGAGTATAGTTCAATGTCTCCAATAAGTAGCGGCAGGACCAGAATCCCTTTCGGCAGTTCTGGCTTCGTCATTACGAGCACTAGAAAACAAGACATTCTGGGCAATACCACCCTTGACGCAGCCCTTTATTGTTCAAGATGGTGTCTTTCAAAAGCAAGGGGTATAGGAGTATGTAACAAGCGAGCCATTTAATTGAAAAAACTAAACGTGACAAACGGTTGCAGGATCAGTGAAGGTTGATTTTTTAATTGAAAGTATAACAGGATCAGTTACAATAAAATCGTCCATACGCACACCATGGGCGAGTATCATGGGTAACATTACTTTGAAGCTTTATTAATACAATAATCAATAATGAAAAATAGACAGCAATAGGGTTGTCAGTATTCCCAGTCAGTACCCTTCCCCGCCCGCCATGTGCACAAAGACCGCATACATCCCCCATAACGTCAAGGCTAAGTAACTAGAACGTCATAAGGAGTTGCAAGTCGCTCCCATACTGGCGCCATTTTGGTCGAGGCCAGGCAGGTCCAGAGTATAGTTCAATGTCTCCAATAAGTAGCGGCAGGACCAGAATCCCTTTCGGCAGTTCTGGCTTCGTCATTACGAGCACTAGAAAACAAGACATTCTGGGCAATACCACCCTTGACGCAGCCCTTTATGCTACAAGATGGTGTCTTCCATTCAGAAAATATTGTTGGCAGCATTTTGAAAGGAAAGATAAATGGCCGTTCTCCTAGTGAGTCTCACATTGTTACATTTATGAAGAATGTGGAAGAGTAGTATGTTGAAAATCTGAAGCCATCGTTCTACAAACTCTCACCCAGCCTTGGATGGAAAAATCCTGAAGAATGTACAAACTGAAAACCAGTTTTTGTCTGCATAGCATCAGCAGCAACACTTGAGTCAGCTTTGTGTGAAGCCGCCATCTTGATCCAATCAATACCGTCCCCCTGCACACATTCAGGGACCAGGCCGCAGGACGTGTCTTCAGGTCAAACGGATTGTGGGACAAGGTGCAGAATGGAAGAGTCACCAAAAGGCAAAAAGTTCCGCCGGACCCCAGGAGCCGGCCGCCTATGTCGGGGGCGATCTTAGGCCACACCAGGGCAACAAGACTTGGGGAGGGGGCAGGAGCCAAGCGTCCCCTCCCAGTCCACGCCACCACACCGCCCCTCGGGGGGCCTCCGTCAAGCGGTTCAGGGTGGCACCGCAGGCAGCGGTTCTTCAGATCAGTGGCTCTTACCGGCAAGGCTCCCCTCCGTCAGCAGCGATCGTTGGCGCTGCGGCCGCCATCTTGTCTCTCGGTAGGATCGAGAGACAAGAGGAGGCCAAAACAAAGTGGGAAATGACCATAAGGGGGCATAGTAGATCCTCCCTTACCCCCTAGGTTTGATGTGGAGGCTTTAAAAGGGCCCCGCGGGGCAAAAAATAAATAAAAAATAAATCGTTTTTTTTGTGTGGGGAGCACCCGGTACGCTTTTGTGCAATGGGCGGTGGTAATCTAAATGATGAGGAGGAAGGGGGGGGAGGGGGGAATCGTTCAAAGCACATCAGCGTGCATAAACACGCAAATGTTTTTCTCTACCACGTACTTGACTTATCTCTCTGAGATGCATTCCCTTGTGTTTCGGCAATGGTAGTCTGTTCATTACATACATCGCCCGAGGGCGGTAGTACAGACCGCGCGTAGGAAAGGGTCAAAAGCCAGGGGTATAGGAGTATGTAACAAACGAGCCATTTAATTGAAAAAACTAAACGTGACAAATGGTTGCAGGATCAGTGAAGGTTGATTTTATAATTGAAAGTATAACAGGATCAGTTACAATAAAATCGTCCATACGCACACCATGGGCGAGTATCATGGGTAACATTATTTCGAAGCTTTATTAATACAATAATCAATAATGAAAAATCGACATCAATAGGGTTGTCCGTATTCCCAGTCAGTACCCTTCCCCGCCCGCCATGTGCCCAAAGACCGCATACATCCCCCATAACGTCAAGGCTAAGTAACTAGAACGACATAAGGAGTTGCAAGTCGCTCCCATACTGGCGCAATTTTGGTCGAGGCCAGGCAGGTCCAGAGTATAGTTCAATGTCTCCAATAAGTAGCGGCAGGACCAGAATCCCTTTCTGCAGTTCTGGCTTCGTCATTACGAGCACTAGAAAACAAGACATTCTGGGCAATACCACCCTTGACGCACCCCTTTATTGTACAAGATGGTGTCTTTCAAAAGCCAGGGGTATAGGAGTATGTAACAAGCGAGCCATTTAATTGAAAAAATTAAACGTGACAAATGGTTGCAGGATCAGTGAAGGTTGATTTTTTAATTGAAAGTATAACAGGATCAGTTACAATAAAATCGTACATACGCACACCATGGGCGAGTATCATGGGTAACATTACTTTGAAGCTTTATTAATACAATAATCAATAATGAAAAATCGACATCAATAGGGTTGTTCATATTCCCAGTCAGTACCCTTCCCCGCCCGCCATGTGCACAAAGACCGCATACATCCCCCATAACGTCAAGGCTAAGTAACTAGAACGTCATAAGGAGTTGCAAGTCGCTCCCATACTGGCGCCATTTTGGTCGAGGCCAGGCAGGTCCAGAGTATAGTTCAATGTCTTCAATAAGTAGCGGCAGGACCAGAATCCCTTTCAGCAGTTCTGGCTACGTCATTACGAGCACTAGAAAACAAGACATTCTTGGCAATACCACCCTTGACGCAGCACTTTATGCTACAAGATGGTGTCTTCCATTCAGAAAATATTGTTGGCAGCATTTTGAAAGGAAAGATAAACGGCCGTTCTCCTAGTGAGTCTCACATTGTTACATTTATGAAGAATGTTGAAGAGTAGTATGTTGAAAATCTGAAGCCATCGTTCTACAAACTCTCAACCAGCCTTGGATGGAAAAGTCCTGAAGAATGTACAAACTGAAAACCAGTTTTTGTCTGCATAGCATCAGCAGCAACACTTGAGTCAGCTTTGTGTGAAGCCGCCATCTTGATCCAATCAATACCGTCCCCCTGCACACATTAAGGGACCAGGCCGTAGGACGTGTCTTCAGGTCAAACGGATTGTGGGACAAGGTGCAGAATGGAAGAGTCACCAAAAGGCAAAAAGTTCCGCCGGACCCCGGGAGCCGGCCGCCTATGTCGGGGGCGATCTTAGGCCAAACCAGGGCAACAAGACTTGGGGAGGGGGCAGGAGCCAAGCGCCCCTCCCAGTCCGCGCCACCACACCGCCCCTCGGGGGCCTCCGTCAAGCGGTTCAGGGAGGCACCGCAGGCAGCGGTTATTCAGATCAGTGGCTCTCACCGGCAAGGCTCCCCTCCGTCAGCAGCGATCGTTGGCTCTGCGGCCGCCATCTTGTCTCTCGGTAGGATCGAGAGACAAGAGGAGGCCAAAATGAAGTGGGAAATGACCATAAGGGGGCATAGTAGATCCTCCCTGACCCCCTAGGTTTGATGTGGAGGCTTTAAAAGGGCCCCGCTGGGCAAAAAAAATCGTTTTGTTTTGCGTGGGGAGCACCCGGTACGCTTTTGTGCAATGGGCGGTGGTAATCTAAATGATGAGGAGGGGGGGGGCATCGTTCAAAGCACATCAGCGTGCATAAACACGAAAATGTTTTTATCTACCACGTACTTGACTTATCTCTCTGAGATGCATTCCCTTGTGTTTCGGCAATGGTAGTCTGTTGATTACATAGATCGCCCGAGGGCGGTAGTACAGACCGCGCATAGGAAAGGGTCAAAAGCCAGGGGTATAGGAGTATCTAACAAACGAGCCATTTAATTGAAAAAACTAAACGTGACAAACGGTTGCAGGATCAGTGAAGGTTGATTTTATAATTGAAAGTATAACAGGATCAGTAACAATAAAATCGTCCATACGCACACCATGGGCGAGTATCATGGGTAACATTATTTCAAAGCTTTATTAATACAATAATCAATAATGAAAAATCGACATCAATAGGGTTGTCCGTATTCCCAGTCAGTACCCTTCCCCGCCCGCCATGTGCACAAAGACCGCATACATCCCCCATAACGTCAAGGCTAAGTAACTAGAACGTCATAAGGAGTTGCAAGTCGCTCCCATACTGGCGCCATTTTGGTCGAGGCCAGGTAGGTCCAGAGTATAGTTCAATGTCTCCAATAAGTAGCGGCAGGACCAGAATCCCTTTCGGCAGTTCTGGCTTCGTCATTACGAGCACTAGAAAACAAGACATTCTGGGCAATACCACCCTTGACGCAGCCCTTTATTGTTCAAGATGGTGTCTTTCAAAAGCAAGGGGTATAGGAGTATGTAACAAGCGAGCCATTTAATTGAAAAAACTAAACGTGACAAACGGTTGCAGGATCAGTGAAGGTTGATTTTTTAATTGAAAGTATAACAGGATCAGTTACAATAAAATCGTCCATACGCACACCATGGGCGAGTATCATGGGTAACATTACTTTGAAGCTTTATTAATACAATAATCAATAATGAAAAATAGACAGCAAAAGGCTTGTCAGTATTCCCAGTCAGTACCCTTCCCCGCCCGCCATGTGCACAAAGACTGCATACATCCCCCATAACGTCAAGGCTAAGTAACTAGAACGTCATAAGGAGTTGCAAGTCGCTCCCATACTGGCGCCATTTTGGTCGAGGCCAGGCAGGTCCAGAGTATAGTTCAATGTCTCCAATAAGTAGCGGCAGGACCAGAATCCCTTTCGGCAGTTCTGGCTTCGTCATTACGAGCACTAGAAAACAAGACATTCTGGGCAATACCACCCTTGACGCAGCCCTTTATGCTACAAGATGGTGTCTTCCATTCAGAAAATATTGTTGGCAGCATTTTGAAAGGAAAGATAAATGGCCGTTCTCCTAGTGAGTCTCACATTGTTACATTTATGAAGAATGTGGAAGAGTAGTATGTTGAAAATCTGAAGCCATCGTTCTACAAACTCTCACCCAGCCTTGGATGGAAAAATCCTGAAGAATGTACAAACTGAAAACCAGTTTTTGTCTGCATAGCATCAGCAGCAACACTTGAGTCAGCTTTGTGTGAAGCCGCCATCTTGATCCAATCAATACCGTCCCCCTGCACACATTCAGGGACCAGGCCGCAGGCCGTGTCTTCAGGTCAAACGGATTGTGGGACAAGGTGCAGAATGGAAGAGTCACCAAAAGGCAAAAAGTTCCGCCGGACCCCGGGAGCCGGCCGCCTATGTCGGGGGCGATCTTAGGCCACACCAGGGCAACAAGACTTGGGGAGGGGGCAGGAGCCAAGCGCCCCCTCCCAGTCCACGCCACCACACCGCCCCTCGGGGGGCCTCCGTCAAGCGGTTCAGGGTGGCACCGCAGGCAGCGGTTCTTCAGATCAGTGGCTCTTACCGGCAAGGCTCCCCTCCGTCAGCAGCGATCGTTGGCGCTGCGGCCGCCATCTTGTCTCTCGGTAGGATCGAGAGACAAGAGGAGGCCAAAACGAAGTGGGAAATGACCATAAGGGGGCATAGTAGATCCTCCCTTACCCCCTAGGTTTGATGTGGAGGCTTTAAAAGGGCCCCGCGGGGCAAAAAATAAATAAAAAATAAATTGTTTTTTTTGTTTGGGGAGCACCCGGTACGCTTTTGTGCAATGGGCGGTGGTAATCTAAATGATGAGGAGGAAGGGGGGGGAGGGGGGCATCGTTCAAAGCACATCAGCGTGCATAAACACGAAAATGTTTTTATCTACCACGTACTTGACTTATCTCTCTGAGATGCATTCCCTTGTGTTTCGGCAATGGTAGTCTGTTCATTACATACATCGCCCGAGGGCGGTAGTACAGACCGCGCGTAGGAAAGGGTCAAAAGCCAGGGGTATAGGAGTATGTAACAAACGAGCCATTTAATTGAAAAAACTAAACGTGACAAATGGTTGCAGGATCAGTGAAGGTTGATTTTATAATTGAAAGTATAACAGGATCAGTTACAATAAAATCGTCCATACGCACACCATGGGCGAGTATCATGGGTAACATTATTTCGAAGCTTTATTAATACAATAATCAATAATGAAAAATCGACATCAATAGGGTTGTCCAAATTCCCAGTCAGTACCCTTCCCCGCCCGCCATGTGCACAAAGACTGCATACATCCCCCATAACGTCAAGGCTAAGTAACTAGAACGTCATAAGGAGTTGCAAGTCGCTCCCATACTGGCGCCATTTTGGTCGAGGCCAGGCAGGTTCAGAGTATAGTTCAATGTCTCCAATAAGTAGCGGCAGGACCAGAATCCCTTTCGGCAGTTCTAGCTTCGTCATTACAAGCACTAGAAAACAAGACATTCTGGGCAATATCACCCTTGACGCAGCCCTTTATTCTACAAGATGGTGTCTTTCAAAAGCCAGGGGTATAGGAGTATGTAACAAGCGAGCCATTTAATTGAAAAAACTAAACGTGACAAACGGTTGCAGGATCAGTGAAGGTTGATTTTTTAATTGAAAGTATAACAGGATCAGTTACAATAAAATCGTCCATACGCACACCATGGGCGAGTATCATGGGTAACATTACTTCGAAGCTTTATTAATACAATATTCAATAATGAAAAATCGACATCAATAGGGTTGTCCATATTCCCAGTCAGTACCCTTCCCCGCCCGCCATGTGCACAAAGACCGCATACATCCCCCATAACGTCAAGGCTAAGTAACTAGAACGTCATAAGGAGTTGCAAGTCGCTCCCATACTGGCGCCATTTTGGTCGAGGCCAGGCAGGTCCAGAGTATAGTTCAATGTCTCCAATAAGTAGCGGCAGGACCAGAATCCCTTTCGGCAGTTCTGGTTTCGTCATTACGAGCACTAGAAAACAAGACATTCTGGGCAATACCACCCTTGACGCAGCCCTTTATTGTACAAGATGGTGTCTTTCAAAAGCCAGGGGTATAGGAGTATGTAACAAGCGAGCCATTTAATTGAAAAAACTAAACGTGACAATCGGTTGCAGGATCAGTGAAGGTTGATTTTTTTTAATTGAAAGTATAACAGGATCAGTTACAATAAAATCGTCCATACGCACACCATGGGCGAGTATCATGGGTAACATTACTTTGAAGCTTTATTAATACAATAATCAATAATGAAAAATCGACATCAATGGGGTTGTCCGTATTCCCAGTCAGTACCCTTCCCCGCCCGCCATGTGCACAAAGACCGCATACATCCCCCATAACGTCAAGGCTAAGTAACTAGAACGTTATAAGGAGTTGCAAGTCGCTCCCATACTGGCGCCATTTTGGTCGAGGCCAGGCAGGTCCAGAGTATAGTTCAATGTCTCCAATAAGTAGCGGCAGGACCAGAATCCCTTTCGGCAGTTCTGGCTTCGTCATTACGAGCACTACAAAACAAGACATTCTGGGCAATACCACCCTTGACGCAGCCCTTTATGCTACAAGATGGTGTCTTTCAAAAGCCAGGGGTATAGGAGTATGTAACAGGCGAGCCATTTAATTGAAAAAATTAAACGTGACAAACGGTTGCAGGATCAGTGAAGGTTGATTTTTTAATTGAAAGTATAACAGGATCAGTTACAATAAAATCGTACATACGCACACCATGGGCGAGTATCATGGGTAACATTACTTTGAAGCTTTATTAATACAATAATCAATAATGAAAAATCGACATCAATAGGGTTGTCCGTATTCCCAGTCAGTACCCTTCCCCGCCCGCCATGTGCACAAAGACCGCATACATCCCCCATAACGTCAAGGCTAAGTAACTAGAACGTCATAAGGAGTTGCAAGTCGCTCCCATACTGGCGCCATTTTGGTCGAGGCCAGGCAGGTCCAGAGTATAGTTCAATGTCTCCAATAAGTAGCGGCAGGATCAGAATCCCTTTCGGCAGTCCTGGCTACGTCATTACGAGCACTAGAAAACAAGACATTCTGGGCAATACCACCCTTGACGCAGCCCTTTATGCTACAAGATGGTGTCTTCCATTCAGAAAATATTGTTGGCAGCATTTTGAAAGGAAAGATAAACGGCCGTTCTCCTAGTGAGTCTCACATTGTTACATTTATGAAGAATGTTGAAGAGTAGTATGTTGAAAATCTGAAGCCATCGTTCTACAAACTCTCAACCAGCCTTGGATGGAAAAATCCTGAAGAATGTACAAACTGAAAACCAGTTTTTGTCTGCATAGCATCAGCAGCAACACTTGAGTCAGCTTTGTGTGAAGCCGCCATCTTGATCCAATCAATACTGTCCCCCTGCACACATTAAGGGACCAGGCCGCAGGACGTGTCTTCAGGTCAAACGGATTGTGGGACAAGGTGCAGAATGGAAGAGTCACCAAAAGGCAAAAAGTTCCGCCGGACCCCGGGAGCCGGCCGCCTATGTCAGGGGCGATCTTAGGCCACACCAGGGCAACAAGACTTGAGGAGGGGGCAGGAGCCAAGCGCCCCCTCCCTGTCCGCGCCACCACACCGCCCCTCGTGGGCCTCCGTCAAGCGGTTCAGGGAGGCACCGCAGGCAGCGGTTCTTCAGATCAGTGGCTCTCACCGGCAAGGCTCCCCTCCGTCAGCAGCGATCGTTGGCGCTGCGGCCGCCATCTTGTCTCTCGGTAGGATCGAGAGACAAGAGGAGGCCAAAACGAAGTGGGAAATGACCATAAGGGGGCATAGTAGATCCTCCCTGACCCCCTAGGTTTGATGTGGAGGCTTTAAAAGGGCCCCACGGGGCAAAAAAAAAAAAATCGTTTTTTTTTGCGTGGGGAGCACCCGGTACGCTTTTGTGCAATGGGCGGTGGTAATCTAAATGATGAGATGGGGGGGGGGGGGGCATCGTTCAAAGCACATCAGCGTGCATAAACACGAAAATGTTTTTATCTACCACGTACTTGACCTATCTCTCTGAGATGCATTCCCTTGTGTTTCGGCAATGGTTGTCTGTTCATTACATAGATCGCCCGAGGGCGGTAGTACAGACCGCGCGTAGGAAAGGGTCAAAAGCCAGGGGTATAGGAGTATGTAACAAACGAGCCATTTAATTGAAAAAACTAAACGTGACAAACGGTTGCAGGATCAGTGAAGGTTGATTTTATAATTGAAAGTATAACAGGATCAGTAACAATAAAATCGTCCATACGCACACCATGGGCGAGTATCATGGGTAACATTATTTCAAAGCTTTATTAATACAATAATCAATAATGAAAAATCGACATCAATAGGGTTGTCCGTATTCCCAGTCAGTACCCTTCCCCGCCCGCCATGTGCACAAAGACCGCATACATCCCCCATAACGTCAAGGCTAAGTAACTAGAAAGTCATAAGGAGTTGCAAGTCGCTCCCATACTGGCGCCATTTTGGTCGAGGCCAGGCAGGTCCAGAGTATAGTTCAATGTCTCCAATAAGTAGCGGCAGGACCAGAATCCCTTTTGGCAGTTCTGGCTTCGTCATTACGAGCACTAGAAAACAAGACATTCTGGGCAATACCACCCTTGACGCAGCCCTTTATTGTTCAAGATGGTGTCTTTCAAAAGCAAGGGGTATAGGAGTATGTAACAAGCGAGCCATTTAATTGAAAAAACTAAACGTGACAAACGGTTGCAGGATCAGTGAAGGTTGATTTTTTAATTGAAAGTATAACAGGATCAGTTACAATAAAATCGTCCATACGCACACCATGGGCGAGTATCATGGGTAACATTACTTTGAAGCTTTATTAATACAATAATCAATAATGAAAAATAGACATCAATAGGGTTGTCAGTATTCCCAGTCAGTACCCTTCCCCGCCCGCCATGTGCACAAAGACCGCATACATCCCCCATAACGTCAAGGCTAAGTAACTAGAACGTCATAAGGAGTTGCAAGTCGCTCCCATACTGGCGCCATTTTGGTCGAGGCCAGGCAGGTCCAGAGTATAGTTCAATGTCTCCAATAAGTAGCGGCAGGACCAGAATCCCTTTCGGCAGTTCTGGCTTCGTCACACCAGGGCAACAAGACTTGGGGAGGGGGCAGGAGCCAAGCGCCCCCTCCCAGTCCGCGCCACCACACCGCCCCTCGGGGGCCTCCGTCAAGCGGTTCAGGGAGGCACCGCAGGCAGCGGTTCTTCAGATCAATTGCTCTTACCGGCAAGGCTCCCCTCCCTCAGCAGCGATCGTTGGCGCTGCGGCCGCCATCTTGTCTCTCGGTAGGATCGAGAGACAAGAGGAGGCCAAAACAAAGGGGGAAATGACCATAAGGGGGCATAGTAGATCCTCCCTGACCCCCTAGGTTTGATGTGGAGGCTTTAAAAGGGCCCCGCGGGGCAAAAAAATTAATTAAAAAAATACGGGGGTTTTTTGCGTGGGGAGCACCCGGTACGCTTTCGTGCAATGGGCTTTGGTAATCTAAATGATGAGGAGGGGGGGGGGGGGCATCGTTCAAAGCACATCAGCGTGCATAAACACGAAAATGTTTTTATCTACCACGTACTTGACTTATCTCTCTGAGATGCATTCCCTTGTGTTTCGGCAATGGTAGTCTGTTCATTACATAGATCTTCCGAGGGCGGTAGTACAGACCACGCGTAGGAAAGGGTCAAAAGCCAGCGGTATAGGAGTAGGTAACAAACGAGCCATTTAATTGAAAAAACTAAACGTGACAAACGGTTGCAGGATCAGTGAAGGTTGATTTTATAATTGAAAGTATAACGGGATCAGTTACAATAAAATCGTCTATACGCACACCATGAAAGAGTATCATGGGTAACATTATTTCGAAGCTTTATTAATACAATAATCAATAATGAAAAATCGACATCAATAGGGTTGTCCGTATTCCCAGTCAGTACCCTTCCCCGCCCGCCATGTGCCCAAAGACCGCATACATCCCCCATAACGTCAAGGCTAAGTAACTAGAACGTCATAAGGAGTTGCAAGTCGCTCCCATACTGGCGCCATTTTGGTCGAGGCCAGGCAGGTCCAGAGTATAGTTCAATGTCTCCAATAAGTAGCGGCAGGACCAGAATCCCTTTCGGCAGTTCTGGCTTCGTCATTACGAGCACTAGAAAACAAGACATTCTGGGCAATACCACCCTTGACGCAGCCCTGTATTCTACAAGATGGTGTCTTTCAAAAGCCAGGGGTATAGGAGTATGTAACAAGCGAGCCATTTATTTGAAAAAACTAAACGTGACAAACGGTTGCAGGATCAGTGAAGGTTGATTTTTTAATTGAAAGTATAACAGGATCAGTTACAATAAAATCGTACATACGCACACCATGGGCGAGTATCATGGGTAACATTACTTTGAAGCTTTATTAATACAATAATCAATAATGAAAAATCGACATCAATAGGGTTGTCCGTATTCCCAGTCAGTACCCTTCCCCGCCCGCCATGTGCACAAAGACCGCATACATCCCCCATAACGTCAAGGCTAAGTAACTAGAACGTCATAAGGAGTTGCAAGTCGCTCCCATACTGGCGCCATTTTGGTCGAGGCCAGGCAGGTCCAGAGTATAGTTCAATGTCTCCAATAAGTAGCGGCAGGATCAGAATCCCTTTCGGCAGTTCTGGCTACGTCATTACGAGCACTAGAAAACAAGACATTCTGGGCAATACCACCCTTGACGCAGCCCTTTATGCTACAAGATGGTGTCTTCCATTCAGAAAATATTGTTGGCAGCATTTTGAAAGGAAAGATAAACGGCCGTTCTCCTAGTGAGTCTCACATTGTTACATTTATGAAGAATGTTGAAGAGTAGTATGTTGAAAATCTGAAGCCATCGTTCTACAAACTCTCAACCAGCCTTGGATGGAAAAATCCTGAAGAATGTACAAACTGAAAACCAGTTTTTGTCTGCATAGCATCAGCAGCAACACTTGAGTCAGCTTTGTGTGAAGCCGCCATCATGATCCAATCAATACTGTCCCCCTGCACACATTAAGGGACCAGGCCGCAGGACGTGTCTTCAGGTCAAACGGATTGTGGGACAAGGTGCAGAATGGAAGAGTCACCAAAAGGCAAAAAGTTCCGCCGGACCCCGGGAGCCGGCCGCCTATGTCGGGGGCGATCTTAGGCCACACCAGGGCAACAAGACTTGGGGAGGGGGCAGGAGCCAAGCGCCCCCTCCCAGTCCGCGCCACCACACCGCCCCTCGGGGGCCTCCGTCAAGCGGTTCAGGGAGGCACCGCAGGCAGCGGTTCTTCAGATCAGTGGCTCTCACCGGCAAGGCTCCCCTCCGTCAGCAGCGATCGTTGGCGCTGCGGCCGCCATCTTGTCTCTCGGTAGGATCGAGAGACAAGAGGAGGCCAAAACGAAGTGGGAAATGACCATAAGGGGGCATAGTAGATCCTCCCTGATCCCCTAGGTTTGATGTGGAGGCTTTAAAAGGGCCCCACGGGGCAAAAAAAAAAAATTGTTTTTTTTGCGTGGGGAGCACCCGGTACGCTTTTGTGCAATGGGCGGTGGTAATCTAAATGATGAGATGGGGGGGGGGGCATCGTTCAAAGCACATCAGCGTGCATAAACACGAAAATGTTTTTATCTACCACGTACTTGACCTATCTCTCTGAGATGCATTCCCTTGTGTTTCGGCAATGGTTGTCTGTTCATTACATAGATCGCTCGAGGGCGGTAGTACAGACCGCGCGTAGGAAAGGGTCAAAAGCCAGGGGTATAGGAGTATGTAACAAACGAGCCATTTAATTGAAAAAACTAAATGTGACAAACGGTTGCAGGATCAGTGAAGGTTGATTTTATAATTGAAAGTATAACAGGATCAGTAACAATAAAATCGTCCATACGCACACCATGGGCGAGTATCATGGGTAACATTATTTCAAAGCTTTATTAATACAATAATCAATAATGAAAAATCGACATCAATAGGGTTGTCCGTATTCCCAGTCAGTACCCTTCCCCGCCCGCCATGTACACAAAGACCGCATACATCCCCCATAACGTCAAGGCTAAGTAACTAGAAAGTCATAAGGAGTTGCAAGTCGCTCCCATACTGGCGCCATTTTGGTCGAGGCCAGGCAGGTCCAGATTATAGTTCAATGTCTCCAATAAGTAGCGGCAGGACCAGAATCCCTTTCGGCAGTTCTGGCTTCGTCATTACGAGCACTAGAAAACAAGACATTCTGGGCAATACCACCCTTGACGCAGCCCTTTATTGTTCAAGATGGTGTCTTTCAAAAGCAAGGGGTATAGGAGTATGTAACAAGCGAGCCATTTAATTGAAAAAACTAAACGTGACAAACGGTTGCAGGATCAGTGAAGGTTGATTTTTTAATTGAAAGTATAACAGGATCAGTTACAATAAAATCGTCCATACGCACACCATGGGCGAGTATCATGGGTAACATTACTTTGAAGCTTTATTAATACAATAATCAATAATGAAAAATAGACATCAATAGGGTTGTCAGTATTCCCAGTCAGTACCCTTCCCCGCCCGCCATGTGCACAAAGACCGCATACATCCCCCATAACGTCAAGGCTAAGTAACTAGAACGTCATAAGGAGTTGCAAGTCGCTCCCATGCTGGCGCCATTTTGGTCGAGGCCAGGCAGGTCCAGAGTATAGTTCAATGTCTCCAATAAGTAGCGGCAGGATCAGAATCCCTTTCGGCAGTTCTGGCTACGTCATTACGAGCACTAGAAAACAAGACATTCTGGGCAATACCACCCTTGACGCAGCCCTTTATGCTACAAGATGGTGTCTTCCATTCAGAAAATATTGTTGGCAGCATTTTGAAAGGAAAGATAAACGGCCGTTCTCCTAGTGAGTCTCACATTGTTACATTTATGAAGAATGTTGAAGAGTAGTATGTTGAAAATCTGAAGCCATCGTTCTACAAACTCTCAACCAGCCTTGGATGGAAAAATCCTGAAGAATGTACAAACTGAAAACCAGTTTTTGTCTGCATAGCATCAGCAGCAACACTTGAGTCAGCTTTGTGTGAAGCCGCCATCTTGATCCAATCAATACTGTCCCCCTGCACACATTAAGGGACCAGGCCGCAGGACGTGTCTTCAGGTCAAACGGATTGTGGGACAAGGTGCAGAATGGAAGAGTCACCAAAAGGCAAAAAGTTCCGCCGGACCCCGGGAGCCGGCCGCCTATGTCGGGGGCGATCTTAGGCCACACCAGGGCAACAAGACTTGAGGAGGGGGCAGGAGCCAAGCGCCCCCTCCCTGTCCGCGCCACCACACCGCCCCTCGTGGGCCTCCGTCAAGCGGTTCAGGGAGGCACCGCAGGCAGCGGTTCTTCAGATCAGTGGCTCTCACCGGCAAGGCTCCCCTCCGTCAGCAGCGATCGTTGGCGCTGCGGCCGCCATCTTGTCTCTCGGTAGGATCGAGAGACAAGAGGAGGCCAAAACGAAGTGGGAAATGACCATAAGGGGGCATAGTAGATCCTCCCTGACCCCCTAGGTTTGATGTGGAGGCTTTAAAAGGGCCCCACGGGGCAAAAAAAAAAAATTCGTTTTTTTTTGCGTGGGGAGCACCCGGTACGCTTTTGTGCAATGGGCGGTGGTAATCTAAATGATGAGATGGGGGGGGGGGGGCATCGTTCAAAGCACATCAGCGTGCATAAACACGAAAATGTTTTTATCTACCACGTACTTGACCTATCTCTCTGAGATGCATTCCCTTGTGTTTCGGCAATGGTTGTCTGTTCATTACATAGATCGCCCGAGGGCGGTAGTACAGACCGCGCGTAGGAAAGGGTCAAAAGCCAGGGGTATAGGAGTATGTAACAAACGAGCCATTTAATTGAAAAAACTAAACGTGACAAACGGTTGCAGGATCAGTGAAGGTTGATTTTATAATTGAAAGTATAACAGGATCAGTAACAATAAAATCGTCCATACGCACACCATGGGCGAGTATCATGGGTAACATTATTTCAAAGCTTTATTAATACAATAATCAATAATGAAAAATCGACATCAATAGGGTTGTCCGTATTCCCAGTCAGTACCCTTCCCCGCCCGCCATGTGCACAAAGACCGCATACATCCCCCATAACGTCAAGGCTAAGTAACTAGAAAGTCATAAGGAGTTGCAAGTCGCTCCCATACTGGCGCCATTTTGGTCGAGGCCAGGCAGGTCCAGAGTATAGTTCAATGTCTCCAATAAGTAGCGGCAGGACCAGAATCCCTTTCGGCAGTTCTGGCTTCGTCATTACGAGCACTAGAAAACAAGACATTCTGGGCAATACCACCCTTGACGCAGCCCTTTATTGTTCAAGATGGTGTCTTTCAAAAGCAAGGGGTATAGGAGTATGTAACAAGCGAGCCATTTAATTGAAAAAACTAAACGTGACAAACGGTTTCAGGATCAGTGAAGGTTGATTTTTTAATTGAAAGTATAACAGGATCAGTTACAATAAAATCGTCCATACGCACACCATGGGCGAGTATCATGGGTAACATTACTTTGAAGCTTTATTAATACAATAATCAATAATGAAAAATAGACATCAATAGGGTTGTCAGTATTCCCAGTCAGTACCCTTCCCCGCCCGCCATGTGCACAAAGACCGCATACATCCCCCATAACGTCAAGGCTAAGTAACTAGAACGTCATAAGGAGTTGCAAGTCGCTCCCATACTGGCGCCATTTTGGTCGAGGCCAGGCAGGTCCAGAGTATAGTTCAATGTCTCCAATAAGTAGCGGCAGGACCAGAATCCCTTTCGGCAGTTCTGACTTTGTCACACCAGGGCAACAAGACTTGGGGAGGGGGCAGGAGCCAAGCGCCCCCTCCCAGTCCGAGCCACCACACCGCCCCTCGGGGGCCTCCGTCAAGCGGTTCAGGGAGGCACCGCAGGCAGCGGTTCTTCAGATCAGTTGCTCTTACCGGCAAGGCTCCCCTCCCTCAGCAGCGATCGTTGGCGCTGCGGCCGCCATCTTGTCTCTCGGTAGGATCGAGAGACAAGAGGGGGCCAAAACAAAGGGGGAAATGACCATAAGGGGGCATAGTAGATGCTCCCTGACCCCCTAGGTTTGATGTGGAGGCTTTAAAAGGGCCCCTCGGGGCAAAAAAATTAATTAAAAAAATTCGGGGTTTTTTTGCGTGGGGAGCACCCGGTACGCTTTCGTGCAATGGGCTTTGGTAATCTAAATGATGAGGAGGGGGGGGGGGGCATCGTTCAAAGCACATCAGCGTGCATAAACACGAAAATGTTTTTATCTACCACGTACTTGACTTATCTCTCTGAGATGCATTCCCTTGTGTTTCGGCAATGGTAGTCTGTTCATTACATAGATCTTTCGAGGGCGGTAGTACAGACCGCGCGTAGGAAAGGGTCAAAAGCCAGCGGTATAGGAGTATGTAACAAACGAGCCATTTAATTGAAAAAACTAAACGTGACAAACGGTTGCAGGATCAGTGAAGGTTGATTTTATAATTGAAAGTATAACGGGATCAGTTACAATAAAATCGTCTATACGCACACCATGAAAGAGTATCATGGGTAACATTATTTCGAAGCTTTATTAATACAATAATCAATAATGAAAAATCGACATCAATAGGGTTGTCCGTATTCCCAGTCAGTACCCTTCCCCGCCCGCCATGTGCCCAAAGACCGCATACATCCCCCACAACGTCAAGGCTAAGTAACTAGAACGTCATAAGGAGTTGCAAGTCGCTCCCATACTGGCGCCATTTTGGTCGAGGCCAGGCAGGTCCAGAGTATAGTTCAATGTCTCCAATAAGTAGCGGCAGGACCAGAATCCCTTTCGGCAGTTCTGGCTTCGTCATTACGAGCACTAGAAAACAAGACATTCTGGGCAATACCACCCTTGACGCAGCCCTGTATTCTACAAGATGGTGTCTTTCAAAAGCCAGGGGTATAGGAGTATGTAACAAGCGAGCCATTTATTTGAAAAAACTAAACGTGACAAACGGTTGCAGGATCAGTGAAGGTTGATTTTTTAATTGAAAGTATAACAGGATCAGTTACAATAAAATCGTACATACGCACACCATGGGCGAGTATCATGGGTAACATTACTTTGAAGCTTTATTAATACAATAATCAATAATGAAAAATCGACATCAATAGGGTTGTCCGTATTCCCAGTCAGTACCCTTCCCCGCCCGCCATGTGCACAAAGACCGCATACATCCCCCATAACGTCAAGGCTAAGTAACTAGAACGTCATAAGGAGTTGCAAGTCGCTCCCATACTGGCGCCATTTTGGTCGAGGCCAGGCAGGTCCAGAGTATAGTTCAATGTCTCCAATAAGTAGCGGCAGGATCAGAATCCCTTTCGGCAGTTCTGGCTACGTCATTACGAGCACTAGAAAACAAGACATTCTGGGCAATACCACCCTTGACGCAGCCCTTTATGCTACAAGATGGTGTCTTCCATTCAGAAAATATTGTTGGCAGCATTTTGAAAGGAAAGATAAACGGCCGTTCTCCTAGTGAGTCTCACATTGTTACATTTATGAAGAATGTTGAAGAGTAGTATGTTGAAAATCTGAAGCCATCATTCTACAAACTCTCAACCAGCCTTGGATGGAAAAATCCTGAAGAATGTACAAACTGAAAACCAGTTTTTGTCTGCATAGCATCAGCAGCAACACTTGAGTCAGCTTTGTGTGAAGCCGCCATCTTGATCCAATCAATACTGTCCCCCTGCACACATTAAGGGACCAGGCCGCAGGACGTGTCTTCAGGTCAAACGGATTGTGGGACAAGGTGCAGAATGGAAGAGTCACCAAAAGGCAAAAAGTTCCGACGGACCCCGGGAGCCGGCCGCCTATGTCGGGGGCGATCTTAGGCCACACCAGGGCAACAAGACTTGGGGAGGGGGCAGGAGCCAAGCGCCCCCTCCCAGTCCGCGCCACCACACCGCCCCTCGGGGGCCTCCGTCAAGCGGTTCAGGGAGGCACCGCAGGCAGCGGTTCTTCAGATCAGTGGCTCTCACCGGCAAGGCTCCCCTCCGTCAGCAGCGATCGTTGGCGCTGCGGCCGCCATCTTGTCTCTCGGTAGGATCGAGAGACAAGAGGAGGCCAAAACGAAGTGGGAAATGACCATAAGGGGGCATAGTAGATCCTCCCTGACCCCCTAGGTTTGATGTGGAGGCTTTAAAAGGGCCCCACGGGGCAAAAAAAAAAATCGTTTTTTTTGCGTGGGGAGCACCCGGTACGCTTTTGTGCAATGGGCGGTGGTAATCTAAATGATGAGATGGGGGGGGGCATCGTTCAAAGCACATCAGCGTGCATAAACACGAAAATGTTTTTATCTACCACGTACTTGACCTATCTCTCTGAGATGCATTCCCTTGTGTTTCGGCAATGGTTGTCTGTTCATTACATAGATCGCTCGAGGGCGGTAGTACAGACCGCGCGTAGGAAAGGGTCAAAAGCCAGGGGTATAGGAGTATGTAACAAACGAGCCATTTAATTGAAAAAACTAAACGTGACAAACGGTTGCAGGATCAGTGAAGGTTGATTTTATAATTGAAAGTATAACAGGATCAGTAACAATAAAATCGTCCATACGCACACCATGGGCGAGTATCATGGGTAACATTATTTCAAAGCTTTATTAATACAATAATCAATAATGAAAAATCGACATCAATAGGGTTGTCCGTATTCCCAGTCAGTACCCTTCCCCGCCCGCCATGTACACAAAGACCGCATACATCCCCCATAACGTCAAGGCTAAGTAACTAGAAAGTCATAAGGAGTTGCAAGTCGCTCCCATACTGGCGCCATTTTGGTCGAGGCCAGGCAGGTCCAGATTATAGTTCAATGTCTCCAATAAGTAGCGGCAGGACCAGAATCCCTTTCGGCAGTTCTGGCTTCGTCATTACGAGCACTAGAAAACAAGACATTCTGGGCAATACCACCCTTGACGCAGCCCTTTATTGTTCAAGATGGTGTCTTTCAAAAGCAAGGGGTATAGGAGTATGTAACAAGCGAGCCATTTAATTGAAAAAACTAAACGTGACAAACGGTTGCAGGATCAGTGAAGGTTGATTTTTTAATTGAAAGTATAACAGGATCAGTTACAATAAAATCGTCCATACGCACACCATGGGCGAGTATCATGGGTAACATTACTTTGAAGCTTTATTAATACAATAATCAATAATGAAAAATAGACATCAATAGGGTTGTCAGTATTCCCAGTCAGTACCCTTCCCCGCCCGCCATGTGCACAAAGACCGCATACATCCCCCATAACGTCAAGGCTAAGTAACTAGAACGTCATAAGGAGTTGCAAGTCGCTCCCATACTGGCGCCATTTTGGTCGAGGCCAGGCAGGTCCAGAGTATAGTTCAATGTCTCCAATAAGTAGCGGCAGGACCAGAATCCCTTTCGGCAGTTCTGGCTTCGTCATTACGAGCACTAGAAAACAAGACATTCTGGGCAATACCACCCTTGACGCAGCCCTTTATGCTACAAGATGGTGTCTTCCATTCAGAAAATATTGTTGGCAGCATTTTGAAAGGAAAGATAAACGGCCGTTCTCCTAGTGAGTCTCACATTGTTACATTTATGAAGAATGTGGAAGAGTAGTATGTTGAAAATCTGAAGCCATCGTTCTACAAACTCTCACCCAGCCTTGGATGGAAAAATCCTGAAGAATGTACAAACTGAAAACCAGTTTTTGTCTGCATAGCATCAGCAGCAACACTTGAGTCAGCTTTGTGTGAAGCCGCCATCTTGATCCAATCAATACCGTCCCCCTGCACACATTCAGGGACCAGGCCGCAGGACGTGTCTTCAGGTCAAACGGATTGTGGGACAAGGTGCAGAATGGAAGAGTCACCAAAAGGCAAAAAGTTCCGCCGGACCCCGGGAGTCGGCCGCCTATGTCGGGGGCGATCTTAGGCCACACCAGGGCAACAAGACTTGGGGAGGGGGCAGGAGCCAAGCGCCCCCTCCCAGTCCACGCCACCACACCGCCCCTCGGGGGGCCTCCGTCAAGCGGTTCAGGGTGGCACTGCAGGCAGCGGTTCTTCAGATCAGTGGCTCTTACCGGCAAGGCTCCCCTCCGTCAGCAGCGATCGTTGGCGCTGCGGCCGCCATCTTGTCTCTCGGTAGGATCGAGAGACAAGAGGAGGCCAAAACGAAGTGGGAAATGACCATAAGGGGGCATAGTAGATCCTCCCTTACCCCCTAGGTTTGATGTGGAGGCTTTAAAAGGGCCCCACGGGGCAAAATTTTTTTTTTAAAAAAATCGTTTTTTTTTGCGTGGGGAGCACCCGGTACGCTTTTGTGCAATGGGCGGTGGTAATCTAAATGATGAGGAGGAAGGGGGGGGGGAGGGGGGCATCGTTCAAAGCACATCAGCGTGCATAAACACGAAAATGTTTTTATCTACCACGTACTTGACTTATCTCTCTGAGATGCATTCCCTTGTGTTTCGGCAATGGTAGTCTGTTCATTACATACATCGCCCGAGGGCGGTAGTACAGACCGCGCGTAGGAAAGGGTCAAAAGCCAGGGGTATAGGAGTATGTAACAAACGAGCCATTTAATTGAAAAAACTAAACGTGACAAACGGTTGCAGGATCAGTGAAGGTTGATTTTATAATTGAAAGTATAACAGGATCAGTAACAATAAAATCGTCTATACGCGCACTATGAAAGAGTATCATGGGTAACATTATTTCGAAGCTTTATTAATACAATAATCAATAATGAAAAATCGACATCAATAGGGTTGTCCGTATTCCCAGTCAGTACCCTTCCCCGCCCGCCATGTGCCCAAAGACCGCATACATCCCCCATAACGTCAAGGCTAAGTAACTAGAACGTCATAAGGAGTTGCATGTCGCTTCCATACTGGCGCCATTTTGGTCGAGGCCAGGCAGGTCCAGAGTATAGTTCAATGTCTCCAATAAGTAGCGGCAGGACCAGAATCCCTTTCGGCAGTTCTGGCTTCGTCATTACGAGCACTAGAAAACAAGACATTCTGGGCAATACCACCCTTGACGCAGCCCTTTATTCTACAAGATGGTGTCTTTCAAAAGCCAGGGGTATAGGAGTATGTAACAAGCGAGCCATTTATTTGAAAAAACTAAACGTGACAAACGGTTGCAGGATCAGTGAAGGTTGATTTTTTAATTGAAAGTATAACAGGATCAGTTACAATAAAATCGTCCATACGCACACCATGGGCGAGTATCATGGGTAACATTACTTCGAAGCTTTATTAATACAATAATCAATAATGAAAAATCGACATCAATAGGGTTGTCCGTATTCCCAGTCAGTACCCTTCCCCGCCCGCCATGTGCACAAAGACCGCATACATCCCCCATAACGTCAAGGCATAGTAACTAGAACGTCATAAGGAGTTGCAAGTCGCTCCCATACTGGCGCCATTTTGGTCGAGGCCAGGCAGGTCCAGAGTATAGTTCAATATCTCCAATAAGTAGCGGCAGGACCAGAATCCCTTGCGGCAGTTCTGGCTTTGTCATTACGAGCTCTAGAAAACAAGACATTCTGGGCAATACCACCCTTGACGCAGCCCTTTATTGTACAAGATGGTGTCTTTCAAAAGCCAGGGGTATAGGAGTATGTAACAAGTGAGCCATTTAATTGAAAAAACTAAACGTGACAAACGGTTGCAGGATCAGTGAAGGTTGATTTTTTTAATTGAAAGTATAACAGGATCAGTTACAATAAAATTGTCCATACGCACACCATGGGCGAGTATCATGGGTAACATTACTTTGAAGCTTTATTAATACAATAATCAATAATGAAAAATCGACATCAATAGGGTTGTCCGTATTCCCAGTCAGTACCCTTCCCCGCCCGCCATGTGCACAAAGACTGCATACATCCCCCATAACGTCAAGGCTAAGTAACTAGAACGTCATAAGGAGTTGCAAGTCGCTCCCATACTGGCGCCATTTTGGTCGAGTCCAGGCAGGTCCAGAGTATAGTTCAATGTCTCCAATAAGTAGCGGCAGGACCAGAATCCCTTTCGGCAGTTCTGGCTTCGTCATTACGAGCACTAGAAAACAAGACATTCTGGGCAATACCACCCTTGACGCAGCCCTTTATTGTACAAGATGGTGTCTTTCAAAAGCCAGGGGTATAGGAGTATGTAACAAGCGAGCCATTTAATTGAAAAAACTAAACGTGACAAACGGTTGCAGGATCAGTGAAGGTTGATTTTTTAATTGAAAGTATAACAGGATCAGTTACAATAAAATTGTCCATACGCACACCATGGGCGAGTATCATGGGTAACATTACTTTGAAGCTTTATTAATACAATAATCAATAATGAAAAATCGACATCAATAGGGTTGTCCTTATTCCCAGTCAGTACCCTTCCCCTCCCGCCATGTGCATAAAGACCGCATACATCCCCCATAACGTCAAGGCTAAGTAACTAGAACGTCATAAGGAGTTGCAAGTCGCTCCCATACTGGCGCCATTTTGGTCGAGGCCAGGCAGGTCCAGAGTATAGTTCAATGTCTCCAATAAGTAGCGGCAGGACCAGAATCCCTTTCTGCAGTTCTGGCTTCGTCATTACGAGCACTAGAAAACAAGACATTCTGGGCAATACCACCCTTGACGCAGCCCTTTATTGTACAAGATGGTGTTTTTCAAAAGCCAGGGGTATAGGAGTATGTAACAAACGAGCCATTTAATTGAAAAAACTAAACGTGACAAACGGTTGCAGGATCAGTGAAGGTTGATTTTTTAATTGAAAGTATAACAGGATCAGTTACAATAAAATCGTACATACGCACACCATGGGCGAGTATCATGGGTAACATTACTTTGAAGCTTTATTAATACAATAATCAATAATGAAAAATCAACATCAATAGGGTTGTCCGTATTCCCAGTCAGTACCCTTCCCCGCCCGCCATGTGCACAAAGACCGCATACATCCCCCATAACGTCAAGGCTAAGTAACTAGAACGTCATAAGGAGTTGCAAGTCGCTCCCATACTGGCGCCATTTTGGTCGAGGCCAGGCAGGTCCAGAATATAGTTCAATGTCTCCAATAAGTAGCGGCAGGACCAGAATCCCTTTCGGCAGTTCTGGCTACGTCATTACGAGCACTAGAAAACAAGACATTCTGGGCAATACCACCCTTGACGCAGCCCTTTATGCTACAAGATGGTGTCTTCCATTCAGAAAATATTGTTGGCAGCATTTTGAAAGGAAAGATAAACGTCCGTTCTCCTAGTGAGTCTCACATTGTTACATTCATGAAGAATGTTGAAGAGTAGTATGTTGAAAATCTGAAGCCATCGTTCTACAAACTCTCAACCAGCCTTGGATGGAAAAATCCTGAAGTATGTACAAACTGAAAACCAGTTTTTGTCTGCATAGCATCAGCAGCAACACTTGAGTCAGCTTTGTGTGAAGCCGCCATCTTGATCCAATCAATACTGTCCCCCTGCACACATTAAGGGACCAGGCCGCAGGACGTGTCTTCAGGTCAAACGGATTGTGGGACAAGGTGCAGAATGGAAGAGTCACCAAAAGGCAAAAAGTTCCGCCGGACCCCGGGAGCCGGCCGCCTATGTCGGGGGCGATCTTAGGCCACACCAGGGCAACAAGACTTGGGGAGGGGGCAGGAGCCAAGCGCCCCCTCCCAGTCCGCGCCACCACACCGCCCCTCGGGGGCCTCCGTCAAGCGGTTCAGGGAGGCACCGCAGGCAGCGGTTCTTCAGATCAGTGGCTCTCATCGGCAAGGCTCCCCTCCGTCAGCAGCGATCGTTGGCTCTGCGGCCGCCATCTTGTCTCTCGGTAGGATCGAGAGACAAGAGGAGGCCAAAACGAAGTGGGAAATGACCATAAGGGGGCATAGTAGATCCTCCCTGACCCCCTAGGTTTGATGTGGAGGCTTTAAAAGGGCCCCACGGGGCAAAAAAAAAAAAAATCGTTGGTTTTTTTTGCGTGGGGAGCACCCGGTACGCTTTTGTGCAATGGGCGGTGGTAATCTAAATGATGAGATGGGGGGGGGGGGGGCATCGTTCAAAGCACATCAGCGTGCATAAACACAAAAATGTTTTTATCTACCACGTACTTGACTTATCTCTCTGAGATGCATTCCCTTGTGTTTCGGCAATGGTAGTCTGTTGATTACATAGATCGCCCGAGGGCGGTAGTACAGACCGCGCGTAGGAAAGGGTCAAAAGCCAGGGGTATAGGAGTATGTAACAAACGAGCCATTTAATTGAAAAAACTAAACGTGACAAACGGTTGCAGGATCAGTGAAGGTTGATTTTATAATTGAAAGTATAACAGGATCAGTAACAATAAAATCGTCCATACGCACACCATGGGCGAGTATCATGGGTAAGATTATTTCAAAGCTTTATTAATACAATAATCAATAATGAAAAATCGACATCAATAGGGTTGTCCGTATTCCCAGTCAGTACCCTTCCCCGCCCGCCATGTGCACAAAGACCGCATACATCCCCCATAACGTCAAGGCTAAGTAACTAGAACGTCATAAGGAGTTGCAAGTCGCTCCCATACTGGCGCCATTTTGGTCGAGGCCAGGCAGGTCCAGAGTATAGTTCAATGTCTCCAATAAGTAGCGGCAGGACCAGAATCCCTTTCGGCAGTTCTGGCTTCGTCATTACGAGCACTAGAAAACAAGACATTCTGGGCAATACCACCCTTGACGCAGCCCTTTATTGTACAAGATGGTGTCTTTCAAAAGCCAGGGGTATAGGAGTATGTAACAAGCGAGCCATTTAATTGAAAAAACTAAACGTGACAAACGGTTGCAGGATCAGTGAAGGTTTATTTTTTAATTGAAAGTATAATAGGATCAGTTACAATAAAATCGTCCATACGCACACCATGGGCGAGCATCATGGGTAACATTACTTTGAAGCTTTATTAATACAATAATCAATAATGAAAAATCGACATCAATAGGGTTGTCCGTATTCCCAGTCAGTACCCTTCCCCGCCCGCCATGTGCACAAAGACCGCATACATCCCCCATAAAGTCAAGGCTAAGTAACTAGAACGTCATAAGGAGTTGCAAGTCGCTCTCATACTGGCACCATTTTGGTCGAGGCCAGGCAGGTCCAGAGTATAGTTCAATGTCTCCAATAAGTAGCGGCGGGACCAGAATCCCTTTCGGCAGTTCTGGCTTCGTCATTACGAGCACTAGAAAACAAGACATTCTGGGCAATACCACCCTTGACGCAGCCCTTTATGCTACAAGATGGTGTCTTCCATTCAGAAAATATTGTTGGCAGCATTTTGAAAGGAAAGATAAACGGCCGTTCTCCTAGTGAGTCTCACATTGTTACATTTATGAAGAATGTTGAAGAGTAGTATGTTGAAAATCTGAAGCCATCGTTCTACAAACTCTCAACCAGCCTTGGATGGAAAAATCCTGAAGAATGTACAAACTGAAAACCAGTTTTTGTCTGCATAGCATCAGCAGCAACACTTGAGTCAGCTTTGTGTGAAGCCGCCATCTTGATCCAATCAATACCGTCCCCCTGCACACATTCAGGGACCAGGCTGCAGGACGTGTCTTCAGGTCAAACGGATTGTGGGACAAGGTGCAGAATGGAAGAGTCACCAAAAGGCAGAAAGTTCCGCCGGACCCCGGGAGCCGGCCGCCTATGTCGGGGGCGATCTTAGGCCACACCAGGGCAACAAGACTTGGGGAGGGGGTAGGAACCAAGCGCCCCCTCCCAGTCCGCGCCACCACACCGCCCCTCGGGGGCCTCCGTCAAGCGGTTCAGGGTGGCACCGCAGGCAGAGGTTCTTCAGATCAGTAGCTCTTACCGGCAAGGCTCCCCTCCGTCAGCAGCGATCGTTGGCGCTGCGGCCGCCATCTTGTCTCTCGGTAGGATCGAGAGACAAGAGGAGGCCAAAACGAAGTGGGAAATGACCATAAGGGGGCATAGTAGATCCTCCCTGACCTCCTAGGTTTGATGTGGAGGCTTTAAAAGGGCCCCACGGGGCAAAAAAAAAAAATCGTTTTTTTTTTTGCGTGGGGAGCACCCGGTACGCTTTTGTGCAATGGGCGGTGGTAATCTAAATGATGAGATGGGGGGGGGGGGGGCGGCATCGTTCAAAGCACATCAGCGTGCATAAACACGAAAATGTTTTTATCTACCACGTACTTGACCTATCTCTCTGAGATGCATTCCCTTGTGTTTCGGCAATGGTTGTCTGTTCATTACATAGATCGCCCGAGGGCGGTAGTACAGACCGCGCGTAGGAAAGGGTCAAAAGCCAGGGGTATAGGAGTATGTAACAAACGAGCCATTTAATTGAAAAAACTAAACGTGACAAACGGTTGCAGGATCAGTGAAGGTTGATTTTATAATTGAAAGTATAACAGGATCAGTAACAATAAAATCGTCCATACGCACACCATGGGCGAGTATCATGGGTAACATTATTTCAAAGCTTTATTAATACAATAATCAATAATGAAAAATCGACATCAATAGGGTTGTCCGTATTCCCAGTCAGTACCCTTCCCCGCCCGCCATGTGCACAAAGACCGCATACATCCCCCATAACGTCAAGGCTAAGTAACTAGAAAGTCATAAGGAGTTGCAAGTCGCTCCCATACTGGCGCCATTTTGGTCGAGGCCAGGCAGGTCCAGAGTATAGTTCAATGTCTCCAATAAGTAGCGGCAGGACCAGAATCCCTTTCGGCAGTTCTGGCTTCGTCATTACGAGCACTAGAAAACAAGACATTCTGGGCAATACCACCCTTGACGCAGCCCTTTATTGTTCAAGATGGTGTCTTTCAAAAGCAAGGGGTATAGGAGTATGTAACAAGCGAGCCATTTAATTGAAAAAACTAAACGTGACAAACGGTTGCAGGATCAGTGAAGGTTGATTTTTTAATTGAAAGTATAACAGGATCAGTTACAATAAAATCGTCCATACGCACACCATGGGCGAGTATCATGGGTAACATTACTTTGAAGCTTTATTAATACAATAATCAATAATGAAAAATAGACATCAATAGGGTTGTCAGTATTCCCAGTCAGTACCCTTCCCCGCCCGCCATGTGCACAAAGACCGCATACATCCCCCATAACGTCAAGGCTAAGTAACTAGAACGTCATAAGGAGTTGCAAGTCGCTCCCATACTGGCGCCATTTTGGTCGAGGCCAGGCAGGTCCAGAGTATAGTTCAATGTCTCCAATAAGTAGCGGCAGGACCAGAATCCCTTTCGGCAGTTCTGGCTTCGTCACACCAGGGCAACAAGACTTGGGGAGGGGGCAGGAGCCAAGCGCCCCCTCCCAGTCCGCGCCACCACACCGCCCCTCGGGGGCCTCCGTCAAGCGGTTCAGGGAGGCACCGCAGGCAGCGGTTCTTCAGATCGATTGCTCTTACCGGCAAGGCTCCCCTCCCTCAGCAGCGATCGTTGGCGCTGCGGCCGCCATCTTGTCTCTCGGTAGGATCGAGAGACAAGAGGAGGCCAAAACAAAGGGGGAAATGACCATAAGGGGGCATAGTAGATCCTCCCTGACCCCCTAGGTTTGATGTGGAGGCTTTAAAAGGGCCCCGCGGGGCAAAAAAATTAATTAAAAAAATTCGGGGGTTTTTTGCGTGGGGAGCACCCGGTACGCTTTCGTGCAATGGGCTTTGGTAATCTAAATGATGAGGGGGGGGGGGGGGGGCATCGTTCAAAGCACATCATCGTGCATAAACACGAAAATGTTTTTATCTACCACGTACTTGACTTATCTCTCTGAGATGCATTCTCTTGTGTTTCGGCAATGGTAGTCTGTTCATTACATAGATCTTCCGAGGGCGGTAGTACAGACCGCGCGTAGGAAAGGGTCAAAAGCCAGCGGTATAGGAGTATGTAACAAACGAGCCATTTAATTGAAAAAACTAAACGTGACAAACGGTTGCAGGATCAGTGAAGGTTGATTTTATAATTGAAAGTATAACGGGATCAGTTACAATAAAATCGTCTATACGCACACCATGAAAGAGTATCATGGGTAACATTATTTCGAAGCTTTATTAATACAATAATCAATAATGAAAAATCGACATCAATAGGGTTGTCCGTATTCCCAGTCAGTACCCTTCCCCGCCCGCCATGTGCCCAAAGACCGCATACATCCCCCATAACGTCAAGGCTAAGTAACTAGAACGTCATAAGGAGTTGCAAGTCGCTCCCATACTGGCGCCATTTTGGTCGAGGCCAGGCAGGTCCAGAGTATAGTTCAATGTCTCCAATAAGTAGCGGCAGGACCAGAATCCCTTTCGGCAGTTCTGGCTTCGTCATTACGAGCACTAGAAAACAAGACATTCTGGGCAATACCACCCTTGCCGCAGCCCTGTATTCTACAAGATGGTGTCTTTCAAAAGCCAGGGGTATAGGAGTATGTAACAAGCGAGCCATTTATTTGAAAAAACTAAACGTGACAAACGGTTGCAGGATCAGTGAAGGTTGATTTTTTAATTGAAAGTATAACAGGATCAGTTACAATAAAATCGTACATACGCACACCATGGGCGAGTATCATGGGTAACATTACTTTGAAGCTTTATTAATACAATAATCAATAATGAAAAATCGACATCAATAGGGTTGTCCGTATTCCCAGTCAGTACCCTTCCCCGCCCGCCATGTGCACAAAGACCGCATACATCCCCCATAACGTCAAGGCTAAGTAACTAGAACGTCATAAGGAGTTGCAAGTCGCTCCCATACTGGCGCCATTTTGGTCGAGGCCAGGCAGGTCCAGAGTATAGTTCAATGTCTCCAATAAGTAGCGGCAGGATCAGAATCCCTTTCGGCAGTTCTGGCTACGTCATTACGAGCACTAGAAAACAAGAAATTCTGGGCAATACCACCCTTGACGCAGCCCTTTATGCTACAAGATGGTGTCTTCCATTCAGAAAATATTGTTGGCAGCATTTTGAAAGGAAAGATAAACGGCCGTTCTCCTAGTGAGTCTCACATTGTTACATTTATGAAGAATGTTGAAGAGTAGTATGTTGAAAATCTGAAGCCATCGTTCTACAAACTCTCAACCAGCCTTGGATGGAAAAATCCTGAAGAATGTACAAACTGAAAACCAGTTTTTGTCTGCATAGCATCAGCAGCAACACTTGAGTCAGCTTTGTGTGAAGCCGCCATCATGATCCAATCAATACTGTCCCCCTGCACACATTAAGGGACCAGGCCGCAGGACGTGTCTTCAGGTCAAACGGATTGTGGGACAAGGTGCAGAATGGAAGAGTCACCAAAAGGCAAAAAGTTCCGCCGGACCCCGGGAGCCGGCCGCCTATGTCGGGGGCGATCTTAGGCCACACCAGGGCAACAAGACTTGGGGAGGGGGCAGGAGCCAAGCGCCCCCTCCCAGTCCGCGCCACCACACCGCCCCTCGGGGGCCTCCGTCAAGCGGTTCAGGGAGGCACCGCAGGCAGCGGTTCTTCAGATCAGTGGCTCTCACCGGCAAGGCTCCCCTCCGTCAGCAGCGATCGTTGGCGCTGCGGCCGCCATCTTGTCTCTCGGTAGGATCGAGAGACAAGAGGAGGCCAAAACGAAGTGGGAAATGACCATAAGGGGGCATAGTAGATCCTCCCTGACCCCCTAGGTTTGATGTGGAGGCTTTAAAAGGGCCCCACGGGGCAAAAAAAAAAAATCGTTTTTTTTGCGTGGGGAGCACCCGGTACGCTTTTGTGCAATGGGCGGTGGTAATCTAAATGATGAGATGGGGGGGGGGGGGCATCGTTCAAAGCACATCAGCGTGCATAAACACGAAAATGTTTTTATCTACCACGTACTTGACTTATCTCTCTGAGATGCATTCCCTTGTGTTTCGGCAATGGTTGTCTGTTCATTACATAGATCGCTCGAGGGCGGTAGTACAGACCGCGCGTAGGAAAGGGTCAAAAGCCAGGGGTATAGGAGTATGTAACAAACGAGCCATTTAATTGAAAAAACTAAACGTGACAAACGGTTGCAGGATCAGTGAAGGTTGATTTTATAATTGAAAGTATAACAGGATCAGTAACAATAAAATCGTCCATACGCACACCATGGGCGAGTATCATGGGTAACATTATTTCAAAGCTTTATTAATACAATAATCAATAATGAAAAATCGACATCAATAGGGTTGTCCGTATTCCCAGTCAGTACCCTTCCCCGCCCGCCATGTACACAAAGACCGCATACATCCCCCATAACGTCAAGGCTAAGTAACTAGAAAGTCATAAGGAGTTGCAAGTCGCTCCCATACTGGCGCCATTTTGGTCGAGGCCAGGCAGGTCCAGATTATAGTTCAATGTCTCCAATAAGTAGCGGCAGGACCAGAATCCCTTTCGGCAGTTCTGGCTTCGTCATTACGAGCACTAGAAAACAAGACATTCTGGGCAATACCACCCTTGACGCAGCCCTTTATTGTTCAAGATGGTGTCTTTCAAAAGCAAGGGGTATAGGAGTATGTAACAAGCGAGCCATTTAATTGAAAAAACTAAACGTGACAAACGGTTGCAGGATCAGTGAAGGTTGATTTTTTAATTGAAAGTATAACAGGATCAGTTACAATAAAATCGTCCATACGCACACCATGGGCGAGTATCATGGGTAACATTACTTTGAAGCTTTATTAATACAATAATCAATAATGAAAAATAGACATCAATAGGGTTGTCAGTATTCCCAGTCAGTACCCTTCCCCGCCCGCCATGTGCACAAAGACCGCATACATCCCCCATAACGTCAAGGCTAAGTAACTAGAACGTCATAAGGAGTTGCAAGTCGCTCCCATACTGGCGCCATTTTGGTCGAGGCCAGGCAGGTCCAGAGTATAGTTCAATGTCTCCAATAAGTAGCGGCAGGATCAGAATCCCTTTCGGCAGTTCTGGCTACGTCATTACGAGCACTAGAAAACAAGACATTCTGGGCAATACCACCCTTAACGCAGCCCTTTATGCTACAAGATGGTGTCTTCCATTCAGAAAATTATGTTGGCAGCATTTTGAAAGGAAAGATAAACGGCCGTTCTCCTAGTGAGTCTCACATTGTTACATTTATGAAGAATGTTGAAGAGTAGTATGTTGAAAATCTGAAGCCATCGTTCTACAAACTCTCAACCAGCCTTGGATGGAAAAATCCTGAAGAATGTACAAACTGAAAACCAGTTTTTGTCTGCATAGCATCAGCAGCAACACTTGAGTCAGCTTTGTGTGAAGCCGCCATCTTGATCCAATCAATACTGTCCCCCTGCACACATTAAGGGACCAGGCCGCAGGACGTGTCTTCAGGTCAAACGGATTGTGGGACAAGGTGCAGAATGGAAGAGTCACCAAAAGGCAAAAAGTTCCGCCGGACCCCGGGAGCCGGCCGCCTATGTCGGGGGCGATCTTAGGCCACACCAGGGCAACAAGACTTGAGGAGGGGGAAGGAGCCAAGCGCCCCCTCCCTGTCCGCGCCACCACACCGCCCCTCGTGGGCCTCCGTCAAGCGGTTCAGGGAGGCACCGCAGGCAGCGGTTCTTCAGATCAGTGGCTCTCACCGGCAAGGCTCCCCTCCGTCAGCAGCGATCGTTGGCGCTGCGGCCGCCATCTTGTCTCTCGGTAGGATCGAGAGACAAGAGGAGGCCAAAACGAAGTGGGAAATGACCATAAGGGGGCATAGTAGATCCTCCCTGACCCCCTAGGTTTGATGTGGAGGCTTTAAAAGGGCCCCACTGGGCAAAAAAAAAAAAACGTTTTTTTTTGCGTGGGGAGCACCCGGTACGCTTTTGTGCAATGGGCGGTGGTAATCTAAATGATGAGATGGGGGGGGGGGGCATCGTTCAAAGCACATCAGCGTGCATAAACACGAAAATGTTTTTATCTACCACGTACTTGACCTATCTCTCTGAGATGCATTCCCTTGTGTTTCGGCAATGGTTGTCTGTTCATTACATAGATCGCCCGAGGGCGGTAGTACAGACCGCGCGTAGGAAAGGGTCAAAAGCCAGGGGTATAGGAGTATGTAACAAACGAGCCATTTAATTGAAAAAACTAAACGTGACAAACGGTTGCAGGATCAGTGAAGGTTGATTTTATAATTGAAAGTATAACAGGATCAGTAACAATAAAATCGTCCATACGCACACCATGGGCGAGTATCATGGGTAACATTATTTCAAAGCTTTATCAATACAATAATCAATAATGAAAAATCGACATCAATAGGGTTGTCCGTATTCCCAGTCAGTACCCTTCCCCGCCCGCCATGTGCACAAAGACCGCATACATCCCCCATAACGTCAAGGCTAAGTAACTAGAAAGTCATAAGGAGTTGCAAGTCGCTCCCATACTGGCGCCATTTTGGTCGAGGCCAGGCAGGTCCAGAGTATAGTTCAATGTCTCCAATAAGTAGCGGCAGGACCAGAATCCCTTTCGGCAGTTCTGGCTTCGTCATTACGAGCACTAGAAAACAAGACATTCTGGGCAATACCACCCTTGACGCAGCCCTTTATTGTTCAAGATGGTGTCTTTCAAAAGCAAGGGGTATAGGAGTATGTAACAAGCGAGCCATTTAATTGAAAAAACTTAACGTGACAAACGGTTGCAGGATCAGTGAAGGTTGATTTTTTAATTGAAAGTATAACAGGATCAGTTACAATAAAATCGTCCATACGCACACCATGGGCGAGTATCATGGGTAACATTACTTTGAAGCTTTATTAATACAATAATCAATAATGAAAAATAGACATCAATAGGGTTGTCAGTATTCCCAGTCAGTACCCTTCCCCGCCCGCCATGTGCACAAAGACCGCATACATCCCCCATAACGTCAAGGCTAAGTAACTAGAACGTCATAAGGAGTTGCAAGTCGCTCCCATACTGGCGCCATTTTGGTCGAGGCCAGGCAGGTCCAGAGTATAGTTCAATGTCTCCAATAAGTAGCGGCAGGACCAGAATCCCTTTCGGCAGTTCTGACTTCGTCACACCAGGGCAACAAGACTTGGGGAGGGGGCAGGAGCCAAGCGCCCCCTCCCAGTCCGAGCCACAACACCGCCCCTCGGGGGCCTCCGTCAAGCGGTTCAGGGAGGCACCGCAGGCAGCGGTTCTTCAGATCAGTTGCTCTTACCGGCAAGGCTCCCCTCCCTCAGCAGCGATCGTTGGCGCTGCGGCCGCCATCTTGTCTCTCGGTAGGATCGAGAGACAAGAGGAGGCCAAAACAAAGGGGGAAATGACCATAAGGGGGCATAGTAGATCCTCCCTGACCCCCTAGGTTTGATGTGGAGGCTTTAAAAGGGCCCCGCGGGGCAAAAAAATTAATTAAAAAAAATTCGGGGTTTTTTTGCGTGGGGAGCACCCGGTACGCTTTCGTGCAATGGGCTTTGGTAATCTAAATGATGAGGAGGGGGGGGGGGGCATCGTTCAAAGCACATCAGCGTGCATAAACACGAAAATGTTTTTATCTACCACGTACTTGACTTATCTCTCTGAGATGCATTCCCTTGTGTTTCGGCAATGGTAGTCTGTTCATTACATAGATCTTCCGAGGGCGGTAGTACAGACCGCGCGTAGGAAAGGGTCAAAAGCCAGCGGTATAGGAGTATGTAACAAACGAGCCATTTAATTGAAAAAACTAAACGTGACAAACGGTTGCAGGATCAGTGAAGGTTGATTTTATAATTGAAAGTATAACGGGATCAGTTACAATAAAATCGTCTATACGCACACCATGAAAGAGTATCATGGGTAACATTATTTCGAAGCTTTATTAATACAATAATCAATAATGAAAAATCGACATCAATAGGGTTGTCCGTATTCCCAGTCAGTACCCTTCCCCGCCCGCCATGTGCCCAAAGACCGCATACATCCCCCACAACGTCAAGGCTAAGTAACTAGAACGTCATAAGGAGTTGCAAGTCGCTCCCATACTGGCGCCATTTTGGTCGAGGCCAGGCAGGTCCAGAGTATAGTTCAATGTCTCCAATAAGTAGCGGCAGGACCAGAATCCCTTTCGGCAGTTCTGGCTTCGTCATTACGAGCACTAGAAAACAAGACATTCTGGGCAATACCACCCTTGACGCAGCCCTGTATTCTACAAGATGGTGTCTTTCAAAAGCCAGGGGTATAGGAGTATGTAACAAGCGAGCCATTTATTTGAAAAAACTAAACGTGACAAACGGTTGCAGGATCAGTGAAGGTTGATTTTTTAATTGAAAGTATAACAGGATCAGTTACAATAAAATCGTACATACGCACACCATGGGCGAGTATTATGGGTAACATTACTTTGAAGCTTTATTAATACAATAATCAATAATGAAAAATCGACATCAATAGGGTTGTCCGTATTCCCAGTCAGTACCCTTCCCCGCCCGCCATGTGCACAAAGACCGCATACATCCCCCATAACGTCAAGGCTAAGTAACTAGAACGTCATAAGGAGTTGCAAGTCGCTCCCATACTGGCGCCATTTTGGTCGAGGCCAGGCAGGTCCAGAGTATAGTTCAATGTCTCCAATAAGTAGCGGCAGGATCAGAATCCCTTTCGGCAGTTCTGGCTACGTCATTACGAGCACTAGAAAACAAGACATTCTGGGCAATACCACCCTTGACGCAGCCCTTTATGCTACAAGATGGTGTCTTCCATTCAGAAAATATTGTTGGCAGCATTTTGAAAGGAAAGATAAACGGCCGTTCTCCTAGTGAGTCTCACATTGTTACATTTATGAAGAATGTTGAAGAGTAGTATGTTGAAAATCTGAAGCCATCGTTCTACAAACTCTCAACCAGCCTTGGATGGAAAAATCCTGAAGAATGTACAAACTGAAAACCAGTTTTTGTCTGCATAGCATCAGCAGCAACACTTGAGTCAGCTTTGTGTGAAGCCGCCATCTTGATCCAATCAATACTGTCCCCCTGCACACATTAAGGGACCAGGCCGCAGGACGTGTCTTCAGGTCAAACGGATTGTGGGACAAGGTGCAGAATGGAAGAGTCACCAAAAGGCAAAAAGTTCCGCCGGACCCCGGGAGCCGGCCGCCTATGTCGGGGGCGATCTTAGGCCACACCAGGGCAACAAGACTTGGGGAGGGGGCAGGAGCCAAGCGCCCCCTCCCAGTCCGCGCCACCACACCGCCCCTCGGGGGCCTCCGTCAAGCGGTTCAGGGAGGCACCGCAGGCAGCGGTTCTTCAGATCAGTGGCTCTCACCGGCAAGGCTCCCCTCCGTCAGCAGCGATCGTTGGCGCTGCGGCCGCCATCTTGTCTCTCAGCAGGATCGAGAGACAAGAGGAGGCCAAAACGAAGTGGGAAATGACCATAAGGGGGCATAGTAGATCCTCCCTGACCCCCTAGGTTTGATGTGGAGGCTTTAAAAGGGCCCCACGGGGCAAAAAAAAAAATCGTTTTTTTTGCGTGGGGAGCACCCGGTACGCTTTTGTGCAATGGGCGGTGGTAATCTAAATGATGAGATGGGGGGGGGGCATCGTTCAAAGCACATCAGCGTGCATAAACACGAAAATGTTTTTATCTCCCACGTACTTGACCTATCTCTCTGAGATGCATTCCCTTGTGTTTCGGCAATGGTTGTCTGTTCATTACATAGATCGCTCGAGGGCGGTAGTACAGACCGCGCGTAGGAAAGGGTCAAAAGCCAGGGGTATAGGAGTATGTAACAAACGAGCCATTTAATTGAAAAAACTAAACGTGACAAACGGTTGCAGGATCAGTGAAGGTTGATTTTATAATTGAAAGTATAACAGGATCAGTAACAATAAAATCGTCCATACGCACACCATGGGCGAGTATCATGGGTAACATTATTTCAAAGCTTTATTAATACAATAATCAATAATGAAAAATCGACATCAATAGGGTTGTCCGTATTCCCAGTCAGTACCCTTCCCCGCCCGCCATGTACACAAAGACCGATACATCCCCCATAACGTCAAGGCTAAGTAACTAGAAAGTCATAAGGAGTTGCAAGTCGCTCCCATATTGGCGCCATTTTGGTCGAGGCCAGGCAGGTCCAGATTATAGTTCAATGTCTCCAATAAGTAGCGGCAGGACCAGAATCCCTTTCGGCAGTTCTGGCTTCGTCATTACGAGCACTAGAAAACAAGACATTCTGGGCAATACCACCCTTGACGCAGCCCTTTATTGTTCAAGATGGTGTCTTTCAAAAGCAAGGGGTATAGGAGTATGTAACAAGCGAGCCATTTAATTGAAAAAACTAAACGTGACAAACGGTTGCAGGATCAGTGAAGGTTGATTTTTTAATTGAAAGTATAACAGGATCAGTTACAATAAAATCGTCCATACGCACACCATGGGCGAGTATCATGGGTAACATTACTTTGAAGCTTTATTAATACAATAATCAATAATGAAAAATAGACATCAATAGGGTTGTCAGTATTCCCAGTCAGTACCCTTCCCCGCCCGCCATGTGCACAAAGACCGCATACATCCCCCATAACGTCAAGGCTAAGTAACTAGAACGTCATAAGGAGTTGCAAGTCGCTCCCATACTGGCGCCATTTTGGTCGAGGCCAGGCAGGTCCAGAGTATAGTTCAATGTCTCCAATAAGTAGCGGCAGGACCAGAATCCCTTTCGGCAGTTCTGGCTTCGTCATTACGAGCACTAGAAAACAAGACATTCTGGGCAATACCACCCTTGACGCAGCCCTTTATGCTACAAGATGGTGTCTTCCATTCAGAAAATATTGTTGGCAGCATTTTGAAAGGAAAGATAAACGGCCGTTCTCCTAGTGAGTCTCACATTGTTACATTTATGAAGAATGTGGAAGAGTAGTATGTTGAAAATCTGAAGCCATCGTTCTACAAACTCTCACCCAGCCTTGGATGGAAAAATCCTGAAGAATGTACAAACTGAAAACCAGTTTTTGTCTGCATAGCATCAGCAGCAACACTTGAGTCAGCTTTGTGTGAAGCCGCCATCTTGATCCAATCAATACCGTCCCCCTGCACACATTCAGGGACCAGGCCGCAGGACGTGTCTTCAGGTCAAACGGATTGTGGGACAAGGTGCAGAATGGAAGAGTCACCAAAAGGCAAAAAGTTCCGCCGGACCCCGGGAGTCGGCCGCCTATGTCGGGGGCGATCTTAGGCCACACCAGGGCAACAAGACTTGGGGAGGGGGCAGGAGCCAAGCGCCCCCTCCCAGTCCACGCCACCACACCGCCCCTCAGGGGGCCTCCGTCAAGCGGTTCAGGGTGGCACTGCAGGCAGCGGTTCTTCAGATCAGTGGCTCTTACCGGCAAGGCTCCCCTCCGTCAGCAGCGATCGTTGGCGCTGCGGCCGCCATCTTGTCTCTCGGTAGGATCGAGAGACAAGAGGAGGCCAAAACGAAGTGGGAAATGACCATAAGGGGGCATAGTAGATCCTCCCTTACCCCCTAGGTTTGATGTGGAGGCTTTAAAAGGGCCCCACGGGGCAAAATTTTTTTTTTAAAAAAATCGGTTTTTTTTGCGTGGGGAGCACCCGGTACGCTTTTGTGCAATGGGCGGTGGTAATCTAAATGATGAGGAGGAAGGGGGGGGGGGAGGGGGGCATCGTTCAAAGCACATCAGCGTGCATAAACACGAAAATGTTTTTATCTACCACGTACTTGACTTATCTCTCTGAGATGCATTCCCTTGTGTTTCGGCAATGGTAGTCTGTTCATTACATACATCGCCCGAGGGCGGTAGTACAGACCGCGCGTAGGAAAGGGTCAAAAGCCAGGGGTATAGGAGTATGTAACAAACGAGCCATTTAATTGAAAAAACTAAACGTGACAAACGGTTGCAGGATCAGTGAAGGTTGATTTTATAATTGAAAGTATAACAGGATCAGTAACAATAAAATCGTCTATACGCGCACTATGAAAGAGTATCATGGGTAACATTATTTCGAAGCTTTATTAATACAATAATCAATAATGAAAAATCGACATCAATAGGGTTGTCCGTATTCCCAGTCAGTACCCTTCCCCGCCCGCCATGTGCCCAAAGACCGCATACATCCCCCATAACGTCAAGGCTAAGTAACTAGAACGTCATAAGGAGTTGCAAGTCGCTTCCATACTGGCGCCATTTTGGTCGAGGCCAGGCAGGTCCAGAGTATAGTTCAATGTCTCCAATAAGTAGCGGCAGGACCAGAATCCCTTTCGGCAGTTCTGGCTTCGTCATTACGAGCACTAGAAAACAAGACATTCTGGGCAATACCACCCTTGACGCAGCCCTTTATTCTACAAGATGGTGTCTTTCAAAAGCCAGGGGTATAGGAGTATGTAACAAGCGAGCCATTTATTTGAAAAAACTAAACGTGACAAACGGTTGCAGGATCAGTGAAGGTTGATTTTTTAATTGAAAGTATAACAGGATCAGTTACAATAAAATCGTCCATACGCACACCATGGGCGAGTATCATGGGTAACATTACTTCGAAGCTTTATTAATACAATAATCAATAATGAAAAATCGACATCAATAGGGTTGTCCGTATTCCCAGTCAGTACCCTTCCCCGCCCGCCATGTGCACAAAGACCGCATACATCCCCCATAACGTCAAGGCATAGTAACTAGAACGTCATAAGGAGTTGCAAGTCGCTCCCATACTGGCGCCATTTTGGTCGAGGCCAGGCAGGTCCAGAGTATAGTTCAATATCTCCAATAAGTAGCGGCAGGACCAGAATCCCTTGCGGCAGTTCTGGCTTTGTCATTACGAGCTCTAGAAAACAAGACATTCTGGGCAATACCACCCTTGACGCAGCCCTTTATTGTACAAGATGGTGTCTTTCAAAAGCCAGGGGTATAGGAGTATGTAACAAGCGAGCCATTTAATTGAAAAAACTAAACGTGACAAACGGTTGCAGGATCAGTGAAGGTTGATTTTTTTAATTGAAAGTATAACAGGATCAGTTACAATAAAATTGTCCATACGCACACCATGGGCGAGTATCATGGGTAACATTACTTTGAAGCTTTATTAATACAATAATCAATAATGAAAAATCGACATCAATAGGGTTGTCCGTATTCCCAGTCAGTACCCTTCCCCGCCCGCCATGTGCACAAAGACCGCATACATCCCCCATAACGTCAAGGCTAAGTAACTAGAACGTCATAAGGAGTTGCAAGTCGCTCCCATACTGGCGCCATTTTGGTCGAGTCCAGGCAGGTCCAGAGTATAGTTCAATGTCTCCAATAAGTAGCGGCAGGACCAGAATCCCTTTCGGCAGTTCTGGCTTCGTCATTACGAGCACTAGAAAACAAGACATTCTGGGCAATACCACCCTTGACGCAGCCCTTTATTGTACAAGATGGTGTCTTTCAAAAGCCAGGGGTATAGGAGTATGTAACAAGCGAGCCATTTAATTGAAAAAACTAAACGTGACAAACGGTTGCAGGATCAGTGAAGGTTGATTTTTTAATTGAAAGTATAACAGGATCAGTTACAATAAAATTGTCCATACGCACACCATGGGCGAGTATCATGGGTAACATTACTTTGAAGCTTTATTAATACAATAATCAATAATGAAAAATCGACATCAATAGGGTTGTCCGTATTCCCAGTCAGTACCCTTCCCCGCCCGCCATGTGCACAAAGACCGCATACATCCCCCATAACGTCAAGGCTAAGTAACTAGAACGTCATAAGGAGTTGCAAGTCGCTCCCATACTGGCGCCATTTTGGTCGAGGCCAGGCAGGTCCAGAGTATAGTTCAATGTCTCCAATAAGTAGCGGCAGGACCAGAATCCCTTTCTGCAGTTCTGGCTTCGTCATTACGAGCACTAGAAAACAAGACATTCTGGGCAATACCACCCTTGACGCAGCCCTTTATTGTACAAGATGGTGTTTTTCAAAAGCCAGGGGTATAGGAGTATGTAACAAACGAGCCATTTAATTGAAAAAACTAAACGTGACAAACGGTTGCAGGATCAGTGAAGGTTGATTTTTTAATTGAAAGTATAACAGGATCAGTTACAATAAAATCGTACATACGCACACCATGGGCGAGTATCATGGGTAACATTACTTTGAAGCTTTATTAATACAATAATCAATAATGAAAAATCAACATCAATAGGGTTGTCCATATTCCCAGTCAGTACCCTTCCCCGCCCGCCATGTGCACAAAGACCGCATACATCCCCCATAACATCAAGGCTAAGTAACTAGAACGTCATAAGGAGTTGCAAGTCGCTCCCATACTGGCGCCATTTTGGTCGAGGCCAGGCAGGTCCAGAATATAGTTCAATGTCTCCAATAAGTAGCGGCAGGACCAGAATCCCTTTCGGCAGTTCTGGCTACGTCATTACGAGCACTAGAAAACAAGACATTCTGGGCAATACCACCCTTGACGCAGCCCTTTATGCTACAAGATGGTGTCTTCCATTCAGAAAATATTGTTGGCAGCATTTTGAAAGGAAAGATAAACGTCCGTTCTCCTAGTGAGTCTCACATTGTTACATTCATGAAGAATGTTGAAGAGTAGTATGTTGAAAATCTGAAGCCATCGTTCTACAAACTCTCAACCAGCCTTGGATGGAAAAATCCTGAAGAATGTACAAACTGAAAACCAGTTTTTGTCTGCATAGCATCAGCAGCAACACTTGAGTCAGCTTTGTGTGAAGCCGCCATCTTGATCCAATCAATACTGTCCCCCTGCACACATTAAGGGACCAGGCCGCAGGACGTGTCTTCAGGTCAAACGGATTGTGGGACAAGGTGCAGAATGGAAGAGTCACCAAAAGGCAAAAAGTTCCGCCGGACCCCGGGAGCCGGCCGCCTATGTCGGGGGCGATCTTAGGCCACACCAGGGCAACAAGACTTGGGGAGGGGGCAGGAGCCAAGCGCCCCCTCCCAGTCCGCGCCACCACACCGCCCCTCGGGGGCCTCCGTCAAGCGGTTCAGGGAGGCACCGCAGGCAGCGGTTCTTCAGATCAGTGGCTCTCATCGGCAAGGCTCCCCTCCGTCAGCAGCGATCGTTGGCTCTGCGGCCGCCATCTTGTCTCTCGGTAGGATCGAGAGACAAGAGGAGGCCAAAACGAAGTGGGAAATGACCATAAGGGGGCATAGTAGATCCTCCCTGACCTCCTAGGTTTGATGTGGAGGCTTTAAAAGGGCCCCACGGGGCAAAAAAAAAAAATCGTTTTTTTTTTGCGTGGGGAGCACCCGGTACGCTTTTGTGCAATGGGCGGTGGTAATCTAAATGATGAGATGGGGGGGGGGGGGGGGCGGCATCGTTCAAAGCACATCAGCGTGCATAAACACGAAAATGTTTTTATCTACCACGTACTTGACCTATCTCTCTGAGATGCATTCCCTTGTGTTTCGGCAATGGTTGTCTGTTCATTACATAGATCGCCCGAGGGCGGTAGTACAGACCGCGCGTAGGAAAGGGTCAAAAGCCAGGGGTATAGGAGTATGTAACAAACGAGCCATTTAATTGAAAAAACTAAACGTGACAAACGGTTGCAGGATCAGTGAAGGTTGATTTTATAATTGAAAGTATAACAGGATCAGTAACAATAAAATCGTCCATACGCACACCATGGGCGAGTATCATGGGTAACATTATTTCAAAGCTTTATTAATACAATAATCAATAATGAAAAATCGACATCAATAGGGTTGTCCGTATTCCCAGTCAGTACCCTTCCCCGCCCGCCATGTGCACAAAGACCGCATACATCCCCCATAACGTCAAGGCTAAGTAACTAGAACGTCATAAGGAGTTGCAAGTCGCTCCCATACTGGCGCCATTTTGGTCGAGGCCAGGCAGGTCCAGAGTATAGTTCAATGTCTCCAATAAGTAGCGGCAGGACCAGAATCCCTTTCGGCAGTTCTGGCTTCGTCATTACGAGCACTAGAAAACAAGACATTCTGGGCAATACCACCCTTGACGCAGCCCTTCATTGTTCAAGATGGTGTCTTTCAAAAGCAAGGGGTATAGGAGTATGTAACAAGCGAGCCATTTAATTGAAAAAACTAAACGTGACAAACGGTTGCAGGATCAGTGAAGGTTGATTTTTTAATTGAAAGTATAACAGGATCAGTTACAATAAAATCGTCCATACGCACACCATGGGCGAGTATCATGGGTAACATTACTTTGAAGCTTTATTAATACAATAATCAATAATGAAAAATAGACAGCAATAGGGTTGTCAGTATTCCCAGTCAGTACCCTTCCCCGCCCACCATGTGCACAAAGACCGCATACATCCCCCATAACGTCAAGGCTAAGTAACTAGAACGTCATAAGGAGTTGCAAGTCGCTCCCATACTGGCGCCATTTTGGTCGAGGCCAGGCAGGTCCAGAGTATAGTTCAATGTCTCCAATAAGTAGCGGCAGGACCAGAATCCCTTTCGGCAGTTCTGGCTTCGTCATTACGAGCACTAGAAAACAAGACATTCTGGGCAATACCACCCTTGACGCAGCCCTTTATTGTTCAAGATGGTGTCTTTCAAAAGCAAGGGGTATAGGAGTATGTAACAAGCGAGCCATTTAATTGAAAAAACTAAACGTGACAAACGGTTGCAGGATCAGTGAAGGTTGATTTTTTAATTGAAAGTATAACAGGATCAGTTACAATAAAATCGTCCATACGCACACCATGGGCGAGTATCATGGGTAACATTACTTTGAAGCTTTATTAATACAATAATCAATAATGAAAAATAGACATCAATAGGGTTGTCAGTATTCCCAGTCAGTACCCTTCCCCGCCCGCCATGTGCACAAAGACCGCATACATCCCCCATAACGTCAAGGCTAAGTAACTAGAACGTCATAAGGAGTTGCAAGTCGCTCCCATACTGGCGCCATTTTGGTCGAGGCCAGGCAGGTCCAGAGTATAGTTCAATGTCTCCAATAAGTAGCGGCAGGACCAGAATCCCTTTCGGCAGTTCTGGCTTCGTCACACCAGGGCAACAAGACTTGGGGAGGGGGCAGGAGCCAAGCGCCCCCTCCCAGTCCGCGCCACCACACCGCCCCTCGGGGGCCTCCGTCAAGCGGTTCAGGGAGGCACCGCAGGCAGCGGTTCTTCAGATCAATTGCTCTTACCGGCAAGGCTCCCCTCCCTCAGCAGCGATCGTTGGCGCTGCGGCCGCCATCTTGTCTCTCGGTAGGATCGAGAGACAAGAGGAGGCCAAAACAAAGGGGGAAATGACCATAAGGGGGCATAGTAGATCCTCCCTGACCCCCTAGGTTTGATGTGGAGGCTTTAAAAGGGCCCCGCGGGGCAAAAAAATTAATTAAAAAAATACGGGGGTTTTTTGCGTGGGGAGCACCCGGTACGCTTTCGTGCAATGGGCTTTGGTAATCTAAATGATGAGGAGGGGGGGGGGGGCATCGTTCAAAGCACATCAGCGTGCATAAACACGAAAATGTTTTTATCTACCACGTACTTGACTTATCTCTCTGAGATGCATTCCCTTGTGTTTCGGCAATGGTAGTCTGTTCATTACATAGATCTTCCGAGGGCGGTAGTACAGACCACGCGTAGGAAAGGGTCAAAAGCCAGCGGTATAGGAGTAGGTAACAAACGAGCCATTTAATTGAAAAAACTAAACGTGACAAACGGTTGCAGGATCAGTGAAGGTTGATTTTATAATTGAAAGTATAACGGGATCAGTTACAATAAAATCGTCTATACGCACACCATGAAAGAGTATCATGGGTAACATTATTTCGAAGCTTTATTAATACAATAATCAATAATGAAAAATCGACATCAATAGGGTTGTCCGTATTCCCAGTCAGTACCCTTCCCCGCCCGCCATGTGCCCAAAGACCGCATACATCCCCCATAACGTCAAGGCTAAGTAACTAGAACGTCATAAGGAGTTGCAAGTCGCTCCCATACTGGCGCCATTTTGGTCGAGGCCAGGCAGGTCCAGAGTATAGTTCAATGTCTCCAATAAGTAGCGGCAGGACCAGAATCCCTTTCGGCAGTTCTGGCTTCGTCATTACGAGCACTAGAAAACAAGACATTCTGGGCAATACCACCCTTGACGCAGCCCTGTATTCTACAAGATGGTGTCTTTCAAAAGCCAGGGGTATAGGAGTATGTAACAAGCGAGCCATTTATTTGAAAAAACTAAACGTGACAAACGGTTGCAGGATCAGTGAAGGTTGATTTTTTAATTGAAAGTATAACAGGATCAGTTACAATAAAATCGTACATACGCACACCATGGGCGAGTATCATGGGTAACATTACTTTGAAGCTTTATTAATACAATAATCAATAATGAAAAATCGACATCAATAGGGTTGTCCGTATTCCCAGTCAGTACCCTTCCCCGCCCGCCATGTGCACAAAGACCGCATACATCCCCCATAACGTCAAGGCTAAGTAACTAGAACGTCATAAGGAGTTGCAAGTCGCTCCCATACTGGCGCCATTTTGGTCGAGGCCAGGCAGGTCCAGAGTATAGTTCAATGTCTCCAATAAGTAGCGGCAGGATCAGAATCCCTTTCGGCAGTTCTGGCTACGTCATTACGAGCACTAGAAAACAAGACATTCTGGGCAATACCACCCTTGACGCAGCCCTTTATGCTACAAGATGGTGTCTTCCATTCAGAAAATATTGTTGGCAGCATTTTGAAAGGAAAGATAAACGGCCGTTCTCCTAGTGAGTCTCACATTGTTACATTTATGAAGAATGTTGAAGAGTAGTATGTTGAAAATCTGAAGCCATCGTTCTACAAACTCTCAACCAGCCTTGGATGGAAAAATCCTGAAGAATGTACAAACTGAAAACCAGTTTTTGTCTGCATAGCATCAGCAGCAACACTTGAGTCAGCTTTGTGTGAAGCCGCCATCATGATCCAATCAATACTGTCCCCCTGCACACATTAAGGGACCAGGCCGCAGGACGTGTCTTCAGGTCAAACGGATTGTGGGACAAGGTGCAGAATGGAAGAGTCACCAAAAGGCAAAAAGTTCCGCCGGACCCCGGGAGCCGGCCGCCTATGTCGGGGGCGATCTTAGGCCACACCAGGGCAACAAGACTTGGGGAGGGGGCAGGAGCCAAGCGCCCCCTCCCAGTCCGCGCCACCACACCGCCCCTCGGGGGCCTCCGTCAAGCGGTTCAGGGAGGCACCGCAGGCAGCGGTTCTTCAGATCAGTGGCTCTCACCGGCAAGGCTCCCCTCCGTCAGCAGCGATCGTTGGCGCTGCGGCCGCCATCTTGTCTCTCGGTAGGATCGAGAGACAAGAGGAGGCCAAAACGAAGTGGGAAATGACCATAAGGGGGCATAGTAGATCCTCCCTGATCCCCTAGGTTTGATGTGGAGGCTTTAAAAGGGCCCCACGGGGCAAAAAAAAAAAATTGTTTTTTTTGCGTGGGGAGCACCCGGTACGCTTTTGTGCAATGGGCGGTGGTAATCTAAATGATGAGATGGGGGGGGGGGGGCATCGTTCAAAGCACATCAGCGTGCATAAACACGAAAATGTTTTTATCTACCACGTACTTGACCTATCTCTCTGAGATGCATTCCCTTGTGTTTCGGCAATGGTTGTCTGTTCATTACATAGATCGCTCGAGGGCGGTAGTACAGACCGCGCGTAGGAAAGGGTCAAAAGCCAGGGGTATAGGAGTATGTAACAAACGAGCCATTTAATTGAAAAAACTAAATGTGACAAACGGTTGCAGGATCAGTGAAGGTTGATTTTATAATTGAAAGTATAACAGGATCAGTAACAATAAAATCGTCCATACGCACACCATGGGCGAGTATCATGGGTAACATTATTTCAAAGCTTTATTAATACAATAATCAATAATGAAAAATCGACATCAATAGGGTTGTCCGTATTCCCAGTCAGTACCCTTCCCCGCCCGCCATGTACACAAAGACCGCATACATCCCCCATAACGTCAAGGCTAAGTAACTAGAAAGTCATAAGGAGTTGCAAGTCGCTCCCATACTGGCGCCATTTTGGTCGAGGCCAGGCAGGTCCAGATTATAGTTCAATGTCTCCAATAAGTAGCGGCAGGACCAGAATCCCTTTCGGCAGTTCTGGCTTCGTCATTACGAGCACTAGAAAACAAGACATTCTGGGCAATACCACCCTTGACGCAGCCCTTTATTGTTCAAGATGGTGTCTTTCAAAAGCAAGGGGTATAGGAGTATGTAACAAGCGAGCCATTTAATTGAAAAAACTAAACGTGACAAACGGTTGCAGGATCAGTGAAGGTTGATTTTTTAATTGAAAGTATAACAGGATCAGTTACAATAAAATCGTCCATACGCACACCATGGGCGAGTATCATGGGTAACATTACTTTGAAGCTTTATTAATACAATAATCAATAATGAAAAATAGACATCAATAGGGTTGTCAGTATTCCCAGTCAGTACCCTTCCCCGCCCGCCATGTGCACAAAGACCGCATACATCCCCCATAACGTCAAGGCTAAGTAACTAGAACGTCATAAGGAGTTGCAAGTCGCTCCCATACTGGCGCCATTTTGGTCGAGGCCAGGCAGGTCCAGAGTATAGTTCAATGTCTCCAATAAGTAGCGGCAGGATCAGAATCCCTTTCGGCAGTTCTGGCTACGTCATTACGAGCACTAGAAAACAAGACATTCTGGGCAATACCACCCTTGACGCAGCCCTTTATGCTACAAGATGGTGTCTTCCATTCAGAAAATATTGTTGGCAGCATTTTGAAAGGAAAGATAAACGGCCGTTCTCCTAGTGAGTCTCACATTGTTACATTTATGAAGAATGTTGAAGAGTAGTATGTTGAAAATCTGAAGCCATCGTTCTACAAACTCTCAACCAGCCTTGGATGGAAAAATCCTGAAGAATGTACAAACTGAAAACCAGTTTTTGTCTGCATAGCATCAGCAGCAACACTTGAGTCAGCTTTGTGTGAAGCCGCCATCTTGATCCAATCAATACTGTCCCCCTGCACACATTAAGGGACCAGGCCGCAGGACGTGTCTTCAGGTCAAACGGATTGTGGGACAAGGTGCAGAATGGAAGAGTCACCAAAAGGCAAAAAGTTCCGCCGGACCCCGGGAGCCGGCCGCCTATGTCGGGGGCGATCTTAGGCCACACCAGGGCAACAAGACTTGAGGAGGGGGCAGGAGCCAAGCGCCCCCTCCCTGTCCGCGCCACCACACCGCCCCTCGTGGGCCTCCGTCAAGCGGTTCAGGGAGGCACCGCAGGCAGCGGTTCTTCAGATCAGTGGCTCTCACCGGCAAGGCTCCCCTCCGTCAGCAGCGATCGTTGGCGCTGCGGCCGCCATCTTGTCTCTCGGTAGGATCGAGAGACAAGAGGAGGCCAAAACGAAGTGGGAAATGACCATAAGGGGGCATAGTAGATCCTCCCTGACCCCCTAGGTTTGATGTGGAGGCTTTAAAAGGGCCCCACGGGGCAAAAAAAAAAAATTCGTTTTTTTTTGCGTGGGGAGCACCCGGTACGCTTTTGTGCAATGGGCGGTGGTAATCTAAATGATGAGATGGGGGGGGGGGGGCATCGTTCAAAGCACATCAGCGTGCATAAACACGAAAATGTTTTTATCTACCACGTACTTGACCTATCTCTCTGAGATGCATTCCCTTGTGTTTCGGCAATGGTTGTCTGTTCATTACATAGATCGCCCGAGGGTGGTAGTACAGACCGCGCGTAGGAAAGGGTCAAAAGCCAGGGGTATAGGAGTATGTAACAAACGAGCCATTTGATTGAAAAAACTAAACGTGACAAACGGTTGCAGGATCAGTGAAGGTTGATTTTATAATTGAAAGTATAACAGGATCAGTAACAATAAAATCGTCCATACGCACACCATGGGCGAGTATCATGGGTAACATTATTTCAAAGCTTTATTAATACAATAATCAATAATGAAAAATCGACATCAATAGGGTTGTCCGTATTCCCAGTCAGTACCCTTCCCCGCCCGCCATGTGCACAAAGACCGCATACATCCCCCATAACGTCAAGGCTAAGTAACTAGAAAGTCATAAGGAGTTGCAAGTCGCTCCCATACTGGCGCCATTTTGGTCGAGGCCAGGCAGGTCCAGAGTATAGTTCAATGTCTCCAATAAGTAGCGGCAGGACCAGAATCCCTTTCGGCAGTTCTGGCTTCGTCATTACGAGCACTAGAAAACAAGACATTCTGGGCAATACCACCCTTGACGCAGCCCTTTATTGTTCAAGATGGTGTCTTTCAAAAGCAAGGGGTATAGGAGTATGTAACAAGCGAGCCATTTAATTGAAAAAACTAAACGTGACAAACGGTTTCAGGATCAGTGAAGGTTGATTTTTTAATTGAAAGTATAACAGGATCAGTTACAATAAAATCGTCCATACGCACACCATGGGCGAGTATCATGGGTAACATTACTTTGAAGCTTTATTAATACAATAATCAATAATGAAAAATAGACATCAATAGGGTTGTCAGTATTCCCAGTCAGTACCCTTCCCCGCCCGCCATGTGCACAAAGACCGCATACATCCCCCATAACGTCAAGGCTAAGTAACTAGAACGTCATAAGGAGTTGCAAGTCGCTCCCATACTGGCGCCATTTTGGTCGAGGCCAGGCAGGTCCAGAGTATAGTTCAATGTCTCCAATAAGTAGCGGCAGGACCAGAATCCCTTTCGGCAGTTCTGACTTTGTCACACCAGGGCAACAAGACTTGGGGAGGGGGCAGGAGCCAAGCGCCCCCTCCCAGTCCGAGCCACCACACCGCCCCTCGGGGGCCTCCGTCAAGCGGTTCAGGGAGGCACCGCAGGCAGCGGTTCTTCAGATCAGTTGCTCTTACCGGCAAGGCTCCCCTCCCTCAGCAGCGATCGTTGGCGCTGCGGCCGCCATCTTGTCTCTCGGTAGGATCGAGAGACAAGAGGGGGCCAAAACAAAGGGGGAAATGACCATAAGGGGGCATAGTAGATCCTCCCTGACCCCCTAGGTTTGATGTGGAGGCTTTAAAAGGGCCCCTCGGGGCAAAAAAATTAATTAAAAAAATTCGGGGTTTTTTTGCGTGGGGAGCACCCGGTACGCTTTCGTGCAATGGGCTTTGGTAATCTAAATGATGAGGAGGGGGGGGGGGGCATCGTTCAAAGCACATCAGCGTGCATAAACACGAAAATGTTTTTATCTACCACGTACTTGACTTATCTCTCTGAGATGCATTCCCTTGTGTTTCGGCAATGGTAGTCTGTTCATTACATAGATCTTTCGAGGGCGGTAGTACAGACCGCGCGTAGGAAAGGGTCAAAAGCCAGCGGTATAGGAGTATGTAACAAACGAGCCATTTAATTGAAAAAACTAAACGTGACAAACGGTTGCAGGATCAGTGAAGGTTGATTTTATAATTGAAAGTATAACGGGATCAGTTACAATAAAATCGTCTATACGCACACCATGAAAGAGTATCATGGGTAACATTATTTCGAAGCTTTATTAATACAATAATCAATAATGAAAAATCGACATCAATAGGGTTGTCCGTATTCCCAGTCAGTACCCTTCCCCGCCCGCCATGTGCCCAAAGACCGCATACATCCCCCACAACGTCAAGGCTAAGTAACTAGAACGTCATAAGGAGTTGCAAGTCGCTCCCATACTGGCGCCATTTTGGTCGAGGCCAGGCAGGTCCAGAGTATAGTTCAATGTCTCCAATAAGTAGCGGCAGGACCAGAATCCCTTTTGGCAGTTCTGGCTTCGTCATTACGAGCACTAGAAAACAAGACATTCTGGGCAATACCACCCTTGACGCAGCCCTTTATGCTACAAGATGGTGTCTTTCATTCAGAAAATATTGTTGGCAGCATTTTGAAAGGAAAGATAAACGGCCGTTCTCCTAGTGAGTCTCACATTGTTACATTTATGAAGAATGTTGAAGAGTAGTATGTTGAAAATCTGAAGCCATCGTTCTACAAACTCTCAACCAGCCTTGGATGGAAAAATCCTGAAGAATGTACAAACTGAAAACCAGTTTTTGTCTCCATAGCATCAGCAGCAACACTTGAGTCAGCTTTGTGTGAAGCCGCCATCTTGATCCAATCAATACCGTCCCCCTGCACACATTCAGGGACCAGGCTGCAGGACGTGTCTTCAGGTCAAACGGATTGTGGGACAAGGTGCAGAATGGAAGAGTCACCAAAAGGCAGAAAGTTCTGCCGGACCCCGGGAGCTGGCCGCCTATGTCGGGGGCGATCTTAGGCCACACCAGGGCAACAAGACTTGGGGAGGGGGTAGGAGCCAAGCGCCCCCTCCCAGTCCGCACCACCACACGGCCCCTCGGGGGCCTCCGTCAAGCGGTTCAGGGTGGCACCGCAGGCAGCGGTTCTTCAGATCAGTGGCTCTTACCGGCAAGGCTCCCCTCCGTCAGCAGCGATCGTTGGCGCTGCGGCCGCCATCTTGTCTCTCGGTAGGATCGAGAGACAAGAGGAGGCCAAAACGAAGTGGGAAATGACCATAAGGGGGCATAGTAGATCCTCCCTTACGCCCTAGGTTTGATGTGGAGGCTTTAAAAGGGCCCCACGGGGCAAAAAAAATCGTTTTTTTTTTTTGCGTGGGGAGCACCCGGTACGCTTTTGTGCAATGGGCGGTGGTAATCTAAATGATGATGAGGGGGGGGGGCATCGTTCAAAGCACATCAGCGTGCATAAACACGAAAATGTTTTTATCTACCACGTACTTGACTTATCTCTCTGAGATGCATTCCCTTGTGTTTCGGCAATGGTAGTCTGTTCATTACATAGATCGCCCGAGGGCGGTAGTACAGACCGCGCGTAGGAAAGGGTCAAAAGCCAGGGGTATAGGAGTATGTAACAAACGAGCCATTTAATTGAAAAAACTAAACGTGACAAACGGTTGCAGGATCAGTGAAGGTTGATTTTATAATTGAAAGTATAACAGGATCAGTAACAGTAAAATCGTCCATACGCACACCATGGGCGAGTATCATGGGTAACATTATTTCAAAGCTTTATTAATACAATAATCAATAATGAAAAATCAACATCAATAGGGTTGTCCGTATTCCCAGTCAGTACCCTTCCCCGCCCGCCATGTGCACAAAGACCGCATACATCCCCCATAACGTCAAGGCTAAGTAACTAGAACGTCATAAGGAGTTGCAAGTCGCTCCCATACCGGCGCCATTTTGGTCGAGGCCAGGCAGGTCCAGAGTATAGTTCAATGTCTCCAATAAGTAGCGGCAGGAACAGAATCCCTTTCGGCAGTTCTGGCTTCGTCATTACGAGCACTAGAAAACAAGACATTCTGGGCAATACCACCCTTGACGCAGCCCTTTATGCTACAAGATGGTGTCTTCCATTCAGAAAATATTGTTGGCAGCATTTTGAAAGGAAAGATAAACGGCCGTTCTCCTAGTGAGTCTCACATTGTTACATTTATGAAGAAAGTTGAAGAGTAGTATGTTGAAAATCTGAAGCCATCGTTCTACAAACTCTCAACCAGCCTTGGATGGAAAAATCCTGAAGAATGTACAAACTGAAAACCAGTTTTTGTCTGCATAGCATCAGCAGCAACACTTGAGTCAGCTTTGTGTGAAGCCGCCATCTTGATCCAATCAATACCGTCCCCCTGCACACATTCAGGGACCAGGCTGCAGGACGTGTCTTCAGGTCAAACGGATTGTGGGACAAGGTGCAGAATGGAAGAGTCACCAAAAGGCAGAAAGTTCTGCCGGACCCCGGGAGCTGGCCGCCTATGTCGGGGGCGATCTTAGGCCACACCAGGGCAACAAGACTTGGGGAGGGGGTAGGAGCCAAGCGCCCCCTCCCAGTCCGCACCACCACACGGCCCCTCGGGGGCCTCCGTCAAGCGGTTCAGGGTGGCACCGCAGGCAGCGGTTCTTCATATCAGTGGCTCTTACCGGCAAGGCTCCCCTCCGTCAGCAGCGATCTTTGGCGCTGCGGCCTCCATCTTTTCTCTCGGTAGGATCGAGAGACAAGAGGAGGCCAAAACGAAGTGGGAAATGACCATAAGGGGGCATAGTAGATCCTCCCTTACCCCCTAGGTTTGATGTGGAGGCTTTAAAAGGGCCCCACGGGGCAAAAAAAATCGTTTTTTTTTTTTTGCGTGGGGAGCACCCGGTACGCTTTTGTGCAATGGGCGGTGGTAATCTAAATGATGATGAGGGGGGGGGGGCATCGTTCAAAGCACATCAGCGTGCATAAACACGAAAATGTTTTTATCTACCACGTACTTGACTTATCTCTCTGAGATGCATTCCCTTGTGTTTCGGCAATGGTAGTCTGTTCATTACATAGATCGCCCGAGGGCGGTAGTACAGACCGCGCGTAGGAAAGGGTCAAAAGCCAGGGGTATAGGAGTATGTAACAAACAAGCCATTTAATTGAAAAAACTAAACGTGACAAACGGTTGCAGGATCAGTGAAGGTTGATTTTATAATTGAAAGTATAACAGGATCAGTAACAATAAAATCGTCCATACGCACACCATGGGCGAGTATCATGGGTAACATTATTTCAAAGCTTTATTAATACAATAATCAATAATGAAAAATCGACATCAATAGGGTTGTCTGTATTCCCAGTCAGTACCCTTCCCCGCCCGCCATGTGCACAAAGACCGCATACATCCCCCATAACGTCAAGGCTAAGTAACTAGAACGTCATAAGGAGTTGCAAGTCGCTCTCATACTGGCGCCATTTTGGTCGAGGCCAGGCAGGTCCAGAGTATAGTTCAATGTCTCCAATAAGTAGCGGCAGGACCAGAATCCCTTTCGGCAGTTCTGGCTTCGTCATTACGAGCACTAGAAAACAAGACATTCTGGGCAATACCACCCTTGACGCAGCCCTTTATTGTACAAGATGGTGTCTTTCAAAAGCCAGGGGTATAGGAGTATGTAACAAGCGAGCCATTTAATTGAAAAAACTAAACGTGACAAACGGTTGCAGGATCAGTGAAGGTTGATTTTTTAATTGAAAGTATAATAGGATCAGTTACAATAAAATCGTCCATACGCACACCATGGGCGAGTATCATGGGTAACTTTACTTTGAAGCTTTATTAATACAATAATCAATAATGAAAAATCGAAATCAATAGGGTTGTCCGTATTCCCAGTCAGTACCCTTCCCCGCCCGCCATGTGCACAAAGACCGCATACATCCCCCATAACGTCAAGGCTAAGTAACTAGAACGTCATAAGGAGTTGCAAGTCGCTCTCATACTGGCGCCATTTTGGTCGAGGCCAGGCAGGTCCAGAGTATAGTTCAATGTCTCCAATAAGTAGCGGCAGGACCAGAATCCCTTTCGGCAGTTCTGGCTTCGTCATTACGAGCACTAGAAAACAAGACATTCTGGGCAATACCACCCTTGACGCAGCCCTTTATGCTACAGGATGGTGTCTTCCATTCAGAAAATATTGTTGGCAGCATATTGAAAGGAAAGATAAACGGCCGTTCTCCTAGTGAGTCTCACATTGTTACATTTATGAAGAATGTTGAAGAGTAGTATGTTGAAAATCTGAAGCCACAAACTCTCAACCAGCCTTGGATGGAAAAATCCTGAAGAATGTACAAACTGAAAACCAGTTTTTGTCTGCATAGCATCAGCAGCAACACTTGAGTCAGCTTTGTGTGAAGCCGCCATCTTGATCCAATCAATACCGTCCCCCTGCACACATTCAGGGACCAGGCTGCAGGACGTGTCTTCAGGTCAAACGGATTGTGGGACAAGGTGCAGAATGGAAGAGTCACCAAAAGGCAGAAAGTTCCGCCGGACCCCGGGAGCCGTCCGCCTATGTTGGGGGCGATCTTAGGCCACACCAGGGCAACAAGACTTGGGGAGGGGGTAGGAGCCAAGCGCCCCCTCCCAGTCCGCGCCACCACACCGCCCCTCGGGGGCCTCCGCCAAGCGGTTCAGGGTGGCACCGCAGGCAGCGGTTCTTCAGATCAGTGGCTCTTACCGGCAAGGCTCCCCTCCGTCAGCAGCGATCGTTGGCGCTGCGGCCGCCATCTTGTCTCTCGGTAGGATCGAGAGACAAGAGGAGGCCAAAACGAAGTGGGAAATGACCATAAGGGGGCATAGTAGATCCTCCCTTACCCCCTAGGTTTGATGTGGAGGCTTTAAAAGGGCCCCGCGGGGCAAAAAAATAAATTTAAAAAAATCGTTTTTTTTTGCGTGGGGAGCACCGGGTACGCTTTTGTGCAATGGGCGGTGGTAATCTAAATGAGGAGGAGGAAGGGGGGGAGGGGGGCATCGTTCAAAGCACATCAGCGTGCATAAACACGAAAATGTTTTTATCTACCACGTACTTGACTTATCTCTCTGAGATGCATTCCCTTGTGTTTCGGCAATGGTAGTCTGTTCATTACATAGATCGCCCGAGGGCGGTAGTACAGACCGCGCGTAGGAAAGGGTCAAAAGCCAGGGGTATAGGAGTATGTAACAAACAAGCCATTTAATTGAAAAAACTAAACGTGACAAACGGTTGCAGGATCAGTGAAGGTTGATTTTATAATTGAAAGTATAACAGGATCAGTAACAATAAAATCGTCCATACGCACACCATGGGCGAGTATCATGGGTAACATTATTTCGAAGCCTTATTAATACAATAATCAATAATGAAAAATCGACATCAATAGGGTTGTCCGTATTCCCAGTCAGTACCCTTCCCCGCCCGCCATGTGCACAAAGACCGCATACATCCCCCATAACGTCAAGGCTAAGTAACTAGAACGTCATAAGGAGTTGCAAGTCGCTCCCATACTGGCGCCATTTTGGTCGAGGCCAGGCAGGTCCAGAGTATAGTTCAATGTCTCCAATAAGTAGCGGCAGGACCAGAATCCCTTTCGGCAGTTCTGGCTTCGTCATTACGAGCAATAGAAAACAAGACATTCTGGGCAATACCACCCTTGACGCAGCCCTTTATTCTACAAGATGGTGTCTTTCAAAAGCCAGGGGTATAGGAGTATGTAACAAGCGAGCCATTTAATTGAAAAAATTAAACGTGACAAACGGTTGCAGGATCATTGCAGGTTGATTTTTTAATTGAAAGTATAACAGGATCAGTTACAATAAAATCGTACATACACACACCATGGGCGAGTATCAAGGGTAACATTACTTTGAAGCTTTATTAATACAATAATCAATAATGAAAAATCGACATCAATAGGGTTGTCCGTATTCCCAGTCAGTACCCTTCCCCGCCCGACATGTGCATAAAGACCGCATACATCCCCCATAACGTCAAGGCTAAGTAACTAGAATGTCATAAGGAGTTGCAAGTAGCTCCCATACTGGCGCCATTTTGGTCGAGGCCAGGGAGGTTCAGAGTATAGTTCAATGTCTCCAATAAGTAGCGGCAGGACCAGAATCCCTTTCGGCAGTTCTGGCTTCGTCATTACGAGCACTAGAAAACAAGACATTCTGGGCAATACCACCCTTGACGCAGCCCTTTATGCTACAAGATGGTGTCTTCCATTCAGAAAATATTGTTGGCAGCATTTTGAAAGGAAAGATAAACGGCCGTTCTCCTAGTGAGTCTCACATTGTTACATTTATGAAGAATGTTGAAGAGTAGTATGTTGAAAATCTGAAGCCATCGTTCTACAAACTTTCAACCAGCCTTGGATGGAAAAATCCTGAAGAATGTACAAACTGAAAACCAGTTTTTGTCTGCATAGCATCAGCAGCAACACTTGAGTCAGCTTTGTGTGAAGCCGCCATCTTGATCCAATCAATACCGTCCCCCTGCACACATTAAGGGACCAGGCCGCAGGACGTGTCTTCAGGTCAAACGGATTGTGGGACAAGGTGCAGAATGGAAGAGTCACCCAAAGGCAAAAAGTTCCGCCGGACCCCGGGAGCCGGCCTCCTATGTCGGGGGCGATCTTAGGCCACACCAGGGCAACAAGACTTGGGGAGGGGGCAGGAGCCAAGCGCCCCCTCCCAGTCCGCGCCACCACACCGCCCCTCGGGGGCCTCCGTCAAGCGGTTCAGGGAGGCACCGCAGGCAGCGGTTCTTCAGATCAGTGGCTCTCACCGGCAAGGCTCCCCTCCGTCAGCAGCGATCGTTGGCGCTGCGGCCGCCATCTTGTCTCTCGGTAGGATCGAGAGACAAGAGGAGGCCAAAACGAAGGGGGAAATGATCATAAGGGGGCATAGTAGAACCTCCCTGACCCCCTAGGTTTGATTTGGAGGCTTTAAAAAAAATCGTTTTTTTTTTTTTGCGTGGGGAGCACCCGGTACGCTTTTGTGCAATGGGCGGTGGTAATCTAAATGATGATGAGGGGGGGGGGGGCATCGTTCAAAGCACATCAGCGTGCATAAACTCGAAAATGTTTTTATCTACCACGTACTTGACTTATCTCTCTGAGATGCATTCCCTTGTGTTTCGGCAATGGTAGTCTGTTCATTACATAGATCGCCCGAGGGCGGTAGTACAGACCGCGCGTAGTAAAGGGTCAAAAGCCAGGGGTATAGGAGTATGTAACAAACGAGCCATTTAATTGAAAAAACTAAACGTGACAAACGGTTGCAGGATCAGTGAAGGTTGATTTTATAATTGAAAGTATAACAGGATCAGTTACAATAAAATCGTCCATACGCACACCATGGGCGAGTATCATGGGTATTATTATTTCGAAGCTTTATTAATACAATAATCAATAATGAAAAATCGACATCAATAGGGTTGTCCGTATTCCCAGTCAGTACCCTTCCCCGCCCGCAATGTGCATAAAGACCGCATACATCCCCCATATTGTCAAGCCCTTTATGCTACAAGATGGTGTCTTCCATTCAGAAAATATTGTTGGCAGCATTTTGAAAGGAAAGATAAACAGCCGTTCTCCTAGTGAGTCTCACATTGTTACATTTATGAAGAATGTTGAAGAGTAGTATGTTGAAAATCTGAAGCCATCGTTCTACAAACTCTCAACCAGCCTTGGATGGAAAAATCCTGAAGAATGTACAAACTGAAAACCAGTTTTTGTCTGCATAGCATCAGCAGCAACACTTGAGTCAGCTTTGTGTGAAGCAGCCATCTTGATCCAATCAATACCGTCCCCCTGCACCCTGTCTTAAGGGACACTAAAGGGACTCAAACCCTAGTGTAACGTTACCTAGGTGGGACTGACACCCCCTAGAAGAAAATCACAAAGGTGGGACAAACACCCCCTCTTAAGAATTAAGCATGAACCAGGGTAATGGGACAAAAACCCCATTCCAAAATAAAACACCTCTCACTTCTCAACCAGAGTAAAGTGAAAAAATGATCAAAATAGAATATGGGACTGCCTAAAAAAAAAGATATTAATCCAGAACCCATTCCTAAGGAAAATAGGACTACAACCCACTCCTTCACAAAGTACGTGTCATGACAAAAAGAAATGGGACTACAACCCACTCCTACACAGAATACGTGTCATCACAAAAAGAAATGGGATACAACCTACTCTTACACAAAGTGCGTGTAAACACAAAAAGAACTGCAAAGAAGCACTAAACGCTGAAATATAAGATGACAACCAGTCAGACACACACGAAAAGAACCAGTCAGACACACACGAAAAGAACAGTATAGATACACAAAAACGCCACAACCTAAAGCGCTACTACTTAAGATCACAGCCAAACACATAATACTCTCTCCATTATAAAATGGCCAGCAAAATACAAAAAGAGAAAGTCTATGCTCCGGTGAGCGGTCTCTCACCCGAGGTCTCCAAAGCAGATTGTCGATCTCAAGTGAGTTGTAGCTGTAACATATCCGACATATTCTGTAAGTTTTCTTCTTTTTTTAGTAAGTTCACTGGCAAACAGGATACACATTACGCCACTTTCACAAGTCTTTTACTGTCCTAGTTGACAGATTAACCTTAAAAAAAATGAAGTGCCTCTCCTTGAAGTGTAAGTGTAGTTGCCATGGTGAAAATTGGAAAAGAAAATCCAGCACGGAAAATGCTGTCACGTATCCCACGTTACACCGAGTGGCTCTCCGCACAGCGCTGCTCCAAAACGTGAAGAAGAAGCATTCTCATGGCGTCACAAAGTGCCAGGAGCCAAGGTAAGCTTTGCGTGTTGCTCGCGCTCAATAACAAGATTGAAAATGACAGTTGAAATCTTGAGCACAATGTAAGACGCAGTTAAAAAAAAATAATGTTCAAGTAGGAAATGATGTTTCCATTAAAGACAAAAATAAACGATGTAAAATAAGACTTCCAAATCCTCAGTCCCGACTCATGTTCTTTTTCTTGAGACAATTCAATAGAAAGCTTTAGACACCCTTTAAGTGCTATGTGACTAGCTGGACAGCTTAAAAGATTGATCGTTCGCTGCCAGTTCCCAGCTGAAAATAAGCTTTTAACATAAGCTCGAAATGTAAACAGGGGATTAATGTCTTTAAAGGCATTTGAAAATCAAACGATGAAAACTCAAACGATGAATGTCAAGAACTAGCGCTGGTGAAAGTACCGGTTTAACCATGTACACGAACAATCAAAAATGATTAATTAAATTCTGAGTAGAAAGTGCACTACATGTTCTAATAGGCACGAGTTAAATTTTTTTAAATGTCAAATTGCAGGTCGCACTGAATTTAAAGAGCCAAAACAAGAAAGAAAATAACACCATGCTTACTTCTGATTGAAATGATGACCATATTTACAAGGAAACCACTCACAGCACATTTTGGCAAAGGCTGTCCGATGTGATGGACACTGATGGGGTCGTTTTTTCTTAGTGCGCTGATGTTTCTTTAGTGGCTCCTTACTCTGAAGATGGTATCTTTCTTGGTGTATCTCTTGTCTTGTACTGAATGTTGTGGCTCTTGTTCCAATTGTGTTGATCATCTTGTTGGCGCTAGTCATTTTCTCTTTAGTGAAGGAAATTTCTTAACATATTTCTTTTGTAGACTGCTTCTGGGTAATTTTCTGTTGAATTTCGCTTCGCTGCTTTGCCCAGTACGTGGGAAGATCACCTCGTCGCCATAAATATTGTAGTAATTAGGTCCTTAGACAGATGATGTAGTTAGATGGTTTATTATAAGATAAGTAGATATGATGGTATAAACCATAAAGACCTCAACAGGAACATCCTGCAAGATGCTCAGCCCCAAGCCAACTGCCAGCCTAAGCACACAGACTGCCAACATTCCACAGAGCATCATAGCCAGAACATTCTATAATAAAAGGGGATAGTGCAAGGATACTACACAAGCCTGAAAGTACTGTGGGATCAGGGGGAGCTTGAGGCCTCCTGCTTTTGTATAAGATAGTTGGTGATGGTGGAGTCGTGGATTCTTGCTATTCCAGTTGATGGCGACTTGCAGAGTGCGTTAGACATGAGGCGACAGAGTTAGTGGTATGGTCAGGAAGATAAAAAGTATGCGCAGGAGCACTGTTATTTTAACTGCGGTGATGCGACCAGTTTAAGACACTCCATGAGGTAAGCGTTTTATTTGTCTGGTCAAGAAAGGGCCCATAGTTAACTGCCAGTGTCTTCGCCAATGTGGGGGCTAATTGCCCAAATACAGTATGGTCTCCTTTGCCCACACTAATGGAAACTGTGCCCACAGTACGTTCCTGTGCGGAGTGTGACCGAGAGGTTCAGAATCTTGGACCCAGACACCTGACCGAACAACCGCAACTCCCCTTGTAGGGATGGTAGGAAGGTCATCGGATCCGTCAATGATAAGATAACGTCTTCTGCATACTGGCTGATGGTGTGAATATCAGCCACAAATCGAATCCCGAAGACCTGCAGGTTGTCCCTGATGCTATGAGCCATAGGTTCCATGTATAGAGCAAAAAGGAGCAAAGGAAGGGGACAGTCCTGTTGTGTGCCATGTGCTATATGGAACATGGAGGATAAAGTCCCATTGACCCAGACAGAGGCACTGAGGGTGCTATAGATATAGAAGTCTCGGCATTTGCTGTTTTCGGCGGTAGCGAACAGATCTACATCTGAAGTCCTCCACCTTGCGAAGACTTCTCCTAGTACTTCATCGTTTATGACCCATTCGTGGTTTTCCTGAATTAGTCTGCTCAGTGCGTCCGCCTGAACATTCTGCACACCTGGCAGATGGGTAGCCATTATCATAAGTCCTCTGGCCAGAAGCCAGTGCCAGATCGCCTGCGCCTCCTGCGACAGAGTGCGTGAATTCGAACCCCCCTGCTTGTTGAGGTAATATAACGTGGTCTTTTTGTCAGTCTGTACAAGCAGAGAGCTGGTCTGAAAGGACGGATGAAAGGCCTTCAGTGCCAAGTGAACAGCTCTGAGTTCCAGGAAATTGATGTGATACGTGGCCTCCATCGGGGACCACGTTCCTTGAATCTGTAAGTCTCCGGAGTGCGCCCCCCAACCGTGGAGAGAAGCATCCGTCACGACAGTCAGCGTGGGAATGTCCTTGTGGAAGGGAACCCCTCTGAGGAGATTCTCCGCTGAACACCACCACTTCAGAGACTGAAGAGCATGCAGAGACAGTCGTATCTTGTCGTCCCAAGATCCTTTCCTCTGATCCCACTGGTCCTCCAAGCACTCTTGCAACGGTCTCATGTGCAGTTGTGCGTGTGGCGTTAGGAAGATACAAGAGGCCATCGATCCCAGTAGAGAAGACACCGTCCTCACTGTTGTAGATGGAGTGGTCATAAGAGCCAGAGCCTTCCGAAGGAGTGATAATCGTCGCTCCTCCGAAGGAGACACGCTTGCTGACAGCGTATTGATGGAGGCTCCCAAGTACTGTATGCATTGGACCGGAGTCGGGACAGACTTGGACATGTTGATGTGCAACCCCAGCTTGTTCAAGAGAACGCACGTCTTCTGGAAGTGTGCTCGAGCTTCCGAGAAGGAGGAGGCCGAAATCAACCAATCGTCCAGGTACGGGTAGACAAACACATTGTTCTTCCTCAGGTGTGCTGCTACCACCGCCATGCACTTTGAGAATGTTCTCAGCGCAGACTTTAGTCCGAATGGGAGTACTGTGTATTGATAATGATTGGCGCCGACTTGGAATCGCAGGAACTTCCTGTGTTTGTGTGCAATGGGCACATGGAAGTACTCATCCTGTAGGTCTATAGCACATAGCCAGTCTCCCTGTTGCTGAGGATAAATCTGATGCAACGACAGCATGCAAAATTTCTCTCTGCGAATCTATTTGTTTGCCTGTCGCAAGTCCAGAATGGGCCTGAACTCGTTCTTGTCCTTCTTGCGAACCAGGAAGAACCGGGAGTACAGACCTCTTCCTCTCTGAGACAGAGGTACGTCTTCTATCGCCCTTTTCCTTAACAGGATATCGGCCTCCGCCTGGAGCTCATGCAGCTGAAACTTGGAGCTGACCAGTGGAATTGCTGGAGGCGGGCTGGTGAACCGAAGACTGTATCCATTGCAAACAATATTCAGCACCCACTTGTCCTGAGTAATTTTTCTCCACTCTGCCAGAAAAAGTTGAACGCTTCCCCCCACCGGAGTGGGTAACGGATGCAGGGGAAGTAAGCGCTCAGGGGCGAGACCCGGCGGGGCCTTTGGTCCCTGCCGCCAACTGTTGGCTGCCTCTGCCTTTCTGGCACTTCTGGAACGGCATTCAGAACTGCTGCTGTTGTTGCTGTTGCTGTCCCGAGGCTTGGCCACACCATCTGCCCTGTCCACCGAACCGCCTCTGGAACGAGCGGTACGATTTCTTTGTCTCCTTGGGCTTTTCCAGACCCATAGCCGGGAGTGTTTCGGCCTCCGCCTTCATGCGGGCCATTTCGTCATTCGCATGTTTCCCAAATAGGGTTTCGCCAGAGAATGGAAGATTGGCAACCCTTTGTTGTGCGTCAGGTTTTAGTGACGTGAGGCAGAGCCAGGCGTGTCATCGCTGGTTAATCCCATGGCAGAAGCCATGCGCCGCCAAGAGGGAAGAATCGGCTGCAGCGCTGATGACCTGATTCGCCACCAACATCCCCTCATTTAACACCTCCTGGAAATCTTCTCTCTTGTCACGAGGTAGGTGTTCCACAAACTGCTGGAGGGAGTCCCAGAGGGCACGGTCATAGCGCCCCAACAAGGCCGTGGCACTTGCAGCCTTCATGAAGATCGCAGACGTCCCACACACCTTCCTCCCAGCCGAATCCATCCATCTAGACTCTTTATCTGGAGGGACTGTGGATGACGGAGTAGTGGCATGCTGTTTACGAGCCACTATCACAGAGTCCGGAGGAGGTTCCACTCTAAGAAAAGCCGGACCAGAATCGGGAACCCGGTATTTTTTCTGTCGTCTCGAGGGGGCCGCCTTAGTCACCGCCGGGGTGAGAAAAAGGTCCATGGCCTGATCCTCCAGGCCCGGTACCAGTGGCAATAATGGAGGAGACAGATGTTTCTGGTGCAGTGTATCGAAGATTACCGATGTCTTGGGCATGGGCACCGTCAAGGAGATGCCCAATTTTGCTGCACCTCTTAACAGGACATTGTGAAAAGCCACCACATCATCAACCGGTGACACCCTTGTCTCCGGTGACCCCGACAAAGTCGGACAGTAGTCCCTGGTCCCTGAGGACCTCGTATGGGAACGAGACCTATGCCTCCTGTGGCGTCGTCTCGACCGCGTGGATGACCTGTTGAGCGATCGTTCCCTCCTCCTGGAACGAGAGCGCGATCTCCCAGTTTGTGGGCGCTCCGCAAGTTTCCGTGGAGGAGTCTTCCGTGGCCTATCCTGGGGTTTCAGTCTATATGTCCCCTTAGGCGGTGTAGGAAGTGGGGGCAGTGACACCGACCTTGGCGGAGGAGCAGGAAGTATCTCCGACCGAGGAGTGGGCCCATGCGGCGGAAGCGGTGGTGGTGGTTGTCCTGAGGGAGGTGAGGAAAAAGAAATTTTTAGGTAGTCAGTGTGACCCCCACTGGCACCCTATCCATGCTCCCGTGTCCCATGTATGCCCTGTAATTTCCTTCCCGGGTCCGCCATGATAATGCAAATCCATTTCCGTCTAATGTTAGTATGTCAGTTAGTGAGCCTTTCATGTATAAAGTACCAATTCCGCATTAGGGCCCACGTTTCCAATGCATTTACATGGTGCACTTTTAAATAACGTGAAGCACACGTTTTCCACGTTTTTCTGGCTCAGTCGAGCCAGGCCCTTAAATTGAGGCTCCAAGTCTCTTCTGTCTCTGAAAGCTGCAGTTTAGGTATGCATCCCTGACCTCTACCTTACTTCCTGCCCAGCGAGCGGTGCCCGGCTCGGCCTGGCCTGCCTGCCAAGACAGTATTTTGCCTACAGTTATCAGCTCAGCCTCCGCAAAAACACATTCCAGTCTAGTGAAATAGGTAAACATTCCAGCCTGCAGAGCAAAGGGCCCGGCCTTCCTGTCTCCTTGCAAGTGATTTACCGAACCCGTTACCATGGTAGGCCCATGGCCCCCGCGCATTGCACCAAGACACGTATGCACGCACTAGCATTCAGTATTGAACGGCCTCTGCCCGAGAGACCTTTTACTTCAGACAACACATCCTCCAAACATAAGATACCAGATATGCTATAGGTGCAGGTCGTTCTGACATCCCAGACACCAAACTCCTCTACTAGTGCTAAAGTCAAGCCCCCCAGCTCTCCCCAGTTACATGTCAATACCACGTCATGCTCAGTTGCGCGCGCACCCATGCTAAAGGTTTCTGCTGACCCTGCAGAATCCCTCTATGCATCCACCCACCTATGACACTTCTGTGACGTTTCCAGCACACACCTCTGTGTACGCCTCTGTACACGCCCTCTTTTACGCCCATGTGTTCTTATCACTCTCTTTTTCACTTGTTACGCCTACTGTATTCATTTCAATTATACTGTTTTACTATATATAATGTGTGATGTTAATAAAATGTTGAATATCCTTTCCTGAACCTTAGTGGTGATGGAACTCGATGTCCAGTGTCTCGAGCCACCTAATTAAAGCCCGTATGACTCAGATATCACGGACTCTGCCTCTCATTTTTATTGAGCTATCCTTATTAGCATTTAATGTATAGAAAAATAGTCCCGGTAATTTTATTTACCACATAAACTGGCGCCCGAACAGGGACCCCTCCCCTTCCCCACGCGCCGGCGATGTAACGCAGGCCCCTGACCCCTTCTATAGCCGTGACGGACTCCTGTGCACACCTGCGGGTTTTCCTGCTATCTCCCTCAGGCCCACGGAGGAGACGGAGACTGCGGTCCGGCATCCAGACGAGGCGGTGAGGAATGCGGAGAGTCCCGACTAGAGCCCAAGCCGAGAAAGCAAGGTCCGAGGTATCTGAAGGCCCACCTGTTCCGAAGCGCATGCGTAGTAGCAGCCAGACGCCGTAGCAGTCCAGTCCAGTCCAGTGTCGAGTTTCCGAGGCCTTCAGTTTTTGCTTCCCGGTGAGTACCGTTGTTGGGAAGGCATCTAGACGGGTTCATTAATTTGTGCCCGGTCAAGACGGGTCTGGGTACACAGACCCGGTCCAGACGTGTTCACTTAGGTGGATACGGTATGACGTGTCTCTTTATGGGACCGGTATGTCTGTACTGTTTTAGCAGTGCATCCAGTGATTCAGTATTCTAGTATTGTTTCTCGAGATTTTTCAGAATTTATGTTTTTCTATGTACCAGGTAGCATCAGTCTGAAATGTTTTAATGTGTTTAATGTCGTGGTATGAATGATTGTTTGCTATTCATTACTGTGTTTATTGTGTTCACGCTCAAGTAAAGTTCAAATATGCCGCTGTTTTCGAAATTACGTCAGATAGGAACCAGGAAAGGGATACTCGAAGAAGCAGTTCCCGTCCCGCCTAGGGACACTCCCGGACATTTTATGTACCATAAACATGGCTTAGATGCCATACTGTACTTAGACTTATGGGTTGACTATACCAAGGACCTGGAAGAGAAATATAGATGGCCTGTCTCAGGGACATGGGATGCTGAGTGCATCATGAGAGTAGAGGAAGCATTGTGGAAAAAGAAAGCCAGACAATCCCAGAAAGATGCCATAGAATTGTGGCGTAAAGAAGCGCATAGAAGAACAGAGAAAGAAATTAGGAAAGCAGAGAAAAGTAGGGAATCATCAGAAAAAGCCCAAGAAAAAGAACTACTAGAAGAAGGTGAACGAGTTAAAGCAGAACAATTAGACCGGCAAAGAAATGGCCTTATGAAAGGCATGTACCCTCTTCTTGCCGAGGGCCTACCTAAGGCTACCCCGGAAGTACCCAGTAATTTACCGCCACCACTGGTTCCAACTAAACTCCGTCATAAACAGACCGCAGCGGATATTTTCCTTTCTTCTTACTTAGATGACACTGTCCCAGAATATGCAAATACAAATCCTCCTCCAGTTATTAATCCTCACAACCCTGTTCAAGACACGATTCCCCCCACTGTCTCTCCTGCCACTGGTCCTAGCAATCCTTTTAATGCACCTGTAACCCAGGGCCAACCTGCATTACCTACACCTACTTTACCAGCTACATTACCACCAGCGACAGCACAGCCAGTAATAGTTGATGATCGCACTTCAGGAGGAGCAGTAGGAGGTCTCCCTGTCACCCCGCCACAAGTAAAACGAACAACATTAAGAGAAGTAGCATTACAACGCACACCAAAAGTAACTACATACGCAGCCCTTAAGCAGTACCTTACTGATTGCAGATATGATCCAGTACCAGGCGAAGACCAGATGATATTATATTCAATACGTATACGACGTGTTACAAATTATTTGACTATTTTACCAGACATGAGGGAACATTTAGACAACGTATATCATTTTATTAGAACGGGGGAGAGACCAGAAAGTATTCACGAGGCCATGGCACACAGGAAGGTGGAGACTCAAAATATGATCTTACAGTTTTTGATAAATTGTTTGATAAGGGAACAAGACCAGCCAGGTAAAGACAAAGAAGAGATGAAAGTCCTGATAAAATGGAGTGACAACATAGCTGATGGAAAGCATAGTAAACAAGGTTGTATAGAATCCATGTATAGAATGATTCGTAAAGACATTCTAGACATACACGCAAGGGAAAAAGCAGCGAGAGAAGCCCAGAAAGCGGATGATGAAGTCTCAGAAGACGATGATGTAGAAACAGAAACACAAGGTAGAATAGCGTACGTAGGTAGGGCGAGACCCTTTGACAAACCCATACGCCTATAATGTAAGAAAAGTTTTCTTTCTCCCATACCAGAACAATGTTCTCTTGAACATCTATTCCAAGCCACTGATAAAGTATTGAAACAACGAATAGGTTACAGTGAACTTAGTACCATGCATGAACAGGAACTAGCCCGGTCAGCAGTACAATGGGCTGGCAATACAAGCGTATATAAAGATGACATAGTAGCGCAAACATTTTTGAACCTTTCCCCAGACGAACAGCGACTAGCTGGTATGTACATGATTCAACATCTCATAACACTGTACGAAAGTCAGCATTCTGATCCAGGTCCCTTATATAATATATTGGAAGAGTTACTGCTAGGTAGATGGAGAGGCCTAGGTACCGATTTAATTAATGTCATTCTAGAACAGCGACACAAATACAGAACGTTCCTGACTCCACATTTCGTTCCTGTTCCACCCCCAGTAAGGAAAACATTTTACATAGACAGACAGAATCCCTTACGAGAAGTTCATCCCGTCCGGACAGAAGGGGGTGAGCTTGAACGAGTATTCGTATACACACCCTTGACTAAAATGGAATTATTGGAAATGAAAAAATTAGTGCCTTGTCATGATAAAGATCCAGCAGGATTCCACCGTGAATTAAAAGACATGCTCCTCATGGGGGAGTATACGTATCCCGATATCACTAAAATGTTAAAGGTACTGTTGCCAGCCGGCATTTACGAAAAACTTAAAGAAAAAGAATGGGAGGTGGGAGAGAAAAAGATTAATTGGGCAGAATTAGAAAACGAAGAAAATACGCGAATCCCTGGTACTGGTCTTGGGGAAAAAGCTAAAGCATTACCAGGATTATTAGTACAGGTCTTGCCGAGGTTATTGACAACTAAAAAGGAAGACTGGGATGCTATCTCAGCCTGCAAACAGAAACAAGACGAAGACACTAGCGATTTTTATTCCAGATTCGAGAAATGTTTCATTATTAATAGCGGCCTGAAAACAAGTAGTGAATCGTATCCACATCTTTTTGTGACCAAATTAGTAGAAAATTCCTTACCACAGGTTAAAAATAGAGTACTGAAAGTTGAGAGTACATGGCAAGCTAATACCCCTTCCCAAATGTTGCAAATGTTACAGTATCATCAAAACAGAATTAGAGAAGAACACGAACATGAACAGAGACGTATGAAAGATACGAAAATGAAAGTACTAGTTGCCCAGTCAGTCCCAGCTGATGGTCAGAAGAGGGGTACGACACCGACCAGTCATCCTGCAGCTCCTGTTAAAGGGAACTGCAATTATTGTAAACAGCCAGGTCACTATATAAACGAATGTGCCGTCCTGAAATATAATATAGCCACAGGCAAGACAAAAGAAAGACCGCGTCCACCTAGACAAGAACATGTTCCACAAAATATTCTGCAGAACACACAACCTCCTCAGAACACGCAACAGACAGTAGCTGTACCCCAACCCCAACCCATCGCTTCCACACAACATGTCACGCAACAAATGTACCAGTATGCTCAGTCAGATTACCCCGATTATCAACAGTATTCATGAAACAGCCTGGAGAGGGTGGTTGGCTTGCCCCTTATCGAGGTTCCTGTAGATCAAGAGGGTCCCTATGTACATAGTCAGGTATTAGGGAAAGACAGAAAATTGTTGATTGACACAGGGGCGAGCAGAACTACCAACAGTCATTTTTGAAAATTTCTTTATTGGCAGGATAAACGAAGGTATAGTAATCAGAGCATAACATTCCGGTACATAAGCTTCATTTTTGCATCATATAATCACTCTGACAGAATGTACACATTTCTATTTTCCATTATGTTACTGTAACACCCAACCAAACTACTCCCCCCCCCTCTCCCTCCCCCCCTCAGGCACTACCCATTCACTTTTACACCAGCCCTTGATGCCGGACATTCCTACACATGTATATAGCGGGTGTTATAGTATCCCTGTTGAATGCGCACTAGGGGCATGTGGGGTTAGACACTGTCGTGTGAGCGCCGTTTTCGGCCGTGCACCTCTACATTCGTGCGATGGGTCCCACCTTTTGGTTCCCGCCGCACATGTGTCAGCCTGTGAAGTGGAGCTACCCTTAGTCCTGGTGTCCCATATCTATGGTGTGTTCTGAGTCCGAGTCGCTCCCTGATTCCAATGTCCCCAGCAAAGTGTTCCAGTCCAGGGAAATGGGGTGTTTCCTAAGCCCTCTGCGTTCTTCGCGCTGTAACGTCGTACCTTCAGCCTTTCCCCACCTCACTAGCTCCGCCCTCCACACCTCAGGGTCTGGTGGCTTGGGGGACTTCCACCTCATGGTGATCGCACGCTTCGCTAATATCAGTGCTAAGTCTGTGAACCGTGTACCTACGCTCTTTCTCCGCTCCACAGGGCCCAGTCCCAGGAGGGTATATTCCAATGTGTTGTACGGTTTGGAAGGAACCAGCCTAGCTAAATCAGACTGCACTGTGGTCCAATAGTACCCCAGTTTAGGGCAAGCCCATAACATGTGAACCAGTCGGGCATCCTCCCCCCCACACCTTGGGCAAGTATTAGGAGTGTCTGGGAACATAGTGTGCAGGCGATGAGGCGTCAGATATGCTCGATGGAGGAGCATGAGCTGTATGAACTTAAACTTCTGGTTCCTCGATACCTTCTTGGGGTATCTCAAGATCCTGTCCCATTCCTTATCTCTAAGCGGTCTCCCGATGTCATGCTCCCACTTATCTCGCAATGGTTGTAGTGATATGGCCCTGCCCTCTCTTATACCATGCGTTATCCACCTGGTCAGGTGGCTGCCAGTCCCCATTAGATACTGCATCGTGATTAGCGGGTTCGTGGGTGGCTCCGTCCCGTCAGGGGCCCATGCCTGCGCTATGTAACATTTCACACCTGCGTGTAACAAGAACGACCTCCCGGGTGAGTGGTGTGTAATGCGAAATTCCTCAAAAGCCATCATCTTGCCATCATTAAAGAAATCCCCCACCTGGGTCACTCCCAAATCGTGCCAATCCGGCAGCATGTGTGTCGATAGTGTTCGCAGTCCGGCTGGTAACCCTAGTAATGGTATTGTAGGGGCGTAAGTTGTCGCGGGAGACGTGTATTTCACGGCCCGCCTCCAGTGCTCAATCGCAATGCGGAGCAGGGGGGGCGTGGATCTCGGGATCCCCGCCTTTGGGATCAACATGGCGTGAACCCTCCCTCTATTCCATTCTGAGTCAGACATATCGATTTCGTGCAAGTTGCGTCCTGCCAGCCAGTAGGCAAGCCATTGCAGTTGACATGCAAAGTTATATGCCCGGAGGTCGAGACCCCCATACCACCTGCGGACGTGGGAAGCTGCAATTTTTTAAGGCTAATACGTCGCCTCCCGGTGCCCCATACCAGTTCGGTCAACAGGGTGTCAAGCGTTTTGAATATTGCGGCGGGGATTTTCAGCGGCAGTCCAGTAAAGTAGTACAGCAAACGTGGCAGGACCACCATCTTGGTAATAGTCACCCTGCCCGCCACCGCTAGCGGGAGCGTGATCCAAAATCGCACTTGTGCCCTCAGCTTCGTGATTGCCCTTCCCACGTTGCCCTCTAGCAGGTCCCTTGGATCTCTATACACTTGTATCCCCAGGTAACGGAAGGTGTGCTCCGCCACCTGGAATGAGTAAGGTGCAAAGGGAAGATGAGTGCCCATCCTGGCTGCAGAGAAGCAGAACCCATATGACTTGGGTTCACTAATCGTAAGTCCCGACATGGTACTAAAGGTGTTAAATATGCCGGGCACCGGGTCTAAGTCCCCTCCCAGGTCTCCGAAATAAAGTATAATGTCGTCCGCGTACGCCGATACCACATGTGTCGTCTCACCCCTCCGTACACCTCTGTGCTGCGCGGACTTCCGGAGTCTGCACAGTAGAGGCTCTAGCGCTAGTATAAACAACAGCGGGGATAATGGGCATCCCTGCCTGGTACCCTTAGCCACTGCCAACTGCGCCGATATGCACCTGTTTGTGCGGACCCGTGCAGTCGGATATGTGTAAAGCAGTTTCACCCAACTAATGTACTCTACCGGCAGCCCGAAGTATTCGAGTACCGCAAACATGTAGTCCCACCTGATGGAGTCGAAGGCTTGCTTCAGGTCTAGTGATACGCAACCTTCCGTCCCTGTCCCCCCCGGTGCACCTAGCATGATTTGGCTGAGGCGCCGCAGATTCATAGCAGTGCTTCTGCCCGGGACAAAGCCACACTGGTCTGGGTGTATGAGCGTCGGGATGTATTGGGCCAGTCTGTTCGCTAGTAGCTTACTTAATATTTTGTAATCCGTGTTTAGTAGTGATAACGGCCTGTAGTTTGCTATGCACAGGCCGTCCCTGTCCGGTTTCAGCAGTGACACTATTAGTGCTTGTAATGTGGTCTGTGGTAGACCCCGTGCCTTAAGTGCCTCCCCGTATACTTCCAGTAGTCGTGGTGCCAGAAGATCTATGAAGGCTCCATAGAATTCCACTGGAAGGCCGTCCGTGCCCGGGGCTTTGTTCCGTGGAAGGGCGCGAATGGCCTGTCTAATTTCTGCTATTGTGATAGGTCTTGCCAACTCCTTCCTTTGTCTCTCCTCTAGCCTTGGTATGTCCAGCCCCCTCATGAAGTCCTCAAGGGACCCATCTACCATAGGGTCGTGAGGGCCGTATAACGTCCCATAGTAATCATGAAATGCTGCGTTCACACTCAGCTGCGTTGTGGCCATGGTCCCCCCCTGGTCGAGTACCTCCATTATGGGCAAGTGGATCGGGTCGTCCTTTACCAGCCGGGCTAATAAAGGCCCCGCCTTGTCTGCCTGCGCATGTTGTCTACTCGTGTACTCACGGTAGTCAAGGATACGCAGCTCCTCTAACAGTTCTGCGTGTTGGATGTGTGCTTCCTGCAGGGGCGTGAAAGGCACATTCGTGCCGGCAGCTTCACTCTCCAGTAGTGCCAGGCGTCCCTCTACATCCCGGAGTTTGTCCATCACTATGTGCCTCATGCCCACCCGTGTGCTCATCGCCTCTCCCCGAATCGTGACTTTAAAAGCATCCCACTCCACCTGGCGGGCGCTTGCCGACCCCCTGTTTATGTCAAAGTAAGTGGCAATGGCCATCTCTAGTGAGGCGCGGAAGGTCGTGCCCTCTAATAAGTCCGGGGTAAGGCGCCAAGTTGGTATGGGAGTTGGGATCCTACCCCATTGAAAAGTGACTTCCACCGGGCTGTGGTCCGAGAAAGTTTTCCCCATGTGTTCCGCAGCTAGAACCGACCCCAAGAGTGGCGTGGTGCAGAACACATGATCTATTCTGGTGTGCAACTTATGTGGTGGTGAATAGAATGTGTATTCCCTGTCCCCTACGTGTTTGCCACGCCATGCATCTGTTAGTTGCCAACCCTCTGCCGACTGCACTAGCGCCTCCGCCTGTTTCCTACTTTCCGTGGCCTGTAATGGTGGGTGTGATCTATCCATCGAGACGTCTAATACAGCATTAAAATCCCCTCCCAGCAACCAGGGAAGATCTGCCCAATCTGCTAGCACTCCGCTAAGCGCCACTAGGAACGCTGATTGGTTCGAGTTCGGTGCATATACACTCCCCAACACAACAGGGCAGCCATCCAACAACCCTCGAACAAGTACATATCTGCCATTCGTATCCGCCCTCAGCTCCACCATCTTGAAGGGGACCGAATTCCTCAGCCATACAGCCGCCCCCCTCGAGAAGGCCGAGTAAGAGGTGGCGAACAGTTGACCCTTCCATTTTCTAAGCAATTTCCCACTTTCTGAGGTCGTTAGATGGGTTTCCTGAAGGCAGGCCATATTGACCTTCCTGCGATTCAGTTGAGCTAGGATTCTATGTCTTTTGTGGACCGACCCCATGCCACGAACATTCCAAGTGCACATTTTATAGTCATTATGGGTCCCCATCCCTAGTGGCAGCAGGTGTAGCCGGTGGATCCCGCACCATGGGGCAGGTATAATTAAACAACCATGAGTCTCGTGCCTGTACAAGAAACAACCCCGTAACTCCCAGGTCCCCGAACAAAACCTTCCGGGGTCCAAACAGTAGAGCCCAACGTGGGCTTGTCTTACAGTTAAACATGTCTATACGGTGGGGGTCTGGGGCCTCTTGCACCAGTCCAGAGTCAGCTGGTAGCACTCCATCTCACCAAGAGCGAGGAAGGCCCCCCCCTCCCCCCAATCGCCTTACAGATAAGATAGTTCATACATTACCATCCGGCTCGTCGCCTAACCACAGTCACAGGTCATGTGCTTCTTGTGCCGTGATCTTGGGAAACAGCTGCAGGCTGTCAGCAGACCCCGACACCTCCGTGTGGGTGGCAGAGCGGCTGGCTGAGTTGGCAGGGTCCCGGGCGTCGTGTTCAGCCAAAGCGGCCGATGTCAGGCTGACCAGCCCTTCGGCCCCGGCCAATGTCGGTCCCCCAGAGTCCGCGTTCCGGTGCATGTGATCCTTGGCCGCTCCCCGCTGGTGTCGGCCTCCCCGGTGCGATGATCCCTCACCGTGGTCCACTCCACCGGCGTCCTGCGAGTTCGGGGGCGTCAGTGTCACTTCGATCCATTCCGCCGCATCCTCCGGTGATTCAAAAAAGTAGGACCTATTGTTATAAAGCACCTTGAGTCGCGCCGGGAACAGCAGTGCGTACTTCAGATCCCTGTCCCGCAGCATGCGCTTAACTCCCAGGAACGTCGAGCGGGCCCTCTGTACCGCCGGAGTAAAATCTGGATACACAGAGATAGTCTTGTCCTCAAAGCGCAATGGGGCTTTCTCTCTTGCGGCCCTCAGGACCGAGTCACGGTCTTTGTAGTGTAGCAGGCGGGCAATTAAGGGGCGCGGTGACGCTCCTAGTTTAGGCGGCCTTGCAGGCATCCGGTGCGCTCTCTCCACACTGTATAGTGGTGTGAGGTCTTGGGGATCCACTACCTTTTTTAGCCAGTCCTCCACGAATTGGGTAGGGTCTTTCCCTTCGCTTTTCTCTGGAATACCCAGTATGCGCACGTTATTGCGGCGGGCCCGCCCTTCCGCATCATCCAGCTTGTCCCATATCAATTTGATCTGCTTGTCCATTTGCTCGAGTTTCGCAGAGTGGGATGTTTGTTGTGGTATGAGGTCGTCCAGCGCTATTTTGTGCTCTTTGACTTTCTCCGCCAGCTTCGTATGGTCCGCCTTAAGCAGTGTGAGGCTCGTCGCCATGCTGTCCATTCGGGATTCGAGCGCCTCCCTGGACGCCTTGATCTCCATCAGGATAAGGTCCAGTTTCGCGTCTTGTGAGGACTTGCCCGTAGGGGGGATCATTTCCACGTTCGAGGACGCCAGCGGGTCCTCCGAGCCCGTGGACTGAAGGTCGGCTCCAGCTCCGCGGTCCTGCGCCTTGGTCCTGTTTCTGCCCATATTGCGCGTTGTATGTGTCCCCAGTGCTCCTGGTCTGGGCCAGCGGCGAGTGGGTCCCAGTAGAGTAAGATGTCGGTGTCCCCCAAGCACAGCCGCCAGGAAGGGGTCGCCCGCCGCCGCTCCGCCGCGTCCGGCGTATGCAGGAGGCCTCACCAGCCCCCCCCCAGGGCCCAGCAGTCACTGTCAGGAAAAGGGGGAGTTCAGGAATGGCGGCCCACACAGCTCTCTCGGGAGCTGGTATTGCACTCCGTTATTGCGTCCGTGAAGGGGGGTAGGGGGCCTCTCAAGGTGAAATGCAGTCTGCGGTGGGGCGCCTGTTGTCCCGGTTCCGCTGCGTGTACCGCACCTTCTGGCCGTCGGCCCAAGTCGGTAAGCGGAGTCCTCGTGGTGCCGGGGCGGGGGGAGGCCCTCCGTCAGGCCCGCCGCCGACAATGTCCCTCGTGGTCCCTCCGGGCAGCGGCGCTCGGTGCAGGACAGTCGCGGCAGTGGTCACAGGGGGTCCGCCGAGCGCGGCGGGGGCAGGCGCGCTCAGGCCGGGACCCAACGCGGTCAGCGCCGCTTCCTCACCAGGCAGACAGGGCAGAACGGCAGTCCTCGTAGGCAGCGCCCTCACCGGTATCAGGCCCCCGGAACGTTCAGCAGATCACTGTTCCCTCCCGTGGATCCTCCGCAGGCGCGCTCCGGCTCACCGCTCCTCAGCGGCCCAGGTTGCACCCGCAGCAGCCCCAGCCGGCGCCGGCCGCCCCCACACGCCAGGCCGCTGCTCCACCACGAGGGTCAGGCCGCTCCCGATGCACCGCCAGCAGACAGCCGTCCGCAGTCCTCCCCAGCCGCTGACCGGCGTCGGGGGTCCGCACCGCCTCCCGGGACCGGGGGGTGTATCGTGGCGATCAAGGGGGGGGTAGGGGGTAAAGGATAATCAGCTAGTGTAGTTGGCTATGGACGGAGCCTCGCTAGATCGTGTTCGCCATGCTCGGTCCTTGGCCACGCCCCCAACTACCAACAGTCATGACGAGGTTCCAAGGGGACCCCTCTCAGGCTCACAGAATGTTTCCCTGGGATTTTCAGGAAAGCCTATTGTTAACGAAGTGTCAAAGCCAGTTTCCTTAGAAGTTGGTCCATTGTCCCGTACTACTGACTTGTTACTTACGAAATCATGTCCAGAAAACTTGCTTGGTATAAAAACATTGAAAGCACTAGGAGCAGTGATTTGTTGTTCTCCGGAAGGAGTGAGATTGTTTTTGCGTGATTTTAAAGGACATTATGTGTTGAGAGATTTTGATCCAAGATTGCAGAATGTACCACAGCATTTATGGGCACAAGGTCCAACTGATGTAGGTTGTATGCACATTACACCTTATCGTGTTACTCTCAAACAAGGAGTTGTACTGCCCCGAATCCGACAATTCAAGTTACCACCCGAGGCTGTAGTGGCCTTACTGAAAATTATTGACGAGCTCATTGCTCAAGGAGTGGTTGTAGAAACTGACTCCAATGTGTGTAATTCTCCGATCATCCCGATTCTTAAACGAACTGACCCGAATGCACCTCCGGTCTACAGACTGGTGATCGACCTTCGAGAATTAAACAAATGCATAATACCCCAGTACCCAGTGGTCCCAGACATTTCTTCTCTATTGACTGCTATTGATTCCGAAGCTGCGTTCTTTACTGTAATCGATCTCAAGAACGCCTTCTTTAGTGTCCCCATTCATCCAGATAGCCAGTATCTCTTCGGATTCTGTTTAAATGGCCGAAGCTTCAAATTTGCACGTGCTCCTCAAGGGTTCACAGAGAGCCCTAGTATTTACAGCCAAGCACTGAAACGACAACTAGACTGTATTCACATGCCTACTGACACTGCCCTGCTCCAGTATGTTGATGATCTATTGATCACAGCACGAACTGAACAAGATTGCGAACGTGCATCACTGACAGTCTTGTATTTTCTGGCCGAAAAGGGGCATAAAGTGTCCCCTTCGAAGCTACAATTCTGTGCCCAGCAAGTGGTTTACCTTGGACACTTGCTGTCCAAGAGGGGTAGACAGTTGACACCTGACCGCATTCAGTTAATTGCACATCTTCCACAGCCCAAGACACCAAAGGAAGTACGGGCCTTCATTGGCCTCACTTCTTACTGCAGACAATGGATTCCTCAGTATGCATATCTAGCAAAGCCACTCATACAGTTGACAACACAGGAGGCAGCGACTTCGACTGTCCTCCCTTAGACCCAGGAACATACACAAGCTTTTGACGAATTGAAAAAAGCCCTATGTCAAGCACCTGTTTTAGCGACACCATGTTACAGCAAACCTTTTACACTTTTTGTCACTGAACGCGATGGCACAGCATTGTCTGTTCTCACACAAGATCAAGCAGGAAAACACAAGCCTTGTGCTTATTTTTCTAGTACATTGGATCCAGTAGCCCAGGCTCTGCCTGCGTGCCTGAAATCAGTTGCAGCAACAGCTCTAGCAATCAGACAAAGCGACTCCATAGTGTTAGGACATCCCCTGACCGTACAGGTTCCACACTCCGTGGAAGTTCTCCTAAACAGGACACAGACTCAGCACTTGACCATAGCACGACTGACAGGATATGAACTGACACTGTTTCAACCACACATAGAGATCAGACGTTGCAACACACTAAACCCTGCTACACTGTTCCCCTCGATAACAGCAGACCCTACACCACATGACTGTGTGGAAGTCATTAATACCGTAACAAAGCCAAGACAAGACTTGACAGACATTGCATTACCTGATCCAGACCTGACACTTTATGTGGATGGTTCATGTATGAGAACAAGTACAGGAGAGTTAGTAGCCGCATATGCAGTGACCACTGAAACTGAAGTCATAGAAACACATCGTATTGACACACTGTCTGCTCAAGCAGCAGAGCTCATCGCTCTGACCCAAGCCTGCATACGAGCCAAGAACATGAAAGTAAACATATACACAGATTCACAGTACGCATTCGGAGTCGTTCACGACTTCGGCGTTCTCTGGCAAGAGAGAGGTTTTTTGACCTCCCACGGAGCCAAGATACAGCATGGTCCCCTCATTCAAGCTCTCTTAGACGCAATACACTTGCCTACAGCCATTGCCATCATGAAGTGCAAAGCACATACGAAAGTCACTGACACTATTTACCAGGGTAACGACCTGGCAGATCGAACAGCTAAGCTTACAGCTCAGACTCAAACAGACATACCGACTGACACGACAAAGACTGAAGTAACTCCACTGACACATTGCATGACAGTCAGGGATCCCATACAAGATGTACTCGACATACAGTCACATGCCACTTCAGACGAAATCAAGAAATGGACAGAACAAGGAGGGGTCCAGACAGATCAGGGATGGATGACGAAGGGAAAAGCCACATGGTTTCTCCCCGACTCTATGGTTCAAGTTATCATTAATACAGCACATAGTCCAGCACACTTAGGAGAGAAAGCCATGTTAGACAGCATCCAGAATATTTGGTTCAACAAGCATTTACGTGCAGCACCAAAACAGAAAGTACGTACCTGTATGATCTGTTGTCAGTTCAATCCAGGCAAAGGCATTCCCGTGGAACAAGGTGGATTTCATCCTCCTGACCATCCTTTTGAAGTCCTCCAGATGGATTATATTCAGATGGATAGATGCCGAGGATTCAAGTATGTCCTCGTAGTTGTATGTGCCCTTTCCAGATGGACAGAAGCTTACCAAGTCCCAGATTACACTGCTGTAACCACTGCCAAACAGTTGGTCTGTGAATTTTTCCCGCGATACGGCTTGCCCCGTGTCGTGTACTCGGATAATGGATAGCCATTCTCGTCCGAACTCATGAAACAGGTATCACTCCTGTTAGGATACCAGTGGAAATTCCACTGCGTACGACACCCCGAAGCAGCTGGTCTCGTCGAGAGACATAATCAGACTCTGAAAACACGGTTAGCAAAGGTCTGTGCAGAAAAAGGTGTAGATTGGATGGTAGCCCTGCAGGTTGCCCTCTTTTACATGCGTATGGTAGCTCATTCTAGAACCGGACTATCTCCTTATGAGGTAGTCTTCGGCAGACCACCCAATATGTGGGGTACGCCTGTGCCGCGTAAAATTACCGATGTTGATAGTAGTATGCTGACAGATTACCTGGCTTCCTTGATGTCTGCACTACTCTCTTGTCGTTCACAGGTCGCGGCTGCCTTCCCGGACAACACCCAAGTGAAACCGCATGAAATCGTTCCAGGAGACCTGGTCTGCATACGTAATTTTGATCGCTCAAGCCCTCTGGAGCCCAGGTGGAGGGAACCGAAGCTGGTGTTGATGACCACGAGGACCGCAGTAAAGGTCGAGGGAAGAAAAGGGTGGCTCCATTCCAGCCACATCAAACGTTTTCATGGACTGCGTCCAGAGACATTTCCCAAGGACTGCCCCGTTTCTGATACTGACACTAAACTCCCCCTGTTAGAGAAAACTCTGCAACAGGAGTATAAAACAAAGTTAAGGTCTAGTAAGTCAGACAGCGTTTAATTGTTTAAGTACCCCTCCGGTGAAGCGGTTAGACAGGTTTCTGACATGTATGAGATAGACCCAAATAGCCAGAGAGATAGGCAAAATGAGAAGAGAGACAAATACTGCAAAAACCTCCACAGCAGATGTATTATCACTTTGATTTTGACTTTGACTTTGATTGAGTATTACGATCATATGTATAAGCTGGACGTTACATGTTTTCTTTCCTCCTCTTGGTTCACATGTACATTCTTCTTTCAATGACACCATAGAGCACACTTTCAGTGACCTGCCCCCTCACGAACTATCCTATCGACTAGCACTGCGCAACAACACTTTTATCCGTATGTTACACCATTCTCACCAGACCAGCAATGTCACGAATTGCTGGGTATGTGGCCGACTCCCACCTTACCAGAAATACAAGGGAGCTCTGCCTCTCTTTCCTTATCCGTTTACACATATTGGTTCGTGCGGAGCATGGTTTACTTTAATGTCCTCCTTAGACAGTAAGTCCACAGTTTCCCAGAGCAATTGGATATGGGGGAACCTGAATACAGTTATGAATAAAGCCTGTTTCCCAGACAAAGACGGCCTTCCCCAAAGGACAGGGACCGATCTAGAAAATGAAGTATATGGACTAGGAAATTTTACGCTTAGCCTCATGATCCTGAACGTTCAGTCCGAGACTAATTCGGATTTGCCGTTTATAACAGTTTTACCAGTGAAAGGTGAATTATGCGTCAGAAAGAATGGTTCAGTACATCTAGGACACAGTGATTGTAATACTGTGGTCGAATTCAGTGATAAAGGAAAGTCTACTTTCAAAGCTTCCCGCCATTCCTATTTTATATGTGGTCAGACAGCTTATGTACGTCCTTTTGGCATCATCTTCGCATGCCTGGTTATTTGTAATCGGTACCATCACCTGATGGATTCGAGGCAATTTTGTGCCGCATTTTTAGAGTGTTAATATGGTCCTCTTTCCTTGAATTTTCTCAACTTTGTTTAAACATGTGTGTGTGGATACACAGACTCACCATTGTTTGTGTGTCCTGAACACATAACACATTTTCGCTGCGGCATACCGTATAGAATGTTTACTGTGCATGCCAACTATAGGGCACACATTCCGCATGCCGACTTCCTATACACTTTTATCACAGATTAAACGGGATCATTCCTCGTTTAACATTGCCTTTTTACCTTCTCTCTCACATGAATGTCACCTCAAGATTAACCAATGTGTCGCTCTCATACAATAGACATATCATTGACTGTTCCTCCTTTTGTTTCCTTCCTATCCCTGGGTAGGTTCTCAATGGAGGTTTGATCCTACGACACAAAGCCAGGTCGTATCCTCGATTTCTCCTACTATTGAGAAATCGGACTGCAATCATATGAGCACTTTTTTGGTCCTGAAGAATTGCCTTTACGGCAAGAAACATGTCGACCACACTTGCACTAAGGGTTGAATGAGGTTTAGATACCTAACTGTCTCGCCTCAATACCCCTTAACTTTTTAATAAAGCAGTGAGCCATGCTATTAAAATTTCACCCAATGGACTCCACTGACTTTTTTTAGAACCACTTCACTCACGCTCACTATTGCACTTTTTTAGGCCCCTCACACGCACACACCCTACGGCAAAGGAATAAAAAAATTCCACCAAAGTGCAGCACCCCGTGCTGCCCGACGGGCATTGCACCGCCAGCCTGTCGAAGGGGCAGGATACCGATGATGACGCTGGACGACCATCTGGTGGGATGACAACAGTTGTCCAACCGATGTCTTGTGTGAGGTATCCCTAAAATTCCGACAAAGGGTTTTCACCATTCACTTTTTACTTTCACCCCTATGAGAGAGAGGTTAATTGTAGTCATTTAGTTGACTCTGTCCGGGGAACTCTGTACTCTTTTTGTTGTGTAGTACTTGTTAGGACATTACATTGGACCCCGTTAAAAATTGTCCGCCTGTGTTTCCCCTCCTTGATACAATTCCTAGCGTGCTTCACGCACGGGAACTGCTACCGATAGGTTACCACCGGTGAAGACCCTTTCACTGTGTTGGACCATCACTGTTTTCTTCTGCTTGAGAAAGAGGACCATTGACCGCACTCCCTTGCTGGTTGGCTCTGTCCTTGGCACCACATCTCCCTCCCTTCACCAACATGGAGGACGTCCCGGGTCTTAGCTTCAATGAAGACACTATAGCTGAGGCATTAAGAACAACGCCATCAATACTGACCAACCCCCCGGTCTCCACGTCTGGTGCTTCTTCTGATGAATGGGCAACATTGACTGAAATGAAAAAAGAATTGATAAGAATAACGATCCATGGGATCATGATGACGGAGTATTTACGAAGTAATATAGCTCCACAAGGCCTAATTGTCAACATAATTCCTAGACTGTTCCTGGATGATAAACGGTTCAAAGTAGACTGGTGCCAAGTATCTTGGAAGTGCACCAAGGATCTACTCTTTTTGATCAGCCAAACAGCGAAACGCCTCTCCGATGCATTACTAGAAAAGATTTCGGCTCTAGAAGCTACCATGAAAAACGCCATCTCTAAGAACAACAAAACAGCCTTTTCTACCAAGCTATCAGAGATCAATCAAGAAATGGCTGACCACCATGAATTTTTACTCAAACAAAAGACCACGAAACTTGAGATAATTCGGGTAGCGATAACAGACGCGGGTCGACCAGCAGTGACTCCAGTGGGGGTTACCCTCCTAGGAATTCAAGACCACCACGTGCATGGCAACAAGGCTACCACCAAGGTCCAGTATTCCATGGACCACCCCATATGACCCCACCGTGGCAGTACCCTTTCTACCCACAAGGCCCCCCGCAATTCTACCCCCTGAATCCGCCACTTTTTCAAGGCAGAGGTTGGGGCAGAGGAAGAGGGCGAAAGCGAGGCGGGAACAAAGGCGTGCAATGGCAGGATCAAATACCGACACCAACTGCGATGGAAACCAGGAGCACAACATCCAGAGGGAGAAGAGCCTGATCGTGAATTTGTCAAGCAGGATTCTATCACCAACGGAGAAGAGTGTGTTGGAAAAAGGGCTAGGGTTTGTTCCCACCCCTACCCCGGATTCTTTCCAGGAAATGATTGAATTGAAGCAATTCTTTAGGAAGATACGCCTCCGTGCCTTCTTTGAGAACCAACCTGAACTCCCGAGTCAAGACACAGGTCTCAGGAAACCCTCGACCTTCACCCCCACTGATGGGATGGTACCACCAGAAATTTTAACTTTTGAGCGAGCAGTGCTCAGGAGCTTACGGAGCAAACCGACCACCAAACCATTTTACAATTTGTCGACCGCGGAAAGACAGGCTTCCACTAGCCTGGGCAGGGATGACTCCATTGTAATCAAGCAAGCGGACAAAGGGGGTGCCACGGTCATACAGAATTATGAGGATTATGACCGTGAATGCAGACGACAATTGGCAAACACAACTCACTACAGACCTCTCACTGAAGACCCTACAAGACGGCTCACCACAACCATCATGAGTCTTGTCATTGAGGCTGAGACCAACGAGTGGATAAGTAGGAAGGAAGCCGAGTTCCTGGTGACCTCGGACCCTGTCACGCCTTATTTTTACACCCTTCCCAAAATACATAAGGGTACCTCCCCAGTCCTGGGCAGACCTATTGTCTCCGGGATCGGATCAGTATTGGAGCCTCTGTCGCAGTTCTGTGACGCTTTCTTCCAACCTCTAGTGAAGCAAATTCCATCTTACTTACAAGATACTAGAGATGTTCTTCGTCTAATGGCAGATATTGATGGAAGAGAGGACATCGACCTTCTGCTTACCCTCGACGTTGAGGCGTTATACACGAACATTCCGCAACAGGCTACCCTAGAAGCGGTTGAATCACTGTTAAGAGAAGAGGAATGGCAATCCCCTACACCAATAGCCTTTATCATGGAGCTTGCAAACATTGCTCTCACGGAAAACTTTTTTAGATACGAATCCCAGCTGTACCATCAAGTGAGTGGAACATCAATGGGTTCTACGTTTGCGCCGAGCCTGGCGTGTATCTACATGGCCTCATTCGAAAAGAATCATATTTACCCCCCAGAACAAAATCCATTTCGAGATAATCTTACCTTCTGGCGTCGATACATCGACGACATTCTAGTCTTCTGGAAGGGGGATCGATCGAGTTGTGAGGCCTTCTGTTCATGGATAAACCAACAAAACCCTTTCCTTAAATTTACGGGCACAATTTCTGATACATCAATACCTTTCCTAGATCTGACCATCTGCCTGGATCCGGACACAATCAGCACCACCCTTTTCAAGAAGGAGACAGACAGAAACAGTTTACTCCTCTACAACAGTCACCATACTAGAGCATTGAGGGACATTCTGCCGTTCGGACAATTTCTCCGCTTGCGGAGAAACTGCAGCACAGTTAAAGACTACAAACAAGAAGCCAGTCTTCTGCAAACCAAGCTCCTGGATAGGGGATACCCCACCCGACTGTTACAGAAATCATTCAAAAGAGCTTTGAACAATAACAGAGAGGCTCTTCTTGAAGTCCACTCAAAAGAACCTGATAACACCATCACTTGTGTGACATCCTTCACCAAGCATTCAGCATTCATTAAAAAAACTGTGAACCAACACTGGGGGATTCTAAACTCTGCTGGGATGGAGCTGTCACGTCCACGCTTTGCATTCAAAAGAACGGCAACCTTAAAAGATACATTGATCCATACACGTCCGAAAAAGGCAAGCACCCAACCGGTCAGGACCCTTTGGGACATCCCACCAGTCACTGGACATTACCGCTGTGGCTCCATCACTGTGTGCCCTCAAACTATCCAGGGGAAAACTATCGACCTGGACAAAGACTTTACGTGGACCATCAGCAGACACACCAATTGTAACAGTGCCAGGTGTATCTATGTCCTTATTTGTCCATGTCAAATGCTCTATATTGGAATGAGGATGCGCCCCGTGAAACAACGCATCATAGAGCACAACAGTAACATTCGATGCCACAAAACACACACGAGACTCTACGAGCACTGCAGAGAACTAAGGGCCCGATGTAGGTAGGGCGTTACCGATCGGTAACGGCCGAAAATACCGATTTTTGGCCCTTACCGATCGGTAAACAGCCATCGAGATGTAGGGAACGAAAAACATAAAGAATCGGAGTGAAAACCGAATCGGAATGAGTACCGAATGGGAAAGAATCCGATACGTACATACCGAAAATCGGATATGTAACGAATCGGAAAAACACTGATTCGGATGCAAAGACCGATTCGGTCCATGTACCGATTCGTTAGTGACACCGAATCGGAAAATCACCGATTCGGTCCATGTACCGAATCGTTAGTGACACCGAATCGGAAAATCACCGATTCGGTCCTTGTACCGAATCGTTAGTGACACCGAATCGGAAAATCACCGATTCGGTCCTTGTACCGAATCGTTAGTGACACCGAATCGGAAAATCACCGATTCGGTCCATGTACCGAATCGTTAGTGACACCGAATCGGAAAATCACTGAATCGGTCCATGTACCGAATCGGTAGAAAGACCGATTCGGACATGCGCCGAATCGGAAAACATGCCGATTCGTATGAATCGCCGATCGGGAAATTCCCCGATTCCGACAGTTGGGGAGATGTAGGGAGGCACAGAAACCCCGAAATCCACTCAAAATCGGTAGAATTCACTCGGTATTTACCATGGATTGCAATCAGGTGGTAACCAACTCAAACCCATATAAACAGTCCCAAAATGCATTGCAACTTGCAGGATGGCAGCTTTCTATGTCATTGCGAGGCGGCTACGGCTACAGCAGGAAGGACAGAGGGAATGGCTAAGAAATGAACAGGTCTACAGACAGAGGATAACCCTGTTCATGCTCACAGAGGCAGAGATACTACAGAGATACAGGCTGGACTCTGACACCATACTTGAGCTCATCAGGGATCTCAAGCCATTCTTGGACCACCACACCCCAAGGGCACACGCCATCCCTGCGCACATCCAGGTGCTATGCAGCCTACACCTGCTAGCGTCTGGCAGCTATCAAAGTGGTGTAGCAGCAGCAGGAGGGGTGATCCAGAGCAGCCTGTCAAGGTTCTTCCACACATTCCTTGACGCCATGATACACAGGATGGACCAATACATCTCTTTCCCTGCAACCCACGCAGAACTGCTACAAACCAAAGCTGACTTCTACCAGATGGCACAATTTCCCCAAATCATCGGTTGCATAGATGGCACGCACATTCCGATTTGCCCACCAGCGGACACCGAATACATATACCGCAATCGCAAGTCTACACACACCATCAACGTGCAGGTGATCTGCAATGCAAAGTGCACCATCACAGACCTGGTAGCAAAATTTCCAGGGAGTACCCATGACTCCTATATTTTCCAACAGAGCGGCATATATGCACGGCTGATGGCTGGCGAATTTGGAGAAGGATACCTCCTAGGTGAGACACATCATCAGACCCCCATAACACATAGTAGGTAGGTGGAATACATGTATGCATGTGTCTAATGTGACCCCTTTCTCTTCCAGGCGACAGTGCATATGCCCTCCGCTCATTCATACTCACCCCCTACCTCAACCCCTCCACACCCAGCCAAAGGAGGTATAACCGGGCCCACATACGCACAAGGAATGTTGTCGAACGGAACATTGGCATCTGGAAAAGTAGATTCAGATGCCTGCACAAGAGTGGAGGTGCAAGGCAGTATACCCCCATCACCTGCTGCAAGATCATAGCTGTATGTGCAATGTTACACAACCTTGCGGTGAAGAAGGGCACTGAGGTGGAGTTGTCTGACTACGAGGACCATGACGACGACGAAGCTGTGCCACTGACACAGCCAGCTGGGGTGTGTACGCCAAGTGATGGCAGATACAGACGTGAGGAGATCACTGAGAACTATTTCTGACTGAGTACAGATGCAAAGACAGCTAAATGTTGATTGGAAAAAACAAATTTTAATAGTGTTGCAACACAGTTACAGCACTGATGTGCAACAAAAAATGGTGTATGGTAAATAAAATAAAGTCCAAGGTTCTGGTTGCCTCACCCGCCCTTGCAAGGCTATTTTTTTGCCCGCTTGCCAGACCCACTGGGGTGTCCCTCAGCCCCCTCTGAATGCCCAGAAGCATCAGCGGAGCGCCTGGTGCTCCTCCGTGGCTCAGACGCAGCGCTGGCCGGGCTGCTGCGGCTGCTGCTGTCCCCAGCATCACCCAGGTCCAGGGCAGGATTGGAGGCGGTGTTTGAAATAATCATGGCCTCCATAGCAGTGGTGATCCGGGCCATCCCCCTAGTAAGCTCAGCCGTATGCTGACTAAGGACAGATTCCTGGTTGGTGCTGCGATGGCACAGTTGTGCCGTCGCCGCTGCAAGGCGGCCCATGGCGCGGTTCAGCACCCGGGCATCCCGCCTGCGCACCAGCTCATGCTCCTCCTGTCTGCTAGATGAGTGGGTGATGGCAGTGGTTAGCCTGCCTAACCCTGCTGCCACCTCCTTGTTCGATTCCACGACGGCCTGGAATCCCTTGACCAACTCCCCCATCTGCATGTTGTGCTGCAGGAGCTGGCGTTGGCAGGCCATAGTGGATCTTGCTGTTGCCTCTGAATTTTCACCATCTGTCCCTCCAGGCCCAGGAATACACTGCCCTCCCGTGCTGGTGCAGCAGTGGTGGTTATGGTACGGCGCCGGGCACTGCTGCTTCCGGCCTGCTGAGTGGGCTGGGGTGCCACTGGTGGGGGTGTGAAGCTGGCCGGTCCCTGAGCCCCTGCTCCCAGGACAGGTTGAACAGGTGGCAAGGCCACGGTTGTGGCAGGAGCTGGTGTAGGCGGAATGGTGTCCCTTGTAGGGGAGTTCTCTGGGGAGAACTGCAAGGGGGGTGTGCTGGCCATTACTGGGGAGTGCAGTGCATCGAAGTCAAAGACCAGGACTCCCTCCATACCTAGCCCTGGGGTGTCTCCTTCCTCCTCCTCCTCCTGGCCAGCCTGGCTGGTGCTCGGCCCTGCGACTGCAGTGTCGGACGGTGCTGCTCCCTCTGATGTGACTGTTGTTCCGCCTGATGGGGCCCCTAGGTACAAAGAAGCATTTGTAAACTGAGTGCCGATGTATTACAGTCAGTACAATTATAGCATTCCACATGTCCTTGCATCTCCTTACACTGTGTCACACTGTTTCCTGTCTTGTGATTCTGCACTGCCATATTTAGCTAACTTCTGCTGACTACATGTACCATGATGCTTGTCTCTTGTATGTTGGTGACAGTACTGTGCTGGTGTTTGCCTATGCATTGTGTCTAAAGGGGAGGTGTCTGGTAGGGTGTGTCATGATGCGCATGCTTCTTACCTGTAGCTTTAGCTCTCGCAGAGCTGTCCAGTGTCCCGATTCCACTGACACTCTCCCTCTCAATGGTGCTGGAGACCAGGTCCTACAGCTCGGTGAGGGGTGGCGCCGGGTTCGTGCCTCCTCCAGTGAGTCCAGCCTGCCTCTGTATCTCAGCCATCTTCCTCTTAGTGAGGCTGCGGATGTCATAGAATCTCTTTTTCAGTTCTTCTACAGACCTGGGGGTGACACCCGCAGCATTCACCTTCTGGGCGATGTCGGCCCAGATTCTCCTCTTGGTGCTGTCTGGCACGTTGAGGGACAGCTTGCCAAACAGCTGGCGGTGCACCCTCACCACTTCCTCGACCAGCACCTGAAGTTCGGTGGTGGTGAACTTCGGCTTCCTCTTCTGGGAGGACTTCTGGCTTTCTGACTGCTCTGCCATGTTCTCCAGTTCAGTTGGCAACCTCCTACTCCCACTGCTGCTAACTGTGAGTGTTGAGCTCAGGCTGGCTCTCCAGAAACTTCTTAATTAGCTGCACCTGCCAGTGTTGCCACTCCCTGTTTGGGTGGGGGAGGGGGAGCCACCTCATTGGCTGAATCGGCTTTTGCCGAATCGGCTTTTACCGATTCGGTAATATCCGATTCGGTAAAATCCGATTCGGTATTATCCGATTCGGTAAAAGCCGAATCCGTTCCTTCAATGCATTCCTATGGGCTTTTTCGCCATGGGTGTGTTTTCATGGCTACGAATCTATGATTGCCGAATCGGATTTTACCGAATCGGCTTTTACCGAATCGGTATTCGCCGATTCGGGACTATCCGATTCGGTGGCAGCCGAATCGGTAATTTCCGATTCGTTGTTAGCCGATTCGGTACTTTCCAATTCGGACCGAGCCGATTCGGAACTTACCGATTCTCATTACCGATGCCGACCGATTCGGTATTCATTCGCTTTTTTTTCCCTACATCTCGTTTTCCGATTTCAGAATACCGATTCGGCCCGCCTCGGTATTTTGAAATCGGAAAATCGCGTTTACCTACATCGGGCCCATAGTCACTCTACTGAGAGTATACGATGGACTGTCCTCGAATGTCACCCTGGCAAGAATCAACAAGCCCTCTTCAGATTGGAACAGAGATGGGTACATCGCTTGCATACCGATGAGCTCGGCCTCAATGATGCGGTGCCTTGGACGATGCTAGCCAGTTAGCTCGATACGTGGACTTGATTGTCCTCCCCTCAGTAATAACTGATGTCTTCTTACCTATGATCAACCCATTCCAAAATGGCGCCCATAGCCATCACCCCGCAGGGCTGGGTCGTCATTGCTTTCCACACCCGCGTCGAGTAACCTAGCAACGCGCATTGGACACGCCTTGAGAGCTCCCGCGCTACCGGCTTTCTTAAACCGCGGTTGCACTCTACGGCGACTCCGGCTGTCCTGCGATCTTCTCGACGTGTGTGGGGTAGGTGACTAGATGCCTTCTGCCAGCAACTAACCAGGTAAGGTGACTTGATCCAAAACAAGGGATATCACGGTTCCTGTCTGCCTGCCGTGGGTTTCCCCTAAGCGGCACCACATGGTAAGCCCCACCGCTAATTTATTTTTCCGACCTTTACTCGTCCCTAGGTTTTTATACATAGTTCTGGCCCCACCAGGTCAGCCTAGGGGATCTCCTATCGGGGACTACGGGTAAGATTAACATCATTTAATTATCCTTTTGGCATCATCTTCGCATGCCTGGTTATTTGTAATCGGTACCATCACCTGATGGATTCGAGGCAATTTTGTGCCGCATTTTTAGAGTGTTAATATGGTCCTCTTTCCTTGAATTTTCTCAACTTTGTTTAAACATGTGTGTGTGGATACACAGACTCACCATTGTTTGTGTGTCCTGAACACATAACACATTTTCGCTGCGGCATACCGTATAGAATGTTTACTGTGCATGCCAACTATAGGGCACACATTCCGCATGCCGACTTCCTATACACTTTTATCACAGATTAAACGGGATCATTCCTCGTTTAACATTGCCTTTTTACCTTCTCTCTCACATGAATGTCACCTCAAGATTAACCAATGTGTCGCTCTCATACAATAGACATATCATTGACTGTTCCTCCTTTTGTTTCCTTCCTATCCCTGGGTAGGTTCTCAATGGAGGTTTGATCCTACGACACAAAGCCAGGTCGTATCCTCGATTTCTCCTACTATTGAGAAATCGGACTGCAATCATATGAGCACTTTTTTGGTCCTGAAGAATTGCCTTTACGGCAAGAAACATGTCGACCACACTTGCACTAAGGGTTGAATGAGGTTTAGATACCTAACTGTCTCGCCTCAATACCCCTTAACTTTTTAATAAAGCAGTGAGCCATGCTATTAAAATTTCACCCAATGGACTCCACTGACTTTTTTTAGAACCACTTCACTCACGCTCACTATTGCACTTTTTTAGGCCCCTCACACGCACACGCCCTACAGCAAAGGAATAAAAGAACTCCACCAAAGTGCAGCACCCCGTGCTGCCCGACGGGCATTGCACCGCCAGCCTGTCGAAGGGGCAGGATACCGATGATGACGCTGGACGACCATCTGGTGGGATGACAACAGTTGTCCAACCGATGTCTTGTGTGAGGTATCCCTAAAATTCCGACAAAGGGTTTTCACCATTCACTTTTTACTTTCACCCCTATGAGAGAGAGGTTAATTGTAGTCATTTAGTTGACTCTGTCCGGGGAACTCTGTACTCTTTTTGTTGTGTAGCTTATGTACGTCTGCCATTAGATTGGGATGGAACATGTTATATTGCGTTCCTATTACCACCTGTTTTTCTAGCCCCATCCGATTATCATCGAAATTCACACCTTGTACATATAAGACATAGAAGGGGGATCGAGTCCCCAATTGTTGATCAGACTGAGACAGCGTGGGAGCAATATACAGATTTCAATAAAGGATTCTTTTTCTTTGTAGGTCCTGTCCAAAACAGTAAACTGATACGGAAATTAACACGAACTCTTGAAGCAGTAGTGAATGAGACTACTTCTGCCTTAGGTAACCTGACCGAAGAGCAGTCTGCTATGAGGCTTGTTGTTCTTCAAAACCGCCTTGTACTTGACGTCATCCTGGCCGATAGGGGCGGAGCTTGTACAGTGATCGGATCTAGTTGTTGTGTGTTTATTCCTAATAACGCACCATCAGTATATAAAGCAATAACAAGGCTTCATAAAATAGCTCACCAGATACACCAGAATCCTGGCACCTGGACGTGGTCCGGTTGGCTCTGGAGTGTGATAGCAGCCTGGGGATGGAAAGTACTGTCATTCCTAGGAATAATACTGCTTATAGTATTCAGTTGTTGTCTCTGTCTGCAATGTGGGCCAGCGATTTGCGGCTTGTGCGCCACAGCCTGTATTCCCCATCCACGTTCACGTTCCCGTTCCCGAATGAAAAAGGATGAGCAAATGATGTTATACGAACAGATAGATGGTCTCATGAAAATAGATATATCCTAAAGGGCGCAGCAGGGGCCAAGGAGGGAATGAGGAAATAGAAATTTTTAGGTAGTCAGTGTGACCCCCACTCGCACCCTATCCATGCTTCCGTGTCCCATGTATGCCCTGTAATTTCCTTCCCGTGTCCGCCATGATAATGCAAATGCATTTCCGTCTAATGTTAGTATGTCAGTTAGTGAGCCTTTCATGTATAAAGTACCAATTCCGCATTAGGGCCCACGTTTCCAATGCATTTACATGGTGCACTTTTAAATAACGCGAAGCACACGTTTTCCACATTTTTCTGGCTCAGTCGAGCCAGGCCCTTAAATTGAGGCTCCAAGTCTCTTCTGTCTCTGAAAGCTGCAGTTTAGGTATGCATCCATGACCTCTACCTTACTTCCTACCCAGCGAGCGGTGCCCGGCTCGGCCTGGCCTGCCTGCCAAGACAGTATTTTGCCTACAGTTATCTGCTCAGCCTCCGCAAAAACACATTCCAGTCTAGTGAAATAGGTAAACATATTCCAGCCTGCAGAGCAAAGGGCCCGGCCTTCCTGTCTCCTTGCAAGTGATTTACCGAACCCGTTACCATGGTAGGCCCATGGCCCCCGCGCATTGCACCAAGACACGTATGCACGCACTAGCATTCAGTATTGAACGGCCTCTGCCCGAGAGACCTTTTACTTCAGACAACACATCCTCCAAACATAAGATACCAGATATGCTATAGGTGCAGGTCGTTCTGACATCCCAGACACCAAACTCCTCTACTAGTGCTAAAGTCAAGCCCCCCAGCTCTCCCCAGTTACACGTCAATACCACGTCATGCTCAGTTGCGCGCGCACCCATGCTAAAGGTTTCTGCTGACCCTGCAGAATCCCTCTATGCATCCACCCACCTATGACACTTCTGTGACGTTTCCAGCACACACCTCCGTGTACGCCTCTGTACACGCCCTCTTTTACGCCCATGTGTTCTTATCACTCTCTTTTTCACTTGTTACGCCTACTGTATTCATTTCAATTATACTGTTTTACTATATATAATGTGTGATGTTAATAAAATGTTGAATATCCCTTCCTGAACCTTAGTGGTGATGGAACACGATGTCCAGTGTCTCGAGCCACTTAATTAAAGCCCGTATGACTTAGATATCACGGACTCTGCCTCTCATTTTTATTGAGCTATCCTTATTGTCATTTAATGTATAGAAAAATAGTCCCAGTAATTTTATTTACCACAGAGGAAGTGGTGGAAGCAGAGGGTTGACGGGAGGAGCCTCCTTAGGTACAGGAGGAGGGGGGCGCCTTCGCCCGAGGTGGTGTATATACCACCGAGTACACCGATCCCGGTGACTTTTTCAGGGAAGGGGACTGCGAACCAGCCCCTCCAGTAGGTGATCGCCGTCTCCGGTGCCCTCCACCAGACCCAGCGTGACTTGTGGCGCCAGAACTCCTTCTGCGCCGCTTAGGAGAGTTGGAACAACTCCGAGACGCCGATCTCTTCCTTCTCGATGCTGAGCGTTGTTTTTCCGGCATCGAACGTCGCCTCCGCGACTCCGGCGTCGATCGCCGCCTCCGCGACGTCGATCGCTTCTTCCTCGACGCCGAACGCCGCTTCCGCGATGCCGAACGTTCAGACTTCGACGATGAGCGTCGACTCCTCCTCGATGCTGACCACTTTCTTGAGGTCCTCGACATCGAGCATTCCCTCGACGCTGACCGTCTTCTCAACGGCGACCGGCGGTTCGCCTTGACGGCGAGCGCCAAAGCCTGTCGCTCCTTCTTCGACGCCGATAGCTTGATGCTGACGTTGACGATGGTCTCGACGGCGGCCTACCCAGGCCCTTCGACGTCGATTCTTCACGCCGTCTCGACCCGGAGCCCCAGGGAGATGGGGAACACACCGTCATTATCCCTCTCGATGTCGTCGTCGATGCAATCGACGCCAACGGAGACTGGGACCGTTTGCTGGTCTTCCTGCCTCTGGGGAGCCCCCCAGAGGCCTCAGCAGAGGCAGAGGGAACCTTCCAAGCCTGCCACCTGCAGCCTGCAGTCGTCTCTCCTCTAGGCCTTGAAGCCTAATCTTCAGCCTTTCCCTCAGGGTCCTTTCTGAAAGGTTCTGGAAGATGTCACATTCTTCAGGGACATGTGCTTCAGGTAGACAGATAATGCAGACGCCGTGTGGATCAGTCTTGGTCTTCTTCCTTCCACATGCTGGGCACTTGTCGAATAGAGCAGGCATTTTAGAGCCCTAAAAAGCCTGAACAAACACACAGAAGTGAAGGGAAACACCAAGATATAATAACTGAAAACACTTTTATCCAAAAAGTGCACAGAAAATCCAATAAACCCTTTAAAAAGGGAGAGCTCAATGCCAGGGTCAAGTTAGCAGGAGCCGGAAAAAAGAACTGAAAGTAAAATTTATTTATTTATTTATTTATTTAAACATTTGTAAAGCGCTACAATGGCCCGTGGGCATCTCGGCGCTGATATCTGCTAAATTCAGCCCTAAAGGAGGATCTACTTATTGGTCAAATAACCATGTTTTGAGTTGTTTCCGAAAGGACCACAAAGAAGGACTGTTCTTTATGATTAGCGGCAAGGAGTTCCAGAGCTTGGGTTCGGAAACAAGAAATCTTCTGTCACCCCATGAGACCAGTCTGGTACGGGGTACTTCCAGCTGGAAGAGATCAGAAGACCGCAGGGACCTAGCGGGCCGGTAGGGGATGAGTTGTTGAGTCAGAAAGGCCGGTCCCTGGTTGTGCAGTGCCTTATAGACAATGCACAGAGCCTTAAACTTAGCTCTGTTCCTAATAGTAAGCCAATGCAACTCTCTGATGGTGCTCGAGACTGATTGGAATTTGGGAATGTTACCCAGCAGTCGGGCAGCGGCATTTTGGACAGTCTGCATCTTGTTAAGGACTCTCTCTTGAGCATTCAAAAATAGGGCATTGCAGTAGTCCAAGGTGGATAATACCAAGGACGTAATCAAGGTCTTGCCTGCTGAGATAGGGAGAAAGGGGAGGATTTTTTTGATGATTCGTAGCTTATAAAATGCGGACGAGGCAATCTGATTTGCATGGGGGAGAAAAGTAAGCCTGTCATCAACCATGACACCCAGGTTCCTTACCTTGTTGACTGGAGTAGGCGGTGAGCCCATGGACTGTGGCCACCAACGAGAGGACCAATCTGGGGATAAGTGTCCAAAGATGACCACCTCGGACTTATCCGAGTTCAATTTAAGGCAGTTGGCGGCCATCCAACTTCCTATAGCCTGCATGCCAGATTAAAGTTGTCAGCCACTTTTTGTCCATCATTTCTGATGGCCAAGACCAACTGGGTATCGTCAGCATAGGAAGTAAGGCTCATCCCATGAGCTCTGATGGTGTTGGCAAGGTCCGACACGTATATATTAAAAAGTGTTGGACTTAGGGATGAGCCTTGGGGGACTCCGCATGGCAGGGACAGGGTGGTAGATTGAAAAGGCCCTATGGTGACCACCTGAGTTCTTCCGGCAAGGAAGGATGGCAGTAGGGCCTTGGCCTTATGCTTAATCCCCAGATCTTCGACACGGTCGATCAAAATCGCATGATCGACCGTGTCGAATGCTGCTGAAAGGTCCAACAATATCAAGACCGCAGTGCCACCCGCATCACGAATGATTCGGATATCCTCTGTGGCCTTGATCAGGGCCGTCTCCGTCCCATGATGTTAGCGAAAACCAAACTGAGAATCATCCAATAAATTATGGTGTTCTATAAAGGCTGACAGTTGGGCATTCAAGGCCTTTTCGACAACTTTGGCCAAGATGGGCAAATTGACAATCGGTCGATAGTTCTTGAGCTCAGTCCTGTCTAAATTTGGTTTTTTTAGGAGTGGCTTCAGTAAAGTCTTTTTTAGGTCAGCGGGATAGACTCCAGTAGTAATCACAGTGTTACATATATTAGTAATTGCTGGAAGCAAAACTTCCAAAACTGGTAGCAATACCTTAAAAGGGCATGGGTCAAGGGCAGAGCCTGATTTAATAGGTGCCAAAAAATCCCTGACCTGAGTAATAGAGACTTCCCTAAACTGAGATAAAGAAGGACCAGTTGTGGAGGGATTCACCTTCTCAGAAGGAATATCTACATGCGTTTCTTCGGAGCTAGCGAAGACCGCATAAATATCATTAACTTTGTCATAAAAATAATTGGCCAAAGCATCACAGAACAGTTGGGAAGAGGGAGGTTGAAGGTTAGGTAAACAACCAGCCAATTGTTTAGCTGTCTCAAACAATGCTTTATTTGAATTTTTAGAAAGTTCAATTTTTTCCGAGAAGTACTTCTTCTTAGCATCTAGGATCATGTTTTTGTATATGATAACCGAGTGCTTGTAAATTATTTTGGCCTCTTCAGAGTAGTGCCTGCGCCAATTCCTTTCATTCTTCCGACACAGCTGCTTCTGTGTCCTTAGTGTATTCGAGAACCAAGGGGCAGATGGAGTTGCTCTGTTTCGAGAGCTTTGTTTTGACTGGACCAGACGAGTAGCAGCAGATGCAACCCATTCATTATATTGGGTAGTAGCAAGATTAGAATCAAATGATAAAATCGGGCTAGTTTTAATCAGGTCTGATTGTAAACTATTGCCGTCAATATTTTTCCAGTCCAGGAAGGTCTGACGGTTATTATCGTTCTCCATAGTTATTCCTAAGGGATGGCTGGTTAAAGTGGCCGTTATAACAAAGTGATCTGACCATATAATGGGGAAGATTGCAGAAACCCGAAGGTTGTCTAAATTGGAAAAAATACCATCCAGGATATGGCCACCTTCATGAGTTGGGGCTTTCACTAGTTGGGAAAGCCCGAATGTGGTAAGGCATGCCTGGAGGGCAACTGTGTCACTGTCTTCAGTTTTAACGAAGTGAAAATTGAAGTCGCCTAGTATGGTTAATGATCCATCCAAGGCAGATACTTCAAGAATGTGACTGATGTCAGAAATGAAAGCCGACCTTTGTCCTGGTGGACGGTAAAGAAGGATACCTTTAAAATTAATGGAGGGAGTGAGTTTTATAGAGAATTGAAGAGCCTCACAAGACAGAAGCGGTATCTCGTCAATTCTGACCATATATGTGTCCCGTGCAATTATGGCTATACCTAACACTCTCTGACGTTGTCTATCCAATCTATGGATTGAGAAGGGACCTGCTGTGCATTCTGGGATACTGGGAGAAGTTCTGGAAAGTTCTCTTAAAGGCACAGTATCCTATTTAAGCCACATAATGTCAGCCTATGGGGCTTGTCTGTCCATGCCTTGCTCTCTATCATTCCAGAGGCTTTTACTGGTAGAGGTAAGTTTCTCTATGGAAGAAACTGGGCAGGCTGTGTTGTGTGTGTGGTTTTTTGGAGGAATTTCTAGTTGAAGTACTGGACAGTGTAGCCTGTGGATATAGGCTGCATTATTTGTCTTTAAATTCTCTCTTAAGTGTCTTTGCAGTTCTGCATTTTTTGACAACTTAAGAGATTATTTTTGATTGCCGGGGTCCACGCACATGGGCGGGACTATTCACTAGATTATGACTATACACAGAGATCCCCCACTACAGAAAAGGGCATACTCTGCACTGTCGAGGTCCAGGCGCTTCAGAAAAAAACCTCTTTTTCTCTGGACTCTGGAGGTCCCCGTACATCTATAGATCACTTCCAACTCAGAGACTGCCTCTGCTAGTTGCTGATGCTTCTCCCTGTGAATCCGGTTCTTGGCTGCTGCGATGGCAATAAATTCACTGTGAGAAGTTGGCCTGATATGTAGTGTTTCCAATTCTGGAACCACTGGGTATCAGTCCAAACAAACCCCAAAGATGTCAGGTTGTAAGTCAACCTTGTAGACAAGCTATCCTAGTGGTAGCATGGACTAAGCAGCCTTAAAGGCTTAACTTAAGAGGTCGTGTTAAGCGAGCTTGTTTTACCACATACAATCCTGTAATCAAATGAAAGGACACCACACAAGTATATATTATAAAAATATATGTATTTATTTCTAAATTACTCCCCAGTACTCTTTATGAGGAAAGGGGCACAAGCGTTAAATCAAAAGCACTGTTACACATATAAAGTTGCACGTTTATGGATGAGGGCGGGTGGCCACTCAGACCATATATTAAAAAAGTGGTATAAGTAACACTTATCGAACAATGGTTAGGCCTAGGGCCTAGAGATTCGCTGGGAGCAGTCAGGACTAGCAATGATGAAGTCGGCAGTAGCCCACAGGAGACGGGTGCAGCACGGAAAGTGCGGCGCGCACCAATGCACTGTCAATGGTGCGTAAAAGTCAGTTAAAGTGAATTAAAAGATACTTCCGCTGAACCTAGGAACACAAAACTTTATACACAGACCCTAGAGGTGTGTACCAGTGTATGGACACCGGCGTTGCAAAGTTACCTCACCCACAGGCCGTGGGTGCACAGGGTCGAAGTGGCGTCGGGTTCTATCACGCAGGTTCTTGGTGCTTGAAGCTGTTGCAGCTGCAGGCGCTGTGAAGCAGAAGTGTCCGGTGCGATCCAAGGGTGGATCGAAGTAGAAAAGTACCTGAAAGCAGAGGGGACAGAGTCTGGGTCACTCAGCAGTGACCAGGGTGGAACCAGGACGGAACCAGGCAATGTCGGGCGCAATCAGGCGGTTGTCGATAGGCTTCTCTCCGCTGTCACGTGGGCTCTGGGGCATCTGCAACGTCCAGGAGCAGGTCACGATCTGTCCCACGTAGGCTCTCGCCGTCAGCACCGTCGGCTTCAAGATTACAGCAAACAGCACTTGGCAAAAGCAATCCACGCGGAACCGGGAGATTGCTTATCACTCGAACCAGGAGGGTCAGAGTGGGTGTTCCTTTTCACAGGAGCTGGTGCAGATCTGGAGCAACCAGAAAAGCAAGTCGTATTTCAAGTTTCGTCGGCACAGGGGCCACAAGCCAGCTGGCAAGTGACCGGGCCAACGCGTCGAGCGCACACAAGCAGAAGGGCCCCACGCAGCACTCATCGAGTGTGGAGGGGTGAGCTTTGGTGCAAGTGGAGCTCGGGGCTGGGGCTTCTCAAACCCCGGTGTACAGCTTCGAGGATCACTCGTGGGCTGCACGGTCAGCGTCTCGTGGCCTTTTCAAGATGGCGTGCCCCACGCTTCCGGTCGCCTCCACGGGTCTCAGCTCTGCAGGGACTGTGGATCGGGCAGGTAGAAGGCAGGCAAGCTTGATCTCGTCGATCTCTGTCGCTCGAGTTCCGGCGGGAACTGCAACAAAGCAAGGGTCGAGGGCTGGATGGTGCCTGTTTGCACAGGGTGGTCACTCCTTGACCACAAGGGAGATTCTTCAGTCTTCTCACGTCGTGTAGAAAGTCGAAGGGTCCAGATTTCGTTTCTTATGTTTCTTCAGGATGATCTGAGGTCCGTTGGGACTGCTCCCCCTCTTATTCGAATCTCGGGGGTTGGACATCCTGCTAGGTCCCCTCCTATGGGTGGGACCCAGGAAGGGGGTGGTTACACCCCTCTCCTTTGATCCTGGCCGCGCTGGGACAGGGGCTGGGAGGCCCCAGAACCGGTTTGGCCGGATCCTGCAAGGGGCAGCCTTGTGCTCCCCAGGCAGTGTCTGGTTTCTTTGAAACCTCCCTACTCCAATCCACTATCTCCTGTCTGGGGTGGTTTGACACCGCCCTGTGACAGGAAACTCTTTGTCCAGGCCTCCTCTGCCGGGTTTCGGTCAGCAGCAGGAGGCCAGACCCGTGTCTGTGGCAGGGGCATCCATTTTGTGGATCTGAGGCTCATTTTAAATCAACCGCGTTTCAGTAAAGTAACATGTCTTCTCCCTCTAGAAGGGTGGAATGCTACCCCCGTCGCCAGAACTGGCGAGGGGGTAGTATTCCAATTCGTATGACACCTTACACGACATGTTTTGATAAAGCCAAACCAAAGTTGCTATATAACCGCGAGGATTATAAGGCGCTTAAGAGTATATGGTATGGCATTATCCCGGATCAGCTTAGGGAGTTGTTCCCGACAGCTGCAGACAGGCTCAGCTCATGCCAGAGCACCATCTCACATAAAACCACGCACTCTGCCTCCAGGATTAATGAGGCCTTCCATAGGAGTGGCTTACAGGCTATATATGTGTCCAGATATAGGTTTAGATATAGGTATACTATATCTAAGCAAGGGGTGATTACACCCACTTGCCCCAGCTGAGTGATCAGCCAGTTGTGTCAATTTAAGAACCAGCCAGGGGTGGCAAAAGCTATGCTTCAGCCCCTGGTAGGCCTTGGTGGCACCTATGCCCTGGGCACCTATAGTGCATGGTACAGGGGCTGACAAGGAGTCCATTTCCAATTGTGGTATGTACCTATAGCACATGTATTATAAATTTAGAGAGAGAACAGCAGGCTGGGGGTCTGATTAGCAGGCCCACAGCCTCAGTAAGTCGAAAACCAGTGAAGCAAAAAGCAAAAATTGGGGTGACCATAGGATAGCAGACCCTACTCTCCTACATAACCCCCCCCCCCCAAACGCAGGGACATTAAACTTAACCTTGACCAGATAAGTCTTCATGTTCTAAGTGGAAGTACCTGGAGAGACCATCTGCATTACCATGGTCAGTCCCTGGGCGGTGCTCCACTGTAAAGTCCATCCCCTGTAGGGAAATGGACCACCTGAGCAGTTTGGGATTTTCACCCTTCATCTGATTTAGCCACAAGAGGGGCTTATGGTCTGTCTGAATTAGGAAGTGAGTACCAAACAAGTATGGCCTCAACTTCTTCAGGGCCCAAACCACAGCAAAGGCCTCCCTCTCAATAGCTGACCAACGTTTCTCCCTGGGGGTCAGCCTTCTGCTAATAAAAGCAATGGGCTGGTCTTGACCATCTTGATTAAGTTGTGAAAGCACAGCTCCCACCCCCAACTCAGAAGCATCTGTCTGTACAATGAACTGTTTGGAGTAGTCAGGACTCTTCAGGATAGGTGCAGAGCACATGGCCTTCTTCAGGTCATCAAATGCCTTTTGACAGCTAACTGTCCACTGAACCTTTTTGGGCATCTTCTTGGATGTCAAGTCATTCAATGGTGTCACAATGGACCCATAGTTCTTTACAAATTTTCTGTAATACCCAGTCAGGCCCAAGAAGGCTCTGACTTGTGTCTGGGTAGTTGGAGGAGCCCAGTCCTGTATGGTCTGGATCTTGCTCTCCAGTGGTTGAACTTGACCCCCACCTACTAGGTGGCCCAAGTACACAACCTTGCTCTGCCCTATCTGGCACTTAGTAGCCTTGATAGTCAGGCCTGCCTTTTGCAGGGCCTCCAGAACCTTCTTCAGGTGGATCAGGTGATCCTCCCAGGTGGAGCTAAAGACAGCAATATCATCTAGATATGCTGCACAAAAGTCATCCAGCCCAGCAAGGACTTGATTCACCAACCTTTGGAAGGTGGCAGGTGCATTCTTCAAACCAAAGGGCATCACCACAAACTGATAATGTCCACTAGGGGTAGAGAATGCTGTTTTGGCTTTTGACTCTTCAGCTAGTCTGATTTGCCAGTAGCCAGCTGTCAAATCAAATGTGCTCAGAAACTTGGCAGAAGCCAGTTTATCAATGAGCTCATCTGCTCTGGGAATGGGATGAGCATCTGTCCTAGTGACAGCATTGAGACCTCTGTAGTCCACACAAAACCTCATTTCTCTCTTCCCATCTTTGGTATGAGGTTTTGGCACAAGGACCACTGGGCTAGCCCATGGGCTCTCTGATGGCTCAATCACTCCAAGCTCCAACATCTTTTGCACCTCAGCCTTTATACAATCCCTGACATGGTCAGGTTGCCTGTAGATCTTATTCTTCACAGGCAGATTGTCACCAGTATCCACCTCATGGGTGCACCAGTTAGTCTGACTGGGTGTGAGTGAAAACAAGTGTCTGTGGACCTGCAACACCTGTCTGCAGTCCACCTGTTGCTGCTCAGTGAGGCTGCCTGCCAAGGCTACTCCCTCAACTGAACCATCATCAGGGTTCTGGGAAAGCAGGTCTGGGAGAGGGTCACTCTCTTCCTCCTGTTCCCCATCTGTGGCCATGAGGAGACTCATGTCCTCCCTGTCAACAAATGCTTTCAAACGATTGACATGGAGCACCCTGTGAGGGCTCCTAGGGGTGCCAAAGTCAACCACATAGGTGACTTCTCCCTTTTTCTCAATGATAGGGTAGGGTCCAGTCCATTTGTCCTGGAGAGCTGCTGGCCCCACTGGGTCCAACACCCACACCTTCTGCCCTGGCTGGTACTCAACCAGAACAGCCTTTTGGTCATGCCAGGCTTTCTGTAATTCCTGACTTGCCTCAAGGTTTTTGGATGCTCTCTCCATGTATTCAGCCATCCTGGAGCGGAGACCAAGTACATAGTCCACAATGTCTAGTTTAGGCTTTTTGAGAGGTAACTCCCATCCTTCCTTCACTAAACTCAGTGGACCCCTTACAGGGTGGCCAAACAAAAGTTCAAAAGGGCTGTAGCCAACCCCCTTCTGTGGGACCTCTCTGTAAGCAAAGAGCAAGCAGGGTAAAAGGATGTCCAATTTCCGCCTAAGCTTCTCTGGTAAACCTTTTATCATTCCCTTTAGGGTCTTGTTGAACCTTTCCACAAGCCCATTGCACTGTGGATGGTAGGGTGTGGTAAACTTATAGTTTACTCCACACTCTTTCCACATTGCTTTTAAGTATCCAGACATAAAGTTGGCACCTCTGTCTGAAAGAACCTCCTTTGGAAAGCCCACTCTTGAGAAAACTGCAATGACGGCTTTTGCCACCACAGGAGCTGTGGTGGTCCTCAGGGGAATTGCTTCTGGGTACCTGGTGGCATGATCCACTACCACCAGTATAAATCTGTGCCCAGATGCTGTTTGAGGATCCATGGGACCCACAATGTCTATTCCAACTCTTTCAAAGGGTACCCCCACCACAGGTAGTGGTATCAGGGGGGCCTTTGTTGTGCCACCTGACTTACCACTGGCTTGGCAAGTGACACAGGAGCGACAAAACTCCTTGACATCTTCTGACATGTGAGGCCAGTGAGAGTGTGGAACAAGCCTGTCCCAAGTCTTATCTTATTCTGGCCTAAGTGTCCTGCAAGGGGAATATCATGGGCCAAGGTAAGAAGGAAGCCCCTAAACTTCAAAGGTATAACCAACCTCCTGGTTGTGCCAGGCTTGGGGTCTCTAGCCTCTGAATAAAGGAGTCCTTCATCCCAATACACTCTATGGGTACCTTGAGCATTCCCTGCAGCCTCAGCAGCAGCTTGCTGTCTGAGGGGTTCAAGTGAAGGGCAATCTAATTGGGCCTGCCCCAGGTCTGCCCTTGAGGGTCCCCCTGTCCCCAGAAACTCAACCTGATCAGGTTCCAGCTCCTCTGAGACAGTCTCCTCTTGGACTGCAGAATCAGTTTCCTGTGAAACCTGATCCTCAACCTGGGGCAAGTGGGAAGGCACAGCCTTAACCCTCTTGCTCCTTCTCTTGGGTTGTGGTTGGTCTATTGTTTCAAGATCCACCACTGGTTCAGGAAGGCACTTCTTAGCCTGAGACCTTGTCACTGCAAGGACATGAGCTGAAATCCCTAGCATTTCTGCATGAGTCCTGTACTCCACTTCTGACCAAACTGAGCTTTCAAGATCATTGCCTAACAGACAGTCTACTGGGAGGTCTGCACTCACAACAACTTTCTTTAGGCCATCTACCCCTCCCCAGGAGAAGTTCACAACAGCCACACTATGGGAAGTAGTGGAGTTGCTTGCATTGGTCACTAGGTAACTTTCACCTAGTACAATCTGTCCAGGGTCCACAAAGCCAGGTGTCACCATTGTGACACTGGCACAAGTGTCCCTGTAGGCCTGAGCCAGTTTCTCATTAATTAAGGGAGTCTGCCTATATTTGCCCAGGTTACTGGGGCTTACTGCAGTGGGCAAAGATAAGTCCACATCATATAGGAGAACTGCCTGTGTGGGGATTCTGACTAGGCCAGATTCCACCTCAGTACCCAGGGTCAACCCTACTAAACCCTTTGGCTGTGTACCACCACTGCTGACTGTACTAGGGGGTGCAGTTGCTTTAGGAGCTGCAGTGGTGGGGACTGGATTTTTCTTAGTGCATTCACTGCCCCAGTGTGAAACTGATTTGCAGGTATTACACCAAGGTTTCTTTGGGCCATCATTCTTCTTTTTCTTGTTTCCATTTTGGGAACCCCCCTCCTTATTACTAGTTTGGGGGCCTGAAGACTTCTGGTCCTTTTCTTTATCTTTCTGATTCCCACCCTTCTGGTCTGTTTTCTTCTGGTCACCTTGGTTCTGGTTTTTCTGCTTAATCCTTGTTCTGACCCATTTGTCTGCCTTCTTTCCCAATTCTTGGGGAGAGGTCAAATCAGAGTCAACAAGGTATTGATGCAACAGCTGGTTCTGACAGTTATTAAGGATCTGTTCTCTCATCATAAGATTGTACAATCCTGTATAGTCTGAAACTTTACTTCCCTGCAGCCAACCCTCCAGAGCCTTAGTGGCACAATCTACAAAATCAGTCCAGTCCTGAGTCTGTGCTTTTTGGGTGTCTCTGAACAACAACCTGTATTGCTCAGTGGTTAGGCCAAACCCTTCAATAAGAGCACTCTTCAGAACAGAGTAGTTTTTGGCATCCTCAGGTCTAACAGTGAGGAGCCTGTCCCTCCCTTTCTCAGAAAAGGAGTACCATAAAATTGCTGCCCACTGATCCTCAGGGACCTGCTGTACCATGCAGGCCCTCTCAAGAGCAGTCATCCATTTGTGTATATCATCCCCTTCCTTGTAGGGGGGCACAATTTTTGTCAGGTTTCTATTGTCATAGGCCCTGTCTTTTTCTTTAGGAACTTTGCTGCCACCAGTGGCATCTAAGCCACACAATTTTCTTTCTCTTGCTAAAGCAAGTTTAGCTTGAGCCAAGGCTACCTCTTCCCTTTCTATTTGGAGTTGGACAGCCCTCATCCTGGCCCTATGCTCTTTTCTCTGGGAGGAAGTCATTCCTCTTTGAGATTCTCTTGAGGCACTAGAAAGATGAGAATCCCTTGATAGAGATCTCACCCTCCTGTTACCTGGGAGAATTTGGTTATGAGATCTGGAGTGGTGCTGGCCCTCTCCATTCCCATGTAGGTCCAAGTTGGCCTGGTTAAGCCTGGCAACCTGTACCTGGTTTCCCTCCTGATCCTGATCTTCAGGCTCTTCTACATCAGAGCCTTCCTCTTCCTCTTCCTCCTCCTCTTCTTCTTCTGGAAGATTCTCATTCTCAGGGGAGTTTATCCCTTCACCTGAATCTAAGGGAGCCTGACTCACCTTATCTAGATCATCCTTTTCTAGGAGAGCTACTAGGGAAGGAATGGTAGGGCCTCTGCCCTTTTTTAGCCCCCTGGCTGTGCACAAGGCACTCAGGTCTTTGTGGCTAAGGTTGTCATATCTGGATGTTGTCCCTATAGGATCAACTATTACAGGAGCAGAGCCTGAAGCTCTACCTGTATCAGACATGACTGCTAGTGAGGTGTAAGTGGTGCACTTACCTACACTAAGTGGTTTCCTACTGTACCTTGCTAGTGAGTTGTAGTCAGGGTGTGCTAATCCCTTTAATCTACAACTACTAAGTTCAGTAGAACTTAATATGCTAAGCTTTTGATTTATATGTACCTAGAGGTACTTGATGTGATCTTTCAATTTGATAAAGATTGCAATGGTAAAACAAACAGCAAGCTCAAATCCGCACCGCTGCACACCAATGTGAGAAGTTGGCCTGATATGTAGTGTTTCCAATTCTGGAACCACTGGGTATCAGTCCAAACAAACCCCAAAGATGTCAGGTTGTAAGTCAACCTTGTAGACAAGCTATCCTAGTGGTAGCATGGACTAAGCAGCCTTAAAGGCTTAACTTAAGAGGTCGTGTTAAGCGAGCTTGTTTTACCACATACAATCCTGTAATCAAATGAAAGGACACCACACAAGTATATATTATAAAAATATATGTATTTATTTCTAAATTACTCCCCAGTACTCTTTATGAGGAAAGGGGCACAAGCGTTAAATCAAAAGCACTGTTACACATATAAAGTTGCACGTTTATGGATGAGGGCGGGTGGCCACTCAGACCATATATTAAAAAAGTGGTATAAGTAACACTTATCGAACAATGGTTAAGCCTAGGGCCTAGAGATTCGCTGGGAGCAGTCAGGACTAGCAATGATGAAGTCGGGAGTAGCCCACAGGAGACGGGTGCAGCACGGAAAGTGCGGCGCGCACCAATGCACTGTCAATGGTGCGTAAAAGTCAGTTAAAGTGAATTAAAAGATACTTTCGCTGAACCTAGGAACACAAAACTTTATACACAGACCCTAGAGGTGTGTACCAGTGTATGGACACCGGCGTTGCAAAGTTACCTCACCCACAGGCCGTGGGTGCACAGGGTCGAAGTGGCGTCGGGTTCTATCACGCAGGTTCTTGGTGCTTGAAGCTGTTGCAGCTGCAGGCGCTGTGAAGCAGAAGTGTCCGGTGCGATCCAAGGGTGGATCGAAGTAGAAAAGTACCTGAAAGCAGAGGGGACAGAGTCTGGGTCACTCAGCAGTGACCAGGGTGGAACCAGGACGGAACCAGGCAATGTCGGGCGCAATCAGGCGGTTGTCGATAGGCTTCTCTCCGCTGTCACGTGGGCTCTGGGGCATCTGCGACGTCCAGGAGCAGGTCACGATCTGTCCCACGTAGGCTCTCGCCGTCAGCACCGTCGGCTTCAAGATTGCAGCAAACAGCACTTGGCAAAAGCAATCCACGCGGAACCGGGAGATTGCTTATCACTCGAACCAGGAGGGTCAGAGTGGGTGCTCCTTTTCACAGGAGCTGGTGCAGATCTGGAGCAACCAGAAAAGCAAGTCGTATTTCAAGTTTCGTCGGCACAGGGGCCACAAGCCAGCTGGCAAGTGACCGGGCCAACGCGTCGAGCGCACACAAGCAGAAGGGCCCCACGCAGCACTCGTCGAGTGTGGAGGGGTGAGCTTTGGTGCAAGTGGAGCTCGGGGCTGGGGCTTCTCAAACCCCGGTGTACAGCTTCGAGGATCACTCGTGGGCTGCACGGTCAGCGTCTCGTGGCCTTTTCAAGATGGCGTGCCCCACGCTTCCGGTCGCCTCCACGGGTCTCAGCTCTGCAGGGACTGTGGATCGGGCAGGTAGAAGGCAGGCAAGCTTGATCTCGTCGATCTCTGTCGCTCGAGTTCCGGCGGGAACTGCAACAAAGCAAGGGTCGAGGGCTGGATGGTGCCTGTTTGCACAGGGTGGTCACTCCTTGACCACAAGGGAGATTCTTCAGTCTTCTCACGTCGTGTAGAAAGTCGAAGGGTCCAGATTTCGTTTCTTATGTTTCTTCAGGATGATCTGAGGTCCGTTGGGACTGCTCCCCCTCTTATTCGAATCTCGGGGGTTGGACATCCTGCTAGGTCCCCTCCTATGGGTGGGACCCAGGAAGGGGGTGGTTACACCCCTCTCCTTTGATCCTGGCCGCGCTGGGACAGGGGCTGGGAGGCCCCAGAACCGGTTTGGCCGGATCCTGCAAGGGGCAGCCTTGTGCTCCCCAGGCAGTGTCTGGTTTCTTTGAAACCTCCCTACTCCAATCCACTATCTCCTGTCTGGGGTGGTTTGACACCGTCCTGTGACAGGAAACTCTTTGTCCAGGCCTCCTCTGCCGGGTTTCGGTCAGCAGCAGGAGGCCAGGCCCGTGTCTGTGGCAGGGGCATCCATTTTGTGGATCTGAGGCTCATTTTAAATCAACCGCGTTTCAGTAAAGTAACATGTCTTCTCCCTCTAGAAGGGTGGAATGCTACCCCCGTCGCCAGAACTGGCGAGGGGGTAGTATTCCAATTCGTATGACACCTTACACGACATGTTTTGATAAAGCCAAACCAAAGTTGCTATATAACCGCGAGGATTATAAGGCGCTTAAGAGTATATGGTATGGCATTATCCCGGATCAGCTTAGGGAGTTGTTCCCGACAGCTGCAGACAGGCTCAGCTCATGCCAGAGCACCATCTCACATAAAACCACGCACTCTGCCTCCAGGATTGATGAGGCCTTCCATAGGAGTGGCTTACAGGCTATATATGTGTCCAGATATAGGTTTAGATATAGGTATACTATATCTAAGCAAGGGGTGATTACACCCACTTGCCCCAGCTGAGTGATCAGCCAGTTGTGTCAATTTAAGAACCAGCCAGGGGTGGCAAAAGCTATGCTTCAGCCCCTGGTAGGCCTTGGTGGCACCTATGCCCTGGGCACCTATAGTGCATGGTACAGGGGCTGACAAGGAGTCCATTTCCAATTGTGGTATGTACCTATAGCACATGTATTATAAATTTAGAGAGAGAACAGCAGGCTGGGGGTCTGATTAGCAGGCCCACAGCCTCAGTAAGTCGAAAACCAGTGAAGCAAAAAGCAAAAATTGGGGTGACCATAGGATAGCAGACCCTACTCTCCTACATTCACCACCTAAGGAGTGTTCAGGCAGGTTCTCCCCCCCGAGAACATTTTGAAAAATGAGTGGGCAAATGGTGCATTTTCAAGACTTTCGGAAGCCACTGTGCTAAACAGAAACAGGCCACTGCCTCCCCTCAAACTATCATCAGTTCCAAGGCCTCATGAATAAACCATTCTAAATTGCAATAAACCACAATTAATTTTAATAATGTTGTATAAATAGGTCGGATCTGTCTACTGAGCCAGTGCATTACTTGAGATAAAGTGGCATTCAAGATGGCCCAACAGAGTACAATGCCTACTTTTTCCACATAGAATTGAATATCATATTGGTTAGTGTTCATTTTTTTAAACTCAGTATCATGCATAAAGGCAACTTGCATAAACTAAAAACACATAAGCATACAGGTATAAAATATATACATGCAACACATGAAATGTTTTCCCTACCTGTGCTTGTCTGTTTCCATTAGGAATCATTTGTACAAAGCCAAGTACACAGGAGGTGAATGAAATCTTCATATGGTAATATTGGCTACAGATAGAAATATTAATTAAAAGAAAACAAATAATTCAGTCTTATAGAATGTCAACCAAACTTTGAGCCGGAAAGCTTTACGGTTGAAAATCGAAACGTAAATATCCATCACTCCAAAGCCAATTGTTCAAACAGTAATGTAGAATACTTTATATAGATTTATATTTAAACAATCAAGTATGGTAAAAATCCTTTCAAAAATTATTACTTAGAGCAGGAAGATGACCAATATCTTTGTGTAGAGAAGGTTTAATAGCACAAGAAGTATGTTTTATATACTTTAAATGTAAATACTGTGTACATCACTGATAAAGTGTCTGGTTAACAGTACTTTAGAAAACTTGTATAAATAATTACATGAAATATGTTTTGGTGCATAGCTGAAACATAACTTTCTCAAAGTTGTATGGGTTTACACATTTATATTATCTAACACCAATGAAGCCATAAACAAAATATTACTAGTAGATAATTCTATATGTTCCAACAAGCAAACAAACATTGTTATATCATTTATCAAAGTGAAATGAGCTAACATTCAGACCCCTTACATGAAAATATAAGGGCACCCTTCTAGATCACTGCAGATGGCAATTTGCATCCGATTCTGATAACGTAATGGACTTGATCAACATGAAGTGCTGCCGCCTTTATATAATTGTTTGAACTTTTTATGATGTATTGACTATTAAGTTTGAGGTAATGAGTCATGTGTAGATCAAAAGATGCAATGGTGTCAAATCTGGTATGCTCCTCAGTTCAGAAATTAAATTCATCATTATAAATGAAGTAATATAATTAACAAATCTACTCAGTGTCAGTCCATGTGATGGTCAGTGAGAGATATGGTGAACATAAATGATGTCCAGGCAGTGCTTAATTTGTAAAAGAAAAAGTACCGGTGCTCGAAGCTGCTGCTCAGAAGTCTGAGGCCAGTACATTTAATACATGGTGCATTTACTTACATAGGTTCCTGCAGTATACTGGATGTTACTTGCAAAACAAAGTGGTTTCTATTTATACAGAACGTTTGCACGCTGCTTTTTAATGTGAGCAAACTGTTCAATAGTTCTCTTGTTGAAATCTGGAATCTGATTTATTAGTTCCTTTTCCATTGACAGCATGGCCAATGCATTTAGTCGAGCTTGGGTCATTGTTTTCCTTAAAAACGTTTTTAGCCATTTCAATGTGGAAAAGCATCTTTCAGCCTCAGAAGTTGTCAGAGGTGTTGTTTTTACAATTCCCAATAACTTAAGAGTCTCACAAAAAGAATTCTGCAAGTTGTTTTGAAATAAAAATATATATAAAGCCATGGCACCACCTTGTAGCCTGCTGAAAGGCCTGTCTTCCATTTAGGTTTGATGGTTCAGTGCGCAATCTTGACTTGTTTAGCATTGGATATGCTTCCACTGTTTCACTGAGAGCTGCAGTAGAAAAACATTTTCTTTGTTTTTAAAACAGGTCACTATGCAGTAGTGTTGCACTAACTAGATGCCTTGTAAATGCAAAGCACTCCTTGGCATGCACCACAATAATGTTGCATACTTCTTTTCCTTCCTGAATCAGGGTATTTATCTGCAGTTTGTGCTTTGTAAATCGAGAATCATCTGGCAATTCAGAGTCCAAATTATCAATGGATTCTCGTACTTTGCTGATGCTGATCATAAAGGCTGAAGTGTCCTTTTGTACAGATAGAGTATCAATGTCTCGCTTTTGCAATTGATTGTACAAAATATTAACGTGCAGCATTATGCCATGGAACAAAAAAAGAAACTCCATGTCTTCCAGAGTTCTGGTAAAGCCCTGTGCTTCACACATTGAAATGGAATCAAATATACTGTCTTCTGTAATAGATTTCATGCATTCTACAAGGTCATCCCTGTGTTCGAGAATTATATTGACAGCTCGGATGTTTAAGTTCCAGTAAGTTGCAGACCCTCTCAATATTCTTTTTGCCATTATCCGTTCAAGCACTTCAGTCCGTTTTGGTGAATGAGAAAAAAAAGCAGTAATACCACCCCACTCTTTAAAGAAAATTCTGAATCTGGATATTTTAGATGCAGCCTGTTTCATGATTAGATTTAGTTGTTGGGCACAGTAATGTACATAGTGTGCAATTGGATAGATGTCTCTGTTTTTTTAAACCCCACCGAAGGCACCACGCATGACACTGGCACCATCTTAGCTCTGAGCAATTAACTTGTCTTTAACACTGTGCTCTGGGAAAATAAGGTCAAGTTAATTAAGAATAGATGCTGGAATTGTATCTGCAGTTGAATCTTTAAGATTCGATAAACAATAAAATCTTTCCACTACCTTAGAATTGCCATCAATGTAGCGGAAAATAAGTACTGACTGCGTCTTGGTAGAGACATCAGTTGTATCATCGGCCTGGATAGCTAGGTAATCAGTGCTTCTTATTTGCTGTACAATAGTTTCTTTTGTTACTTCCAGCATACAGTCAAGCAACTCATTCTGGATTGTCTTAGAAGTGCCTTTAAATATAGTTGCACTTTTCAAGTGTGCTTCCATTGCACTGTCTACACTGGACACAAAATCAACCAGCCCTCTGAAGACTTTCGGGATTTCGGGAATCCTCAGTTTCATCGTGGCCACGCAATGCCAATTCAAAAGCTCCACAACATTTTACATAGTCAATCAATTTGGATAATACATAACGGTTCTTATCAACCTCCTCATTATGATTGATTACCCCTTTAAGGTAGGCTTCATTTAATGTGCAGTGCGATTATTTGATTTTCCAAACAAAGATAACTTTAATACATTGGTCAAGTGAGCTTCACTGGAATCATGCCTCTTTATTTTTTCTGCCAGATGTTTAAGGTCAGTAAAGTAAAGAGCAAGCAGGGGAAACAGAACAAGGCATTCTTAGAAGAGCTGGCAGTTAATCACTTCATTTTATCAAACCAGGTTTGTGTAAACCTACGTGTGTAACCCTTGCCCCGGTCTTTTGTAGACTGTTCAATGTTTATTTCAGGTTTATCAGGTCCTAGTCCTTTCACCCGAAGTTTATCTTCGTGTGTCATTCCCAAACATTGTTTGGTGAGTAAACTGTCAACTGTGTTCATTTTGACAAATAATGAAATGAACTGTGCAAAGACAGAATAAACTATATTATAGTATCACCTAACAGAAACCACTTGTGTATATTATGTAAACATATCATAGTTGTACTAACAAGAAATGTCAATAATTACACAAGTAGCAGCAGTTAGTTGTTATTTGTCTATCACGTGTGATATGGATTTGCAACTGTACTTAAAGTTCCTTTTTAGCGATGGGTGATGAACTTTCAGCTGATTTAGTAACTGGTCCCTTCTGTTAAACTGTCTGCTGAGTGATCTGTAACCTGGAGACAACCTTCCTGCTGAGTTCCTCTCTAGCTCCAGTTGATAAGCTATCTGCTAATTAATTGTAAAGATGGGCTAATTTCCTCCCTGGTGTTTGTCAAACTATCTGTTGATTTGATATCCTCTGGTGCCTGTCCTTTCTGCTGGTTCCCTCTCTGCTGCCTGTCGTTCCTCTTGATAAGCTATTGGTTGAATTCCTCCCTGGTGCTTGTCAAACTTGTAGTAAAGAAGATCCACTCAGGAAGGTTGTAATTCAAAATGTTTTATTTTATGTAGTTAACAAGTAGAAAGGATCAGGACATCAACTAGTTAAGGTAGTAGATCAGAGCCCCACCAGGGAGCAGCCTGTCTGCTGCTGAGCCCATGCTCCGCTGTCCCTTCACCTCTCTGTGTCCCAACCTTCCGAGGCTCATCCTGACACCAACATTCTATTGGGCACAGAGCACAGGCAACGGCTTAGCAGGAGGAGAAACATATATAACATTACCAAATACAGGATACTACAAAACTATCTGTTGATTTCCTCTGGTGTCTGTAGAAAACCTTTCTGCGTGTTTCCTCTCTACTGCCTGTCGTTAAACTATCTGCTGATTTCCTCCCTGGTGCCTGTGAAAAATTAAAATAGGATGTAAGCTTTGAGACTAGTGCCCATTGGATAGCTTGAACAATTTTAAAGCGGCTGTTAATTCCACATTTGCAGTAAAACCAGATGCCCACAGTGAAGCCATAAGGGACTGCGGTTTGTAGGTTTCTATCTAACACTGCCCCTCGGTGGTCATCCCAAACAACATGGAAACACTTCCCACAAAGCATCACAGCAAAGACATTGTCCTCCCAACCACACACCCTGCACAGTGTAGTGTGCTACTAATGCAGTCAAGCACTTCTGTGCACCACATCAGGATACTAAAAGGAATATAAATGCTACAATACATTGCAATACAATAACAGAATGTGCCCTCCTCTGATGGTACTCACTAGACGCAGACAGCGCAAAGGTGCCCTGTTTGCAAGTGGAGGAAAAAAAGGTAACGAAAAGGGGTAGGGTATTCAAACAAGGAGTGTCTTGGTGGTGAGACAAGAGAAAATGGACAGACTCTCGGTCACGTAGGAAATCTAAAGTGATAATACATTGGTTCTTCCCACAATCAGTCTTTATCACCCGGCCCAAGAAACTCCTTTCAGAAGGTTGCCTGTGTTACGTGTATTGATGATTCAGTGTCTTGTTTCCCACCAAGCGCCACAATGGTGCACCACTTTTGATTTCTGAAATTAAGATTGGGTTCAGTTGCTGTTCTGTGGAAAAGGTCTCTTTTGTGAAAGTGTGCTGATGTGCTGAATTCCATTTTATTTTAAATGAATCTAAGTAGAATAAGAGTAAACTCCACCTGTGTGCTATAAAGTGCGCCCATCATCGCTTCCAGTCACTGCTCCTTTCTTGCAACAAATGAAAACCAACTTTGCCAGACCTGCACAGGCCTCTCTCTCTCTCTCTCTCTCTCTCCCTCCAGGAAAGACCTGATAGTAGGTTCACTCCAGCGGCATCGATGTCATCTTGGAGCAGCGGCGGTGAGACCAGGGCTACGGTGTGAAGCGGGAAGCGGCTCCTTGTTCTGCATTAGTGGTGTCCAGTACGACACATGCTAGCACTATACAACACCAGGTTCAATTCACTATGCTACCACTGCACACCACGGGATTACAAAAGCCACCATGGCATCACCAACCCTCTAGTGCACTACCACCACCTAATACCACCACACTGTCACCAAATACAACACATGTGTTAAGAAGAGACTCCACACGATATGAGGTGAGAAGGAGTTTAATACGAACCGGATTCTTCAGTGCCAACCACTAGAGTGAGCTCACCAACAATCCAAGGCGAGCTTCACTCCAACATTCTAAGGTAGGTGAAACCAAGAGGGGGAATGGGGGAAACAGGGAGAGGGGAGGGGCGTACCAAGTTACAACACACCTCCCTATGTAACAGCAGCACCATTGAGTATATGCATACAGGCGGCCAAAATATGAGGAGAGAAAGCAATAAAACAAAACAGCATAACCTAAACACCGATTGATTTACCATGCAATGGAGACAACCAATTAATGCATTAGGATGAAAAAAGATAAAAATACATACTGAAATCAGCTGGCACAGGTGTGCACATAAGAGAAAACATAGGTGCAAAGCATCTGATAAATATATAGACTTTACATACTGTAGTCAGCTTGCCATGCCGGACACCTACGTTGACGTGCAACTCTTTCCATGCTAGGATCATCCACCACTTCTCCAGAGTCATCGTTGCTAGGAGATTTGGAGACATGAACATTAGTGCAACGAGCCAATCTATCCATGCTCCATAAATTACCATCTTCTAACAAAACAGAGTTATTATGGACCTTTCTGATTCTAAGGGGTCTAGAGAAAGCGGAAGATTTGGACTTTACTAGTGTGGGTTTTTTGACTACCACCCAATCCCCAACCAACCACTCTCTGTCAGTTGTGCCCCATTTAGCGTCATAACTGTTTTTATACTTGACTTGATTTTCTTTCACTTTCTCTGAAACAGTGATCCTGTCTACCTACACATGGGACCCTCCATTTAACCAGTTGGGAGTAAGCTTTGAACCTGGGGTTCTTCCTTTAAGAGAAGTAAACAGGGAGACTCTTGACACTGAATTTGGAGTGATCTGATATGACCACAACATTTTCCTTAAGCTGCCTACTACTGATTCTTTGGTCGACATAGCAAGTTGAATAGTATCCTTAAGCATTCTATTTGCCCTTTCCACTAATCCGTTGGATTTAGGGGAGTACAGTGGAGATTTGATGTGAATAATAGATAAACAGTTCAGGAAGTCCCTCATCTCATCCGAAGTGAATTGCACACCATTGTCCGTTATCAACTCACTGGGAATGCCCTCTTTCGAAAAAGTCTCCTTAAGAAATTCGATGAGATAAGCTGTACAGATGGAAGGGACGAACTTAGTTGTTATCTAATGAGAATGATAATCAATCAGAACGAACATACATTTTTGAGATTGACTTAATAGATTCAAAGGACCAATAATGTCCATCCCTAGTTTATCCCAAGGTTTGGTGGGAACGGTGACAGGAATAAGGGGAGCCTTGCGGACATTCTTTGACTTATCGCTAGTCCCACATTCAATACAATTTTTTACAAGCTCTTTAATTAGGGTGTCCATTTTAGGAAACCAATAGCTTTGTTGAATTTTGCTTTTAGTCAAGCTTCGTCCGGGGTGACCTTCATGCCCAATTTGTATGATGCGATCTCTCATTCCAGACGGAGGAATTATCTTGTTACCTCTCCAGACCAGGTCTTCAATTATGGACAACTCGTCCTTCACGCTCCAAAACTCCGGGAGATCCACTGGCACTTCCTCTTTTTTTTCTGGCCAGCCGTTAGAAATAATTTCTTTCAATTTGCGCATTACATCATCTTCCAGAAGTGATTTCTTCCACTCATCTTTTTTTATGGCCGGAATATCGACGGCCAGGATGGTTTTCTCCACTTGGTTTTCTTCAGGTTCATTTTCCAAAAGCGGCATACGTGAAAGGCAGTCCAGTCCGCCAAAGAATGTTTTGAGCCAGGGACATGCACAATGGAATAGTTGAACCCTTGCAGTCTTAAAACCCACTTGGAGATGCGTGGAGTGGTATTTTCTAAAAGTTTAGTAGCAAATAACGGAATTAATGGTTTGTGATCCGTTCTTAAACAGAACGGAATTCCCCACAGGAAGTACTTGAAATGGTGAATAGCCCAGTAACACGCCAGTGCTTCTTTTTCGATCGTGGAATAATTAACTTCCGCAGTCTTCAAGGTTCTGGAAGCGAAAGCTATCACTCTTTCTTCGCCATTTACCATTTGAGTCAATGAAGCACCCAGGCCTTTATTACTTGCATCAGATGAGAGTGTGGTCTTAGCATTTGGATCAAAAGTGTGCAAGATTGGAGCATCGGAAATAGCTTCTTTGATGTGTTGAAATGCTTGTTGATGTTCAGTGCTCCATTCGAATTTGGTTCCAAGTTTGAGTAGTTCTCTGAGGGGTTGAACTTGATCGGCAAAGTTCTTTACAAATTTCAACATATACTCAACCAGGCCCAAAAATGACTTCAGTTCCTCTTTATTTAAAGGAGCAGGTGCAAGTTTAACAGCGTCCACCAGGCTGGCCTTGGGTTTGATACCTTCACTTGAAATTGTGTGCCCCAGATACACCACCGACTCCACACCAATCTTACATTTTTCTTTCTGGGTTGTGACACCAGCTTTGCTGAGTTTAGACAGTACTTCCACCAAGATTTTGTTGTGCTCACTTTCAGATGCTCCATAGAGTAAGATATCGTCTTGGAAGCAGACTACTTTTTCAAGGCCATGCAGGATGTTTTGCATAATTCGCTGGAAAACAGTGGCCGCAGAAGCAAGCCCAAATGGTAATCTTGAGAACTGATATGCACCAAAAGGGGTTATAAAGGACGTGAGGTGCTTAGATTCTGGATGGAGAACGACCTGGTGGTCAGCCGAGGACAGATCCGGAACTGTGAAATACTTAGCACCTTGAATGCCCATCAACATTTCGTTAATGTTGGGGAGAGGGTGTCTATCCACCCAGATGTTAGCATTCAAATCCCTGAGGTCAACACAGAGGCGGATGCCCTTCCCCCCCCTTTAGCCGCTACCACAATGGGGGCCAACCACTCAGAGCTTTCTATTCGCTCTATTATCCTGTTTTCTTCCAGTCTGTTCAATTCATTTTGTAGGGGTTCTTTTAAAAGCAAAGGGATAGACCTAGCTTTGTGTACTACTGGCTTTGAATTTGACTTAAGTTTGATCTTGTGGAGGAACCTTTTAAGCTGCCCCAACTTATCTGTAAATACCTCTGGGAATTTTTCACAAACCTCCTTTCCAACAGTAGGCCTATCAATAAGTAACACAGGTTCAGGGGCATTTGGGTCTAATTTGATACCCAGGTCTTTTTGGTGCTTCCACCCTAACAAATTAGATCAATTTTTCGTGATATACATTTTCCCCAATGTTGATCTATCTTTAAAGTTAATCTGCATTAAAAATATACCAACCAGGGGAATGGGATCATAATTGTATCTATCAAGTTTAATATCAGGAGGCAAAAGACTATACTCTTTGTGGCCTTAATTTTCTTTAAAATAGATCTCATTTATCAGTGTATAAGGTGAACATGAATCCGCAAAGACCTCATATGCAACACTGTCCAGGAATATTTCACATTCAGGATAAGAATTCACATTCTGTTCTCCAATGTTCAACACTTGGAAAATAATGTCCCCTTGCTATGGTTGTTCAGAATCCTGGACCACCATGTGAGTAGTACTTTTCTTTTCATGGCACATTCTCGAAAAGTGACCCCTATCCCATTCTCGTCGCCAATTTGTTAAGAAGAGACTCCACACGATATGAGGTGAGAAGGAGTTTAATACAAACCGGATTCTTAAGTGCCAACCACTAGAGTGAGTTCACCAACATTCCAAGGCGAGCTTCACTCCAACATTCTAAGGTAGGTGAAACCAAGAGGGGGAAAGGGGGAAACAGGGAGAGGGGAGGGGCGTACCAAGTTACAACAACATGATAGCACTATACAACACCTGCCCGTCATTGCTATACCACCACCTCGCACTGCTGCCCCAGTCTACCAGCCCCACCATACTACCACATAGCATTTTGACACTGCCACGCACCACTAATGTGCACCCCTCCGTAGCCATAAACTTCCACCAGAAAGTACTGCATAGCCACTGTTCCCTGTAGAATCCCTCCTCGCCCTCATGAACGGGACCTGCCCTGCTTCTAGCCAGCACCACGCACTCTCAAATGCTTGCACTTCACTGTTCCATTCAAGATACAGTTCGTCAGCCAGTGAAGTTAAAACCATGATATGCAATGCAACTATTTGATATTTTGCTCTGAGTTGCATTGAAATTAAATCAAATGCTCACGCTTCACTGTTCCATCCAAGATACAGTTTGTCAGCCAAGGGAGTTAAAACCATGATAAGCAATGCAACTATTTGATATTTTGCTCTGACTTGCAGTGAAATTAAACCAATATCATATATAGTAAAAGACTAAACAATAAAATAAGACTGTATGATGCAGGTTTCAGTAAATCGCCCAGTGGCATAGCACAGTTGCCTTAGAACCCAGTGCAGGCATGGCTAATGGGCCCTCATTCTGCTGAACAGCTAGTGAAATACAATAATAAACAGCGTAAGGTGTCCGAGCCCAGGTGCCACTGCAGAATATCCCAACACAGTGGAGGAAAACAATTAGGGACACACACCGCAGCGGTCATGGGTGTAGGCCACATCGGACGAGCAACCAGTGTCCATGTCCACCCTGTCTCACACCCGGGGTGGCACGACCCATACCCATATCATTAAACTGTCTGCAAAAATACACAATGAAAATAAAAGTAATGGGAATAAATCAAAACTTGTGCTGCTAATGAGAAACATTGAGACACTCTGCCCAGGCCTTCACCAGGCAGCCAACCCAGTTTACACTACACCAATAATATTGTACTAGGCTACTAACCTGCAGTGTAGTCGAGTCAGTCGTGGCACCGGCAAGTAGCAACTGGCACTAAATGGACTGTCTTTCGGGGCACTCGACTCGATTCAGAGTCGTCTCACTCTCTGCAGCCCGTGTCCTGTAGGAGTGACGCAGTGGCTTCCAGAAAGTTCCAGTGCAGACTCGAGGGAAGCAGTCTGAGGTCGAGTCTGTGCAGACTCGAATCCTTGGCTTCCCACCTGCCTGCCACAGCCACACCCCTTTCTCAACTCATCACAGGGTGGGCCCCATCACCCCCTGTAATGAGTTGGGAAAGGGCTGGGTGACAGTCACCACTCCCTGATTGACGTGGAGGGTTAGCGATACCGGGCTTTGACTTAAACCCCTGGGGCTAACTTCCCTCCACGCCATCAGGAGGTGGAGACTTGGATCTGAAGCTAGGTATTTGCCTAGCTGATGACATCACAGCCTTCAGGGCAGTGAGGTTCTCAGCCCGGCAAACAATTAGGCTTTTTTGGGATGCAAAGGGAGTCAGTCACATCCCGTGACTTGCTTAGCTCCCCATTCACGGCAGGCGGCGGTATTGGTGAGTGGCCGGGGCTGCTGAGAGTGCCTGGGTGTGTTGAAAATGTGTTCACTAATGTGGAGAGGAGACAAAAGTAGAAAATAATAAATAAAATATGATTGATGCACTTTTGGAAAGGGGGCCGGAGCCCCGACATGCTTGGGGAGAAACCGCTACTGGTCCACTCAATGTCATTGTTGTGGAAATAATCCACCAGTGCAGTATGTATTGCTTTAACCGTGGAAGGAGATTGCAGTAGAGCATTGTGTGGTCACCAGTCTGAAGTGTGAGGCTGAGCGATATCGAGACGCAGGGCTAAATCGATTCGGCGTGGTCTGAAAGAAATCAGGTTTCTATGCTCCCCTCTCTGGCACATGCTGTTAGGGCCAAGTACATGAGGAAGTGGTCAATGCAGGCGTATGACTTGTGTGCCTCTGAATAAAAGGTGTAATCCCTCGAAAAGGGGGGAAGGTGCTGCGAGTTGTCACAGAGCACTCCGTCCACCAGCCATCTGAGGCTGTCAGACGTAAAGGCTCCCTTGTGAGAGGAGCGTCGTCTGGAACGATCTAAATTTGGGTCCATCACCTCAATCAAGGTGGCCTTGTTTGGATAGTGAGGGCTGCCACTAGAGCATTAAGGAGAAAGGGTTCTGTACACTTGTTCAGGGCGTAAATATTAGCCAGAGTGAAAGTAAAGGCGCCCAATTGTATTCTGACCACAAGCACCCACACCTTAATTTGGGTAATCGTGAATTTTACTTTGCCATTACATTTCTGTGCATAGAGAATTCCTATCCCATTTTTGTTTGCAGGGCCTAGGATCAAAACTGGTGGGGAAACCATAGTAATTGCATGCGGGAGATGTCTTTGGGAAACAGGTGGGGCTCCTGGAGCAAGCATATATCCCCGCCTCCAGGAGAGACAACTGAGCTGTGCGCTTCACTGGGCTGTTTAAACCCCGGACATTAAGGCTGATGATGCACAACTCTCGGGACAAGGGACAGGGGCTTGTAGCGCAGTGGGCCACCCCCTACTCTGGGGACCTCAGACAGGATAGCAAGTGCAAGCAGTAAGGCGCCACTAGAATGCCACATATTGGAAGCGGTCGGTGTGGAGGAGTGAAACGAAACAAAAAGCAGCAAAAACCCCAGGGAAATGCAGCCTAAGAATAATAATTGGAGAATGAAGTGACAATAGTTTGTCAAATTGTAAACACAGTTGTGGAGCGTCTTCCAGTTGTGGACCCATCAGTCACCAAGACAGCCTCCCCATGGGAGCACAGCCCTCAAAGGAGTACAGCATCGATCTGTGCTACTGCCCAGCTCTTCCGAGCCCGCCGTCTTGTTGCCCTCCTGCCTAGTGGTTGTGAGCGAACCCCAATGATTCCATTGACAGGCCATGATGTTAATACAGCGAGCTTTAAAGACTATCCTTTGCCTGATCGGAGGCCAGTGGCGTTCCTTCAGTGCTTCCGATGTGGATTATCTGCCAGGATTATCCAGAGCCAATTTGGCTGCTGCGACCTGAACTCGATGTAGTCTTTGCAGCAAGAAATCAGAGCTTCTAAAGGGAGCGTATTGCAGTTGTCTAACCTGCTCAGGATCATACTACATACAACCAAAGCTTTTAGCAGATGAATGTAACATGGGGAGAAGTTTCCGCAAGCCCTGCAGAAGCCAGCAACAGGTCGCAGCTACTTTAGTAATGTGACTTTCCAGCGATAATATGCAGTCAAAGATCATCCTTCCTGTGTGGGTAGAGGCCAAAACTTCTTTGGACGACTAAGGGGAACTTTGTTGGCTAAGCAGCACAGAAGCTCAGTTTGTCTTTGTTAAATTTCAGAGAATTAGCGCTCAGGCAGGTAGCAATGACCTTAATGCAGTTGTCGAGGATCTTAGTCTCTGTCTGGTGGTCGCTATCCAGCAACAAAAATAGCTGGGTGTCATCGGCATAATTGACTATACGAATACTATGAGGGTCACTAGGGGGTCTTTAAAATACTTTGAGGAAGCCTGACCAGTGGCATCAAACAAAAAGTAAGACATTGAACCCTAAACATTATTTACACTTCAAAGCATTGAATACTTATGTTTTCCCTCGAGAATTTGAGTAGTTTATGTAGGATGGAACATAATAAATGTAAGGTACCTTGGGTATCACAACTGCGTGTCTTCCTGTTTTCAATCGCAGGAATTCACGTGTTGAGCAACCAAAATCAACAGCTCCCTCAGAGTTCCCTGTGGAGTCAGTAAACATAACAGATATATGGTTGGTGGCTTAATAGGTGTGGCGAAGAAAGGCACGACGTCTTGTCAGTCAATTTGTAGAGCAAGGTTTGATAGTAGACCATTCAAAGTTATATCCTTGCCTTTACTGAAATACAGGAAATAAAGCTAAGCTCTGAAATTTATTAATTCAAAATCAAATGTATAAATCAGAATTGAAACTTCCAAAATGACCTTTTGTGCGCCTCGTTTTGTTTAGGGATATTGGTATTTGAGTTATCAAACTCTTCCTCATCGGGAATGTGCACGGTATTACTAAGATAAGACACACAAACGATCAAAGTTTCCACCACAGCCTCCTATTACAGTCAATATTAGACTTGATATATAGAGCTACATATATGAAAGTTAGGAATAATGATTTCCTAATTGCGATTCACTGACAATCGCAGTTAGGAATTTGCTAGTCCTAATGTATGAAACTCTTTTGAGTTTCATTAGCGATTCATATTCGGCCAAAAATTGACTTACCTCATGAATATTAATATGGTAAGTAGCATCACAGGGATGGTGACCTGCTGGGGTCAGCAGGCAACCATGTCTGTGATTGCTTTTCATAAAGCAATCTCTTTTTATTTTTTTAACACAGCCAGTTTTTCTTAAAGAAAAACAGGATGTATTTCAAAAGAAAGAAATTAAACTTGGAAGTTTCTTTTTTTAAGAGAAGGCAGTGGTCCTTTGGAGCACTTCTGCTCTTAAAAATATTTTATCATCCATTCTCAGAGGGTACTTGGGGACTCCTTTCCATTTGCGAATGGGTTACCACCAACTTCGAGTGGCAGTAATTGCTAATGTTTTGCAATGGCATTTCAGTCTCAAAACATTTGTACATACCACTTCAATTTGGTATTAGGAAGGGCTGCCCTCCACACGCCCCTTCCTAATACCGATTCGCAATGCGGAAACAAGTTACAGTAACAAAATTTGAGGTTTGTGCATCCATAAAAGCATTTTTGCAGGTACAAACAGTCCGGTTTCTGCGTTACCGAATTGCAATTTGGGCTTTGTACATCTATGAAAGCTTTTTTGTGGGTGCAAACTGCCCGGTACTGCGGATTGGTCCTTTTACGACCTCAAAAATGCTTTGTACATGTGGCCCATAGTTACTAGATTTGTAATACTAAAGTTTTACCAAATGAAGAAACAATCCTCAAGAGAGAACCCATTACGTAATTAGCATACACAAGGTATGCTCATGTAATTAAACCTGGTATGTTTAAATAAGAATTATTCTTTATTATTTATGCTAATTACTTTAGAGTTGTAGAAATTGCCACTTTTGTCCTTGCCATACACATCTACTTTGCATAGTAGTGCAGATTGCAATTTTACCATCAATGCATTTTAATAGACAGAAGATGGGGTAGTGGTAGAACATAAAGTTAAGATCCAATCAATATGTAACACATGAAAGAACTACTTGCGCCAGCTAGTATAACTCAGACATGCATACATGTGGCACTCCACATTGACTGCTAGCCCTAGAGTTTTGGGGCCATATGTATCAAAAATAAGTTTTTGATTCTCTAATTGCGATTTTTTGTGAATCGCAATTAGAGAATCGTAAAATGCAATGTATGTAGGATTTGCTAAAAATATTGCGAATCCTACATATTCATTATTGCGAATCGCAAATTAATTTCACGGTTGCAAAGAGGACACCCTATTGCACCCCTGAAATATGCAGGTGTGTACATTTTGCGCACATACATGCCCTAAGGGCATGTATGTGCAACATATGGCACTTTTAAAACGTAAAAAAAATGTTTTTTTCAAGAAAACCGCAAATTACCACCAATTTGAAGTTGGTGGTAATTTGCGATTCCTTAAGACCAAATTGCACTTTTTTTGTGCTTCTTACATTGCATTTAAGGAATCGCAATTTGCGAATCCTTAAATGCATTTGCAAAATATGGAATCGCTAATTTTGCGATTCCTTATTTTACGAGAGGGTTTTTGTATCATACATTGCACACTGCTAAATTGCAAACGCAAATGCTGAAATTCTGCGAATTTCAGCGTTTGGGATCGAAATTTAGCTTGATTCTTCTGGCCCTTAGTGTTACATCTCTTTAATTGAGAATGTTGTAATTATGCCTGCATGTTAAGATGCAACCATACAACATTATGCCACACATGATTTGATTTATAATTTTATAATTTGATTTAATTTGACGTGTGATTTTATATAGCACTTTGTTACAAAGTAAGGCAATCCAGATGTGGTAAGTTCCAAGAAGCTTTATTGAAGTACAGGTTACAGAAGTATGATGTTGTAGCCAGGATGGTAAGTAGGCCTGTAAGTATCTCTGTAAGCCCTCCTAGCTGCTCATCCTGCAGTCACCAACTGATTCAGTTCACCCATCCAACATTCCATGACATGTACAACATTCCACACATACTCGGGCTGAACAGCAAGGGGAAGAAAGAGAATAGAGAAGGAGAAGAACATTCACCTTACTACATATCCCCTTTCTTTACACTTAAAAAAACAATGAAAGAAGATGAACCAAGAAATTAATACAACACTTGAACAAATAAAAGCAGTGAAAGATAAGAAGCAGAACAATCCAAAATATGATATAACAAAGTAACAAGAACCACACCCTTCCCCTATTCTCACAAGGAAAGGGAAAAGAAGATAGAGCGTATGTTAAAGAAAAGACATGAGAAAGAAATCCTGCAAACAGAAAGAAAAAAGAAAGCACACAGGATATCAAGGAAAACAAGAATTGGAAATCAGAAACATACGCACCAGACCAGAATGCCTGACGTCAATGCAACCCTACGTTTTAGTGAAAAGGTGAGAACAACGAACCAGCGCTGCAAACCAAGAAGTACCATGACACAAAACGTATGAGAGAACATGAACGTGCGTGTAAAGAAGAAAGTAGGCAACACTCAAGAATATCGGAAAAGAACAATCCAACGCCTACACACACCTTGAAATAAGGGGTAAGAAACAAAGAAGAAAAACTGTGCAGTAAGTCTGTGAAAAAATGCAATATAACAAACTGAAAAAAACACGAGTTTCATAAACTAGGCAATAAGAATATTAATACATTATAAAGAAGGCAATAATAATATCAATAGGTTAAAAACCATGTCTAGTACAGAATATCAATCAGAAAGAACCTACTATCAGAGCCCTAGAAAACACAGTACATGTTAGAAAAGGAGGTTAAGGTACAGAATAACAGAACCAGAAAGATAAAAGCAACCTCCCTCTAAGAATTGAATATAGCTGAACATTAGAATAAAATCAAATCAACCTGCAGAATGAATCACGTCTCTGAAATGAGAAACAAACTATGGCAAGAAAAACAAAAACAAAATTAAATGAATGCAGTGCAATCTTGTACAAATATTTCACAGAAATATGACAATAAATTATGAAAGAAATAACACTGGTACTCAGGGCCGGACTGGGAACTGAAAGCAGCCCTGGCAAATTTTGCAAGACCAGCCCCCGTCCGGCGTGTAGCAGACCAGCCCCCGTCCAGCGCGTAGCGAGCGAGTGCAGCGAGCGAGACTGACGGCCACTAGGGGGGTTTGGGGGGGTTCTCCCCCAAGAAAATTTTGATAAACGACACACCAAAATGGTGAATTTTACAGCATATTTTTCATTACATATTCAAATTGTATCAACTTTCAAAGCACAGTAAACAGTAGATGATGACCTTAAAGAACATCAGGTTACCCACCCAGTCATATGTATTCATAGGCATTCTTTCAGAGAGCACCAAAAATAGACACAAGTAGTGAATCAGAGAGAACAAAGTAAAAGTGAGACCAACCCCCACATGGTGTGTAGGGAGCAAGCGCTGTGAGCAACGACCAGGGGGAGCTTCAACCCCCCCAAGAAAATTTGGGAGACAGAAAGGCCAAAACAAAGCATTGTTCAACACATTTTTCATTACATATTAGATTGTATTAACTTTTAAAGCATAGTAAATGATTACCTTATAGAGCACCAGGATACCCAATCATAAATCACAGACATTGCTACAGTGAACACTAAAAAATGAAATGTCAAGCATTGAACATGAATTTAAATATAACCAATTTATTCTTCATATAAAATAGGATAAAGACATTTAAAAACACACTGAACTTCAAACAAGTGTGCAAAGGTTCAGAGTAAAAAGTGTACAAGACAATGTGCAAACATTAAATGATTTTTATATCCTGAGTTTTGTAAACAGTGCTTAAATAAAGGATCTCATGTAAAGTGAAACAGTGCACAACATTATGACTATGTATATTGACATTGTAAACAGCTAACATGACCTGCTTGTAGTAGCAAATCCTTAATATGATTTTATATACTATGAAACATAACAACATACTTCTTCTCAAACAAGTGTTATATTCCATTGCACTTTGCATTCATTTGTGTCAAGAGGGTGTTTCACGGATGAGATGTCGGTCCCCAAGCAACCACCCATGGGTTTTGATGTTAATCCCTATCTACTAGCAAAGGTAGACCTGGATTTAAAACAAAAGCTGACGCCTTCTTGAGGTTTTCCAAGAATGCATGTATGCTGTAAAGTACTGCATAAATACAGTTTTGTATTGGATGGATATTACTTGTTGTTTCAGTGCAAAGCCTATGCTAGACAGTAGACATAATGCTCACAGGCTTTCACTATGGTACAAAGGTGTGTGCGTGGTGTAAAGCAGGCTCAAAGAGAGCCAACGCAAGGAGGTCAACTCTGGTTATTGCACTGCATTGTTTCATATTTATAAATGGCCCTCAAAATGTTGACGGTAACGTGCAAAAGTCAAATGCTTTTCATGTCAAGAATGCAGCCATCAAAGAAAATCTTGTATTAGAAGTGCTCAGCTTAGAAATGTGGTAACTTGAGCTCACATTTTAAAGTGTTAACATCCCTTGCATCAATTTGCTTTTGGAGGCAAAAAGATCAATGATTTTCTCATTGCTTATTCGCATTAAGCATCTTTTTCAACAGACATAAGCATAAAGGCTTCCAAACGTGACTGAGAGAGAGAATTACGCAGCCTATTCAAGATGTACTTGAGCTTAGAAAAAGATCTTTCACAAGCCACCTGAGAGGAGGAAAGAGTCAATGCCAACTTATAGGCATTAAAAAGAGAAGTGTAGGCTTTACTGTACAGGTTATAACGCAATAATAAACTATAGCAGCAAGCAATACAGTCCCTGCAAGTCTTACACTTATACTTTTTTTGCCCAACATTTGCGGACTGTACTATCTCATCATCAAAGTTGAGATAATGTGTGTCTAAGTCTTGCTCATCTTCAACTTCTTGGATGATACTGTACTCTTCTTCAAGACTGAGTTTTAGTCTGCTCCACTTAGATGCAAAATCAAGCAACTCATGCTGCAGTTTTTCAACAGATGCTTCTGGATCAAATCTAGTTAACAAGCCACTTAGTCGTTGAAAAGCATTTTGTGGAAAGTTCTGGAGGATGTCTCTAAAGTTTCTGGGGTCCAGGCATGCCAAATCTGCAAACAACTGGCCATGAGTTGTGAATCGACTTTGAAGGCTGGTAACTACTTTGTCCATTGCAGCATTATAAACTTCTATCCTGTATTTATCAGTAGCTGACCTGATGGGTTCATCAGTCGCAGTTTCGCCGGGCATCATCTTCTTCCTGCGTACCCGAACCTCTGGGAAGTCAACTTGAATCAAAATTTCGCTGTCACACTGAACCAATTTCTCTTGTGCCCAATTGATGAATGTATTTGTAACATCCATTATGCTGCTGAAATCCCGATCATGTTGCTGTAGGGAGCCAATGGTTTCAGTCACCATTCGATATGCCTGCAGTACGTCCAGACCTTGTGTTTGCAAGTACAGCGATAAAGGAGTGGTGTTATGAAAAATAAATAGATACATCTGTGCAGTCAAAATGGTATCAAATGTAACTAGTGACTTTAGAAATGGAATGGCTTTGTATCTGATCTCATCATTGAAGTTATCTGATGTGGATATCTCTTCCATAGTTTGAAGAACCTCAATGTACACAGATTTGCTTGGGTCATTGTAAATGTAAATGTAAATGTAAAGTATTTGTAGAGCGCACTGCTACCAAGCGGTTTCGTGGCGCTATTACTCATACCGCTGTGGAACCCTTCCTGGCTTTCCCTGTGAAGTGTCCACTCCTGGGCACCCCCAGGGTGAAGCCAGGCATCCTAGCGCTGTTGGGGCTGTTGTGGAGATTAAGCAAGCTATTGCCCAGAGTTGCAGCGTGGGACCCATGATTGGAATAGGCACTGAGGCGAGAATATCAGGTCCGAGGAATTTTTGAGCCCGAGACCCACTGAGGTGGGAATCGAACCCTGGTCCCGGGCCAGAGCTCTGCATCAAGGTCTAGACCAAAGATTTTTTTGAGTGCTACATCTTTTGCCCACCATCTTGTTTCTCCAATTATAGAGATGGAGCGAAACCGTGATTCAATATTTTTGTCTCGCCACACATTCATTCGAAGGTATGAATCTCTGAGAAATACGGCACAAGAATTTAACAGCCCAAACAGTGAAATTGCAGATACTGAGGTTTTAGTGACATCACTTATAACAAGGTTAAGTACATGCGCGTAGCACCAGACATGAATCTGACCAGGTGCTTCTTTACTCAGCCATGCTGTGAACCCATTATACTGTCCTTGCATATTGGAGGCTCCATCTGTTGAGTTACCTACACAATTTGCAACGCTAATGTTCATGGATTCAAGTACAGTGCAAACTAGCTGACACAATGCCTTTCCAGTTGTCGTTGTGCAATTAACAACAGCCACAAGACGTTCGTGGACAACATCGGTGACATATCTGACTATAATAGAGCACTGGTCTACAACATTTATGTCCTGTGTTGTATCCAGCTGTATTGAGAACATTTCTGCTTCCCTGATTTCTTCAGCAATACCCTCTTTTATTAATGAGGAAATAATATCTATCAGAGAGTTTACTGTTGTTTTTGAAATCAGGGTAACCAAACTGCCACGTCCTTTACCACTCTTTGCAACCTCATGACGTTTTTTACTCTTTTTAATGACATCCTCAAGATGGCTTTTCAATAATGGATCAAATTTTTTAAGATACTGAAGAAGTTCCCAAAAATGTCCATGATCCAATGTTTCATCTTCCAAGGTGTAGCTAGCTTCTGTAGTTGCTCGATAGCTCAGGCCTCTTTTGCAAATCAGTTTTATTGTTTCTACTACTCTTTCCAAAATGGCACGTTTTCGCTTGACTTCACCTTGTTTTGCAGTTGTGTTTTGTAAAAAGATGACTACATATATCTATGTTTTTGGTTCGCATCATGAAGGATTCCGAAGTACTGTGATGAAGGATGCTGTCTTCGTGCTCATCGATTCTTTGATACATATGCCTTTCATCAAAACAGCCATCAATGAAAGCACTTCTATCTGTCTTTTTGCTAAAAGCTAGACATACCACACAGAAAAAGGTTTTGGCTTTGCGTGAATAAGTCAACCACTGCCTTGGTTTCCCATTTTTTTGCTGATATAATCTTTTAGCATTCCAACATAGACCATCAGGTTGACAGGGATGAAACTTAAAAAACGCATTCAAATTTTCAGATGTTGGTCTCAAAAACCATTGGTCCTCCTCCGCTGGATCAATCAAAGTCACATCAGCATATGCTGATTTCTCAACTTTGGGATCTTCTTGACACTTTTCTTTGGAATCTTCCCCACTTTCTATTTCAATGTCCCCTTCTAAACACTTGGGAGCTGCCTCCTTTACTGTGGAATCACTACTCATTTCAGTCCTTTGGCCTTCACCAGTTTGTTCAACAGCGTCACTTCTGAAGCTGATAGACGTGCTGTCACCTTCTAAAGAAATCAAATCTTTTTTGGTAGTAAACATATCAGTCATTTTTTGGTAGCGGCTTGCTTCTTCCTCTTGCATTTTTTTCTTCTTTTCACGTTCTTTCTCAGCTCCTCCTTTCCGGTGCACTTTCCTCTTTCCAAGAGCTGCATGAGTTAACGTCACATCAGCACATGCTGATTTCTCAACTACAGGGTCCTCTTCATACTTGTCTTCGGAATCTACATCAATTTCTAAGTCAATGTAACCTTCTATATGCGTGGAAGTGGCCTGAGTTACAGTGCCTTCACTGCTTATTTCAATTCTTTGGTCTTCAGCAGTTTGTTCAGCACCTTCAATCCAGAGGCTGGTAGACGTGCTGCCGCCTTCTAAAGAAATTAAATCTTTTTTGGGAGTAAACATATCAGTCACTTTTTGGTATTGGCTTGCTTCTTTCTCTTGCATTCTTTTCTTCTTTTCACGTTCTTTCTCAGCTCCTCCTTTCTGGTGTGATTTTCTCTTCCCAGCACCTTTCATATCCATAGTGAAAATCTAAAAATGATAGAAAGAGGGGTTTCAAGAGGGGCTTCAAGGTGGATGCAAACTGATAAATTTGAAACAAGACATCCCACACCTAATGCATGGGGCTTGGTTATATGTACACAGAAAGTATTGTGTCACGTCGTGTGCGTAGAGCTTGCTTTGCACAATTTCATTTCCTAACAGGGAATCCTACAGATTCAGGCAGCTATAACGTGGTAAAGGATGGGATTGGTGGTGTCCAAGACCGAGTAGGAGGCTTCTCTCCAGTGCACTTCAAAAGATAGCATACTATAGTGCGGGGACATGTTTCAAGAGTAGACTGCACAATGTTGAGTGAACATATCTCTTGAAGAGAGTGTTTCCCAGGACAGTCATACTCCGAGAAACTCTATAGAAGCTAAAACCACAACAGAAGGAGAAACTGCGTCATTGAACAGAGTCAGACTGAGGCATGGTGTGAAACCAACAGACTCCCTGGGTAGGTGTAAAAGAGAGTGACATTGCACACAATGATGCCCAGGACTCTTTAAGGGGCACTATTGTGATGATTCATCACTGTAGTGCCCTTGATGATCAGCACACCCTTCGGGCGAATCGGGTCACTCTTGTCTTTTCAACAAAGTGCTATGCGTTTTAGGCATTTTTTTAACACTGTTTCAACATCATAACTTTACAGCATAAAAACTACAGTCTGATAATCTTTATTGTACTTTCAATTAATTGCCACTCACGTTGTCACACATTAAGCACTGAGATGTCATGTCACACAGGCCACCGAGGTCAGAAACTGGGCAAATGTCACTCATAAACACCTAGGCACTGAGGGTAGAGACTCTGGAAATGTCACACATAAGCATCTGATAACTAGCAGTAGCACCTAGGGCACAGAGGCCAGAAACTATTGAAACATCACACCCATTCAGTGTAACTCTTAATAATGATTACAATTATTCCTCTGAATTTAAGCAGTTTGTGCAAGATCAGTTGTTCAGGGTACACATTTTCTGAATAGTGATGAGGCTCCAGTCCCTGCCCCAACTACCCCAACCCCCAGGCAGATCCGCCAAGAGGTCTGAACAATCATGAAAAACAAATGAAGACATCTGCATAAAATACATTCATTGACAAAATATATTGTATAGAAACGCTGGGAGCATGAACAAGCACTAACTGCAGGAATAGGTCTGGCTATGTTTTTATGTGGGGAGGAGAGAGAGGGGAGAAGTTAGGTGGAGAGAGAGAGAGGGAGACAGAAGAAGAGAAAGGGAGAAGTAGAGGGAGAAAAAGAGGAAGAGAGTGAGAGAGAGGACGGCGGGAATGAGAAAGATGGGGAGAGGGGTGAGAGAGAGAGATCACACCGTTCCCTTTTCTGTCCGCATTTGTCTTTTCTTCTACCTTTCATCTCTACACCCCGACTGGCTCCGATTCAGCCACCTATGGGGCAACATGCATTCCAGACAGAGCACGACTGTGCTACCTGTCCGTCTCAATATTGACAGCAGGCAACACTTAAACCAAAAGGTACACAGTCATACAGACGTTTTAAGGTTATGGACATGAGATAAATGCACATCCACAGAGTCTGAAAGTGAAATGGAACACATTACACAGTCTGTGCTCATTCCAACACCAGCCAAGGATCCAGCCTTCCTGGACCAAACTTGGACACCTCCGAGTCAGCATTTCAAAACTTGTTATAAACTGCAGCAGTTTCAAAGGAAGAGACAGCTTTTTTGACATTACGTTTGTCAGCCTCACTTTCCTTTGCTTCTCAAAGTACAAACAAATGTGTGATCACACGATTACCTCCAAGATTTAAACGCAACTGAATTTTTAGTCATATGAAATACCACAAAAGACCTGAACATTTGCTCAAAGTTGCGTGAAAAACTTTGAAATCCACAATTGTCTCAACCTTATACAAACATATTTTCACTTGAACTTATGTAGGTTGTCTATTTACTTATATATTATTGCGGGACCTCCTCTGAAAGGCCATGAGTTTTAATCCCAGCAAAACCAATAGTGTGTCCAGAAGAGTAACGCCTGTGGGTCGTCACAAAGATCTGGGGACAGCTGGTTCTGTGGCTTATACGTCGATGTTGGCGTCACTTCATACCACACTTTAAATAGCACTGACCCTAGTACTGGTTGTACTTAACACCAGGGGCAGTATTATGCATAGGGCCCCGGGGGCAGTATTGTGCATCGTGCCCCGGGGGTACAACCGGCATATGCGCCAATCTGTGTGCCCCCGGGGCACTATGGCATTGCAGAAGGGGTTTCAGTTACTGGTTGGTTACTCTTTTTCTGATGCTCCTTCTATTTTTGCAAGCACCAAGGTCTGATATAGCACAAATGCACGTCTTTGTGTGCCACTAACTACGTGCAGTGTCCAGTTTCATTACTTAGATGAACACATATCCAAAGATATTTACGGGATGCTTATTAAAAGCTTGGTACCAAGGGATGCGACTGTGGAGTCAGCGGCCAGGGCGGCTGACTCCGAAGCACTGTAAATTCTTTTATTGTATAGTTAGTAAAAACCGTTACAATACGAAATGCAATATTATTTTAAAATATGTGGGAAAATACATTCTTATACAAGTGTTAAAACAACGATAATTAAAATGGTAATTAACCCCGGAGCACTGGGCTCATGGTTCGATTCCAAGCTCCAGCAGCAGCTCAGCGCCTCTTTAGGGTGAGTAGTTAGCGCTTTACCAATACTGGATTTAGGAGTGTGTACACTCCACAACCACGCTGCGGCCGGCACAAGATTTCTATCTGGGCATCGAGCAATCTTTTAATTACAAGTAATTTGTCTGAGCATTTCTTATGGAGGCAAGCAGCAAAAGGGAATACATAATTAGCCTGTGTACTGCGTCCTCATTGAAGTCACCGTTCAGATATGCTATCAGAAGGGCTGCGTAGTTCATAAGGTGCACGCTCTCATGCCAGGCACATTACACAATCTGCTGCGAGCCAGAAGACGCTATTAGTTTCACATCATAAAGTGCCATTTAACGAATTGGTCTACTGGAGAAAACCTCTTAAGAGCCACTGCTAACCGAGCTTGCTAGCATTTTATTAACTTTTAAACCTTTGTAATTCATCAAATGGCTTTTAAGAGCCTTAATTTACCTTGGGCAAGAGAGCAGACTTTTATCCCTCAAGCACACTTCTCAAATCTCATATATCTTTAGTGCTTGAAATATCCCCCTCACTCCGTGTTATAAACCCCAGAGGAGTAAAATGGCATGCTGTGCAAGGCTGTGAGATGTAAATGAAATGCAGTTGTAAAAAGATATGGTAAATGCAATACCCCTATCAGCCACCACTACAGCTTTAAGTAAAGATTAGCACCGGCTATATATGTTTAAACAACATCTAGTTGTTGCGCTTCTCTTATCAAAATGGCACCGTACTGCTTAGGACCAGATGTGCTCCACTATGAGGTACTGTGTATGCCGAATGGTCATGGTAGCATCTGGCATGTTCATTCTGCAGACTGGCATGTTTGTTATCTGAGCGCTGGTGCTCGTCAGGTGGGGAAGAGGGCAGCACTTTCGTATGCCCTTTTGAATCAGGCAATGAATGGGTCAAAAGAACATGCACTGAATTTACTAAATATGATTGATGCAATGTGTTTATCAACAGCCATGATATATTCTGCTTTGGCACATTTTTCTATTTGTTTATATGTGTAGTTCATGTTTGGTGTAAAATGATTTCCATGTATACACTGTAAGAAAACGTCATAGTATGAAAGTCCTGCAGGGGTACACACAGGGGTCCTTTGTGGGTCTACAAGCATTTATTGTATTTACAGTGTGTGGGTGGGGTGCCCAAGAGCTTTCTCAATGGTGTTGTTAAATGGTAATTAAGGATTCTGGGATGTGCTTATATGGCACTGCTTGTCGTTTGCTCAAGGGGTCTTAACAAGCACTGGGCTTGCATTTTGCAGCGAGGCAGGCCTCTGCCATCTCTTTGAAAGTTCAAGTGTCTCTAGAAAGGCTCTCAAAACTCGCATTCTTCTGCAGCAGAATTTAAAACTGTTCCTTCTAAAGGATTGCATCTACAAATCTGAGACTATTGCAAAAATGAATCTCCACTTGCTATATTCCTAAACCCTGCATGAATATTTAACTTCAATATTTAGTTTTTGCTCCCTCGTTGATTTTAAATCCCCCGTGTCTTCCCTCCTACTACCTCCTGTATGCCTCTTATGTATTTAGACTACTATAAATTGCAGGTCTGTCTGTCTTAATCTCTCTTTATTTTAAACCATATTCCAGCAACCATTTGCTTCTCCCATGATCACACCTGAGTCATAAATGTCCCACAAGTAAATGCGGAATGGGTTATTTGAGAGCACAGGACTAATCCAAATTCCCAATCGACTGACCACTAACTTTGGGCTGCCGGGTAGCGTGTTACTCGTCATAGAGTACTTCAGAGCCTCATCAGGGGTAGTAAGTGTCACGTAGGGGCTGCCTAGGCTGTGGTAGGCCCGTCCGACACTATTGCGCAGGGGCAGGCGTGCGCAGAGCTGAAATGACGGGGCTGACACTAGGTGCACTGTCGGAAGAGACGACCTGACCCCGGACGACTAGTTGGCGTCACACGCACCATCCATACCATGCAACCAGGCCTGCATGCAACAAACAAGTCCTGTGACTCTGTCCTGTCCACCTCCGTCGTCCACTGCCACCAGGGCCTGCCTGGTCAAGTTAGCGCTGGAGAAGCAAGCTGCTTGCTTCTTTACTTTCTCGGGGGGCTGCGCTGGGCGGGCAGAAATTAAAACTGCGTCAAAGCGTCATGATCATCGTCGTCACTCACCTCACTCAGGCGGCGCCAGCGGCCCTGCTGTCCAGTGTCTGCTGTGCCACTGCTGCTGGGGTCGGACGGTCAGTGAGGTCACGGTCGGACGGTGGGCGACACAGGGGGGTCGGGCTAGGCCTAGGCGGCGCCGGGCTAGTAGCCAGGCAGTCCACTAGAATAAAATTAATTTATGGGCCTGGCGGGACGTGTGTGCCCACCGACTGGCTGCAGGCTGCTTGCTCCTCTCGTCAGTCACGCGCACTAAATTGCCAATGCGCATGCGGGAGGAGAAATTACACCAGCCGCACCCTAGTGAGGTGCGCCGCGCGCAGACGCGGCAGAGGAGGGAGGGGGCAGGCATAATTCTGCGCGCTGCGCACAGGCACCTCCCCCCTCCTCCTCTATTCTGTATTTGTTAATGTTACTAGGCGGCTAAGTAAAACGGCTACGGACGGGGTCCGTGACAGACCCGACTTAGTTAGTAAGTGCACGGGGGGGCGTTCGTGCAGGCCTGCTGCCTGCAATGCAAATTATACGAGAGTGCGTGCCGGGCTGCCGGCCGGCCCACCCGATTTCAACAAAGCCTGTGTGACCACACGCTGTGCCGCCGCGGGGGCAAAACCGGCCCCCAGACACAAAACCGGCCCCCTTTTCGGAAAAAAACGGCCCCCAAAACCCTCCAGCCGACCGGGGGATTGCCCGGTGCCCGGAAGCGCCAGTCCGGGCCTGCTGGTACTCGACTTAGTAACTTGTTAAAAATAAAACAGTGAGGAAGAACAATAAACTGTATTCGGTGCTTCTGAAAGGTAAAAGAAAAACGAATTTAAAATGCTGAGAAGAAAAATTGTCCTGGACCAATAGCATGTCCAAAAGAAGAAATCCCACATTGTTTTGAGAAATCCATAGAAACTGAACAGTACTCGAATCGACTTTAATGGAAGTAGATAAAAGTACCTTCAACCTCGGTGCTCCAAGAAAGCTGTCAAAAGTACCTTCAAAGCCTCAGACGTGTAGTAAAACATCCAGGAAGCTGCAGTCAAAATGGTGACACGTTACGTGCGTCATGCCGGGTGGTTGCAGGCACGAACTTTCACTAAACTAAACGTGCAGCAGACTTGATGCGGAGGGGACGTCATGAAGAAGAAGGCATCGTCACAGAGGTCCAAGGAGGAAGCATGAAATATGCACGAGCAGCTTTCAAACTGGCAAGGCTCGAGCAGATTCCAACAGACATCAAGATAGGACAAAATATATTACATTTATTTTTTGTAAATTGCAACGTTTCAAAAGATGCACAGTGTGTGAGATAAAAAATAAAAAAAAGATCCGACTTGCCACCTTGAAAATTGGAAAGTCTGTGCTGTGAGATATTTGGCACAATAGCGCTGCTGACATCGTAGTGAAACACAGTGAAAAAAAAATCTTCATACAAATGCCAAATGCTTCACAGAGATGCTCAAACACTGAACACTGATGGTGATAGAAGCTGAAACAAGGGGTCAAACAGCAAAGTTCAGAAGAAGGTTATCAAGGGCTGTTGAATGTCACAGTTAAAGTACAGTCCCAAACATGTTGCTGATCGAAAAGCACTGATTCTGGTATCACTGAATGCGTACAAATATTTGTAATCAGAATTGAAACAAAACAGATAAACACAGTAGGGTGATCAAGCCAGCTGGGTTTCTCTTTGAATTGTAGCTGAAAAGGTAGATAAAAGCTTGCCACGCTGCAGGCTGGGTAGAGAATGTAATCACACACCAGGAGTTCAGTGAAAGCGATGAAAAGAGGGCTGTAAAATAAAATCAGAATAAGACTCACGAAGCATGATTGGATGTTGGCACGCCCAGGTGAGGTTGACCGGTGTCTTTGGTCACTGGTGGGGCAAGGGCTGCCAGAAAATAACAGGTGGATGCAGCAAGCATGGGTTCTTTGAAGTAGTTGCAGTATTTTGTGTATTTGAAAGTTGCTGTAGAAAAATTTCTTGAATGTAGGTCCATATAATTTGAATTCACAGAGGATTCGAAGACCAGATCGTCGCCAATGTTACAAAGTAAGGCAATCCAGATGTGGTAAGTTCCAAGAAGCTCTATTGAAGTGCAGGTTACAGAAGTATGATGTTGTAGCCAGGATGGTAAGTAGACCTGTAAGTATCTCTGTAAGTACGCCCCACCAGGAGCTGCCCTCCTAGCTGCTCAGCCTGCAGTCACCAACTGATTCAGTTCACCCATCCAACATGCCATGACATATACAACATTCCACACATACTCAGCCTGAACAGCAAGGGGAAGAAAGAGAACAGAGAAGGAGAGGAACATTCACCTTACTACGCGCTTGAATGCCCTGAGGCGTCTTGGGACAGCTGCTTTCATGGGAGAAAAAAGAAAAGCTGGAGAAGCTCCTGCCTCCCCATAATGCTATCTTGGCCTTAGGTAATACTAGACACTTGGCTTCTGAGAATCTGAGTTTCGTGGGAGGGATGTACCAGACAAATTTGTCATAGAGATAATCTGGACTGATGCCATGCAGTGCTTTAAAGGCTATTCTGAGAGCCTTAAATTCAAATTATTTTTTACCACTGGAAGTGTAACTTAGTCAAAGCCTGCGAGACTGACTGATATTTTAGTATTCCTAAAAGAAGCAGGGCTGAGGCATTTTGTAACATCTGAAGTTTACATAGCGGAAAATTTTAACCCTTGGGTTCCCTATTAGAATTGTAAGAACCTCCGACGTGGAGTGAAAATGGGAACTGCCAGGTAAGCATCCTTTAAATCGAGATGCACCATCCAATCCTTCTCTAAGAGAAGATCTCTTAGTAAGTGTATGCCCTCGATTTTGAAATGGCGATACACCACCCAAAGATTGAATTCTTTAAAGTTTAATACTATTGTACTGGTGAAACCTTGAGGATGGGGGGATGTTTCCACGACTGCTCCTTCTTTCATCTGAGAAGTCACTTCTTCGTCTGTGAAAGACATCTCTACTCTGGAAAAATGTCGAGGTTGAGGTCTCCATATTTGCAGAGGGGAGGAGTAAAACTCTATCTGAAATCCCTGATCCGTCTGAAGTACGCTAGGGTCGTTTGTCAAACTACTACTTGTGGAAAAAGAAAGCAATTCTGCCTCTCACCAATACCTCTCCAGCTTGAATCAGATTTACCTGAATAGGAGGTCTCTTCGGCATTGTTCTGTCCTCTATAATCGCCTCTGTTTTGCTTGCCTCTACCACCTCGGTTTACGGGTGGGGTAAAGCAGTGGGCCCGCCACGTCCTCGCTCATCGAAACCTCGGCTGGTCGCTCTACCCCTGAAGCCTCCGGGCCTGGTAAAAAGGCCAGTGTGGAACACCTTTTTAGGTCTCGCCTTCGCAGCATGCATGCTCTGAAAAGGTAAAAAGACCTTTTCCCGTTGCTTTGGCTGTTCAGCCAAGCACGTGCACGCGTTCCATTGCCTTCAATGGCAACTCGTGCACTTCAGGAGATTCACTTGCAGGAGTGTGCACCGCCAGCTGGCAGCAGTTATCGCTCCCGCAAGTGAATCATGACCGCCCGCCTCTCCCCGCATGGCGCGAGGCGCTAGTGTTTGTGCTTGTTCATTTTTTTTGTTTGAGGGAGGTCTGGCAGCACGCACTGACGATTCACTATCCTAAAGTGATGAAAAAATGGCAACTTTTGATGCTGGAGATCACACAGTTTGTGTGCGAGAAGAGTCAGTGGACATCTCATCCCAAACACTGTCTAAAAACCTAAAACACCTTTTTTCCCAGAGCCTGCAGTGTCCGGCAAGTTTTACGCATTCCTGCACAAAGCTAGGCGTGGGTAAACTGAAAAGTGTAAACAGGTGTGCATGGTCAGCCGGTAGCGCTCGAATGATTATTGTGCACTTGATACCCGAGACCAAGAAGCCTAGAACGGGTAAAACCAGACCTGTCTGCAGCTGTGACATCCAAAGTGTTAAGAAAACCCTGGAAGGTAAAAGGGCAGATGACTATCTGTCAACTATAAAAACAAAAGAAAAAAGAATGCTTCACAGCGAATAACACAAGACCAGCCCTGATCAAGCGGGGATCCTTTTACACTTCCTCTCACTCCACACCTAGCCGATACTTCCAGCTCCTTCAGTTTCAACCAAGCAATTTGTATACTCCTTCAGGCAGCCAATTCGAGGTTTGCTCGCCTCTGACGTTGTGCGGTCAGGGCGGGACTAGTGAATGAGGAGGTCACAGAAGTACCCATTCCCGGCCAGTATCAGGGCGGCTCATGTTGAGTGTGACGCACTGTCCTTGCTCCCATTTGAATAGGAGACAAGGCACATACAGCAGGCTTGGGTTCACTACACGTCCACCACACTTGAATGCTACCAAAACCGCAAAGGGTCTAATATGGTAAAAGTTGTTCAAAGAACAGTCGCTGACCCAGCCCAGTCAGCCTTCAGAAATACTCAGAATGCTGGTCCTCTCCTCACAAATAATGTTCCAGGGATGGATGTAAACCAGATCTCTTGACTGGGGGTAAATGTATGATTTATTCAGCATTCAGTCCTTCATTGGTTTGCGTATTACCAGGGTCATTCTATGACAGCTGGAGAAAGGCAAAACAGGAGCAGAAAGAGTATGATAACAAAACATGGACAAAATGAGAATGTAGAGCTGGAAAAGAGCCCACATAAGGACACAGGAAGTGTGGGGTGGAATGAGAGAGGCACTGAGGTGGAATCAAGACCTGGTAATTAGTAACCACACCATTTGGCAGCATACGAGGCAAGTTACCAAGAAAAACTTTCAGCCCCTGTGATTATGGTTTTATTTGGTTATTTATTTATTTTACAAATTAAGCATGGGTGGAGAACATGTAGGGTCACACCAACCTGATCAAGCCCATATATGCTGCAACGAGGAAGCTAGTAGGATTTTTCTACTACTCCTGTATGTGGTTGAGCGACAGATCCAAAGTTAGGGAGAGGTGGAAAATTAAAATGTATCCTGGTAAAAAAATATATTTATAAAAAAAGCCAGTTTGACAACCCAAGAAGGCGAAACGAGGCCTAACCCCACCCGCTGCCCACCTCTGCTTCCACTGCTTTCTGAAACAATGCAAGCATCCAGCAGCAGCGGCCATTGTTAGTCAGACAACGGCTCGCTCGAGCCACCGGCGCTGCCGCCTGCCCCCGAGGAGGTTGAACAGATACACGAGGCTCAAGAATGCACGTGCAGGCTGCCTTATTCACCTCAACAAAAGACTTCTGTGTACCTCGTGCAACTACAAACAAAACGGCGAACTTCAAGAGAGCCAGCCTCGCCGTGACACCAGTGCGAGCAGGTTTAGTCTGATGCAGAAAACAAAGAGGCGTGTCCCCACAGGGGGAGCAGAGAGGGAGTTTGCAGGATAAGGGCCCAAAACCTGGATGGGTAAATGCCCAGGAGCGGCCCCCCCTGGTGATTCTCACCACGGTGCCATTGGAAATAAGGTGTATGCTTCCCGTTTTCATCTTTTCAGGTTTATTTTAATTGCAACACTGCGAGAATTTTATTTCATTTATTGCTTTTGATCATCCCAGGGCAGCCAAGAAGATCGCTTCAAAGCACTTTGAAAGGATGGGAATACAGATAATGTGAAGGAAGACAGCAAAACTATGCCGCCCTGCAGAATGTGAAGAGGGGCCATGGAGTCTCCCGTATCTCACAGATGTTCTCTGGCCTTTGGCTGAATGGGGTCCCCTTAAAGGGATGAGGGGCCACCTTGCAGTGCAGGGGCCTGCGCATTCCATCCTTGTCAGTCATTCCTAGCACACCCATACAGCGCTACTGCCAAATTAAAGAGTGGTACCTCTAGATTGGCATCAATAACAACTTTGCGTTGCGTTGGATGGCAGACTTAGGACTCAATCATGGGGCAGCAATTGAGATGAAGGCCTGCGCCACATCTGAGGGCACAGTCTGTGATGGCTTGTGCTAGACTACGCTGTGCATACCACCACCCACCCATACACTGCACCTCAGAGGCCAGGGTCCATAGTCAAGGTGCCATGTCAAAGACACGGAGTATTTCCCCTTCTGCCCTAGGAAGGCATTCAGAATGTGAGGACTTCCTGTGGAAGTTTTGGAGGTTCTATTGGGGTATGCTTCAAAGTGGGCTGCCTTCTCTCTGTGTCTACCAAGCAAAGGCGCTGGATGTTCAAGTGTATTTTGGTGAAATACACTAATTGGCAGCAAGGTTTAGGCTCCCGTGTGATCAGAATTCCTGGAGCCTTTCAAGCAAAATGTCCCCCTCAACATGACAGACACTCCCTGCTCCCCGAAGGCATTACCAGAAGGGAGGGAGCCGCCTTGGAATACGATTTCTGCTGAGGAGTGGAATTAGGGTTCACCCAATGAGGCATTAAGTGCCCGTTTCCCATAACGTTTTAGGGGTTTTGTGAAGGGTTGCAAAGCTTTTATCAAAGCCCTGTTAACGGAGCCCTGTACATGGATATTCAGGGCTTCTACTAACTGCTCCTCCATTTGATGCTCATAAGGCACCTTTTCATACTCAGCGTAGTCATCATAGTCTGGCCATTGATCAACCTCCTTGGCGTAGTCCGCCATCCTGCTAGTGGAGCAGGTTCAGGGGGAGAGCAACCCAAGGGTGACAAAAAGTCTTTTGTGCTACTGTCACTGACTACAGTTCCCAGTCCCCAGGTTTATCCAAAAGCCTAAAAGTCGCCTGATTTTTTTTCACTATATTGTGGAGGGAGCCGCCCCTCTAAGCTCTCCTGAGGCACTAGCTTCCACCGTTTATTCGCCCCGTCTGGCGTTCCCAGAGACGAAGGTTTGAGGCAGCCAAACCGCAGCGCTGGCGTTGGGAGCCGATCGAGAGAGAATAACCAGATCCGGCCGCTAGCGCGTGCATGCGTTAATTGGCAGTGAAAGGGGACTGCCTCCTCAAGCACGCAACGTACATCTGTCGCGCTCCCACTCCTCTAACTGCCAGGAACAAACAAACCATAAACACAATTACCGCTATGCATGCTGAACTCAATAGCAATAATCATGCAATATCCATAACAACAAATACAGTCACAATGATCATAGAAATGTCACATGTAGTTAACTCGCTGCTGCAGCAGCAAAGAAATAGGACGGACCATGGTATTTTTTAGAAGTGCTCAGCTTAGAAATGTGGTAATATAAGCTCACATTTTAAAATGTTTACATCCCTTGCATCAATTTGCTTTTGGAGGCAAAAAGATCAATGATTTTCTCATTGCTTATTCGCATTAAAGCATCTTTTTCCACAGACATAAGCTTAAAGGCTTCCAAACGTGACTGAGAGAGAGAATTACGCAGTCTATTCAAGATGTACTTGAGCTTAGAAAAAGATCTTTCACAAGCCACCTGAGAGGAGGAAAGAGTCAATACCAACTTATAGGCATTAAAAAGAGAAGTGTAGGCTTTACTGTACAGGTTATAACACAATAATAAACTATAGCAGCAAGCAATACAGTCCTTGCAAGTCTTACACTTATACTTTTTTTGCCCAACCTTAGCGGACTGTACTATCTCATTATCAAAGCCACTTAGTCGTTGAAAAATGTTGTGGGTAAAATAAGTCCTTGAGTCAGGAATATATTTAAGTTGCTTTATTCAGGATAGTTACAGGTCCAGATTTTAAGATAGTAATTAAGAGACCCCACCAGGAGTGACCTCCCTGTAACTCAGCCTGCCTCCAACTGCCAGTAGGCTCAGGCAAAACCCCCAACATTCTATGATGTCACCAGGTGATCTCACAGTGACATCAAGAGAGCAACAAGGAAATACAAACCAGGGGAAAAGAGACAAAGTCCAAGTACAACATATCTCCTTTCTTTAGGGAAAAGAACAAATTGATACATACTAATATGGTTATTAAATAAGCAAATAAACGATGGCGCCAAACAAGATGATACGGACATATAAAAAGCCATGGGAAAGAAAGAGAAGTGGAAGAACATGGAAGACACAAAAGCCACCAATAACGTAACGCACACCACCACCCTCTTCCTAATAATGGCCAAAAGTAAGAAACATACAAGAAGTTAATGAAAAAATAGGAGGCCCAAAAAAAAAAACACAAGTAAAAGAATACCAGACGTCTCCGACACTCTATGTATAGTGAGAAAGAGTCCGCCAAAACAAAAGTGAACCAGCACGAAGAGTAAAGGCAGGAGACTAAACACCAAATTTCAGCAAAACTGAAAGTACGAGAAAAAAGAACACGAATGAAGGGATACACTCACCCAACAATCACTCATCATGGAAACAACCTGTGGAATACATATACCCACACGTAATAATAATAAGAAGAAGGGATACACTCACCCATCAATAACTCAACACTAAAACAACCTGCAGGAATTACACATGTAATAATCATATGAAAGGGATACACTCACCCTACACAAATATCATATCAAGGGATAAACTCACCCTTAAAGCATAACAAGGGATACACTCACCCTTCACAAATATCATATCAAGGGATACACTCACCCTTAAAGCATAACAAGGGATACACTCACCCTTAACAAATATCATATCAAGGGATACACTCACCCTTATCGAATTCCAAAAATATCAAGGGATACACTCACCCTAAAACAAGTTGCAGGGATACACTCACCCAGGAATGCAACTAGAACGTAACGGGGTTTACAAGAAAACCTTAACCCGTGAAAATATCAAGTAATACTATACATTATAAAGAACTGGGACACACTAACTAGTGCATTTTACAGGAAATTCCTAACCCAAATACTAATATTTTAGACTTAATTATTAAAGAGAGATCTCAGGAAATAACTTAAAACAGGGAAATAATCTCATAGCAACATTTCCAAAAAGAGAACATAGAAAGCACTGGCAGCAAACACCATCGTAAGTCTCAACCCATGACCGAAACTCCGCTGACAGAAAGTGTTATCGCTTGCTTGCTGACACCCAGAAATGGTTAAATAACGTGCGCGTTGTTGAAGAATAATAAGCTGGAGTAAATTAAATGTTAATTTAGCGTGCGCATCGCTGAAGAAAATAAGTTTCACCTGGAACTTTCCAACCCAGCAGAAGCGTGTTGTCGGAGCTTTAGGAAACGCCATTTCAATAAGCTTGTGAAGAAATACCATAAATAGATGACATGAAATAAAAGAAACTCCGGTCAGAAATGTCAATCCGATGCTTGAAAGTGGTGTTGTCATGGTGATACTAGTCCAAAATGGCTGCCAACGTCGTATTAGCGTCCTTTCAGAAGAAAGTTGGACTTCCAGGAGCAACGTGAACAACGTGATCCAATTGCTGCCAAAAACGTCATAGAGGAGAAGAAAATCCGGAGGTGGATTCCACGTAACAGAAGATCGAGGTAAGAGAGAGCCTCGTGGTAATTTAAATGCAGTTTGAAATGTGCCGGTTACTTCTTTAAAAAAAAATATTGTCATAGCGATTGAAAATGAATACAAACAGTCTGACATGAATTCTTGTATTTGAGGCTGCACAATAACACCACAAAAGTGTTTGAAGAAATGACGAACACATCCTTGAATAAAATCAGCTGAAGTACCGGAAAACCACATTAGGTGGCGTAAAACAGTCACTTTGTCAGCCAGTGTAAAATTCTGTTCGTTACGCTTTTGCTGCTTCAATCACAATAAAAGCAGCAACCGAGGCTTGACCCTTCAAAGAACTTGCATTAACTTGCTGTCTGCGCACTAGTACATTTTAAAATTGAGCGCTGCTCGAAATAAATTGTAAAATGTACTTACAATCACCAAACTGTAGCAAACTGTAGAAATGACTGCCTCGTGACTGCCTCATCTACAAACAAGGGATGATCACATGAATCGTGATTCTTCATCCTCGCTGTACTTTCTGCTTAGAAGGTTAACCGCCTTGGACTGCAGGAATACACCGCCCTTCAATCCAGGGCTTGACACATAAATCATGACTCTTATGCCCTCCGTGATTCTTCTTCCCTCCTTGTTAATACTTCACAATACTTTCTCCTTAGAACATTAAACGCCTTGGGTTGCAGGCTGTCCGGATTGTAACGGACACTGGTGGGGCCAAGCAAGGCGTTTCTTGTATTTTAAGTAGAGTTTAATAAATAAGGAGAGGCTTCAAAGCAGATAGTCTTTTGAAAATTGATTCTTTCAAACACAGACTTACTTTAAAGCTGTGAGTTTGTTTCTGTAGTTCTAGTTCCTTTTCTTTCTGTAGATTATTCCTTATTTCATTCCTTATTTATCCTCAAGTAAGCTGTAGATTTATTTTAATCTTCTTTTGCACGCTGTAGGTTCTTTAATCTTCTTTTGCACGCTGTAGGTTATTTAAAGATGTCCAGAAGTCGCCAACATGTTGTGGGTAAAAGAAGTCCTTGAGTCAGGAATATATTTAAGTTGCTTTATTCAGGATAGTTACAGGTCCAGATGTTAAGATAGTAATTAGGAGACCCCACCAGGAGTGACCTCCCTGTCACTCAGCCTGCCTCCAACTGCCAGTAGGCTCAGGCAAAACCCCCAACATTCTATGATGTCACCAGGTGATCTCACAGTGACATCAAGAGAGCAACAAGGAAATACAAACCCGGGGAAAAGAGACAAAGTCCAGGTACAACAAAGAGCTTTTTGTGTAAAGTTCTGGAGGATGTCTCTAAAGTTCCTAGGGTCCTGGTATGTCAAATCTGCAAACAACTGCCCATGAGTTGTGAATCGACTTTGCAGGCTGGTAACTACTTTGTCCATTGCAGCATTATAAACTTCTATCCTGTATTTATCAGTAGCTGACCTGATGGGTTCATCAGTCGCAGTTTCGCCGGGCATCATCTTCTTCCTGCGTACTCGAACCTCTGGGAAGTCAACTTGAATCAAAATTTCGCTATCACACTGAATCAATTTATCTTTTGCCCAATTGATTAATCTATTTGTAGCATCCATTATGCTGCTGAAATACCGACCCCGTTGCTGTAGGAAGTCAATGGTTTTAGTCACCATTTGATATGCCTGCAGTACGTCCAGACCTTGTGTTTGCAAGTACAGCGATAAAGGAGTGGTATTTTGAAATATAAACAGATACATCTGTGCAGTCAAAATGGTGTCAAATGTAACTAGTGACTTTAGAAATGAAATGGCTTTGTATCTGATCTCATCATTGAAGTTATGTGATGTGGATATCTCTTCCATAGTTTGAAGAACCTCAATGTACACCGATTTGCTTGGGTCATGTATAGACCAAAGATTTTTTTGAGTGCTACATCGTGTTTTTCCAATTATAGAGTTGGACTTAAACCACGCTTCAATACTTTTGTCTCGCCACACATTCATTCGAAGGTAGGAATCTTTTAGAAATACAAATGTAAACAAAAGAAGAGAGGTTACATGTGTCTCAGAAGCCACAGAGAAGGAGCCATGTTAAGAAGGAGTTTACACACCCAATTTGGATGGATAGGAAAGCCCTCACACACCGACCTAGTCAGTGTCATGCTTCATCATAGGACCCCACCTCAGAGGCCGAGTGCCTCTTTGGTGTGCTACGACGCCAGAAGACTGCGGAGCTGGTTGTGTGATAGGGTGTGCAGTGAGGAATATCAATAAAAGTGTCTAAAGAGTATCTCAAAAAAGATTTTATTAGTAGATCCCTATAACACGGTTAAAAATGGTCATATGTGTCTGAATTTACAGCCAAAGGTAATGGTTTGGTTTAATTCAGAAATCAAGTTAAGTCAGTCAACATTTTTCAGCCTTTAAAGTGGTCTTAATTTACCTAGGCATTCATCAGGACTAGTGTGAACCCTGGCGGTATGGACTCTCTAATCGTCCACCCTAACCTGGGGACGTGAAAGTGAAAAAGTAAAAATAGTGATAAAGTGCAAAAAGAAAAAGGGGAGAGAGCTAATAGCCCGTTTCCATCACTCCTGATTTAGGAGTGTTTCTGCACTTTAAATTATGGTGCTAGCTGCACCATGGGTCTCGGGAGGGGGGTAGGAGCGTACTTGGCACACCGCCCTCAACGCTCGCCACCCGCTTAGGCACCTAGCTTCACCTCTGAACCGGACTAAGAGAGTGTTCCTTAATCTCCCTGCCTCTCCTTTTGTTTCTTTGTTTCTTTTAGAAATACGGCACAATAATTTAGCAGCCCAAACAGTGATACTGCAGATACAGAGGTTTTAGTGACATCAGTTATAACAAGGTTAATTAAGTACATGCGCGTAGCATCACACATGAATCTGGTCAGGTGCTTTTTTTACTCAGCCACGCTGTGAACCCATTATACTGGCCGTGCATATTGGAGGCTCCATCTGTTACCAACACATTTTGCAACGCTAATGTTCATGGATTCAAGTGCCGTGCAAAGTAGCTCACACAATGCCTTTCCAGTTGTCATTGTGCAATTAACAACAGACACAAGAAGTTCATGGACAATATCGGTCACATATCTGACTATAATAGAGCAGTGGTCTACAACATTTATGTCCTGTGTTGTATCCAGCTGTATTGAGAACATTTCTGCTTCCCTGATTTCTTCACCAATACCCTCTTTTATTGATGAGAAAATAATATCTATGAGTTTACAGTTGTTTTTTTAAATCAGGGTAACCAAACTGCCATGCCCTTTACCACTCTTTGCAACCTCATGATGTGTTTTACTCTCTTTAATGACATCCTCAAGATGGCTTTTCAATAATGGATCACATTTTTTGAGATACTGAAGAAGTTCCCAAAAATTTCCATGATCCAATGTTTCATCTTCTAATGTGTAGCTAGCTTCTGTAGTTGCTCGATAGCTCAGTCCTCTTTTGCCAATCAGTTTTATTGTTTCACTACTCTTTCTACAATGGCACGATTTCGCTTGACTTCCTCTTGTTTTGCAGTTGCAGTTTTTAAAAAGATGGCTACATATATCTATGTTTCTTGATCGCATCATGGAGGATTCCGAAGTACTGTGATGAAGGATACTGTCTTCGTGCTCATCGATTCTTTGATACATATGCCTTTCATCAGAACAGCGATCAATGAAAAGCATAGATGGAGAGACACGCCAAGAGTTTCGGGCGGGCCTCATGGTACAGATAATAAGTGGCTGTTGAACTGTCACAACTGTTTTTTGGGGGGGGAATTGCACAACCATTGCTTGCATTCGGGGGGAAAAGGAGCTCTTATTTTACCGATTCTGAATTGCACTAACGTGGTTATTTAAACTGACACAATTGTTTTAAAGAATATACATTTCTGTTTTAATTACCAATTGTATTTTGGGGTAGCGCAGGGAGAATTTTATTGGTCCACCTACGGCCACGATTCTTTCCGTTGCACACCCATCTTTTTATAGCACTTCCACTTCAGCAGAGCTGATTGGACGCTGAGCGGAAAGGGTCAGCCTTAACTGCGACGCTGGGGCGAACGCGCAGCGGATGCACCGCCGGCGTGCCTAAGGCATAGCCCATCTGCGCCAGTCTGCATCCGGCCGGGGCTAGGGGAGACTGGACTATGGTAATGCGCCTTATGTCGGACTATTCCAGGGTACATAAAAGAACGCCTGCTCAAATATGTGCCAGGGCGCGTGCTGTGCTCAACGGAAGCCGCCCGGCTCACCTGCCCACGTTTTAACACCAGATCCAAAGGATGGAGAGCTTTTTCGGTCCTTCTGCCACAACTGTGGAACCAGCTGCCTGTTAATCTCTGGAAAGAACCTAGACTTCTCCTCTTCCGGAAACAACTAAAAACCTTCTGGGAAATAGGAAGAAAGGAGGCCAACGCAGGTGATAGTTAACAAACAAGCGATTTATTAACAGCTCGTAAATCACTGAGATGAAAGACCCCAGCCACAGCTGACAGGCTAATCCGTCCGCCTCTCGTCGTCACTCCGCCACAGGCGCTCACCATAGAACGTTGCCTGCCGTGACATTCCAACTGATGTCACAGAGGCGCTTTCCACAGCGGTGATGGGGGAGGCGTGAAATGATGGAATGGTTGGCAGTTTCCCCTGTGTAGGCAGATACCACACATCCCTCTTCCTTGCACAAAACAAGAAAAACAGTACATAGGGAAAACATTTGAACATCAGTTGATGACTATTCGGTAACATATTGCTTCAGGTACCTAGGCCAACTAACCACCCTTTGGTAGGTCCTGTGGGTAGGGTAGGGCTCCCCAGTACGCCCCTCCATGGATGGGTTCCCCTTTCTCTGGGGATTGACTACACTTTCGTCCTCTATGCCTTTGTCCTCTTTAGGGAGATGACACCTTACTACTCTTCCTAGATTTCAAATCTTCCCCTCTTGAGTTTTTACAGCATTTTTAAACAGTTTGACAATCCTTGTGGGTTTGGTAAACTCGGACCAGGTCGCCCTGCCAGTAGGTGCCCTGATTTTTACTGCATCTCCAACTTGGAATGCTACATCTCTTACCGAGTGCAGTTTGTCATACCTGTCTTTCCTGTCTAACATGGCTTTATGCTCCCTGTCAACCCTCTGCGATTCTCTTGAGTGTCCAGTCCACCCTTTATGCCATCCCATCCACCCCGGTGAAAGTTTAGTGTTGGGTTTTCTTGCCCGGAGTAGTTCGAATGGAGCAACGCCGGTTGTCTGGTGAGGGGTCAGTCGGTAAGCTTCCCGGCGCTTCCCTACTTCTTCCTTCCAATTCAGTCCATTGATTCTTGCCAGTTGGATGCTCTCCTTAAGGGTCTTGTTGAACCGCTCGACCATCCCGTTGGTCTCAGGATGGTAAAGAGCGCAGCGCTTGTGATCGATCCCATTGAGCTCAAGGAAGTTCTTCATTTCTTTAGAGCAGAGTTGCACCCCATTGTCTGTTAACAGGCTCTTGGGTAATCTTTCCCTGATGAAAAATTCCTTTAGGAACTCAATACCCACCTTGGTGGTGATCTCGGACACTATCTTCATCTCTGGCCATGTAGAATATAGGTCCACTGGCACCAAAATGTAGGGGGTGCGAATTTCACCCGACAGCGGACCCACAATGTCCAGTGCCACATCTTCCCATGGCCTCAACTGGGGTGGTCTACATTGCATGGGAGGCGTGTGTCGTTTCAACACCTTGTCGCTGATGGTGCATGATACGCAGTCTCTTACTTTCCTCTCAATCACATTGTCCATGCTGGGCCACCAATAGTCTCCTCGCATCCTCTGTTTCGTTTTTGTGATGCCCAGGTTTCCTTCATGGGCCAGATCTACTAGGTACTCCCTCAGGTTTTTTGGGGGTATCAGTCTTGTACCACGGAACAGGCATTCGTCAATGACTGACAATTCATTCCTGACCATCCAGAACGGGTCACATCCTGTTTGTCTTTTTGCTTCCAATTTTCTTTTACCCTCGCGCACACATCCATCAACTGGTCATCTGCCTTTAGGGCCTCTTTCCAACTTTCTTCTCCAACGGCTCCTTGGGTAATCACACAAACTGTTTACGCTTGTGACTCTTCCTCCTCGTGTTCATTCCCTTCGACCACTTCCTCTTCCTTCGTTTCTCCCTCGAGGTGCGAGAGGCAGTCTGCTGCGAGATTTCGTGTCCCAGGTACATATTCAATGTTGAACGTATACTCCTGTAGATTTACCACCCAACGTCTGATTCTACTGGAGATCGCGTTGAGCCCTTTCTTGTTAAACACTTCGACTAGGGGCTTGTGGTCAGTTCTCAGGTTGAACTTGGTTTCCCAGACGAAGTCCCAGAACTTGTTCATGGCCCAGTGCACCGCCAGAGCCTCCTTCTCAATTACGGAGTAATTGACTTCGGACTTCTTAAGGGATCTTGATCTCCTACTTGTGTGAGGACTGCCCCAAGTCCTTTGGAACTCGCATCTGTTGTCACGACTGTCTTCCTGTTCTGTACAAACGCTTTGAGGCTTGGGGCTTCCGTAAGTGCTTTCCTCACGTCTTCGAATTCTTTTTGGCACTGCTCATCCCAGCTGAACACTACGACTTTCTTGAGCAACTGGCGTATAGCATAGGTCCTACCTGCGAAGTTCTGCACGAACTTGCTGTAGAACTCCAGCATACCCATTAACGATTTTATTTCCTCCTTGGTCTTCGGCGGAACCAAACTGATTATAGTGTTCTGGAGCTCTGCTTTGGGCCGAATGCCGCCTGGTGTTACTTTGTGTCCTAAGAAGTCCACTTCTTTGCATCGAATCTTGCATTTTTCTCTTTTCACAGTAAGGCCCTGTTCTCTGAATCTCGCCAGCACCTGTCTCAATCTTGTATCGTGTTGTCCATTGTTTGCGCCGAAGACCAGCACATCGTCCTGATAGCACAGTACCCCAGGAATGCCTCGAAGGATGCTCCCCATGAGTCTGTGGAATACCGCTGCGGCCGAGACTAAACCGAACGGCATCCTTTTAAATTTGAACGCTCCCATTGGTGTAACAAACGCTGTGAGTTCATGTGAGTCCTCATGAAGCCTGATTTGGAAGTCTAGCGTCGAGAATACTCCCACTCCTTCCAGCAGGCTCATCATCTGCGTGATGTTGGGCAGCGGGAATTTTTCCACCACCACCTCTTTGTTCAATGCCCTGAGGTCAATGCATAGACGGACAGACCCATCTTTTTTCTTAGCGGCGCTGTTACACTAGGAATTCACTTTTCTCATATCCTTTCACGAGTGAATGACCGTCATTTGTTCCTCTTACAAATTCCTCAAGAGGTTGTGTTAAAATGATGAAAGTACTTTGGGAGGTAAGCAAATCCAATAGTCGTACGTATTCTTAAGTAGGTTTATTAGGCATAAGTTAGGTAGTAAAGAAGGCCCCACCAGGAGCAGCATCCAGCTGCTAGCCCCACTCACTCAAACTGACCACACATTCAAACCATGCATACAGGAACATTCTAATGACATCTCACACACCGGCTGAGCAGCAGGGAAGGAGAAGACAGAATATAACACATCTCCCTCCTTTAAAACAATGAAAACAAAAGAAAGCAAGGGAAATAAATACAGTATGCTCTGACGATGACAAGGTCAGAATTTCAAATAAGCAGTTAACAGAAATAAATGAATAACTACAAATAAAAATTATGAAATAGCAATATAGCATAATATAGGAATTATTTCACAAAACATGAAAAGAGGCATAATATCACCTCGCACAAAACCAATGCAAAAACCGCACATAACAATTCAATCTGACAAATTAGACCTCACATAACCACCATCCCCATCACAAACCAAAACCCTAAACATCACAAATCATGTCAGTTGGCCAGACTGTCACGAAAAGAAATAAAAAGGGAACCAAAACTAAATAAAAATAAAAAAAAAATGTTCCTCAAAGAATAACAAAGACAGGACGCAGCAGATCTAAGCTAAGCAACACACCGCACAACACAGTCTACAATAGAACACCACAAGGGTAGAACAAACAGCATGGGGTATACTGAAAACACATATCAAAGGGGTACATAACTCCCCAACACACAGGACACACGACTCCCCGAAACACACCTAAAATAAAACACACAGCACAAGGTGCATGACTCCTAGTGCATGGGGTCATGACTCCCCAGCGGCTCTCTGTATAACTGAACACCTCTAACTGAATAGAGCACTTACGTGGTTCAACAATATAAATTATGTATAAACCTGAGCTGAGCACTCTATAGCCCCATATAATTGAACCTGAAACAGATGGAGCACCTCAAAAAATGAGCACCTATGTGGCTCCCCAAATGATACACTCTAAAAGTCCAAACTGGAAAAACTAATCTTCACCAAATTCAAAATAGAATTGAACACCTCAAAACATTTTGAGCACAAAAGTGGTTCAATACAATAAAAGAAAATGTAGTCCCTGCACGACTCCTCACAGTAAAAAATGTGAACCCCTCTATTGGAATAGAGCACCACGAAAATGGGGTTCATCAAAAACGTGCAGCATCAATAAATCTCATCACCTACCAACAATAGTTTCCAAAACGTATTGCAGTATCATACGCTCCTACTAATAATCACTAGAAATACATTAAATTGAGCACCCCAACTCAAATTGCGCACTTATATGGCTCAACCAATTAAAGCAAATACAACAAGGAATGAACACCTCAAATAAATTGAGCACATATGTGGTTCACTACAATAAAAGAAAAATCTAGCACTTCCACGACTCAACACAGGGTACACGACTTCCATGACTACCCCAAACGCACCCCAAAACTTAACATGGTACAGATTATATGATGTCCATATCAACAATTTGCAGCAGTTCTATAAATTTTAGCACAACATAGTAGGAAAAACGATATGCATAAGCTACAAGTATGAAGGCAACCACATAAACTAAAATAATAAAAATAGACACCATTGTCGCGATAAACAGTTCCACTCCTCCAGAAAGCCCAGTAACATTTGTTAAGAGCTTCATACGGACCTAAGTTTCACAAAGGGACGTGAAATAATGGATCAGAAATAACGCTCAGCCCGACTCTAACTGATCCTCAGGCTCACACACAAGCATTCCAACACTATATTCTCACACGCACCAGCATTCTACTCACATTCCACTTATGGCTGGGCAGCTAGACCCACAACTAGTCCACTACATCAGCTGAGGTTGTAATCATGAGTTTGTGCTCTTCATTGCGCTCGCCTTCGCGCAGTGCCACACACTTATTTCAGTCTCTGCCTTGGGCTTTTCATACAAGTTGTCTCCTCGCATTCCTGGTTTCGCCCCACTATTTCTCTCTCGCCAGCTGGTACCTCCAACTTCCCAACAGTCTTCCTTGACTCTCGCAGACCCTCACAGGCAGTGTGTCTGAAATTCCTTTGCTGCTGTCATCGCACGTTTCCACCTATCACTGCTTCGCGTGCGATGATGAGTAAGGCGAGGTTTATACTAATTTGGCACATACGTAACTGAGCTTAGGATTCCTCACTCTAAGTCTCCACGCACCCAAAGTCACGCTCAGACACTTGCCTCGTTAAAGTACGATCTTCCTTACTACCTCCGTTTCTCCAGCTGCAGTGCTTCTCTTGAGGCTGTCCTCCCCTCGACAACGCAAATTAGCCTGGAGTGTACCAATAAACTTTGATGTTTCTTCAATCCTTTAGTGTCCTGGCTCACTGTATATTCTTCGTGTGTTGGGGTCAACTCCTAATAAATCTTCCTTTTGTCCTCGTCGCCAGTGTGAAATAGAAAGAAAGGAGGCCGACGCAGGTGATAGTTAACAAACGAGCGATTTATTAGCAGCTCGTAAATCACTGAGATGAAAGACCCCAGCCACAGCTGACAGGCTAATCCGTCCACCTCTCGTCGTCACTCCGCCACAGGCGCTCACCATAGAACATTGCCTGCCGTGACATTCCAACTGATCTCACAGAGGCGCGTTCCATAGCGGTGACGGGGGAGGCGGGAAATGATGGAATGGTTGGCAGTTCCCCCTGTGTAGGCAGATACCACACCTTCCTCTTTAGGGAAGCATTAGATATGGTTTTAAATCCTTTCAGTCCCTGGAGACTACTCCCGTTTCCTTTTTGACTGTGTTTTCACATCTTTCAAAAGCCCTGAGAGACCTGGCGGTGTACATGCGCTATATAAGAGTAAATTAACATAACATAACATAACACTTCTATCTGTCTGTTTGCTAAAAGCTAGACATACCACACAGAAAAAGGTTTTGGCTTTGTGTGAATAAGTCAACCACTGCCTTGGTTTCCCATTTTTTTGCTGATATAATCTTTTAGCATTCCAACCTAGACCATCAGGTTGACAGGGATGAAACTTAAAAAAGGCATTCACATTTTCAGATGTTGGTCTCAAAAACCATTGGTCCTCCCCTGGACCAATCAAAGTCACATCAGCATATGCTGATTTCTCAACTGTGGGTTCTTCTTGGCCCTTCTCTTTGGAATCTTCCCCACTTTCTATTTCATTGTCACCTTCTAAACATTTGGGAGCTGCCTCCTTTACTGTGGAATCACTACTCATTTTAGTCCTTTGGCCTTCAGCAGTTTGTTCAAAAACTTCTCTTCTGAAGCTGGTAGACGTGATGTCACCTTCAAAAGAAATTAAATCTTTTTTGGTAGTAAAAATAGCAGTCACTTTTTTGTAGCGGCTTGCTTCTTTCTCACGCATTTTTTTCTTTTTTTCACGTTCTTTCTCAGCTCCTCCTTTCTTGTGCACTTTCCTCTTTCCAGGAGCTGCATGAGTTAAAGTCACATCAGCACAAGCTGATTTCTTAACTACAGGGTCCTCTTCACACTTCTCTTCAGAATCTACATCACTTTCTAATTCAATGTAATCTTCTATATGCTTGGAAGCGGCCTGAGTTACAGGGCCTTCACTGCTTATTTAAATTATTTGGCCTTCAGAAGTTAGTTCAGCACCTTCAGCACTGAGGCTGGTTGACGTGCTGCCGCCTTCTAAAGAAATGAAATCTTTTTTGGGAGTAAACAGATCAGTCACTTTTTTGTAGTGGCTTGCTTCTTTCTCTTGCATTTTTTTCTTTTTTTCACGTTCTTTTTCAGCTCCTCCTTTCTTGTGTGATTTTCTCTTCCCAGCACCTTTCATATTCATAGTGAAAATCTAAAAATGATAGACAAGAGGGGTTTCAAGGCGGATGCAAACTGATAACAAATATTGAAACAAGACATCCCACACCTAATGCATGGGGCTTGGTTATATGGTATACAGAAACGGTTGTGTCACGTCGTGTGCGTAGAGCATGCTTTGCACAATTTCATTTCCTAAACAGGGAATCCTACAGATTCAGGCAGCTATAACGTGGTAAAGGAGGGGATTGGTGGTGTCCTCGACAGACTAAGAGGCTTCTCTCCAGTGCAGTTTAAGAAATAGCATACTATGGTGTGGGAAAATGCTTCACAAATAGACTGTACAATGTTGACTGATCATAACTCTTCAAGAGAGTGTTTCCCAGGACATACTCAGAGAAAGTCTATAGAAGCTAAAATCGCAACAGAAGCTAGAAACTGCGTCATTGAACAGAGTCAGACTGAGGCATGGTGTGAAACAGAATAAGATGACAAGCGAAGAAGAGAGTCAAGAGACCACTCCCTATGACATGCTTAGAGATTGCACAGTACAGACAGAGTGAAATCACCAGACTCCCTGGGTAGGTGTAAAAGAGAGTGAAATTGCATACAATGTTGCCCAGGACTCTTTAAGGGGCCGGACAGTGATGATCACAACACCTGTCTTTTCAACAAAAAGTGCTATGCGTTTTAGGCTTTTTTTTAAAACACTCTTTCAACGTCATAACTTTATTCCTTGTAGAAAGCCAAACCTTATCTCCAACTTTATAGGTTGGTGCCTCAGTTTTATGTTTATCTGCTTGTTTTTTCATACGATCCTTATAGATACTCAAGTGTTTTTTAGCTTTTTCTTGTATCTCCAGCAAAGTAGTTAATCTTTCAGTTACTGTTGGGAGTAGACAGTCATTCACAATAACAGGCAAGGCCTTAGGGTGATAACCCTGCATAAAATAAAACGGAGTACAGTGTGTTGCTGCATGCACTGAATTATTATATACAAATTCTGCGAGTGGTAAAGCCTCAACCCATTCACTGGTGTCATCTGCTAATAGACATCGTAACGTTTGTAGTAGTGTTTTATTCAGGCGTTCGGTTTGTCCATCCGTTTCCGGATGGAAAGCAGTGGGCAAAGCTACCTCTATTTTTAGTTTGTCACAGAGTTTTTTCCAAAATTTTTAATTGAACTGACTGCCTCTGTCAAAAATTATTTTACTAGGCGATCCATGGAGACGTACAACTTCTTTTACAAAAACATCTGCAAACTCTACCACCGTAGGCAATTTTATTAGAGGTACAAAGTGTGCCATTTTGGACAAATGGTCCACTATTACAAGTACTGTGGTATATTTCTTACTAGAAGGTAAATTTACAATAAAGTCTACACTCAATGGATGCCATGGTATTTGTGGGGTTGGCATTGGAACCAACAAACCAGCAGGTGCTCTGTGTGATGTTTTCTGACGCGCACATGTGGGACAAGCATTGACATACTGCTTCACATCGTTACTCATGGTAGACCACCAAAACTGTTTTCGTGCATTCTCTAATGTTTTAACCCAGCCAGGGTGACCTGCCAAAACAGAAGTATGGTGCCAGACAATGATCTGTGTTTGTAAAGCAGCAGTGGGTACATAAAGAAGGGAATCATGATACAACAAGCCGTGTTGAATTGTATTCATTGGATATTTCAACCAATCTTGTGGAAGGATCTGCAGATGTGCCTCATATAAGCCTTTCATGAAGTACTGTTGTTGTATGGGAGCTAATATGTTCTGTGGTGCTATAATAGGTTGCCCTCTCTTTTCCTGAGTTGGGTCCACAATATGACCATATCTGGATAACACATCTGACTGAATTTGTTGTGTACCAGGTCTATATGTGATGACAAAGTCGAAGGTGCAAAAAAAATTTAACCAACGCATCTGACGTGGTTTTAATGCTTTAATGGAACTAAAGAATTGTAGATTTTTGTGGTCACTGAAAATAGTGACAGGAAACTTTGCCCCCATTAAATGGTGACGCAACTCAGAAAAGGCTACTTTTATGGCCAATAACTCTCGCTCAGCCACAGTGTAGTTCTGTTCTGCGGGTAGCAATTTTTTGGAGTAAAAGGCGATTGGATGTAATTGTCCATCCACTGAGTCTCGCTGTGAAAGGACCCCTCCTAGCGCCACCTGCGAAGCATCAGCTTCTACATAAAACGGACGATCTGGATCGGGATGTTTAAGGATCGGTGCTGAGGTAAACTTCTGCTTCAGAAGCTGAAAGGCTTGTGAAGCTTCGTCTGTATACCACAGAAAGCTTTGTTCTTTCTGTAACAATTTACTGATTAGAGCCATGATGTCTGCAAAATGAGAAATAAATCTCCTATATAAGTTGGCAAACCCTAAAAACCTTTTTACTTCTTTGAGGGACGTAGGTTCTGGCCAATCAGTAATTGCACTTACTTTCCTTGTATCTATCGTAATACCTTGTGGTGATAAACAATATCCCAAGAAGTCAACAGTGGTTGCATTAAAAATACATTTTTCCAACTTAGCAAACAGGTGATGTTCTTTTAATTTTGCTAAGATTGCTCTAACATGCTGTGTATGTTCTTCTGGACCCTTGGAATAAATGAGGATATCGTCAATGTACACTATCACACAGACCTCCAAATATTTGTGCAAAACCTCATTGATAAAAAATTGGAACGCCGCAGGGGCATTACATAATCCAAAGGGCATTACAGTGTATTCAAATAAGCTGAATTTGGTCTTAAAGGCAGTCTTCCATTCATCATTTTCCTTAACTCGTACCAAATGGTACGCTCCTCGCAGATATAACTTGGTATAGATGGTGGAATGCCTCAGTTGATCCAAGAGAACTGGGATTAAAGAGAGCGGGTATTTGTTCTTGATTGTTGCCTTATTAAGTCCCCTATAATCGATACAGGCGCGAAGAGAGCCAACCGGTTTCGGTATAAAAAAACGGGGACAGGACACTGGAGACGTAGAGTGTCGAATAATACCAGACTGCAACAAGTCATCCAGATAAGTTCTTAAATAGTCAGTTTCTTTTTCTGTTAAGGCATATACTCTGCTATTTGGCAGAGGAGCCCCAGGGATCAAGTCGATACAACAGTCATATGACCGGTGTGGGGGCCAAACACTCGCTTTCACTGGGTCAAAGACGTCTTTAAAATCCATGTATTCAGAGGGAATACAGCTTTCCTCCAGGGATACTGTGTTAGCACAGTGTAGTACAGAGAGATGATCATGACCTGCTTCTTTATAACAACTGGACTTACAAAAAGAAGAATCCAATGTCACAGTTCGAACTACTCAATCAATTTTTGGATTATGAGTAGTGAGCCAAGGCCCCCCCAGCATTAAACCAAAGTTGGGAGTATCTATCAGGTCAAAGCTAAGTTCTTCTGTGTGTCCATTCTGGCATACCATAGTAATAGGTCTAGTTTTTCTGGTGATTAGGCCAGAAGTTAAGTCTGACCCATCCACTGCACAAACTGTCTCTGGGTGTGTTTTTTGGGCGGTAGGCAGTTCTAATCTCTGAGCTAAGGCATTATCTACGAAATTTCCAGTGGCTCCTGAATCCAAGAGTACTGGAAGAGTGTATCTCACTTGTGTGCTCACAATTAAAATTACGTGTATCAAAAAATCTTTTGGAATATATGGCACTGTAAAAGCTGCAGAGAGAGAGGTCTGATTATGACTGTGTCTCGAACAAGTGACCTCTACCCTTGTCGAGTTCATTCGTTTTCCGACTCCGAACCTGCCGCTGAAAAAGATTTATTTTTCTTGCAGTTTTAGGTTTTACAGGACATTCCCTGGCAAATGACCAGATTTGCCACAATACAAACACAGTTGGAGCTTTCTCCGTCTTTCCTTTTCCTCTGAGGACAAAGGACCTCTGAGCGTTCCTATCTGCATTGGCTCTGGTTCTGGGAGTTTGTTTTCCACCTCCTTCTTTTCATGTTTTATAAAAGTTAATCTAGGTTCCATCTTAGATCTATCTCTTTTCCTCTCTCCTAAACGATGGTATAACTTGACCACCAAATCCACAAAATCAGAATAATCATCTGGGAGGTCAACAATATGAGCTAAGGAATCTTTAAGATCGTCTCTCAATCCCTTATAGAAGAGAGAAACACGTTTCTCTTCCGGCCACTGAGTCTCAGTTAGTAGTCGATTGAAACTAGTAAGATAGGTCAGCAAGTCTTTGTTCCCTTGTTTAAGGTTTAACAATTCGTTATCACTAGCCTGTATATAGGTGTGTTTTGCAAATAGCCTAGTCATTGTTCTCTTAAACTGTTTCCAGTTGTGAAGTGTCGGGTCATCTCTATCCACGTAGGGAATGGACCAATTAGCCGCTGTTCCTCCCAGGTAGGAAAGGACAAAAGCTACCTTGGTAGCATCGGTGGGGAATTGTTGGGGTTTACAAACAAAATGTAACTGACATTGATTGAGGAACACATGAAATCTATTACTATCTCCATGAAAGCATTCAGGAGCTGTTAAGGGCACCACATTGGGCACATTGACTGTGACCTCTACCCAAGGAGATTTGGAAGTGGATGTTTTGGGCCTAGTACCTGTCTCAGAGGAATCCTTAAACAAAGGAGAGAAGCGAGTTCCCCCACAAGTTTTCCCTGGGTTTATAACGTACCAGTTCCTGTTTTAAAGTAGCATTTTCTACCTTTAGATTTTCTAATTCTATTTGCATTTGCTGCAAAAGTTGTGTTACAGATTCATTGTGGGTCAAATCCTCATTCAAAGCCTGTGCCATGTCAGTGGCATCTATGACTTCTGGATCTTCCCCCGTATTCATCTTTCCAACAAAATAAAGGTGGTAGGCTTGTGCTTCTGTCACGACCCGCTCACCTGTACATCCAGATTGCTTCTGTTGAGAAGTTGAAGACAGTTCGAACCCACCCCTGCGCCTCTTGTCCATACTGCACTGAAAATTAACAGTGTGCAAAAACGAGAAGCTCAAGGGAAGGGGGAAGTGGATAAAATAACAAAAGAGAGACAAACACAACTCCTCGTAGCGTCTGCCAAAGCTGAATGCAATCGAGCTGTAGAATCTATCAAAGACAAATAAACAAGAAATATATTTAGATTCCTCTCTTAATATTCCTTGCTCATTAATCTATGCACTGATTAACTACAACATGCAAATCTAAATATCTCTCTATTCTGGTCTTTCTGTTCACCAGAACTATTTGGATTGATCGGGATTAATCATCTTCCTTTAACAAAACAAAATACCTTATTAATGTTTTTTGTGCACAGAATCTTTAAGACACTGTCTTTGAATGAGTATGTATTAAGGAACCAGAAAGTCAACTCACTGATCAATCAACCTGTAAAACCTTGCCATTATACTCCTGCTCACATTGTGCTTTAATACTCGCTCTCACGCTCCGAGCATATCTTTATCTGTGGTCTTTTCTTGATTAAAACATATGTACAACAAACCAAAATGAAATTAGTGTCTCTTTTCACCAAGTCTTTGTAACGCCTCCAAACTGTGCGCTTTTCTTTTTAAGGATTTGTTCAGAGAATCAGTCTTTCCCCCGACTAATAAAAAATTTAAATTGTGACTCTGTTACCTTTAACATAGCCCGATATTGTCCTTCAATCACATGAATCTTACACTTACTTGTTTTACTTACTTGTTTTACTGCAGAGCTGCCTCCGACTATTACAATTTTCAGACAACATCAACGTTCATTAAATTACACACAATATACAATTTTATATGAACCAGTGAGTATCACTACTACTTATCCCTGTTCCAATGTACTAGTTAATCGGATACCTCTGAAGACCAGACAACAATCCACAGTTCAGCATTGTATGTTTTTATTTCTGTCCAGATATAGTCGTTCTTTCCTGTACTCCAAATAACATTAAAAACACCCCTGGGGACAATCAAGTGGACACATCTCACCACAGACATGTCAGGCATGAAGCTGAAAGAAATGTGCACATCTACACCACTAAGTCCACAAATCATAAGAGTTTACAGGAGTACCTGCAATGCTGGCTTTGTAACTTGTAAAAAACTCTCAAGACAAACATGACACATTAGTTTTTGTCCTGATGATGATGCATGTATTTCCTAGCTGCATCGAAACATCGTCGACCTTACTGCACCATATGTTTGTTTGAACTCACGAATTGTGTAAAACAATGGGTTGCTATGAACGAATCCTAGTCTGTAAAACTGAACAATAGTACAGACCGCTTTTGTGCGCTTTTACGTAATTCTTTTGTCACCTGTTTTGTCTTGTCCCCTGTGGGTCACAGGCTGTGCCCACTTTTGTATAAATGTTATATAAACTAATCAAACAATTGAAAAATAAATACCTGTCCGGCTGGACAAAGGTCATATATACTATTGAGTATATGTCTATTATTCGTGTGATCCTTAATGACTAGGGTCCCCTGTTCTGTACAATAGATTACTGCCCAAGGACCCTAGTGTTATTCCTTTTGGGTTTCCCTTGTCCTGTCAAAATATACTGTTCATATCAGGAGCATTCAGAACCTAAACATGGCAACTTTTTTAATTTTTTTTATTTCAAATAATTTTATTGAGGAAAAAAGGAAAATAAGAAAAAAGAATACAGTACAATAAATCTTCAATTACATAGATTGAATCAAATGCGTTGTTAGACGACACAACACAGAACTGAAATGAAAATGAAAAATGTACAGTTACATGACAATCCAAGCTATTAGTAATCCAAACTATTAGTAATGAGGTCAGGTGCAGGACTCCGCAGCCGAAGGGCCAGTCACGGGAGTATACAGCATAAAGTGTTCATTCACGGGGGATCAAAATGGAAGGAAGACATAACAAGTGATTTCCAGAGTCTCTTATTCGAAGGTCGTGAGGCGGCACATTGCAACGCGGGATTATCCGCTCCTCTCAGGAAGGAGAGCCAATCCTGCCAGATTTTAAAGCTAACCTCTGATGTGCTTTTCCATTTCCATACAATCACCTTACACGCCAGCGTTAGCATTAAGTCCAAAAGTTGGCGATCCTGTGCGTTTGGTAATTGTGGGTCTAGTGCTCCTAATATGAAGTATACAAATTCCCTCACAGGATTAATATTGAAAACATGGTGTATACAATCAAATATCTTCCCCCAGAAGGTCTGTAAGAGGGGGCAATGAAAGAGCATATGGGCAAGATCACCAATCCCTGTCTGAAAATTCCAACACTTGGGTGTATCTCTCAAGTGGCACCTAAAAAGCCTATTTGTGGTCCAGAACGTCCTGTTCAATAACATGTATTTGGTCTGGCAGAGGATTGGGGACACTTTACTGGATAAGGCGGTTCTAGGGATCATATCCCAGTCAAACTCCACCCCCGTTGAATTAGGTTCTGATTCCCATTTGCCTTCAACCTGTCTGTGGGATTTCCTGGGCAGAAGGAGTAGAAGCTTATACACTTTAGAGACTAAATGGCCAGCGTGAATGAGGCGTGGTAAGTGGGTCACAAGCCAAGGTGTGCGAGGGGCAAGGACGCGGTTTGATAAGATGGCTTTCAGTTTCAAGAACTGATAAAAGTCCATGGGTGACAGGTTATATGTCGCTTGTAGAGTCGAGAACATAAGGGGCTGTGTTCCCTTATAGAGGTCCGTAACCATGTTTATGCCTTTCTTAGACCATGAGTCCCAAAAGAGAGTTTTGCTTTCCGATTTAAAAAGGGGGTTTCTCCAAAGGGCCATAAATGTGGATTCTTTTGATTGCTAAGTTAGTTTTATGGGTCTGGTCGAGCCTTAACAGAGCTCGCCTGGTATTCAGCATGATGTACTTGGAGTGAGGCAAGTGAGCTAGATCCATGGTAAGGAGGGTCGGTAGAGGCGCATGGGCGATGATAGATTTCTCAATGGTCAACCACAGTGGGACATAAGATGGGGAGTCTACCAGCCAATGTGCTCCCTGCTTGCAGAGGAATGCTGTCTGGTAATTCCTGAACGAGGGAAGACCCAGGCCGCCCTTTTCTTTTGCCAGTTGCAGCTTTTTCAGTGATACCCTGGCTTTCTTCCCCGCCACAGGAATCCGCCAAACAGTTTATCCACCTTTTGATAAAGTCATCCGTGAATGTCATGGGGAGCATGCTGGCCAGATAATTCACCAGTGGTGTGGACATCATTTTAAGGGTTTCTGCCTTGCCCCACCATGAAAGGAACTTGGGTGACCGCCCGTCCAATAAGGAGGAGATCTTTTTTAGGGTTAGCTCCTCATTGATTTTTAAAGTGGAGATTAGATCTTTATCAAAATCAAGGTACTTAAAACAGTGTGGTTGCCAAGTAAGGCCGGAACTTCCAAGGATGTCTCTATTACCAATGTTATTTAGGAGTTTGACCTCCGTTTTATCCTTGTTCAGCTTGTAGCCCGAGACCCTAGAAAACTCATTGATGTTAGCCATGAGTGCGGGGATAGCTTCATCTGCTTTCTCCGACATAATAAGCACATCATCCGCATAAGCGGTTAGTTTTATAGTACAGTCTTGAAATGGAATATCGGCAATAGCATCGTTATGTCTTATGTGGTAAAGGAATGGCTCGATTGCCAACAAAAACAAAGACTGAGAGAGGGGGCACTCTTGTCTCGTTCCCTGTTGCAATCGCAAAGAGGAGGAGAAATAGCCACCTGCCCTAACCTTTGCAGTGGGACAGGAATAGAGGGACATTACCAGTTTTGTGAATGTTACGCCCAGGTTGAACTTATGTAAGACTGCTTCCAGGAAGGACCAATCGACTTTGTCGAAAGCCTTTTCGTCATCTAATGTTATTGCCGCAGTGGGTGTATCCAGAAGTTTCGCTTTCTCCAGAACGTGCGCTAATACCCTAGTATTATCCCTGGACAGTCTGTTTTTTAGAAACCCTGCTTGAGAAGGGTGGATTAGATTGGGTAGTACTCGCTGTAGGCGAGCCGAGAGGATCATAGCTAAAAGCTTGCAGTCAAGATTAATTAGGGAAATGGGTCTATATTTTTCGGGAGGGAGGGATCTTTACCATCTTTTGGGAGTACTGCGATTATAGCCTCAGCCAGGGTACCTTTAACCTCACCTGTGTCATTTATTTCCCGAAAGAGGTGGAGAAGAGGTTCCACCAGCAGAGAGGGAAAGGTTTTATAAAATTTAGCTGTGAACCCATCTGGACCGGGAGCTTTTCCCCACTTTAAAGCTTTGATCGCTTGTTCTATTTCAGTAGTCGTGATCGGTTCATTAATGCGCAGTTGCTCTTCAGATGAGAGCTTTGGTAAGTCACATTCGTTTAGGTATTCCTGAATCCTGTTCTCCTCCACAGATGTGTTTTTGGCATATAAGGTTTCATAAAAGTCTTTAAATACTTCCGCTATCTTGTCTGGCTCTGAGTGACCAACCCCTCATGTGTCCTTAATGACATTGATTGTGTTCTTCTGAACTTTGAATTTTAAGTGCGCGGCCAGGCTTTTGCCCACTTTATTTGACTCACAGAGTTTAAACCTACGTCTCCTGTCCAACCATACTCAAGCTCTTTCACTCACTATTTTATTATATTCATACTTCTTGTTAGCCATCGCATTCAGTATCATGTTCTCCCTGTCTATCTGGTGTTTACTTTCTAGCTCCAATATTTCACGCTCTAGTGCTTCTAATTTCATGTTATGGTCTTTGTTCATCGCTGATCGAATTTTAATGCATACCCCCCGAATCGTGCTTTTCAGGGCCTCCCATCGAACGAGATCGGAGGTATCCCCCCTCTCATTCAGCTCCAAATAGGATTTAATAGTAGACTGGATAGTGATCCGGTGCTACTCTTTGTTAAGTATTTCATCATTCAAGCGCCATGACGGTTGTCGTGAAGAGGGCTTCACTTTGGGGATGGATAGGGAAATACATAAGTTATCGGACATAACTCTCGGCTCTATTGACGTATCTTCTATCCTCGGACCCCGATCTGTGTAATAAGAATGTAATCGATACGAGAATAAGAGTCATGTGGGGAGGAATAGAACGTGTAGTCCCTATCTGTGGGATTTTGTAGTCTCCACGCGCCAACAAAGTGGAAACGGTTGCATAAGTTAATAAATGCTTTGTGTGATTTGTTCGGCTTGAAGGTGCACCGTGAGTCCCTATCTAGGGTAGGGTCCATGGGAAGGTTAAAATCCCCAGCCAATAGGTGTACAGCCGAATCCGGAATGGTCTCAACCTGCTTAGCCAGGTCCTCCCAGAATTTTACATCGCTTGTGTTAGAAGCATAAATGTTGGTAACATAGAATTCCGTGCTGTCTCTGCTCTGCTTAGCTGTAACCCATCTGCCCTTTTCATCTGCTGTTGTTCAAAGAAGTTCAACTTTTGATTTTTTTTCTATCAACACTAGTACCCCGTTCTTCTTACCCACCGCCTCAGCTCCCACCACCTCAGAGTAGTATTTATTCCTTAACGTGTAGAATTGTTTAACATCAAGTTTGGTCTCCTGCAACAGAACAATATCCCCTCTCTGTCTGCGCAAATAGTCTAGTATCTTTTGCCTCTTTATGGGTTGGTTCAAACCTTTTACATTCAAGGACAGTATTTTCAGTTTGTCTACCGTGGCCACGCCAAGCCGCGTATCAATTGGAGGGTGCACCATCTTAAATCGTTACGAACAGTACATAATCCACTTGATTCTTAGGTAAGCTTGTTATATGTGATCCATTACGTGTAGAGACAATGACGTACCCAAGAGACATGCTAAGTACAGCATCCGACCAACCAAGATAGCAAATAGTCATGTAAGCTTGTGAGAATGACATGCAAACACCAGATGTTATCAGTACAAAAAATAAGCGAAGAAAAGAAAACATACAACACATACCCTCCCCTAGCCCCTATTCCCCCCACCCCACCCTCCCCAACAGCAAACAGTAAGCATGGTGGCTTGAGAAAAATCGCAGCGCTTTCCTCCCGTCAGTACTTAACATCATAGGAACATTGGAACGGTTTCCTCAAACAATATAACTTTTTGCTAGTCATAATAGTCCTACTAAGAGATGTATACCAAGTTTAGAATCCCAGTTACATTCATGCCTCTGAAAACAGCGTAGTCCTAGGTCTAAGAAATCGAATGCGAAAAGAGGTTTCATGTTATATCCTGTTATATATATCCTGTTACATCCTACCAATCTGCAACAAGGTCCGCATTTCAGGTATAGGTTGTAACACAACGCCCGACGTCAATCAACCCATCATCCCCATTTGGAACAGAAATGATCTAATACAACGGTATATAGTACGTAGCACAGTAGTAGGTCAGAACAGTAGGATGCCTTAAGTCTATCATTTCGTGTGACGAAATAGTCAATAACATAGTCAATAACATGATCAAAACCCGGTGAATAATTCACCATGTCAGATTGCAGGCAAAGTTCGGCAAGGCACCAATAGGCATTCATCCAAATGTCAGTAGCACCATTATGCCACATGAAGAACAACAAACCTGCCACCGCCATGATCATGAAAAGTCTTACCATTGGCCATAGCATATCAAACTATCAGACAGAGTGCCTTACATAGTTAGTTTTAAGCAAAGGATACTCATTTGTAGCCAGAAGCTGAGGCTGCCATGTTGTCTGGATTGTTGGCGTCCATATCTCGTTCTTCAAGGTCATCCAGCATTCGTTTGAGTTTCATAGGATCCGAAAAGATGTGAGGGGATCCTTGTACGATCACTCTGTATTTCGCTGGTCCTATGAAGCCGTATTGATAACCCTTTGATTTAAGCTGTGGACGAAGCGCTAGAAACGCTTTCCTCACATCCACTGTATCCTTGCTGTAATCCTGCGAGATATAAATCTTGGCGTTCTTCCATAAGATGTAATTGTGTTTCCGAACAAAGGCAAGGATCTGTTCCACATGCTGGTATCGTAATGGCTTGCATACGATAGGTCTGGGACCTTTTTGGGTCTTAGTAATCCTCCCCTGCACTCTATGTGCCCTGTCGAATTCTAGGGGATGGATGACGGTCAAGTTGGTGGCCTGTGTGAACCATGATTCCAGGAATGGCACACAGGATCCCTGTGAATCCTCGGATCCCTCTGGTATGCCGAAAATGCAGAGGTTCCCCCTCTGGTTACTGTCTTCCAACTCGGCCAGCTTCCTTGTTGTTTGGTCCGAGGCTATGTTCAGACGTTTTAGAGCCGCACATGTTTTGACTTCTATACTCTCCAATCGGCTAATCCTTGACTCCGTCTCTGTAAGTCGTGCATTGGTATCTTGTATGTCTTGTCGTATTGCTACTACTTCTTCCTTAGTCGACTTGGCTAGGTCTTTCACTTCATCCAATCTGCTTAGGATCATTTCTATTGCTTCATTAGTGTCTTTCTTGCTTTTAATGGGTGAGCTTGGGATTGAGTGGTCAGATTTGACCCTTTTCAGAGTTTTTTGCTCCTTGGTCTCCATTACGCCGATTCTGGACTATAACTGCTGGTTTGTGAATTCCATAGCTGTAAGATCGTGGGACTTATGTGTACCCTCCTCGTTAGCTTGTGGGTATATCGCAGCATGGCTAACTAACCATCAGCAGCTGAGAGGTAATAACACAGGGTGTAGCTGGAAATAGAGTGCGAGCAGCTAGTTTGACGTACACACAAGAGGCGGTAGCAGGACAGAATTTCATATCTGTGACTCGAAGGGTATTGCCCCCTGGTAAGTGTGCACAGTGACCAGTAGTCGTGGGGTGGACTCAGTAGCAACGGACTGCCTTCGTTCAGATCAGCTCTGGATACATTGATCTCCCTTCCACGGCGACGGTAAGTGCAGCGTCATATATTTAACAGCAGAACCCGCAGCAGAGATGCACACCCATGGTTGTTGTCGATAGTAGTACTCCTGCCCTCGGTTTGGTTAGACCATCAAAATCATTCCTCTGGGTATAAGCGGATCAGACAAGCTTTCCTGGACTGCTATGTAGTACTCAACACCGGAGTTGGCTGAGCTATTACGTAAAACACCCGCTCTTCTGGTTGTGAGGTGCCGCGCCCTCCATTTTTAAGCGCTCCGTTCAATTATGACAAACAGACAAACAGTCAGGAATGGCGGCGCAGGACATATTGAGGTCGTATTTTATTTGGCTCAGCTTACAGGGCATGCGACTTTAGGACAGCATGTACAACGGCGACTCCAGTAGTTGCGTGCGATAGTGCAATAGAGTGTTCGCTAGACCGCCTCATATGATCGTTTGGGGGCCGTCAGTCACACGCACCCTTACAGCAACATACATTGCATACTTCAGGATCATGCCCGCAACCAGATTTTGGGATTCCTCTTGGAAGTACACTCCGCTGTGCCAAACTAGTACAGATTCAGATACAGACTTAAGACAGACTTAAGTTAGGATTTTGTCTTAAGACAAACTTAAGACAAAATCCTAACTTCTGTGAATACCAAAAGTAGTAAGTTTAGGATTTTGTCTTAAGTTAGTTCTGTGAATCGGGCCCTCTGTATTCACGCCTCACCCCCGCCCGAACATTCTGGTGAACCATTGTGTATGCTGTGACCCTGATAATGAGGTGATTCCAGGGCAGCTTTAATGGAGCGAGGCACATAAACGGCAGGCGATTTCTTTCCTGCTTTCCTTGGTTTTTGCCAAATAAGCTAATCATGCATGCAGTCTAGGGGGTTTCATGTTGTGACATATAACTATTTCCCCCATGCTGTGGCTATGTGTCTCATTCCTCGCATAGCTTAAGGGAGTTTCTGATTCAGTTTTCGAATGCATGGAGTTACTTAACAGTGAAAGGATTTATCAGTTTCCTGTGGCTGATGGTGGCAAAAACACATGACTAACATCTTATATAGTTGACTAGAATGTAGTAAAGAACATTTTAGCCCTATACAGTTTTACTAATAATCTACTTATCCTATAATGTGCTACAAACTGGAGCTCGCAAAGTTATGACGTGCACTTGAATTGGAAAATGACTTGTTCACAACAAGCTGTACATTTATGGCTGCCTTTTAGCCTTCAGCAAAGCATGGTTGAAACTGTAGCAGAGTTCAGAGAAAGAGCATCATAATTTTATTTGTCAATGTGATTGTAAATGTTTATGTAGGCCTCTTTTGTCCTGGTAGTACCTGCTGTTTAAATATTTAAAGATGTAGGTATTTGGAATTTCTTGTGGGCATCATAAAAGTCTGGTCAAACTCTGCTAAGGACGTGCTTGCGTCATAATTTGGTGCTATGCAACAAAGAAGTTCGGGAGGTTGTAACATTCAAAAAGTTCATATCTAAAAAGGACAGTGACACCCTCATACATTCCACATCCACCTTCAGTATATTTAACTAGAAGCCCACAAGCTAATTCACCACCAAGCCACCGCGTGCCTTACCTACAACATCATTTCTTGGTAAAAGAAAACTGTCCAATTAACCGTAATTTGGTAGTTGTAACTTTCTTTAGGCCAATATCCACCTTTAAAACAGCTAAAATGCCTGCCTCAAGATTATCTGAATGGGGCGTGCATGCCATTGCACTGAATATGTGCCTACCCTGCATAAAAATGTTACTCTCTATTTATTTCAATGGAATATCCCCTCAGGCCCCACCCCATCAAACCCACTCAATATCACCCTCCTTGTAGACACAAATGACAAAAAGGTATGCCACTGCACTGAACAGGCAAAACTATTTTCAAAAGTACCCGTTTCAAAAGAGCTCACCTAAAAAATATTGGCTCCAAAAAGTTTAATCAAACAATGATTCCCCTCAAAGGTATTTATTTAATTTGGAACAGATTTTCCACTTGCTAGCTACGTTCACAGTTCAGTTTCATTCTGCAGGATACTCACTTATTCTATTTGATAACACAATTGCGGTGTCACTATTGGTTGATGTAAAGACAAAGAACGACTTCGCACTTTTTAAAGAATGCTGAGATTGGCTCATCCAGTCAGAATGCTCAGAATCCTGGCATTTACAGCTTTGTATGAAAACAAACAAAAAACTATCTACTCTGAAGGTTCGACATTACAAACTAAAACTTACTCAAAACCTACCTCCAGAAATAGCCTACTTTCCTATCAGAGTTTTCCAAAGAGAATAATTGACAAATGCAAAAAAAGAGCCCGCAACCAACACAGAGAAAGTCTCCTGGTACCTACACCAAGCGAACCAGAAGTGGATATCACTACCTGTGTAACCACATATAGTCCAGCAAGTAATAGACTGAAAAAGATAGTCAACAAGAACTGGAGGATTCTAACCTCAGCAAACATCCAATGGCCCAAACCCCGTTTTGCGAATAAAAGAACCCGCAATCTTAAAGACATTCTGGTCCATACCAGACCTCAACCCACCAAACAGCTGACCACAGTGAATTCACCACTAGATATGAGCCCAATAACTGGCCATTACCCGTGTGGAACCTGTTCTGTGTGTCCCCTCACTAAAGTGACAAAAAGCATACAACTACTCCCAGATTTCAATTGGAGAATCTTACATCATACTAACTGCAACACGAGTCATGCCATCTACATGATCACATGCCCTTGTGAGAAAAGATATATAGGCATGACATGTAGAAAGGTAAAGCAACGAATATGCGAACATCGCAGTAATGTGAAATGTAAAAAGGTAACCACAAAGATGTCAAGCCACTATTTGGAAGCCGGACATACTGTAAAAGACCTACAGTGGGTGATTCTAGAGACACTGCACAACAAAGATAACAACACAGAAAGAATCCTCTTTGAGAAAGAGCAGCGGTGGGTGCACAGACTTTGCACTGATGTTAATGGTCTTAATGATAACATACCATGGGGCTCAATTTATAATGGATGAAGTAATTTGAAGTTCTTAATGTCCCAGTATTTCAAAACCTAACATTGAGTGATTTAACTTACCCTTAAAAACTATACCATGGGGCTCAATTAACAATGGATGAAGCAATTTGAAGTTCATAATGTCCTAGCATTCCAAAACCTAACTTCGAGTGATCTAATTTGCCTTTAAAAACTACAATTAACACACCTCATTTTTTCAACTCGGGCTCTATTTATTTATATAAATACTTCAAGTAGAGAAATACTATAGTCTTTCTTCAATCTCCATTACTCCACCACCTATTAAACCACTACCCCGGAAACACTTTCCTAATCCCGGGACAGAGGTGGCAGAGTCAGCACAAGCAGTGTATGGAGAACCAGAGGTACCACGAGGACTACAACGCTGGAAAACCGTAAAGTATCACCAACTAGAACATACTGTTCTGATAGTATTTTTACTGTTATAGTGTGCCTCCCTGACCCACCCTGATTTTTTTTTTTTTTTTTTACCATCATTTTTATTGCATCACCAATATAATAGTACAGACAAGATATTCAGCAAAATGAGTATGACATGGACCAGTTCAGTTGAATACATTCGTTTTTCGTCCGGGGAGCTCTCCCCGCTTGCGATGTGGGCAGCTTCATCTCCGTCTTGGTCTCATACTTCTTACATTGTCTGACCGCTTCATTGTGCACATAACCCTGGAATGCTTTTGTGATTTACGCCCCTCCCCCTCCCCAATTTTCGGTACCCCAACATCCCTCCAAACCAGCTTCCTACCCGCCCTCCCCCGTGGTCGCGCTGCGCTTGAGTAACCATGTATCAGTGCCTGGTGTGTTGCAGGAGGAAGCAAACAATCGCTAAGGTGTGTTCTCCTGTATAGTGTTAGGGTCTGCTCCGGCTAGTTCGCTCTCGCCTTCCTGCCCCTCATCGTCCACATCCCTGAGCGCCTGCACCATCACCTCCCATGCAGTCGCCCTTTCCAGTGCTTTCTCATCATTCGACCTCCAGGCCATCTGGTATCGTAGGGTACTATCACACGCGGCCCATCTCAGACACTCCCCATACCATCTTTTATACGTGGGCCCCACTCTGGACTTCCAATTTCGTGTGATCTCCCGCTTGGCCAGGATAAGCCCTAAATCTATAAATTTACTTGACATCGTATTTCTAGGTGTGTGTGGGAACCAGTGAAGGATGCCAACTGCCTTAGTGTATTGGATATCCCTGTCCGTCGCCCCGTTAAGGGCCCGTCCAACTTCCTGCCAGTAGTCGCCTAAAGAGGGGCAATCCCACAGCATATGACAGATATCCGCCCCCGCTGTATTACATCTGGGGCAAGCAGCGTCGGTCGCCCCAAAGTACTGTTGGATTTTCCCGGGCGTAAGGTATGCCCTGTGGATAACATAGAAGTGGATTAATTGGAACCTGGCATTCCTCGAGCTCTTCCGCGCCCTCCTCAGCAGTTGGCCCCAGGTCGTGTCTGGTATCTCCACCTGGAGGTCCAGCTCCCACTTGGCCTTCAGGGCTGCCAGAGGTTGCAAGGCCTCCCGCTGCATCCGCGAGTACAGGCATGTGACGGCCTTAAAGGTTCCCGCCGCCATCATGGCGTACTGGCAGGCCATTGAGGTACCTGGTTCCTGCAGCCCTTCTCCCCAGTGGGCTCGCATGGCGCCTGTGACTGCCGCGTGCAGCAGATAGTCACCCCTCGGTAGGTCAAATCTCTCTTGCAGGTCCCGAAACGGCAGCAACACCCCATCTTCGTAGAGGTCACCCAGCACGTGTACTCCCGCCTCCTCCCACCCGAGCAAGCGTGACCAGTCACCTCCATGTGGGAGGGCAGTGACCATTCCCAACGGTATTTCGGGGGCGTACATAAGGCGGACACCCGCCCGCTTACGGGCCCGGTCCCAACATAGACGGAAAGTCTGCTCCTCGACCGTCAGGTCTCCCACTCGGAGTTTCTGGTGCAGCGTGATATAAGCCAGAACGTGTCGCGGGGTGCCTTCGACTCTCGCGTCCTCGGGACCTCTATAAACTCTCGCCACCTCCTGAGTAAAAGTCTGCAGCTGGGCAGCGAGGTAATATCCTTCGAAGTCCGGCACTGCCATACCACCCTCATCTTTGGGGCGTAGCAGCGTGTCGAGCGCTATGCGTCTCCTACCCGTGCCCCACAGGAACGCTATAATCAGTGACCTCAGGCGTTTGAAAACCGAACTCGGGATCCATACCGGCAGTGTCCTAAAATAGTACAAAAGCCTGGGCAGGGCTATCATTTTAAGCAGGGAAATTCTACCAGCCAGAGAGAGCGGTAGAGTCGCCCAGAAGTCCATAGATCCACGCAGGGCGTTAATACAGCGAGTTACGTTGCCATCCAGCAGGTCGGACGGGGTGTGGTAAACATAGACCCCTAGATAATGTAGGCAGCGCGGCTCCCACCGGAGTTCCTGAGCAGTGAGTGGGCACGGCTCTCCCGGCCTCAGGGGAAACAGACAGGATTTAGGCCAGTTGACCCTCAGGCCCGATAACCTACCGAACTGCTCCAGTAGCCTCCGCGCCCCCTGAAGTTCGGCGCCGGCATTGGCCAAAAACATCAACAAGTCATCCGCGTAAAGGGAGATGAGGTGCGGCCTCCCCCTAAAAGGCAAACCTGCGTAGTGGCGGCCCAGTCTGGCTACCGCAGCGAAGGGTTCCATTGCTAACGCAAACAGTAGCGGGGACAGGGAACAACCCTGTCTAGTGCCACGCCTGATCGGGTATTGTCTCGAGATCAGCGCACCCACCCGGACCCTCGCCACCGCCTCAGTATAGAGGACCTTGGTCCACTGTATATATCCGTCTCCCAACCCGAAGCGGCGCATCACCTCATACAGGTATCCCCATTCGAGGCTGTCAAATGCCTTCTCGATGTCGATGGACAGGACAAATGGGGAGACGGTGTCTGGCCAGTCCACACCCATCAGTCTCGTGAGTCTGCGGATGTTATGAGTGGTGTTGCGTGTCGGTATGAAACCGCACTGGTCACCATGAACCAGGCTCGTCATGTGCACCAGCAATCTGTTGGCCAGAATTTTACTGAGGATTTTGTAATCCGTCGTCAACATAGATAACGGACGGTACGAGGACAGCGCCGCACCCTCTCTGCCCGGCTTCAAGAGTGGGATCATAAGGGCCTCGCACATAGAGCCCGGGAGTCGGCCCTTCTCCTGCGCCTCATTGTATACCTCGCGCAGCCGTGGAGCAAGATGCTCTAGGTATTTGCCATAAAATTCGATCGGTAGACCGTCAAGGCCCGGGGTCTTGTTTCTAGCCATCTGTTTTACAGCGCAACCTATTTCTCCGAGGGAGATTGGCCGCCCTAACTCTTCTGCCTCCGAGTCCTCCACTCGCGGCAACTCTAGCCCGTCCAAGAACTCCTCAAGCTCCTCCGTCCCTCCCGTATCACCACTCAGATAGAGCCCCTCATAATAAGCTCGGAACTTGTTCAGGATCCCGGGTTGGGTGTGGCAAGGCTCCTCCCCTGGCTCCTGTATCCTCATGATCGGCCCTCCCCCCCGGATAGGGTTAGCAAGCCAAGCCAACATCGCCCCCGCCTTATCACCTTCCGCATGCGCCCTCGTCACGTACGCCTTGTGGTCGAAGCTACGCAGCCGCTCTAGCTCTACCGCCAGCCCCTCCCGCGCCCCGCTAAGCCCCTCCTGCAATTCTGGGTGATTCGGGCGCCTCTTCTCAAGATCCCTCAGCCGTGTCTCAGCCTTGTCTAAGTCATCCAACAAAGTCTTCCGTGCCCCTGCCGTGTGCCCAATACAGTGTCCCCGCACCACCACCTTGAAAGCATCCCATTCAACCGCCCTCGTGGAAGCCGAACCACTGTTCTCCTCAAAATACCTCTCGATACGGTCACTCAGGGCCTCCCTGAACAACAAGTCGTCCAGGGTGTCAGGTTGCAGGCGCCATGTTGGCACGCAGTTAACAGTCACCATCCATTCCAGAGACATCAACAAGGGGTTGTGGTCCGATATCGTCCTTGCCAAGTATTCCGCCCCTCCCACCGCAGGGAGCACACATTCCGAACAAAGAAACGCATCCAGCCTCACATGTAAATCATGCAGGTGCGAGTGAAAGGAGTAATCCCTAGTGGTGGGGTGCAACGCCCTCCATGCATCCGTGAGGGCCCAGCTCTCCTGCCATTCTAATCTACGCTTGGCGATCCTATGTGCTGGGGACGCGCGTAGCGGGGGATGGGACCTATCTAGTAGCACATCCTCAACCGAGTTGAAGTCCCCCCCCAGGAGGACCGGCCCCGCCAAGTAACCCGCCAATTTGCCCGAGACGTTAGACAAGAAAGCGGGCAGGTCTACATTAGGAGCATACACATTGCAGAGCGATATCATCCTGCCTCTCAGCCTTCCTTCCACCGCCACATATCTACCCTCTGGGTCTATCGATGACTTCGAGACTTGGAAGGGGACCCCCGCCCGTATCCAAATCAATGTCCCCCTCGCAAATGCTGAAAATGTCGTGTAGAATAACTGCCCCCTCCAGCGCCTTTGTAGAGCCGCCCCTTCCTGCTTATTTAGGTGCGTCTCCTGCAGGAACGCTATGTGAACCCCCCTACGCTTGAGGTACGCCTGAACCTTATGTCTGCGCGTCATGGACTGCATGCCCCGCACATTCCAGGTCACACATTTCAACGCTCCAGTACTAGCCATTCCCCCCTACACAACCGGACCATACAACAAAGAACAGTGTTCGCCTAAGTCCCGCGACCACGGGCCCTCCCCCCCACCCTCTCCAAACAGGAAGCCAAACCCCTCCAACAACTACAACCCCTTGAGCAACCCCAACTGCTCGCAACTCCCACCCCCCCAGGACAGGCCCCCCCGCAACTGGAAGTACCCCCATCCAAACCAACACTCCCGATCACCCCTCAAGGAAAGGTGGTAATATTCGCAGTCCCCACTGCGATGACCTTAGGGGCCAGTAAGGCGCGGCTCAATGCTATAAAACCTCCAACAAATCAGCCCCGCGCGCTCCACCCCACAATCCCCACAGTACAGATCCCCAAAACCTCAATCAATGTCTTTCCACTGCTGCGGGTCCATCGCCCCGGTGTCCAACCAACGAGTCCATTCCGCCAAACCAGTTCAACACGCCTCCAGTATCTCTCCCGAGGTCTGCGGCGTCACAATAGGGCCCCGGGCTCCACCAAATTCCGATTGTCCTGTCTCTGAGCCCGTTCCCGGGGCCTCCGAATCCGTGCCCTTCCCAGACTGAGTCCTGGCGGCTCTAGATAAGTCCACCACCGCCTGTAGGGCCGCCTGCCTCTCCGCCTCCGTCTGCGACATCGAGGGTTTCCCGGTCCTCTTGCGATTCTTTCTGATCCGTTGGGACTGTCTGATCGGCTTTTCCATCTTGGCCTCTTCCTCCCTGGCCTTAGCACCGTCCGTTCCTGCCTTATAAGTATCCCACCAGTCCCATGCATCCGCGGAAGTCGTAAAGAATAAAGACTTTTCGTCCACCACCACTCTTAGCTTGGCTGGAAACAACAGGGAGTACTTGATGCCTTCCTGGCGGAGCTCGCGCTTGAGGGACAAGAAGTTTGCCCGAAGTCGCTGAGTCTCAAACGTGTAGTCCGGGAACATGGTGACTCTGTTGTTTTCCACTTGAAAGGGCCCTGCCTCTCTCGCCCTCTGTAAAAGCCAGTCTCTGTCCCGGTAATGGAGCAACTTGAACACCACCGGGCGAGGAGGAAGGCCCAAGGCTGGCGGACGCGCCGGAACTCTATGTGCCCGCTCCAGGGAGAAGAAGGGGGACAGGCCCTCAGGTGCCACCTCCGTCCGCAGCCAGTTATCCAAGTAGCCCACCATGTCGTCGCCTTCAATTTTCTCCGGCAGGCCCACTAGGCGTACGTTGTTGCGCCTGTTCCTGTTTTCTGCATCCTCGGCCCTCCTTTCCAGTACCTTCAGACGGTCCATCACGTCGGCCATCTGGGCCTTCACCGTTGCCTGGGCCGGGGCTAAGTCCTTAACCGTGGTCTCCACGGATTTCACCCTGTCCTTAAGTTTGTCGTGGTCGGCCTTCAGGAGGCCCAAGCCCGTTGCCACCTGAGCTATATCTTGCTGTAGGGCATCCTTTGTGGTGGCGATGGCTTCCAGGATGCGATCCTGCATCCGCTGTAACGCCGCCTGGTCTCTCTCTGCTCCTTCCGCCGCCTCAGTGTCGGTCGCGCCATCCCCCTTCCCCTTCGGTTTCCCCATCTGGGCCGGGATGGGCGGTGGTCCTCAAATATGTTCCTGGTCGTCCTCCGAGCGTCGCCGGGCACTGTCCTCCGGCCGGGTTCTCAGGTCCAGAAATGTCACCAAGAGGCAGGAAGCACCGAGCGGTCGTGGCTCGGCCAGCGCCAGTTGCGCCTGAGATCCGGGGTTCTCGTCTCCGAGTCACTGTCGCACCGTTGTCGCCCCAATCAGGAGACGGTCCTCAACCACCGCCCAAGGGCGCGCCCAAAGTTCTACCAACACCTGGGGAGAGGCGCGACGCGGCCGCCAGCACCTCTAGCGTGTCCGGGAGCGGTCTTCAGTGGGTCTCCGGGCAGATGTCTCCGTCACAAGCGATCTCATGCCATCGCCGCCATTTTGGGGTCCGCGACTTCTCGGCCGAGTTCAGCTTTCGAAGTTAAGTTACTGCTGCGGGAAGGCTCGGTGTCGTCTTCCGCGGGTCCCGGACCCTCCGCAGTACCGTCCAGTACCGGATAATGTCCTTTATCTCGGGGTTCGAATGAATTTTCAGGATATTTTCCGGGATCGGGCACGGAGCTCCGAGCTCACGCTGCCTACCTCCTCGGCATCCAAGCCACGCCTTTCCCCTGACCCACCCTGATACCGAAGAGGCTTATCATAGCCGAGAACGGAGGTATGTGTTAATGACAACGAGTAGTTTAAAACATTTTCTCGACTGTTAACATCAGGGAGCATGCAGCACAATATGAGTACGCTGCCGAGTGACACAATGTGCTGGCTGTAGAACGAACGCATGTGTGCCAACTACTTGAATGAGAATGAAAGCGTTGATAATCACCACACGTATGCGTTGAAAAACCGACACGATTTAATACACGCCACCGGAACCAATACGTGCTATTATTTTCATGTTTGTAAGGTCAATGATTCATTAATGATCACAATGCCCACGACGAGTGTGTCGACCTGACCCTTAGAGCGGGATTAACAATGCGAAGCAGCTTACAATGACTACGCTGTAGAATGAATGCGTGCATGAGTATTACTAAGTTACGAACGAACGCGTTCCAATAAATAATCATAATAAGGCGTCCGTTTACCGATGCCTCACTACTTGCCTCTTAATTAATTAATGATCACAATGCCCACGACGAGTGTGCCGACCTGACCCTTAGAGCGGGATAAACAATGCGAAGCAGCTTACAATAACTACGCTGTAGAATGAATGCGTGCATGAGTATTACTAAGTTACGAACGAACACGTTCCAATAAATAATCATAATAAGGCGTCCGTATACCGATGCCTCACTACTTGCCTCTTAAATTTAACCGCCCATAAACTTGCCATCTCTATATATCCGATGGAATCATCTGTACCACTTTGCCAATCACGAGTGAGTTGACCCTATCCCTAGAGAGGGGTGGACAGTGCTAAGTATTGCCATTTTTTAGTTGCTGCGCAAGATTGCGTTAAATGTGTTCCTGGTGCATTTACCAGTGTGATAGTCTTATATGTTTCCCCTTACCCTTACCCTTGTCTATTATGTCCTTATTTTTCAGGTACTTTTAGACCCCAAATGGAGCAACAAAACGCTATGTTCCATTGAATCTTACTATTTTTTCACTGTTAGGGACGTGAGAGGTCTCTAATTCACATCACGGTCCTGAAGAAAGCCCATATGACCCCTGAGGCATTATGAAGGGCTGAAACATGTCGACCTTTTCACTTAGTGTGAACGAGTCATAATAGCTCACGTTCACCCACTCAACTTTTAAATTGTTGCCTCCAAATACAGAATCAATAAATAATTTTTCTGATTAAGAGAGACATTTTTAAGCCATCACTTTTTCACATCACCTATCACTAATCACTACTGTTTTAACAATGGGTAATACCTCCTGGATGGAGGTTGCATGACAAAAACAACCCAATGATTATGCACACACGTGCGAGGGACAGCGGATAAAAAGATATAGCGCTTTATACCACACCACTTACCAGCACGTGCATGAGGGTTAATATTGGGACTTTTCGGAACAGTTACAGCATACCCAGAGTTATGCAGGACAAGTGATCCTTCCCCCCCCCGATAAGTATGTACTAATATACCTGCCATTGAGATATGTTTCAATTTCATTATGTTTGTTTGCAATAGTAGCAGTTGCTTGATCTGAGCCTTTGTTGATATATTTGCAAATATATTTAATAGCTTTCACTGATTAGCAGTATTCAATATTAATGTGAGCATTTAAAGTGTGACATAGTACAGGTGAATATGGAACCACCCACTGATTATCGACAGTAATTTCTTGGCCTCTAACAGTCATTGTGATTGTTTGTACGCCATGTTGTGGGCTCCTTCTACGGTAAATGGGATAACCATTAACACCAGTTTCTGTTTCATTAGTGAGAGGGCGCGGGTATTTTTTTGTACAAATACCATTTTTCATACATGGTGATAGAACTCAGGGCCCGATTCACAGAACTAACTTAAGACAAAATCCTAAACGTACTACTTTTGGTATTCACAGAAGTTAGGATTTTGTCTTAAGTTTGTCTTAAGACAAACTTGAGACAGACTTAAGACAAAATCCGAACTTAAGTCTGTTTTAAGTTTGATTTAAGACAAACTTAAGGCAAAATCCTAACTTCTGTGAATACCAAAAGTAGTAAGTTTAGGATTTTGTCTTAAGTTAGTTCTGTGAATCGGGCCCGTTGTGTTCACCACATGGGCCATGCAACATGTTCTTTTTAACAATCAAAAATAGTTGTTCATCGTTGACAGGATCTGGCAGCTCAGCGGATATAATGATATCCACTTCGTCAGCTTGTATTTTAGGTTCAAGCCACAATAGGATGTGCACATGTGGCAGTCCCCTCTTTTGCCATTCAATGGTAAATACGTAAACTTTGGCATATTCAAAGATATGTTTTTGCGTTAATATTTTAATGAGTGCTTTCACTTTTAAATTGAATACACGTGCAACGATGTCATGTCTATCTCATGATCTTTGTTTAGGAAATAATTATTTTTAAATTTCTGGCCACTCTAGATTGCATGTGAAGGTGATGAACAAATCAGGTCTCCCATAGTGCCTAACGTATGTCATTGCATCTTGTGTCTTTTCGTGCATGTACCTGGGCGAGCCAGTAAAGGTAGCCGGTAAAATGACGTGTTGTCCAATATCCGAAGCTTGAAGGTGATGATCTTGATTGAGTGCATCTTTTAAGTTTATGTAGTTTTCTGCACATAGTTGTGTTTGATTGCGGCGTATGAAGTCGAGCCTTTCGGTGATCATTTTGCCATCATATCCACAATATATTGATTTAAAAGATTTCTAAACCAATGTAAGGTATTGAAAGTTGTTGATCTAACCATTAGAGTATAGGCATAGTATTGCATGCATGTAACAGTTTTGTTCTTACCGCTGTTTGCTTGTGGTATGTTTAGACAATAACCATTGTCCCCTCTTGGGAATAGAATGGGGTATTGTAAGGGGTCATATGATCTATGCAATTCGGAGACTTGACGTAATATTCCTTCTCGGGTATGTAAGACAATGTCGCGTGGGCCTTGGGTAGTGGAGTGGAGTGTGAGCGCCATCTTGGAGCGTCCAGGTGAGCTGGGACGCGGAGAGCACGCTATTTAAAGCTCGCTTGAAATCGCGCAGCGGTTCGCGCAGCGGTGGCGCCCTCACTGCGCCTGAGTCGTGCCAGAGTCCTGCCCGTCTGCGCTCGTCAGCGTCTCGGAGGCGGCCGAGGCGGGACTCTGGCATCTAGGGTAGGTGTGTGGGATGATTAGGTATAGTGCGGCCGCTTTATGTGCGCTCCGTCCCCCCAAAAGTGGCTGTATCTGTCTTTTCCCTGGAGGTCGACATCTGGCTAAAGGGTGCCCTGGTTGTTCTTGGCGTCCCTTATCATCTCCATCTCGCGCTCCCCTCTCCCTCCCCTTGGAATGTCAGTGCGCCTTGTTAAATACCAGATCCTTGGCGCGTCATTCCATGGAAATTTGGGACCTCCTTACGCTTTCGAAACTCTCCTGTCTTTTTTTGACAGAGACTTGGTTGGGGGCTGGCTCCGAACCGGACATCGCTAGTGCCCTTCCCCCCAACTTTACCATCTTAAGGAGGGATAGAATTGGAGGCAGAGGTGGTGGGGTGGCCTTAGTTGTTGACAAGTCCCTTGTTTGCACCTCTTATCCTGTAGATAATATCGCTGGCTGTGAAGCTCTGGGCTTTAGTCTCCAGTTGTCGGCTTCACATACCTGCACAGGAATTCTGATCTATAGACCTCCAGGGCCTTTAGGCTCGTTCTTCGAGGATTTACAGGTGGCACTGTCAGTACCCTGTGTGCGATCGGCACACTGTGTACTGTTGGGCGACTTAAATCTTCACATGGACCTGTCAACTGACGCCGATGCATCTAAACTACGGGACATTACCGAGATGCTCGGACTGACCTCTTTCATCGATAGTCCAACGCACGTGAAAGGGCATACATTGGATTTAATCTTTTCCACTGTGCCAATTAAGGTGTCCTCCCCTTTGCCGGTTCTATGGTCCGACCATTATTTAATTAACTTCGTGTTGTTAGCTGAGCTCCAGACGTGCCAAAGAGCTTATAAGGATGGGTCTCGTCAAGCGAGAGCCTTTCACTTGGTGTCAGCTGATTTGCTCGCTGATGCACTCCATGCACACCCTTGCATTACGACTGGGAACTTAGAAGTCGACCTGCCGCTAGTCCAGGACTGGCTTCGGACAAGATTCGAGGAGCTCGCCCCTCGGAAACCGGTCAGGACAGCCCCCTGCCCGGATTCCGCTCCTTGGTTTACCGCTACTCTGCGGAAAACACGCCAGGACTGCAAAAGGGCTGAAAGGCTCTGGCGGCGCAGTTACGCGCCTGAGGAGAAACTGAAGTACAGGGGTGCGATAAAATCTTACCACAGACAGATTGCCGAAGCTAAAAAGATCTACTTCGAGCATAGAATAGACCAGGCTGATAACACGAGCCGGGAACTATTCCGAATTGTGAAGGAATTCACAGAACCGGTAGCGGCCGCTAGGGTTCACTCCCATACTGAGGAGTGGATCAAGCAGCTTGCTGACTTCTTTGTGGACAAGATCCGTAGGATTCAGGACTCTTTCGATCGGGTGGAGTCCCTGGAAGTGGACGCAGCTGTGGAAAGTGATCTGAAGGTCCTTCCATCCGCTGCAGCCGAGCAGGTGCCCACTCTTTCGACGTTCCCCCCGCTATCCCGCGAGTCCTCTCTGGAGCTGCTTTCCCGGTTGAAATCTGGATCCCCCTTGGATGCGTGTCCGGCCAAATGCCTGAGCTCGGTGGCACCAGCTATTAACAACTTGCTGAACCCCTTGCTCAACATGTCTCTGAGTTCTGGAGTGGTCCCTAAAGAATGGAAGCATGCTCTTATTCTCCCGCTCATTAAGAAGCCTCTGCTCGACCCTTTACAGTGGGCCAACTACAGACCAATCTCCCTCCTCCCTGCTCTGGCGAAGGTGGCGGAGAAACATGTTCAGCACACTCTTACCACCTTTATAGAGAATAACAAACTGCTGCATGACTCCCAATCTGGTTTCCGTGCTAACTATAGTACGGAGACAGCTCTTGTGGAGGTGACCGACGCCATCAGGGAGACGCTTGATCTTGGGGGAAAGGCCATGTTGGTCTTGCTGGACCTGTCGGCGGCATTCGACACCGTCCCACACGCCGGCCTCCTCCGAAGACTCTGGGAGGTCGGTCTGCGGGGGACGGTGTTGGACTGGTTTCAATCCTTCTTAACCGACCGTCGGCAGGTGATCTGGGCTCCTCCGTTCTCCGCGGAAATGCCTTCGCTAGAGGTGGGGGTGCCTCAAGGATCCATCCTGAGCCCCACCATTTTTAACATTTATGTGGCCCCTTTGGCGAAGGTCGCGGAGGCATTTGGAGCCCGGGTCATTTCATACGCTGACGACACCCAGCTCCTGTTCACCTGTAGGAAGGGAGAGGTTTTTAATGGCGACAGAATCAGAGACTGCCTAAGTGCTGTTTTTGCATGGTTTCAGCACCAGAACCTGAAATGTAACTCGGATAAGTCCGAGTTGCTCTTTTTTGGCTGTGCTGAAGACCCTGGCTGGAAATCGTGGTGGCCTTCCGACATGTTCCCCCCTGAGAAACCAGTTGCCCAAGTAAAAAATCTGGGTGTGGTATTCGACGACAGTCTTTCCTTTCGTCCCCACATCACGGGCCTGGCGGGAAAATGTTTTGGTATCCTGAGGATGGTGAGGAAATTTCTCCCACTGCTTTCCCTTCAATATCGCAAGAACATTGTGCAAGCACTCGTGGGTTCGCGTTTAGATTACGCTAACGCACTCTTCGCTGGTCTGCCTAAATATCTGGTATCCAGATTGCAAGTGGTCCAAAACTCGGCGGCCAGAGCCATCTTTGGCCTTCCACGGAGAGCCAGTGCCTCTCTACTGCGTGGAAAACTGCATTGGCTGTCTATTCCCAGCAGAATTAGTTTCAAAGTCCTTACGTTGGCGTTTAAAGCCCTCCACTGCATTGGCCCAGCTTACCTCAGGAAGCGGATTGTTCGCTACGTTCCCCGGAGGAGTTTAAGATCTGCTGACCTGGCTAAAGTGGAGATACCAGTGATCAAACGCGTGCGGATGGGAGGCCGGTCTTTCCAGTTTATGGCGGCCAGGTTGTGGAATGAGCTCCCTCTATCACTCCGCAAGGCTAATAATCTTCTGGCCTTTAGAAAGGAGCTCAAGACGCTCCTATTCTCCACCTAACCAGTGGGCCTACAGTGTTTCTGTCGCTGGGTTTTTTCTTGGTTGTGTTCAGGACTCTCTGCCAAAGCGCCGGGACACCCGTTCTGGGTAGCCGTGCGCTCAAGAAATACAGTTCTAACCTAACCTAACCTTTGTTTTCATTTACTAAAAGAACAGCAACTTCATCAGTTGTTGGTGTATTATATCTCCCTGGATGTGTATTTGGAGGGCGTTGATCAGCGTGGATGATAATTTTTAAATCTTCATCATGTGAATGCATCTCATAGTTGTATTTAAGTGACCGAATGTAGGTGTTATGAGTGTGCAATGTGCTTTGTAGTTCTTCAATAAGCTGTCTGTTTAAGCTTGGGATCATGTGTGATCGTGCATCAACTTGTTGCATTGCAGAAAGGAAATATATTTGTAGAAACTGTGGGGACTTTCCTTCTTGTGGAAGCATGCTGCCAATTAAGTGGTATAACTGTCCATGTATTTTAAAAGTAGGCATGAAATTGCCTTCTTTGACTTCATTAGCACCAAAGGATGTCATTTGGAATAGAGTATTAGCGGCGTGTGTTTGTTAAGAAATTATTTGAAAGTGGGTGAGTGCCATCAAGTAGTTGTTTATTGATTGGAGGTGGCTCTTGTATGTTATTGATATTGCCTTTAGGTTCTGCCTTCCATTTCTGTGCGTAGCACTTGGTACAGACACTGTCCATGTTTCCAATTATAACATCTGCATTGTTCATGTAGTCAATAAGTGGTCTGTAGTTGAATGCTGATTTGAGGCTATGTACAGTTTTTGGAAGCATAAGTAAAGGTTGTTCTGTAAGTTGTGTTGGAGCTGTTATTGTTGTAATTTTTTAAGTGGAAGTATGAGGTATGTCTTCATTTTTTTTTCCGGTGTATGATGGTAAATGTGAGGTATGCCTGTTTCAAAACTGTTATTGTGTATAGTAGTGGACGTTGATGGGTGGTCACTGTTGTAATGAATAGGCTGTTAAACTCCCAAAGTATATGTATCTGCGATGTTTGTTAAGTCCTTGTGATCATGTAGCTGTGTTTGTTGTATGCGCTTATTCCTTTGTGCCAGTGTTTTATATATATCGTCCTTGAAAGTTGACTCTTCCGCTTCACCATGTTAATCAAGTGAGTGTAATATTTTTAAAAAGTGTAATGATGTTGCCGTTAATTTGTATGTTAAAGGTGTGTTTTTGACCAAAGCAATATCTATACTACTATTATAAAGAGAGAACTGTAAAATGGTGTTGCAGTAACAACGTTGGTAGGTGGTATTAGCGTTGTAATGAACTAATGTCCTATTAAATAGTCCTAGGACTGTTTGTGAGCATTGGTAAGTGTGTTTATATTTTCCACAGACCATGCGGGCACATGCATCAATATTGCATTTTATGATTCCTTAATTGCGAAAAATAAGGAATCGCAATTAAGGAATTGCAAAATGCAATGCATCAAAAAATCGCTCAAAAAATAGCGATTCCCTAAAATTCCTTAATTGGGATTCTCTAATTGAGAATCGCAATTAAGGAATACCACCCCATTCATTCCTATGGGCCTAGAGGCCCATAGGAATGAATGGGAATGACATTCTTAATTTGTGATTCACCATTAGAAATTCGCAAATTAAGAATGCAATTTCAAGGGAGCAGGGGTGTCCAAAGGACAAACCTGCCCGTGGGCATGTTAAAGAGGACTTGTCACCCCCATAACATTCAACAACAAGCATGGCAAACTCCCCAGGCTGCCGTGAGGTTGAGGGTGGCACGGCTCCAGCTGATATCACGTCCTGGAGGCAGGATGGGTGGGGTGGGGTGGAGGGAAGGGATGGGATGGGAAAGCTTCCAAGCCACATTTTAGTTGGAATAACTGGTAAACATCACATAACTAAAAAAGAAGTTGGCAGTGTAAGGGCAGAGAGTCAGGGACAAGAGAAGAGATCGGGCAGAGCCAATGTTATGTCTCGAGAGCCAATACTATGGAATACTTCTTCTCAATGGAGCTTTGCGTGGCACAGGACTTGTCCTTCACAGTGTCCTGCTGCCTGCCCCAAGAATGCCACCTGGCAGTCCATATTGGTCAGCTAGCTTTGTAGTGTGTTTGCCACGTATAGCTTTACTCCTACATGCCTCCAAACTGTACATTCAGTAAACATGCAGAATGAGAGTCACACTGTACAATATTTTGTGTGTACCCAATTCAACCGAGTACATACATATTTTATATGCTCACACAATCTATGTATGCTTCTGTCTTTTATTCAACTAGAGAAAGGGAGAGGATGAGATAAAACGATAGAGGGGATACTTTAAGAGTGTGGGGGAGGGGGCTAAGATACCACAAGGAGAGAAGGGAAGGAAGACGAAATGATGGCAGAGGGGGGTACAAGGCGATCACAACTGTAGGCAGGGAGTACAATTAAAATGTTGTTGTATATTTTGGAATAAGTTATGTTTTCAGCCTACTTATTTATTAACATTCTCATGAAAGTGTGAAGTATGAAGCCCACTGGATGAGGCGTCATGCAGGACTTGGAGGAGTGGCACCAATGTCTTTGCTCGGTGTAGAGATGAGATATCGATTTTTTTTTTACATTAACCTGCACTTGTATCAACTTCACAATTTCAGCTGCCAACATGTTGCTGAGGCAGGCAGGTGTGACGTGAAGGATAGTAAACCTATATTTCCCTATGTGTGCTCCCAATGGTCATTTGTTTAGTCTTCTGGAGTGAATGCAAGTGCTGGTCGACATTAGTGACCTCTATATATCAACACACAACCACAGAGTAATGTATACCTCTGAGCACTCAATTAAATAATATAAACTAGTATATCCAAATATACTTGTACTCCAAAATATTCAGCAGACCACAAAATTCAAATTCCAAATAACATTTAGTCAGCCAATGTCTCTTAGTCGTCTTCAGAGTTTATTCCAAAGTTCCAGGTAAGTTCCAAATTCCAGAAAATAATCTTCAATACATCAATTCAATGCGGATAATAATGTTGCCAACACGTGTTTCGTTGTGTGTAAATTTCACACATAGACTTCCTCAGGGCTGTAACAAAAATATATACAAAGCCCACCATTAAAATCCTACAAATCATAAAATGTCTGGGAGAAGTAAGTATAGTCCCCATCACCTCAAGAGAGTATTATTGTGTGCAACATATGTGCAGGCATCATACCAGAGAAAAATAAGAGTGTAAATTATCCCATCCAGGAAGCCACAGATATTAGACCAGTTAAAGATTTAGTGTCTACCTTATAACCCAGTAAGAAGAGAGCAGGAGGAAACTATCGATATTCACCTGAAAAGACTTATTTCAATCCTCTCTTGTATATCTGACCTCCTCTCCAGTGTTAGCTTGGCACAATGTCTGAGTAATAAAAACCAGACATTAGAGATATGATTCAGATATATATGGTCAACAACTCCCTATGTTCGTACCAGAAGTCAGCATTATAATATAAACTCATATATTTAAAAAATACATATATAGGGCTACACCATATAACAAAGTGTTCACCATAGTCTGTATGACTATGAATGGCTCAGCCACTAACTTACGTATGCTGATTCCAATACCCTTACTCGGGTAAATATAAAGGACTCACCTACACGTGTCGTGAAATATATCTTCACGTGTAATATAATGCTCTCTAAATCAAAGTCGTTCTAAAAACAAAAAATATTATAATGTTATAAAGTACGCTAAATACCTATTCAACATATAAATATGTCATGCGACATAAGGGTTATGTACACCCAATCTAGAAAAGAGCCTCTACTCACCCACTCCAATCCTGCGTATCTGTATGTAGGGGCGCTAAAAATTAAGAGAATATGCCATTCACTCTACTATCCCATATCTGTAAACTGCATCTACAATAATTAATCTTAATGGTTCTCACCCTCGTATCTGATTTATTCAGCCAAGTCCCCAATCGAATCCATTGCAAGTAAATAGCGTCTCTGTTTACAGCTGTAGTCACATTAATGACATGGGACCTAAATATCCAGAAAATATATACAACCGCAATGAGCAATAGTCCGTGCAAAGTCTAAAGCGTTACGTTAATAAACACCTTACCCCACGCTCAGATCTTACCGAGGGGTAATCGGTTACGGTTCTATCCAACCTCGAGGCCCGCTCTGTGGAAGAGACAGCGGAATGGGCGTGGCATGACGGGTGGCCAGAAAGAGACATCAATCATAAGAGTGTTCTACAGCCTTCTTTGCCTTTTCATTGCCCTGGCGCCAGTTTGGCCCATCCATTATCAGATGGGCTCTTATTGTCTGCCTCTCCCGTTCCTATGATGCAGACGGAATTGATTGCAGCCGCTCGGGCTTCCCGGGAGTGCCTGGCATTTCATCCTTGCACAGGCTCGGAGAGGGGCACTGCAATGCAGATCGATGGCAAATGCATTAAGAGCAATTAGTACATCTGTCTGGAAGCGAGCAAACCGAGAACCGCCTGCAGCGCCTAGAAGAGATGGCTCGCTCTGCCCCCTTTCTCTTTCCCTAATTAGATTTCCACCGCCTCCTCAGAAAAAGAGAAACAAGAAGGGGGACTGCCCTCCCCTGCCATTCGGGTGCAAGAAAAGGCACTGCACCCTCCACCACTGATGTGCAAGGAAAGTGTAATCAGGGTGCTAGCAGGCACAATGTATAGGACTGAGGAATAGTGGAGCATGAGATGGGGTCGGGATGTTCCCCTAGTGCAAGAACCGTACTGCCTCGGGTCACATCAATTCACCCAGGACTTGCTGCTGTAGTTGGGATGGTTTGGGACTGATCGCAAGGCTGATCTCCAGGCTAGCTTGGAGTCCAAACCCTTCCAGAGAAATAACTCTGTGCTCTCCAACCCACCATTCCCTGATGCCTTACTCAGCCCCACCTTCTATACCAAATGACCCTGCCTCATATGCAGGGCCACCGTAATTATGTGGCATGGGAAGACCACATTATGGGGCAGGGCTGACTAAATTGTGTGCAAAGAAAATGCAAGTTATGCGGTGTAATTAGTGCCCACACCGCCAGCGCTCTCTCCACCTTGAGCCCCATACCACTTTCATACCAAGGAGACTCATGAGACAGAATTGTGGGAAACGGTGGTGCAGGTTTATTTTGCATAACAAGTAGCAGGCGATCCAATGCGGCAGCCCCTCGCTGACCCGCATGCCTAATTAGCCATCTTGCACGGTGAGTCGATGCTCTGACGGTGCAATACCTTAACACTTTATTTCGTTCTACTCCCGCCCCCCCTGTCAGGGCGGAGCGATGAGGCACACCCCCGGTCGGTTCAGGCCCCCCGACCGCCCGAAGGACTAACGGGGCGCCGACGCTGTTTCCTGGAACCCCCTCGGCTCCAGGTTCTTGGCTCAGGCACCCCTACTGTGCCAGTCAGAGATATTGACTGTATCCTTCTGCCGCAGAGGTACCCTTACTGTCCATCTGCTTCCAGATCGCCCTGTACTCCGCCACAGCTCTGGAGGAGGCCCCCGTCGATGACAGAGCCCCCCCACCACCTAGTTACCTTCCGTTACTCCCTAGTGCCCTCAAGATCACTGGCACCCTGCTACTGCCAGAGCTTCCTGTAAGTCAAGGAGGAAGACATCCATCCCAATCCCAGACAAGTGAACCCCATCGCTTTCATAGTAACCCACAGTCCTTTCCTGTATCAGCGCATGCCTAATAAACCCCAGGCCCCTCTTCTCCATGAATTTTTGCATGGCCCTGTTGACCCTCCTCCTGCCTTGCTCGATGGCAAGGGGTGACCGCGCTCCCCTCCAGGCCCTGCGGGGGACAATCTCCGACCATATTAATTCAGTGGCCCCCAATTTGTTCGTTATAGCGGTTACATCCCTCTGCATGGCATCCACTAATGCTCTCCTCCCCACTGTCACCAGATCATTCCCTCCCAGATGTATCACGAGGATGTTGGGAGGCCCCCCCGTGCTGACAAACATTGGTCCAGTCTGCCCCTCAGCTGACCCCATCTCACTCCCGGGGAGCCCATCCACACTATTCGTGTCCTTGCAAAGGCCAAATCCCACTTCCTGTATGACGCCCACTGTTCCAGCCTGGTAACATACGAATGGCCCATCACCCACACGCAACAGTCAACTGCAAGAAAATACACCGTTGGCATTACTGTTTTATTTATAATGACCTTCACAGCAAACAAAAACTTAAACAGCATCAGCCATCCTGAAAATTGGCATTACAAACAACACCACAAAATTAATCATCTGTGCCATGGCCTGCTGCACAATGGCTCCTTCTACCAATTATGCAATGAATATGGCCTTCGCCACTTGTCATATTCATGGGCGGACATATCTCTGATAACAGGAGGACGACCACCTCCCCACCCGTTTGACCCCTTCCTCACCCAGCCCAGCCCTATATACTGCAGTAGCTGCCCATATTCTAAAGGAATGACTGGAAAATTTTCGTCCTTCCCCTGCAACTGACAAGCCCGCCTTGGCCAATACCCTCTCCATCACTCGCTCAAATTGAAATTTGGTCAATGGCGTGCCGTCTGCGTGAATTAAGAAGGCGCCCGCCAGCAGGGGTCTGATTTTTAGGTATTCCCTAACCAGATTTACCGGGCAGTATCTGGGGTCCTCGAATGCATGTAATGTTATAGCCACACCTTTACCAGCCTGATCAGTTTTAGATCTTCGTAGCCACAGAACTAGCGAATCCCTGGCACAAACATCTATCATGTCCAGCGCTCTCCCAGACCTATCAGTTTTGGATTTCTCCACCAACTCGCTGGCCCGAAAGGCTCCGAAGAAAGCCAGGCAGAAGGCTGTTGCAAAGAGTTGCGCCTCAAATGCCGAATTAGCCACAGACGGCACTGTATCCACCATGCGCTTCAGGGCGGTGAACTCTATTCCTGCTCTCTTATCAGGGATCCTGACCTCGTCCCGTGCCCTCCCTTTCAGTGCTGCCCTGATCCTGAATGCCCCCGTTGGGTCCTCTTCACCATTCAGCCGAGTCTCGTGTTTGAGCGCTGCCAAGTGGCTGCACACCCAAGAGTGGGACTTGCCCGTTTCCCTAGCCCAAACAACAAAACTCTCGACTTGCTCCTTCAAGCTTAAAGTTGCTGCTCCAAGGGACTGTATCACTGCTCGGAAAGTGATCAGTTGGGCCGCATATCTTCTCCTGGTTGACTGGGCCAGGGAACGTTGGCCCATCCTTTTCAACCGTTCCCCCACCGAAGGAGTCGCCATAGTGCTGCCGGGAACGGTGTCATCTCCTCCCCTGCCTGCGGCCATGCCTCCCGGAATCGTGACAGCTGAAAGCGAGAGAGAGCGTCAGCTGCCACATTCTTGACACCTTCTACATGCCTAGCCCTGAATCCGATGTTGTGACGTAATCCCGCCCTGACTAGCTCTCTCAACAGACTTAGAACTAACGGGCAGTTCGCGCTCAGGCCATTGATTGCCTGGACCACAGCAAGGTTGTCAGACCAAAACACCACCTTCTTGTTGCCCAGCCCTTCTGGCCATAGGTGCAGTGCCACTACGATGGGAAACAGCTCAAGGACTGTGATATTTGCCGTCGCCCCTTTTTTGCGCCACGCATCTGGCCATTTCATGGCACACCACTTCTCTCTAAATATTATCCCGAAACCTACTCTACCGGATGCATCGGAAAAGAGACACAAGCCTTGGCTGCTTTCCCAGGGGGCCCTCCATATCACTGTACCGTTAAAATTTCTCAGGAACTCATCCCACATGCACAGGTCTGCTCTCAATCCTGGTCCCAGACGCACCAGGTGATGCTTCTTCTCCACCCTAGCCGTAGCCTTAGCCAACCTGCGGGAGAACACTTTACCAGCTGGAATGACCCTTGCAGCGAAGTTCAGCTTGCCCAACAGACTCTGCACTAGCTCCAGGGTTGCGCTGCCCTTTCCCATCATTGCGCTAATATCTTGTCTCAATTCACACACCTTCTCCGCTGGGAGTCTGGATTGCCCTCTGATCGTATCAAGTTCAATACCCAGGAATGTCAGCACCTGCGCGGGCCCTTCCGTTTTCCCCGGTGCCAGGGGAACACCCAAATGGTCTGACAGGACCTCAAAGGCCTGCAAGGCTTCAGCGCACTCCTGAGAACCGTCGCTGCCAAAGAAGAGGAAGTCGTCCAAATAGTGGGTGACTTGTGAAATGCCATGCCTGGTCGTGAGGGCCCACTGCAGGAAGGAGCTGAATGCCTCGAAAAAGGCGCACAAGACCGCGCAACCCATAGGCATGCAGCGATCGAAAAAGAATGCCCCCTCCCACCTGAAACCCAGCAAGTGCTGACTGTCAGGGTGAACAGGCAGGAGACGGAACGCTGACTCGATGTCTGCCTTTGCCAACCACGCTCCCTTGCCTGTTCTCCTGACCAGATCGATGGCCATGTCTAGTGAGCAGTAAGAGACTGAACACGCCCCCTCCTCCAACCAGTGGTTGACTGAATTGCCCTCCGGGCATGATAGGTGATGGATCAGTCTGTAAGACCCCTGCTGCTTCTTTGGGACCACACCTAGCGGGGAAACTAAGAAATTCGGAAGCGGGGGTGAAGGATATGGCCCGGCCACCCTCCCCAGATCAACCTCCTTCCTAATCTTTTCACTGACCACGTGATGTAATTCCCTAGCTGACTTCAAATTCAAGGCATCCCTGGGACCAAGGGGCCCCTTGTACGGAATCTTGAAACCATCCACAAATCCGTCAATCAATAGCTCACGCTCCTTCCTAAGCGGATACACCCTGAGCAACGGCAAGATGTTTTGCAACACAATAGGGGAAGGACCCTTGGAATGCTCCATCCCCCCACCCAGCTGGGGGATTCCGACATTGCTGCTTGAATGGTAGCTATCAGTCCCACCCTTGCCCCGGGATTTCGTGAAAGGTGGGCCCTTGCTGTGATCCGCCTGTGCTTCGTGCTGCCCAAGGACTCTACCACTTATTTCGTCGCCATGCTCGATCTGTCCTGTCTGCCCTTCAATCATCCTATTGTCGAGCGCCCTCTGATCCCTGTGTTGTAGTGGGGGGTGGATTCTGCCCACTGGTGCAAGAGATTGCTGCGTGTTGTGAACCACATTTGCTGCACTCATGGGCAAACTTGCACGCCCTCCCCCAGATGCATGCCCCATTGTTAAACAGCCTGCAGGTCCCTGAGTTAAAGCGCCTAGGTCCCGTTCCGTGACCCCTCCCCCGCCCTCCCCGAAAGGGCTGCTGGAAGGATCGCCTTGGATACTGCTCCCACTTTTGCTCCTGTTCCCACCTCTTGGCTTCATTGCCCTCGCTCTGTGTCCTGTGAGATTTGTCCCTTTTGCTGTTCCCAGTCCTACACATGTGCTTAAACCAAAGCTGGATGTCAGTGTGGTCCCACCCTATTTCTGGGCAACTGGCCATGGTCTTTCTGAACTCCTGATCATATGAAAACCAGCCCATCCCTCCAGACTCTCTTGCCCCTTGTTGGATGGAATTGGCATACTCCATCAGAGCCTCGCTCTGATCTGGGTCCTTCTGCACAATTATAGCTGCCAATATGTTGAATGCTTCAGTCCAGTTCTCAATGGTCTTCTCAGGCGACCGCTGAAACCTCACTTTTCCTCCTCTTTCTTTCCCATCCTCCTTGTGTCAGCCCCTGCATTGTCATGCATTAATAAGGTCAGAATGTCTATATACTCCCTTCTCCATATACCTTCCTTCGCAGCTTGAGGCACCTGCCTGGCCAATGAACAGCCACCTTTTGATTTAAAGCCTGGTTTCCCTGCGCCCGCTGGCTGACCTGCCCCTGACGGAACTGAAGCAGCCCCAACCGTTGCCCCGCCCGTGCCCGTCCCCGGGCCTTCTGATGCCCTTTCCGTGGCCAGTGCCCGGCCTGCTGCCTGTGAACTCGAGGTGGCGCCAGGCTGAGGCACGACAGGGGGGGTACCTAAAGGCATAATGGGGGCCACACTTTGCTGACCGACTGCTGACACACTCTGTGAATTAAGGGCATTGACAATCTGAGGGGCTACAGTTAGAGGAAACACGTGGGCCATACTTTGATGAACAGCGGGAGTACTACTCTGCTGAGCGACTGCCGATACGCTTTGAGAATTGAAGGTATTCACAATCTGCGGGGTGACCGTGAGAATTGGGGCGACCGCTTGAGAAACATTGTTGGCCGCACTCTGTTGGCTAGCTGGGGAGGCACTCTTTGTAGCCTGAGAGTTGGCACCCGAGTTGGCGGGTATCAACGCTGATGGTCCGGCCGACAGTGGTGGCCCTGCTAGCGATGGCGGCCCTGACTGAGCCCATACTTGGCTCACCGGATCAGCAGCTGCTGCCCCAAAAAGTGGGACCAACTTTTCCTGTGCAGCCGCCATGGAGTCTAAACGTTTCTGAAACATAGCCATCAAACCCAACATGTCGTCCATTGTCTTACCCATTTGGGCCAAGTCCGTTATCTCCGCCACCGACTCATGTACCACAGTAGGTACTAACGCCGTGTTAGCTGGCGCCACCACGGGAAGGGATGGTGTCATTGTCTCATTCCTGCGTGCTGGCGTGGCTGGGAATTCCTTCCGGGTGCCCTTCCTCTTGCGGGTGGACCAACGCGTCCCCTCTCCCGAAGTGCCAGGTGCGTCATCGTGTGCGTCAGGCCTGCCAGCGTCCTCCAGCCGGCGCGCTTCAATGAAGCCTTGTGCCCAGGCTGGCCCTTTCGTCTGTGCGACCGCCAAGAATTCCGCCCACAGCCCATCCTGTGGCAACGCGTCGCCGCGGGAGCTCATCGCGAATGCTCCTACCCTTCCGAGTCCCTACGGGTAAGAAAGTACACGACAATGACTACACATTTTTATCCGAACCTGTTCGTCGCTAGTACACCCATAATGGAACCCGCGTTACCCACCCCGCGTTACCTACAAATTATCAGCAGTAGTGGAAAGGTAATCTACTGGACACACCGTGCACAGAACACATAGAACACTGTGGCAAAGGGAATTCGTCGCTTTCTATTTTAGGGTTAAATTACGCAACTTTGGGACTCTGCAGCGGGGCTATGGATGCAACCTGTGTATTACCTGCTGTTCCTTCAACGTCGGCCGCTGCCAAACTTTTCCCGAGATCCTAACGCGATCTGTAAAACAACACGTGTTATTCATCATGCACGAACTTTCCGCTCGCACACCTGCAAAGGAACCCGCGTTACCCGATGGCCCGTTAACAACCGACGTATGCAACTCGTATATTACCTGCCGCTCCTTTAAGACAGCCGCTGCCAGTCCCTGCCCGCGATTCTGGACGAATCTGTAAAATAATATTGCGTTATTTGACGGCAAACGGATCCTTGCCAGCACACCTGTAAAGAGACCTGCGTTGCCCAGTACCCCGCTCGCAACCGACGTACGCAACCCTGCTTTACCTGATGCTCTTTCGAAGTCAGCTGCTGCCAGTCTTTGCCCGCGTTCTTGTACCCAATCTGAAAAAACAATCGCGTAAGTCGATATCAAAAACCATTCATCGCCCACACACCTGTACGAAAACCGCATTGCCCGATGTACCGCTCCATTGCCCGGCCCCCATCCTACCCGGGCGAGGCACGCCACTCGCACCCCCCAGCCTCCTCGCTCATGAGCCGAAGATATACATTGCCCCGTCGTTACCTGATGCTTTCCGCCCTTCCTTTACCAGGGATGCTAATCTTGCGACGTGGTCCACGTGGCGTCTGAAAGAACAATATGCTGTTATAACCTGGCAATTTCCAACCTTGTCTTTGCATGGTACATTCAAAAGTTTAAAGCCTCGTGTTACCCCAGATCGGAGTCATTGTTATAACTTGGCACTTTCCAACCTTGTCTTTGCATGGTACATTCAATATTTCTACCGCCCCGTGTTACCCTCGAGCGGTGTGTTCGTTGGCAGCACATGCCTGGACTCCTCACCGCTTTAACCAGAAAGCTATTGACGCGCTCATTACCTATGCGATTCAGCGCCCACTAACTAATGAGTGAGACGCTCCGTAGCTTGCTGGTCCTGTGTAACCTGTGAGGTAATAATGGCCGTGCAATTGCGTGCATTGACACATTCGAAGGTAAGTCAATAATTTCATTAACAGAAGCGCATATGATACTGCTAAGGGTCGTTTAGCTCAATATTTAAAACAAATTATGTTACCGTCGGCACCATTCCTTCGGTGCCTGCTTCGTAAACACAATGAGGGTGACGAGCTCCCGACCGGAAATGACTACAAGACCCGGCCACGCTTCGCCAACCGATCCCGGCATTGCCCTATCCCAAGACCCTGACTCTTTGTCGTGAAGGCGCTCCCTAATGGCCGGTCCCTTGCTGCTTTATATCGAAACAATACACATTAACGACCAATTCTTTATTGCTGGGGGAACCGATCACGATGAAGGGCACCCCTCACGCCCAATGTCCCCCCGCCATCCGGTATCATCTTTGGCGCCAAAAGCGTGTTTATATATATATATATATTTTTTTTCTTTTTTAATTTAGCCAAAAGCGCGGCCGCCTGTATACACCATGCAGCTAAACAAAACCGTGCATCACCTTCGAACCTCAACCAAACACGGATTCGGCTTCCTTCTGTTGCACCCATTGCTCTACCAATCCCCGATGAGGCCTAGGCAACGGCCCGCTCTCCCTCAAGCAGCAAGATTCCCCCGATGGTCACGACCACCTCGGGGCCTACCCATTTCCAGCCTAATCCGCTCACACCGAACCCCAGCCCCGCCTGCAACAAAACCTTATTCAGCTGCTCGGCTGGTCTACCACACATCTAGACAATTAAAGCCTGTTCGCCAAACTCACGCAGATACCCACGTTTGCCAATAAAACTGCGCGCCCGTGCCCCTCCCTACCGCCGACCGTACGGTAAACTTGTAACAGAAACGCGCAAGCCCCTTCAAGCGGTAAACCTTAGCCGGACTCGCAATCCCCTACATGCGGTAAACTTTAGCAGGAACGCGCAAGCCCCATCAAGCGCCCCGTCTCCGATGAAGCGTAGGCTTAAACCCGCTCACACGAAGCCGCCTCGCCAACTGTACTGAAAACTTTAACCAGCCCTTTTCCCTGATGAAGCGTAGGCTTAACTCTGCTAGCACCAAGCCGCACGCCCTGCACAAAGACCTCACACAGCCGCCCCGCTTGTCCGCCACATATCACACAAAGCCGCCTCGCAGACTGTACTGCAAACTTTAACAGCCCCTTTCTCCGATGCAGCGCACGCTTCACTCCGCTCTCACCACGCCGCAAGCCCTGTACAAAGACCTCGCTCGGCCACTAAGCCTGTTCGCCATACATTCAGATAAATCAAACCCAGTAGACGGACATTCGCTGAAACCCACATTTGACCTTCAACATCGCGCACATGCTCCATACCTACAGCCGACTGCACGATCAACCCGCCCCACAACGCCACCAGAATCCTGCACTACCCGCCAAACAAAGACCCTATTCGGCCGTTCGGCATATCCCCGCCGCTCAAACCGGCCCGTCCAGCCACTACCAACCCCCCCCAGTGGACGAACCACTGGGCCCTATCAACCTGGTCATGCCCAGGGACGGGGCCGGGGGGAGGCCTGGTAGTAACCACATACCTTTCGATCAACGACGTTATCACCGACGCACAACAGCGCAGAGCAGCCCAGGAAACGCGGCAGGAAAAGACCGAGCAATGTTTGCTGTGCCAGTTATAAGTCCCTTGAGGCCGCCCCCCCCTTTGCCCTGTGCTTCCCTCCCCATTGGTCGCTTGGGAAAAGGGGCGGCTCAGGGGCCGGCGCGCTATCGTTCTGCTCGCGCGGCATGTGGTACTAAGACGCTGTCTCGCTTAGCTCCCCTTCGCGTCGCGCGGCCAGCGGCAGTCTCATATTTCATGATATTGTTACTTTTTTATTTAGTCATTTTAACACTTGCTAACAGTGTATCGGCGTAGGTTGCACTTCATTAGTGCCAGTGTAACACCCAAGTATAGCAATTAGCAACAGAAAAGTGATCATCAGTCAACCTTCCCAAAAGGCCTTCCACTGAGCAGCAACATGTAATGCTGCGTTTTCAGTAACTTTGATCCGTTTGAGCTAGAACCATTTTTCTAGTTAGAAATTTACCGATTATACAGCAGATGATGGATTATGTGGCAAATGCGGAAAATCCACATTTACGCGAGAAATGTCTGGCCGCACAAGCGCATAATTCCAGTGGCTATGGCTATGATGTCCGCCATGCCGGAAGCATTGTACTTTGGGCATGAGATTTGGAGCAGGAGTGCCGCAAGCTTGTCAAGGAGTGTGAGTTATACACTTGTTGGTACCCCGCTTAGTAAACATGTCAAAAGAGTGTGTATTTATAGTGTGAGCTGTGTGGGATGCATTTGATGTTGTTGGTACGGGACCCTATGAAATGAACTATTTGTTACTTACCCGACAAGGGGTTATGATAACCTATCAGTCAGTCAGTCAATTAGTCTTTATTTCGAATAAAAAATTCATAAAAGACACAGATAAAAACATTTCCAGTAAACAACATTGTACAAAGAGATCCCCATTACATTAAATACGGTATATGACATAAAGAAATTGATAAAACAGTTTACAGATTCTTTACACGGATAAGCCACATCCAACCCAAAAATTTTGCTACACAAATTACAGATTTGGCAGTGCGTAGATCTCTTAATTTAAGAAGGGCTGTGTGGCTACCCCCACAATTTAAAGTTTTACAAATTGGTCTCAACCATTTTAGTCTGGGCTGTCGATATGCAGGACATGCAAAAAATACATGGCCCAGACTTTCTACGTGATCAGGGCAAAAGGGGCATTTATCGCTAGAATTTAATGCCCACTTAGCAGTAAAGGACTTGATCGGTAAGGTTCCCACTCGGAACTGGTGGTACAGCTTACGATCAAGCGTCTTACAGATCAGGTCCCAGTATGGTTCCAGAAAAGGGGTTAATTTGTGCATCAGAAACTGACCTGTTAGGTTATTAGCAGCTGAGAGGGAGACCAGAGCGGATTTTTTTGCAGCCCAGAAGAGCTCTTTGAATTCAGCTTTTGATGGGAAGTTTGAGCATTCTGGATGTAGCCATAGCTCTGGGAGGCCCATCAGATACAGTATCCGCTTTACCTCCCTAAGCCAAGGGATTTTCTGGGCACCCCACAATGCTCTGACTTCACCAAGTTCTTGGGCAAATAAGCTAAGTTCTTCGGTCGTCCAAAGGCGACGCCAAAGAGCGACAAGACGATACTGGGCCATCTCACCCAGCGGTTTACAACCTAAATCTAAAAGCAGGGGAGTAATGGGGGAAGATTGGGGGAGACCCACTAACATCCTGAGGAACTTGTTCTGAGCGTTGGTAAGGGCAGACAAACCTATATACCCCCAAATATCCGCACCATACAGTGTAGCCGCATTCACTTTGGCATCGTATATTTTTAAAGCAGGTGTAATACGCTTCGTTAGTGATTTTTTCTGTTCCTTTAACAGGCACCCTGAAAGGCGAATAAACTTAAGGGCTAGCACTTCCAGCTGGGGTTTCCAAGTGAGTTGGTGGTCCAAGGTTACGCCCAAATAGGACATCACTTTAACTTGTTCTATTGGAACACCCTCTAGAGAAAATGAGCTGGTGATGGGCTTGTTTTTGTTAAAAATCATAAATTTGGTTTTGTCTGTATTAATTTGGAGGTCATTTTGTGTACAAAACTCAGAAAATCTGTTTAAGGCCGCCTGCAGGCCACTACGGGTCCTTGAGAGGAGCAGGGTGTCATCCGCAAATATTAGCAGAGGATATTTTGTGTTTCCCAGGGTGGGTGCGTCTGTGTGGATTTCATTGAAGAAAGCAACCACCCGGTTAATAAACAAGAGGAACAAGGTAGGGGCTAGCACGCAGCCCTGCCGGACTCCTCGTTCTACAGGGAAGCTAGCAGTCACCTGTCCCTGGTTGCCCCATCTTACACGTGCGAAGTTTTCCTCATGAAGGCGTCTGACCAGGTCTAAAAGGTCTGGGGGAAATTCCATGCTTTTTAGGGCATCCCAAAGTTTGGCCCTGGGAACCATATCAAATGCCGACCGAAGGTCGACAAAGGCCGCATATATGACCCCCCCGCCCAAAAAGACCACCTTCCAGTATAACATAGTTAGCCGAAACACCTGGTCAAGAGTGCTGGTGCCTGACCTAAACCCTGCCTGCAGGGGGGAGAGTATGTTGTTTTGCTCAATCCACCCCTGTATTCTAGCTAGGGCCATTCGTGCTACCACTTTTTGGATGGTGTCGATCAGGCTGATTGGGCGGTAATTTTTTGGTAAGGATCGATCCCCCTTTTTAAAAACCGGTATTATTTCAGCCCCTTTCCAAGACTGCGGTATTTTTTCCCCGGCTGCTATCGAGTTGGCTAAGATAGTAAAATAGGGGACCCACAGATCTAGGTTTAATTTGAAAAGGTCAGCTGGTACAGCGTCAATACCTGGGGCTTTCCCGGACTGGATGGATCCTAGAGCATGTTTGGTGTCAGAGCAGCTAAAGATAAGTCTATTCTCATGTGATGCTGGTTGGGTTCCTGGTGGGAGCACTTCGGCCGACTGGGAAGCATTCTGGATGGCAAATTGAGCAGAAAAAAATTCCACCCAATCTACCGCAGAAACATAATTTTCAGGGGATGATGTATCCGAACCCCTTCCTCGCCTGACTATCTCCCAGAATCTGATTTGGTTGGAAGACTCACATGCATGAAGAAGGTCATGCCAATATGAGTCATCCCAGTCCCTTTTTGCTTCCCAAATGGTACGCTTATAAATCTGTCTCGCTGTTCTAATGGCCAGGGAGTTTCTAGATTTGACTGCAGCAATGAGTTTGCCATGGGCTTCCCTGCAGTTTTTATTGTACCAGCCCTTACTTTGCTTAACCTTCAATTTCCGGCATGGTCTGGTAAGAAGATCTTTAATCGCCTCAAAGCATGCCTCGTGAAGGTCAACGTTATTAGTCGTGGGCAGGTCGCTGGGAGAAGGTGCCAACATCTTTTCTTTGGTGATAAGAGCCAATTCTTCTATCTGGTTGACAAGCTCAGGGTCAGCTATCACCTTGGACCATTTGACCCGTCTTCTGTTGTCACACAAGACGAGGTCAGATGTGATACAGTCTGATTCCTCCTGCGGTGGCGCTAACCCTGGGACCTTAAGTACTAGAGAGAGGGGGTTGTGATCACTCTCCGGCCTGCTATCTATAATCATGTCAGCCATGGATGCCCAAGATTCGATGTTAATTAGTATGTAATCAATGCGACTTGCGCAAGACCCATTATCGAATGTTGGCTTCCCCTCCTTATCAGATAAGCTGCGACCATTTACGGCTCGGAATCCCCATTCCAGACACAGCCCAAGCCAATGGAAAGCAGCCTCCGTTCCCCTGACAGCCTTAGTAATTGTTAGCGGGGGGATGTTCCATGCAAAGTCCTCGTCTAAGCCAACATCTTCGGCAAGGTTCATGATAGGCTCAAATGAGCAATTCAAGTCCCCTGCCACTATGGTGAGTTGGTCACTTTTGTGCTCATTCAAGAGGGCTTCCAAATCATTAAGGATCGGTTGCTTCTTGCCGCCCTGGCAGCCTCTAGCATAAATATTAATGAGGAGTATTTCTTTGCAGTTTGCCTTCCTTAGGGAGATGCAAAGCATGTCGGGATTTGTCCCTGCTATTTCTCTAATATTAAAACCCAAGCTGATTTTTATCCAGATGGAGAGACCACCCGACGCCCTGCCCTTCATGCCCTGAGTTGCCGGTTTATAGAAGTTAAGATAGCCTTGTCTAAAGAGTGGGGCTACTGACCAGGTTTCTTGGAACAGGATGACATCGTGGGAGGAAATGTAATCGGCCCAGTCATCATTGTCCAAGCGACCCCTAAGACCCGCAATGTTCCAGGATATTATTTTAAGTTGGCTATCTAGGCAATTAGTACAAGGGGAAACAAGGTGGGCCGGGGTTTCTGCATCTGCCTGGAAAGAATAGTGGTCAGTGGGAACACATGTTAATTCGGATGGAGGCGACATTTGGCAGCCTGTGCTATCATCTCTTGTGGTGTTCGTACTAGGGACTGTCAGCTCCCCTTTTATGTTTGCCCCCCCGAGTCAGTCAACTTCCTCCAGGCAGCCAAACATATTAGACGTTGGAACTCCCTGCCACCAACTACTCTGACTAGGTCCCTCATACATATAACCCCTATTTCTAGACTTTTGGATTGTTGACCAAGTCCCACCTGTCCTGTCCAAGTTTCTAGGGGGATAGAAAAAGGTGAGGGGTCTAACGACGACTGACTGGTCATTTATGCAAGGGGACCATGAGCAGAGATGGTGTGCAGTATTAGGATCAGCAAATGTCACCACTATACAATCACCCAAGATAGATTTGTGGCTCGGTCCAATCCACGGTACTCTTCGGACCATTAGAACCCGGCTTCTTAGATGGCTAGGGAGCTGTCTGTTTGTATTTAGCCAGTGTATGACCTTGTTTTTGAGGGACCAATGGTCCTCTTTTGTCAGTGGGTCAAGGGTCGGTACACCGGCTAAGACAGCGACATATGGACTAGCTTCCGGAGGTAAATCTATATAGCCCCCACGGAAGTTCGGTCTACTAGGTTCAAGGGGTGGCTGAGCATTGGGGGCTGGCTGAATAATTTGCCGATCTGCTGGAGGTTTAGGTTTTGGTTGTGCAGTGTGTAATTCAGCCCCTGCTCGAGGCGCACAAGGCTTGGATTTGGGCGGTACAGGGGGCACATTGGTGGGGCCTGCTTTTGCAATTGGGATGATGGGGATACTATTCCCTATTATTGTACGTGGTTTGGGTACAGGTTTGGGTCGCTCGATAGGAGCAGTGGATGCATCTACTTCTAGGCATTGTAATGGTGAGCCCCCCCCTGTGAGAGTCTAGCCTCCATTTGCTTGAGACTAAGGCTAGCCAGTGTAACTATTGTCTTATCCATCTCAAGCAGATGGTTTTCTAATCTAGTAAGTTTGAGTTCCAAGGGGGTGAGTAATTTCTTAAGAGTGACCCAAACAGTATGTATAAATTCCTCGTCACCCCTATTGTCCCTCTCCGCCCCACCCAAACTTCCCTCCCTTGACCCCTCTACGCACGAGCCAGGGGATGCTACCACCTGGGTGACATTCGAAGCTCCATCCGGAGCATAGGTGGTGGCACAAGCGATGCTGTCAGTGTGGGTATTATCGTTTGGTTCACCATGTGCTGAGGCAATCAATGGGCGTCGGCAATTAAAGAACTGGGCTCTCGCAATTTTTGCCTTCTTGCGAGCAAAGGCAGATCTGGCCAAGCTCTTTTTTTGCTGTAGCGCCTTTTTATTCGCAATGGTATTAGCCCTTGTTGCAACCCTAGGTGATTTGCTCCTCGCCTTTGAACTTGTACTGACTACAGGTTTAACTGGCACTACCTCCTCCGCCGGGTTAGATGGTGGTTCCCTATCCAGGTCACTTAAGGGCTGAGAGGGGCAATGATGTATATCAGCTAAAGTTAGCAAGGGGCGAGGGCCTGTTGTCCTCTCAGGGGTAAGTGCTAGGGCAAGGTTACCAAGTGACGATTTTTTCGAAGAAGCAATATTAAGAGACAATTTACGGGCGGCATCAAGTTCAAGAGAGACTCTGTGTTGCATTTTGTTAATTTCGTGGTCAATCGCCATATTAGTCTTAAATAAAAAGTCATCCAAGGTCCCACTAGGTCCACCAAGTCCCCTTGCGGTTTTGCTTCGTGTGGTTTGTGTGCACATGATGGTCAGTGGGGGGCTTTTCGTAGAATGAAGGAAACAGACTCACGTGCAATGGCTATTCGTGGGGCCAAATAGCGTGGCCCAGCCCAGGCCTCTCAGGCCTCGAACGGCCTAAAACGGTCCCGCCCTTGTCCCGGGCTTCTCCCGGTCGCTCCCGCTCGCTCCCGCGAAGCGGAGATCCTGTACTCCTTAAGAAGCTGCTACTATGTGTTGATTTGGTGATAGGCGGGGGGGTGTGGCCAGCGGGGAGAGCAGCCCAGGTGTTGCTGGTTGGGCGCGCAGGGGCTCCTGGTCACTGGAGTCCCCTGCCTTGCTCGCAGCCCCGCTAGCTCGCTTGCCTGACCCCGCGCTCCTCCTCAGCTCCTCGGTGCAGCCCCCAGGCAGATGACGCGCTGCGGGACCCGCGAAGCGGGTCCGGCGAGTCGTGGCTCCGATGTCAGGAAAGAAAGGTCCGCTGGGCAGCAGGTCCGCCGCGCTCCACAAACAGGTGACTATCTCAGTGCAAAGTGTCCCACAGGCGCTGGGGTTGGGGCAGCTTTTGGCTCCGTTGGCGGGGGGGCGTGGCCAGCGGGGAGAGCAGCCCAGGTGTTGCTGGTTGGGCGCGCAGGGGCTCCTGGTCACTGGAGTCCCCTGCCTTGCTCGCAGCCCCGCTAGCTCGCTTGCCTGACCCCGCGCTCCTCCTCAGCTCCTCGGTGCAGCCCCCAGGCAGATGACGCGCTGCGGGACCCGCGAAGCAGGTCCGGCGAGTCGTGGCTCCGATGTCAGGAAAGAAAGGTCTGCTGGGCAGCAGGTCCGCCGCGCTCCACAAACAGGTGACTATCTCAGTGCAAAGTGTCCCACAGGCGCTGGGGTTGGGGCAGCTTTTGGCTCCGTTGGCGGGGGGGGCGTGGCCAGCGGGGAGAGCAGCCCAGGTGTTGCTGGTTGGGCGCGCAGGGGCTCCTGGTCACTGGAGTCCCCTGCCTTGCTCGCAGCCCCGCTAGCTCGCTTGCCTGACCCCGTGCTCCTCCTCAGCTCCTCGGTGCAGCCCCCAGGCAGATGACGCGCTGCGGGACCCGCGAAGCGGGTCCGGCGAGTCGTGGCTCCGATGTCAGGAAAGAAAGGTCCGCTGGGCAGCAGGTCCGCCGCGCTCCACAAACAGGTGACTATCTCAGTGCAAAGTGTCCCACAGGCGCTGGGGTTGGGGCAGCTTTTGGCTCCGTTGGCGGGGGGGCGTGGCCAGCGGGGAGAGCAGCCCAGGTGTTGCTGGTTGGGCGCGCAGGGGCTCCTGGTCACTGGAGTCCCCTGCCTTGCTCGCAGCCCCGCTAGCTCGCTTGCCTGACCCCGCGCTCCTCCTCAGCTCCTCGGTGCAGCCCCCAGGCAGATGACGCGCTGCGGGACCCGCGAAGCGGGTCCCGCGAGTCGTGGCTCCGATGTCAGGAAAGAAAGGTCCGCTGGGCAGCAGGCCCGCCGCGCTCCACAAACAGGTGACTATCTCAGTGCAAAGTGTCATTATAGCGCCAAGAGACACTTATATTGTGGTGTGGACGCCGCACCGTGTTATTATAATTAAAACACTGATTCAGATCCTAACATGCGGAAAAGCACATGTGCCCTTCTCTGGCTCTTGTGCAATTATCCGATTTGAAGATAGCATGCGCGCATGCGCTCTGAGAACAACGATCACGGCTCTTCAGATGCGTAGATTAGTGATTTATAGTGACAGGATCTGAAACAGGTTTCGGGAGATACATTTGCTCTCAGGGACAGGCGTTGCCGCCTATCGCCGATACATCCTCAGAGATGGGAGTGTGAGTGGGGCCAGGCCGCATTCTTTCCCCCGTGCGCTCTGTTCACCGGGCCCGCCCACGAGACCGAGAGTGCAGTGACAGCGGAGCGTGTGCAACAGCTCTTGACCAACATACATTAGCAGAACTCGTTTTTATGACGGACAAGCACAAACGGATAGTACAATATTAGTTCTGGAAAAAGAGGCCTGCCTCCCAGTGACAGTCCAAACTTGCAGCTCTTGGCGGTACGTATTTCTTGAGTGTTTTAAGAAGAATCATAAGTAAATTAATAATTAATACCTCACACCACAAAGCCACTAAATGGGGTAGCTTGCTGGAATCCAGTTGGTCTACTGGTGATCATAAGGCTACAGTAGACCACGGGGCATGCTGGATACTGGGAGTCCTCACTCCAGACGACAAGGCTGCGGAAAACCACTGCCCTTGTTATGGACTACCAGAAGAGAGCTGGAAACCACAACAAGCATTGGCCGCACAGCCGTAAAAGTAAAACTGCGGGGCCGCGAAATGAAATTAAAAAAACCACGAGTGGTGACGCGAGTGCGTCCCCGCAAGTGCTATTTTACCGGCCATCAGGTTGCTATTAAGCGCATGTGCGCGTACTCTTGTGTATATTCTAGCAAGCTGACCGCCAGCAAAGTAGCATTTCTCAGAGCTACTGAATGTCTCGGCCGAGATCAGCACATGTCCTGGATCAGAACGAGACCTTATGAGGCAAAGTATTAAGATCATAATGGAACCCCACATTCTGAGTGTATTTTGTCATTATTGAGCACCTATTTGAAGCAGTGTGAAAATCAAAATCGCATCCATAATTAGTGGTAATATCATCCTGTTGGATAGCTTTGAAATGTACAAATACGCAGATGCTACAGTACCAAATTAGAAAGAATGTGCAAATCCGCTAGTATTACAGAATGTTGTTGCAACCGTAAGTATCATCCTGTGTGTGTGCAAATACGCAGTTTAAACAGAACTATGATATATTCTAATGATGTGCAAAATTTAGCTTTGAACAAAATACCTGTGCAAATACTTAGATATTAAATGACAATATAGTGCATAGTGCAATATTTTAGACAATAAAAACTGTGCAAATATGCAAATATTACAGTACTCAAGATTTCAAAAGTGCAGAATTTGGTAAAAAATCAGATACTATGCATAAAACAATATGTTCCCTAGTAGTATTGGTACACCGTATTAAAAAGACCACATGAATACAGGATAAATCTAAATAAATTACAGCTCCACACTCAGATTAAAAAATTCAGGAGTAAAATATGATTGTCTTAGAATATCACCGTATTCATAAGACGTTTGGTTGAAACCCTATATATGTATAGTCTTCCTAAATCTTCATTCATGATTAGTATAAGATTATCCGTGAAAACTAATCAAGTGACAAATGTGAGATGTGAGATCAACACAAATCCTACACCTAGATGGAATAAAAGCACCTCACGACTCTTCATATTGATGCAGACGACAGACGCCCAAGGGTCAATTAAAGAAATCCTTTACTGAGGATAAACTCAAGGTTCTGTTCCAATAAATGATAACTTTCTGTGATATTAAAGGTAATTATAAACAGCCTCCCCCGTAGTATGACCTGAAGGGGCCTTGGTTTCTAAAAGCATAATGTATTTGGACTCAAGTTTACGTAACTGTTTCTCCCGATATATAGATTTGTTGAAATCTTTTTATTAGGGTTTTGCATTCATAAAACAGGTCACAAGGCAAACCGCATATGTGCTAGCAGTACATAGCAATTACAAACGTGGTTCAATGACATCAGATCAATTCCAGTTCCATCAGCGCTGCAATTGCATAGCATGTCCCCTGAGTTCGGTGATGGAATGTCCCATCGCAGGGTGTCGTGCCCGAGTGTATCTGATCTCTGGGGTGATGAGTTGGTGGGGTCGGGTGGAACTATTCCCCTTCCGTTGGCATACAACCCTATTTGATAAGTGCAAATATCAACATGTTTGTTAGAAATGTCGGACTTCAACCTACCGACTAAAACTGAACTGGGAATCACAGGAGGGGATACCTCCAGGGGTAAAAAGGAGAAGAAATAAAAGGGGGAGGAGGGTGAGGGCCGCGATCTCCTGATATATAGATATATATATATATAAATATAACAGCAACTCCTCTCACTTTCTCACTTCACCGCGGAAGACAGGAGCTCGGGACGCAATTTGGTGCTGTAAGTGTTATTTTATTGTCTGCTCAAACAAACCACAGCCATGACGCGTTTCGAGCCCAAAGGCCATTGATCACATGTTTGTGGCCTGTGCGATCCATGCATGTTGAGCTTTTTACTCCAGGCTGGCAACCATCTCTCTATGAGGAGCATCACATTTCACAAAGACTGGTCTGGAGATCAGCTTGCAGAGGACACTTGGAATAAAAACACCCAAAACCATTTCTGAAAGAGCGGACAGAGAATCCACACCCTCCTGTCTGCTGTAACTTAGTACCACTGAAAACCACTGACCCACTTGTTGTTCCAGTTTCAAGTTCTCTTTGACCTAGGAAGGGAGGGCTCCATTGAGAAACGCAGTGCTACCAGCGCTGGGTCTGGCTGAAAGCCGGATTCCACGAGTGAGGGGTTATCATCAGAAGCCTTGCCTGGAAGGAAGAGGCTGTTGCTCTGACCCAAAGCACCTAGAATACAATCTGCCTGATGAAAGAGGGAAGGAGCCTGCTGATCGAGCAGGTGTCTGTTCCTGGAGAATCGGTAATAGTTGGACAACCTGATGATGCGGGGGTCAGAGCATGAAGAATGAGGAGAGTGATCTGTCTGCCCCGACGAGTGTGGGCACAAACTTTCCATATGAATAGTTCCAGGCAAAAAGAGAGACAACAGTGTTTCCCAAGTGAACTTTGCCACTTCATCAAAGAACTGTGCCTGTGCGGACTGTGCCGCTGTACTAAAGAACTGTGCCTGAGCGGACTGTGTTGCTGCATCAAAGAACTGCGCCAGAGTCGACTGTGCCACTGAATCAAAGAACTGTGCCTGAGCGGACTGTGCTGCATCATCAAAGAACTGTGCCTGAGCGGACTGTACTGCTGCATCATCAAAGAACTGTGCCTGAGTGGACTGTGATGCTGCATCAAAGAACTGTGCCTGAGTGGACTGTGATGCTGCATCAAAGAACTGTGCCTGAGCGGACTATGTTGCTGCATCATAGAACTGCGCCAGAGTCGACTGTGCCACTGAATCAAAGAACTGTGCCTGAGCGGACTGTGCTGCTGCATCAAAGAACTGTGCCTGAGTGGACTGTGATGCTGCATCAAAGAACTGTGCCTGAGCGGACTATGTTGCTGCATCATAGAACTGCGCCAGAGTCGACTGTGCCACTGAATCAAAGAACTGTGCCTGAGCGGACTGTACTGCTGCATCATCAAAGAACTGTGCCTGAGTGGACTGTGATGCTGCATCAAAGAACTGTGCCTGAGTGGACTGTGATGCTGCATCAAAGAACTGTGCCTGAGCGGACTATGTTGCTGCATCATAGAACTGCGCCAGAGTCGACTGTGCCACTGAATCAAAGAACTGTGCCTGAGCGGACTGTGCTGCTGCATCAAAGACCTGTGCCTGAGCGGACTGTGCTGCTGCATCAAAGACCTGTGCCTGAGCGGACTGTGCTGCTGCATCAAAGACCTGTGCCTGAGCGGACTGTGCTGCTGCATCAAAGACCTGTGCCTGAGCGGACTGTGCTGCTGCATCAAAGACCTGTGCCTGAGCGGACTGTGCCACTGTATCAAAGAACTGTGCCTGAGCGGACTGTGCTGCATCATCAAAGAACTGTGCCTGAGCGGACTGTACTGCTGCATCATCAAAGAACTGTGCCTGAGTGGACTGTGCCACCTTATCAAAGAACTGTGCCTGAGCGGACTGTGCTGCATCATCAAAGAACTGTGCCTGAGCGGACTGTGCTGCTGCATCAAAGAACTGTGCCTGAAGGGACTGTGCTGCTGTATCAAAGAACTGTGCCTGTGCGGACTGTGCCGCTGTATTAAAGAACTGTGCCTGAGCGGACTGTGTTGCTGCATCATCAAAGAACTGCGCCAGAGTCGACTGTGCCACTGTATCAAAGAACTGTGCCTGAGCGGACTGTGCTGCATCATCAAAGAACTGTGCCTGAGCGGACTGTGCTGCTGCATCAAAGAACTGTGCCTGAGCGGACTGTGCTGCTGCATCAAAGAACTGTGCCTGAGCGGACTGTGCTGCTGCATCAAAGAACTGTGCCTGAGTGGACTGTGCCACTGTATCAAAGAACTGTGCCTGAGCGGACTGTGCTGCTGCATCATCAAAGAACTGTGCCTGAGTGGACTGTGCTGCTGCATCAAAGAACTGTGCCTGAGCGGACTGTGCTGCTGCATCAAAGACCTGTGCCTGAGTGGACTGTACTGCTGCATCATCAAAGAACTGTGCCTGAGTGGACTGTACTGCTGCATCATCAAAGAACTGTGCCTGAGCGGACTGTACTGCTGCATCATCAAAGAACTGTGCCTGAGTGGACTGTGCTGCTGCATCAAAGAACTGTGCCTGAGCGGACTGTACTGCTGCATCATCAAAGAACTGCGCCAGAGTCGACTGTGCCACTGAATCAAAGAACTGTGCCTGAGCGGACTGTGCTGCTGCATCAAAGACCTGTGCCTGAGCGGACTGTACTGCTGCATCATCAAAGAACTGTGCCTGAGTGGACTGTGCCACTGTATCAAAGACCTGTGCCTGAGCGGACTGTACTGCTGCATCATCAAAGAACTGTGCCTGAGTGGACTGTGCCACTGTATCAAAGAACTGTGCCTGAGCGGACTATGTTGCTGCATCAAAGAACTGTGCCTGAGTGGACTGTGCCACTGTATCAAAGAACTGTGCCTGAGCGGACTGTGCTGCTGCATCAAAGAACTGTGCCTGAGTGGACTGTGCCACTGTATCAAAGACCTGTGCCTGAGCGGACTGTACTGCTGCATCATCAAAGAACTGTGCCTGAGTGGACTGTGCCACTGTATCAAAGAACTGTGCCTGAGCGGACTGTGCTGCATCATCAAAGAACTGTGCCTGAGCGGACTGTGCTGCATCATCAAAGACCTGTGCCTGAGCGGACTGTGCTGCTGCATCAAAGACCTGTGCCTGAGCGGACTGTACTGCTGCATCATCAAAGAACTGTGCCTGAGTGGACTGTGCCACTGTATCAAAGACCTGTGCCTGAGCGGACTGTACTGCTGCATCATCAAAGAACTGTGCCTGAGTGGACTGTGCCACTGTATCAAAGAACTGTGCCTGAGTGTACCTTGCTGCTGCATCAAAGAACTGTGACTGAGCAGACTGTGCCGCTGTATCAAAGAACTGTGCCTGAGCGGACTGTGCTGCTGCATCAAAGAACTGTGCCTGAAGGGACTGTGCTGCTGCATCAAAGAACTGTGCCTGAGCGGACTGTGCTGCTGCATCAAAGAACTGTGCCTGAGTGGACTGTACTGCTGCATCATCAAAGAACTGTGCCTGAGTGGACTGTGCCACTGTATCAAAGAACTGTGCCTGAGCGGACTGTGCTGCTGCATCAAAGAACTGTGCCTGAAGGGACTGTGCTGCTGCATCAAAGAACTGTGCCTGAGCGGACTGTGCTGCTGCATCAAAGAACTGTGCCTGAGTGGACTGTACTGCTGCATCATCAAAGAACTGTGCCTGAGCGGACTGTGCCACTGTATCAAAGAACTGTGCCTGAGTGTACCTTGCTGCTGCATCAAAGAACTGTGACTGAGCAGACTGTGCCGCTGTATCAAAGAACTGTGCCTGAGCGGACTGTGCTGCTGCATCAAAGAACTGTGCCTGAAGGGACTGTGCTGCTGCATCAAAGAACTGTGCCTGAGCGGACTGTGCTGCTGCATCAAAGAACTGTGCCTGAGTGGACTGTACTGCTGCATCATCAAAGAACTGTGCCTGAGTGGACTGTGCCACTGTATCAAAGAACTGTGCCTGAGTGTACCTTGCTGCTGCATCAAAGAACTGTGACTGAGCAGACTGTGCCGCTGTATCAAAGAACTGTGCCTGAGCGGACTGTGCTGCTGCATCAAAGAACTGTGCCTGAAGGGACTGTGCTGCTGCATCAAAGAACTGTGCCTGAGCGGACTGTGCTGCTGCATCAAAGAACTGTGCCTGAGTGGACTGTACTGCTGCATCATCAAAGAACTGTGCCTGAGTGGACTGTGCCACTGTATCAAAGAACTGTGCCTGAGCGGACTGTGCTGCTGCATCAAAGAACTGTGCCTGAAGGGACTGTGCTGCTGCATCAAAGAACTGTGCTGCAACAAGAATTCTACTGTATTGGCCAAACTGTGCCCAGGGTGGAATTGCCCACATCAGAGACTGCGCACAAGGTAGACAGTGTCATTGTCTGCGGCATAATCCTCATGTCTCATTCAAGTCCATAAGCAGGTTCTTAGAAAGCAGGAGGCCTGTTCTTCACAGGAATCCGTACTTCTCCAGGTACTGCGGCGGAGGCCTCGGCTGCTTCCTGCTGGGTCCTCTGCCAAAATGTGGGAAGAACCTCCTGTCAGCATGTCACCTTCTGGAACAGGGAGCAGCATGGCATGGCAAATGACATATGTGGCAGGGCTTTTGTTGTAGGGAAAAGTAGACTGATACTAGGAAGCATATATAAACAATAAGTTTTTTATTCAGAGTTACAGAGAGTAGTTGGTGCTCCCAACAAGACTAGCAAGCAACTGCCCATAAGAAACAGAGTACAGAACTTCTGCAGACTAAAGATCTAAATAGAACCATTGACTTAAAGGGGAAATGAACAAATAGCACAAAATGAGAATACAACATATCCTCTTCCCTACATACATCAAAGTGAAACTAACAAACAGAAAGGAGCGAAAATAAAACAAGCAAAACAATTAAGCATCATCACATAAATAATCTTTTAAGTAACTAGGTGGTCGTCTGCACCTCTGTAAAGAGACACGAGAACCACCCACGTTGCCCTTTAGACCAACACGAGTATCATCTTGAACACAAGTTTCTTCATCCTCATCCCCAGTACCCTTTTTAGGTCTCGCCTGTCAATGTGCATGCGCATTGAGCTTGCGAGACTATGGGGGCTTAAACAGACTTTAACCAACTTGCAATTCCATGGCGATTCCTTGCAGTGCCCGTCAAATTGAAGCTCAATGCGCAAGCGCATTGACATTAAAAGCGCGTGCACATGAAAGCGACAAGGCTCCCTCCCACGGCAATCCCCAACCCCATCCGCCAGCACCTCCCCTCTCTCTCGCACATGAAAGCTACAAGGCTCCCTCCCACGGCAATACCCACCCCCAGCCGCCAGCACCTCCCCTCTCTCTCGCACATGAAAGCTACAAGGCTCCCTCCCACGGCAATACCCACCCCCAGCCGCCAGCACCACCCCTTTCTCTCCCCGCAGTTTCACGGACGTGTCTCGTCTTAAACCCTTAAACATGCACAACTCACACCCTGAAACACACTATTTTTTAAACTAAAATCGGCAGCCTTCGACATCTGTTCCCCAGCCCCCAGAACCTCCCCTCTCTCTCCCCGGACACAGCGAACCTCCCCTCTCTCTCCCCGGACACAGCCAGGCTCGCAATTCTCCTCCCCCTCCCCAACCACCAGCACCTCCCCTCTCTCTCCCTGCAGTATCACGGCCGTGTCTCCAAGTTGCAGCTCCTTCCTTTCTGCTGATACTTAGTTTGTATCGAGTGCCGAGGCTGCATACTTAAGACCAGGGCTTCAAACTGAGCCTGCAAAGGGAAGCCGCATTGAAAGCCCCCTCAGCCACCCACACCAGCAAGCCACACGAAACAGATAGAGGGCTGCCATTGTATTTTGATTTTGTTGGGCTCACCAGCATTTGAACGCTGGCTATTGGCATTTTAATTTATTGTTAATTATCTAAAATGATTAAATAAAGGCAATGTCATTTACAATGACAAAAGCAGATGCACAACTCACACACTGAAACACACTATTTTTTAAACAAAATTCGGCAGCCTTCGATATCTGTTCCCCAGCCCCCAGAACCTCCCCTCTCTCTCCCCGGACACAGCCAGGCTCGCAATTCTCTTCCCCCTCCCCAACAGCCAGCACCTCCCCTCTCTCTCCCTGCAGTATCACGGCCGTATCTCCAAGTTGCAGCCCCTTCCTTTCTGCTGATACTTAGTTTGTATTGAGTGCCGAGGCTGCATACTTAAGACCAGGGCTTCAAACTGAGCCTGCAAAGGGAAGACGCATTGAAAGCCCCCTCAGCCACACACACCAGCAAGCCACACGAAACTCTTACCAATACAAGACCTATTGCCCCCATCCGACAGCACCTCCCCTCTCTCTCCCTGCAGTATCACTGCTTCCTCTCCTCTTAAACCCTTAAACCTTGTCTCGTCTTAAACCCTAACCTGCACAAATCATTTTTTGGACACTGAAAAAGACTATTTTGTAAACAAAATTCACCAGCGTTCGACATCTGTTCCCCAGCCCACAAACGCCAGCACCTCCCCTCTCTCTCCCCGGACACAGTAAACGAAAGACTTGAAACTGAAATCGTCGTCAAAAAATAAAAAAAATTCACAGACGAATTACAAGCTAAATCGCCGTATACATTTTGCTGTTTACACACAAATCAATCACCATCTCTCTCACTTAACATCATATATTGAATATATTATTTACAATCTTAATCATACAGCCTCTGTCCCATTCTGCAGCATACATCAGCTCTTACCATTTTGCCACACCTGTGTCTACATTTCGGTCTTTACACACAAATCATCCAGCATCTCTATCATTCTACATCATACATTGGATACATTATTTTAATTACTATTCATCTAGCCTCTGTCCCATTCATCAGCATACATCAGCTCATACCACTTCGCCACACCAAAAACAGAAAAATGAGAGCAAGTTCGAGGCACAGGAGGGATGGCTAGCTTTACTTTCAAAATACTTATGTGTAAACGAAATAAAAGACACAGACTCACCCACATTCAGCAGGCCTACTATTCCCCCCTCTCTCCCTCTACAGCGTGCTACGGAAATTTACCACTTCGCCACACCAAAAACAGAAAAAAATTAGAGCAAGTTAGAGGCACAGGAGGGATGGCTAGCTTTACTTTCAAAATACTTATGTATAAACGAAATAAAAGACACAGACTCAACCCCATTCAGCAGGCCTACTATTTCCCCCCCACCCTCCCTCTACAGCGTGCTACGCAAATTTTTGCGATTGTATCTATAGGCTTGCACCTAAAAAACATTTCCTATTTTGACATCATTGGGATTACGTTATTATAACCTTTACAATGCTTTCGAACAATAAATACATGCAAACATTTACAGTATGTCTGTTGGGTGAGAAGGGAGATTGATTTTTACGAACAAACCAAACACAGAGCCTCTCTCACATCCACTTGACTAAACACTCCACCCAACCCCCCCAAACCCCCAACAATACGTCGGTACCGCTCGGACCACTCTTCAATTCCATTTACATAAACACACAGGCCCCAGACTCCAAGGCTTTCGTCAACAAAACTACAGGATGCTAGAGTACTTTAAGCGCCGTCGTCAAGATTGTAATCAGTTGTCAAGTTGCTTTTGGGATATGCTAATTTGAACAGCAGGATGCGAGCCGGTTGTTAGCCCGAAAACCACAACAAAACAAAAAAAAAAACCACATCCCACTGAAAGAAAATACTAACACTGGAAACTTGATGCTTTTTTAAAGAAAACTCCTATAGTTCACATACCATGCCTACTATTTCACAGCCTCCCTCTAGAGCGTGCTATGGAAAAATGGGGGATTCTACGTCTAGGCTTGCACATACTAAAGATTTCCTAGGTTGCCTTCATTGGGATAACGTTAGTAGAACAATTCCAATGTTTGGAAACAATAGATCCATGCGGAAAATTACGGTATGTATTTGGGAACATAATGGAGATTGCTTTTTACAAACGGAACAAAAACACAGAGCCTGCTGGTTGTGCACATTTACCCGTTAGGCACACACAACAGCTCTGGTGAGTACATGCTTCTACAAAAACATACACAAATTATTTTAAATGCCAGCAACATGTACACACACAGCAGCATTACCTAACATAAGCTCATACTACTTCGCACAACCACAAACACAAAAGTGAAAGCAAGAGCAAGTCACAAGAGGGATGGATAGTTTTACTTAAAACATACTTGTGTACAAAATTCATAAAAGCCACAGGCTCACCCCCATTCACCATGCCTACTATTTCACACCCTCCCTCTAGAGCGTGCTATGGAAAATTGGGGGATTGTACGTCTAGGCTTGCACATACTAAAAATTTCCTGCGTTGCCTTCATTGGGATAAACTTATTAGAACAATTCCAATGCTTGCAAACAATACATCCTTGCGGAAATTTACGGTATGTATTTGGGAACATAATGGACATTGCTTTTTACAAACGGAACAAAAACACAGAGCCTGCTGGTTGTGCACATTTACCCGTTAGGCACACACAACAGCTCTGGTGAGTACATGCTTCTACAAAAACATACACAAATTATTTTAAATGCCAGCAACACGTACACACACAGCAGCATTAACTAACATAGGCTCATACTACTTCGCAAAACCACAAACACACAAGTGAAAGCAAGAGCAAGTCACAAGAGGGATGGATAGTTTTACTTCAAACATACTTGTGTACAAAATTAATAAAAGCCACAGGCTCACCCCCATTCACCATGCCTACTATTTCACAGCCTCCCTCTAGAGTGTGCTATGGAAAATTGGGATTGTACTTTTCGGCTTGCACATACTAAAAATTTACAACGTTGCCTTCATTGGGATAAACTTATTAGAACAATTCCAATGCTTGCAAACAATAGATCCATGCGGAAAATTACGGTATGTATTTGGGAACATAATGGAGATTGCTTTTTACAAACGGAACAAAAACACAGAGCCTGCTGGTTGTGTACATTTACCCCTTAGGCACACACAACAGCTCTGGTGAGTACATGCTTCTACAAAAACTTACACAAATTATTTTAAATGCCAGCAACACGTACACACACAGCAGCATTACAACAAACAAACATAACACATGTAGTTTATGCACAATTTTACACACGCCACACACAACTGCAGCTCTTACTGCATGCCTCAACAACGCACATACAAACAACTGTTAATGCATACTTACAACACGTACACACACAGCAACAACAATTCCAGGATTTAAAAGTAGCCACAGACACATTTAAGGGCCGCATCCGCAGCAATGTTCTGTATTTTCATAATAAAAATAACGTCCCAACTTTGAGGGCAAATATTGCATCCAGTACATGCTTCTACAAAAACATACACAAATTATTTTAAATGCCAGCAACACGTACACACACAGCAGCATTACCTAACATAAGCTCATACTACTTTGCAAAACCACAAACACACAAGTGAAAGCAAGAGCAAGTCACAAGAGGGATGAATAGTTTTACTTCAAACATACTAGTGTACAAAATTAATAAAAGCCACAGGCTCACCCCCATTCACCATGCCTACTATTTCACACCCTCCCTCTAGAGCGTGCTATGGAAAATAGGGGGATTGTAGGTCTAGGCTTGCACATACTACAGATTTCCTAGGTTGCCTTCATTGGGATAACGTTATTAGAACAATTCCAATGCTTGGAAACAATAGATCCATGCGGAAACTTACGGTATGTATTTGGGAACATAATGGAGATTGCTTTTTACAAACGGATCAAAAAAACAGAGCCTGCTGGTTGTGCACATTTACCCGTTAGGCACACACAACAGCTCTGGTGAGTACATGCTTCTACAAAAACTTACACAAATTATTTTAAATGCCAGCAACACGTACATACACAGCAGCATTACAACAAACAAACATAACACATGCAGTTTATGCACAATTTTACACACGCCACACACAACTGCAGCTCTTACTGCATGCCTCAACAACGCACATACAAACAACTGTTAATGCATACTTACAACACGTACATACACAGCAACAACAATTCCAGGATTTAAAAGTAGCCACAGACACATTTAAGGGCCGCATCCGCAGCAATGTTCTGTATTTTCATAATAAAAATAACGTCCCAACTTTGAGGGCAAATATTGCATCCAGTACATGCTTCTACAAAAACATACACAAATTATTTTAAATGCCAGCAACACGTACACACACAGCAGCATTACCTAACATAAGCTCATACTACTTTGCAAAACCACAAACACACAAGTGAAAGCAAGAGCAAGTCACAAGAGGGATGAATAGTTTTACTTCAAACATACTAGTGTACAAAATTAATAAAAGCCACAGGCTCACCCCCATTCACCATGCCTACTATTTCACACCCTCCCTCTAGAGCGTGCTATGGAAAATAGGGGGATTGTAGGTCTAGGCTTGCACATACTACAGATTTCCTAGGTTGCCTTCATTGGGATAACGTTATTAGAACAATTCCAATGCTTGGAAACAATAGATCCATGCGGAAACTTACGGTATGTATTTGGGAACATAATGGAGATTGCTTTTTACAAACGGATCAAAAAAACAGAGCCTGCTGGTTGTGCACATTTACCCGTTAGGCACACACAACAGCTCTGGTGAGTACATGCTTCTACAAAAACTTACACAAATTATTTTAAATGCCAGCAACACGTACATACACAGCAGCATTACAACAAACAAACATAACACATGCAGTTTATGCACAATTTTACACACGCCACACACAACTGCAGCTCTTACTGCATGCCTCAACAACGCACATACAAACAACTGTTAATGCATACTTACAACACGTACATACACAGCAACAACAATTCCAGGATTTAAAAGTAGCCACAGACACATTTAAGGGCCGCATCCGCAGCAATGTTCTGTATTTTCATAATAAAAATAACGTCCCAACTTTGAGGGCAAATATTGCATCCAGCCTCTGTCCCATCAGCACCATACATCAGCTCATACCATTTCGCCACACCTGTCTCTACATTTATGTATTGCCAGACAAATCATCCACCATCTTTCTCATTCTACAACACATACATACACAGCAACAACAACGATTCCAGGATTTAAAAGTAGCCACACACACATTAAGGGCCGCATCCGCAGCAATGTTCTGTATTTTCCTAATAAAGATAACGTCACAACTTTGAGCCTGAATATTACAAGAGTTGTAGGTTAAAAAGGCCAACTTTGTATACTTTGGAAGCTTTATATATGCGATTTTTAACCCTTTCGATGCTGATGACGAGCTCAGCTCGTCATCACCCACGGGTGTCGTGTGCTGATGACGAGCTGAGCTCGTCATGGTGCCACTAAAATGGCATTTTCCAGCACAGGGGGGGGGGAAACGCCCAGCAGCCATGTGGTTAAGGGTAACTTGGACCACACAGTTCAAGTCGAATTACACTAAGGAAAAAAAATGAATGGCGTTTGCTTTGTCAGTTGAGAGCGAACTCTTAGGTGCGATTAAGGGAGTTGCCCAGGGAAGTCTACTGTCGCGCCAATGTCGAAACTCCATCTGCATACACATTCAAACATTCACACTTCCAAGTCGCGCACATCAGCTAGTGTGACTTTTCCTTGGGGCAAAGGAAGGACTAAAACCTTTGATCCTTTCTTAAACCAAAAACAAAAAAAAAGTTTCTTTCAACGTTACCCCCTATTTAAGCAGGGGGACGGATCGCTTTAAGTCATACTTTGTTTTTACCTGCGAGAACAGAACTCGGACTTACAGAACGACGCTGTACTTGCTGCTATCGACCAATAGCCACTGAAAAACTCCGCCATTCAATCTTAGAAAGTAAGTGCATGGAAATTTTATTTCAATACCCCAAAGGGACAGCATTGATACATTAACTTCAGTTTATTATAACGTTTACTATATCAACATTGCATCGGTGTAAAATTATTGGGCAACATGTTATTTTGGAAAACAAAAGTTTCTCTGATAATACTTATGAAAGGAATACGTAATTTCTCAAGCAGGTCATAGCTTTGTTTGAACATACCGATACATATTTGTTTTTTTTTTATCGTTATATCTTGTAGGTTATTCGTACACATTCAACATTTCCTTGAAAGGGGAAAAGAAACGGCGCACAAACATATATCATGTAAGTACATCCAACTGTTCACTCTGCTACACAGTTTGCCTTTCATTCATAACACTTCGACTCACCACACAGAACATTTCTTCCACTAATTCAAGGCACAACATGACTTTGACACACACCCTCTCGTACGACTCCTTGTGTTACCTTTTGACGCACACACAACTAACAAGACTTACTAAATTACAAGCACGACATATTGATTGCAAGCACGACTTCAGGTTACTTTACACTATCAACCGGATCGACAGTGCACACAGCTTCAGCTTGCACTTAACACACAAAATCGCACACACAATCTCACATTCAGATGCATAGAAACAAACATCCCCGTTACACCATGCGTACCTCATTCTCTACATTGTTTTACAAAAACACACTCGACACACACTTTCGGAACATTCGGACGCAATCTCATATCATAACACTTCGCCACACTCCCAGGAACATTTCGTTCACAACTTCTACTAGCTAAATTACTTGGACACTAACTGGGTACACTTTCAATATTACACGCACAACGCATTCATTCTCTGATTCACTGCAACACAGTAACCAGTCCAAGTTACAAGATGACACACACACACACACCTTCTTTTACGTCTCTTAGTATTAACTTTTCACGCACACACGGTTAAGGACACATACTATATAACACGCACGCCGAATTCAGTGCAACCACAACAGAACACTCATAACGCTTTCATTCACAGCTTCACAGCAAGACAGTAAACAGGATGATCGGACTCAAGAGTGAACACAGCTTCAGCTTACACTAATCACACACACACTGTAACATTAGGCAAAACACTAACAGCCACCCCTATACAGCACGTGCGACTCCAACGCAATCTAAGATCATACCACTTCGCCACTACAGCACCAAACTTTCAGTCACAACTTCAAATTGCACATTTATTTGCACGCAAACAGGCTACACTTTATAAAATTCACGCGGAACGCATGCATTCGCAGCTTCACTGCAACACAGTAACTAATCCAAGGTACAAGCTGACACACGCACACATCCTCTCGTACGTCTACTAGTATTACCTTTGCACAAACACACATCGAATAACACATTAGCCAGGATTAGCTGCCTAAAAAAAACACTTCACCTTACACTTACTACACTAATCACAGGCACACTCTAACATTAGGCAAAACAGTAACAGCCACACTCCGTTCAGACCACTTCGCCACACCACAACAAACTTTTCATACATACATTCCCGGATCAAGGGGACTTTCACACACACCCTCTATTACGTCTCCTTGGGTTGCATTTTTACGCACACACAACACACAACACATACTAAATTACACACACAACTTATGGATTGCTAACACAGCTTCTGCTTACTTAACACTACCAACCTGCTAGACAGTGGACACAGCTTCTAATTACACTTGGGACACAAATCTGGCACACAATCTCTGATTCATATGCATAGTAACAGACATCCCTATACACCAGGCGTACCTCCTCACACACTCGGCATCTATCACCCACTAATGATCTATCACCCACTCTGCATCTATCACCTCTGCAGCTTGCACCCACTCTGCAGCTTGCACCCACTCTTCAGCTTGCACCCACTCTGCATCTATCACCTCTGCAGCTTTCACGCACTCTGCAGCTTGCACCCACTCTGCAGCTTGCACCCACTCTTCAGCTTGCACCCACTCTGCATCTATCACCTCTGCAGCTTTCACGCACTCTGCAGCTTGCACGCACTCTGCAGCTTGCACCCACTCTGCAGCTTGCACCCACTCTGCAGCTTGCACCCACTCTGCAGCTTGCACCCACTCTGCAGCTTGCACCCACTCTGCAGCTTGCACCCACTCTCCAGCTTGCACACACTCTTCAGCTTGCACCCACTCTTCAGCTTGCACCCACTCTGCATCTATCACCTCTGCAGCTTTCACGCACTCTGCAGCTTGCACGCACTCTGCAGCTTGCACCCACTCTGCAGCTTGCACCCACTCTGCAGCTTGCACCCACTCTGCAGCTTGCACCCACTCTGCAGCTTGCACCCACTCTGCTGCTTGCACCCACTCTGCAGCTTGCACCCACTCTTCAGCTTGCACCCACTCTGCAGCTTGCACCCACTCTGCTGCTTGCACCCACTCTGCAGCTTGCACCCACTCCGCAGCTTGCACCCACTCCGCAGCTTGCACCCACTCTGCTGCTTGCACCCACTCTGCAGCTTGCACCCACTCTGCAGCTTGCACCCACTCTTCAGCTTGCACCCACTCTGCAGCTTGCACCCACTCTGCAGCTTGCACCCACTCTGCAGCTTTCACC